>NC_090444.1:933824269-935205336 GCF_031143425.1 Pleurodeles waltl
AAGTACTCAGCTTTTCTAACCACTGGGTTAATTGCTGAGCTGTCAAACACTGTAATGAGATGTTATTAGGCTGACTACCAGGTAGCTGTGGTACAGTTAGACTCGGACGTTCAGGTGTTTGTAACCTCATGTTGGTGCCAATGTGCGACCCTGTCTCAGTATTTAAAGGAGCTCTAATAGGACTCAGGTCTATTAATGACCCTGTCCCATCAAACGTCTGTCTCATCGGAGAAACTATTCCGACATTATCATTATGTCCTTTTCTCACTTTGTCCCACTCAAACTTTTGACTTAGGATTCCCTGTCCATTTGTTCCATCATTTCCCTGTACATACAATGGTATAATTGGACCAATATTAATAGGTACAGATACAGCATCTGAATTTGGTCTGGCAGTTACGTTTTGAGACTGCACTACCCCGGTATTCTGCATTTGATGCAGTAACATCGGAGATGGCTCTGTCTGTACCAACATTGGTTTCTTGTAAACTTGCCCCGACAGCATTAATAAAATAGCTGTTGAATTTATAATAGGCACATCTGGGTATTTGTACAGAAGGACTAGTCTGTGCTGAGCTCTGGTTCATGTTAGTACTAACCTGTATGGAACTCTCAGTCATGCTGTGGTTACTCTGTACTGGACTCTGTGTCATGTTAACCGGTGGCAGTGCAGTGGGATTCACACTAGTACTTGGACCTTCTTGTGGCACATATGGTGGTGGACAATTTCTCAATAACTGTAAAATTAATTCATCATCGTCCGATTCCTCATCAGGAGTTAGAGCTTTCCTTGCCTTTCTGCATTTCTGATCTTCATCGGAAAATGAATTCACTTTCGATTTATTAGAAGCTTTCTTCGCTTCTTTCTCACTGTCTTCTGAAATCACAGGAAAGATCCTAATACCATGTAAGGTATCGAATCTCCACTGTTACTGGTTATTGTCCCACCTAGCTTCTGCTAGTGACTTCTCTGCTCTTCTTATTTTTCTCTCAAACTTCAACGCTTGTTGCTGTCTGGCTACTAGCTCCCAGATCGCTAATGCTTCGAACTGTGCTGGTCTTGGCAGAGGTTTTAAACTATACATCACTTGTCTCAAATTCTCTAAAATTCTCAAATGAAATGTCCCATTTTCAGGAAACGCTAAGCTCCCTTCTTTTCCTGGGATCTTACACCAATGATTTAACCAAAGGCAGGCTCCAGTACCTTTCTCTTCAATTACAATATATGGCGGAGTACCTTCTGGTGGACAAATTTCTCCTACCCTAGCTGGACTATATTAATCTCCCCAAAGAGCATTTTTTAAAGCTTTGAAAATCTTCATTTTCACAAATTTATGTCAAAAATCAATAATCAGGAAGTGACTTTTATTCCCACAATCCTCTTCGTCTCCCTTCTCAACCAACTGCGCTTCACGGTTGTCCACCAATCTGTGCACGGCCCTTCTCACTAACCAACCTATCCCAGCAGGGCACAAAATGACGTCACACTTACATACAGAGGCTGACAAAGTCTTCCGGCTTGTCCTCCTAAACACAAAAACATTCAAAACTAATGCAAAATTATTTGTGAGCACTTCATCAAAACCAATAAAAAACAAATCTGTCTGTTTACTACAGGTAGAGGAAATCACAATCACTTCAGGAACCATACAGACTTTTACTGACGGCTTTTCGTTCTAACAGCTATTCTATCTTTCTCAGTTCCCCAGATTCACAAGCAAATTTCGACCCGCAAATTTTACTCTCAACAGATCAATGGATACTGTCCTGGTGTGCATAGGACTCGCCAAATCTCAGTCGAAAACACCTTACACTCTACTTGTCTCACAAACTCAACTTGCCATTCATGCCTGATTTGCCTACTAAACAGGCCAATTGGGCATGGCCTACTAAAAAGACAAATTACAACAAAAACCCAAGTGTCTTATTACACTTTTCAATATACTCCGGAGTCTTAGACCAATGCAGGACCCATATACCAAGAACCACGTGGACAATTTTTGAGCAGCAAGTGCCACACACATGTGAAGTTCGCAGACTTCCCTATTCTAACACTTCGGAGTACACAAACCCACCCTATAACATAATTTTGGAGTACACAAACTCCTTCTTCAACAACATTTGGATGACTGAAGCTATTAGAACTGGTGACAACCATTTCTTTTGGGATTTTTGGTTTGGTGATTAATTTTGAAGTTTAATAGTGGATAAACCTTTTAAAGTTTGCTCTCATTTTGAACTTTTTAATTTTTTGAATCTATTGGTTTAGAATGTAGCTTTCTTGGATTATTTAGATTCAGGAATTTTGCCTTTATTATTTTGGAATTTCATAAGAACTGATATTAGTATATTGTACTTTATTGCATACATGTGGGGCATGTTCCGTGTATTGGCATAACTTAGTGTAGTATGAGTTGGGAATAGGAACCCGTTTCAGTTTGATGTGGTTCGGACATTCTACATAGAACTCGCGGTAGAAATTAAATTATTTTAAAAGTGGGTCTTATTATGGTTGCTACGGAGGTTTTACACAATCTTACATTGATTCTCTTTTTTGTTTATTATCTCATGCAATATAATTGTTGTTTTATATTCGATAGTACCATTACATATGGAACTATCGGTAAAAGGCATTCATATTAAATAGATACAGTCTGTTTTCTATCTATACATGGACGCTAAGAATTCTTAGTCCGTTTTCTATTGTTATTACAAGACCGCAGCTCTCAAATAGGACGTAGTTGTAGTAACTCGGCTTTGATAGCTGTTCGTGGGCGTACTCGCCGTAAACTGGTTAATGGGCACGAGTTATAACGATATGTGACAATACACAGGTAAGATACGCTATTTAGCACTAGGTTTTCGGTTTACTAGGGTGGTACGATGTTAAAGAAAATTTACTTCTGGTTCTCTCATAGAATATATTTTAGGAGACGCTGTCAGTGACATCAATGGACTAATGTAATATACAGAACATATGGAATCTTATTCTGGGATAGGTGAGAAGTACTGATGATTAAAATCACTACAACATGCATATCTTTTGAAGAATATGGGATTACTAAATAATTGTGTCATTTTTATCCATTTCAGTTATATGTATAGACACAGTGAAGTTCCTAATAACAAAACGGGTTTCTAAAGAATTGGAGAAATAATCAATATCTAAATGAAAGGTATATAGTATATTTAATTTATTTGGATGCACGTTTTGGTCTGGATTTGAGGTGGCGCTTGGGGCCCACACAAGGTACACAGCATATATATGGTGGTATCTTAACCTTCATGAGCATGCCCTACATATAACACAGTTAATTTTATAAGATTATCACATGGTTGGATATCACTAAGTGTTATATATGAACAATTCGCACGGTTCCCACTGTTCGGCATGGATATACATGTTTACTATTAAGCATGAGACTTGGAATGTAATATACATGTTGAATACTGATATGTTATTTATGGGAATACTGTTTTAGGAGGTCCTGAAGAAATCCAGGGGCACTCCCCGGATGAAACACGTGTTGACGGACAAGCAAGTGAAAATTGAAGGAATTGTTTTTGGATATTGCTATGTGAATTTGTTTTGAATACCAAACGGAATGCGAAATTACTTGGGACTTTTTTGGATCAGAGATTGCTTTGGAAGTAGGATTATACCTTACGTGGAAATCACAGACGGATCATGTAATTTTGGACTGCTAAATTTCATTTAAAATAAACATTGTGTTTCTGAACTCATGAAAGGACATTATTTTGCACATAATATTATTTTGATTTTTCATATATAAATTCGACATATTAAATGTACTGTTATATTGTAATTTTTACACATGTGCCATTACTTATTGATATCCTTCTTCAACAACATTTGGAGTACGCCAACTCCCCTAAAATCTCGCAAAGAACTCAATCACCTGCGAATTAGCTAAAGCTGTGCAAGTGCGTAATCTACTTCATTCATTCTAACAACAAAACGCTGAGAACACTCCCCAACAACATAGGCAGACTCCAAGGACCGGGGAAAGTCACATTGGATGTTTGAGGACACATTTTCTCTATTGAACAGGCATAGCAAACTCAGAAAATAATAAAGTACCAGAATGTCAGTGCACTGGCAAAGCATGAAATGTGAAAGTGACAGGTCACACCAAGATACAAAGTGAAGTCTCTGGAAACCAGGAAAGTATGCGCTGAAAGATGAACGGTGACTGACCCTCTCTTCCCAGCACCCAAAAATCAAATTAAACTTACTAAACATTTTCCATTGGACAAAAACATCAGGCGAAGAAAGAACATCCAATTACAAAAACATCAAATATCACAATTGCATAAAATGTTAGCTTTTAGATTGTTGAATCGCTTCTGTTCCCTTTGCGTAATTCTGACTTATACTTATACTCTTTGTTTGGTACATTCCAAATATGCTTTGTGACAGGTTGTTACAGAAAATCCACGAGAGAGAAACATGAGTTAGAAACATAACAACAGATAAATATGTGAATTCAATGAATGGAGTCTGTAAAACAACAGACATGAAAGCATATAAATGTACCAACAGTAGGAACATCAGGTGTTATAAAACTTCTCCCTGCGGCCTTGTCTGCTTGAGGCTCAGCAGAAAACAAGAAATACTCGTACTATTTCAGCATTTATTTTAGTAGAGAACATGTTCTTAAAGATACAGAATATTTTCTCATTACAACGTTAATACAGTGTTTTAAAACATGTGCAGGCCTTGTAATTCGATGATCATCAATAAAAAGGCACTTTCTGTGTTAACATTCATTTTATGGTTAATCATTTCACACAATTAGTACATAAGTATGATTACGTAAAAGATTCACGCTAGATTTCGGCTCTCACAATAATACTGTACTAACGTAATGAGAAAATATTCTGTCTCTTTAAGAACATGTTCTCTGCTAAAATAAATGCTGAAATAAATGCTGAAATAATATGAGTATTTCTTGTTTTCTACTGGGCCTAAAGCAGACAAGGCCACAGTGAGAAGTTATCTAACTCCTGGTGTTCCTACTTTGATACATTTATATGCCTTGGAGAGACCTGCCTCTCACGATATTTGATAGAGCAGCTACATTTAAGATGGTCACCCTTTTGAAATTCCTTTACACCCTACAGATCTCCGACTATGGAGTCCCAGGTGAGGCCTTTGAACTTTGGAAAATAGTATGTGTGACATAAGTGTATGGGCACGTAACAGTGATTTAACATTGTTGACATTGTAATATCAAGATCTATGAGGTAAGGAATAGGAAGTACCTAAAAAGTATCCTGTTGTAATCAGATACCCTCAGTCGAGAGACCGGTTGCCTTGGTCTTCATAGCTGATGGTTTAAAACAAGCAGTTTTGTAAGTTTTTACACATCTTAGAATATTACTTTTTATTGTATTTAGGTACCTTGACCATAAAGAGGTGTTTAAGGGGACATTCCCTCTACGTAAGCAAGTAACAGGAACTCTATCAGCTCTTCTGTTTCAAGTAAGGGAGTCATTCTATCTCTCCTTGGTTTTCAAATAGAGGGACACTTCCCATGGATCATGACTTTGGGAGTACTTTTGTAGTATTACATATTGGATACTACATTTATTGGCGCAATGAATAACTTTAAGCTATCCTAGATCACTCTTTTGATGGCCTATTTTTTAAAATCACAAGGATTGTGTCAAGAAAAAACATTAAATAATGAACCATCCATGATTAGGGACACTAAACTACATTTCTTGGAGAGTGACTTAGGGCACACCTTTGTTTTCTATGCATGAGAATCACATCTTTGGGTGACATTGGAAACCTTCATTTTTCTTTTTCTTCTTTCCTGGTTTTTCTTGTTCTTTCTTTTTCTTTTTTAGTATTGTACAGCATCTGTCTCAAGCCCAGAGGTATATTAAACTTGTTCTTTACATTTCAGGAATATATATCTGATGAATAATATATTTGTCCCTGGGATTTTTTTATTCATATCAACCCTATGTGCCCTGAGAAGAAGGTGAGTGACCCGGAGGGGCCACTTATCACCAAAACATACGTTGGCACTACTATGTAGCACAAGGACATTGCATTGAATCTATTTTCTCCCCAATATATAACAATGTGAACAAAGACTTATATAAAAGAATGAGATTTATACACAAGAAATTTTGATTCAATAAATAATATAATAGGAATAAAGGACTTCCTTAAAATATGATAGTCTGTGGACTATGAAGCTGGATACATTGGCTAATTATAACTTTGTTGGAACATAATTGGTGAGACAGGATGGTCCATCCGGGGGAAGGACATTCTGTGTTGTTATCTACATTGTAATTCATAACTATGTCTTGTCCTTGTTGTATTTTTTATATGAGTGATTTGGGGTGTTTGTGTTCACTGTTTTAATATTTTATTGATATTTACCAGGGGATATAACAATAATCCTTTATTATGTAATTGTTTTTCTATGTTATAATTGGGTTTATTTATATATATATATGGAAAATGTCACTTACCCAGTGTACATCTGTTCGTGGCATTAGTCGCTGCAGATTCACATGCTGTGCACATCCCGCCATCTGGTGTTGGGCTCGGAGTGTTACAAGTTGTTTTTCTTCGAAGAAGTCTTTTCGAGTCACGAGACCGAGGGACTCCTCCCATTTCGGCTCCATTGCGCATGGGCGTCGACTCCATCTTAGATTGTTTTCCCCCGCAGAGGGTGAGGTAGGAGTTGTGTATGCTAGTAATAGTGCCCATGCAATGGAGTAATGTACATAATGTAGTTTAAAGTAATATATTTTCAAATTTACAAATTTACAAATGTTCAAGATCAACTTCTTAACGGCTACAGGCTTCCGGGGAGGCGGGTGGGCGCATGTGAATCTGCAGCGACTAATGCCACGAACAGATGTACACTGGGTAAGTGACATTTTCCGTTCGATGGCATGTGTAGCTGCAGATACACATGCTGTGCATAGACTAGTAAGCAGTTATCTCCCCAAAAGCGGTGGTTCAGCCTGTAGGAGTTGAAGTTGTTTGAAACAATGTTCGTAGTACTGCTTGACCTACTGTGGCTTGTTGTGCCGTTAACACATCTACACAGTAGTGTTTGGTAAATGTATGAGGCGTAGACCATGCAGCTGCCTTACATATTTCAGTCATTGGAATGTTTCCTAGAAAGGCCATGGTAGCACCTTTCTTTCTGGTTGAGTGTGCCTTTGGTGTAATAGGCAGTTCTCTCTTTGCTTTAAGATAGCAGGTTTGAATACACTTAACTATCCATCTAGCAATGCCTTGTTTAGAAAATGGATTACCTGTATGAGGTTTTTGGAAAGCAACAAATAATTGTTTTGTTTTTCAAATTAGTTTTGTTCTGTCAATGTAGTACATTAACGCTCTTTTGATGTCTAATGTATGTAGTGCTCTTTCAGCTACAGAGTCTGGCTGTGGGAAGAACACTGGTAATTCTACTGTTTGATTCAAGTGGAACGGTGATATAACTTTTGGTAAAAATTTTGGATTTGTCCGTAGAACTACTTTATGCTTGTGTATTTGAATAAATGGTTCTTGTATGGTAAATGTTTGAATTTCACTCACTCTTCTTAGAGATGTGATGGCAATTAAAAATGCAACTTTCCATGTTAAGTATTGCATTTCACAAGAGTGCATGGGCTCAAAAGGTGGACCCATGAGTCGTGTTAAGACAATGTTGAGGTTCCATGAAGGAACTGGTGGTGTTCTTGGTGGTATAATTCTCTTTAGTCCTTCCATAAACGCTTTTATGACTGGTATCCTAAATAGTGAGGTTGAGTGCGTAATTTGCAGGTAAGCTGAAATTGCGGTAAGATGTATCTTTATGGAAGAGAAAGCTAGCTTTGACTTTTGCAAATGTAGTAAGTATCTTACGATGTCTTTGGCAGATGCGTGTAAGGGTTGAATTTGATTATTATGGCAGTAATAAACAAATCTTTTCCACTTATTTGCATAGCAATGTCTAGTGGTAGGTTTTCTAGCTTGTTTTATGACCTCCATACATTCCTGTGTAAGGTCTAAGTGTCCGAATTCTAGGACTTCAGGAGCCAAATTGCTAGATTCAGTGATGCTGGATTTGGATGTCTGATCTGTTGTTTGTGTTGTGTTAATAGATCTGGTCTGTTTGGTAGTTTGACATGAGGCACTACAGAGAGGTCTAGTAGTGTTGTGTACCAAGGTTGTCTTGCCTATGTTGGCGCTATCAGTATGAGTTTGAGTTTGTTTTGATTCAATTTGTTTACCAGATATGGAAGGAGTGGGAGAGGGGGAAAAGCGCAAGCAAATATCCCGGACCAGCTCATCCATAACGCATTGCCCTGAGACTGATCTTGTGGGTACCTGGATGCGAAGTTTCGTCATTTTGCGTTTTCCTTTGTTGCAAATAGATCTATTTGTGGTGTTCCCCAATTCTGGAAGTATTTGTTTAGTATTTGGGGGTGAATCTCCCATTTGTGGATCTGTTGGTGATCCCAAGAGAGATTGTCTGCTAACTGGTTCTGAATTCCTGGAATAAATTGTGCTATTAGGCGAATGTGGTTGTGAATCGCCCAATGCCATATTTTTTGTGCCAGGAGACACAACTGTGTTGAGTGTGTCCCTCCCTGTTTGTTTAGGTAATACATTGTTGTCATGTTGTCTGTTTTGACAAGAATGTGTTTGTGGCTTATTATGGGTTGAAATGCTTTTAGCGCTAGAAATACTGCCAATAGTTCTAAGTGATTTATGTGAAACTGTTTTTGCTGAGTGTCCCATTGTCCTTGGATGCTGTGTTGATTGAGGTGTGCTCCCCACCCTATCATGGAGGCATCTGTTGGTATTACATATTGTGGCACTGTGTCTTGGAAAGGCCGCCCTTGGTTTAAATTTATACTGCTCCACCATTGAAGCGAGGTGTATGCTTGGCGGTCTATCAACACCAGATCTAGAAGTTGACCCTGTGCTTGTGACCATTGTGATGCTAGGCACTGTTGTAAGGGCCGCATGTGCAACCTTGCGTTCGGGACAATGGCTATGCATGAGGACATCATGCCTAGTAGTTTCATCACCATTTTGACTTGTATCTTTTGTTTTGGATACATGGTCTTTATTACATTGTGAAATGCTTGAACCCTTTGTGGGCTTGGAGTGGCAATCCCTTTTGCTGTGTTGATTGTCGCCCCTAAGTATTGCTGTGTTTGACACAGCAGAAGGTGTGACTTTGTGTAGTTGATTGAGAAACCTAGATTGCGGAGGATTTCTATGACGTACTTCGTGTGTTGTGAACACCGTTTTAGCATGTTGGTTTTGATTAACCAATCGTCTAGGTACGGGAACACATGTATTTGCTTCCTTCTGATATGTGCAGCTACTACTGCTAGGCATTTTGTAAAAACTCTTGGCGCAGTTGTTATTCCGAATGGCAACACCTTGAACTGGTAATGTACCCCTTGGAATACAAACCTTAGGTACTTTCTGTGTGACGGATGTATCGGTATATGGAAATATGCATCCTTTAGGTCTAGTGTTGTCATGTAGTCTTGTTGTTTGAGCAGTGGGATTACGTCCTGTAATGTCACCATGTGAAAGTGATCTGATTTGATGTATGTATTTAATGTTCAGAGATCTAGTATAGGTCTCAGACTCTTGTCTTTTTTGGGTATGAGAAAGTACAGAGAGTAAACTCCTGTCCCTTTCTGTTGGTTTGGTACTAATTCTATTGCTTCTTTTTGTAGCAATGCCTGAACTTCTAGTCCTAGAAGATCTATATGTTGTTTTGACATATTGTGTGTTTTCGGTGGGACGTTTGGAGGGAATTTGAGAAATTCTATGCAATAACCATGCTGGATAATTGCTAGGACCCAAGTGTCTGTTGTTATTTCCTCCCAATGTTTGTAAAACTTGGTTAGTCTCCCCTCCACAGATGTTATGTGTTGGGGATTTGTGACTTGGAAGTCACTGCTTGTTTTGAGGAGTTTTGGGACTTTGGAACTTCCCTCTATTCTTTTGGAATTGTCCCCCTTTATATTGTCCCTGAAAACTTCCCCGCTGATACTGGCTCTGGTAAGTGGGTCTTGTTTGTGAGGTTGTGGGTTCTGTGCTTTGTCCTCGAAACCCCCCTCTAAACTGTGTTTTTCGAAATGTGCCTCTGCTCTGTGGGGAGTAGAGTGCGCCCATGGCTTTGGCCGTGTCAGTGTCTTTCTTAAGTTTTTCGATCGCAGTGTCCACCTCCGGCCTAAACAACTGCTGTCCGTCGAATGGCATATTCAGCACAGCTTGCTGTATTTCTGGTTTAAATCCTGATGTACGCAGCCATGCATGTCTCCTTATTGTTACTGCTGTGTTGACAGTTCTAGCAGCTGTGTCTGCAGCATCCATTGCTGACCGTATCTGATTGTTGGAGATACTCTGTCCTTCTTCTACTACCTGCTGTGCTCTCTTTTGGAACTCCTTGGGCAAATGTTCTATAAAGTGTTGCATTTCGTCCCAATGGGCCCTATTGTATCTGGCCAACAAAGCCTGTGAATTGGCAATACGCCACTGGTTTGCTGCCTGTGCCGCCACCCTCTTGCCTGCTGCGTCAAATTTTCGACTTTCTTTATCTGGAGGTGGTGCATCTCCTGAAGTATGTGAGTTCGCTCTTTTGCGCGCTGCCCCTACTACAACTGAGTCCAGTGTTAGCTGTTGTGTGATGTACACGGGGTCTGTTGGTGGCGGTTTATATTTTTTCTCCACTCTTGGAGTAAAGGCCCTTCCTTTTACAGGCTCTTCAAACACTTGTTTGGAGTG
This sequence comes from Pleurodeles waltl, assembly GCF_031143425.1. Taxonomy (NCBI): domain Eukaryota; kingdom Metazoa; phylum Chordata; class Amphibia; order Caudata; family Salamandridae; genus Pleurodeles; species Pleurodeles waltl. The sequence continues at coordinate 933,835,068 of NC_090444.1, forward strand.
TTTTAGCATTCCGGGTAGCATAGGAAGACTTTGATACTGGCTGTGTGTGGACGACAGAGTGTTAAAAAGAAAGTCGTCTTCTATGGGCTCAGCATGCAGGCTGACATTATGAAATGCCGCTGCTCTCGACACCACCAGTGCGTAGGCTGTACTATCCTCTGGTGGCGACGGTCTAGCTGGATAACATTCAGGACTATTATCTGACACTGGTGCGTCATAAAGGTCCCAAGCGTCAGGGTCATCTTGACTCATTCCTGTATGAGTTGGGGATTGCATCATTGGTGGAGTGGCTACCGGTGATGGTTGCGGAGAGCATTGTGGAGATGGTGGGGGGGTTACTTGTTTAGCCACCTTTGCCTGTGGCTGCTTATCTTTTGCTTGGAAGGCAAGTTTGCGTTTCATTTTAATCGGAGGGAGAGTACTGATCTTCACTGTTTCTTTTTGGATATGGAGCCTTCTTTGTGTATAGTCTGGCTCTATTGTTTCCAATTCCTGTCCAAATCTGTGTGTCTTCATTTGTGTGGACAGTCCTTGTTCCTCAGTGTAGGAACTTGTTTTCGGTTCTGAGGCCGGATGTTTCGGTATCGAAACCTTTTCGGCTGCTTTTTTCGGTTCCGACGAAGCCTTCTTTACTTTCGGCGTCGTGGTCTCTCGGTGCCGACCCATTTCGGTGCCGAACCTGCTCAGAGCCACTATCTTGGGCCCTTGATTGCTGTGTGGCGGTATCTCGACCGGAGTCGGATGACTTCGCCACCAGCGTGCCCTTTTTCGGTGCCGATGATCAGTCACCTATTTTTCGGGTTAAGCCATGGCCTGTTGGCGGTGGCGTCCCCTGGGCTTTAGTGTTTTTTTCGTGAGTTTTGTGTTTCGACGTCTTACTCACGGTTTTCAGCGTTTCTTTGGGATCGATCTCATCTGTAGGAGGCTGGACTGGCTTGTAGTGAGTACCTAGGGGTACTTACACCTTGCACCAGGCCCAGTTATCCCTTATTAGTGTATAGGGTGTCTAGCAGCATAGGCTGATAGATAATGGTAACTTAGCAGAGCAGCTTAGGCTGAACTAGGAGACGAGTGAAGCTCCTACAGTACCACTAGTGTCATATGCACAATATCATAAGAAAACACAATACACAGATATACAAAAAATAAAGGTACTTTATTTTTATGACAATATGCCAAAGTATCTCAGAGTGTACCCTCAGTATGAGGATAGCAAATATACACAAGATATATGTACACAATACCAAAATATGCAGTAATAGTATTAGAAAACAGTGCAAACAATGTATAGTTACAATAGGATGCAATGGAGACACATAGGGATAGGGGCAACACAAACCATATACTCCAAAAGTGGAATGCGAACCACGAATGGACCCCAAACCTATGTGACCTTGTAGAGGGTCGCTGGGACTATTAGAAAATAGTAAGGGTTAGAAAAATAGCCCACCCCAAGACCCTGAAAAGTGAGTGCAAAGTGCACTAAAGTTCCCCAAAGGACATAGAAGTCGTGATAGGGGAATTCTGCAGGAAAGACACAAATCAGCAATGCAACAACGATGGATTTCCAGTCGAGGGTACCTGTGGAACAAGGGGACCAAGTCCAAAAGTCACAAGCAAGTCGGAGATGGGCAGATGCCCAGGAAATGCCAGCTGTGGGTGCAAAGAAGCTGCTACTGGACAGTAGAAGCTGGAGATTCTGCAGGAACGACAAGGGCTAGGAACTTCCCCTTTGGAGGACGGATCCCCCACGCCGTGGAGAGTCGTGCAGAAGTGTTTTCCTGAAGAAAGACCGCCAACAAGCCTTGCTAGCTGCAAATCGTGCGATTAGGGTTTTTGGATGCTGCTGTGGCCCAGGAGGGACCAGGATGTCGCCAATTGCGTCTGGGGACAGAGGGGGTGTCGAGCAAGACAAGGAGCCCTCTCAGAAGCAGGCAGCACCCGCAGAAGTGCCGGAACAGGCACTACGAAGTGGAGAGAAACGGTGCTCACCCGAAGTCGCACAAAGGAGTCCCACGTCACCGGAGGACAACTTAGGAGGTCGTGCAATGCAGGTTAGAGTGCCGTGGACCCAGGCTGGACTGTGCACAAAGGATTTCTGCCGGAAGTGCACGGATGCCAGAGTAGCTGCAAAAGTCGCGGTTCCCAGCAATGCAGTCTGGCGTGGGGAGGCAAGGACTTACCTCCACCAAACTTGGACTGAAGAGTCACTGGACTGTGGGAGTCACTTGGACAGAGTTGCTGGATTCAAGGGACCTCGCTCGTCGTGCTGAGAGGAGACCCAGGGTACCGGTGATGCAGTTCTTTGGTGCCTGCGGTTGCAGGGGGACGATTCCGCCGACCCACGGGAGATTTCTTCGGAGCTTCTAGTGCAGAGAGGAGGCAGACTACCCCCACAGCATGCACCACCAGGAAAACAGTCGAGAAGGCGGCAGGATCAGCGTTACAGAGTTGCAGTAGTCGTCTTTGCTACTTTATTGCAGTTTTGCAGGCTTCCAGCGCGGTCAGCAGTCGATTCCTCGGCAGAAGGTGAAGAGAGAGATGCAGAGGAACTCGGATGAGCTCTTGCATTCGTTATCTAAGGAAATCCCCAAAGCAGAGACCCTAAATAGCCAGAAAAGAGGGTTTGGCTACTTAGGAGAGAAGATAGGCTAGCAACACCTGAAGGAGCCTATCAGAAGGAGTCTCTGACGTCACCTGATGGCACTGGCCACTCAGAGCAGTCCAGTGTGCCAGCAGCACCTCTGTTTCCAAGATGGCAGAGGTCTGGGGCACACTGGAGGAGCTCTGGGCACCTCCCAGGGGAGGTACAGGTCAGGGGAGTGGTCACACCCCTTTCTTTTGTCCAGTTTCGCGCCAGAGCAGGGCTAAGGGGTCCCTGAACCGGTGTAGACTGGCTTATGCAGAAATGGGCACCATGTGTGCCCATGAAAGCATTTCCAGAGGCTGGGGGAGGCTACTCCTCCCCTGCCTTCACACCATTTTCCAAAGGGAGAGGGTGTAACACCCTCTCTCAGAGGAAGTCCTTTGTTCTGCCATCCTAGGCCAGGCCTGGCTGGACCCCAGGAGGGCAGAAGCCTGTCTGAGGGGCTGGCAGCAGCAGCAGCTGCAGTGAAACCCCGGGAAAGGCAGTTTGGCAGTACCAGGGTCTGTGCTACAGACCACTGGGATCATGGGATTGTGCCAACTATGCCAGGATGGTATAGAGGGGGCAATTCCATGATCATAGACATGTTACATGGCCATATTCGGAGTTACCATTGTGAAGCTACATATAGGTAGTGACCTATATGTAGTGCACGCGTGTAATGGTGTCCCCGCACTCACAAAGTCCGGGGAATTGGCCCTGAACAATGTGGGGGCACCTTGGCTAGTGCCAGGGTGCCCACACACTAAGTAACTTAGCACCCAACCTTTACCAGGTAAAGGTTAGACATATAGGTGACTTATAAGTTACTTAAGTGCAGTGTAAAATGGCTGTGAAATAACGTGGACGTTATTTCACTCAGGCTGCAGTGGCAGGCCTGTGTAAGAATTGTCAGAGCTCCCTATGGGTGGCAAAAGAAATGCTGCAGCCCATAGGGATCTCCTGGAACCCCAATACCCTGGGTACCTCAGTACCATAGACTAGGGAATTATAAGGGTGTTCCAGTAAGCCAATGTAAATTGGTAAAATTGGTCACTAGCCTGTTAGTGACAATTTGAAAGAAATGAGGGAGCATAACCACTGAGGTTCTGGTTAGCAGAGCCTCAGTGAGACAGTTAGGCATCACACAGGGAACACATACCTATAGGTCACAAACTTATGAGCACTGGGGTCCTGACTAGCAGGGTCCCAGTGACACATAACAAACATACTGAAAACATAGGGTTTTCACTATGAGCACTGGGCCCTGGCTAGCAGGATCCCAGTGAGACAGTGAAAACACCCTGACATACACTCACAAACAGGCCAAAAGTGGGGGTAACAAGGCTAGAAAGAGGCTACTTTCTCACACATCCGAGTCCGATTCCTGGATGGAGAATGTTTCTTCCTCCTCCTCGAAACGCTCTTGTCCTGTCGGCGCCGACGCCATTTGCAGTCTCCTTGCTCTTCGGTCTCTTAGTGTCTTCCTGGACCGAAAAGCTCGACAGGCTTCACAAGTATCTTCCTTGTGTTCCGGCGACAAACACAAGTTACAGACCAGATGCTGATCTGTATATGGATACTTGTTATGGCATTTTGGGCAGAAGCGGAATGGGGTCCGTTCCATCAGCCTTGAAGAGACACGTGGCCGGGCCGACCAGGCCCCGACGGGGGATCGAAAAAAAAACAAAGGGCCACCGGAGCTCTTCAAAAGTCGGTGTCGATCTGTTGTAACTAACCCGATACCGAACGCAAACAATACCGACGATTTTTCCGAGATTCTAACTAACTTTCTGACCCGAAACACGGAGCGAAAAGGAACACGTCCGAACCCGATGGCGGAAAAAAAACAATCTAAGATGGAGTTGACGCCCATGCGCAATGGAGCCGAAATGGGAGGAGTCCCTCGGTCTCGTGACTCGAAAAGACTTCTTCAAAGAAAAACAACTTGTAACACTCCGAGCCCAACACCAGATGGCGGGATGTGCACAGCATGTGTACCTGCAGCTACACATGCCATCGAACATATATATATATCATTAAATAAATAAAACATGATTTTTGACACTAGATACATTTAAATGCACATGGACGTCAGTGGCTTGAGACACCCGTTTGTTTGGACTTGGGGATTCTAATTTTAGGAACCCATTTTGTATGAGGGACATATTCGTGGTTTTGGTACCACACATTGCAACATAGCTACACAGCTTGCTGACCTGCCAGTGCCGGTAAGATCAACATCTGCCTTAGCGATTAGCATTCTTCTTCGTGATGGCTATTCATAATGTACTTTCATGTATTGACAGCACTACTGTACACATTGCACCAAGTCACCAGGGTGCCATGCATTCCCTCTGGCCACTACTCAGGCCACAGCTCCTGTGAAAGTGAAGTCCGTTCGGTGATGTATTTAATCGGACCCTGCTGCCAGCCTTAAATACATTACACCACAGCAGTATGCCTTGTTGTGCTATCTTGCATGCACATTGTGCATTCATGTGGGCAAGGATTATATTGGTCATGCATCCACACTACTATAAACAGCTAGCAAGCTTGCTAAACTGCATGAATGTGTAAGTGCATGTCCTACCTTGGTTGTGTTATCGGTGAAAACAGTGGGCAGTGTGTGCTAACTCTGAGGGGAAAGGGCCACCCACACTAGGTAGATTGCTGGCACTGATGCTCACCCCATTTCATCAGCCAGATGTGGTTTTCTGAAGAGTATCACACATTGTTTGACTCTGTCCCACTCACTTCTATGTGTATATGTCTCCTCTGGCAATCCTCTTTTAAACTCAGGGATTCTACTTACTGTAACATGCAGATGAAAATCTGATCCTACATTGACTCTCATGTGACACCAAAACCTACAATAAGATTTACCACTTCCAATTCGCCAGCATGACTGCCTGTGTTTGAGGGCTATGTTGCAATCTGCACCCACACATGCTGGTAGTTTTTAATAATCAGTTATATGTACTTACCCTGGTTAGCCACACAACCAGGCCCATACTTCTCAGTCTCTAACAATCACAGAATAATGCACATAGTTGACGCATTCTGCCTCATCCAGTCACATCAAAATTACCTGTTTGCAGTCCTCCTACTTTGATGTATATAGCCAGGTACGAGATTTTTTGTTCTGTGTCCCTCATGACAGGTGCTACATCTTACCACTGGTCCACATAACATGTGTGTGCAGTGCATGTGAATTGCTCAGGCTACCTTGCAGTACATGTCACTTTGCATGCCATGCATGCTATGCAATGTGCCCCCATTCAAACAGTGCCAGTTCAATGTTCTCAGCCACAGCTACGGGAGGGATACCGTGAAGAGCACTACCAGAGGCCCACTAGTCTCACACACCCTCTGTTGTTTTTACAACTATATGATCCTATTTTATGCATCACTTGCGTCTCCTCTAAATTTTTGTACATAACAGGAGATAGGGTTTTGGCTACCATGGTAGGGTACACCTTTGCGCTTACACCCCACACATCAGGGTGGCTGTGTGCAATGTAGTTTCAAGCAAGGGACTAGGATTGTGACTTTTTACATGCTCCTATGTGGTGATACTTCACATGCCCAACACACAACTCCCCTCTCAAGTGATAAGTTTATCCTCTCACAACCCCATTCCATTGCTTTGCAGTCCAGATTTTGATGCATAGCCCCAAGACAAACACAGGGTCCAGCAGCGCCAAGTGCATAATCATATCTACGAGCAACTTTGCATGGCTCGTCATGGCTTCGCAGATATGGAGTAAGGCAAGGCAGCGCAATTTGCTGCATTGCCTTACTCTGCATCATGGGGCATTACATGGGCAATGCAGTGAGTTTTCTCACGCAACAGCCATGGATTTTGACACATTCCCAGATTTACAAGGACACGTAGACCTGTGAAGGCATCAAAACCGTATGCCTCCTCATGGGAGGCATAACGAGGAGACATATTTTTATTTCACCTCATTTTCCTCGCTCCTGCTGCACACACAGACAGAGAAAAAGGCCTCCATGGTATGTTTTTGTGCTGGACGGTGTCCTTTCCTGCCCAAACACAATCTTGCATGCAATGCAGACACCCTTGCGCCATGGTGCCTGCATTGGCGCTAGACACCCAATTGTGCACCTGTGCAGGGGGGAGAGACAGAAATGCTCCATATATTTTTTTTATTTTAAGTACGGTGCATTCCCGCCCTTTCCCTGTGGCGCAGGGCAGCGCAGCAAGGTGACTTGTTGCAATGCCCTAAGCCACTGTGTTGTAAATATGCCCCCAGATCTTTTGCTTTGTATTGTGGGACTTATAGTCCTGGTCACTAGTGTTATACATTGTCGAACAAGTCCCATTATACAAAGGTGAAGCAGGACTGGTGCAACACATCACACATTGACTGGACAAACTTGATGGCGCTGGACTGGGCTGTTATTTTGACTTACATTTCTATGATGTACGTCTGGACATGTGGACAATTCCATCCCCTTCCCTTACACTCAGCACAATGCAAGAACGTAGGATGCTGTGCTGGAGAGCATGACATATTTGGTGATATTGTCCCTTGTTGCCACTTGCCCTGTAAGTCTTGTTGGTCCTCATAGGCTGCACTGTAGGGTCCCTTCACTCCTGCCACCTACACCCCGGGGATGACTGCTGCCACCAGCACCTTTAAGGACACCAACTGTTCTGGGACCTCGGGTCCTCCTCCTCTGGTCCGCATGGGTACCTTCAGGTTGCTGACCAGTTTCTCCTTGGTCCTACGCTTGTAATTGTTCCAGCTCTTATTGCAGTCTGTCACTGTCTTTTTGAATTGCCCTACACTGTTGATTGTATCCACCATGGACTTCCAAATGGCCTCTTTCTTACCTAAGAGTTGATATTTATACTTTATCGCCTCGGTTATAAGTATTTGATTCTCCTCCTCTCTAAAATTACTCTTCCTCTTCCCTTGGACTTCTGTCTGGACTTCGTGTCTGGTGTTGGAGTTATTGGGGTTGTTGCCCTGTCTGCTGCCGCCTCCTTCATCTCTCCCTTTAGATGTATAGGGATTTTTTTTTTTTAATTGTCACTTTTTGAAGGATTACTGATGCATTATGCACTCAAAAGTTACTCAACGCTGATTTGCCTTGCTTTACGTGCCATAAAGCAACCATGTGTCACTTTTGCAGCACATGCACTAGTTTTCCCTATGACATCCCTCCCACGAATGCTTCATTTTTTGACGCACTATGGGACCTTATGCCATGGTGTGCAGTCTCGTAAATACGACACATCTATGGTGTTGGAAACGGTTGTATAGAAGTGCAGGTTTTTCTGACGCATTGCTGCATTACCGCAGTGATTTGTCAGTTCCTGTAAATAAGCCCCTTAGTAAATTCACAGATGATATCCTTTATAACCTCACTAATTTGACAGATTGCTTACTAGCACTGCTACTTCAGCTGGACCACTTTGAATTAGTTTCTGGGATCTGACTTAACAAGTACAAAAATGTGGTACTAAACCTCACGTTAAGGCAACAGGATTAACAAGCCGTACAAGGTTAAGCCCAGTTCCACTGGGCCTCAACATCCTTGCGATATCTAAGCCTCCAGATTACCACTTGACTTGAAGACTAGTCAACTATCAATTGAAACTACTACCACAAAGACATTCTTGAGACTTTGCGAAGATGTCAGCCACTGTACTTCTCCTGGCTAGGTAGCATCAACGTAAAATAAATGTCCTCCCATGTTTATTATCTCTTCTAGTTCCTTCCCACACCTGTCTCGTAAGTGGATACTGCCACCTTTCAGCAAAGACACTAACTTTTTTCTGGAACAGGAAGCAACCATACATATGAAATAAGATTCTAATGCTACCCAACGAGAGGGGCAGCCTTGCCTGCCCCAATCTTCTAGAATACTAATGTGATTCTCACCTCTTCTTTATTTTGGAGGGAACCTCATAGGAAAGCAAGAAACACTGGTGCCACATGGACAGGGCGGTCGTCTGTCATCTCTTGTGGGATCTGGCCTGGTTGTCCTGAGCAGCTCGCCCCAGAGGCGCTTACTCTGTCAGTCCAACAAGAACAGTCAGATATCTGTGACCGTGTAGCTACTAAAAAAGGCTAGCTTCCCCTTCACCTAATACACAGATGGCTTAGAACCCAGATTTGACACTGGCTCTGGAACCTAGGACCATCGATAACTGGATGAAGGTGGACTGTCGCAGTGACATGTTCTTCATTGGCAGAATCAAGTAGTTTGCGCACTGCTTCCAAGAATTTCACATGACTGAAACAGCAAGACTCCAATATGGTCAATTATGACACAGGGCCCGACACCTGGCCAATGCAAAGGCAGTGATGTGAGACCTGTCGCCATTTGAGACTTTTACAAGGTCTTTCTCTGTGGCTGATAGCTCAGACAAATAAAACTATTCAAGCATCCAAACTGAATCTCCCTCACCCATATCAATCCAATTGGGACCTAGCGTTGGGGAGCAGACTGGAACCAAGGCTTGGAATGAGCTCTGAAGGGACATTCCCAAAACACTGTGGCATATGGCAACAGGAATCTGCCTACAAACGATTGCATCCATAGATCTTACTCAGGTTCGCTTCCACAGAATGTACTCAAACACCTCACAGCTCTGTTGGAGATGTGGCCTGGCTGAGGGAGCCTTTCTAGGTATTTGGTGGGTATGTGCTCTCATACATATATTCTGGAATGAGATCCTGGGCCTTGTTAGAGGCACACTGGGTTATCCCGTACCTACCAAGTCACTCACCACCCTTCTTGGCATTTAGCTGCCTGCCTTAAAAGGCATTGCACACCATGATAAAAACACTTGTCTTTCCCATGCTAGGGTGCTAGACAACTTATGGTGCTTAGTTGGAAAAAGCTGAAACCACCATTCATGATCCACAGGTTCCACAAAATGTGGCAAGTGCTTGTCAGGGAAAAGATTTTACACACACACACACACACACACACACACACACACACACTCAATTACTCAGATGATTATTTGACCTAAGTGTAGCAACCTTTAATAGACTATATTGCAAGTCTGGAATTCCACTGCTTCTAACCCCAGAGGCTCTGAACTCTCCAACTCTTTCACTAAGCCTTGCAGGGTTTCTCCTTCCCCTAAGCTTCACAGGGTCCTCAGTTATTCTCCTGAGGTGCTCCTTATAGCCCAGCCTGCCCGTCGGGGGTCATGGAGAGGGCTCTAGACTTCTCCCTCCCCCCCCCCCCCTTACCTGCCACCTCAGCTAACCATTGGTCAACATCAGGTGTTCAACCCGGGTCACCCTTTTATTTCCCACCCTTATGCACCTGGCAGGCCAGCCCATATTAACCCCCCTAATTCGATTACCAAGACGGGCCCAAACCAGAAACAAACTGAGTGCCGGGGTATCATATAGGGGTGCCTCCTGTTTCCCCTGTTCTTCCTTTTCTATCCCATCTTTCTAATTTTTTTCTCTTTTCTTTTTCTTATTCCTACAATGTTGTGTATTTGTTGTTATGTTTGCTTTATTAGCTTACCAGCAGCTGCCAGGAGCACTATGATGGCACAGCTTCACACATTTTTTTCTATGGGTGTATTGTCCCGAGTCAAACTGGGCTTGAAGTATGGTAGCCTGCTGCTCCTTTTTAACATATGTAGGTTTCCTTTTTTATTAAAAACCAAATAAAAATACTTTGCGAAAAAAAAATTCTGGTGAAACAATAATAAAATTTACAAAAAGATATAAACTGGAGCAGACTCTGTGGCGATCGCTCATCACAAGGGCATACGAGAATGCTGGGAAAATCGTAGTGTCCAAAAGGAAAGCAGAGATTACATCTGATTAGCCCCAAATCTAAATCTAGTTAAAAGCATCAGTTCCCATGTCTTTGTCAATAGGTCAAGATACAGCTCCAGGCCTGGTGAGGTTTGAATCAAAATATATTCTCAAATTTGAGGCTTAATTACCTCCACTGCCTCCCCTTCCCACTGCCTGAAATTCATACAGAACTTTCTGATTCAAGATCTATCTTAGTTAGCTCTTGCGGCTTGAAAAAGATGGTAGGTCTGCCCAAAGTAATTTTCGCCTGCCTAATATAATCCAACCAAGGGATCAGTTATCTAGATTGCAGGGCAAACAGTCATCAAATATCCTTTTTATTCAGTGAGACGTGGGGTTACATCAGACTGAGCACCATAAGTGGGCCAGATTACCCTGGTCTTCAACATAATCAAGCCCACGCTCCTAATGGATTGCAATGGTAGGCCAACTCGAACGAAGAACTAAAAGGCAACTGCAGACTCCATTCTCCTCAGCCTGCAAGCCACTATCTTTATTATAACCCACAGTCCTGAGCCATGGTTAAAAAAGGTATACATTTTATTCTGTACACTTCCAGAAAAGGGGTAATTGGCTTCTTACCTATGGTTGATGCCAGACTAAAAACAAACATAAGTCGTAAAGTGCAATCTTGTGCTCACAATACAAGGGGACAACAAATTAATGGTATATTCAAGATATGAAAACTAATTGATTCTCACAATTGGTTTGCCTTGGGTAGTCAAACACCGAATTTTAAAAATTCTGTGACCAAAAACCTTAACAGAGGTTTTACTTGGTTTAATTTCTAAAATTCAACGTGGCCTTATATTCAGCAAAGGTGTCCTTTGGGGTTTTATGCCCTTTGAACATTCTGGACAGTAAAACAGCATTTTTTGCGTACATTAACATGGCGACAAAACTGTTCTTAATAAGTACCATATCATGCCTCCTTATGGCAGAATTCGACAAGCCCATTAAGATAGAATAAATAGAATATTGGAGCAAGGACACAGCCCTGTTGGAACCCCTCCACCCGCTGACCCAGGCTGAACGACTTCGTACATTTCATTTAGGCCATATCGGGCAGAGAGAACACCAGTTTCAGCAACCCATGAACTTAGGGCCAGATTTACTACAAAGTGGCGCAGTGCGGTGCTGGGCCAAAATTTGCAGCGCTGCATCACTTTACAAACACAGAGATGCACTGTATTTACTAAAATACGGAGCACCCCCGTGTTTCCCTCTTTCCCGCAGCTAAATATAGCTGCCAGCGCCAATGCAGGCATATTTGAACCATAGTGCAAGGGTATCTGCATTGAAGGGAATGATTGTGCAGGAAGATGCCCTTTCCTGCACATAAACAATCTAGAATGGCAATTTAACACTTCTATATGTGCTGCAGAATGCAGCACATAGAAGTAGCAAATCGTCATTTTTTAATGATTGTTCACGTGCAGAAAGAATACCTTCCTGCACACATACAATCATTCTTTGCCTTTTGCTCTTTCTATGTGTGCTGCAGACTGCAGCACACATGGAGAAAGCAAAAACGTGTGCCAGAAATAAAGTTCCTTCCCAGCGCTTCAGGGAAAGATGGCAAATCGCTCTCACGTCGCTATGGACTTGTTGCAGGGGTCCAGGGCCACGGCATCCAGCCCCAGGGGGACAGCAATAACAGAAAAGGAGCACAGGCAGCAGGGCCCAGCAGTAGGCCAGCACAAGGTGAATGCAAGCAAGTGGCAGTTCCTTGCAGTGACCAACAGGTCAGCACAGCAGCAGCAGTCCATGGTCGTTCCTGGTAAGTTCCTCCAGCATTCTGTGTCCAGTTTCAAGTAAGTTCCAAATGGTCTCCAAATTGTGGGGGAAATTCCCCTGTACTTATACTCAGTTTTACAGTGTTTACACAAAGAAAGGGGCGAGGAGGTTCCAGCCAGTTGCCCCCTCTCTCCTCCAGCACAGGCTCCAAACATCAATTGGGGGTAAACCACCCTATTGTGTGAGGCCAGGGCACAGCCTTTACAAATGCAGACGAGCCCCGCCTCTCCCTTCTCCCAGCCCAGGAAGACTATTTAGTATGCAGATGCATCTCTGACACCTCCACCCTCCCCGCATACAGGCTGTCTGAAAGGTATGCACAAAGCCGATCTGTCACTCTGCCCAGACGTGGATTGGAGTCAAGCTGCAAAACACCAGTCATTGGCACAGAGAAATGCTCACTTTCTAGAACTGGCATTTCTGTAATAATAATAAACAATCCACTTACACCAGTAAGTAGCATTTCTTACCACTACAACCATACCAAACATGCCTACGCTACCCCTCATAAATCAGACAATACCCCCTACGTATAAGGCAGGGCATTTCTAATGCAATCCTATAAGAAGGCAGCCTCACAGCAGTGAGACACCAAGTTAGGCTGTTTGTCACTACCAGGACAGGCTACGCAACCTGGCACATGCCCTGCCTTCTACATACATAGCACCCTGCCCATAGGGATAGCTAGGGCCTACCTTGGGGTGGCTTACATGTAGTAAAAAGGGGCATTCTGGGCCTGGAAAGTAAATTTAGATGCCAGGTCCCTGTAGCAGAAAAGTGCACACAGTCCCTGCGCTAGCAGGCCTGATAACGGTTTAAAAGGCTACTTCAGTGGGTGACGCAAGCAGTGCTGCAGGCCCACTGGTAGCATTTAATTTACAGGCCATGGGTATAGAGATACCACAGTAAAAGGAACTTACAGGCAAATTAAATATGGCAATTAGGTATAAGCCAATCATACCAATCCTCTAGAAGGGAGGGCACCTGCACTTTAGCACTGATCAGCCGTGATAAAGTGCTTAGAGTCCTAGAGCCAACAGCAAGAGGACAGAAATAAATAAGAGGAAGGAGGCAAAAAGTCAGGGATGAACCTGCCACAAGGGCCAGGTCTAACAGTCTCTTTTGGAGTTGAGAAATTTTCAGATGTTGAAGGGCCTGATAATGGATGGGACCTGGGAAAATAGTCTGAATTGAGGATGATAGAATTACCATACTTGCTATCCATCTCAATGATACCGTATGTTTGCACAACATTCAATGTCAGTTCTTTCTTAATGTTACGGATCGGGAGGGGGTGGGGCGGGGGAATTGGGCTTGTGTGGAATCCACCTGAAACCCCAGAAACTCCATCCGCTGAGAAGGGATCCGGGTGGGCTTCTGAATGTTGACATTGAAGCCTGTCTTGAAGAGAAATATCCAATTCCAGGTGCATCAGGATTAGAAGGGGACATTGGGCCATGATAATGATATCATCTATATAAATTAGCAGACAGACATCTCTGGCTCAAAGAGATTCCACTATTGGTTGCATCACTTTCGTGAGGCACCAACAGGCTGATGAAAGGCCAAAGGGGAGAACTTTGTACTCTTAGCAGCGCCCCTGCCAAAGAAACAGCAGGAACCATCAATGAGGTGGAAAAATAGGAATGGTCAAGTAGGCATCATTTAAATCTATGCAGACCATCCAATCCCCTTTCTGTAGGATCTCTCTTAACAAGTGAATGTCCTCCATCTTGAAATGGCAGTAGACAATCCACTCATTGAAGTCTCTCAGGTTAAGAACCAAGTGGGATCCGCCCACCTTCTTTTCCACTAGGAAGATAGGACTGAGGACACCACAATGGTGAGGAAAAGTTTGCTCAATGGCCCATTTGGCAAGAGACCTGAAACCTCGGAGGAGATGAACTCCTGATCTTGTTGGGAAAAATACATTCGGGGGGGGGGGGGAGGGTGTAGGAATACTCCTAACTGGGGAATCCGAGTTCCAATTTGTAACCCTGTATTGAGTCTAGAACCCAGGTGCCCCGAGTAATATTTTCCCAGTTGTGTAGAAATGTGGTTCGTCCCACCAAAATCACATCACATCTGATATTGAAATTAGGCTCAATAGGAGTCTTGGGAGCCTCTGGATTTTCCTCTCCAGAAGCGGTTGCGACCCGCCTGAGGACGGAGTGGTAGAAGGTGGACGAGGAATCCTGGTAGCCCCCTCTGGATTGATGGGAGGAGCCTCTCTGAGTACCTTGCTGGTAGATGTGGCTGAAGGCTCTCCCTCTGAAGTATCTGGCAAAAAGTGGACAAAGAACTTTCTTGATGGATCCCTGGGCCTTATCCACATTTGCATATGATGCTGCAAACTTAAATAATTCATTGAGGAAAAGGGTTCAGAATAGTAACCCTAGAGCCAAGGGTCCCGACTCTGAAGTGGCCAGATCAGTCAATTTTGGGTTCATTTAGCGGAACAATGCCTTTCATGGAAATAGCACAATAAGATTTTCCCAGAAAACACAAGGCCCGTTGAGCCCAGCCAACCAGAACTTCAAGGTCGATGGAAGTCCCAGATTCCTTCGCATGGAAACCCATATCAGGTAACTTTGTAAGAGGACCAGAGTCATCCAGAAGCTTCTCCTGACAACCATGCCAAGCGTGGTCAATGCCCTTCTTAGGGTATTTTAAGAATTTCAATATAGAGGGACAGGTATGTAACGTTGAACTGGTGGGGACAATAGAGATTTCATGTGGGTGCAGGTGGAACTCTGAGTGCATCTTTTAAGGCCTTCCATGAATGCCTTATAAGTGATGCCCATTTTGTGGATAGGCAGCTACTGCACCTAAATGCAAGCTGATCGAAGTGTAGGCAAGCCTAGAGAGCCGTAAAGGAAGAAAGTAACAATGTTTTTGCACAGTTGCAAATAGATCAATGTGCTTATTACTTTTGGTGCTGAGCCAGAGGGTGGGGAATCCGTAGCAGATGATCGGTGCCTGCCATGGCCTGCTGGCAGTGGTGGCCGGGGAGCTGTATGTTCAAATGGGACTGAATGTTTTTTGGGTGGCAGAATGAGGACGTTAGTACTCACGGTATGCTGACCCAATGGAAGGTCCTGCATCTGAAGGTCACTCTCCAGGTCTGAGCTTTCAACAGAAAAGGCCAATTCTTCAGCTGTAGAGGCCTTGTGGAGTTCTTACTCCTCAAGATCCTGTTGACCGAAGATGTCCTGTGTTTCTTCGACCTCCAGACACTGCATCTCTTTGTGACACACCATTTGGTCCTTTAGGTTTCCTTTAATCAAAACAATTGACATGCCTTACAGTCTTTTTCCCCTGTGATCGGGAGACAAGCACAGGTTGCAAACCTGATGAAGGTCGGTCTGTGGCTACTTAGCGTGGCAGTTTGAGCATAACTGAGTTTGTTCCAGTAGCAGGGCATTTTAAGGCTGAGCTGATGAGATAGAAAGATAGACCCAGAAAGGTTGAGGTCTGAAGGCATAGATTGAAGTACGTTCATGGAATGAGTGATCGTGTTCTATATTTTCGAAACGTTTTGTCACCAAACAGATTTCACAAAACTTGAATTGTTTATTGGTAACTCCCTCAGCATTTCAGTCAAATTAAAAAGACCCAAAAGATGAGATTGTAAATGACTCTCCTGTGAGCTCGCAATCCCATAAGGTCTGGCAGCTCTGATGTAAAGCTGGACCAGAAGATATAAAAAAAAATGAAAAAATACAACCCCCCAGCCTGCCCACTGGCACAAAAATCCAGCAGAGTGGTGAGTCTTTTATAAGATTAAAAACACATTCATCTGTACAAAAGGATTTTTTTAGGCCTTTACCAAACACTGCATTTAAACGTGGGATTTGCATTTGAAGCTTGCATGGCGACATGTACTTGACTGAGCTAATAAGGACAAATTCTTTTATCTTGTTCTTTCTGTCCTGTTAGTTTTGACCCGTGTCATTGCAACAAGCATAACATTTCATGACGAAAATGTCCTGTTGTAAGCTAATGAATAGAGACTATTTTAGAGCTTCGTTTCATGATCATTTAACCTATGAAAAAAAATACTGCAATTTCAGATAAACCATAACTTTATGAATCAGCTTTTTCTAAAAAAAAAAAAAAAAATGTGTTGCCATGGAAAAAAAAAGATAATGGATCAAGTCTACTAAACTGTTCTTTATCACATAGACCCTCATCCATGGGAAGAGACAAGTGTTTCATTGCCGTTTAGAAAATATTTGGAAGTATTGTATATTTACAATGTTCCTTGTTCAAACTTGCAAAATCAATTAAAGTTGCCCTGTTCACATGAATAAACCAAGAGATGATTGCCCGAAACAGTACAGTAGACTAATGGTTTGTAACTTGTTTCATTGTAAAATGTTATAGAAGTGTGTTCCAAGACTAGGATATATTATTGAGCTCACAAACTGACTTTGCTCGCAAATTCACTCTTCTGAGATTCTCTTTACATGCAGATACTTCCTAGAGACGCTACGAGAGTCCAATGATTCTAACACTTTTTGCTTTATTCTCTTTGCTGATGTCTTGGGTTAATTCTGAGACTATTATATTTGAACCTATTACTGGGAGATTCTACTGAAAATCCTAGTGAGGCACTTGACTAGCAAATTGTATGCCTATAATTAAAGACATTTTCTTCAATAATCTTGGGATCTTCACGTATTCTTTCTCCAACCTGAACCGTTCTATCAGGGATACATATCCTTGCTACGTTATTGGACTATTTATATCTGTGTGCTGTGGTCACACTGCAATTGTTTTAACTGTGTACATTGGTACTCAAGTTTGTGCCTACTGGGTAGTAAGGCACTTGACCACTTGCCACCAGATTTATTGTACTTATACTCATCAACTGTACTGGGTTTTTACTTTCCAGATGTGCGGCACCTCTCACCCTTACTACCCCATTTCAGCAAATTGTATGCGTTCACATCTGAGACCAGAACTCTTCAAGGGTTCTGGTGAACTAAGTTTTTCCAGACAAATTAAAACAGTGATTAGACATTTATGGGACAACCCATATGCATTGTTCCGTACATTATATTGATCTTGATTGACCTGTCAAAGATATTGATAAAGTAATGATTTAATGAACGGTTAAAAACAGAATCCAAATCTCATCGACTCATAAAAAGAAATGTTAATTGAGGTATTGAGAATGTTTTTCCCATCTCACTTACTCAAAGGTTCATTGATTTGGGGGGGGGCAATAGTAGGCAGAGATTTTAAATTAGACAGATTAACAATTATTTATTCCGAGTCTCTGATTCAATCGTGGTTTCTTCTTTGACCAGACTGAGACCCACATTGTGTAAGCCATTCTGAAGCCTGCCGCTTTCAGTTCCACCAGCCAATGGGCACACAGCAGACGTTGCACTACTCACCGCCCTCTCCCAGTCTAGGACGTCACCACCCCCACAAGATGTACAACCTTTCTGACGAGAAGGGAAGAGTGTGACACAGCAGATGCATCTTGTTTAATAATAATACTGAAAGCACAGCCATAGAGATTGCTGTTTTATAGTACCTATGCCTCTCCGGAAGCTGCACTGCTTTTATAATGCAGGTAGCCAATGAGAATGTCAGCAGAGGATCAGCTGGCTAGTCTGAGTTTTCAACACCCCGCACGGCTTGGGCACTTTTAGGTAGGGAGACAGATCAAGGCTATATAACATCCTTAGTCCCAGATAAAACTAATCTGCATGTGTGCAGATATTCCAGTTTAGAGTATCTTAGTTCACCATTTCGTTCGGACTGTCTTATGATTCACAAATCTAGCTAATGTTGCCAAGTCATCTACAGCAAACAGCATAGAGAATCTAGGACTTGAAACTTCACTTAATGTTAGCCCAGGCTTAAATACACAGCATGGAAAGTGCTAATGATTGAGTCACTTGAGGCTGCTTGGCGCATACACGATAATGCGTGCAAACTGCTTTAAAGAGGTCATGATGGAGTGACAGTTACTCCCATGAAGATCACTGGGCTACATACATGTACTGCACGCATAGAGAAAATAAGGACTAGTGCTGATGTATACTTTTACTGGATGCTGCAAAAAGAACCCCTATATCGAGAATCTCTGCTATTTCCTGGCAACTGCTACCCAGTGCAGACTCTGGAGGGGTCTTGGCTTGTGGTTCCAATAAGTGCTGCTTGGATGCAGCGTCCTGAACACTAGTATATTCCAAGGAGCAGGAAGGTCTGGGATACAGGTATAGTAAAGGGTTGGATTATGACAGGCTGTAGAAGAGTGACAGTGTGTTGAATATAGGGGCAATGGCCTTGCAGTTGGGACTATAGTTGGGACTTAGATGAGTAATTTGTGTGCGCGCACCAAACCTTTGAACGGAATCTTAGCATACCTCCCTGACAACAACCCTTGAAATATCTAAAACCTATCCAGGCTTTCCATAGTTTTCCATTCCACTATCTTGAATTTTCACCAGCCGTAAAATTAGTTTAATATATAAGCTGAATAAGTCTGTCTACTGCTGCAATGCAAGGACCATAAAAAGATATAACAGGCAGATAGAGATATCGTCCTAAAAAAAAAATTACAAAAAAAAAAACACAATCTCGACATAGTTAAGTGATAGTAGCAAGTTCATTGTTAGGCCATAGACTGGCTTTAAAAACACGATTTAGGAGGCTACAGGAATTTCATTGTTATTGAAAGTTGTGTTTTTACTCTCTACTAAGCTTCTTTTTTTTTTTTTTTTAGAAGATATGCTGATGCAACCACAAGCTGTTTTCCTGCTTTGGAATTGCAGGTTACTTTACCCCCCCCCCCCCCCACCCCACACCCCCCCTCTTTCCAATCTACTGGTTTACCATTCTTAAATTATCAGGTGAAATGTCAGACGGATGTCAGATACATTATCCCTAGATACCCATCATACTTTTTGAAGTCAAATCATGCAACAGATGCCCCACCAAATCGACCTCCTTGGCTTTAACTTACATTGTTGACTGCATGATCACACACACATTTTCCAAATACAAATATTGGCTACATAGGTTCAATGAAACATGAAAAGGTCAGTGTTTTACAATAATTTATTTTAAACGGTGCAAAAAACATGTTGCAAAAATCAGAACAAAGAAAACCTGTTCATATTTCATTCATAAAACTGAATTGCATTAGTACATTTATCTACATACATACGCATCTGTAAAATATATTTACAAGCGCTCATTTGCTCCAGGAAAAATCTGGAAGCTAGTCAGTACATCATACACTAGGTTTGCCTTTCTTTGGCATGTGACGTAACAGTCCAGGAGTTTTTAACTGGAACCTGAGGGGCGGCGGCTTTGTGTTGCACGTTAAAAAGGTTGTAAACGTCTGCCCATCTAAAAATCAACCGGCATACTTTTTTTTTTTTAAATTATATAAACACTAACAGCCACATACTGCTTTAAACCGGATTTGATTTTCACCAAAGAGCAGCAGGTCCTTAAAATTGTGGTTAAACACCAATTCCTTGGCAACTCAACATTAAAAGCATGGCAAATTACACGAATTAAAAAATGTTTTTTGTTTTTGAATACAAC
Organism: Pleurodeles waltl; assembly: GCF_031143425.1. Lineage (NCBI taxonomy): Eukaryota > Metazoa > Chordata > Amphibia > Caudata > Salamandridae > Pleurodeles > Pleurodeles waltl. The sequence continues at coordinate 933,854,898 of NC_090444.1, forward strand.
GGTTACATCACAACTTCGTTGAACAGACTAACCCAATGATCCAGTAAAAAGAGAGCAGTAGTTTCCAATAGGGGTTCGTCACAATCTTCGCAAATTCTGTTTGCTTTTTTTGCTTCCTGGCAGTGGTCCTTGCCTGACAATGTCATAAGTGTGCGGTCTGCTGCTCATACAGTCCTTTGAAAAGTGATACTTACAGTGGCATTTTGTGCAAAAGTCAAAGCCACAACTGTCCCTGCTGCATGTAGCCCTGTGCGTGTAAGAATCATATTTTGCAGGGGACAGACAACTCACGCAAACTCTAAGGCTCTCGTCATTTTTTAGAGATTTTGCCGCCTGAAAAGAAAAAAATATATATTAAGATTAGAGCTATCGTTGCAATTACAAATGAGAATGAAAAATCTAGTTATTAATTATGCTTTGGCTGCATTAATAGTTCCAAGTAGGATGTCAAAAATTAAAGATTACATTGCTAACTCCCATATATGGACAAAATGTTGCACCAAGTAAGCTTTGGTGTTTCAGTCAGTTCAGCAAGTTGGTTTACACTATTCAGTTAATTCTAGCTGTTGAAGTAACTTCAAACCTGAACTGTGCCACTAGGAAGATGCATTACCAACATTTAACTTCAAATGCATTTTATCAAATGCTACATACTAGAACAGAGATCACAATCTGGATGCCACAGGTATGGTACTAGATCGTCATCTTTACGTAATATAGCCAGGCAGCGCCCTAATTATTTTATACAAAAAATAACTTTGGTGTTAAATCTACACCCAGTGCATCATTTTAGTAAATGATGTTTAGGACGAAAAAAAGACTACGTTTCTAGATACTATATTCGCACATACAAGCGCTATCAACATCTTGCAGCTCCTTAAGGATTTAGATTTCACAACAAAGAAAATGCTCAGAAGTTGTAGCCTTGAGGTGTTGAGTTAAAAAGCAGATGGTAGAGTAAAAGTTGTTTAGAAAGATGGGTGTAAACCATTATAACACATGGGACTCTAATCCCTGTATAAATGACAGCCACTAATTTCTTTATAATCAGCGACTTGTGATGTACCAAGTCGCTGATTATAAAGAAGAGATGTCAGAACAGGGCCATTACAGTAACGCTGTGAAGTCATTGCCTACTGCCAGACCCAGCAGCTTAGGCAAAAGGAAGGTGAAGTCACGGAGCACATTTAAAGCAGCTGTTTAAAACAAACGTAATTGACGTTGCTTCACCCTTCTGCTCTATTTTAATAGTTTACAATGAAAAGCAGAGAGAATGTTTATTCTTTGCACTCCTCTGATAAGCTAGAATCTTCCAGCACGTTCCTTTACATTCAGAACTATTGCAGGTTTTTGGTGTGCTTAGTTTTGCAGTAGGTTTTATTTTTATTCATGTTTGCAAACAGGCTGGCTCTTTCATAATGTTTTAAGAGGTCTGTGGGAAATGTGATGGTGCAGCCATGTATTATATGGGATGAGGTACCCCCCTCTAATGCATGATCAGGATATTGCAAGTCACCTTGGAGTTCAAAACTTTGTAAAGGAGCTCAGTCATGTTCCTCTATACATTTATGAAACTCCTTGGTGACTTACAATTTCCTTATAATGTACAGCAGGGGGCGCTTTATTCCCGTAAAACGTATTTGGATTACAATTTTTTCAGTGTAGGCATTTCAGAGAACTAAATGCAACTGAGTCACTGTTGCATACAGCTAGTACATTTTAGCTTAAAATTACTACCTTCCCATTCAGATTCCTTCATCTGTGCTAATAAGGGCTTATGCTCAAACTGCACCAGTGTATTTTTATTTTTTTTTGGTGCCTTTAACAGCCTAGGACTAGATACACCTGGGCAAAAACGCAGGCACATAGATGGTGCAAGCCAGTTTGAAGGCAGATACACAACTACTGTACATCTCCACCCAATCCCATTTTCTACGTCATAGAGTAGCAATTCAATTCTCGTTAGGATAAAAACATTTAAAGCAAGTTCAATATACCTCTGTAAATTCAGCATGACGACTGTATTGCACAGTTCCCTCGCTAGTCTGCAACTGCCTTGTAGATTTTTTAGAGGACTTGGATTTCGGACTGGCAGCTTTTTGAACCGATGTCAATGCTGCACGACGCAGAGCATAAGTCCTTGTAGCAGCATCAGGTGATAATTTTGCAGTGTTAGCCTGTTTTTAGATAAAGAAAGTAGTATTAGGGTCAATATTAATTAAATGAGCTGGACGGGCACAACAACACATAATTTGATCAACTAGCTTGCATGGGAAAGACATAAGCATGCTGCAAACTAATGTATGAATGCAAAGGAAATACACTGGTACACGGACATAAATGTTTCAATCAATTTGGTGGAATACTAATGAAAAGATTTTGCAAGCACCATCTGCTCCCAGTCGCCCCCACCTGATATACACCTGTGTGCATGCTGGACACTATGTGCAAACTTATGTTGCTTTTATTTACACACACACATTTATATATATACACACACACACACGTCTTGTAGGGGTAACTCACATTGTCTGCATGCACTGTTGTACGTGTCCACCAAAGTGCGCTTAAGCATGAGCCATAACTACCTCTTATCAGAAGTATAACTTTCAGTGAACACAAAGAGGGAAAGCTCCACTATGACCTGTATGTTTGTGTGCTTCATGATGTCTGTGTGAACTAATATTCAAAGTTGGTATTATCAACTACATACCCAAGGGATTCTATGAATACTTTTGATTCTCAAGAGAGGAAGCCTGATCCTGTGAGGCACCTACAGGCAGGACCATGTCGACCCACTTATGTTAGGGGCCATCATTCCCACTGAATATTTCACTGTTATTCTCACCAAAGACTAGTGATGGTAAATCTGATTTAAGATCCTGAAGGGGGATTTTAACTTGCAATTGTAATCCTGTAGTAAAAGAGATCCGCTTACAAACTACGTTGAGCCCACCTACTCACACTAGGAATTGTGGGTGAGGATCCGATGGAGCTTGCTACTGGTGGTACCTATGGGTGAGGATCACACTATTATATTCATGAGACACCAGGATAACACTAATTTACCTGGGTGCGGATTCTTTACCATCTTGAGGTATACTGGGGCCAGTCAGCTGACCTCTCGACTTAAAGAGATCACAATTTAATAGGTTAATCCTCACTTGTGTAATTATTAAATTATCCCATCTGCATTCCAAAATTCATAAAAGCTCAAAAATTACATTGCATATTTCTAGACCACTGCCTAGTAACCTTGCCATTTAAAAACAGACTCCTGGTTGGCCACTCAGCAGGCTTCCCCAGTATAACCTAAATGCAAACTGTTGCTGGTGGGGGCACAATAATTCCTTTCATCCACGTCACATTACCATTATAGGGAACAGTCAGTTCAAAGCCTGGGCCAGACTGTGTGAGAGAGGCATCCCTGTAGGTGCCATCTTACAGCCATCGGGAGAAGGTGCCTGGTAATTGGGGCCAAATTACTTGGTACCCTGCCAAAAGCAAACTGCTCACAAATACTTAGAGAATGAAGTGTGAAGGACCAAGCATGGGACTAGGGACTGGAGCATATGTGTATCCCAGTCCTGACCACTCCCACGCATGAGTTAAAACAAGTTCTAAAACCTTTACCAACGTAATGTGAACAATAAAGGTCTACCCGCCTTGTGTTAAACCATCAGCAACCCCCCTTAAGACAGAAAAAAAAAAAAAAAGTATCTACATTACCATTCAAGCGGATGTGTGTGAATAAAAGGAGTTCTTACCTTACCACAAGAAAAAAAAAAAAAAAAAAAAAAAATATATATATATATATATATATATAGCTATGCAACATTCTTAACTTTTTGAGCTGGATGGTGGGAAATCGATAGATATTTGGATGAGGTGGGATGTTAAAGATAGAACTTATCTACCAATTATGTTTATATAGATTTAAAGTCTCTTAAAATGACCACTAAAACAAACTGTATGGAGTTAGACAATCGGATCTTGCACTTTATTTGAAACCAACACGGTACTATTGTAGAACTCTGGCGTTTCCATATTTTGCTTCACTTAAAAAGATGGAAGACTGTACAAAGAATTCTACTAAAACCAATCGGAGTCTGGAATTAATCATGGAGGCCTCTTGTCTAGCCAATAGATAAAATACTATAAAGTATGTGGAGGATGGCTATAGATGATGTAAGAAAGTACCATCTTTCCTGGCATGTTACCCCCAATTTTACATGTATCTATGGGCTGCAGCATTTCTTCAGGCACCAAACTTCAGCGTCACCGGTACTCTGTCACCCATCTCATCCTGACGAGCGTGGCCCCTCGAACACAGGTGGTGGACCCAAGTAAACCAGACTGTCCAGTGGTCCAACTGTCCAAATTCGGAGGTGGGGAGTCCTTCCCTCTCCTCTCCATTAATCCTGAGTACCGTGTGAACTGCAGCTACAAGGGATTCTGTGCACATTTCCACAAACTCCTGCATGCATGGCCAAGCCTAGGTCCCGAGCACCCTGTCCTGCTATGCTCAGCTCCCTGAGCTGATCTCCGGTATCGTGGGACCCTCTTTTGCAGTGTTGAGACAACCGCAGTGTTCAGACTTCTTGAACCCATGTTCAAGGACTTCTGCGGGTGCTTCCTGCTTGTGCGTGGGCTCTCTACATGGCTGAGGGCCCCCTTTGTCTCCTCTCCCAAGTGGCAACATCCTGGTCCTTCCTGGGCAGCACCCTTTTTCTTGAACTGTGACTCTTGCAGCTAGCAAGGCTTGTTTGCAGTATTTTGCCAAGGAAACCACTCTGCATCCTCCAGCACTCCATGGGACATCTTCTGCATGAAAGAAGTTCCTATCACTTTTCTTTTTGCAGAATTTTCAGCTTCTTTCATCCGGAGGCAGCCATTTTGCACCGTCATCCATGGTTTGTGTTGCACCTAGGCCTCTTGCATCCTATTGTATTCTACAGTGTTTGCACTACTTTCTGACTGTTTTACTTACCAGATTTGGTTTGTTGTGTATATTTTGTGTATGTTACTTACCACCTAAGGAAGTATATCCTCCGAGATATTTTTGACACATTGTCACTAAAATGAAGTACCTTTATTTTTTAAGTAACTATGAGTATTGTCTTTCTTATGATATAGTACCTATTGATATAAGTGTATTGCATGAACTTTACATGTCTCCTAGTTCAGCCTTGGCTGCTCTGCTGTAGCTACCTCTATCAGCCTAAACTGCTAGAACACTACTACACTCTACTAATAAGGGATAACTGGACCTGGCACAAGGTGTAAGTACCATCGGTACCCACTATAAGCCAGGCCAGCCTCCTACAGATGAAATACCATAAAGCAGTAGTTCCCAACCTGTGGTCCGGTGCCCCTGAGGGGGCCCACGGCTGCTTAGAAAATGAAATTATATTAACAGACTAGATACCCAGCTTTTAATAACTCAGTGGGGGTCCTAGGTTTTAGTAATGACTCAGTGGGGGTCCACAGAAGTCAAAAGGTTGGGAACCACTACCATAAAGTATGTAGAGTGAGCAGGCACGCTGAAGTCTATTATTCATTATCTTACATAGTGAATTTGCTTAGTTTTCTTTCTTAACAAAATGTATCCAATTCAGAATCGAATTTTGTGCTTACAGCTTTAGACGTATAGTATTGTCTTTCATTAAAAAAAAGTTTGTACCTATCTGTTGATTGTAATGTTTAATTTGCCTATTCAGCAACATATCGCATAAACTTGAACTGAACACTCCAGCTAACATGTTACAGGCAACTGGATTGGCAAGAACTGATAGCAAGGAGGCAATCGAGGGTAGTGAGGGAGCAATGTCCAGCTCCCAACATGTCTGGCTAAAACCTCAAGTTGGTCACATCGCTCGTTTGCCTGTGGCCAATCAATATTCATTGCTGTCACTCATAAACCCCCCACTATGCCCAATCCTAACACAACCTCAGATAAGGGTGGGCTTTGTGCATTCTGCGCACTAGTGTTAAATGTCTATGACAACGTGTAGGCCAAGGAAGAAAAACACACAAGACAACACTTGACCATATCAAAGGAAGGTCAGAATACTTACAATAACTGTTTCCAGCGTGGTCAAATATAATGGGAACGCCCACTTATCAGCTGTTAACATGGTATTCCAGGTTCTACTTACGCCTGCCACACTATTCAAAGGAACAAAAAAAAGACAAGTCTTAATACAAGAATTCTGAATAAATGTTGATTGAAATTAAGACTTGCTGGTGTACCCAAATTCCCAAGTACCTCCTCCCCACACACCCCCAATTTACAGATTACAGCTGAAGAATAACCAACACTTAGCTTCATCCATAGCAGACAAGCTGCAGTATGGAACGAGCATTATAAGTGCTTAAGGATAGGGACTGCATTCTTCTAAAAAAAAAAAAAAAAAAAAAAAAAGAAGATCAGCCAGTGTGACCTATATGTATACACACACACATATATATATATACATATATATAAAATATTTAAAAAGCGGGATGACTAATAATGAAGACTGCTTCCACTACATCATGTATTGGTCACAATCACAAGACCAAATCAACCAGAAAAGTATTGTGGCTTAAGAACCACCATGAAAAGTACACATGACATTTTGCTGCAGACAAAAATAAACTTACTTTATTAAATCAATTTCACTAAGATGTCTTAAAATTTGTGCCACAAGGTGTCTGAAATCCCTTAGGAAAAGTTCGCCCAGAACATCCATTCGATCCAAGCCCATTTTTCTTCCAATCACATTCTTTAGTCCAAAATTTTTTTGGGAAACCATAGTGTCCACTACATGCCAATCCAGTTTTGCATTCCTCCTGGAACCCTTTTTCAAAGTTGAGCACACGACTTCCTCAAAACAGACAATTGGTAAATTTTGTTTCAGGAGTTGATGTGGAGACTGACTACGTAAAGGAGTCGGTGCATCAGCTAAGGAAATATCTCCAAGAAGTGCACCATCTCCAGGTTCTGTTAAATCACTGTTCAGGATGGAATTATATCCACTATCGTCTTGGGATTCACTACAATTAAGATCCAGGGATCTACACACATCAGTTCCATGTCGAGGAGTAACATTTTGATTTTCTTTGTCATATTTTGGCTTGTACTCATCTTTACTGTCTAATGTTCTTGCTGACACACAATCCAAGTCACTGTATGTGCCCTGTTCCTTTAGGTGACAAGCACATGGCGTTCCCTCGTAGTCTTGGCTGGAGAAATCTTCTAATTTTGTGTCTGTTGGTGGTTCTTGCTTTTTTGGAGATAGCCTGGTAGTGGTTTCACTTAGATGGCACTTCATCTTAAGACAGCTGGAATTTTTATTGAAGCCTAAAAAGAAGACAGACATGTCAAATGCTGTTTCAGATATCGTATATACAAGGGAAAAAATATACAGCCAAAAGCAGTGACTAGTGCTCTAAAGAGAAAACCCAGCTTTCTTAATGTAGAAAACAGGCTGAAACCCCATAGCTGGTCCAACACGGAATTGCAAGATTGGCTAGAGTAGCTGGCATTCGAGTTCGAACTACAGGAAGCATTCAGACTGCACAAGAGAGATTGCATAGTTACTGGCAGGGTAAAGGACACTTTGACGAAGAAATTAAATGACATTGTCAGGCAGAGTGAAGCGAATGCATGTAAAGACTATCTGGTGCAACTCCCAGAACCCCTCTCTCAAGAGCCAGGCCGATACTGAAAGGACAAAGCAGCCTATCCAGAGATTACTAAGGTTTGTAGAACAAACTTCATTCAGTGCAGCATCAAAGCTTTCATTACCACCCTCAAAAGAAAATAAACGTCATCGGAAATGCACAGTTGCACTTTAATGGTGACGAAGAAAGAAGCCTTCTATATTCCGGTCCCGATATGGGGCACTAAGCGGGGTAGTCATTTTTGACACTGAGTCTGCACACCTGCAGATCTAAATATAAGCTTTATCCCCCTTCAAACACCACAAACTCCACATCGGGCTCTGAGCTCTCTTCTTAAGCATAGAAGACTGAAAAGGGGCAGACCCTGAGACAATAGTTTCACAGTTGGACTCCAGCTGTACTTCCGTCTCATGAAGCAACAGGAGACTGTCTACCGTGGGAGCATAACGGCCACAGAGCACTCTTGGGGTGAGGAAATGCACTCATCTCATTCCAACTACCACGTCCTGAAACATGTAGGCATGCTTTAGGAGCGAAAACCATTACGCATACATTGTTTGCAGTTTGAGCTGAAAGAAGCTAGGTGCAGTGATTACGTGTTATGGTGTTTTTTTTTTTGGGGGGGGGGGGGGGGGGGGGGGGGGTTGCTGTTCATTCACACAAGTTACTGGAAGAGGAGCCCGTTTCAGCTTATCCATGTTTCTAGCAAACCAAAAAAAAAAAAAAACACAACAAAGACTGGAGGTGACCATCTCGAAATGGGTCGGTTTTCTGCAGTAAAGTACTCAATTGAATGAAACGGCGAATACTAAAATTCGGTGATCCAAGCATTTAATGTGTGCACATACATATACTGTTTTCTGCTCTGATGTCCAACAGTAGCACCAAAGAATGCGGAAAGTATACGTTATTAATGAGAGAGGGAATGCATGCACGTACAGGACCAGTAAGACTAAGGACGGGTTCATTAGGTCCAGGGGGCATTTGGCGCGAAGCATATTTTTTGTTATTTTCACTCTTTCTGCAGTGGTCGACATCATTTCATACTCATAGTTTCATAGAATAAAATAAAAAACACATTGTCGCATTCACTGTCTAGGGGCACTTTCTTCTAGTTTTCTCATCAGGAAGTGCTGCGACTCCGGGGGAGTACTATACCTCACGAAGAGCACTATGCAGACAATATACTAAACGAACCTCATCAGTCAGGCCCAGGTGGAACTCTCTGCCACGAGACGCCGCCATCAGCTTTTGTCTTTTGGCTTTAACGCCGGCTGATAACAGCTGACACGCACTGCTCCTAGAAGGACGCGGGAGAAAACAGTCGGACGTATATACCTAGATAGTCTTGCAAGACTTTCCCCCTCGTCCGGGAAGTCAGGCATCAACCTCTAAAGATAGCACTGGAGCCTAAATGTGACCTACTCGCGCTCTCACATTTAAGTGAAAAGAAACTTTCTAGACAACACAATTATAATATATTCTTCAGTTGCCACATCGCATTCTGCTCTTAGCGCCACTAGTAGCCACTGGACGTTGTCTACAGCAGGGAGGTAGGGGCCTGGATTAGGCGCGGCGCCACAAGCAGTTAAAGGAACAAGTTATCCCGCCGACTCTCCACAAACGCGTTCACTCGGATAGAAAGCGGCACCTGACTGACTCGTCATTGCTCTTGAAATCATCTACACTCTTGGCGCCAGAGTAGGACTAGGACACTAAATAAGCACAGAAACCAAAATAAAAACGACCCCCACAGTAAGCTGACAGATCAGCCCATCGGGTACTGCTTGATTGTCCAACAGGCCAATCTGACCCTGCTGGGCGCTACCCGCCTCTTCGCTCTCAAATACATAAGGGCTGCCCAACTCATTTTCGGCGCTTACCAGACTCGCCGGGCACAAACAGCAACAATAAAGGCGCTAGGTTCCACTTTAAACAGGAGAACAAATACTCTATGCCGTGACTACCCATTTGTGGTGACTTATGAAGTACGTCTCGGAATTCTATCCCATCTTGCACAGTAGAGTTTGCTACTGAAAGTATTTACATATCACACACCCCTATGGCAGTGTAGAACAGTATCACAATGGTCCGATCCCTACTCCGATGCTGATTATATCAAAGGCATGGTGGGGCTGATCAGTCCATTCACACTGCTACCAGTCAGCTTCACACATCACCGGCACGCAGTCCAGCCACCTACCTCTGACACCCCCTGCGCGCCTCTCATAAATTTCTCCAGAGATCGGGCAAGCCGATCCGCGTGTTTTCTGGGGAATTCGGAACGCGGGCAGTCTGCACTGTGAACTGAAGCAGTAAAAAGCGCCAGCTGAGAAATCTTTAAACCACTTTGAATTTCGTATCCAAAAGTACCCACAGCCAATCAGAAGAACGCGGGAGGGATGGAAGGCATGAAGCTACCAATCGAAATGCTCCAGAAGTCAATTCTGTGGCGGTAGCCAACCAGCGCTCGGGATTTCCCGTGCTCCCCTTCTAATCCTTTCCTCTACCCTTGGCAGACGCACAGGACAGTGGGCACGTACAGAGAAGGGCGGTTTAGGGACATCAAGGAAGGACGACCATAACATAACATCGAGTCGTGCCCGTTATTGCAGGAGACTTCACTGTCCACCACTGCTCGTATAGCATTCTGCAATACTAGTATAACTGTAAATACACATTTATAAATACCATATAGTTAGTTACAATAAATACATTACTTATTATATCGTGCGACTGTAAAGCGTAGTGAAAGGATTACAAGAGTATAATGAACAGCACCGAAATAGAGATAACCTTGCTCGCTTTATTAATAATGCAATGAGATTACATGCTTGGCAGCAAGCTAGACCTCTTCCAAGATGGCCACCGAACATCTCTGCAGAAGAAGGCTCGTAGCCCCGGACTTCCACATTTAGAACACTATGGCTAACTGATCTCTTACGCTGAAAATGTGTACTGGGTGCGAGACACCATGGATTTTCTTCCTAGTGGAGTAGGTTTTAAGCAAGAGAAAGCCAAACTATAATTTTTGCAATAAAAATCAAGAGCCTCTTGCCTAAATCGGGGCATTGACCTGTATGGGTCAGTTATATGCATTTGCGTAGGTTGTCCCTCTGAAAAACTATTTTTGAGTCATAAGTAAACTGACTGTGTGCAGATTTGCGCCAGTATATCGAGGTGGTAAAGTCATTAAATTAATAATTAGAGCAGACTTGGGTGTAGCTTGCCTAGAGTGACTAGCTTTTTAAAGACAAAAACCGGGACATTTCACACAAAAAATAGGATTACAATTTTACTTCAATCAAGCGCACAGAATGACAGTGCTCATCAGCATAGAATTACAGCAGAGGCACTATGAACATAAATAAAATGCATTTTTTAAAGCCATTAAAATACCCATTAATTAAATTGTTTTCGGAGAATACCTGCTATCTTCGTTGGAAAACAAAAAAAAAAAAAAATCACCTCCCGCCATTTTCAGGCCAATCCTCTCTAAAAACCGGGACATAAGCTAAATTTCCCGAATCCTCCCGGGACAGCTGGTGAAAAAACAGGACTGTCCCAGCAAATCCAGGACACCTGGTCACCCTAAGCTTGCCCCTAAAAGCAGATCCATCAACCATGACCTTCCAGCCACGGGAGTGCAGCCAGTATACTTCCATGTCTGAGAAGTGGGGACGTGTAATTTTGTCATTTGCATACTGAACATATTTATAAGCTATGCAACTTAAGTAATGTCAAATTTTACACGTCTAAGGCTGAAAGGCCTGCCTATTTCATTTGTTTGCTTTGTACGTTGTGTTTTTCCACTGCAGATGCTGTGTTCTTTCCCAGACACCTGTTGCTACCTAGACAACAGTTTATTGTTATGTATTATATGACTTATAGTGAGGTCTTCACTGGAAGTAGGAGAACATGCCAGGATGGGAGAGGGACTAGTTGGAAAAGCTGACTGCATCCAGCAGTCTGTCCAGTATAACAGTTCAAGAACATAGCCACTCATGAACCATTGTGCTGTCCTGAGTAAGAGGGGAGTTTAACTGCTGCTAGAGTCTGAAGTAATATGACGGGTTCTCAAGAGTTAGAACACACTGTCATGTTGCAAACTAATGCCTTGTTGAATAATAATAGGATGTGTTCCTTATACTAGAGAGGGGATGCTTGCTGACTTTAAACCGAGAATATTCTTCTCACATCTGCTGGTCACCATATCCTGAGATCTCCACATCCCGAGTGCAAACACTTTATGCATAAACATTCATATTCTCTCATCAGAGACAGTTATTTGTTTTTCGAAAGCTTACACCTTTCCTTATTTAAATGAACTTTCCCAAACTATACCTGTTTAAATTTTTTTATTAAAACTCATTCAAATCTTGTCACTTCCTGCGGAGATCCGTAGGTTGCCACTGTTATTAGAAACATATTTTAATGATTGCTCCTAACACTCTCTTCACGTAGATGAGAAAAGGTACAAACAACCAGTGGTGGGATTTGCATACCGACTATATGTGACGTCTGGGGTTCAAGAATCCCCACCCCCACCCAGAAGCAGTGTCTACTCTCCATCTTGTGCAATGCTGGACCAAAGGCCATCAACAATGGGTCCCACTCTGATTCTGTAACTTATACTGTGAGACAAACTTTAGGGGTGAACATCAGAGAGCATCAACCTAAGTATTTGTTGTATCTTCCTTTCAGTGCTTAAATTATATACCTAATATATTTGTTGTGATCATGACATTAATGCTTCCACCAAGCACAGCCTGAAGCTCTCACTATTTACCTATAGGTTAACTGAACCAGAAATTTACACTTAGAACAGCTTAGTTGATCAGCTGTTGTTGTTGAAGTGGTAGTCTAAGTCCAGCAGTGGATAGACTGTTCGCCTGATTCTAGTACCCACCCAAAGTACCAAATAAACATTATCCCACATGCAAATATACATTTTTACAGTTTTGCATCCTCAGATTGTATGTTATCTCAAAAACCTCCCATTATACTCCTAAAACCATGCATGGAAAAATTACCTTCCCATAGACTTCTGATTCTCTGACAGGACCAGAGGCTTCAGATACACAGTCTCTTCCTCACTTTTTATTCTCAGCAACCATGTTACAATAAAATAACACAACATATCATACAAAAAAAAAATACACTGACCATGAGTATCCTAAAACTAAAAGGCCCATGGGTCCAATAAACAAAGGGAAACAACTGTGAGATGCCCATTTAAACAATTAAGAATGCTATTTGTAGGAATGTAATATCAACAACCTAAGAATTCATGCTTTAAATGAACCATGCTAATTTAGCCCATCATCCAACTGTAACCTGATGTTGTGCCACACCCCGTGATTAACTTTGGTGTTACATTAGCTGTCAGAATAAATAACTTTAGGCTCCATGGAGCAAGAAGAAAACTTTACTGAATGTTCCAAACAAAATGTACTTTGCTCAAGGCTGAGTCTCTGTCCTAGACTGAACAACATACTATGTAACAGCTGTGTCCCCATGTACCCGACGCTGTGAGCAAAAAATCCTGTGTAGAATAAAAGAGAGAAAATCCTCAAATGTTTTCTGTTGCAAAGGTTTCCCTTTGTTTGAATCCTATTGGTTATGAGCCTGAGCACCATGTACTAGTGTAGTGAACTTATGAAACCTTTTTCTTTCGACAATGCCATAAGAGTATGCTATTTTGAGATGTTGGGAGGAGTCCTTTCACTATTCTTAGAAGGCAAATCCGTCAGTTTTATCTCTGGACACTTGTTTATGATTATCTGCATATTGGGCTTAACACACTAACTAAACTACTAATTGATTAACTGCACTTTATATTTTGAATATTTGTGAAGTAGAACTTTAAATTTCAGAAAGTCTGATCTGTTGTCCTTAAAGAGCCTGTATGTGATTAAGAGGCAAGGCACCACTGTATTTCCATTACAAGGGAGACCGGTTCACTAGGGAGCACGAAAGTTCGCACAAGGACTACACCCTTCCTGTTGGAAAATCAGTACATACAGGTTGATAAGAATTGTGTGGGTTTTTGTGCTGACAGATCTGGTAGCAAAGCTGGTGGTTCTGAATGGATCTATCAAGAATTGATTGGACCTGCATAGGTAAATTGGGTTTAGAGACCATGAACTCTACTTTCACGGTACCGGTGGCTATGCACAGAGATTCAAATTGACTTAGTCCACATCCTCAATCATGATCCATGGCAACTGCGGAGAGGTGAGTAAACTGAATCAGCTGCCGGAAGTCAATAAAGTAAGCATTAATAGGGATTAAAGAGTGTGAGAAGGTGTGAGTGGACAGAAAGCAACATGGTGCATGCTGGGGTTTGTAGTGGGGAGAGAGCATTGGAATGCAGTGGCCAGAATTGGAATCTCTATTATTTGGCTATGATTTTGGGACTTTCAGGGACTGTGATAAGTGTTTTCTTAATTTCCTTCTTTGAATTTTGATGACAACGCTGTACAACTGTTTTTTTTATACGCGCAATGCATAAAGTAGCAGTTAAGTTGGTAGGACTTCTGGAGGTTGTAATCTTGAGATTTACCCGAGTATTGTAATTTTGTCTACTAGAGTGAGGTGTACACTAAAGCGCTATCAGTGGCACCGGCATAGTGACGTACTAATAATTTGAACAAATGTACTAATAAATGTCAATGACTGTTCATTCTTCTGCGTACAAGAGTGGACACATTGGTCAAAGCAAATCTTGCTGGTCGTGAGTCTGCCATAGTATGAGTGCGATTCCTACAAAATACATTTTCTGTGTCTTAAGAGCAATGTAAAAATCTCCTTTCCATTAGAGACAGCAGACAAAGATAGTTTTGAAGGAGTTTTTCAATCAAACTCATAAGAGGATTGATTGTACGCTAGTTTAGATGCATCATAAGGTGCCACACAGGGATAGTTTGGCAGAAGCCAGAACAGCACTGTGATTGGTTCACCTTTGTCTTAGTCATCTTGGTATTGGTGGATGAACTGTGAGCTATGTGACTGAAGAAAGCTTGTGTAGGGACTATAAGGTGGGACGATTGTGGACTTTAAAATAAAAATGAAGAATCTCTCTTTGAGAAAGCCCTCAAGTCAGGGGCAAAAATTTCCACCAGAAGGAACACCAGCTAGGGAGATCACAGCAAAGAAAGGATTATACATTATGGGGGTCATTCTGACCCTGGCGGTCATCGACCGCCAGGGTCGACGACCACGGAAGCACCGCCAACAGGCTGGCGGTGCTTCCTTAGGTATTCCGACCGCGGCTGTGAAGCCGCGGTCGCCCAGCCGGGTCTGGCAGTTTCCCTCCGGATTTCCCCCGGCTGGGGGAATCCTCCATGGCGGCGCTGCTTGCAGTGCCGCCATGGGGATTCTGACCCCCTTCCCGCCAGCCTGTTTCTGGCGGTTTTCACCGCCAGAAACAGGATGGCGGGAACGGGTGTCGTGGGGCCCCTGCACTGCCCATGCCACTGGCATGGGCAGTGCAGGGGCCCCCTAACAGGGCCCCATAAAGATTTTCACTGTCTGCTTAGCAGACAGTGAAAATCGCGACGGGTGCAACTGCTCCCGTCGCACCCCTGCAACTCCGCCGGCTCCATTCGGAGCCGGCTTCATTGTTGCAGGGCCTTTCCCGCTGGGCTGGCGGGCGCTCCTTTGGCAGGCGCCCGCCGGCCCAGCGGGAAAGCCAGAATGGCCTCCGCGGTCTTTTGACCGCGGAGCGGCCAAGTGGCGGTCCCCGCCCGGCGGGCGGTGCCCGCCGAAGTTAGAATGAGGGGCTATATGTGTTACTCAAACAAGGGCATTGATATACTTAAAAGGATGGTGATTTGCGGTTCCTCTTGTGCGGAACCTTTGATATGATTAAGCTTGAGAATTTAAGGAGGAAAATATAGGATTTAAAATCCCAAACTAGACCCACCCAATTTAAGGCTTTAAAACTTTGGAAGCAGAAAGTAAAAAAAAAAAAAAAGAAAAAAAAAAAAACGGGAAAGTATTTGCACTTAATACTCTCTAAAAGGTCTTTTCAGGGTTACACATACAGGATGACAAGGGGCAGAAAAGGTGGCAGGAGGAGTTGATTAAGAAAGTAGGTACATAGCATGCGACAGCAGACAGTGAAACGCTAGAAAAGGAAAAGGCCACATCAAAGAAGGATCCGGAAGAAGAGACAGCGACAAGAAGATGAACTCTTGAGGACAAGTCCATCTCCAAACAATGTAGCCCAGCAACAGGCATGGCACCTCAGAGGTCCCCCAGGAATGAAATCACAACATCGACCTCTAATGAGGCCACTGCACTACCAAGTTATACTAAGACCTGATTCTCACAGACCACAATAGCTCCAAGCACTCTGACCACGTCAAAGACCCCAAGTAGCATGAGTCTTCCTTCTACCCCTATAGTCAAGAGTGCACCTCAAATCCAATCTGACCTAAACATTCCCCAAAAAGCTGTAGACTAACCAAGAATCATGGCCTTTAGAAGTCAGGAAAGTGGACTTGGGACACCCCTGCCCAATCTGTAGCTCCTGAAACAACCAACAGCGTAACGGAGGATGCTCTCAGAGGAGAAAACATTGCACAGTTAAAGTCTGAGCTGGAAGAGATTGTGAAGGGCAATGTAGGCATAGACTTTTTGGGTTTTATAGCAAGCATGAATTAGTGTACTTGAGCAAGTAAGCCACATGAGACGTATGCAAAAATGGAGACTGGAAAATTAATGTGGGTTTGATTTAATGACCATAGGTGACAAGGAATTGAAGTCACAGCCACTGAAAGGGTTAAAAACACTGAAGGAGCTGATTGCATGCATCTGAGAATGGAGCATCTTAAGAGAAATTCATTGAGCAGTGGTTGAAAAAAGAAAGGCCAAAGGTGAGATGGAATTTAGGAACCATATGGAATGAAAAAGACAATGTTGAGGGAGCTGCTGAGAGGAGCCTACGTACAAGTTTCCTGGTCCCAAGCAGATCTCGTCCACTTCACGAATACTCTTCTAAAGCCAAGGCAGAACCCAGAAAATTGTTATACCCAAATCTATCAGACTGTAACAATTTTAAAGGTATTGTGGGAAGATTTAAATATACCTTTTAAAGTATTCATTCTGAAAAACGTATGGGCTGAATGTAAACAAGCTGTATATTGCCACCTTATCTGAGACACCCTATATTCAAGAAGACACAGTACCTTCACTGCAAAGGAGGCATGAAGTCTGTGATGAAAATTAAAAAGTGATCACAATTATTTTAAGAGCTGCAAACCAGCACGCGCCCAGGAGATCGACTGCCCTACTCTAGGATTATCAGAGTGGTCGTGACTCCTCCCATCTACTGGATCAGGATATTCCCATCACATGGGGTGCAGAGCAGTTGCTAGTTGCATAGTTCTCTCTTTCTTCCTGTTCACCCTCTTCCCACTTGTATCCCCAGCTTTCTGTGTCCCAGACTGTACTCAACCCCTTAAGCGTTCTTTTCACCTTCCTTGCTAATGGTTCCTTAGAGCCCATTAGGCATCATCACTGCTGTCTGCCTTCATTACTTCATTAGTCTACTTAGTCAGCATCTCTTGGTGTTTTTCCATGGTTCTCAGTTGATGGTGGAGTATGCCTTCCTTAGCTTCCTTCTGGGCAGCATGTAATGGCTTCTTGGTTAATCTTTTTGGCAGATTGGTTTCAGGTTTTAACTCTCATCTCTTGTAGTCCTTTGGAAGTTTTCCAGTGAATTATTCTCCCTCGTCAGTCCTAGTATGTTTTGTGTCTTAGGAGAATATTGCTTTTTAATTGCTGTTTTCTTGTACAGAGAACACAAAAGGGTTGGCCCCACTGGTATGCAATGTTGTGGTTCTGAAGATCCTTTGTCACTGGCTAGAATTATTTTCTTCTGTATGGTGTTAAGGGTGAGAGGTCCTGGTATATTTGAACCTTAAGTCCCTTGCAGACGTTTATTTCATCCACCATTCTTTTAGCTTCATAATAACCAACTTTTCATTAAAAAAGTGGCCCTTAGTAAGTGGCCAGCTGACTGCACTTTGTGCACATTGTCCAGTTTAATTATTTGAGCCTCTGGGTATCCATGGATGTGCTATAGTAAGTTCCTTACAAGGCCTTGGTAACGATCTCCTTCAGCTCACTTGGGACCCCTCTGGTCATTGTTATTTCTACAGTAGTGGTTTTGCAGGTATTCCCGCAGAGCTTCAAATTCAATGTTTTAGTCTTCCAAAACTTGGATTCTGACCCAGAGTTCCTCCTGATATTCTGTTTTATGTCAGTCGCAAGCTCAATGGTGTCCTAGCAGTTACTCCACTCTGACACTTCACTGCATACTTCTTGTAGGAAGGTACGTAGATGAGCTTTTAGCATACCCACCTCTTATTTGATTTCTATTAGGAAGGTTTCCAAATATTACTGTTTGATAACTTTAGGACGTTCTTTCTGGACTAATGAGTCTTTCACCTGCAGGTTTTTTGCTGTATTTTACAGTTGTCTCCCTTCAGGTCTGTCTGTGCCCATAGAACTCCAACGGATAGGTCTTTCGTTTATATCTGCCACTTGGAATGTCCCGGCTTTCCAGTTGGTGTCCACGAACGTTCAATTATCAGTAGTCTATTTCTTTCCTTATGTGGGTTAGGTAGGCTGTTGGTACCCCACCACCTTTTGAATTATAACGTTTTGAGTTATTTTATTTGTCTGTATACACATTGGCTTTTGTTGCTGCTCTACTTCTATGGGTGGGGCAAGCATGTAGCACAGCTAGGCCTGGAGGTTATGTCCTAGTCCACTCGTGCTTGGCCTAATTGCAGATGCATTGCATTTGTTATCATGGTTCTTTCACTTTAGAGTCCATGTAATATTCTAGGGTTCCCCCCTCTCTTGCGCATTATTGAGAGTGCAGCTTTTAGGCCGATATTACCTCTATGTTCCCAGGTCACTCACAGTGATATGCAGGTTATGAAATACCTATCCTGATCTATTGCTCTCACTTGTTTG
Organism: Pleurodeles waltl; assembly: GCF_031143425.1. Lineage (NCBI taxonomy): Eukaryota > Metazoa > Chordata > Amphibia > Caudata > Salamandridae > Pleurodeles > Pleurodeles waltl. The sequence continues at coordinate 933,873,558 of NC_090444.1, forward strand.
GGCTGCACAATCTTTTCTTGGAAAGCCTGCCCACTCTCTAAGGACTTAGCCTGTAGGAAAAGAAGAGGGTTACCCTTTGTGAGTTCTGATTTACTGACAGCTGTATGGGCTTGATTAGGCTGTTTCTTTCTCTCTGGCCCCAGCTGTGTCTTGTCTGACAAGGACTCCCCTTCCTAAGTGCTGATGTTCAAGTACCTCCCTATGGATGCTAACTTCACATTTCATTGTTGTTTGACTTCTTTTAGCTGTTCCCAACGAAGACTATACTCTGATCCTTCTCTATTTTCTGTGTCATTGAGCCTGCCATCCTTTATTAAGAGGTGTTCATGTCTTAGGCTAACTAGAAATGTGTGCTAACCTGAATCTGCAAGTGAGATACATTCCAGGTTTTAAATCTCAACATTATGTAGTCCGACTTTGTTACAGAAAGTCAAAATGACACCTGCGTTATATAATGTGAGATTTTGGATTTAAATTTAAAGATAGGTTTGTGTTGCAAACCAACACGTAGGCTTGGCCTGTAGTGCCAGATGCTTGCAGCTCATCCCAGAATGAGGTGCTTGACCCCTACACTACCTGCATACTCTGTGGCAATTTACAGCAAACATACAGAAAAGACAAATCTGCTAAATACTTTAGCTTAAACAGTTACTAACTTTAAGGAAATGCACACACCATAAAAACTGTTTAGCAGCGCATTACCTTCCACTGGTCAGAAATATCACCTACCCAGATTAAAAAGCCAGGAGAACCACAAAGATGGATTTTTCGACAAAATTATGATTTATATGTATTTTCACTGCTAAAAACAGATGGTTGACAAGAAATGGCCACCTAGACAGCAATGTCTGTGAGTAATTACTTAGAGCACTGTTTAATTTTGATGTTAAATTATGGTTGTAATAAAGATAAGTGGGCGTATTAAACTTCCAACACCCCTCCCTCACCAAGGTGGAACATACATTACAAAGATTCCTGAAGTCATAAAATTGAATGTTCGCTTTTAATAGACAGTACTTACTAGACTCAATTCTGATTTGCAATGGGTCTCGGGCTACAGTTGGAGCATAAATGTTAGTAATGCTTTTAGTGCACCACCCATCAACATTTGGTGACATTTATATTCAAGTTTAAAAGCCAAACAGAGAAAAAGCTGCACTGACACATTTTAAGTGTTCACGTTTATATTTATGGTAGACGTTGTGTTGTGCCTACTAGAGCTGACAATGTGCTAACATGATTTAAAACAATGTTGTAATATATTTTACTCATTAGAATGAACTATTATTAGTAGAAATGAATATGCTTTATAATGATTTACGATTAATTAGTATAAAGTTACATGTGTGCAGAAAAATAAGTGCGCATCTCTGTCATATTTAATTGGTGCCTTAAAGATTTCAGTTATGAATGCAATGCTTTTGCATATTTTGATGATATATTATTAATGCTGAATTCATAAGTCTGCATATTATGTGTGTGTTTTTAATGACAATATTAATGCAATGTATTTTGTGTGTTAGCATAACTAGGCCTGAAGTCTTCATACTTGCAGCAGCATAGAATGTTGAATTATTTCTTTCTCTCTAACATAAATTATTTCACTAGGTTGTTTCATATGATTAGCAAAGAGTCCTATTGTATTATGTGCAAGTTTTACACTGCTGTGTCCTTGGATGTTGCAACATTAAAACCTGTTGACTGGAAGGACAGTGGTACTATTGTTTAACAAATCTGTTCTCATGAGAAAGGAGAAAACCGTACTGAGAAATGAGAAGGAACGTGGAGTGCAACAAGTGACGCACAAATTGTTAAACTATTGGGAGCTACACGGAAAGGAGAGATGGCTTCACACCAAACCTGGGAACTTTCCTGGATGTTGCAAATTCAGCTTGTGCTTTAATTTGTATTGGATGTTGCCCCTTTTGTGTAATGTGGACTTATTGAATGGACCAATCATACTGATTTGAGTAATTCCAAGTAAGGGAAAGACTTGTACGTTTCGGCAGCAGTTCCATTTAGAATCGTGTTCTGCTAACTTGTTCCCTTGGATGTTTCCTGATTTCTATGTGCAGCCTATGTTCTGCACTCCCCCCCCAATGATGTTTCTAACGGACTTTGCTGATGATCTACATGCTTTGCTGATAAAACTGAATTGAATGATGAATTTAAGAGAGGTATATTCTAATGCAAATGTTATTTTCCCTTGACCTGCTTTCCTGAGTAAAGTTAGCATGCTGGCACCTGCCACTTTTGTTTTAATTAGATTAACTTAGCCCAAGATCGTTGCTTTTCGTGTAGCCTGCTCTAACAAATGCTTGTCCTAATTTGGTTAGGGAGAACCTATGCACTCATCCCTGAATTCTTAATCTGTGCAATTGATTTGACTAATATATTTACAACCCAAACTCCAATGTGCCTCTGTCTCACAAGTGATTGCTTTCTTAATATGTATTGTTCTTCTTGAATGTTTAATGGTGTAGTTGTTGAGTAGATTCAACTTGTTTCGTAGATGTAGACAGCCTATGGTGTTCATTTCTCTTTACAACTTGATTCTGCGCACAATTTCTGTGACTTTGGCTTTGTGGTTATAAAATAAAGCAATTGATTGGAGTTTTCTTCCATGGCCACATGGGTCATGGTGTTTAAATTTGTTGTTTGGGTTTGCATTGATTGATATGGTTACCACACACTTAAACAAACAAAAAGATCCATCGGCTTGAGGGAGGAAGAAAAGGGTGTTTTCAAATCCTAAAAAGGGTGAGGAAAACGCACTACCAAAAGCTAATAGCAGAGGACGTTCAGTCTCTTGAGGAGGGGAACCATTTATGTGAAGAGTGTTAAGGGTGACCAATTTGGTAATAGAATTGTTCTATGGTTAGTTTGAGCGTTAATTACATTTCAGCATTGGGTTACAAGTGTACGGCGGATGTGTAAGTAGGGATTTGTGTTCGCGGTGCTTTCTGCTATAAATTGCTATGAAGTGTGATGTTGTGAGGTGTTTGTGGAATCGTCATAATCAAAGCGATTGTGGTGCTATGTGCTCAAAAATGTCTGTAGTTTTTGTTGATGGGTCCGTCGCAGCGCGAGACTCCGGAGTAATGCACAGGTTTATGGAGACACTTGGTTAACTTATTGTCTGCAGTGAGCTGTTTGTCATGAGGTGTCATTGACAATATAAGTAGTTTTCTTTGACTGAGTTTGAGTTGTTGGTTGGTATTAGGTAAATCTTGAGGGCATGTGGTGGGTCCGTATCGACCAGGGCGAGATTTGCTGGTCAAGTCTTAATTTCATAATTGAGAAAGCCACAGCTCGATGTGTAGGGTGTTTCAAAGAGTTTAAGTCCTACCCATTAGTGGGCAAACCGTTTTTTGTTTTTTCTAGTGCTCGCAATATTTTGCATTTAGTGTATGCATGAGTAGTGTAAGGAACAGATGCGAAGCAACGTGCAGCTGCTCAGTGAAGTGAGCATAATGTCATTTGTTCAGCGCTGCGATAAGTAGGTTGGTGAGAAGCCGCACACATATTGGTGGTTAATACTGGGTTGCCATTAGTTGAGAACAGTTTGCGAAAAGAATTGTGGGATTGAATTTACTCTCTGGTGTCATTGAAATACGCATTATTGATTGAAATTAGTGCAAAAATAAAAAATATCAAAGCTTTAAGAAGTGTGCTAAGAGAAGATGTGCTTATTATAGTCAGGGAGAGTGAGCAGCCAGCACCTGAAGGAACACCAGCATATGAAGTGGCAGAGGCAAGGGGAGTTTCAGCATGCATTTGGGATAAACAGTGGTGTAAGATCACGGAGAAAGAGGACCCATAGGCTTTTCTAAGTTACGGAACCTTTGATTTGAGAATCTTAGAAAATTTGAGGAGAGTATTGTGCGCATTAAAGCCTCCGCCAAGAGCCGCACAATTTGAAGCTCTTGTTATTTGGGAACTTGTTGTGAGACACAAATAAACGGAAAGATTTCAAAATAGAATGAGGAGAGCTGAGCAAACATTTGCAGAACCTAGATGGGATGAGGAACAGAAAATGTTGAGAAAATAAACATTAGAAGGGGTGAGAAACCTAAATGAAAAAGAAGTAGACAGACAAGAAAGAGCAGGCAGCAGATAAGAATAAAAAGGCAGCAGCACATGATAGTGACTTTAAAGACGAGTTTATGAATCAGCTTTTATTGAATCAATCCCCCACCATATTCAGTTGAGAGAGTAGTTCAGATTGTAGCTTCATGTGTGCCAACAGCCCCAGTTTCACAGAGTCCGATTCAGGTCGTCCCAAATGCACTTGTCAGTTCTGTGTTGATACCCGCAATTTATCCAGCAATTCCTGTTAGTACAGCACAGCAAATTATGAGCCCAGCTGTGAATCAGATAATGTCCCATACAAAAATGATTCAGATGGAATCAACGCCTAATGTGACAGTACCCACCAATTCTAATCAGAGACAGACAATGCCCATGTATTCCCCAGTGTAGACAACCCCAAATACTGCCCAGAACTAATCAGGACAGACTTTCAATGCAGTATTAACACGTCATAGCGCAGGGATGATGGTCCAGCAGAATCGGACACGACCCAAAGCATTGACAGCCCAAGTAACCATAGGTCCATTTATCCCACTATATGCTCCAAGTAATACTGGGAGTAGGCTCCAGACCCCAAATCCCATATCTGCAGGGGTTTCACCGTGCGATACATAAAGATCAGTGTAGTCGACTAATTTGGAAATAGAAAGGCTACCTATGTCTGTTCCAGCTTTGACCTCATGCGAATTGAAGATCCCAACCAGATGTTATATCGAACAAGTCCAATAACAGATGTGAGATGTCCTCCAGGAACTCCAGTTTCACACATGCCCATCCAAGAACAGATTATAGAAGAACTTTGTAATACCCTGCAGAACATGGCATAGGGAAACAGCATCAGTTTGCAGGGATTTTCAGCACAACAGTTGATTGAGTAGCTAGACAGCTTGAGTTGAGCAACGGGTGTGGTAAACAGCAGTGTTAGAACAGAAGAGGCCCCAGAAAGAGACAGGTCAGTGAATGTGCCCAAATTAAAATTCAGTTCAAAGGACATTGCAAACATGAGATCATCCGGCACGATTATGCACATTAATTAAAGAATTAGTCACAAACGTTCGAACATGGGGAGCATTAGATAAATGGGAAGGCAGATCGGCAAAGAAAAGATATCAGAAAAAAGCAAGGCATAATTTGCCTCTGGCCAGAGCAAATCAAGCTGAGGAGAACATAAAAATGAAGCCAATGAGAGAGATACCAGGTGGAGGTTAAGTTGATGTCCCATGGCGCAGAAGTGACATATAGTCATTCACAAAGGATTAGCTCAAGATTGAGGGTGAAACCAGTAGAATGGTACAAGCAAACAGAGAGGTTTGTTAAACTTTGAAAATGCTTGTGGGAAGATCTGAATACATTATTTACACTGTGGTTCCAATCGATTTGTGGTTTGAATGCAAACGGAGTGTTGATTGGCCAACTTGTGAAACACCAAGAGATCCAAAAACAGGTGCGCTATCTGAAGAAGTGATGAAAGGATACTACAAAGTGACTGAGAGAACAAAATGTCCCCAAAAGATGTTGGTTGGCAAATGACAGAGTACAGCACAGGAAACAAAGGAGTCAATTAATGCTTATTATGAGAGATTGTGGCAAGCCTTCAAACAGCACAGTAGGTCTGAAGTTATTGAGCCAAATGACAGGAGTCATTTTGTGTTTAGATTTGTGCGAGAACTGAACCCTGAGATTAGCAGCATGATTCAGAATAATTTGATTTGATTTGCTGACAGAATAAACAGTTGATGAAGTGAAAAGGAATTGAAGCAGAAAAAGTTGAAGGAGAAACTGATGGTGATAATATTAAGTCAGCTCAGACAGGACTGCAGAATCCACAAATGATGGTGAACACTAGGGGGTTGCAAGGCATGCAACAGCAGGTTACCAGCATGCCTCAATTTAGAGGTAGAGGATGTGGTGTTTGGATAGATCAGAGTGGTAATATGGTTGATGTTCACTCAATGAAGAAACTAAGTTCAAGTCATGCTTGCGGTAGTTTCGGGCACTGAAAGAGAGATTGTTTGTACTGTAATGTGAATAATTTGGTGCAGAATGGTGGTGTTGCTCAGACTGTGGGACAATAGTCAAGTTCAAATCCAGAGAGTTCAAAGACCCCGAATTCAAAATATGACTGTTCCTACTGGATTGCAACTGATGCAGGTCCCCCAACAGATTCAAGTCCCTCAGCAAATACGGCTCCTCAAGCCCCAATGCAACAGCAGCAAGTAATGGTTCCTCAGCAAAACAGAAATCCAGGAGCAAACAAAAATGTGAAACAGTTAATCAAACCATACCCATTAATTGACTTCAGTGATGATGAGGTCCCCGAAACATATAACAGGACACATGAGGAAGAATGTGAACAGGCTGGATCCTTAGAGGTGGATCAGCGTGGTTCCTATATAAATGCCAACATTATAGGACATAAGGTTTCATTCCTAGTCGAGACTCCAGCAACACGTTCCATTGTCAGAACCGCAGAAGTGCCAAATGTGCCCTTGTCAGAAAGGAACGTATAGGCGGTAGGAGTAGCAAATCAACATTTAACAAACCCAATTACATAGCCTATTCCAGTGAGAACAGGGCCATTTGAGGATTTGCACCAATTTGTAGTTTGCAATTCAAGTCCTGTGAGTTTACTAGGATGTGACCTGTTCTGCAAAATAAATTGTTCTATTAGTTGCAGCCACAGTGGAATAGCCATACAGACAAATAGTGATGAGACACCCAGCAATTCCCCATTCCCGATGATGACCGTTAATGATTTGCCCAAAGAGCTGCAGGGAGCAGTGAGGGTGAAGGTTTGGGATATTTTAAAGAAAGATATAGGATTACTTAGATGTGCTGAGCCAGTTAAAATCTCAGAAAAGCCAAATGTAGTGTTTCCAAGAATACCACCTTATAAAATGACCCCAGAAGTGACCGGAGGGATTACTCCTATAATTGAAAGTTTTGTTATGCAGGGTGTCCTGAATAAAAATAATGGGAAGCCCATGTAATTGTCCTATTTTAGGACTGAGGAAGCCCAAAGGAAATACTGCATAGTCCAAGATTTGAGAAAGGTGAACACAATTGTTGTTTCCCTGTTTTCCAGTGGTACCAAATCCTGTTGTGATTTTGTTCCAGATTCCTTATGAAGCAGAGTGGTTCTTTGTCAGTGACCTGTGTCAGGCATTCTTTTCCGCTCCACTTCATGATTTGCATTTAAATTCGGAAGCCGTGTACATTCCTGGAGTCATACTCTACAGGGATATACGGAGTCACATCCCTTTTTAATCAGATCTTGAAAAACAATTTAGAGTCTATGAACATGACATTTCATTCAATCCTAGTTCAGTATGTAGAAGATTTGATGGTCGCAACAAAAACACATGAAGCCTGTAGGAGAGATACCATTGTCCTGTTGAATCATTTGCGTGAGAGTAGCCATAATGTATCCCCTGCATAATTACAGTATTGTTAGGGAGAAGTGAAATGCTTAGGTCATCACATTGAGAAAGGTGCAGGAAAGGTGTCCCAAAAGAGAATTTCAGCAATCATGCAAATGAACCCCCTGTAACACAGAAAGATGTCAGAATGTTAATGGTCATAGTCGGCTACTGGCACCATTGGATCACAAATTTTTCATAGTTGTCCAAGCCAATGTTCAAACTGACAAACAAGGAGGTGTCTGATCTGGTACCAATTGATGACACATGCATGAAAGTCTTCCGAGTTGAGAGGAAGCCCGTGCCAAGCCTCAGCTCTGGGAATGCCTGATTACAACAAATGTTTTTCTTTGTTTTGTCATTAGCGTGATGGTTGTGCACTTTCGGTTTTCACGCAATTACATGGAGGAGTCAACAGATCAGTGGCTTATTTTTCTGCCACATCGGACCCTGTAGCTACTGCTTTGCCTGGCTGTTTAAAAGCGGTGGCAGCCGCAAGTATCAGTATAGCCCAGTGCTAAAGCATTGTTATGGGCCACACCATGAAGTATATGTCCCTCACTCAGTCGATGTCCTTTTGACACGAACAAAGACCCAACACCTGACTAATGTGTGTATGACACGATATGAGCAGCTGATCCTTGGGTCGGCTAATGTAAACATTAAGCGGTGCACAGTGTTGAATCTCCTTAGACGAAAATAACTATGTCATGCTTGTTGATGGCTCCTGTTTTAGAAACAATGACAGAACTCTGAGAACTGGTTATGCAGTGTGCACAATCTCAGGAGTGATAGAAGCTTCATGGCTTCAAGGAGTCTTTTCTGCCCAAGTAGCCGAATTGGAGGCTCTTACTATAGCATACTGTGTTTCTGAACAGCCCAAAGTAACCACTTACAGAGATAGTCAATATGGTTTTGGAGTAGTCATGATTTTGGCCAGTTATGGTCCCTGAGAGGTTTTATGACCTCTTCTGGATCACCTATCCGAGATGGTGACAGTCTATCAGTTGCTGAAAGCATTACAGTTGCCAATGAAAATTGCAGTTGTGAAATGTGCAGCACACCAAAAGTCAAGTGATTACATTTTGTTAGGCAATGTCTATGCTGATCAAGTGTCCAGATACTGTGCACTCTATGGCAAATCCTTTAAGAAGGAATGGGGCAATGGAAGTAGCAACAGTGAGACAAACCAACGTTTCTTAATGACTACAATTGATACCTGGGAAGAGGTTAAAGTACTGCAGGAAGAAGTGACTGAAGAGAAACGCAGAGGCTGGAGTAGAGCAGGCTGTGTTCAATGAGATGCTTGGATTTCCAGTGAAGGGAAAACAGTGTTGCCATATAGTTTGTTAGTCAATGGCAATATATTACCAAGGTCAAGCACACATTGGCAGAGATGCTATGATTAGGACTTTCAGAAAAACATAGTACAATCCCAGATTCAGATTGGTTGCAGAAGTTGTGTGTCATAGATGTGTAACACGTCAACAGATGAATGCAGGGAAACGCACTGTTGTTAACCTGAGCCACATAGGTAGATCAGAAGGTCCTTCCAACCGAATGCAACTTGATTTAATTGAGATGCCTGTGTTTTTTCACATTGGGTAAAAACTTACCCCAGCAGCAGGAATGGTACCCTTACCATTGCAATGCTTCTTTTGAGGGAGTTGATAACACGGTTAACATTTCTGGCTCCTTTGGAATCAGACTGAGGATCTCATTTTAATAATGAGATCATAAAATTGTTGAGTGCTGCATTACAAATCAAGCAAAGATTGCACTGTAGTTACAGACCACAAGCATCTGGATTGGCCGAGCAAATGATTGGAACTCCAAAGTCTCGACTGACTAAATTGTGTGCATCTACAACTTTGAAATGGCCGGATGTATTGCCACTTGTTCTGATGAGCATGCATAGAACACCCAACAGGAAGACAGGACTGTCCCCCCATGAGATACTCATGGGTCGTGCTAGGAGGTTGCCAGCTGCGACTGCAAATGCACTTGTGAACATTACAGATTACTTTGTGCTGGATTACTGCAAAGGACTAGCTGATCCGGTTCGCTCTTTGCCTCGCCAGGTTGAGGTGAAGAAGCAAATGTTCAGACAGCAGAAGAGCAGTGTCATGGGGTATGTTCAGGAAATTAGGTTAAGGTGAAGAAGCATGTAAGAAAGTCCTGCTTAGAACCGTGCTGGAAAGGGCCATTCCAAGTTATCTTGGCGACTACAACAGTTGTTTAGTGTGCTCCTCTTCTGATTTGGGTTAATGCGAGCCATACTTCCAACTCCTCTTGAAGGTACAGTGCCTGTTCCTCTAGAGTCGGAATTGGTGAGTGAAGAGGTCCAGGATAGCCAAACTGTGAGGACTGGACAAGTGGCTGTCGCAGAGCCTGCACAAGCTGGTGAAAATCTGAGTGCATCAAAAGCAGTCAGAGGTGCAGGAGGGTCAAGTCACAGTAATCCTGCTAGCTCAGTGAACATTGAAAAACTGTGAGAAGAAACCAGTGGCCCGCAAAAAGTCCAAACTGTAGCAGATGTGCTTCCAACTATAGCTGAAGTTGCTGAAAAATCAGTTCAAAGAGACAGTAAAAATTGGGCAGCAAGGAGATCAAAAAGAATAAGAGTGCCAAGTCGCAGGTACTTAGCACCTGAATGGACATACTCTGCTGCTAAAGAATGGGAAAAGGAATTCATTGACACCGACCTTTGTTTTGACAATTCGGATCCAGCTACTTTAAATTACTCTTGAACTGAACTTTTAAATTTCATTGCTGCTCGATGAGCAGAGACATTACATCCTGGAAGTTCTAATAAGTGATTACCAGATGGTGCATTACTAGAAACATTTGAACTTTTGGCACAGATTTTTAACATTTGCAAATACAGAACAACTTGATGAACTTTTGAAAGATCAAGAATGTTGTAAATAAGTGCAAAAAGACTGAAATATTTTTCATTTTGTTTTTGCTTTGTTAACGTTAAGAGAAAAAACATTTTAAAAGCTGCTTTACATTTTTATCATTGATTTTTGTCTGAGTCTAGACAAGTCATGAATCCGGATCAAGCTAAACGGAGTGAGTGTAAGTATGTGTTTAAATGAGTGAGTCTAAGTATGTGTGTATAAGTTTAGCAATAGTGTGTAAGATTGTGAGCATTTTATTGATTGCTAGCTCAAGTGTGTCTGAAAAAGACAATGTTGAGAGCACAATTACACCAGTACATGAGTCGGTGCACACAAAACGAGATCCCTTGTATGATGATGAGCTATTTCTCCATGTTGATGACTCAAAGGTAGATTTGTCTTTGAATGTATACTACAGGTTACTGTATAATTACATTGACTCCATGGAGCTGTGTGATTGTTACATGTGTACACAGGTCCCTTCATCTGTGCAGGAAGGAATCACATATCACAGCTCATCTTTAACATATGGCATTAGTTGCAGTTTGTTACTAACCCGATTGTATAACCAAGAGTATATACAGTATTTCTACCCCAAAGTAGATCTTGTGATTTCCTTTATGCCTATTACCCAGCATTTGAGTAGTACTGCTAAAATAATAAATATAGACATAAAGGGAGGCTAACGTTTGGAACTACTTATACACATAAAATAATTTAACCTGTAATCTCACACAAGTTGAGAAGTATTTCATTAACAAAGTGATGGCAGGAGAAAAGCAATGAAAACCAAAATAGAAAAGGGAGTCGTTTTAAAGGATTAGCAGAAAGATGTTACCCATCTTGGAGGTGCTGATACACAAGGGTGCTTAACTTTAGACTGACAACTTGCAGGGAAGCTGTGCATATATAGGCCGCAGTCAAAGGCTGACAATGAGTTTGTGGGGACTAGTGAATGTAAACATGTATTTTTGTTTACAAGTGTTTGGAATTTCATGTTAACTGGACAAGACCATGCCGTACCAGGTGTTTATTTAATTTGTAGAAAAAATGCCTATTACAAGCTTCCGAAAGGCTGGTATGGTACATGATATTTAGGGGTAGGCTTTCCGAAAAACTAACGTGGACAATTTTGAAAACCAGTCTGGAAGCAGAGACCTAAATCCAGAACCAGAAGATGGGCTAATTCAGCAGAGATAAAAGGGTGATATATTTGGTGCCTTTATTCCGCCAGTTTGTGTGAACTTGAATTATATCAAGATTAGACAGTTGTCAACAATTGTGGACAAGATGTCTACTGATTATGCTGGAGCAATGTTGCTTATGGATAAAGAAATGGTTGCTGTGAGATCAATGCGTTTGCAAAATCATCTTGCGTTAGACATCATACTGGCAAAGGAAGGAGGAGTCTGCAAAGCTTTACAGGTGCAACACTGTTGAACGTTTATACTGACATCTGTAAGGAGATAAGGAAGTTTATCTCTAACATGACAAATCTGAAAAATGACCTTAGAGATCTAAAGGAGACATATCTCAGAGACAATTGGTAAAGGATTTGTAGATGTTGGATTATCATTTGGAGATTTGCGAAAGGGAATTGTGAGAATGATTCTGAGATCGACTCTGACATTGTGTACTGTAGTTGCACTTGGATTTTACAAGTTATACACATTTTGGAAAGCGCTAAGAGTAAAAAGAGGAGGGAAGAGACTGAAATGGAGAAAACTAGGAGCAATTGTTACAAGAACCTGAAATGAAATAAGAATTTCAGTAGCTCAAGGCTCTTACATTCTCAAACAACCAGGCTTTGAGTTGTCTCATTGAAATAAGAGTGTCTTTTTTGTGACTGCATAGTTTGCCATCAAGGGTGACTTTTGGATCATACGTTTTAGTAATGCTTTTAGGGCACCAGGCGTCAGCATTAGGTGACATTTATATTCATGTTTAAAAGCCTAACAGCGAAAAAGCTGCACTGACATGTATTTTTCAAGTGTGCAAGTTCAACTTTTATGGCAGATGTGCTTACCAGAACTGACAATGTGATAACATGATTTCAAACAATGTTGAAATATACTTCACTCATTAGAATGAACTATTATTAGTAGAAATTAATATGATTTATAATGATTTATGATTAATTAGTATGAAGTTACATGTGTGCAGAAAGAACAAGTTACTTACTTTTGGTAACGATTTAACTGGTAGAGACACATTCTAGTTGCATATTCCTTACCTCAGAATTTCCCCAGCTGTCAGACTGGATCCGTAGATTTTTCTTTGAGCAGTAAATTGGCACACCGTCGTTAGCGTCATGGTCACTGTGATGACGTTGCAGTTGTACATAGGCGTCACCTCGGTGATGTCAGTTTCTTTTCACGACTTTCCACGCCACAGCACGGAGCAATGAAAAACACTGAAAATGGTGCACCAGAGGTAAGGCCCTGAGAGGGAAATCCCTGTCCCTAGAAATCAGTTCGCTAGCGGGGAGGATGGGTGGGTTGGTAAGGAGTCTGCAACTAGAATATGTTTCTACCAGAAAAATCATGACTAAAAGGTAAGTAACTTGTTCATGTGATAGAGACTTCTAGTTGCAGATTAATTACCTCAGAAAATATACTCAATCACGAATGTGGGCTGTGAACCAAGATCACACTCAAAAGTCCTGCAGGACCGAACGACCAAAGTAGCCGTCTCTGCGGACCTGACTGTCCAGGCAGCAATGTCTTATGAATGTGTGCAAGGATGCCAACGTTCCTGCCTGGCAGATGGCAAGGACAGGAACTCTGTGTGCTAATGCTGTGGTAGCAGCAGTTGCTCTGGTCGAGTGAGCCTGCAAGTCCTCAGGGTGTTGCTTCTTTGCTAAAAAGTAGCTCATTTTGATGTAAAGCAAAAACCATTGTGAGATGGTATGCTTCTGCACCGCTTTCCCTTTCATCGCACCCACCTATCCAACAAGGAGCCGATTGTCTACCTGGAAATTTTTAGTGCGATTGAGGTAGAACGCAGATGCTCTTTTAGGATCCAGACGATGGAGTCTCTCTTCTTCATGAGAAGGATGTGGGGGTGCGTAAAAAGGAGACAAAGTGATGGATTGGCCTATGTGAAAAGGTGTAACAACCTTAGGAATGAAGGAGGCCCTGGTACAAAACACCACTTTGTCAGGGTGGACAGACAAAAATGGGAGCTTGGAAGACAGAGCTTGAAGCTCATTCACTCGGTGAGCAAAGGTGATGGCAATCAGAAAAGCAGTCTTGATTGTGACCAGCCACAAGGGACAATTGTGCAGCGGCTCAAAAGGGGCACACATAAGGAAAGTCAGGACCCGGTTCAAATCCCACTGGGGTGGGAGGAAACAAATGGGTGAGTCCCTTAGAGAACCTTCTAACAATGGGCAACATGAATAAGGAAGGTTTGTCTTGCAATCTAAGAAAGGCTGAGATAGACGAAAAGTAACCTTTAAGGGTGCCCAACGCAGAGCCCAGCTGGGCCAAAGAAAGGATGAACAAGAGGACCTTAGAGAAATGTGGAGAAAGGGGATCGACTGACTAGTTGGTACACCATGCCACAAATTTATGCCAACGACAGGCGTATACCGATTTGGTGGAGGGATGCCTGGCTGCCAAAATAACATCACAGACTTCGGGCGGAAGGTCGAATGCCATCAACTGCCGCTGCTCAATCTACACGCATGAAGGCAACAGAAGATCCTTCTGAAGGGGCAGTCTGATCGGAGGATCCCTCGCCATGCTTAGTAGCTCTTGATACCGAACTCTTCATGCCCGGTCCAGAGTCACAATGATTACTTGGCCTCAGTCGCTCTTGATCTTATTCAGAACTCTAGACAGAAGTGGTATTGGTCAAAGGTGTAAAGAGGGCCCGAGTTACACTCGAGACGAAAGCGCAGCAGAACGAGTGCGGCCTTGGAAACTCCAACATGCAAAACAGCTGACACTGCACTTTCTCTCCGGAGGTGAACAGCTCTAACCAAGGCTCTCCCCACTATCGAAAGAGGCCATGCATCCCATTCAGATGGAGATGCCATACGTGATCCACTATGTATCGACGACTGTGTTCATCTGCTCTGGTGTTCAGAAAGCCCACCAGATGTTGAACCACCAGGGTTATGTCCTGATGTGCCAACCATGTCCAGAGACGTACAGCCTCTTGACAAAGGATCCACAACCCCACTCCGCCCTGCTTGTTGCAGTACCACATGACGGTAGTGTTGTCCGTGAACAGCTGCACTACTTTCCCTTTTAGAAAGGGGAGAAATGCTTTCAATGCAAGTCTGATTACCCGGAACGCCAAGAGACTGATGTGGAGTCCAGACTCCGCTAGAGACCTATGATCTCCGCCTCTCCTATGTGGCCCCCCCATCCCAAGAGTGACACATCTGTCACTACTGTAAAAACTGATTGGGGAAGGGAGATGGATCTGCCATTGACCCAATTGTGATTCGAAAGCCACCACTGCATGTCTTTCAAAGTTCCCTCCGATATCTGGACAATGTCGGAGAGATTCCCCCGATGCTGCGCCCACTGGAACTTCAGATCCCACTAAGGAGCCTGCATATGCCACCTTTCATGTGTCACCAGCAGGATGCTCCAACTGGTTCAAATGGGGGAATGGACTAGGAGGGTTTGAAGGCTGAAGCTGGGCGAGGCTGGACTGGGCAGACCTCTTGTTACCTGTCCCACAAGCCTGTGGGATTCTTCATCCCAGGCCGTGCAGTGGATGAGTTGCATGCTCTGCACGGTGGACGGTAGGGAAAGGATGCAACAGTAGACCCTTCCGTGACCACACGCAGTCGCGAGGTCCAAGGGACCGAGCCGTAACCCAGGACTCCTTGAACCTCTTGAGCACCAATTCCGCATAGTCTTCAAAGAGACGGTGCTATAGAAGGGCATGTCCATAAGGGTCTGTTGGACTTCCCCCGAAAAACCAGACATCCTCAACCAGGCGTGGTGCCTCAAGGCCACTGTCAATGCAACCAATCTGCCTAGTGAGTCGGTTGTGTCCAGCCCACAACGAATCGTGAACTTAGCTGCGTCCCTACCATCAGCAACAGCTTGGGAGACGAAGGCCCGGGCCCCCTCTAGGATCTGCGGCTAGACTTGCGCAACTGTATGCCATAATGAATTACTGTAACAGCCCAAAAGGCATGTGGTGTTCACGGACCGCAATGCCAGACCGGAGGAAGAAATCATCTTCCCAAGCTGGTCCAGTTTCTTTGATTCCTGACCTGAGGGAGCGGAGGGAATGCGCTAGAGGAAAAAAAAGCTTGGATGACATGGCTCTCAGGCGTGGGGTGTTTGGACAGGAATTTAGAGTCATTTGGAGTGAGCTGATGGTATTGGACGATAGTCAGATTCACAGGAGCCTCTGTGCTGGGTCTGGACCTACCCAGAAGGACATCTGTGAGGGCTTCATTTAATGGGAGGAGAGGCTCCGAAGTGGAAGCATCCTCTGTAAGAGTCAGGAGGTTAGTCCTGACTCTTGCAGAGGAACGCTTGAGGCCAAGGACGTCAGCCACCCTACCGACCACCATGGAGTAAGAGGCTCCCTCCGCCGTAGCCACGGTAGGAGGAGAAAGCATGCCAGCATCTGGAGAAGTATCCAGACCAATAGCCTCACCCAATTCCTGTGCCCAATCCAAGTCAGGGTTATCCAGCTGGCATTCTAAAGGGTCCAGCAACCTCTCCAATCCCTCCTCATATTCGTACCCATAAGAAAAAGGGTGCAAATCTGACCTGGGGTGAGTAGGCCAAACTGAAGTCGGAAGCGCGTCAGCAGACACCGCTTTGGCTCATTGAGGATGAGGATTGTGCCGATGACCATTGTGGGCCCAACCAGCGCTCTGAGTGTCGACGTCTAAGGTGGCAATGGGGAAGGTTGCAATGGTACAACTGGCGTCGGCACAGATCTGCTAATGGTTCCGGAGGGGCCCTCAGAGGCCAAAGCTGCTGGTGCAGAACCCAAAGGACCCCCATCCGAGCCCCTACGCCCCTAAGGCACTGCAAGGGGTCGGTCTGCCCAAGGATGAGGCGTATGGCCTCAAAGAATTCTTTGATTTGGGCAGGGGCCACTCCGGCTCCCGGAAACTCGGGGAGGCGTGGAGCGGACCCAGAAGTAGGCCCGCGGACATAGGCCTTGAGCATCGACGCTTGTCTCCCGTCGCATCGGCTGAGCGACGGGGTGAAGTCGAAGAACACTTCGCCTTCTTTGACTTCTTACCTAAATGACCAGACGATCTGGAGAGGGAGGAGTGGTGAGGACTCCATGAGCGGTCTTGGGACCTTTCTCTCGAGTGAGACCAGGAGCGATGCGAAGTCGAGTGCTGGGCCACCATGAGCTTCTGGGACCGCTCCCTCAAAGCCTTCGGGTGCATGGCGCGGCACTTGAAGCACGGCTTCAGGTCGTGGTTGTGCTCCAGACACCATAAACAGACCAGGTATCGGTCCGTGACCGCCATCGTGCGGTGACAGACGTCGCACAGTTTGAAGCCAGTCTCTGGAGACATCCCTTGACACACAAAAAAGTAACAAAAACACGTCAAAAAGGTCTACTTTAGTCAACAAAATGACAAGGGTAGCTCTCTTCAGATCTACGGGTGGCAAAGAAAGTAAAGAACTTACGTCACCGTGCCGAGATTCAGTGACACCTGAGGAAATTCTAAGGTAAGGAATCTGAAACTAGAAGTCTATCAAAAAATAAATGCACCTCTGTCATATTCAATGTGGTGCCTTTACAAAGATTCAATTATTAATGCAATGCTTTTGCTTATTTTGATATATTATTAATGGTGAATTAATAAGTTTGCATATTATGTGTGCTTTATTAATGACAATATTAATGCATTGTATTTTGTATTAGGATATCTAGACCTGAGGTCTTCAAAGTTGCGGCAGCATAGAATGTTGAATCATTTCTTTCTCTCCAACATTAATTATTTCACTAGGCTGTTTCATATGATTCGTGAAGAGTCATACTGTATTATATGTAAGTTTTACACTGCAGTGTCCGTGGATGTTGCAAGATTAGAACCTTATGAGTGAAAGAAGAGTAGTACTATTGTTTAAAAGATCTGTTCTCATGAGAAAGGAGAAAAGCGTCTTGTGCCATGGGGAGTAACGTGGATTGAAACAAGTGATGTACAAATTGTTAAACTATTGGAGTCACACAGAAAAAAAGATGACTTCCCACTAAACCTGGGAACTTTCATGCATGTTGCAAATTTGACTTGCTTTAATTTTTATTGGCTCCATTGGCCAGAAGAGCCAGTGATCCTGACAGACTAAGTAGAGATGGTCCTCCGCCAGCCGCTCTTGGGACGGCGGCAAAGGCAGAGGGAGAGGGATTTTCAAAATGGGATGGCATGCTCTGGCACAACTGGAAGCACCCTCTTGCTAGAGGTTGTCGCAGGTGGTGCCTGATCCTGTCGCCAACGAGATCCCTGTGCTGAGTGAATGGCATACTGAAGAGGCATAGAGGCTGCTGCGGTCTGAGTGCTGAGAGACTGGACACACACTAGGTCTGACTCCCACATCCTTATTGTGATCTGTGACCTCGCTCTCGAAAGGACTGGTTATTGTGGTGAACTGGCAGGTACAGTTGGTAGTGTGGACGCAGATACTTGCCCAGACCACATCCCACCGAAGGGGCCATAAGACTGTTGCAGAGATCGGACAGTTAGAGAAAGCCTGAGAGATCTGGCAGCCACCCAGCTCTCCCAAAAGTGCTCAAGCATTGTGTCAGCCTTGCCACGGATGATTGGACATCCCTGAGAACCCAGTAGACCGCAACCAGGTGTGGCTACAGAGCATCACCACGGAGGCCATGGCTCTATCCAGGGAGTCTGTGGCATCCAGCCCACACCTGATAGTGATTTTCACTGCATCCAGACGGTCCACTAAGGTTTAGTTAAGGATGGCACAGGCCTCGTCATGAAGCATGGGAAGCAGCTGCACAACCAAATCGCACAACGCATGGAAATGTCAGCCCAAGAGGCATGTGGTGTTTGCCAACTGCAAGGCTAGGATGGTGAAGGAGAACATTTGCTTCCCAGAGGTGTCCAGTCTCTTTTCCTGGATTCCCTATCTGGAGGAGTGGGAGGGAATGCATTTGGGATCACCTAGGCCATTGAGGCCTACATCATCGGGCTCTCAGAGAAGGGATGCTGGGAGATGAAGAATGGATCTCCAGGTGCAGGATAGTGGCGTTTGGCATTTAAGCAATGCACAGCAGCCCCTTTGCAGGGTTTGGCCCAGGCCCCTAGGAGAACATTGGGAAGGGGTTATTGAAGGGAAGAAGTGGTTCAGTCAAACTGGCTTCAGGGTGACTAACCTCTGTCTAGATGCTGGTCTTGACCTTGACTGCTGGCAAAGACCTTTGCCACTCTGTGCATCACAGTGGCAAAGGATGCACTGTCCTCAGAAACAGGACCTGGAGGAGAACGCATGCCAGTGTCCGGTGAAGTGCCCAAACCACTGGCGAGACTCAGCTCTTCATACAAGTTCTCTTCTGGCTCAGGAGCCTCTTCTAGGCAACCAAGCCCTTCCTCCTCATCTACCCTTTCAGGAAGGAAGGGTTTATCTAGGGGCAGTAAGTCCAAGGGTAGGTAGGGCCTAGAAGGTGAAGGAATCAATGTTGAAAGGCTCCAGCCTGTAGTATGGGATAATGATGGGCTCGTTGTCGAGTTGTGTCTGTAACATTTAAGATAGATGGGAATGGCCGGGGTGGAAAGAGGCACCTGTGATGGCATCAGTCTGGCTCCGTGGTGGATTCAGAGGGACAGTCTGGTGTTGGCACCAATCCCGCCAGCAGTAGGAGGTACTGGGAGAACATGGCAGGCTGCCGCATCGCTGCTGCGCGTTGAGCGCCGTATTTTGCTGGGCAGGGGCAGAGCGGTGATTCTTGCTTGCCCCGATGTGTTGGCACGGATTGCAGGAGTTTTGGAGGTCGGGGGAGCCTCGGAGCGGCTCGAACGACGGAAGCAGCACTTTTTAGGCTCTGTGCTGGAGTACAGCCGCCCTGGAGCTTCAACGCTCACGGAGGGCTGTGGTGCAGGCCTCCCTCCGTGGTGACAGGTAGAGGCAGCACAAGCAAAGGCTGGATGAGCTCTGAGTTGGTCAAGGCAATGGTAAAAAAGGGCAAGACAGCTTGGAGAGGGATTGAGGCACTGGAGAGACCCAGAAACTCCTCAAGAAGTCAAGAAGGGGGCCCCCCTGGCGCAGAACACGTGGAGTGGAGTTCAAATTCAAGGTAGGCAGATCACTGACCCTTTTAGTTTGGAAATAGCTGGCAATATCATCAACCCCACCATTTAAAGGAGTTTGGGGGGGTTCTCTGGTCCCCGGGAATGAAGCTAGTCCTAATTAACTCGGTCACATGCCTAGAAAACAGACTCGGTGTTCAAGTAGTAACAAAAATAGTAAAAATACCCTTAAAATTACCCCCCCCCTGTGAAAACTTATTTCAAAGTTAAGCCTGGGATGGTAGATTCTCCATCTAAGAAATTGGAAATACAACAGTAAAGGTACACTCAAGGCACTGCAGATATGGAGGAGCAGGTGATATAGGGGAACCTGGGGATCCTGGGTCAAGGGGCCCCCTCCAAGTAACTCTGATCGCTTAAAAGGTTGACAAGGAGTCATCCCAGGTGGATGAAGGGGTCCCTCCCATACAGGGATCTAGGGCTGTGGTTCTCCCTGTCGGCAGTTTAGGACAAAGGGCCTCAGAAGATAGTGCCTCTGCTCAAGATCTGGTTTGTCATATGGAGCCCCCATGAGGTGATTCTGGTGGTGACCCTTCAGTAGAAACAATGTTTCTCTCCCTCTCTAAAGATATTGGGAAGGGTTTCTCAATTTCTGAAAAAAATAAGGGGGAAATAAGAGAGGCCTGTGAGGCTTTGGAAAGAAAACTTGATCTCTTGTCATTAAGAACTCAGGCTCTGGAAGATACGGTGGGAGTTATAAAAGATGAATTAGGAGCTCACAAAGCAGATATTCAGGTGTTGAAGGATTCTGAACAGGTTCTGCAGAGAAAATTGCAACAATTGGAGAACAGTTCAAGGAGAAACAACTTGAAAGTGTTGCATGTACCGGAAGGAGCGGAAGGAGATAACCTGAAAGCATTTTTAGTACCACTTATGAAGCCCGCGCTCTCGTTAGAGGAGAGTGAAGAAGAAATTACACGTGATAGCCAAAGGGTACATAGAGATCCTTTTAGAAAAAAACCAAATTATAGTAAGCCTCGGAAAATCCTGATCAACTTTTTAACATATAGTTTGAAAGCAAAAATTCTTTCCAAGGCACCCAGGTTGAAAACTATTAAAGCTGAGAATTTTTCGTTTGAGATTAAATCAGACCTGTCTAGGATTACTATTAACAGGCAATGGGAGTCGTGTCAGTGGCTCGAGGAATTTAAAATGTTTGGGGCATCTGCAGGACTGAAGTTTCCCGCTACCCTTAGAGTCATGTTCAATAATAAGATGAATAATGTTAGAGATGGTAAGGCAGCGGATGAGTTGCTGGCAGATATCAAGTCAGGGGACCGCACCAATGGAAAGTAATAAGTTTGGCCCTTGTCCGGGAGCCATGTGCGCTCTAATTATGGGCCTATACCGGTCCATTATTCGAAGGGGGTTCTCCAAGGATGGGGAGGGGGGAGGAGGGGGACAGGCATGGGGAAAGGACACTGGGTGGGGAGCATGAGGGGGGGGGGAAAAAGAAAAAAAGGTTCCTCTCTTTCACCTCAATTAATTTGGCACCTAGTTGGTAATGGCAAGTGAGTTTCGTGAATGCCGGGACCCCAGGACCAGCTCCTTTCAGATACTTTATTGGAATGTTAATGGTCTAAGAACAAAGGGAAGAAGAGAGAAGAGCTAACAATATCAAAAAGATTCCCCAGCTCAAATATTAATCTTGCAGGAGACTCAACTAGAAAAGAGGTTAGTGAGTTGTTTAAAAAGCAAAAATGGCTTCATTCTCATGCCCGTGGAGTGGCTATTCTAATTAAACATGGGATAAAGGCAGGAATATTGGAGATGAAGTCTGATTTAGTGGGCAGATGGATCATAGTTAAAGTACAAATTATTAACAGAAGACTCACAGTGGTTAGGTTTTATGGCCTGAACTGTGAAGATACAGGCCCCTTGGAAAAGCTTTTTTCACAGCTACTTGACTATCCTGATCCTGTCATAATGGCAGTGGATTTCAATGTTATGTTAGATAACAAGCTAGACAGGTCTGAGAAGTGCAGATCTCTAGGGACTCCAAAAATCGCAACTTTTTTCAGAGAAATGATGAAAGATTAGGGGTTAAGGGATTTATGGTGGCAGAGAAAGGGGGAACTAATGGGTTTCTCCTTTTATAACAAGTATAAGCATGCCTCTCGCATTGATTATTTTCTTATTGATATTAAGTTGGGGGCTTGGTAGACGATATCACTTACCTGTCCGCCCATTTATCAGATCATGCAGCGGTGACATTAGATTTAAGGTTGGTGGGGGGGCCGAGCGGTAGTAGATGGACACTTGACCGCACGTTATTACAAGATGTGGAGGATTTGGGTCAGTTACGAATACTTGGGATCGGCTCCACTAGCAGTGGTATGGAATACCTTTAAAGCTGTTATGAGAGGTAAAATCATGAGCATAGCCAGCTATAAAAATAAGCAGTACAGGTCTGCTATCCTGCATTTAGAACAAGAAATATTTAAAGTAAGGAATCAATTATCTTTGAATACTAAGAAGGAGGAGGTTGAGGCTTTAGAAAATAAATTGAGGGGGCTGGGACATCAGCTTGAAGAGGAGTTACAAGCTAGGGTTATTAAAAGAGAAGAGGCTAATAAGTTAGCTCACATTGAATACGGCGAGAATGCAGGAAAATTATTAGCCTGGAAGTGTAAGCGAGACCAAGTGAGGAATTACATTAAAGAAGTTGAGATAAATCAGCCAGGTGAGAGGTCACTGAGTAATAAGGCAATGGAGGCCACTTTTCAAACATTCTTTTCTCACCTATATAAGGAGGAGACAGAGGTAAGAGAGGAGGATATAGGAAAAGGGTTGGCGGATGATATACTCCCATCCATCTCACAAGAGGAGCAGACTCTTTTAAACAGCCCAAATTCTGCTGGGGAAATTAGGAGGGTGGTGAAAGGCAGCAAGGGTGATAAGGCAGCTGGACCCGATAGTATTCCGATGGAACTTTATAAGGCGTTGGATGAGGTCATAATTCCAGTTTTGGTAGATTTATTTTCGGCGATTTTTTAAAATAGGGCCCCTATTCCAAGCTCATGGAATGAGGCCACGACAGCTGTAATTTTGAAACCGGGTAAGAGCCCGCTTAAGTGTGAATCATATAGGCCTATCTCTTTGCTGAATTGTGATTATAAACTATTCGCTAAAATACTCTCAGACAGACTAAGTAGAGTGGTGGGTCGCGCGATTCATCCAGACCAGAAAGGGTTTATTAAAGGTAGATTTTTACATGAACTGACGTATAATCTGGTAGGGGCTATAGATATGGCTACTTCTCTGGAAATGCCTCTGGCCGTAATTACTCTAGATGCAATGAAGGCCTTTGATAGAGTGAACTGGAATTATTTAGCTCACATTCTGAGATTATATGGTCTGGGAGAAAACTTTTGTATAACAATAGGTCTTATATATAAAGATCCCATTGCAAGAGTTCTAGTAAATGGTAACCTCACGGAGCCCTTGAAAATAACAAGTGGCACCAGGCAGGGTTGCCCGCTCTCCCCTTTATCGTTTGATTTGTATATAGAGTCATTTGCGAGGAAAATAAGGGGAAATTCAGTCATTGCACCCTTTATTTGTAATGGCTGGGTGCAAAAGGTGGCCCTGTATGCTGATGACCTCTTAGTATATACGGCTGACTTACCATCAGCTCTCTCTACACTGTTGGCCCAAGCAGAAGATTTTGGTAGAGTGTCTGGTTGCCGTGTGAATCCTGGGAAAATAGAGGTTATGGCTTGGAATCATAAGAAGGAGGGACAAGCACAATTGAAGAGGGAAATTAGATATCTAGGGATTTTGTTCACACAAGAAATTGACCATCTTGTAACAAGGAATTTAAAGCATCTGGTAGAGGAAGGGTGTAGGTAATTTCAAAGATGGATGTATCTCCCCCTGACAATTGTGGGCAGGGTTAACTTGGTAAAGATGATGATTTTGACTAAAGTTAACTTTTTATATAGCTCCATCCCACTTTCTATGCACAAACATTATTTGGGGAAGCTTCAAGCAGGCAATTACCTCTTATTTTGGCATCAAAAGGCCCCAGAATTTCTTCGAAAAAATTGAGAAGAAAGAAAGAAAAGGGGTGGTTGGCACTTTCGGATTTAAAATACTATGCTTGGGCATTTCAATTTAACACCACAAAAATGTTGTTCTCTGCCCCTGACTCATCTGCTGTTGGAGATATGTTTAAAGCTATGGTTGCTACTATTAATGGAGCTTCTAAGGGATTCCTTTATAAATTTGGTGACCCAAAATGTTTAAAAAAAATAAAATTGAAGACTATGCGACCTTGCGAGAAGTTGGTATCACTTAAGAACCGCGGCGGGAGTCAGCTATTATAGTCCTTATGCCCCCATTTGGGATTCACCAGGCACCCCTGAATGCCTAAAGTATGCTTTAGCGCTGCCTATTAGAAAGGCTGGTATAGCGATCTGGGGTGATCTTATTAGTGGAGAGGCTTTAATTACCCTGGAGGACAAGACGGGGGAGCCCTTTCCAGCTTGAAATATGCTCAATGAAAAGGTTGGTTGCTGAACTCTTGACTAACTTCCGGGTCTGCAGTCTTTTTGGAGGAGTGTGTGTCAGCAGAGTCCCCCAGACTTAAGCTGGTTTCAAGTTGGTATTGGGAGATTTTAGAAACGTTGGATGGTAAATTTATACTGGCCGACACTCTTTGGGAGAAGGTTATGCCTCAAGAGCAGGTAACACAATGGTGGGAATCATCTATGTCCTCTTTGTTCAAGATAGTAAAGCCTGCATTTATATGGAAGAACCATCTGTTTACCATACACAGAGCCTACTTATCCCCAGGAAGACTTTCTAAAATAAGGAAAAGCAAGACAATAAATTGTCCTAAATGCGATCTAGAGGGTGCTACTGATGTACATATGTTTCAGGATTGTCCAGGGTGGCTCTTTTTTAGAAAGAAGTGTGTAATTGCCTGTCAAGTATGTTGGGACGAGAAATTTGGGCAAGTCTTCCTTTGATTATTTTCGGGCATTTACAGGAGCAAGACTCGCGAGGAGGTGATGGTGGGAAAGGACATAAGGATTTGATTCTTTATTCTATTTTGGTGGCTAGGAGAGAAATATGTTGAAAATGGATGTCGGAATCCCCCCCCTTCATATGGATTGGCTCCATATCTCTTCTATGTTGCAAGAATAGATTTGGAGGCGGGTGGTTTAAATAAGAGGAAAGAGGAAATGTGGGCCCCTTTGATAAATTGGGAACGAGATTAAGAGAGGCGATAACAGAACAGTAAGGGTTTAAAATCAGGTGTCCGCATTTCAGTGTCCAATGATTATTCCGACTCCCCCCCCCCCCCCATCAGATTTGTCGGTATGGATATTTTGTCTACCGCGGGATGACTGAATGAGAAGAAATGGGGGCTCCGTGCCATGATCAGCTTTACTCTTTGAAGGGTGCAAAGAGTAACTATGGAGCTGATTTAGGAGCTTTGATGTGTATGAGGACAAAAAAATGAAAAAAATAAATAAATCCCGGCAGCAGTAATCCAGCTGGGACACTTTGCGGCACTGTGGGGCCCGGAAGGCGCGCCAGTGGGAGTCAGTGGCTATAAGATGATGTTCATGGCATTGTAAAATTACTTAAGTTGGTGGTAGACATCACTGTGACTCCAGGTTACTCGGAGTAACGCAGAGCGGCCCTGGACCCTGGCTCTGCAGGTGGCATACAGGAGCGGGAACTAGAAGCAAGGTGTTTGGATGGGGAAATTAAAGAACACTTCAACGACATCTTCACGTGTTCCATGGATTTACCCGACATGAAGGAAGAAGTCTTGGATGTGAAGACAATCGTCTACGGGAACGGCACAGAGATCTACCCTGGGAAAGGGACCAGAACCTGCATGGAGCCTTCTTCTGCTGCGCTGCTGGGAGCCTCATCACCTGCTCACAAACTGCCTTGGGTGCATCTACTTGCACTTGACGCAGGTCTTGTGGTCATGACAGACCCCAGAGATGGACCAAGTGGGGATGGACACAGATTTCTGCGACACTGCCCGAGGTTTAACCCCTGAAGATTTTGCAGGGGACATGTTCCTAGCACACTGGGTGTAACAGCTCAAAAAAGTTGACAAAAGGGTTAGTCAAACAATTACTAGGTAGCTCTCCTGATCCGCACTGCTGCTGCATAAGAAAAGAACTGATGTCAGCACGCCAGGGTTGCACTTCTATGTGGCACCACAAAATCACTTCCAGTGCACATAGACACATTGGATAAACGCCACCTACCGGCACACTGAGGCAAAGGGCTTCCAGATCCAGTTTGAAGCCTGGGAAAAATCCAAAATGTGGAATTGGCAGTTAGAATGGCGTCAGAAATTTGGAAGCTATCATGATGTGGACTGTTAAGTCTCTCCATTTTCTTTCCTGCCCCAATAAAACCCTGGCAAAAGGAGAAGCAAAATATTAAGTAATTCACTCAAACGTGTAACACACCTAATAATCCAATCACATTGGCCGTGACCACCCACCCGAAAACTGACGCTCTTCCCTCCGGTAGTCTCCAGATTTTGTTCTAAACACCGAAAAACTTAGTGCTCCGTTTGCATGATAGTGAGTTTATTCATGATTTCCAACCAAAGGTATATTCTCCATGTGTGGGACACGTTCTTCACTAGGAGTTTGATATGATTATTCATTAGGCCTTAACAGGTCAGAATTAGCAGTCATATAAGGTCAGAATGCTGTGCGAAGTTCCGGCCTTGTTTTGATTTTAACTTGTTTGCGGTCAAGGAGCTTCTTCAAAATTCCCAAACGAGTGCAATGGCCACTGATTTTGCGCTTTTGCAATTCTGACTATAATTCAAAGAAACATCTTTCCGCAAAAACATAAATTCCACTGTGCAACCATGCTTCAAAAATAAAAATGTTGCACGATCAAGTCATGTAGCAAGATGTGCCCATACTGCATGAAAATGTTTCACTGTAGTAATTGCAGATTACTGCTTGTAATAATCAACAATCAAAGCTAGGTATATATATTTTTTTTAAAGAAAGTAAAATGCATAAAAATTGGTGGGGTAAAGCATATAAATACTTATTTTATTCGAAATGTTATGTGATGCCACAGATGTTCTCAAAGAGCAAGATAGTTTGTAAAAGTCTGAAGCAGATCCTCAGCTCTTAATTTCAAATTTTTTAGTGTATGATGGTTTCTGCAGACTGGGCCAAAGGTCAGCATGACCACTTCAGCGAAAACATGTTCATGCTGAATGTGTGTTACCTAAGCCTTCACCAGGTCAGATTCGTCATATTTTCCTCGCAGAGTCAATGTAAAGAAAAATATTTTCATCGTTTTTGAGAAATAACTTCTATCAGAGATTCATAGTTCGCATATTCTCTCAGAGACTCTATCATTTCATCTAAGAGTTCTTCCCCCAACAGAAATCCTTCAATATCATGCAACGACTTGTTTATTCGATGATCAGTGATTCGGTCTTGAGGAAAGTTGTACGTCCTGATCTTCTCAGACCTTCCTTTTGTTCCAATCTAGCAGAGTAAACAAACAGTGTTTTACATTTACAGTTCTAAAACACAGCAACACAACTATCAATGTTTGTAAAGAATCACAGCCACTTCAGTGTAAAGCAGTAACCCGAATTGTACCATATGAACGGAACAGTAGTTGCTATACTTTTAGACACCACACGAACCCTACCATACATTCCACGTTTTCCATTTGATGACGTAACGGGATTTTTATAATTGCAGGACTACGGGGATTATCCACCCACGTGTTTCCAATGTGAAGTAACTACTGCACTTTACGGAAAAAAATATATCAACAATAGCAAGAGGAAAAGACCCCCGACATGCCATTCAAGATCACTGGACGTGCGTTCATACGCTAGGGCATCACTGCACATTGTTGAACTGGAGCACCTTTCACAGCTACAACAGAGAAGCAAAAGTACAAGGGCACACCACCCCGCACTATTGTGCTTTCCTTTCCCCGGACCCTTCACAATGCCTAAAATGGCTCCCACAGGAATAGACTACAGTAGCAGTGATGATGATGGTATTGTATGAATGGAGGAGGCTGGAAGACTAGGCAAAGAGGCTAGAATGGTACCCGTGTCCCTTCCGATCTCATAATAAAACAAAGATCCCAAGTACTGAAATATTTACTGGAATGATGGCACTCTCACGACCTCTGTGGGGTTATCAGAGCTGTTATTTAGATGACCAGTTCAAACTGGTCAGTGCCTTTAGAAAGGGTGTCCACTAAGTAAATAATTTGATTATTGCCTAATATTATGTATAATCATTACAATCGTTCATAAATGAGCATATCACGCATCTTTATAATTATTGTTTATTGTGGGTTTTTCCTACCCACAATACAGCAACACAAACAAACGACAACAGCTAGAAAAAAAAAATCTTAGAAGTGCATTAAAGGAACAGACTCCTTTTAAGAAATTATACATAGCATAGAATATTTTCAATAATTACATCACTCCACAACACCCAAATAAGATTTTTTTTCTTTCAGGCTTGTAATAAAAAACTTGTTGCAGCATAGCCTATCACTTGCGACATGAGGGCACGTGCTACTCTAAAAGCGGAGAAACGATCTCCCACACCGAGGTTCCTATAAACAAGTATAATCCATTTCTTTCGGCTACTGTGATAGCAAGCTCAAAATAGCAAAAAGTGAAGCCATGACCACTGCCCCCTTGTTGCTGCGCATGATACATCATTAGACTAATTTGCAGTCAAACATGCTGTAGCAGAGTACCTTACCTACATTTCATAAACAAGATGTTGTGGTGTGTGTGGGAACTCTCTCATCAAAGTAAGTACTGAACTTTGAGGTGAGGTTGTGGTCTTGAAAATATCCAGGTTAGGGCATTTCTTTGGGCTCTGCGTCATTTTCTGTTGTACAGCTATCCAATATATTCTATTTAGGTTTTCAGTACGTACTGATGTAATTAAAGCAGGATTGTTCAAATGGTGACACTTCGCAATCTCACCGAGTGCTGAATGGACATGCTGCCCTCAAGATATTAAGAGAATGCTGCCCTCAAGATATTAAGAGAATGCTGCCCTCAAGATATTTAGGGAACGTATTTCAATCAGAGCTATTTGATAGTGTAGTAATACTGCATTGGTCCACACCCTGCACCAAAGTATCAAGGATCTGAGTTTAGCAATCTATTTGATGATTTTTAATCCTAAATACATCATCTCTGTAATTGTAGAGCAATTTAAGGAAATTAGTTTCAGAGTCATCAAGCAACTCCATTTTCACATTAGCTTCATCTAGAACGGCCTGTATGTTATAAATTTCAATCAGCGGAAATAATATTGTAAGGATGAATCTATTTCTATGTTTCAGCAGTAAAGTATTTTTGGTAATCACGTTTGACCACTTTGTCATATTGGTGAGATATACAACCAAGTAACCAAATTCTAGCATACATTCTAAAATTGTGCAGTTCAGCGTGACTGATCTTTTAAAACACTTGGCGGGTTGAATATCATCAGTTTCGTCTTATTGACAATCTACATAATGAAGAAAATCTATTAAGTAGGTTCTGCCACCTACCTGCTGTTTTTGATATCAGCAGAGTACTGTCAGTGATAAAAGAGAGGGTTTTTCACAGGTGAGAGTGACGATTGCTGCCAAGACATAACCTTGTCAAAAACCCGTATTTATGGGAAATATGGTGGCTGCCTTGCCCTTCAGCCCATATTCACAGTTGCAAATGTGTTAGACTATAAGCAAACAATGAAGGTGAGGAGTTCACAAAACTCATGAATTGCCAAAAGATACTACTTTCCATATTACCAAGAGAAACCTGAACACCTGATCTACTGTACTTACTCTTTTTCTGAAACATATTATATTTTTCAAGAATAGGTACTATTGTAAACCCTCACCAAGTACAAAGAATTTGGGCACCACTTGTTACAGTGTTAAAATCAGGGTAAAGAGTCCAAACCATAGACTCAATCTTAAGAGGATACCGGACCCTATCCATTTCTGGGTCTCAGTAGATTCACAGCATAAACTATTTCATCCTCTGTAAACTGGACACGTTTTAGGGACTGACTGTTAATTAGATTTGGCAGCTAACTTAATATGCAGTGCAACATCCTCTGATTCTGAAATGTAAATACTCCTAAAGTATTTGACACGTACATCAGGTAATACATGGGTCTCTGAAATCATCATACTTACCAAGCCCGCCTTAGTAATTATTAGTCAAAAGGCACACAAATCTTTATTAATCCATGATTCTTTTAAAGAAAACCACCGTTAGTCTCGTCACTTTCCATTTTTACTTAGTGATATTTTTATAATTTCTCCTTCCTGCATCAATTTTAGATCTCCCTACCTCCCTTAATACAAAGGCTAGTTGACTTTTCATGTGATTAGAGTCTGTTTCATACCAAGTGTTCCATGGTGTTCTACATTTCCGAGCAAATTTGACTTGTCTACTTGGGAGTCATTTTAAGATTACTAATAAGCTACATTGTATGTGTAGAATTTCATTGTTGCTTACTGGAACCACTATGCAAAGTTCATCAACTGTCTCAACCACATTGAGGTATATCTTTGGTAGTAAGTCACTATTCAATGTATTGGCCCATTTAATCCCTCTTTTATTGTTGGTAACAAAGTCAGGTCGCCTTTTTTCAAACTGACAGAGAATGGAGAAATCACTATCAGTTTTAAAAAATAGTCCTACCCTTAAGGTAAGGACTTGAGGATCATGATCGTTCTTATCTGAGAACACTGTCTCAAAATCTCTGATGTAAGAGCATTTGTGCAGCTGCAGTAAGAGACGATATAGCTAGACCATCTGCCATAGTTAAATGTAGTTCTGGCTGTTATGTCTGGGCTAGTTTGTCCACTGCTGGCCCTTAGGCCATATTCTACAGTGAGATGCTAGTTTGAGGATTAAAGGATATTTTAAGTAGCATAGCTTCAACCTCAGGCATTCCCTGTGTCTCATTATCATTTTTGGGTATATGTAAATGAAATAGATTCCAACCTTCAATTCATATCAACCACTATGAGAACCGTACTGATGTCTAATTTAGGGTTATTAACGCACTCCTTAAATATTTCATGGTTGTTAACTCCTTGTCACAACCACCCCTTTTGTTATTTAAATTAAAAAGATTAATATATGCACCAGTCACCAAGGTGTTAAATGGCATTAATACTGCTGTCACAAATTAGAAGTAAACAAGCAGCAATCACCATAATTCACAGTGCCAAACCACCCTAGGGGCATCCCTTATTTGAGGAAGATACTGCATCTATATCACTGTTGGTCTCACTCTCTATAGGCAAGGATCAGAAACGAAACTTCCTAGAATTCTACTGAGAGCTTGCTAAATCTTACCCAAATAGGGTCACTAATTTTGTTTTTGTAATGCTACAGCATTCCAGGATACCACCTTTAGGGTTTTCTAATGTATACCATCATTCATTACATGGATTCGAATTATCCAATTAATGGTTCTCACAGCATGGATCACAGTGTCAACTACTTGTTCCTAAGTCGACTTCTTTTTGACTTGAAGAGATATATTGCTTTCTTGGTCCTCAGCAGTATGGGGATATTTCTTGTATTCATGATGGGACTTTGTAGAAGCAGAATTCTAGGTTTAAAATGAATGCTTTAAGTACCCAGGAGAAAGGACCAATGGTCTATTATGAGGAGAACATTTCTTATATCAGAATCTGGGTTAAATAACGAAATAACATAATATTCTCCCTTTTTGAACCAACTTTGCCAGGTCTAATTGCATAGTAGCAGTTTCCCACTGATCCGATACACTGAATAACTATTTAGCAAGGGAGAGTGATTCTCCAGAACACGTGTATTTATTTTGGAAACTTCTACCCTAGATATTTTTGGGGTTCCTTCCCTAACATCACATGTTTTGCTAACGGGAACATATACTTTCCATGTCAAATTTCTATTTTTCATTACCCAGTTCAGAGAAACATGTTAGTATTCATTACTAATGGTCCCTCATCTTGTGCCCTGCCATATAAACAAGTGGCACCTGGTCTATATTCAGTGTTAGGGGGCTCCGCATAATCCGTGCGGCCCAGGCGTTTGTCAGCGGCTGAGATTAATTCAAGCATTCCATCCCTCACCTTGTTGTTGTTGCTGCAGTTGCTGCCTTAAATCCAACATGTATGCCCAGGCGTGGGTCCCGTGCTCACTGTGCCACTGGAATAAAGCTATACCTGGCTGATGAGCCCATAATGAGGAAGAAACGGGTCTTGGTTTGCTTGTTTTCTGGTTCAAGGAGGACCTGGCCTGGCAGTTCAGGCTGGACTATTCTGAGTGGAGGAGGGTATAGTCTGATTTGCATATGGCTGGGTCCAAACTGAGGTGGCATTGTGGGTGAAAAACAATGGATTGGGATGTGACCTGAACGATTGCCAGTGGCAGAGATTAATTCAAGTATTCAATCCATCACCTTGTTGTTGGGGATAGACTGGCTTAGATTGTCATTGCGTAAAGTAGTGTAGAGTGCAATGGTGCAGAGTAGGTTAGAGTGGTGTACAGTGGAGTGGCATAGATTGCAGGGACGTAGAATGAAGTGGTACAAAGTTGAGTGCACTGCCATACAGTGCAGTGGCGCAGAAGGCACTGCTGTCAGAGTGCTGTAAAGTAGAGTTGGGCAGAGCAGAGTGGAGTGGCCCTGCCTGGAGTGGTGAAGAGTGCAGTGGTGTAGAGTTGAGTAGAGAGCACTGGAACAGAGTAGTGTGATGTAGACTTAAGAGGTGTATAGTGAAGTTGCATAGACTTAAGTGGCGTAGAGTGCAGTTGCGTAAGGTGGTGTGAAGTGGAGTGGTACAGAGTACAGTGATGTGGTGTAGAGTGGAGGTTGTATGGTGTGGTAGCATACTGCTATTACAGACAGCACATTTTCAACTGAAATAACCATTACGTTTGCAAATACAACGTACAAACAATAATGTGTGGGAATGGCATCACCGAGTGTATTTATTTGTTTTGATCATATTAAAGTATTTGTTTCCAACACACTTCAGAATCAACAAAAAATGTACTTTATGTGTCCTCTCCTAATTCCGATATATTCTAAAATTCATGCACTGTTCATTTAAATGTGTGCTAGAAAAAATCCTATCCCCACCAGAATCCAGCAAGATGGTCACATAAATCCGCTCACTTTGAAGTCAGAAGATGAAAAGTAAATACCAAGCTCCCTCGAAATTCAGAGCCTGACACCTGACCTCTGTCTCTGAATACACAACAAATGTGACCAGTTAAGAACAAGGTTTACAGGCCTATTTACAGACAGGAGTACTCATGGCAGAATACAAGGAGAGGTAGTGTGAAAAGGCTTTATTCCTTGGGTGTGAGGGAAAAACTTATGCTGGACAGCCTAAAACAAATAAAGTCAGCAAATAGAAAGCCATAAAATTTAAGTTACAAACCACCAAGCCAAAGGTAAGCAACAGGCAGAATGCATTCCCAGGGAATCTTTCTGAATGTCTTTAGCAAAACAAACAGCAGCGCTGTTTGGTAGGCTTCAGCTTACAAGGTGCTGGTGAGGAAAAACAAATGTCTGACACATTTCGCCCAGCTCCCCAGTGTTGCTCAAAGAAAATCACAAATTCACCATGTTAAAAAAGGGACTTTCAAAATACAATCACATATTCATGGACTACTGCATAAATCACCATGAAATGGATTGAAATGGAGTGAGGTGGACTGGATAGAGTGGGGTGGACTGGATTGGTGTGGGATGGATTGGAGTGGTGTGGGTTGGATTAAGGTGGTTTGATCTGGGGTGGGGTGGGTTGGACAGGAGTGGAGTGGATTGGAGTAGAGTGGGGTGGATTGGATTGGAGTAGAATGGGGTGGATTGGAGTAGGGTGGGATGGATTGGAGTACAGTGGGGTGGATTGGAGTAGAGTGGGGTGGATTGGAGTAGAGTGGGGTGGATTGGATTCAGAGTGAAGTGGATTGGAGTAGAGTGAAGTGGTGTGGAGTGGATTGGAGTAGAGTGGGGTGGACTGGAGTAGAGTGGGGTGGACTGAGGTAGAGTGGGGTGGATTGGACTAGAGTGGAGTGGTGTGGGGTGGACTGAAGTAGAGTAGGGTGAAGTGGATTGGAGTAGAGTGGGGTGAGGTAGACTGGAGTAGAGTATGGTGAGGTGGACTGGACTGGAGTTGGGTGGACTGGATTGGAGTGTGGTGGGTTCAACTGGAGTGGGGTGGGTGAGTTAGATTGAATTGGGGTTTGGTAGAGTGGATTAGAGTGAGGTGGAATGCACTGAGGTGGGGAGGATTGGACTGGAGTGAGGTGGATTGAGTGGGGTGCATTGGAATTGTGTGGGGTGCATTGGAATGGAGTGGGTGGGCTGGTGTGTAGTGGAGAGGAATGGAGTGAGCTGGAATTGACTGAGTGAGATGGACTGGACTGGGGAGGGGTGGATTGGATGGGTAGATTGGATTAGGGTGGAGTTGGGTGGAGTGGACTGGAGTGGGGTGGACTGGAGTGGGGTGGACTGGACTGAAGTGGGATGCACTGAATAGGGGTGGGGTGGACTAGAATGGTAAGGAGTGAGGTGGATTGGAGTGAGGTGGATTGGAGTGGGGTGGATTGGAGTGGACTGGATTTGAGTGAGGTGGATTAATGTGGTGTTTGGTGGACTGGATTGGAATGGGGTGGATTAAGGTGGACTGGGCTGGAGTGGGTTGGATTGGAGTGGGTGGACTGGGTTAGGCTAAATTGGGTGGGTTGGTTTGGGTGAGTTGAATTGGAGTGAGGTGGGTTGGAATGGGGTGGGTTGGAGTGGATTGGAAAGTGGTGCCATGTAGTGGGATATGTTGGATTGGAGTGGGGTGGGCGTGGTGGACTGGAGTACAGTGGGTTGGACTGCAGTGGGTTGGATTGTGGTGAATTGGAGTGGGGTAGATTCGATTAGGGTTTGGTAGACTGGATTGGGCTGAATAGGATTTGTCTGGATTGGATTTGTGTGAGATGGAATGGAGTGGGGTGAATTGGAATGGATTGGATTGGGGTGAGGTGAACTAGATTGGAGCGAGCAGACTGGAGTGTGGCAGATTGTTTTGGAGTGGACTGGGGCAGATTGTTTTGGATTGGGTGGGGCAGAATTTTGTGGATTGGGTGCAGCAGATTTTTGTGGATTAGAGTGGGAGAGATTGTTTTGGATTGCTGTATTGGAGTAGGGTGTTTTTTTGGATTATAGTCAGCAGATTGTTTTAGACTGGTGTGGGTTGGAAGGTAAGAGTATGGTGGATTGGAGTGGATTGAGGTGAAGGGTTTGGATTGGAGCAAACTGGTTTGGGGTCAGGTGGATTGGGGTATACTGCACAATTACGTGTATACTGTTTTAAGTTACACATAAGAAAGAAACAATGTTCCTTTCCAATATTTAGAACAAGATAATAGTCATCTTTTGAGAACAGACTCCACTAGCAAAAACAAAACCTGAGTGCAAAGTGAGAAGAGAAGATTTGGCCAAAAAAAAAAAAAGCTAACTATAGAAAATATGACTTTTTAAATTTTGTTTGTCCTGCTGGGCATGTTTGTGACAGTCATGCACCTTCAGTTAGCAGGATACTAGAAGTAAAAAAAAAAATAATAATAATAAAAAAAAAAAGTTAACTATAGAAAATACAACTTTGTAATGTTGTTTGTCCTGGTGGGCGCATTTTTGCCAGTCAATCATCTTCTGTTTGCAGGTCACTAGAAGTTAGAAGAAAAAAATAGTACCACAATTACTTTGGGAGCAACGGATGGGCCCTGATTTAATTGAATCAATCAGTACTTAGTCGCTGTTCCACACAGAGGAATGGAAATTATTCCAGCATTGCAGTGACAAATTATGACACTGTAAAAAAGAGTCGCTGGTTAGCCAACAAATGGTGAGCGACAGGAGGGTTCCAAGCCCTTTTTTTTTTTTTTACCTACAACAGCGTCTTGCTAGGGATACACATGCACTAGTAAATGCTATTGCAGGCTCGACCGTAAACAGACCATATTTTTACCTTGAAAATGACACTAAAAATTCAATGTAGGGAACCAGAGAATTTTTTAAAAATTCAAAGTAAAAATAGTGCTTGAAAACAAATAGAGCTTAAAGTGTTAAAAAAATAAGTTGCACTGAACTGGGACAAAGTCAAGAGTTCAAGCCGCCGCGATGTAACACTTTTACACTTACTTCCAGCAGACTTTCTTGATGTAGAAGTCTGCAGCACCAGCCAATAGCTCAGAAGCTTCGGTTAGTATCTTGGGGACTACAACTCCCACAATGCACCTGGTCAATCCATGTAAAATCCAGGTGAAACTTGTCAGCTGGAGTTGTCCTTGTCGATGTTGCAGGCAGCCTTTTTCTAACTGTTGTTGATTGGGGAGTCCTCTCTTTATCCTTTAAGAAAGGCAAGGTCCTTTTGCTGTGAAACCTTGTGAGTGCATCAGGTGCAGTCTTTATGAGTGCAGCCCTCTCTATAACAGTCCAAGGGTCCAGCAGGGCAGTCCTTTTTCTCCAAATACTTCTTTTGAGTCTTTGCGGGTCCACAACACTAGCCAAGGGCCCAGAAACAAGTGGAAGCATATTAACGGTAAAGATCCAGCTTTCCACTTGCAGGAATGAATTGTGGTTCGGGGTCACGGTCAGGAATAGAAAGATAATGAATGACTACCTGAAAGTCCACTTTTGTGCGATGATTACCTGCTCCAATGTGCTCACAAAAATACAATTGTAAATTATTCTGTTCACTATAAACCCAAAAGTATACTTAATCCCACATTTTGACACTAGGTGATCCCTGTGTTACCCCACCGATAAGAACCTAAAGCTCCATTGCAATTTCCTTCCAAAAATTCAAACACAGAGAAATATTTCTTTACACCAGCACTTTGTGCAATATTACATCAGGAAAAAGAGATGAACAGGTGTAGTGTTTTGCTTCTTGATGTCTTGTGCAGAGGAAGAATATATTTACTGGTGGAGAAATTCTGGTATATTTTACGCCATTATCAGACCCTTCAGCACTAGGTCATTACTAGGTCCCAAAACCACATGCCAATTTTGAACTGTCAGTCCTACACCAGTAAGCAGAAAATTGGTAGCTTTTGACTGGCTGTCTTAGTCTCCCACTCAGGTCAACTCAGTTTTTCAACATATCAATACAGACAAGTGCTTCCTGCTGCCGACTGCATTTTTACTAGAAGTGACATGCCCTTCAAGTCCAGTCTGATCATAGGTCTGATAATCTGCGTAAGCTTACAGTTCTATTGTACACCTGCTATTATTGTACTATAAATATGATCAGGGTTATCCCACGTACCACCATAATCGTCTGGTGCAGAGTATGTCCATATAAAAAGGTGCTTTGAGTGTAGCTCTTTAAAGATTTGAAGCAGCAAGATGTTCATAAAACTGCTAACTCATTCATGAATGGCTGAGATTTTATGAATGGCACAACATGCTTGGCAAGTCTGGCACCAAAGGTTACAAAGGAAGATGATACAACTGAGGAAGGAGGCAAATAGGTAATTTTCCAGGGAAGTCGCAGACATTAAAGTCCCTGTAGACAAAGAAGGCCCTTGTTATAGGTGATCCAAATATGTTAGGACACCCATGTGGAGTTAACAGTGAAAACTTCGATAAGTCCAGACTGTTCAGCAAATTCTACTTGGACTTCATAGTCTGATACTATGGAGGAGTCAAAACTCTGAATAAGGACAACCTAAAAACTTTGAGCCATTATTAATCAATCATCAATTGAGGGATCTAAATCGCAACAGCACTGGCATATTGTGACAACTAGAATCTTGTTAAAAACCTTCAGAGGTACAGTCAATCATCCATCTAAATGAAATGTCTTGCATTGACTGTGTGAACCAACTCTGAAGAAGATGAGAATATTTGATAACCCTGACATATGAGAGATATATGTTATACCTTCAATATAATTTAATTTCTGAATAATATCAAGACAAATTGTGCCACCTTGAATCTTTCTGGGACTAGAACCTGTAACTTAGATATGCACATGAGCAGAGGGTGAGTGCTTAATGGGTGAAAAATGTTAGTTACTAAACTCCACACCTCATTCTCAGTGAAAGACTCTTACAAGATGATCCTTTGGTATAAGGGCTGGAAGGAAGATGCCTTTCAGATGTGTACTTTGTTGCTCGGCCAGTTATGTTAGCTAGACATGCTCGGCAAGAACAAAAGTTTACACAATTGCAATAATAGGGAATTAGGATATTTGAATTATGGCTGCATTAAGAGCTGCGATTTTTAAACAGAGTTCAACATCCCTAGCCGAACATGCAATTTCTAGGACCAAACCACAACAAATCATTCCTCTTTTTGAAAATAGGAAAATATCACGATGGCAAATGTGCTGTGGCTCACTTATTTGTTCAAAATGCAAATGGTAGCTCTCAATGCGCCTAATAAGAATGTTAACTTAGTTGTCTTACTAATCATACATAAATATATTTTGTAGAATAGGAACTCATCCCTCAAATAACCCATAACTCAGTACATTCATAGACAAATCATAATAACAAGTACACATATACAACCAATCATGGGCAGCAAAGGAAACCCAGTACCAGAGTCTGATCCTACTTTTGAACAGATGAATGATATTGCATTCATATTGTTATGTTTATAAGGAATCTTTTATTATGAGCATCTAGTCTCGGTCTCATTATCAACACTGTGAGAACTCTATACCTATTGAATGACAGGAAACTGTTCAAAAGCTTCCTGTGTGGGTACTGCGCCGTGGATGCAGGAGTAATATTGCATGTGAGCCTTCCTAGCACGCTTGCATGCACTTGTCTGCTCCCACCATGACAAGAAAAGTAAATCTGTGTTTCTAGAATAATGGAAAAGAATGCAAAGACTTAAACTGTCATCTTAACTTTAACTGTATTTTACTCCTACATGCTGGTCCATTCACGTTCTCAAACTTGTGGGATGACTCCACAACAATTAGGAACAAGAAAGGGAGGAGGAGAAGATTGCACTGGGTAGTTTAAATTCCAGGCAATCAGTATGAAGACTTGCTGCTCAAACTCAGCACTGCTCAGAGAGAAAAAATTTGAGAGCATGGTGTCAGTTGAATGAGTTTAGGTTAGTCTATGAGTAAGCATGCTGTATGTTTCTGTCACGTTGATGCCTCGAAAATGCCAGAATCACTTTAACGCTTGTATATTGTCCTAGACCTGTTATGGAAGTTTTGCTCATTCACAGCACAGCTACACTGGGTTTGGTAGCTGCTCAGCCTGCTTCACTGCATCCACGGACACAAACAGTTGTGGAAATAATATGCAGAGCGCAAAGTATGTATGACTTCACAGCTTTGAAATGTCTCCATGTGACGAAGGAAGAACAAACTCTTAATTCTCATGAAATTTCAACATCACCTTAGACACAAGAGTTGGGATCATTCCTGTAAGCCACTTTGTCCAGTTAGTTGGAATAGGGCGAAAGGATTCACCTGTTCACCAGGTGCATTAATTTGACTTCCTGTATCCCTGCCCATCCAAGAGGAAAACTAACTGTATCTAGTGTTTAGGTGTCTTTGATTTTCCGTAAGTCTCATTCTACTGCCAGCAGCAGAGATGATGATGATGATGATGGGTGCCACCCTGCTTTGTCACACAGACGAACACCTTGGTAATGTAAGCATGGATTAGTTCCACATTCGATTTTGCAATGCTAGAAAGATGACCCTTCACTCAAATACATTTAGGTGGAGGTAGAAGTCCGGTTTCTTCCACAAGGCACTCTTGGAAGGTTCCCTGAAATGAAGTAAGCATTCCAAGGGTACACTAATAAACCGGATGTGACCAAGAGTTGTGGGAGGTTACAATCCTAAAGGATATCCTACTTAAAGGGTGTGGCCAGAACAGCAAAGTTGGGAGGCCAAGTATAGAAGTATTAAGACAGACATCTACTTGCCACTCTGCAACTGATTCCAGTGTTTACCAAGATGAAGTTACAGGTAGCATAATTTTAGCTTGGCATTTACGAACCAACACTCTATGGAATGCATGTAATCCCAGAAGAACAACAAAACAGCTTTGTGGTTTAGGATGTAGTCCTTTATCTGTTGGACAGTCATTACCATCGGTAGAGGAGAAAAAACTTTTGCGGGCTGGACTCACTAACTGCCAAGATTAGCTTAACCTTCTTGAAGGATACCAACAAGGAGTCATTTATTTCTGAATGCAGAGAATATGGGAACAATAGGGTTAAGTGGGACCTACAGTTTTCAGAGGAAATATGTGGAATTATTTTGTCTAATTATACCTAACCAAGACTTTTGGGACTTTATCACATAGTAGCCAACACTTTTGTATGCAATGGGTGTCCTTTGTAGACATACAGCATTAAACCTTCTTGTTTTTTTCTCAGATTGAAGTTTATGCAGAGTTTAGATTTTACAGAAAACTGCATCCTGGTACAGACCCAGAAGTGTTCCTTGATGCTATCTATGGCATTTTAGCTCAGTCTCACAACCTTCAGGTGCACCTCCTGGAACAGGAGTACCTTTCAGCCTCCCAAAGTTTTTGCCGGAGGTGCCATTCACACAGGACCTGTAATGCCAGCCTTCAAGTCCGTGTACACCTAAGAAGGTCTCCCATTGGCACCGGCACAGAGACCTCCAACACAACCACTATCACCTTTGCTGGAGTCGCAATCAGTCCCATTGACACCTTCCCTCCAACTGCTGACCTTCCTCAAAAGAAATTCAGAAGAAATGCACAAACACCTACTGAGGAGGATTACAGGATTTCTTTGGTACAGATTCTGACTCCTTGGATCAGCGTCCCCAGGATGATGAGGGTGAAGACCCTTATGAGATCAATGGACTTTCCTCTTCCAGTAGCCTGGAAACGCTTACTATTTATGTTTTTACCTGTCGGACCACCTACCTCAAAGGTTCTTCCTTTACACTCAGTGATAAAAAAGGAATCTGAGGCTTTGAATTTACAATTGCCCTAGGTGGATGTAGAAACTAATGTCCTAATAGGTCCTACTGTAATCAAACCCCACATCAGATCTCCTTTTGTTTTTAATAAGGCTCTGGAGGAACCTGTTTTAGCAGGCTCAGAAAACCATCCTCTGCTCCAGCAGTAGACAGACTGGTGGCCAGATGCCATTGTCCTGCTACTGGCCACTCGTTCTTTCTCTCCACTCACCCCTTTTAGGAGAGTCTTTTAATTTTAGGGCTCCTGCTCCTCAAAATAGGCACAAGGCACATTTTCCTTCAGTCCCTTTGGAAAAAGAATCCAAAAGGCTGGAACCATGGGGAAAATATATTTTCAGCTGGTAAAATGGCCCTGAAGTCATTGAATGAGAATAGTCTCTTGGTCTGTTAGATAAATGTTTTGTGGGATATGGCCCAAATGATGGTACCACATGTTCCTTAGGAGATGCGGGCTCACTTTCAGGAAATACTGCATGATAGTCAAAATGTTTCTAGGCATATCAAAAACTCTGGATTGGACACAGTGGACTCCGTAGCACAAGAGATGGATACTTCAGTCTTCATTAGATGCAATGCTTGGCTCATAAAATCTGGCTTCTCTTCAGATGTACAATCCAGTTTGATGAACCTTTGGTTTGATGGAACTTGTTGATTTAAAACCAGCAAGGCAAATGCCAACTCTTTGGGACTTCAACAGGTGCAATCACAAAGAGATTACAGAAATCTTTGCCACTTTTGGGGATTCAACAAGTTTCTCCTTCCAGCAGAAGCACTCCTATCAGACTCAGATGCAATAACACCAAAACCAGCTGGCCTGACCATTCAGGGGTAGAGTAAGAAGTAAGCACTGCGGATGCATCCAGCAATCCTTCTCCTCCTCCTCCTCCTCTCTGCACTCCCAGAAAATCAGTTGTAGATCTTTTCCTCAACCTCATTCAGAGTCTGTGGCAGGGTGAATGTCCTCTTTTCTGCAGACCTGGAAGGTCATTACTTCAGATCAGTGGGTCCTTTGTATAGTGGAGGAAAAAGGTTACACACTTCCCTTCTTTCAGGCACCACCCTGCATCCCACTCCGGTCTTCCTTCCCCACCCGGTCCACTTTGCCATCCCTCAGCAGGAAGTGGCAGCACTCCTGGGCAGGGGGCGCACACCAAAGCATAGCGCGCCCCCAGGGCAGCTGCGGGCCAGATCGGACCGGTTCCAGGCAGCGACCCAACAATGGGCGCTGCACAAATGTTGAAAATCGCACTCACCCTTTGGGGTGAGCCGACTGGTTGATAGGGTCGTGGTGGGGGCTCCTGGGGCGATCGGCAGGAGCAGCCAGAACAGGTTTAAAAGGGTCATGTTGTTTACTTGACCCTGGCTGCCCCTGATGATCGACTGATCGAGTGCACACCTCCAGAGGACTGAAGGAATTCTTTGGATGCTTCGCTTCGCCTAGCAGAGGATTGTTCCTGTGATGCCCTTGTGCTGCCTTGGCCCCTGCTGCCCTCGGCCTTGTCTTAACCTCTCTCTGGCCTGGGGCAAGGGCAGCTGGCAGGGAAACACCAGCTGGGTGATTTAAGGTCTGCCTTGACCTTGGTAACCGCCCTTTGCTGCTTTGCCCTTGTTGTTAGGGCCCTGGGACCAGGAGAGGCATCACAGACAGGGTGAGAAGTGGTGGGGGTCGTGGTGATATTCTGGGATGGGCAGGGGTTTGTTCTCTGCTGGTTCTTGTGTTGAGAGGTGGTGACTTCCTCAGGGGCGTCAGGGACAAGAAGCAATTGAAATAATTTTGTCGCACCTGCAGTTTTTACATTGTGCAATTTTCTCTGTATACTTTTAGGCCAGTAGATGGCAGTATTGGTTCATTAGTAATCCCAGAACTTGTTATTGTATTTTATCTGGCAAACCTTTTTTGATATTGCCTGCCTGAAAGTGTTTGTAGTTGTAATTTTAATTACTGTATTATTGTTGTGTGTGTTTACCAACCTTTATTGACTTTGCCTATTTGGAAGTATTTATAGCTATTACTCTCCTTTTATGGTATTATTGTTCTGATTGTGTGCTGAGGCAGCTGTGTGTGTTAGGGCATTTTAATAGTCATGCCACCAAAACAAGTAAAACATAAACTTGATGTGGAGGCAGTTATGGGGCACCTAGATGCTTTGGACCGGGTGCTAGCTCTCATGCAACCAGCTCTAATGTCACTGCACAGAAGGAGGCTGAAAGCAATCAGCTGGGTGTCGAGACTCCAATAGTAGAGGTGGACTCTGCAGCAGATCTGGGCATGCGCCCAAGGCGGGCTGGGGTCCCACCAAAATCAGCATTTCCCCCGGATCCTAGGAGGGCTAAAAAGGTTACACCCAAACTGGAGGGGAAAAAGTCAGCCCAAAAGAGGTCACTCGCTGAGGGGATATGGGACCCCAACATCGGACAGACAGACACACAATCAGAGGTTGCCATCATTGTCAGGCTCAACCTTGGAGGGAGCTAATTCTGTCAGCGAGCGGGAACCTGGAGGGGACCTGGTTAGCAGCTTAGCCAAAGTGCTGCCCTGGCTAGTGAAGTTAGGCAATGCCCTGCAGATGGATTTGGCAAGCGAGGGGTCAGCATTGGCCACGTTAAAGGGCTTAGCAATGGGTATTAGTGCAAATCTCCAAAGCCCCCACATCGCACGAGCCCCCCGCCTATGACATCCTCCATGGCCCGTCGGCGGTGGGGGCATCGCTGCAATTACATCGTCACCAGAGAAAAACGGTGAGAGCGCTACCCAACCGGGTGGGACACATGATCAGGGGCTTTCTCCTCGGGATCAGCTGGGACCTCACATATCTAGTGAGATAAGGGCAAAAAGTCAAAAGGCTGCATTTGTGGATATTTTTGAGCTAACAATAGTGAAGCCGGCTGATGAGGAAAGTAAGGACATTAAAGATTGCTGCCACAAATGGAAGAAACCTAAGGCAGATGAGACCATTATAAATTGGATAAAAGGGTTTACCATTTACAGTCCATTTTGCTAGAGAAATTCCCTGAACTAGGTCCTCAAACTGCATATTATTTGAATAAAATAGTGGGTGCGGATGGGGAGTTTGGATGAACCAGTTGGAAAGATTATGACAAAGCGTTCAGGTTGAAAAAAGCATCAAATCCTGCCTGATCAGACTGATGTTAATGCATGGTTGCGCTGTTTGATGCTGAAAAAAATGGAAGCCAATGTCCAGTCTCTTTTTCGGGGGCCCACAGCCAGTGGGGATCGCAAAGGGGCATGTTGGGCTTTCAACAAGAAAGCATGTTCTAGGCCCCAGGGTTCCTGCAAATTCAAGCACAATTGTTCCTTTTACGGTACGGAAAGGCATTCCGAGTTCAAATGTTTCAAGAAGTCCAAAGAAAAGGGCAGGCAGAAATTAGGGTAATGTTTTCTTGGTCCCAGGGGACCCTTCACCTGTGTTTCTCTTGGCTATGAACCCTTGGCTTAATTTGTACTCTTGGCACAAAGTTTCCAAAATGTTGTATGAAGGTTTCCGCAATGGTTTCATGATCCCAGCTGCAGGGGTGCAAGGCCCAAAAGTTTGTAAAAACCAGCAGTCTTTAGACATGGCACAAGAGGTAGATGAACGCAAGATATTGAAGGAATTGGGTTTGACTAGGATTGCTGGGCCATTTGATAGCCCCCCATTTGATCATTTTGTTGGCTCACCCCTGGGGTTGGTTCCCAAAAAAGTCCCCGGTGAATTTCCGTTGTTACACAGTCTCAGATCCACGCGGAGCCTCTGTGAATGACGCAATCAACCCAGTGCTCTGCTTAGTCAAGTATGCATCTCTTGATGGCGCCCTGACTTTGAGGGAATTGGGTCAACGGTCTCTCCTGGCAAAAGCAGATATAGAATCAGCCTTCAGACTTTTGCCTGTTCACCCCGATGATTATCATCTGCTGGGCTTCCAATTCAGAGGGAGGTTTTATTATGACAAATGCATGCCCATGGGTTGTTCAGTCTCTTGCGCATATTTCGAGCAATTTAGCACATTTTTGGAATGGGTCTTTACACAAATTTCAGGATCATCTATTGTCATTCATTATCTAGATGACGTCTTGTTCCTGGGACAGAGTGGATCAGATAAGTGTGCTAAGTCTT
This sequence comes from Pleurodeles waltl, assembly GCF_031143425.1. NCBI lineage: Eukaryota > Metazoa > Chordata > Amphibia > Caudata > Salamandridae > Pleurodeles > Pleurodeles waltl. The sequence goes on from NC_090444.1 coordinate 933,918,364, forward strand.
TGACTGCATTCAGATCCCTGGTGGATGAATTTGGCATCCCTTTGGCTCAGGAAAAAACGACAGGACCAGCCACATCCTTGGTATTTCTGGGAATCGAAATCTATTCAGTGGGGGGGGGGGGAGAGCAGATTGCCCCAGGATAAAGTCATTGCTTTCCGAGCATCCTTGGAAGCCTGCTTGGTGGCCAAAGAAGTCACCCTGCGTCAGTTACAGGTGTTGGTGGGTAAACTTAATTTTGCCCTGCCGATCATTCCAATGGGGAGCCCTTTCTCACGCTCTATTTCTCAGCCCATGTCTGGCTTGAGGGAGAAACATCATAGGACTCGGTTGTCTGCTGAAGGAAGACTTGACTTAAGGATTTGGTTGGCTTTCCTCCAGGATTTCAACGGGGCAGTGGTGTGGCCGGCCCCTCAGCGGTCCAATCAAGAACTCGGTTTACTTACTGACTCTGCGGGTAGCAGTGGTTTAGGACCATTTTGGGTACCAGGTGGTGCGCACAGGCCTAGCCTCAGGCTTGGTAGACATCCACTTTGGTTAAGAACATCACCTTCCTTGGGTTATTTCCTATAGTGTTTGCACTACACATATGGGTAGACCAACTTCGCAATCAATCTGTGTTTTTTTGGTCTGACAACATGGCGGTGGTCCAAAGTATTAATTTTCAACATGCTAAGTGCAGAAGGGTGTTAAGACTGTTGAAAGAGCTGGTGTTGATCTATCTGAAGAATAACGTTCTTTTTCAGGCGAAACATGTACCAAGTATTTTTAATAACGCAGCTGATGCATTGTCTTGTTTCATGTTACAGGATTTTCAGTAGTACCACCCAGGGGCCTAGTTGGAGCCCACATATTTCCCAGGACTGCTGTGGAATCTTGGAACTCAACCTTGGTGGATCTAGTGGCAGCCAGCCTCGCACCAAAAAAGAAGGGCATATGAGAATGCATTTCATAGTTACATAAATCACAAATCTTCCAACCCCCTAGCCTGGCTCCTTGAGTAGTTGGTTGTGTTTTCTTGAGCTTTTGTGAAGTCAGGGTAAATCTGCTGCAAGTGCCAGGCGCCACATCTCAGCCATAGCCTTTTTTAACCCAACGGAGGTGGGGTGTGGGGGCGAAGGGGAGGATTAGGGACTGATTGGGGGGGGGGGGGGGGGGGTCTGATCATTCTCGATTTTTTCTTATCAGACAGGGACTCAAGTGATGGGAAAGGTTGGAAGGGTCTATCCTGGTCCAGCAGCGCCCCATTGACGTGGACAAGCTGGAAAAGATCTCGGGGCCCTGGCTGGGGTCTGTGACTCTGATTTCGAGGCCAATCTATTCTCAGCAGCCTTCACGCTTGCCTTTTATGGAGCTTTTAGAGTCTCAGAACTTGTGGCCAGGTCTAAGCAGGACATTCATGGTGGAGTTTTGGTGACTCATGTTCTCTGGAAAGGGGGGGGATTTGGTAATTACTATACCAGGGTCCAAGACAGACCAGTCTGGGAGGGGGCGAACAGTTAGTACTGGGGAGGGCTGGTGACTTCAGTGGTTTCCCAGTGCGTGCAGTTCAAAGGTATTTGCAGATTCGTCCCCAGGTTTCTTCCACCTCTTTATGGGTTCATGCATCTCGTGTCTCCCTCACTAGGTATCAGTTTTCCCAAGTATTGCGAAAAGCCTTGCTGGCGATTGGCATGCATGGCAAATTTAGTTCCCATTCACTTAAGATAGCAGTGGCAACATCAGCAGTGGGGGCAGGGCTCAATACCGAGACGGTCAAAGGAATTAGGAGGTGGAAGTCAGATCGCTATAAGTGCTATGTACGCTTTCATATGATCTAGGAACAATTTTCTGGCACACGCCAATGATCACTTGTGTAACGGTTTTTCCTTTTTGTTCCCAGGACCTCTCAATTTACCATTGGGCCCATGACTCCAGCCAGTGTTTGGGTTATTGGACATTCCTTTGTGCGTCAGGTGCAGCCGTTCTTCAACCTGTACCGCAGTCGGGCGCAGGTCTCTGGTTTCTTTGGGTAGCAAGAGGGGTTCTGCGCCTTGATGGTCTTCGCCAGCTCGTCGAGGAGGTTCTGCGAAGGTGGCTACTGCTGCCGGCGCTCATTGTCCTTCACGTGGGAAGCAATGATCTGCCAACAATCAGGAGAACAGTTTTTGAGAACTTGATGGTGGAGATCTTCTGGTTAGCAAAACGGTGTCCAGGGGCTATTATAGCATGGACACATTTCATCCCTAGGTGGATTTGGGGGTCAGGGAGCTCAACGAAATCCCTTAATGAATCAGCCAGATGGCTGAACAGCCGCATGAAACAGCTTCTGAATGCATCATTGCTAAAGACTGTTGCGCACCGGTGCCTTCGAGGAGAGGCAATGTTTCACAAAGATGGAATACACCTGTCCGATCGTGGACATATTGTGTTTGTTGAAAACCTGGTAGCATTTTCAATACAGTGTCTCTCTCAGAACCAAGCATCTTAGTCTTTGGGGGGAGGCCTGTGGGAGGGAAGGAGTCCTGTTTGGGCACAAAGCAGGTGGATAACCTTGGCATCAAGAATGCTAGTGCAGGCGAACTCAAGATGATATCAGAAGCCTTTTGGCTCAAACCAGGATGGCAGTGCTGTGGGTGTAGGAAAGGGGCTCGGGACCACCGCCACCACAAATGTCCATAGCTACCCCACGGTACTCCATTACATGGCCTGGAATTTTGAATTTGGGGGGGATGGAGACTGCGCCAGAGGACCAAGGTATGGCCGGTTGCCAGGACCATCCCCGTCGGGTGCCAGGGGGGATGCCTTGCTTAGGGTTAGCTCTGGCATGGTTGGATTGAGGGACAGTTTTCATGCTGGCCCGCGCCCCCTCTATCTTGAGGGGGCAGGTGAGTCTCACCTTGTGAAGTGTAATTTGTTTGGGGGGGTAACATGGCCCCCAGTCTACAGTTGATGCCACAAGTGCCTGGTGGGTGGACAACCATGACTCCTTTTAGACAACAGAAACTATAACTTGAGATGCATTTTGTAAATAAATATTGGAAATTAAGAATGAAAGAAAAATACAGAAAATATGATGATGTTTTTTATGTCGTGTTTATGTGGTTGTGAATAAATACGGGCTGAGAATTGTTATATTCTCTATCGCAGGGAGGTTTCAGTCTGCTTTGTTTACTGTAATGTTAGGGGGGTGGGACGAAAGAAATTAAGTACGCTCCTCCAGGTGAAAGGATCACAGACGGGAACCAGTGTGAACTATTTGCTATTTGGTTGAAGGTATTGGTATGGTCCCCCACCTGTGTAGAAAGGAGCACTGGAGTTAGTGCCTGAACAGGAAAAAGGACAGAGATGCTACTTCCGTTATTTCCTTGAGGCCAAGAAGTTTGGCTATCCAGTTATGGACCAAGGGAAGTTGAATTTCTTCCTCAAAAAGGAGATGTTCAAGCTGTTGACCCTATCTCAAGTGTTGCTGGCACTGGAAGCTGGAGACTGGATGGTATCGCTCAACCCACGGGATGCACATTTCCACTGTCTCACCCTAACGTAGCATCAGAAGCATTTTCACTTTGTGGTGGGTTCTATGATTTTCCAGTTTGCAGTAATCCCGTTTGGCTTAACATCAGCCCCTCACGACTTCACCAAAGTGAGGGTATTGCCTCCTCAGGAGGTGGACCTAAGGAAGCTGGGCACCCCCATATTCCCATACCCAAAAGACTGGCTCGTCAAAGTCGGGTCAATGGAGATGATGTTGTGCCATCCAGACTTGACAGCATCTCAGGTATTCCACCTGGGCTTTTCAATCACCGGTAGGGCTTCAGTTCATAGGGTCGGTACTGCAAGTCGCCTTTCTTCCAACTGAAAGGATTGCATCATTTCAACGAGGTGCTAGATTTCCAGTCCTAAGGATCCTCAGATTCTTAGGCTGCTAGATTCCTGCACTGTCTTAGTTCACATGCATATTGGGACGAGGGCCCTGGAAAGGTCCCACCGCAAGCAGTGACTAAAGTGCAGGGGAACCCTGTCAGACTCCATCATGATTTATTAAAGCACTACCACAGAGCCGCAATCGAAGTTGCTTGGTGGGGGAAAGAGGTGAACTTCAGGGGCGGGATGTCATTCACTTTCTGTTCAGACCGTGGCTGTGGTAGTGGCAGATGCCTCCAACTTATTGCAGGGAGCTAACCTTGAGGATTTGGAAATAGGAGGCCTACAGTCTCTCAAAGAGCAGGTACTTCACATCAACATGTTGGAACTGCAGACGATTCCACTGGCACTCAAGGCCTTCCTACCATTCATCCAAGGTCGGTCCATCCAAATCTCGACAGAGAACATGGCGGCAATGTGTTAAGTCAACAAGCACTGGTGGTAAGATCTCACCTCCTTTGTCCAGAGGCATTGACACTGCAGTTTTGGGCAGACTGCCTAGGGAGATGGTTAGCCATCAATCACCATGTAGGGGTTCTGAATGTCATTCGACAGCTTGATCCAGCATTATCTTGCCAATCATGAGTGGCGTCTTCTGCTGAAGGTAGTCCAGGATATCAGCTAGTGAGTCATTCCTCAGGTGGACCTGTTCATCCAATCTGACAATGTTCAATGCCAGCAGTTTTGTCCCCTCCAGTATCTGCTGAGGAGACTCATTGGGGGTCGCTTTTCAGGTGAAATGGAATTTTCCACTGCACTAAGCGTCCCCTCACAAACATATACGCACAGCCTTGAAGTCTCTGCTTGGAAGATGCACCAAGGAGTGGGCGAAATCATTCTCATTGCCTCGGACTGACCAAGGAGGGTGTGGTAGACAGAACTGTGTTTCTCCACATATCCCCTATTTAATCTGCCATTCAGACTGGACCTCTTCTCCCAGCTGGAGGGTATGGCACTATACTACAATCTATAAGGCCTCAACCTACATGTTGAGAAATGGAGTGGAGACAAGAGAGACACCAGAGTTCCCTTCAGCTGCCACAGCAGGTGGTTTACGTCATTCTTTCAGTGGATTCATCCTCTACAATAGCGCCTTATTCTGGCAGATGGAGCCACTTTGTTTCATTGTAAATTAACAACAATGTAGGCCATTTGCAGGCCAAATTATTCCAGGTTATCCGTGTAGGAAGCTATCTTAGAGGCAATACTTCTTCTGGAGGTAAGTATTATACACAATATATACACTAGACACTAAAATAAGGCAAGTAATTAGACATAGGATAGTGCAAACAATAGGAAATGCTATAGAATGCAATGGGAGAAAAAAGGTCTCGGGGCAACACAAACCATATACTAAGAAAGTGGAATGCGAATCGCAAATTCCCCCCTAGACAAGTGTAGTGTGTGCAGAATCACTGGGAAAGTAAGAATACAGCAAAGCTAAGTAAATTACCCCACCCAAAGCCCAGAAAAGCAGGAGTAAAGTACTACAAGTTTCCTTAGGACACACTACACCTTGTGATATGGATTATTGCAGTAACCAACCAAGTCTGCAAACAACAACTGCTGGATTCCTGGACCTGAAGACCTGGAAAAGAAGGGGACCAAGTCCATAAGTTGAAAGAAGTTCCAGGAAGAACAGGAGCCCCTGCCAACCCAGACAAGGGTGCAAAAGAAGAGTCCCCGGTTGGATGAAGACTGCAGGAAGGCACCCTAGGAAAATGCCAGTGGGTTTCTGCGTGATGCAATGGATGTCCCACGACGTGAAGATGGATGCAGATGAGATTTCATGTTGGAAGTCGGCAACAAACCTTGGTTACGACAAATGTGCGTTTTGCGTCAAAATGGCGCTGGCTGGACCCAGGAGGGACCTGGGGGCCTCAACTCTGTGGGGGCTCTCAGCACTTTAGAGAGCCCTCAGAGATGCCAGGCAGCACCCACAGGAGTCCCAGGACACTGGGACAAAGGGGCGCATAACGCAGTTGGTGCAGCACAACAAAGGAAGGTCCCATGCCGCCGGAGAACAACTCAGCCAGTTGAGCGTCGCACAATGGAGTGCTGGGGACCTGAGCCAGGCTGTGCACGAAGGAATTTTGCAAGTAGTGCACAGAGGTCTCAGGAGATGAAGAAGACGTGGTGCACAGGGGTACTGTCGCTCTCAGGGAAGGCAAGGTCTTACCTCCTCGAAATTGCGTCAGCAGGACCTCAGGACAGTCTGTGTCGATGGGGTCCACCCTCTGTGTTTCTAGGAGCACGTTCGTCTCTGTGAGAGGAGTCCAGGAGTGCCGGTCGTCGAATTGGAAGGTGCCTGCATGAGCAGGGGAGTGGCTCCGTCACCCCACGGGAGATTTCTTCGGTCCTTCTGGTGCAGGGTGAAGACAGGGAGTCCCCAGAGCATGCACACCGTGGAAACTGTTGCAGTTGCTCGCTGGAGCTGAAGTTGCAGAGGAAAAGTTTCCCTTGTGGATACTTTGTTGCTGTTACAGCAGTTCCTGGAGCATGCTGTGGTTGATCCAAGGTCAGAGGATGAAGTAATAATTGCAGAGGATTCCTGAAGGAAACTTGCAAGCAGAATCTGAAGAGAACCCATCAGTGAGACTCTAAATAGCCCTGAGAGGGGAGGATTGGCTACCTTATCAGGTATGGACCTATCAGGAGGGGTCTCTGACATCACTTGCTGGCACTGGCCACTCGGGAGTCCTCAAGAGTGCCCCCACACCTTGCAAAGCAAGATGGCTGAAGTCTGGGACACACTGGAGGAGTTCTGGGCACCACCCCTGGGGTGGTGATGGACAGGGGAGTGGTCACTCTCTTTTCCTTTGTCCAGTTTCGCGCCAGAGCAGGGGACAAGGGGTCCCTGAACCGGTGTAGGCTGGCTTATGCAAGGAGGGCACCATCTGTGCCCTTCAAAGCATTTCCAGAGGCTGGGGGAGGCCACCCCTCCCCAGGCTGTAACACCTATTTCCAAATGGAGAGGGTGTAACACCCTGCTCTCAGAGGAAATGCTTTGTTCTGCCTTCCTGGGACTGAGCTGCTCAGACCCCAGGAGGGCAGAACCCGGTCTGTGAGGTGGCAGCCGCTGTAGCTGCAGTGCAAGCCTCAGAGAGCTCGTTTGGCAGTACTGGGGGTCCATAGTGGAGTCCCCAGGATGCATGGAATGGGGGACAATTCCATGATCTTAGACACCTTACATGGCCATATTCGGAGTTACCATTGTGAAGCTACATATAGATATTGACCTATATGTAGTGCACATGTGTAATGGCGTCCCCGCACTCACAAAGTCCGGGGAAATGGCCCTGAACTATATGGGCACCTTTGCTAGTGCAAGGGTACCTTCACACTTAGGAACTCTGCACCTAACCTTCAGCAAGTGAAGGTTAGACATAGGTGACTTATAAGTTACTTAAGTGCAGTGAAAATGGCTGTGAAATAGTGTGTGCACTATTTCACGCAGGCTGCAATGGCAGGCCTGTGGAAGGGTGTGTCTGAGCTCCTTATGGGTGGCAAAAGAAATGTTGCAGCCCGTAAGGATCTCCTGGAACCCAAATGCCCTGGGTACCTAGGTACCATATACTAGGGACTTATAAGGGGGTGGGGGTTCCAGTGTGCCAATTGAAATTGGTAAATGAAGTCACTAGCCTATAGTGACAAATTTAAAAGCAGAGAGAGCATAAGCACTGAGGTTCTGGTTAGCAGAGCCTCAGTGATACAGTCAAGACTACTGACAATATACACATTAGGCCACAAACTATGAGCACTAGGGTCCTGGCTAGCAGGATCCCAGTCAGACAGGCAAAACACATTGACATATAGGTTTTATCTATGAGCACTGGGGTCCTGGCTAGCAGGATCCCAGTGACACAGTAAAAACACACTGACACACCCTCATAAATAGGCCAATGGGGGGGGGTAACCATGGTAGAAAGAGGCTATTTCTCACACTACAGCTTACACTTTTCCTTTGGTAGAGGGTTTGTGTGCTTGATACTGTTAATGGGTATTTAGGGACATTCTTCTGCATTCCTGTGTCTGCCAGACCAGTCATCACTCTTCAAATCCCCTGTCACGATGCATCTTCTGAGGAGATTAACACATTTGTATTCTCCAATCTCCTTTGTTGGTCCTCAGTGGGTATTTCTTTTAATATTAACTTTTCTGACGAGGACTCAGTTTGTGCCCCTACACCATTCACCCTCAAGGATGTTGGGCTTCAAACAGTTTTTCTCATAGCAATAATTTCAGCCAGATGGGTGAGCAAGTTGCAGGCTCTTAGTTCCTGTCCCCCAATCACATCTTTTTACCCTGACAAGTTGGTGCTGAGAACGAGTGCTGCATTCCTGCCTAAGGTTGAGACTCCATTCTGTCCGAGTCTGCTCATCACTCTTCTGACTTTCTATCCCCAGACCCATCCTACGAAGGAGGTACAATTGCATAGACTGGATCACAGGCAGGCGATTAACTACTACCTCATTCTAGTTAGCTCAGTAAACTCTAACTGGTAAATATTAGTGGTCCTGACCTTAAAATTAAATGTTTTAACTGACATTTTCACCTAACTACAATGTCACTATGACATTTGTTTTTTTTTTCAGTGATTTGGAATGGAAAGTAAAATATTATTACCAATCTTAGCTAGACCATCATTTTGACCTTAGTTTTCTTTCAGTGAATTTCTAGGTTTAAAAAAAAAAATTGAAAAGTAAGATCTTAATACCAAAGCAAGACCGTGGACGCCAACCCCTGATATGCAAGCCCATTGGCTGTGTCCAGCATGGAGTTGGCTGCAATGATTGACTGTAGCCAGGTCCTGAACTCAAACCCCCCCCCCCCCCCCCAACACCACCACCACCACCACCACCACCGGAACAGCCTTCTCCATGTGAGACATGGGGTTGCGTACCAGGCCTGCCCTGTGGCCAGGCGTGCGTTCACCGGCCCCATGGCCCACCATGATATTGGCGACACCATTTTTTCAAAATTTTGGGGCCAGGATGGATTCCTAAAGATCCCCCCCCCCCCCCCCCCCCAACCGAAGGGATAGGTCACAGCATCCTCACACCCTTACGGATTACCCCAAAACTTTCCAGGAAGGAGTTGAGGGGTGGATGAAATTTTATTTGGAAAATTACATGAACATTTGTCAAACAGCACCAAATTTATTAGCACAACAAAAAATGATTTTCTTAGAGAAAGGCTGACAACTGTAAAACCACACAATGGTGATGATTGTCACTGTGTAATATCTATATCTATAGGTATAAGCGTGTGTATATATATATATATATATATATATTTTTTTTTTTAACCACTTAAACCCTTAAAAGTCAATGAGACACTTTTAAAGACGGTTCCATCATGAGCACACTTTGGCTGCCCTTAGAGGATTTCAGTAGGCCCCATTCAATCGGTAGATAGTACTCAATGTGGTATATCTGGTTAAAAATTCATAGGGTTCTGCTACTGGATTATCCTAACGAAGTAACGGTTCTTTCCTGCATCTCTTCTGGAAACCTCTAGTCTACTTACGCATTTTAGCATCATCAACTTGCTTTCCTAAGGCTGTTCTAACCTCGGTTACATTTTAGATGATTTAAACAGTTTGTATGTTATCGGGCTCATTCCTACCTATTCGTAGTTTTAACAATGTTGTTCCCGCTCAAACCATTCTATCGAAGAGCCCTGAAATCGTACCACGGCGTGTAGAACTAAGTAGACCAGAAAGTAGCTATCGACTTTATTTCTCCGGACTTCCTAGTCTATTGTTTAGCAAACGTGCCCATAAACAACCTGATTGAGTTGTGCTTTTAGCAAACAAAGATAATGGGAGCACAGGGGGAGGAGAGCAGGCACGTCGGCAGTAAGGACGTTTTTGTGGACTAATTACTATGTGCATTTGTGTACACAGAAAACGCTGCTTACTTTCTCTGAAACGTTAATTGGTCTGCTACCTTTGGAATGCCGGTACTCCAAATGTAGATGCCCATCTGAAGGAACTGAGCACTCCCGCAAGGTACAACAAAGACTAACTAACTCGCAAACCGTGTAGACAGTGAAACCTTTCAAGACTGCTGACTGGACGATCTACGGGATGTAATGGATGTAACGGCAGATCAGGTGAGAGCATCTGCATTGTGAAATTAGAACTGCTATGTTGTGAGGGCGGTGAGTGAAAATTTCCTTTCCGCTCTCTCTCGTGAGATAACGTAAGCTTGGCAAGCACCGCAGGTACGAAAATCGCCTATTCAGCATTCCGAAGATAATGCCACAGACACAAACGTAAGGAGAACGGTAAACTTTTCATGGCTCCGTGTCCTTAATTTTATATCCCCTCTCATGGTGTCCATGGGAAAAACGTATTTCTAGCTTGGCTAGAGCTTTACATACCAATCTGAACTCACGAAACCAAACCAAACCAAACAAAACGCGCGCAGACAATGCACATAGGTCTCGCCTTTGAGACCTATTGGGTCTATCAATGCCTTTGGTTCATGTTGTACATTCTGGAGGTGAAGACAGCGAAGGCGTGGGACGGAGTTGCAGCGAGAGAAAAGAAGCACACGGGGGAGTGTTGAAATAAGGAAAAAACTAATGTCTATAAACAAAACAAAAAAGAACACAGTCACTAGTTATAGTTTAATGAGCTAACTATACCTTGCCCTCCCCCCTCCCCTGCAATGGTTAAGACATCATATATTCCATCTCTCATGACATGTTAAGTTACGCCACTAATTACACCCCAAGAGGAATCACAGATGACATCACTGATAATCATGTCACTTACAGCATAGATACTCAGTGTACATGTGGGTGTCCACAGAATGGAAATAGTGTATGTCCAGGAGGCAAGTGTGATTGTGGGTATTGAAAGTTATTTTGTGCACAGTTTACCAATCACTAAAGTTTGGGCTGTAAGTATTACTCCATGTTAAACTAAGTAACAGCTTCAGAACACATAATGTGGGTTGTAGAGGTATGTTTGAGAGTAGGTTGAAGTTTAAAGCAAAAGCTTGTGCTATAAAATTGGTGCGAAAGGACAAAACCTTCTGTTGACAATAGATTCTCCAAAACAAAATGTCTGTGCATGTTGTCACGTTAAACAGTTGCAATACAGAAATTCTACATAACAACGTCCTTTATGATGGCATGTGTAAACTTACTTTTAGAACGTTGCTGAAGATTTCTGAGGCATTGGGAGAGCGTCCGACTTACAAGGGAGAGGCAACCCTTGACCTGCTATTGAGGTCAGGAGAAGCTCCCCACGCTGCACAGCTCCACATGTTGTGCCTGTGTCCTTCTCCCTGCCCTTGCAGCTGCGAGTTCGAGGCCCTCCTCCACCCGCAGGTTCCCACCCGCGCCTCATCACTGGTGGTCAATTGTGAGCCGTAAATATGGTCTGTCTGCTTGCCTTTGTGTCTGTTTTTACTGTTTTTCTTTCTCTGTTGTTCTCTGTACATTTTTTGTGCCTTTTTGTCGGCTTTTTCTCCGTTTGCCGCATTTTCCTGCCTTTTTCAGCTTCTCCCCATGGTTTCCCGCTGCTGCGTCCCCCTCCACCCTTGTGTACCCTTTCACGCTTCCCTCCTGCCTCCTAGCTGCTCCGCCCTCCCACCTCCCCCTCTTAATGGCGGCCACTGTGTAGCCCCCGCAACCCCCCCAGCACCCGACACCAACTCCCTCAACACCAGCTGATCTACCACCTGCTTCCAGGCCTCACCAAAGCTCAACCACGGATCCTTCCCCTGCCGGAGCAGCAGCTTCTCCAACCCCGAGCCACCACCTCACCCACCAGAACAAGACGCAACCACCTCAGATGCATCCTTTCAACACCCGCTCAGTCTAAAAGCACGCCATTGAACTCTGGGACCTTCTCGTCTCCTCCTCCCCGGACATCGCCTTCCTGACGGAGACCTGGATGAACCAACCCTCAGCACCCAACATCGCCATAGCCATCCCAGATGGTTACAAGATCACCCGCAGAGACCGCACCAACATACCGGGAGGAGGGATCGCCATCAGAATCTCACCCAACACTGAAGACATCCTCAGCACCGCCGAACATATGCACTTCCAAATCCACATCGATCCCAAGACCACCCTCATCTACAGACCCCCCGGACCTCTACCTCAGTTCAGTGACTCCATCACCGACGTCATCAGCACTCAAGCACTTACTTCTACAAACTACATCCTCCCCGGGGACCTGAACTTCCACCTAGAAAACTCCAATGACATCAACTCCACCGCCCTGCTCGACAACCTCGGACTCAAACAGCTTGTCACGTCTCCCACCCACTCTGCCGGACACACGCTCAACCCCATCTTCTCCATCCAGCAGCCACACCGCCGAACTCCACTGGACCAACCACCGCTGCATTCACTTCACCTTTGATAAAACCACCACCACCTGCAACTGATCCCCCACTGCAGCTGGAACAAGGTCACCAACGCCCGGCTGATCTTCGCCCGAGCCCCACCAGCTGACACCACCGGCGCCAACACAGTCACCCGCAACCTCAGGCAATGGATCGACGACTGCGCCAACGCTCTAGCCCTGATCAAGAAACCCTCTTATAACCGCACCGTCACAAAGACCACCTGGTTCACCACGGACCTCCAAACAGGCCTGCTGAAAACTAGAGAGGAAGTGGCACCAGGAACAGACATCAGCTGCCCACACGGCCCTCAAGAACGCCATCCGCAAGCACCACCTGCTCATCCGGACCACCAAGAGATCCTCCTTCAAGGAACGTATCGACAACAACATGCACAATAGCAAAGAGCTCTTCAACATCGTGAAGGAACTCTCCAACCCCAGCACCAACAACATCCCACCTTCGCAAGACCTCTGCGACTCCCTCGCTACCTTCTTTCACCACAAGATCGCAGATATCCATGACAGCTTCAACACCAAGACCCCACCAGCAGTCGCCAACACCTCCGACTCACCACCCCCTAACCACACCAACCTCCTGCTCTCCTGGACACACGTCAACAACGCCGACACCACCAAAGTAATGAACACCATTCATTCCGGCTCTCCATCTGACCCCTGCCTGCACTACATCTACAAAAGAGCGAACTCCATCATCGCCCTCCAACTCCGTATGATCATCAATAGCTCCTTCGAGACCACCAGCTTCCAGGAAAGCTGGAGGCACACCGAGATCAACGCCTTACTCAAGAAACCCAAGGAGGACCCTAAGGACCTAAAAAACTACCGGCCTATCTCCCTGCTTCTGTTCCCGGCAAAGGTTATCGAGAAGATCGCCAACAGGCAACTGACCCACCACTTGGAGGAAAACAACACTCTGGACCCATCCCAATCTGGCCTTCGCAGCAATCACAGCACCGAGACCGCCCTCATCGCTGCCACCGACATCAGGACCTTCCTGGACAAAGGCGAAACTGCAGCCCTCATCCTCCTTGACCACTCGGCCACCTTTGACACAGTCTGCCACCACACCCTGTGCACACGCCGCCACGTCGCAGGGATCTGCGACAAAGCCCTGGACTGGATCACCTCCTTCCTCTCTGACAGAACACAGAGTCCGCCCCTCTCCATTCCGATCTGAAGCCACCAAGACCATCTGCAGCGTACCACAGGGCTCTTCCCTCAGACCGACACTCTTCAACGTAGACATGGCACCGCTTTCCAAAATCGGCCGATCTCACAACCTCAACATCGTCTCATACGCCAACGACACCAAGCTGATCCTCTCCCTCGCCAAGGGCCCCTCCACCACCAAAACCAACCTCCACGAAGGTATGAAGGCCGTCGCCAACTGGATGAAGAACAACAGTCACCTAAAGCTGAACTCCGATAAGACAGAGGTCCTCATCCTCGGCCCCACACCCTCTGCCTGGGACGCCTCCTGGTGGCCGCACCAACAAACCACGCCTGCAACCTGAGTTTCATCGTTGACTCATTGCTCTCCATGACCCAACAAGTCAACGCCGTCTCATCTTCCTGCTTCAACACCCTCCGCATGCTCTGCAAAATCTACAGGTGGATCCCTAGCGAAACCAGAAGGACAGTCACCCAGGCCCTCGTCAGCAGCAGACTAGACTACGGCAACGCTCTCTACGCGGGAACCACGGCAGCTCTCCAGAAAAGTCTGCAACGGATACAGAACGCCTCTGCACGCCTCATCCTTGATATGCCCCGCCACAGCCACATCACAGCCCACCTGAGAGACCTACACTGGCTCCACGTCAACAAAAGGATCACATTCAAACTACTAACCCACACCCACAAAGCACTACACCATGCCGGACCAGCATACCTCAATGATAGTCTCATCTTCTACACCCCAAACCGTCAGCTCCATTCCGCCGACAGCGCCCTCGCCACCGTCCCACGCATCCACAGGTTAACAACAGACGGCAGATCATTCTCCTACCTCGCTGCCAAGACCTGGAACACCCTCCCCATCCCCCTACGTCAGACCAAGGACCTACTGACCTTCAGGAGACTCCTCAAGACCTGGCTGTTCGAGCAGTAGCAGCTCTCCCCCCCCCCCCCACCCAAGTGCCTTGAGACCCTCACGGGTGAGTAGTGCGCTCTACAAATGCAATGATTGATTGGTTGAATGATTGATTAGGACCCAGGGCCCTCAAAGGTTGGGCCTCCTATCATTATTCACGAATCATTGGACAGGAGGCGTGGGGTGGAGGGGCGAGTGCAAAGGTTTCCTGTCAGGGCATCGATCGGAGGTTTGTTGAGTGGCGCACATTGATGGTGTCATTTCCGCATCTGCCGTTGTGACAGTTGCAACTATTTAGGCTGCGATCGATTACGCTGCCTCATTTCCTCTGGAGGCTTTGTGATGGCAGGAGCAGCAGCGTCATCAACACCCGCCCACCCGTTACTCGTCTTAGTATGCCTTGTGTCTCTGATGTGTTGAGGGACGCAGAAGTGAAATTTCATGTTTTGAATCATTGTAGTTAGGTATCCGCAGGGGGGCACAACCCGGCACTGGGGGCTATAGGTCCTAGAATGCTGAATAATGTAAAACAGTGGTTCCCAAACTTTTGACTTCTGTCGACCCCCATTTTATCATTACTAGAACTCGGGGACTCCACAATGAATCATTATTTAAATCAGAGGACCTCCACTGAGTCATTACTTGAAGCCAGGGACATCGGCCCAAACATTGTTGATGATTTGAACCGCAAAACAATACACAAAAAATACAAAAATAAGCATTCCATCAAACACATACACAATTGATAACACATTTTATTTAATTTGCAAACAAATAAAATAAAAAAAATGAACATTTTAATTTTATCAGGAAGATTAGAACTCTTCTAAATTCAATTGAAGACACGCCTTGTCCATTCTATAATGTTTGATGCACCTGCACTGCTCCCATGAATCAATCTGATAGGAATTTCATTTTTAGCCTAAAATTTCTTGACATTTACAGGAAATTTTTCATTTGTACATTAACCACTTTATTTATATACACTTTATCAATCTGTTAATATTAGCTAATTTTCTAAACACTCACGGACCCCATGAGAAGGCTCCGCGGGCCCACAGGTGTCCCCGGACCACAGGTTGGGAACCGCTGATGTAGTATGTGCGGATGACCCACTTAAAGATGGTTTAACTTCCGCTGGGGCTATAAGCATGCCTCTAGGGTTGTATGCTTGTTGGCTCATCTCAGGAATGTGTGTAGTCTATTTTACCAAACTACGGAAGGTTGTCCATAAGGCCTGGAAAAAGTGGTTTTATCAGTGGCAAATACCGGTCAGCCTCTTGACTGAAAACTGCAGGTTATGTGAGGCCTTCAAGAGGGTGGCCCTGTCTTTTTTAGAGGGTGTTCAAGGTCTAAAAAAAAAAGGGGTGACTCCATTAAAGTCTATGGTGACAATTTGTTTATTAGGCAGGTGAATATCAGTAAAAGGAGAGTAACATCCACCAAATGTGGGTGACTTGTCAGATATGCTATTTGTCCTGCATGTGGTCAAAGGTTATGTCCATTAAAACTTGACTGGTAAAAGAAAATTAGGCACAGGTGTAGCTTGTTGAATTACTTCAAGTCCACAAACCTCCTAGGGTGTTATGTAATCAATGATGTCATAGTTAGCTCACAGAAATGTAAGTGGAAAAATTCAGCATTTTTTTTTTTTTGTAAACATAAGTTATGGTGTAATTTCAACACACAAATGTAACATCACTTTAGCCCTTTTTCAGTGAATTCAGCTTTTTTCACTTATGTTAAGATCTTGTTACCACAGTGTTGGACCTGCCCTTTTTGCATGGTTACCCCAAACTTTTTGCCTTCATCCTCCTCTTTTGATGATCCTCTTTTGGTTGGCTTTCAGGACTCTGAGCTCATTACTACTGCTAACCAGTGCTAACGTGCATGTGCTTCCTCCTCTAAAAATGGTAACATTGATTTACACCTGCTTGGCATATTTAATTTACTTCTAAGTCACTTGTAAATGGGTATACCATATACCCAGAGCCTGTAAATTAAATGCTACTACTGGGTCTGCAGCACTGATTGTGCCCCTACAGAAGTAGCCTGTCAAACCTTCCTCAGGCCGGTATCTGCTGAGCCTGTGTGTGTAGTTTCACTGCCACTTCAGCTTGACATTTAAAACCTCTTGCCAAGCATTAAACGGCCCATTATTACATATATGTCACATCTAAGGTAGGGCCTAAGAAACCCATATTGCAGGGTGCTATGTAAGTAAAAGAGAGGATTCTACTTCTAAATTTTACATGCCTTGGTATATATATATATAAAAACCAAAAAGAAAACCTTACCTTAAAATTAGTTGTTCAGGCAATTGTTATTCAGGCACAATTGTTGTTTAGACAGTGGTGGTTTAGTACTTAGTTGTAGAGACTTTTTAGTTGTTTAGCAGTAGTGGTTCAGGCAAGTAGTGGTTTAGACCTAGTTGTTCAGGATGTTTCCCAATCCAGAGGGTTCGGCTGGCGTTGATGGTGAACCAACCGAAGCTTACCCAATTGTGGCACCTCTTGTCCCTGTGGGGGCCAGAAAGAGGGCCAAAGGAAGTCTATGACCCAAAGATGTCTTGCACTGCATCAAAGTTCATTAGGCTGGGCAGGACTCCATCTGGTACTATGAAACTCGGGGTAGCGCAGAGCGGACCATGATGCCGGCTTCTCAGTTTGAAAAGGGGAGCAGGGCCTGGAAGCACTATGCCAAGAAGGTTAAGTAGAAAAGCTCTTTGACTTCTTCTTCTTGTACTTTTTATGATTTAACCAGCTTCCATGAGGCCTTGAAGCAAGAAGAGGATTGTTCACAGGAGCGGCTCTTGGAGTGACCCAGAGATCGTCCATGTGAATGAGAATGGGTCAGAGAGTGGTGCTGCCAGGAGCTTCATTGCCCACTTGTGATTTGCATTCAGGGGCATCCATTTACAGTTGAAGCAGGCCTTGGGGTCATGACCCAACCCCAGGGCACTAGAGACAAACCAGGTGTGGGTCAAACCTAGACATTTGCCTATGAGAATTCCCCACAAGGTTTGAACCCTGAGGGTTTAGCAAGGGACATAGGCCCTCATTACAACCCTGGCGGTCGGTGTTAAAGCAGCGGTAATACCGGCAACAGGCCGGCGGTAAAAAAATGGAATTTGGACCCTGACGGATACCGCCATCCAACACTGCCACTGTAACACACCCTCCCCCAGGGTGGTAACAGCCTCTGGACTGGAGACTTCGGTCTCCAGCCCGGCAGCCGTCACAATTCTACCCTCGGGATTACGACCCGGCCTACTGCCATGGTTTTCGTGCCAAACTTACTGTCATGAAAACCCTGGCGATAGGCACTATCAGTGCCAGGGAATACTTTCCCTGGCACTGATAGGGGTCTCCCCCGCCCCCCACCTCCTCCCCAGGTTACTCCCCCACCCGCTTCCCCCCCCTGCAGATATACACACCCACACGCACACCCATATACACAAATGCACACACGCATACCCACCTCCACCCACGCATGCACACACACATATCCACACACAACACACACCACACACCAACATAGCTTGTCACACACATGCATCCACAACACATAACTCACAATCACGCATGCATCCAACGCAACTCACACCCACAGGCACGCATCCCAAAACATACACACACACACATCCCCCCACATACACACAACACCCCCCACCTTTCCCTGCTTGCAGGCGGTCCTCCGGCTGGAGACGGTCAGCAGCGCTGCTGCCAGCAGCAGCGTCCCCCAGCAAAACATCACCAGGCCATATTATTGCTCATGGTACGGTCAGAGGTGTTTTGCTGGCGTGGCGGTGCTGCTGTCAGCAGCGCCGCCTTACCGCTGTCCACTGCCATGACCGCCTGCGGTGTTCCGCCAGATTTCTGGTGGAATACCGTTGGCAGTCATAATATGCATTGACGGCTGGTAGCCATGGCGGCGGTATGTTGGCGGCCGTCGCCATGGCGGTAGGCGGTCAATACCACCAATGTTGTAATGAGTGCCATAGTGTCCTAAGAACACTGGGAGCAAAGCTGAAAATGTTGATTAAAAGTAATTACAAAAAAAAAGTACTGAGGTAGCCCTTCGGATCCGTGCTGTTGGTATGGAAGTGATTTCAACGGTCTTGGGTAGCACCTATATACGCACAGCAGAATCATTTCCAACACAGACAAAGTCGATCCAAACAATGCCATATACCAGTGCACAGAGGTACAGCTAAAAAAAAATGTTGTATTCAGTCTGACACCTGAGAAATATTCTAAGGTCTAGAATCGGTGGTTAGAAGTCTCTATCAGAAGTAGACCAAAAGTAGTTTGGGCTTCAATCCATCCAAGTATGTACTAGAGAATTCAATGGGTAATCCATACTCCCCTGGGATTTTCTCTGCCTTGATTGCTTCCCTCAAACCCCCGCCCCCCCTGCTCTAGTGAGGGCAAATTGCTTCATCAAACAAGTTATGCACATCAGTTGCATCAATTGTGCTTATAGTTTTGTGTAATATTGACGGAAACTATCATTTACCCCTTTTTGCATGTGGGCTGTAATGTAATTTAATACGTTTATCAGTTTTAATACCCTACTTTTTTACTCCTTGATTACTAATCATGCCAACAACCTCCTTGACATGTCAACATCATGCCTTTGTGCTATATATTTATCTGAATTCTTACCACAGTGTCTGCTGCTATTAATAATTCCAGATTCTTTACACATCACTGCATTGATGAATGTGTTCCTCTGTATAACTATCAGTTAATTCTCAGATATGTTAGTTCGATTAGTAAGGTCCCTCCTCGCCTGAGAAGTGGTAGTTAAGCATTTTTCCCCAAGATTACTCCAAAGGCCTCCCACAGGTTCACCTGCTAATCTATCATGTCTTCTTTAATTTCAAAATAGTCTGATAGTTTTTCCTACCTTGTTCATGTAAGAGGCGACCATCAGGGAAGAATGTGAGTAACATGTTCCTGGGGTGAGGTGTTACTCAACTCAGTAGTAGGGTGGGGATCACGTTACAAAACTTCATGTTAAGTAATGAAATGAAATGTTAATACATGTAATGCGTCCCCTACATTGCCTGTAAGTTACTCATGCAAATATGTAAAATAATTATTTTATCCCTCCATGAAGCTGTTTAGGTTTGAGAATTTTTTTACATTTTAAGTTATTGGAGTCACAAACTCACATCTGACGGTGGCAGTCTTTTATGACTCAAATAGGAGATCCCATATTTAGATGTTATGGAATGCCTCATCAAGTTTATCGAATTAGTATTTCCTGCCTTTCACGCTGATGCACAAGGAGCAATGCATGTTTCAACTACCTAAAGATTTGCATATTCTTCTGGGTCTCTACACTGTAGTCTGGGTAAAGAAAAATGCAAAATTCATTGTAAGTGATCTAATTCTGTTTTCTTGTGGCAGTGAGGAGGCGCACCCTATCTCTACATCACAGCATCATTATTACAGGATGCAGGACAAATGGTGCTGTTGATGTGTAGGAGTCTGTTGTGCTTTGTGGGCGCAGAGACTCCAGACTGACAGCTTGTCCTCAATCATGTTATGCATCAGCACCTCAAAACGTTATTTTTCGTTATTCTTTGGGAGTCCCAGAAGACGCATCTCTATACTGTGGCATTGCTGCTGCATGTGCAAATATCACTAGCCCCTCTTCAAATATTGATTGATGGTGTAGGGAAACCAAAATGGTCCAGCTGCATAAGCTGGGCACGTAGGGTTGTGCTGCTCAAGTGTCCCTTGCTTCCACCAGGCGCACCCCTCTAAAGCTTATAATTGTCTAAACAGGATAGGGCCTGATGTCCCAACAGTAGCTGTACTGGGGGTTGCTCAATGCCATACCTGATAAGCTCATAATAGTATACGTCAACTATGTATGTCTGCCGGCACAACTCTATTCCACTATTAGGGTCTCGCCAGGGAACACCGAGGCAAGGCACCTTGCAATAGCATTCAGACATACCATTCCACGAGCACGTCGGGGCAACATACCTGGCAGTCCATCCGTTCTCCCCTCCAGTCATTAAGTATTCATTGCCGATCTAAGCAGGCACGATAGGCAGTACCGTTTTAGTCTTGGCACGTGGGTTCCTTGACGGGCAGATCACCTTTTTATGTCACAGCACTGGAACAAGGACTGACTGTCCTGGTGTGCCCGAGTCGAACATCCTCTAGGCCTACTGCATGTACTGAGAATCTCACTCTACGACCAGAGGCCCTCAATCCATTTCACCTTCAAGCACCAGACTGCCATTACCCACCAGGCAGTGTCGGCACTCACAGCATAATGCAACAGTCAAGACTTTGCAGACTCTCCCGGGTGCCCAAATAATGTGCAGTGTGTCTCACTGTGTGATCGCCATCCGAACCAGGGGCAAACTCCCCACTTTTCAATTGTATATTAGAGGTGAGGAATGGGTCACATGTAGATTTGAGGCCTTCTGGAGGGCACTCCATCAACAGCGGGATCAAGATGTCTTGTAGCACATCTGTCAAGTTGCAATCTTGGCCCAGATCTCCAATATTCTGCATTTTGTTTGCAGTCATGTACGGATGATATTGAGATTTATATACTATGTTTTTATTTCTTAACCTTCTGGTAGAGGGGCTCCAATAAGACAAAACTGTCCGCTTACAACCATTTAGTGACTCAAAAAGATGGGAGGGAAGGTGGTGGTGGTGGTGGTGGTGGGTGGTGGGGGGGGGTGGGGTGGGGGGGTGGGTGGGTGTGGCATGCTCTAGGAAAGACAGACTACAATCCCTGATTGGCGCTGGCACAACTGTTACCTACAATGAACCCCATCCTGGCTTCGACAGAGATGGATCGTATAAAAATTGGGTTATTAGTTATCTAGGCTGTGATGCCCTGATCAAGTAATAAGTCCACAATTATCTCCTTACTAGGAACCAAGTGCCCCATTGTAGCCTCCGACTTTTTTTTAGGGTAAAAAAGCAGAGTAGTCCAAGGCCTACTCAGTTAAGTTGGTGTAAGCTAGTTATTTCAAGTTGCTACACAAACCTCAATAAATTATTGTCCAGCCGGTTCATTTTCGTTGAAAAAGTAAAAATATATTTCCCATACAAACACTACTAAATACTGTACATTAATTGAATTCTCTAATCGCAGTAACCATCACCTGCACCTGATTCAACATCACAACATAATGAGGTGACCCTTGAAATAAAGCAGGGTTATTGCCTTTGTCAAGGGGTCACCAAATTAAAACAGAAAGAAAGCCTACTGGCTTAATCAAAAGGTCACCAGAATAATAGGTAACTTTACTGCCCTACTGGTTTTGTGAAATGGCCACCACATCAATGTAAGGCAAGCGTAATGGCTTTGTCTAGGGGTCACCACAATAAATTTAAGGCAGGCCCATGGGCTTTGACAAGGGACACCGCATTAATATATAAGGCAAGTCTATTTGCTTTGTCAAGGGGTCACATCATTAAACCAGTAACCACAGGTTAAAATATACCCTTTCAACCAATGATATCAATAACAATGTTAAAATACATTCATCGTGAATAGAACCAGTGCAATGTTCAACAATATTCATTGCTAATAAAACATTTACATTCAAACCATGATGGTTAAGAGTCTTTCTTTTACCACTTCAGGCCATAAAATACAGTCATAGGACCAACCAATGTGGGTCCCCGCACTCCCAAGCTGAAGAGCACCAAGCCCCATCTTCGGGACTGCTTAAAATATGGTGAAAGTCTTCCCAGGTCCTGCATTCTATGGCCTGGGAGACATAGTTACTAAGGGGTGGAGACTGCTGCACTCCACACCGTGTCTCGCAAACACTTCCTTATGAATGTTTGTGGTCCCCCTCCCTCTCCTTGGGGCACCTCAAGAAAATAAATATGCAAACAAAAAGCCCTTGCAGAGCATTATGGGGCGCTTCAGTCAGGGATGTGAATATTTTAGTAGCCGGCTCTACAGCTGTGAGGCTTTGCACCACATTTCCTTTTGAACCAGGCACACAAATCCTCAACCAACATGCTGGGGTAGCACAGGGAGCTCATCTCCAGGCTGCCTGCCTGACCCACATTGCACAGAGCCACGCAGGAGCTGACATTCTGACTTTCCCACCTGCAGTCCATGTGGGCGAATATAAGGCTGCAGACCACCGCATCCCACCCCCAGACTCTGACACAAGTGGTGGGAGCAGCGCCTGAAGCTTTCCTGTTTCTGGGTACAAGAGATGGGGTCCTGGGACCTGCAAAGGCACACCAACCCAGACAGGACTTTTTCTTTTTGTGGAGGTACCAAATGGATTCTGTCCCCTTTATCAAAGTGAGTACGAGGGGTCTCCACGCCTGCCCCTCCACCCCCCACCAATAAAATAATTTTGCCAATCCTAGGTCATGGCCCATTGCAGGGGTAATTAAAGTTATTGTGGAGCCTCACGAGCTCCATCGCTCGTAAACATGTTTAAATGGGCAAACCTTCCAGGTTGAATAACTCGAGCACCGTTGGGTCGATTTTAAATATCTTGGGCTCCTGGTACGAACCCTAGCCACCAGGAGCATTTCCAACACATTTCCTGACCACCTGGCAGAAAGCTGGTTTAACTGGCTCTGTGCGCCGGTCTTCTACTCTCCTGCTGGTGGAGGCATCCTGCCCTACCCTTCATTCCTAGCCAGCAGAACACCATCCTGCCCATGCTCACAAGCCTGAGTCTCCTGGCTGTCTTGCAGGGCAAATGGTTGACAGTGGAGTCCATAATACCCCACAACTGGTGCTCAGGGCGATAAGGTGGCCAGAGCCACTGGCCCTGAAGAGACCCATATAGTCCTGGGGGTCAGCTGCAGGCTAGGTCCTTAGTCCATCAGTGCATGAAGGAGCTACTCCTACCAGCAGTCAATGATTCTGCTGCCAGTGCCTTCCAGCACCAGGGTCTTGCTCACTGTCTCTCCTGTGAGCGGGGCTTTCTAAGTGTTGATGGAGAGTTCTCAATACCAGGCACCCTGACCAATCTTAGGATGCAACATTATCCCTCCACCCTTGTTGTTCCAACCCTCATGCTCAGCATTCTGAGACAATCCAAAATGGTGCATAAAGTTATCTCTTTGAATAACTCCTATGAGGGCCTCACCATAACTGCCAACTCCCTTCCAACGGAACTTCAAAAGGTGAGCCAATCCTGTGTTTGGCTTGAAACGTCTTCTATGATCAGAGGGCCTTGACTGTCCTAGTCCAAGTGCAGTATGACAATTAATTGTCGGATAATTATTTTAATCCCCACCACTTCCTTCTCAGGAAATGAATCAATCCTTGATAATTGCCCCCTATGTTTCTTCTGTCAGGGAGCAGAGTAATTCAGAGTAATTAACTTCGCCTAGCAAGAGGTCAAAAGGCCTGGAATCGGATCATGAGCTAAGCCAGGGAAAAGTAAGTCCTTGATGACCCATGGGATACACACACATTACTGGGACTGCATATTCAAACTCGGTGTGTATTTTTCACCCCAGTTTGACACCTTGTTGGGTTCAGCAGGCCATTGTGGAGCCAAAATTAACTTTAAGGTAGTTTTCACTTATGTGAATAACAGTGTGAAGTACTATGGATTTTCGAGTAAACTCTACTGGCCCATTTATGAATGCCCACTAATACTCAGTGCCACTGGAATTATGCAGCAGGCTAGGGCCAAATTTTGTGCCAGGGTTGAGTTAATGCAGCATGTTTTACTATGATATTACTTCATTATTTTGTTCCTTATACGCTGTTTGGGCATTGGTTGCACCTCTTAGGTACCAGTTTACCACCCTAATGTAACAATAGGCACCAGAAAGGTGACCAGCAACCTCTGCAAAGGCATTCTATTGCGCAGCAAGACATGAATCTGAATTTTTAGTAACTTTTGAACTGTTTGAGCGCCAAATTATTTTTCTTTGTTAAACACTGCAGATCATTCAGTAGGTGACAGATTATGTGGAAATTGCAGCAAATCTATAGTTATGCAAAAAACACTGTGGTCGCACAATCACATAATTCGAGAGCCCCTGCTAATACTATCAGGCCCAGCCAAGGTCAGCACCTACCCTGGTAGAGCCCCTCTGCACTAGGCTGCCGGTACACATTACGGTAATCCCACACATGCAGCCCGCACACACATAGTCACACATGTTCACGTGTAAGGAGACCAGTGCCCCTTACTCTAGCTGCACAGTAAAGGCCTTATCTAAGAGGACCCTGGCAAGACACTTAGTGAAATTAGTTGGAAATTACCATGAGTGATACTCCGATAGTGAGACTCACTAACAGTAAAGGTCCAAAATCTGGGTGATCAAAATGCAAAAAAATCTGAGTGGTCTAAAATGAGTGGAATCCCAGACCCCCACTCAAGAATGAACCAAAAGATGAGCCATAAAACTTGCTAATGGGCAAAGGTTCAACATCCCTTTAACATATTTTGTAGCTCTCTACGGCTGTACCTTCTACTTCACTTTGCAAGAGGTACCCTAACCTTTGGTGCTTCCTCATTCCCTACTCAGTTTTGCCATAGAATACAACATAACAAGGTCTCCACGATCCATTTGTGAGGCTTTCATAGGTGGAAAAGGTGGCTTCATGACATCATCTGTAAAACAATGGTCTGGGAAGATATGCGTCAGTATTTTATTTTTCCTTTGGTGAATTATTTCGTTTAACTACCTTCACAAACAGTGTGGTTATTCAAGAAAGCAGCACCTAGGTACAAGTCAGTTCTCAGTGGTTCAGTACTATTGGTAAGAGGCATTTCTTTTTCACTGACTAACCAAACCCATTTTTATAGTCCTACTGAATGTGACTATCTGTTTTAAAATAACATCACATTAGAGCAGCGTCTATACTAGCAGAAATCTTCTCTAAAATTTACAAAGCAAGCTATATGTTGCTCTGATGGCTCTCAAAATAATGTACAGTTTACAGCCATCTAAATAACAAAGAAATATTCTCTTTAATTCAAGGGGACAGAGTAATTGTCTCAAACAGTAAAAGTCGCCCTCCTTAATCGAACAGCTAGTTTACTAGATTGGTATAGTATGTTTTTCTACATGCATATATCATTTCACCGAAATGTCATATCAAAATATTATTATTGTTCTTAATTATTCATAAAATATCAACATAAATTTTCAAATACTTGAAAATGACAATATACGTATTTACAAATTGGAACCCAATGACACATTCAGACATCATACCCTGTAATAACAGGTTACCAAATCTATCCCCATTCTTTCCCCAGATTTTGTTATACATAAATACATATTTTCTGAAGTACTGTTTCATTAGAATATTATGCACAGTGAGGACAGTAATCTCTTGTTAGGTGACACAACCTTTCAGTGGGCCAAGTCTTTACTCCACCGTCGTCAAGACAAGCATTTGATCACATACAATCAGCTTTACTGAGCAGGGTTATTTTTGCCAGTTCCACAAATGACTTTTGGCTTATTTTGAAATTTAAAAAAATATCCTTATGATCTAGTTTAGTAAAAAATATGGCTTAACGTGTCCTATTGTAAACCGCAAACGTTGTTCACCCAGTTTTGTATTGAGACGACATTAATTTTCTCATTCTCTTTGAAGCCCACTTCAATGGTTGTGTACAAACTCTTTCACCACCGGGTGAAAATGTTGTGTGTCTTTCACCAATCTGATTAGACTAAACTATTTTTGTTTGGTGGAGCCTACAACTTTCATTTGCGTTATCACCATCACTGATCCTTAAAAAAAAACACATTTGTTCTCTCCTAGACATTCTGTCTATGTAATTACCAGTCAGAATATACAAAAAAAGCTGATCTAAAGCTCACCCACCTGAACTTTTCTTGCATTGTATCTCTTGCTCGTTTCTTCATCCAGCTTCATGCTATACAATTTTGCACGGAGAACCTGCATCGCTTTCTCTTTGTTTTTGATCTGAGACCTTTCTTGTTGACATTCAGACACCACACCTGTTAAACAAAGGAAAAGGAACATTATATAATAAAGTAGATATTGGTACGCTTTATGAAACCCCAGATTGAATGTGATGGTGTCCCTATCTTGGTCTAAAACACGCTTCATTTCTCTCCATGAAGCTCGATATAAACCCTAGGAGGGCAACAAGTCAACGAACGTGTCACTTTAAGATGTTGTTTCTGAGAAGACTATGCTCTGCTTTGATAAGCTTCACCAACTTTTTCTCTACTTTATCTTTGTAGAGAACATCATATGGCTATGGTTAAAGGATATAATATTTACTATTAAGTCTGGCATTTTATTATGCGTATTTCAATACTGTGTATGGATGAGCAGAAACATTTTAAAATCGTTAGTCCTGAAGTGTGGCCTGCAGCTGTCTGAGGAGGAAGCAAGTCTTGGTACGTTATAGACTCCATTTTGGGAATTCAATTTATAGTCTACTTAGAGTATAATCTCCATGCTAATGAGGAACTGCAGAGCTAATGAGTTGAAAGACAACTTTATTCCCCTGGCCTCAGACTGATGATTCACAATCAAAGGAGTGAATGAGGCGGTTACAGTGACTGGTGTCCAGAGCATGCTTCTGGGCGGAGGGTGGAAATCTGTTACTGACTGAAGCAGTACAGCAGCGAAACTGGCTGCCATCATTCACTTTATGGTAAATGGATGCTGCAGGAAAACAACATTAAGAGCACTAGATGACAGAAGTACAGCTTTCTAAGTGAGAGGCAACTGGGTTGTGCTCTGAACAGCTTTTACTTTGCATACCTGCTTACATGTGAAGGCATGTGGGAATCAAGCGGATTGTTTCTTAGTCAAGAGCTTGCAAAACAGTTCGATGGGGGAAAGTCAGAGAGGCCGGCACAGCCACATGGCAGATGGGGGAAATTGTTCACACAAGTTGCCTCACCTCATCAAGAGGAGACTGTGACCACAAGACGGAAATCTCAAAGAAAAGTGTAAGAGGGTGTAAAGTCCAGGTCTGAAAATGATCCCATAAACTTGGTGCTGCATCCAGGGACATTCTGCCTCTTTGGGCCACCTATAACCCATCCTTCCCATTTGTCCAGAAAACTCTCTCTTTGGTCATGACATTATGGGCAAAACAGAAAAACAGCAATGGCAGGACCTTCATGACTAAGAGGAAGGACAAATGAAGTGCATAACTCCAGCTGAAGTGGTTGCTAAGTAACAGCATGAGTGCATGTCAGTGAATTAAGTGATACAGCCGCTAGAAAATCTCTGTACTAGGTGATAATTGGAAGTACACTGACCATCTATGTGTCAATATATCAATCTGACTAAGAAGGATGACACTCCTGAACTGGAGAAGAGAAATGGCGATTCGGACTCAGTGATAGGTGGGGCCTTATTTGTAAAAGACGCTCGAATATGACCAGAGTGAAGCTCAAACTGTGCTGTGGTTGGGGTCATGAATTAGGTTGAGGGCAGAGCTGGCCCTAAGCATCGCTGAACTAGAATGATGAGTGGCTACATATCAAGGGGGACCTTGAGGGCACGGACAACCGCAGGCAGAAACAGATGAGGTAGTTAGTATCAACATGACCTGACCCTCCAAAAGGGGTATGGGGCTGTTTAGGAGGACTAATAGATCGAGTGCACTCATTGCTGCACTTCGTGCCGAAGTTCACGGGGGGGCAAATTGTCGGTCGGGTGAGTTGCTGAACTGGCCGAGGAAAGCATCCTAGGCAATAGAAATTGGTTGTTTAAGAAGGTGCCAGATTTCTTGATAGTGTAGGATTTCACCCTCGGTATTTCGCCCTTATCCTCATCGCTCCGTTCCATTTAGCCACCGGTGGGGCTTGCTCTGCTCTCCACTGTACAATAAGGACTCTCTTAGCAAGTAGGAGGGCCATACCGGCTGTAAGGAAATGACTCCTTGGCATGGTTACCCCCTGACTTTTTACCTTTGCTGATGCTATGTTTTGAATTGAAAGTGTGCTGAGGCCAGCTAACCAGGCCCCAGCACCAGTGTTCTTTTCCTAACCTGTACTTTTGTTTTCACAATTGGCACACCCTGGCATCCAGGTAAGTCCCTTGTAATTGGTACCCCTGGTACCAAGGGCCCTGATGCCAGGGAAGGTCTCTAAGGGCTGCAGCATATCTTATGCCACCCTGTGACCCCTCACTCAGCACAGACACACTGCTTGCCAGCTTGTGTGTGCTGGTAAGGACAAAACGAGTAAGTCGACATGGCACTCCCCTCAGGGTGCCATGCCAACCCAGGGGTGTGGAATTTATTAAAATATCTACTTGTCCAGGGGACAGGTTGCTTCTCAAATCCTCAGAGGACTGCCCTGCTCTGGAAGGGCCAAGAAACTCCTGAGGACAGCGGCTCTGTTCACCCAAGACTGCTACTTTGTTTCCATAGAAGCAACTTCAAGACAACTGCGTTTCCCACCGGAAGCGTGAGACTTGCTACTCTGCACCCGACGCCCCCGACTCGACTGGTGGAGAAAACGCTTCAGGGAGGACTCCACGGCAACTCCGAGACTGAGTAACCAAAATTGTCCCCCCTGAGCCCCCACAGCAACGCCTGCAGAGAGAATCCAGAGGCTCCCCCTGACCGCGACTGTCTGATTCCCAGATCCCGACCCCTGGAAAAGACCCTGCACCCGCAGCCCCCAGGACCTGAAGGATCGGAACTCCAGTGCAGGAGTGACCCCCAGGAGGCCCTCTCCCTCGCCCAGGTGGTGGCTACCCCGAGGAGCCCCCCCCTTGCCTGCATCGCTGAAGAGACCCCTTGGTCTCCCATTGATTCCTATTACAAACCCGACGTGTGTTGGCACACTGCACCCGGCCGCCCCCGTGCTGCTGAGGGTGTACTTTTTGTGCTAACTTGTGTCCCCCCCGGTGCCCTACAAAACCCCTCTGGTCTACCCTCCGAAGATGTGGGTACTTACCTGCTGGCAGACTGGAACCGGGGCACCCCCGTCTCCATTGAAGCCTATGTGTTTTGGGCACCACTTTGAACTCTGCACCTGACCGGCCCTGAGCTGCTGGTGTGGTAACTTTGGGGTTGCTCTGAACCCCCAACGGTGGGCTACCTTGGACCCCAATCTGAACCCCGTAGGTGGTTTACTTACCTGCAAGAACTAACAATAACTTACCTCCCCTAGGAACTGTGAAAATTGCACTGTCTAGTTTTAAAATAGCTATATGTGTTTTATTTGAAAAGTATATATGCTATTGTGATTATGCAAAGTTCCTAAAGTACTTACCTGCAATACCTGTCATGCAAAGTATTACATGTAGAATTTGAACCTGTGGTTCTTAAAATAAACTAAGAAAATATATTTTTCTATACAAAAACCTATTGGCCTGGAATTGTCTCCGAGTGTGTGTTCCTCATTTATTGCCTGTGTGAATGTACAACAAATGCTTAACACTACTCCTTTGATAAGCCTACTGCTCGACCACACTACCACAAAATAGAGCATTAGTAGTATCTCTTTTTGCCACTATCTTACCTCTAAGGGGAACCCTTGGACTCTGTGCATACTATTCCTTACTTTGAAATAGTGCATACAGAGCCAACTTCCTACACCGGCAAAGCGTGTTCCCTCTCTATGACGCTTCCTGCGCTTGAAGATTCCGAGGCGCGGGTCTCCCATGTGTTAATGTCCGTGAGCTTATCAACCTCTTGCAAAACGTTATGGACAAAAGACCAATAAGAGGACAGGGCAGGAGAGGGCAGGACGACATGTGCTGGAAACCAGTAGAAACTGAATGAATGGCTAGGGTGACCAACTGGCATTGAGGTAAATTTTGGGCAGGACTTTAAAAATTTCAGGACAAAGGGTCAAAATTCAGGACAAAAATTCAGGACAAAGGGTCAAAATTCAGGACAAAAATTCAAGAACAAACGTCAGTTTTACAGACACGCAAGAGAGGTCACACCTCACTATGTTGTCAGTGCATTTATTTATTCATAGTGGTATTTTTGTGATTGCCTCCTGTCATGCTATATTCAAGTGCCACATTACGTCCTTGTTCAGTAGTAACTTAATGCCCTTCAGCACTGTGCCAAGGCCATCACCAATAACCAAATCTACCCAATCTTTCATGAAGAGAAAGAAACAGCAACATTTTGATTATGTTTCTGAACATTTTGAAGCCCCTGGCAAACAGTTTGGGAAACATTAAGGTAATTAACCTTCTGCTGGTTTAAATTAATTGAACAAAAACATCTGGCTTACCCCAACTGCCCATGGACTTTCAACCTAAAAAAAAATTAAAGAGGCAGGGCAGATGGTGTGGGCGACAGTCTCACACCTAATGTCAGGATGTGAGGTACCAACAACTTGTCTGTAGTCTCACAGAGCTAGAGTGTATGTCTGGGACTCTACATTTATCTCAGAAATGGGAGCCCATCTTACCAATCAAAGATAATAAAAGAGAAGGATGAAATTGAGATCAAATGGGAGATCCACGGCAAGTGATACAAAGGGCTGTTGCTAAGAACTGGATAAATAAGGAAGAGAAGAACAAGGTGGGACAATTCCTAAAATCAGACAAGATGGGTCCACCAAGACTAACGGAAGGTGCTGGGTACCTGGGGAGTTGTCTCTGCACACAGCAGAGAAACAGAAGAGGCACTGTCAAGTGGTTGAACAAGCAACACCCATCCACCTTGGCAAACTCTTCTGGTTCAATGGTACGCTGTTCGTGCTTGTGAATAGAGAGCAGGGGCCAGACCCCTTGCAAGGTTGTGCAAGGCAATTGCCGCTTCGTCCATGTCTGTAAATGGTTTTGAAATTGAGCAAAAGCCGAAATAGTGATCTGGGCTATCCCTAAGTGTCAAGTACACATAGAATCTTCAAAATAATTGGGGTGTAAATTGCACAAACAAAATGTAAGAATTTTAAAATGTAATTAGTGTTTCTTTAACATACAGCACTGTTTTCCCCTTCATATACAATTAGATCTCAGAGTGAACTGGGGACCAGTTACCTTTTGATACCTAGTGATTAATGTATACCATTCTCCCACTGATTTGAAGGATGGAAATCTCAACAGAGCGCCACAGTCCCTCCAAGCCCAGTTTGCTTTTTGTTCTTCTCTGCTTTCTATAGTGGGCCACGTGGCACTAGTGAATGATAGTATTATTTTGCAGACCTTCCCCTGCTCGTCCTTCATTCCTTCTTCAGACATGCCACACATCTGATTTGGTCGCTGCAGCACAGTCGAGTAGCTCTTTCCACTCTAAAGCTACCTGTGACTGCGGGTGGTCTTCTGGACTTAGAATGCTATTATTCAGCTGCACAGGTCCAATGGGTGGGGCTCACTGGCTCTCTGCCCACCTCCCTGCATGAGATGGGTTTTAAGACTTTTAAGGAAGGCTTAATGCACTGCTCATTGTTTCCTACTGACCATTCTATGGATCACCATCCGGAGTTATCATGCACAGCTTTCTCTTGCTTTGCTAGAGCCTGTGCGCTCACTGACACAAAGAAACCCTATGCTCCTGCAATACCTTTGCTAAGCCTTCCCACTTGCACAGGACGGCTGTGCTCAGAGCAACTCCATCAGTGGCATGCTGCAGGTATCCTAAAATTGGGGGATTTGTTTCTGGACGTCAAGCTACTACATTTCCAAACCCTTGTGGCAGACCACCATCTTCACCCCAGTCAACTCCTTACTTACAAACACCTTAAATAATCATTAAATGTCCTATTTCATGTCTGCCACCTAGCACTAACCCTACAAGAGGTGTGCCAGAAGCTCTACACCAAAGGAACTGGTGGCAAACTGACAGAATGGGTGTAGAGACCTTTCCTGCAACTTGGAAACCACTCCAGGTCTTCTCATCATACTACCTGGGTGATTGATGTGGCCAAACCTCTGCAAGATATGGACTGTACTAAAATACTGGACTTTCCCAACAAAGTGTCCCACAGCTGTCACTTTAAGTACATACATAGTGCTTCCTTGTGAATACATTCCGCCCTTTGCTTGCCATTAGCCTTGTGGTTTGTAAATCACATTTTGTTGCTTTCAATTTGCTGGCTTTATTTGTTTTAGGCTATGCAGCTTGAGTTTGTCCCTTCCCTTGCTAAAACCTTATTTACAGTATCCTTCTGAGTGCTCTCTTTCTGTAAACAGGCCTGTAAATCTTGTTCTTATCTCATCACATTTGCCATGCATTCAAAGAACAAAGTCAAATGTCAGGCTCTGTCTTCAGTTGAAACTTAGTGTTTTCTTTTCTTACTCTGACTTCAAAGTGAGAGGATTTATGCAACAATGTTGCTGGATACTGTGGTTAGGAAAGAGTTTTTTCTATCAATGACAACATTTAAATAAACTTCAGAATATATCAGAATTAGGAGTACAAATGAAGCACGTTTTTGTTAATTCTGAACCGTGCTGAAAACAAATACCTTTATATTATTAAAACAAATCATTGCATTAGGTGATGCAATTTCCACACATCATCGTCTGTGCACAGTATAGTTTGATTTGAAAAACTGTATATCTGTGCAAATGTATTGGTCAGTTCAATCAAAAATGTGTTGTCTGTAATGGCAGTGTGTTACCACACCATGCATACTCCACTTCACTCTGCACCACTGCACCCTACTCTGTATCACTCCACTTTACGCCACTCTGTGCCACTGCACTCTTCTCCATTCCGAACCACTCCACATTATGCCACTGCTCTCTATGCTACTTCATGCTATGCCTCTACTTTACTCTGTACCACTCTACTCTATGCCAATGCACTTTACGCCTCTGTACACCACAGCACTCTGCTCCTCTGCACACTATACCACTCCAGTCTAGGCAACACCAATCTGGTCCGCACATCTCCACTCTATGCCACTCTGCAACATTGCACTGTACGCCACTGCACTCTAAGCTAATACACTCTATGCTAGTGCACTTTACTCTGTAACACTCAACTTCATGCCCCTGCACTCTACATCAATACACTGTACATCACTCTAATCTACTCTGAACCTCCCCACTGTATGCAACGGCACTCTACACCACTTTACTCTATGCCATCACACTCGATGCAACTCCTCTCTACCCTGCACCGCTCCACTCTAAACCACTTCACTCTACAGTGAAACAATCTACTTTATGCCACTGCATTCTATGCCACTGCACTCAACCCTGCACCTCTCCACTTTATGCTACTGCACTCTACTCTGAAACAATCTATTCTACGCCACTGCACTCTATGCCACTCTGACCACTGCACTCTAGTTCAATGCACTCTACACCACTGCACGCGGACACTCTACTCTGCAACACTGCACTGGCTGCCACTATACTCTACATCACTACTCTGTACTACTATATTCTGCACCAATACATTCTATTCCACTGCACTCTATGCCACTCTACTCTGCCCCATACCACTCTATGCCACTGCACTCTACACCAGTGCACTCTAACAACTGCACTGTATGCCACTGCCCTTTGCTCTGCACCACTGTACTCTATGCCACTTTTCTCTGTACCACTCTACACCACTGCACTGACACTACTCTGCAACACTGCACTCCACACCACTCTACACTGTACTACTGCATTCTATGCCACTGCACTCTATTCCACTGCAGTCTAGGCACTATACTATACTCTGCACTGCACCACTCTACAATACTCCATTCTGCACAACTCCACGCCACTGCACTCTATGCCACATGAGTCTACTCTTCATTCTATGACACTGCACCACTATGCATTACTGCACTCTCTGCCACTCTATTGTATGCCACTCTACT
The DNA here is from genome assembly GCF_031143425.1 of Pleurodeles waltl. Taxonomy (NCBI): domain Eukaryota; kingdom Metazoa; phylum Chordata; class Amphibia; order Caudata; family Salamandridae; genus Pleurodeles; species Pleurodeles waltl. The sequence continues at coordinate 933,952,478 of NC_090444.1, forward strand.
CCACTCTGCTAGTCTACCCCATGCCACTCGATGCCACTGCACTCTGCGCCAATGCACTCTAAACAACTGCACTATTTGCCACTGCCCTCTACTCTGCACCACTGTACTCTACGCCACTGGTCTCTGTGCCACTCCACATCACTGCACTGACACTCTACTCTGCAACATTGCACTCTACGCCACTGTACTGTACACCAATCGACTCTGTACTACTGCATTCTATGCCACTGCATTCTATGCCACTCTACTCTGCATCACTAGACTCTACGGGTCTGCACTCTACAGCACTACACTCTACTCTGCACTGCACCACTCTACACTACGCCACTGCACTCTATGCCACTGCATCACTCTACACTACTGCACTCTCTGCCACTCTACTCTATGCCTCTCTACTCCATTGCACTGTATGCCAATCTACTCTGTCCCACGCCACTCCATGCCACTGAACTCTAAACCACTGCACTCTACGCCAAAGCACTCTAAACAACTTCACTATACCCCACTGCACTGTACTCTGCACCACTGGGATCTACGCCACTTCTCCTATGACACTCTACTCCACTCCACACCACTATGCCACTAACTTTTAGCCATGCTGAACAGCAGTCACTCTGGTGTATAACATGGCTAAAACACATTGGCAAAGCCAATAACATTTGCATAGATGAGATCTATTGGCTTTGCCAATGTTTCTTAGTACTATGAGGTACTGAGGTCCCTGAAAGAACTGTGAATGTGTAAGTCCTTATTTTAAGCATGCATTCAACGCCTCGTCAGGGGAAGTAAGCGCTATATAAATACAATTACATTGTAATATAAGCTGCTACAAAGTGCGCAAATACATTTCGGTTAAATAAAAAAAGTGCTTCTCAAATACAGATTTGAATAATATACAGTTTATACCAAGTACTAACATTTTTATAACACTCCATTAAAACCACACACTCCACAGCTCACCTTGGAACACCCTTACAGTACCTCTCTAAAAGAAAATATCTTTGGCATCAGAAAGCTTCAAGTGACTCCTTTGGCTAAAGTCAATGCAGGTTTTCTTGCCCCTTTGCAGATTTACCAGATGCCCACATTTGCATTTCTTTAGGGAAGGAGAGACCCTGGCAGGCAAGAAGGTCTGTTTCTTAATCTGTCTGCCCCCCCCCCAACCCCTTCCGAGCACAGGAAACTCCATGCCCTTCAACCCAGCTGGGGAAACTAATCTGCCTGTAATTTTCACCCTGCCGTCCATCCAAATGCTGTCCGTTAAGCCTTTCATCGCAGTCAACGGACGGCAGGGTGAAATTACGGGCAGTCCATGAAATTTACAGAGGGGTGGTCACCCTATGGATGGCAACAGGTGCAGCTATGGAAGTAGTGGTTGAGCTACTCTAGAATCAGACAGGTCAGTGTGAAATAGAAAAGTGTATGCTTTTAAACCAGGCATTCCTAGATACTCTCTGGGGAAATTCCAGAGCCTGATACCACTCTGTGTAATATAGCGCCAGCCCTATATGATTCTCCCATTTACCAACAGAAACAGAGCATGTTACCGTACAGCTTTATACATCCATGTTATCAGGTGATGCCCTGTCCCCATATGCAGAAGAGTCTATTTATCGGAATTTGTTTGGGGTTCTTCGTCATGTGTGGACGAGAGGGCATGGCATGTATTACGCAGCTGCCTCTACGTGAGAAACTGCCCCCATTGAATAGTATGGTCAGAGACAAGTTGATCAAAGTACTGTGGTCAAGGATTGCTTATGCCAGCTCCTCAAGTAAGTAGCTCAATAGGATCTGGGAAGTCATGGCAGGCCTGCAGGGGGGACTGCTGAGGTTTAGGGTGATTTATGTAAGGTGAGTCACACTTGCAAGACATTTATGTGCAATCGTGACTTGCAGTGACCATGAGGTCTGGAGTATAACTCTTGGGAATAGGAAGTACTGAACAGTGGATGGTGCAAGAGGGTTGGATCCATTACACGTCTCTTCCATGCGCCGCCCTGATGAACACCATGAAACCCACTATAATTACAATTGCTAAGTAGTAATCCTCAAACGATGAAGCTCCCTGTCCGCCTCTGCCTACTGGCAGTTGTAGCTTTTACAGAGCAATTCGATGGTGCTCCTCTCCCAGATAAGCTCCCTAACATGGGGGTAATGGTTCATTTACAAAATAGTAGAGCAACCTGGGTAAGATCATAATTTTTGGATTGGGCTATTTTCCAGTTGTAGCAAAGGTTACATTTTTCCAGAACTTAGGGTGGATAATTTAGGGTAGAAAGGGCCCTCTCCTTATGTTAACTTCATATAAATCGGATGGGGAGTGGTAGAGGTGAACCCGCAGATAACGGACTGTGTTGCTTTTTGAGTTCAGCAGGAACCCTCCGAGTTGCACCTCAACAGGGGTTGTGCTGCAACTGAGCAGATACACTCACAATTTGGCACAGGTGACCCGGAGTCACGCTGCCTGTGCAAATGCATTAAGTGTAGTGTGTACTGGGGAAGAGGTCTGTGCGGATGTCAAGGAGGTAGAGGAGCAGGTCATTGCATACAAAGACACTACGTGACTTGCATTGTTTAAGGGGATCCCCCAAAGAACTGTCCTCCAGTCGAAGCAGAGTGGCAAAGGGCTCCTAAGCAATTCGAATAGTGGGGTGGGGGGTGGAGGGGGGGGAGGGGACAGCTCTGCCTGGTGCCTCTACCCACTAAAAATGGCAGTAAGATAAGCTTGCCCAGGCGAATCCTGGAGGTAGGGATGGAGTATAACAGTTTTATGTATGCTAAGAGGTGTCTTCCCATCCTCAGCCTGATCAACAAGATTCACTATCAGGCAGGCTGCAAACGGGAAAAGCAGGGGGGCCTGGTACATAAATTAAAACAGACATTGGATGTTTTGAGACGTGGTGTGTACTGGAGCAAAACTATTTTGGTCTGGGTGAATTAGGTAGGGTAATATCTGAGTATACCTATCATCCAGGATCTTCCCCAAAATCTTATAATCCGTACTAAGAACAGTGATCGGCCTGCATGATGATAGTTGGATAGGATCTGTGTCAGGCTTGGGGAAGGACACCAGGGGTATTCTTGAAAGGCAATTTCCCAACCCGCAGGGCTTCATTAAGCATGTACACCAATCTAGGAAGGAGGCTCGCTGCAAAAGTGCTATAGTACTCTGTCAGTAGCCCACCTAGGCCTGGGGTTTTATTTCTAGCTGAGTTACAAATGGCCTGCTTAATTTTGGGAATCATAATACAGACAATTGTATCCTCTGTGGCAGTCTCAGGGATGTGGAGGAGAGTAAGCCCTGCAAAAAAATTACTGACCGCTTCAACGCCTGGGGAAGTATATGCTTTGCATACAGAGGGGTAATACACAAAAATGCATTCAAGATGTTGCACTGTGCGCAAAAGCTGTCGGGGGTAGATGAGGGTAGTCACAGGATCGAGTTCGAGATGACGTCCTGCCGAACCAGCCATGCGAGGAAACAACCAGATTTGTCTCACGTTCCACGTCCTGGCTAGGTAGGCTCTGAGACTGAAGCAGAGGAGTTGCTCCAGGAGAGTAGTGTGATGATTTTTGGCCTCAGTCAGTGCAGGATCCCGGTGGCATCTTGAATTATAGCTCTTTCTCGGGTAGGTATATGTTGTTCAGCCTCCCCAATGTCCCTCCTGAGTACTCCACAAATTCCCGCCAACTCCTGCATGCATGGTGAACTCCCCCCCAGGTGACAACCTTAAAAGCGTCCAACTCGAGTGTCCTAGTGGATGCCATGGAACGGTTTACCTCGAACTAGTGTCCAATATGCAACTTTTGGGATCCACAGAATAACATGTCTTCCAGATTTTCCCGGCAAAAATGCCATGTGGGTATCAGGAGGGGCTGAGGCGTTCCATGCGACATCCACTATGTGTGTGTCTTGTTCTGACATGACATACCCCAAATAGTCTGCATGTGTATCTAAAATGGAGATGGAACACAGAATGTGGTCAAGGCGGACATAAAGGTTGTGTAGTGGAGAATATAATCAACAGACTCAGGCGTGTATGTGAGCAGTTCTCCATTTTCCGTGAGAGCCCACTGAAGGACCCAACCCACGAAGTATTCCAATTGACTGTGTGGGCAGGGGTTGGAATCGATCCAGCTACATGTCAAGCATGCAACTGAAGTCCACACCTAGAATCCACAACATCTCCGTTCTGTGTGCTAATACCCAAGAGAGTATAGCCAAGAAGGCCCCCTAATCAGTGTTTGGAGCATGTATGCTCCGCAGGACAATGCTTGGGCCATCACGTTGGCCTAAAATCAGTGTTTTCTACAACTCCCTGTCTAGAACGGTGTCAAGTATTTGGAAGAGCACGTCCGGCTGAATCCAGACTAATACTCCAAGGGCATATGCAGATTAAGTTGTGGCAAAACCAGGCTATCGCCAGTGGTTCTCTAAGCGGTGCAGTTCCACAACAGTTGTGTGAGCTTCTTGAAGGAATATGATATGTGCATTCTCAGGTTTAATGAATGAGTAGACACACAAGCATTTTTCCGCCGTATGCATACCGCACACATTCAGGGTCAGGTACCTGGTCTGAGCAAACGGGGCGATAAAGTGGGTGTCCTGTGAGTCTCCTCAGGACATTGGGTGCATCCTGGAGAGCCTCCACAGCAAATGCAACTACCTGCCCTCTGTGAATTAAGTGATGCACACCTACCGGGCGGGCCACATCACTTGGTGGTGAACTGCATTATTGTGGGAACACACAAAAATATCAAGTGGGGCCTACTGCAAACGGCTGTATGACAAAACAGACTAGAGTGTCGAACCATTAAGATTGGGCAGTGACTCAATGAAGAACAGTGTGTAAGTAAGGTTGAGCCCTGTATTTCAGCAGCTGATCTGAACAGAGCTCAGCTGTGGAGAAGTGGGAGGGGACCACCTCCACATCTGTGTGCCAAGGGTTAATGTTACCATAGTTCTTGGACAATGTGCAGCCACAGTGATACTAGACAACATTTAAAGTTCAGAGCCGAACTCAGCTGCACCTTGCGACTGTCTATTGGTGACCCAGTCTTTATTATGCCATCTGCTGTGTGCGGGGTCACTAACGATAGAGTCTGAGAAAATGTGTGGAACCTTTTCCCCTTCCGAGGAACCAGCACTGTCCCCTATAGACACAGGCTGCCTGGAGAGCCAGGTGGCAATCCTCAATGACTTGTTTAAGCATAGAAGATTTGGCCGTCTGGAACAACTGGGAAGGTCCCCATCTATCCCGATTTTGTCTATGCTGTTCTTTCGCTGAGAGTCGGGGGAGCCCCCCCTTGGGTTCCGTAGGGACCTCACTGTGGTGTCTGTCGAGCTAGTCCAACGCCTCCCTAGGATCTGTGAAGAAGAGTGACATATCATTCACAAGAAGTGTGAGACGGTTCAGGAACAACAAAAAGCTTTGGATGCTTAGTTCTCATTGCCTTTTCTTTATTTGTTAGAAGGAAGCTCATTGGCGCTGAACTGCCTGAGTGTAGTCTGTAAATAACAATTATCTTCTTGAGTTTCCGAGGTCTGGCTAATCTGGCAACTTTCAGGATGGCCTCTGGGTCTTTAAAGTGGAGGGGCTTGGTTAGCATAGGGCATGGTGGCGTTCGGGGACAGGCAGACGCACTAGCACCCTATTGGCTCTTTCCAGCTAGAAGAATGGCTTCAAGTCTGATGCAGAGACAAGAGGCTTGAACCAGTTCTCTAGGAAAGTCAGTGGATCGCGGCCCTCAATCCCCTCGGCAGGCCCAGGATGTAAATATTACTCCTGTGGGAGAGCCCCCCGGCATCCTCTGCTCTTCCCGCAAGCACACACAGTCGGTTCTGGAGGTCTCAGAATGCACGTTGGGTGGATGTGGTTTGTGTCTGTAGCGTGGCCAATGTGCTCTCCCGCTCTGTGACTCTGTCTGAGAGTTTAACCTAGCGCTTCCACTAGAGAGCCTCTTTTGTTCTCCATGGAGATTTGTGAGTTTTTAATGGCTGCAAGGAATTTAACTTGTCATCAGTGGGCGTTGGGGAGTGCAGAATCCTCAGGCATAGAGGTTTCAGGCACTACAGTAGGCAGGTCAGCTGCCAACCGTAGGGTGGCCTGTGTAGGCACAGCTGTTCTCAGGCAGTCCTTCATGGAAGGGTGGCAGCGCTGAGCGAGGATCAACTGGGAAAATCATATGACTGGGGAGTACGTCGACCACTGGCCCGTTTATTGGAGGGACTATTATCCAACTCCGCTGTCCATTGTCTCACAGCAAGGGCACCCAAGTGCAGAGGCAGCCTGGCACTGCAGGATCCCTCAGAGATGGTTCACTGGAACAGGGATCTCCACCCCAGTCCAAAAGGGCCTCCAAGCGCCACTGCCTGCTAAGCGTATCAATTATTGTGCAGGTTTAGGTGCCCACATGGCCCACTGTGCCTCTCTATTTGCACCAACTTTGGGGTGGTAGGTGTAGAGAGAGTCTTAAGCACCAACCTGCGTATCCCACCAGGCTATCAGTGTCTCACCGTAACTGTTGAGCCCACCATCCTCAAGCGGTCTGATGTGCCCACTGTGGCTACTCTAGAGTGGTTAAGAGGAAACAAGAGACTCGAGCCAGTTTAACGATTTATTTTTAGGTGCGAACAGCAATGCCTCTGCATACAGTTCAGGAGGACAATGGGCCCTGATAGTCTAGATCATCATCCAACACTTTATTCAGATCATATAGACCATAAAAGACATCCGATATATACATACTTACAAATTTCTTGAGCATTTAATAAATACAATTATTAATAAAAAAGTTTTGAATGCCGAAAGCGGCATATATTTATTTTAGCACAGCCTGCATTGTCTTTACGTCTCCCAAGCTATGTAAATAAGAGAAGGCAAGATGGCTAGTTCTAATGCCTTTAGCTAAAAAAAATAGGACGTAAAAACCTTTTTCGGGGCGTATCATAAAGAGTATAAAAGAGAATAAAGTGCAAAGTACTTTGGGGTGTTTTTCCATCACAACAGCACGGCAGGAGATTCTTAAGTCAAGTTCCGTGGGAGGAAATGCTACCAAATAGTGTAATATATTAAAACGTAGCCTGGTAAGTAAGAACCTTTGCTGCTCAAGACTGATAGTAACCAAATATAACATTGGATATGGTTGCTGTGACTGCTTCCTCTCCTGATTTCTATCTATAACTGTATTTAACATTGAATCATGAATTTGATGCCAGTATATTTCCTTTACCCTTCTGATGTTCCGCCTTGCCAGAAAGTCCGGCATGAGGAAGAACTAACCTATCCCAAGAGAGAGAAAAAGAGAGTGAACATATCTGAGCCAGGGTATATCCATTGACCGTGATAATGAAAGGCAGTCCTGGATCACCGTTCTACACAAGTCGGCTTCAGGATTTGACCAAACTTTTAACCATAACAATACAGGTTGAAGCTTTATGTAGTCGGATATACCTCTCAAGCCCACTTCTTCGTGACAAAACGTTACTGAGGTTGATTGCGGGACTGCTAATAGCCTCCTTAAAAACTTATTTTCGGCAACCTGGAGGCTTGAGCATTCATCATGGCCCCAGATCCCTGCTCCAAATGTCGCGATAGAGAGACATTTACTAATAAAAACAAACATCATATCTTTAACGGGTTTATGCTCCAATTTTTTCAAAAATCTAAAAACAGCATCTATGGCTCTTTGAAATTGTGTTAAACGTACATTTACTAAAAATTTCCAATTAAAATCTACATCAATGGGAACCCCCAAATACGTAAAATATGGGACCTTGAGTATTTCTTCCCCTTCCAAGATGATTTTTTTAACGTTTATGCTAACTTTGGCCCACTCTTCATCGTAAATGACTTTGATCTGTTGATTTTAAGACCGAGGTTTCCTATGAATGTATTAAAAGCATTCAATAAAATTTGGAGACTATTTGCTGTCCTTGAAATAAGTACGGCATCATCTGCGTACAGGAGTACTGGAATTGGGGAGTTATTAATAAGTGGCAAATCCTTCCCCATTTCACAAAGGAATTTTTCCAACCCATTTATATAGAGAAGAAAGAGAAAGGGGGCCAGCATACAACCCTGTCTGACTCCCTTTAATGAGGAGCATTTATCTGTTAGATCACCCTCCTGGGAGTAGCGGACTTGTGCTGAAGTACTGGCATGAAGTCTACTGAGTAAAACAATTATATCTTTATCCACCCCCATATTTAACATGACCGTCCACAATTTCTCTGTCAATTGTGTCAAATGCACAGGACAGGTCCATAAACGCTAGGTGTACACAGCCCTTTTTTTGCTTTCGTGTATTTTTGGACTATCAAAGTCAAGTTAAGTATTTGTTCGACTGTACCCAACCCTGGGCGAAAACCGAACTGCACCTCTGACAGGCAATTAGACTCCATTGCCCAGTTTTCCAGCTTAATTAAAATCACTCAACCTAATATTTTGACTGAGCTGTCCAAGAGGGAGATTGGGCGATAACAGTGGATCTGCCCTATCTCCCTTTTTAAAAATCGGGACAATAATCGCCTCTCTCCAAGTTTCTACTAGAGGACCTGTCATGAAAGATCTCAAGACATTAGTGAGCAATGGTCTCCAAAAATCTGGAAGCTCTTTGTATAAGTCGGCTGGAATTCTGTCTGGGTCAGGAGCTTTATCAGAGGGGCAGTCTCGGATGGCCTGTTTTACATCAGCTGCATCTATTGTATTACAAAAAGCCGCACTTATCAAAGCATTTCTTATTGCCATAAAACAGTTAATATCATTTTGTGAAGCATTATTCTCTATAATAAATTTTTTTAGATAAATGATCCACCCAAACTTGGGCTAGGATAACAGTGTCCATAGTAGTTTTAACCTTGTCGCTCAATAATGGGGAGCTGGCCACTTGCCAGAAAGCAGTTGTGTATCTATTTTTACTCACTTCAATCGGCTCCTTCCAGGCAGACTCTCTCAGTTCAGTCTTTCTAGCAGCAAGCGCATCCTTGTATCTCTTTCTTGCAATTTTGATGCCATGTCTGTCTTGAGGGAATAAATTGGTTATTTTCTTTAAGTTTTTTAGGGAAGAAGTGCATGCATGATTAAACCATTGAGGTCCTCTTTCTTTGCTGGTACTAGAACGTTGCACTTTTTCAGCCATGTACTTTGTCAGGGAAGAAAAGGCATTGACAACTTCATGGGAGGGCGTATCTTCGCCCACAGCAGTCATGATCTCTGTCCATTTATTCAACATTAAGGCCCTCATTACAACATTGGCGGTAAATCCCGCTTACCGCCATGCAGAAGACCGCCAACACACCACTGTGGCGGCAGAACTCCGCTACAGCTATTACGACCCACAGCTCGGAATCCGCCATAATCCAGACACCCACACAAGTCCGCCACACCAAAGGTCAGTGATCAACTGGCGATAACAAAACCTCCACCGTCACGCCAAGGAATACGCCCACACTATCACGACCCACAAATCCACACAGTGGTCTTTCAACCGCGGTATTCCATTGGTGGTACACACCACCGCGCTCAAAATACACACACATTTACAAAACACAACCACATTGGACAATTCCAAATACACACACCTGATACACATACACACACCCAATCCAATATAAAGCACACACCCACATCACCCACAAACCCTTACAACCAAAATTTCAAAAGAAGGCCAGAGAGAGACACCACCAGAAACAACACTAGCATCCACAGACACACAACATTATCACTCACACAACATCCACGCACCTCAAAACGCACAACACAACCCCTCACACATCACAACCGACGTGACCTCACACATCACCCACACCACCTCATGGCACCTCAACGACACCCCAGGTTCTCTGAGGAGGAGCTCAGGGTCATGGTGGAGGAAATCGTCAGAGTAGAGCCACAGCTATTCGGATCACAGGTGCAGCACACCTCCATTGCAAGGAAGATGGAGCTATGGCGCAGAATCGTCGACAGGGTCAACGCAGTGGGACAGCATCCAAGAACTAGGGATGACATCAGGAAGAGGTGGAATGACCTACGGGGGAAGGTGCGTTCCGTGGTCTCCAGACACCAGATTGCAGTAGAGAGGACTGGCGGCGGACCCCCTTCTCCTCCCCCACAACTACCAACATGGGAGGAACAAGTCTTGGCAATACTGCATCCTGAGGGCCTCGCAGGAGTAGCAGGAGGAATGGACTCTGGTAACTCAAATCTTAACTATTATATCCCTCACCCTACCTGCATGCCATCACATACTCCCACAACCTGACCCTCACCCCCATCACTCCCACACCTCACATATGTCCCACTATCACAACCAACCCATCCCAACACCAAGCCCTGCATGCAACACCAAAGCATGGACACCCATCACCAAAGCATGTCCACTACAGATACCCACACAGACCCCAAACCAAATATCACACAAGGACCTAGACAAGAATGCAAGCACTGGAGTACAGGGTCACTCACCCATTGCACACGATGGCACACACATGCAATAATCATGCCTTTACACCCCTGCAGGACCCCTACCCAACGTCACCGGAGAGGAGGTTCCAGACATGTCCACTCCCCACACAGAAGAGGCCCACAGTGATGACAGCAGCTCTGCACAACTGGATCAAGATGACCAGCCCGGCCCATCTGGGAATTTGGGACAGTCGGTTCCCCTGACACTGGCACAAGCCAACACAGAGCCTCCCCCCTCAGGAAACACCACCACAGCACCCACCCAGCGGGCCCATAGCTCTGTCCCCAGGACACGTCAAGTAGCAGTGTGTCCACCACTACAAGGAACCCAGGCAAACCCACCACCCCAAGAAAATCAGGAACCTGGGGGCAGTGGCAGTGGGCACACGGTTCAGGGGACAGAGGAACAGGAAAACAGGGGAACTGGGGGTACTGATGTGCGTCAGGGGGAGGACAAGCCCAGGGAACCCACTCTCCACGAGGCACTCTCCAACATCATGGGAGCGTACCTTCATTCCCAGGAGACAATGGCAACGGTACTGGCCAACTTTCAGGAAACCCAGCGGCTGCAGGAGGAACACTATATGGGGATCAGGGAGGAACTCAAGTCCATTAATACCACCCTGGTCACCATTGCAGGGGTGCTGCAGGACCTTGTCAACACCAGGAGGGACACTGTGGCACAAAAAGGGCCCCTGGCACTAGCCTGGATGATGAACAGCCTTCCACCTCTGCCGGCGCTAGTGGACAGGAGGCACCGCCACAGGACCATGACACCAGCACCCCACCCCCTGCAGATGGAGAGCCACCCCCCAAACAGTCCCTGAGATCCAGGAACAAGACAGAGAACATTGCCAAGACCCCCGCCAGGAAATTAGACCCCCCTGAATGTCACCCTTCTGTCCCACTTTGTCACCCTGTCCATCCTTAAACTGCCCCTGCTCCACTTCCTATGCCCCTTTGGACAATGCACCTGTGAAACAAATAGACTGGACTCTGCCATGGACATTCCTCCACCATCACCCCTGCCCATTTTACAACCCCCTCTACTTATTTGCACAGAAATAAACACACTTCAATCACAAAACAATCTGGACTCAGTCTGTGCTTTCACAAATGTGTAATTGCAATAACAATGGAATATAGCAATGTCAATTTAATTGTTCACATACCGATGAAACATAGCTGTAGGGCTGGATGAAATATAGCAGAGGGCACAAAGTGGGACCCACATCTGTTAAATGGAAAGGCAAAGTGACAAGTCACAGTCCATAAACTGAGTGAAAATGACAAACTTATGATAGCTCAAACAATAGTATGAGATGTGGGAGGCAGTGATATCTTCTTACCTGTGTCTCACAAGAAGTATTGCTGAATAACGTTGTTTCTGTTGTCGACATCCTCTTCTTCTGCCTCCTCTTCTTCACTGACCACAGGCTCCACAGCAGCCACAAGACCTCCAGCTTAACCCTCCTCCTCCAGAAAAGGAACCTGTCGTCGCAAAGCCAGGTTGTGCAGCATACAGCAGGCCACGGTGATCTGGCACGCCTTCTTTGGTGAGTAGTAGAGAGAACCACCTGTCATATGGAGGCACCGGAACCTGGCCTTCAGGAGGCCGAAAGTCCTTTCTATCACCCTGCTAGTTCACCCATGTGCTTCATTGGAGTGTTCCTCTGCCCTTGTCCTGGGATTCCTCATTGGGGGTCAGTAGCCATGACAGGTTGGGGTAACCACAGTCACCTGCAAATGTCGAGGGACAACTGTTAGACACACACTAACCCGTACGGACAACCCCAATCTCTCTTCCATTGTCGACTGGTCCACCAGATGGCTGTACACCGGAGGATGCCGCCATCTCATCACCTACCCCAGCGGACATACCCTATGGAGGAGCACAGCGAGCAGAGAGTCCGCCAACACTGAGGTATCACAATGTGTATTTTGCAGAAACTGAATTAATCCGTAATGTGCCTGTTACTGTGTGTATGCAAGGCCTACATCGGTGTGACGCATTTAAAATTAATGCCATGTAGCCCCCTGAAATGGTGGCTGCCTGACCTGTAAGGTAGGACAAGGGGATATGAGGTAACTGCTCTGGCGCTGTACACCATTGCGGTAGGCGGTCGAAGACCGTGGCGCAATCCTGCATTGGATAACATTGGACCCTATGGGTCCTAGGAGCCAATGACGATGTACGCCGGCGGTGACGGTACGCACCGCCGTGGACATGACCGCCATTTTCTGTCTGTTCACTCACTTGATACCTGACCTTCAACAGGAGAGGACCTACATTGCAAGGGCTGCTGTGACCTCAGTCTGGAAGCGACAATGGCTCATGTGTCTGGGGAAAGGGCCCCTGCCTTCACTTCGGAGGAGTTGCAGAAACTAGTGGATGGGGTCCTCCCCCAGTACACACAACTGTACGGTCCTCCAGACAAACAGGTGAGTACACTGTGAACATGCTGCAGGAGCAATGCCTGTTTGGAGTGGTGTGGATGGAAGATACATGGGGGGGGGTTAGTCAGGCCTGCATCAGCGGACAGTGAGCGTCTGTGTGTCAAGGCAAGGGGGGGGAACGTGGGCCAATGAGTATGACGGTCCGGACAGCTAAAGATTTTCCTTTTCCACTGTACTATTCCTCTAGGTCAGCACCCACCAGAAGAAGGATATTTGGTGTGCCATTGCCAAGGACGTCCGGACCCTGGGGGTCCACCACGGACAGAGCACCCACTGCCGGAAAATATGGAAGGACCTTCGCCGCTGGAGCAAGAAGACGGCGGAGGCCTAGCTGGGGATGGCCTCCCAACGTGGGAGGGGTGCCGTCGCACCATGACCCCCTTGATGTTCCGGATCCTGGCGGTGTCGGCTGTATCCGGAGTTGGCTGGGTACTTGAGGGCATCACAGCAGCCACAAGGGGGTGACTACAGTCACATTCAGCTGACACTGCGCGCATTATGAGGTGTCTGGGTGGGGAAGGTGGGCAGTGGGTTCCCCTAGGCCAGGGTGAGCTTGGTAGGCAAGGTCCCTTGTGAGGCAGGTTCAGTGGAACCCCAACCCCACTAGTGGTTAGTGCCATCTACACCTAGTCAGGCTCCTGTGACTTCCATGTGTGCATCAATCTGGCTTAGGTCTTGGACCCCATGGGCATGTGATAAATCTAGGAACTGTAAGTGCATGGCGTAGTGCAGAGGGCTGCTGTGTCTGTAGTGTCCACCAACGGTAGTGGTATTGCATACACTGAACATGTCTTTCTTCGGTCTCTCCCCCCCTCCCCCCCCTTTTGTGGTCTCCCTGTTCTTGTGTGCAATAGCATCATCAGGTGGAGGAGCAGTGGCACCAGAGCAGGAGGGAGCTGCATCCCACTTGGCCCTGGAGGGCGATACAACGGAGTCTGAAGCCACCAGTGGGATGGAGGGCGAGGGGAGCTCCACGGCAGGGACAGCAGGTGACAGCAGTCAGAGCGATTCCTTCTCTGATGGGAGCTCCCTTGCGGTGGCGGGCCCCCCTGTGCCCCCGCATCAACGGGTACAGCCGCCACCCCCCCTCCCAGCAGCCCCTCCGCGTGTGTCCCGTGCCCGCTCACCCAGGAGGGTGGGCATCTCCTTTGCCCCAGACACCTCAGGCCCTGCTCCAGTCAGCCCTGCTGCCATCAGTGAGGAGGCTATTGACCTCTTGAGATCCCTCACTGTTGGGCAGTCTACCATTGTGAATGCCATCCAGGGTGTCGAGAGGTATTTGCAACAAACAAATGCATACCTGGAGGGCATTCATTCTGGCCAGGCAGCCCAACAGAGTATTTCAGGCTCTGGCCTCAGCACTGATGGCAGCTATTATCCCTGTGTCCAGCCTCCCCCCTCCAACTTCCTCCACCCAGACCCAAACCCCTGTACTTCAGCCTATCCCAAGCACACCATCAGACCAGCATGCACACACCTCAACACACAAGGGTGGCTCAGGCAAACATAAGCACCACACATCCCACAGGCACTCACACAAGCATCATACCCATGCAAACACACCAACATCCACTGCCTCCACTGTGTTCCCCCTTCTCCACGTCTCCCTCCCAGTCTCATCTACACTCACACCTGCATGCACTACATCTTCAGCCACTACCTCCATCACCAGCACGCCCATCACCACACACTGCTCACGTGCACTCACCACCCCCACTACCATGCACACATCCCCAGTGTCCTCTCCCAGTGTGTCAGTGAGCCCTCCTCCCAAAGTACACAAATGCAGGCACACACCCACCCAATAGCCATCCACCTCACAACAGCCTCCGGCCCATGCACCTTCACCCAAATCCAGCAGAAGTACACCTCCTACAATCACTATCTCTTCCTCCACGCCCAAACTCCCTCAATCTACCCATCCCAGTGTGTCTAAAAAACGTTTCCTGGCCTATATTGACCTCTTCCCTACACCTCCCCCCTCCTCGTCCTTCCCCTAGGGCCAGGCTTTCCAGGTCCCAACCACGCACCTCAGCCACCACATCCCCAGGCACAGTGGTGCCAGCAACTGTGGGCTATTGGAGTGCGCCAACCGTCAGGTCTGCCAGTGTGCCACAGAGCGAGGGCAAGGACATCCCGCCACCTGCCAAGCTAAAAAAGTTGCCCACATCCCTGAGGGAGAAGCCGAAAACACCTGCCACCAAGGGGTCAGGGAAAACGAAACGGGATAGTGGCAAGACAGCTGCGCCACCTTCAAAGGTGGGGAAGGGCCAGAAACTGAAGGGCAGGTCAGGAGAGGGATGGTGGCACCGACTGAGGGACGAGTGTCACACCTTCTGTCCACGTCGACGCCAACCTGTAGGGTGGAGAAGACCGCAACCTGCACTGCCACAGAGAGCCCTTCGCCACAGACCCCGCCGCCAGCACCACCGCCACAGAGCCCGCCGCCACAGAGCCCGCCGCCACAGAGCCCGCCGCCAGCGGCCCCGCGACATCCTGAGCCAGTGGCACCACCGCAGACATGGCTGCCATCCCCAGTGGTCAGTCATCCGATTAAGCACTCTGGGCACAAAGCCCCCTCCAGAACCAGTGGAGAAAGGCATCCACTACCTGTGTCCTTGGCAGGATGAAGCACTCTGGGCACAAAGCCCCCTCCAGAACCAGTGGAGTATAACATCCACTACCTGTGTCCTTGGCAGGATGAAGCACTCTGGGCACAAAGCCCCCTCCAGAACCAGTGGAGTATCACATCCACTACCTCTGTCCTTGGCAGGATGAAGCACTCTGGGCACAAAGCCCCCTCCAGAACCAGTGAAGTATCACATCCACTACCTCTGTCCTTGGCAGGATGAAGCACTCTGGGCACAAAGCCCCCTCCAGAACCAGTGGAGACTGTTATCCACTTGTGATACTGTGGCTTTGCGCTCCCCAGGATGCAGCAGTGGGCGAACCACCCACTTGAGAGACTGTGGCTTTGCACTCCCCAGGATGCAGCAGTGGGCAAACCACCCACTTGAGAGACTGTGGCTTTGCACTCCCCAGGATACATCAATGGTCATGGAGCCCCCTCGTGGAGCAGTGGCGTTGTGCGTTCATCAGGCTGAGGTGCTCCCCTCCCCCGGAGGTGCCTGTCTATTTTCTATGTGATGCCCCTCCAGTGTTCTCTCCGTTTGGAGTCAGTTATCTAGTGTGGGCCTCGCCTATGCATTTTGGGCCCAGTGGTCCACGGACAATGATTGGTGCACTACCCGGACTTGTGTAGTTGGTGTACATAATTGTATATACTGTATTTTTAGTCTTGACTACTGGATTTTTATTGATTACAATTGTTCAAATCAATTCCTTTTGTCCTTGTGTTATTCAAGGGGGTGGGGAGGTGTATATGTAATGTTGCAGCATGTATTTGTGTGTATGGTGGTGGGGGATTTGCATGTGTGTGTCACTCTTTTTTCCTTCCCCCCTACCCTGTGTTGTAGGTGAAGTACTCACCGTGGTCGTCGCTGCCGTCTTTTGAGCTCCTGATAGAGGAGAGGAAGACCATCGCTGGCAGGATGTGCAGTTCTGGCTCCATGGCGTCTTGGTGCCTCGTGGAGAGGTGAGTGATTTCCCCTTCTGTGTACTGTTTCCGCCGTGTTTTTATTCGCATTGGTTCCACCCCGGAAAAGGTGGCGGATTGCCGTGTTGGGATAGGGTGGGCGGTACATTGTCTTCCGCCTGTCTGTTGGCGGTTACCGCCGCACTGTTTGTTTGTCCTGCTGCGGCGGTCGGAGTGTTAAAGTGGCTGTCTATGTTGGCGGTTTACGCCGTGGTCGTAGTTCCATTTTGTTTTCTGCCGGCATGTTGGCGGTATTACCGCCGCTTTAACACCGACCACCAGGGTTGTAATGAGGGTCTAAGTCTCTAAAAAAAACTATTGCTATCTATTTTTCCCTATCTGATAGTCAAACCTTTCAGAGCAGAAAGCTTCATAGCTGGGTGTCAGTCCACTGCTCTTAAATCCTTGTTCAAATCCAAACTTGTTTCTATAGTTAAAGGATTATGGTAACTAATGCAAGTTAGCGTAACCTTAAACTACCCAACAAAGGGGGTAAGTTCTCTACAATAATTAATAAAATCAATTGTAGTATGGGCATCGCCCCTTATAAACGTTGGAACCCCCTTTACAACTGGTGTTGGAAAGAGCAAAAAGTTAGCTGCTATCACACGATTAAGTGCATTTCAATAGGGAGAGTGCTTAAAATGCTGCATAGGACAGTCGTATTCATCAAGAAGCCCACAACAATTTAGAAACTCTGGTTCACAAAGATGAGCATTAAAATCACCAGCCCATATTATTCTTAAATCCTTCTTGCTTGTATTCATTGCCTTATGTATCATAATCTCGAGGTTGTCAATCACACTAGTGTCTGAGAGGTCAAAGATGTTAATATAATAATTAATCAGCAACACATTGAATAACTCAGCTAGTTTCAAGAAGAGGGCCAGAAAGTATGGGGATGTACCCATAACACGCACATCCACCCCCTTTGCCATTACTGATACAAAAGTGGCCAGGCCTCCCTTAGCCCTACCCACGGGGGACTTAGTTGCAGGAACACTATGGGGGTCATTACGACCTCGGTGGTCTTATAAAAAGACAGCCGAGGCCGCGGGAGACAGAATACCGCCATTGCAGGCGGTATTCCTGGCTCCCTATTATGACATTTCCGCTGGGCCAGCGGACGGTAACAGCGGAAATGTCACATCAACATTGCTGCCAGCTCGTAAAGGAGCCGGCGGCTATGCTGATGTGCAGCAGATACAGTAGGACCTGTTGCGCATTTCACTGCCCGAAATTCAGGCAGTGAAATGCGCGACGGGGCTATGCCTGGGGGCCCCTGCACTGCCCATGCCAAGTGCATGGGCAGTGCAGGGGCCCCCAGGAGCACCCCAAGTCCCCTTACCGCCAGCCTTTCAATGGCGGTGTCTATCGCCACGGACAGACTGGCGGTTGGGGACTCATAATCCCCAGGGCAGCGGTGCTTGCATCGCTGCCCTGGGGATTATGACCACCAGGCGGAATCCTGGCGGGATATTGGAGGGGCCGGCGGTATGGCCGTGGCAATTTTGCCACGGTCATAATTGCTGGCGAACACCGCCAGCCTGTTGGCGGTGTTACCGCCACCTTACCGCCAGCCGCCAGGGTCGTAATGACCCCCTATATGTGGTGTAGCCATTAATATAAGGAGGCTCTGTAAGCCAAGTCTCTTGGCAACAAATAAAGAGATTTTCTGTCACTAGTCTTAACCAGTCAGGATTTCCCATTTTAGATTTTAGTCCTGCCACGTTCCAGGAGATAATCCCGGAGACTGTCGCATCAGGTATGTTAAACGCTCCATTAGGCTGCAAATTAGGCTGGTGTGATATATTTGCCTCTGAGTTCTCTTCTAGAGAGCATCCGGTTACTAATGGTCAGTTCAATTACCTACAGAATCCAGGGGCTCAAATATATTGGATAGCATCAAAGGGGTATCAGACGACTTAGGGACAAAAAGATGGCCGAGGTTCTGTTTTCCTAAATCATTTAAATCAGGTGGCTAGGCCTGGGAGGAAGAAGAAATAAACTCTGTTAGACGTTGTACTCTGACAGACAGTGGGTGGCACTGAAGTTAAAAAATTATGGTACAAGGTATTAACTAGCCACGGGCTCCTAAAATGTATAATTATACAGTCCCCTTGTGAAGACTTAGGTGATGTACCAACCCAAGGGACCCTTCTTACAGTTAAAATTTCCCTAGAAAGATCTGCCCTCCACCCCGAGTGCTTTCCAACCCAGAGTATAACTTTATTTAACAGTGATGTATGGGACTCTGAATGTGATTTTCCTAATATAGGCACATTTTCCAAGATTAGAATATATGGAGCACAGACCAACGGAATCCTCGGATAAGGTGTTTGGGCTCTTGCGGGCACGGAAGGTAAGACCTGGGCCAAACCCTCCTGCTTATCCCTTCCCCACTGGGATGGCATATTTACAGAGCGTTCTGTAATTACAGGGCTCGGGGGCTTTAAAGCAGGGTTCTGGGCATGATTTGGCCTACCTTTTTGATCTAACAGGGTGACTGAGGCTAATGAACGTGCAGAATCAATAAAATTGGGCTGGGATTTCACCCTTGGTAATGGTGGCTTTATTGCCGCTGATAGGGAGTTGACTTTCTCCTCAAGAGCAACCACTTTATCCAAGACCAGGGAGCATAACTTTCTTTTATCACTAAAATAGTTTTCGATCTGACTGAGATAATCATTAGACAGTGTAAAGGGTTTGTATCTCCAGTCCGTTTCCCAGTGGTTTTCCTAGTTGGTTTTAGTTGTGACTTCCCCTTTCTGATCTCTATTCCTATTGAGTCCTTCCCAGATAAAAATAGATTTTGCAGATGACAGATCTGGGTCTGAAGGGGAATCTGTAACATAAGAAGGAGCCAGATGCCTCCTTTTTTTTTTTTTTAAAGGTGGACTCTGCGAGGTCATAGGAATAATTCGGTCAATTTGGAGATCCGAGTCAGTTGTGACACAAGGATTCCTTATCCTTATCACTGGAGGTTTTGCAAGGGGGGTGCCTTTCCTCCATCTCATCTTTCCCTGTTTTCGCAAGGGTTGATCCTAAAGCCACTTCTACTCTCCCTATCTCTGACTCAATGACACCCATCACAGAGGTAAGATAGCTAGTTATCAACTTAGGACCAGGGGCCTTCCTGCTAAGGGCCCCCCTTTCCATGGTCTCCTTTGCGTTTCCCCATCAAGTCTAACAATACAAAAAGTAAAAACTAATATAAAAGTGCCTTATTTTAGAAAACTAACATCAAAGGCTGACCTAACAGCCAATAAGAAGCAGGAGAATAAAAGGATAAGCCCAGCCCGGCCTCATCCGGTCGTGGACGGGTGCAGACGGGCCCGCTCTTCGCCCGGGTGCGCCCACGCGCATCCCATGCAGCGAGTCTAGACTTATGCGCCTCCAGGCACGAAAGAACAACAGCAGCCGTGGCTTCCTGCCGCAAAGACACCTGGGGGCTGTGGTTCTGTGCCCCTCCGTCCCCTGTCAGTGCGTTGCGTGCAGCAGGGGGCAAGTCCAGACTTATACACCTCCAGACGCGAAAGAAAAACAGCAGCTGCGGCTTCCTGCCGCAAAGAGACCTGGGGGCTGTGATCCTGTGCCCGTCCGTCCCTTGTCAGCGCGTCCCGCACAGCGGGGGTGGGGCGGGAGGCCAGACTTATGCACCTCTGATAGTCTAGATCAATAGAGGCTGCCCTGGGAGGGGTGGGACATGCCGAGCACATGCAGAAAGAGTAAACAATGAGACACAACCACTGTGCAGGTGCTATTGGGCACTTACTTCCGCCTCCAGCCAGCCCTCAAGTGTGCGTGAAAGTCCAATGCAGCTGATGCTAGGGAGCGCTCCCCCTGCTGACACTGTATGTATTGGATGATCGATGTACTCTCAGCTGGGTCATGTTTTACGCCGCCTCCTGTGCGTTGCAACTGCAACCAAAGGCCTGGGCCTTGTCCGGTGCTTTCTTCTTGGGCCCGATGCCTGTCAAGTCTCATCCAGGCTCTGAAGTGGAGGCTCTGCCGGGTGGTCCCTCACCACGCCAAGAGTCTTGCATTGCCCACGCGTGGGCTAAAATGAGTTGCTGGGTACCTCCCGATCACCGCCTCCAGAAGGCACAATCCCTAGTCAGGTCAGCGCCAATGGTGATCGACGCCCAGCAGTTCCGGGCCCAGCATGGCAGTCTGCCTCCTCAGTCTTCACAGTCCCCTACCTCCCCTCCTCTTACTTCCACATGCATCATGAGTGCAGGATGGAAATCGGGCTCCATCTAGCTCCTGCGCTGTAGGTCTGGTTTTCGTGAGAAGCCACATTCATATGGGGGAGCTTTGCCACTAGGTCCCACCTGTCTCTAGACCCCTTGGGCAGTCCACAGCCATCGCCCAGCAACTAATCGCCTGGTGCAGCGTGTCACCTCCTTAGTCTTGCGGCCCCTTTTCTATTGGCTACTCGCTTCTGAAAACGTCACTGGCTCAGGAGTAAGGGGGGGAAAAGGGCTCTGCTGAGCTCTGGCTCCCACACTCACCTCATCATCTTAAGGAGCTCAGTCCGTTGGTAGGCACAGAAGCCCATCATCAGGCCTCAGACTTGCTGGCCCCACCAACCCAGAAGTGCACCACTGACGGAGGGGGTGAGGGCACCCAACCTTCAAGGACGCCATAGGCAGCTGGATTAACTGCCAGTGCTGAGCCCCTGCATTATATTTGTATGGATTCTGGGGCCAGTAGTGGGAGCTTTAACAATCACCCACCGCCACCTTGGCCTGTCAAGCCACGCCCCATTGAGAGAAAAAGTATGTCTAGTGCTTCTGACAGATGTGTGATCACCTTGTGTTTTGCATGAGTCTTACACATCAAGTAAGTGAAAGAGGAAGCTCAGATATTAATGGTAGATAACTGCACAAAGCTTTAGTATCTTGGTAACGGAATCAAGACAAATGAAACAGCACTTTAGGACCTGGTGACAATGAAAGATGAAGCACAACGGAAGATTAGGAAACTTAATCTGCATGATCTACAAGATCTACAAGTGAAGAGCAAAGATCATGAACATTGTTCATGAGTTGACAACATCTGTGTTGGTAACTTGAAAGACTGAGTTTACAAAAGGACTAGATGGGCTGGATCCAGACAACATTTTGGTGGATTTTAGGAGAGTTGTGGTCTTTAGCCAGTTGCATTGGATCTCCCAGATTACCAACACATTGCAGCTAGGATACTGAAAAAAAAAAGTTAAACATGCCATGAAAATTCCACACGCAAAAGGTCAGGCCAGTCTTTTCCATTTGCACTGATGCAAAGAAACTGACTTTTTTTATGGATGATAATCTGTTGTTCCTAAGTGTAAAAAGTACCGGGGAAGAGTGCCCACCTCAGGAAAATACACACTACTCTTGTCAGGGTAAACCCTCAACGCCACTAAATTAACATAGGCTCAAACCCCTCGTAGCCATCACAGCGACAGGCTTAACCTAGAGCAATATGTAAAGTATTTATGTAGTTCAAAACAGTAATAAAGTGAAAACACCAAACAATACAAATTCCAAACCCCCGTTAGAAAACTAAAGAAAGGTTTAACTGACAACATGAAACTGAAAACATCCAATAAAAGGAACCATCGATGTGGATTTTTAAAGATTTAGGTGAAAATAAAACTAATCAGTACAAAGTGCCAATGGTAGTCAATGGTGGTGGTAAAACAGGACCTAGGTGCCTTTTGAGACCAACCGCAATGGAGCCCTGGTCAGATACACCAAGTGAATTAGTCCCTGTGAAAGCCTGGAAGTCAAAAAAGTTCGAAAAGTTTTGAAAGTACCAATCCAAAAAGGGACTGTCATTTTTTGTTTCTTGAAAAACAGTTGTCCTCAGCAGGACAAATCTGAAACTGCAGCAGCTGTCAGTCAGATACCTGCTGTAGATTGATCTAGTTAAGAGCCTGGAGCTTTTGAGGTTTTTTTGCTTGAAAAAGGTTTCCAAGTCCTAAAACAGAAAGGGACTTTGCATTTGTTCAGAGATGCAAGAGCCTTTCAGTGTAGTAACTCTGAAATTCAAAGCAACAACATGAAACTGCTGTCAAGTACTTATCACTGTATGTCGCCTTGGCCCTGGAGCAAAGGTTTTCAAAAGTTTCCAAACCTTTTTCTAGTGTCAAGCAACCATGGGAGCACACTTCTAAGCTGCCAGAACATTAAGGGAGACACAAAGAGAGTCTGAGGGTGCCAGGCAGAGGCTATCGGCAAAGTCTAGTCCAAATTCACCTGGGAACAGAAAAGGCCTTTTGCAGCTTTCTGTGTCAGTTAACTGACCCTTGGAGTCCATTTCTTTGTCCGGGGAACAAGAGGGGGAGTCAAGGCCAGACCTACAGAGCTCCTCACAGGTCACAGACTTGTCCAGTCCTGTACGCTTCTTCTGCAGATCTAGAAAGTGGGGTGCACCATTTTTGCCTGGCACTAACTAAAGGGTAGAGTTGACCCCAGGGCACTTCTAAACCAATCAAGTAAAGGTTCCAGGAGCCAACCTGACCCACTTTTCCAGTAGTTCCCATGTGTCTTACTGAAAGCAGTGCCAAAATGCCATGTGTCTGGGCATTTTCGAGATGGCAAACATCTTCGGCCACACTAAACGTGGGTGGCTCTGAAGGTTCTGGGTGTATAATGGAGTCCATTATGGTAATCGTAAGTATCCTCCCACATCTAACATTAATATTCAGTCTGCAGAAGGCACTGTACGCTCAACAAACCCAAAGACAGGAGTCTGGTAGGGCAAAAGAAAGACTTTTACAACCAGACAATGGGTAGACAGCAATTGTACTGGCATCCAGTTCGCTCCCTTTCAAGTGCACCAAAGTGTTAAATGTGCTCAACAGACTTCAGGCAGAATTTGACATTGAAGTGTCAACAGAATGCCCATAGCCCCCACCTTGCATATTCTATTGAGCACAGAGAAGGCATCTCTTCCTAGTGTGGTGAGCCTATTGTGTGTTCGTGGGAGGAATTTCACACCTCATCCCAGGCTGAGTACAGGCTCGGAGTTCCTGGAGAGTTAATGCAAATTAGCCTCCAGGAACTTCAGGCAGGGTAAATGAACCATTTAAAAGGTACTTTTCGTAACTGTTTAATAAAAACTCCAACATCACCGCTGAATTGGATTTTAGTAACTATTAAAAATAGTTATTTAATTATTTTTCTGGCAGTCCTATTCCCGAGATACAGAATTACTTTTTTAAAGTGTACTCTGTTCTACATACGACAACTCGGCCTGACAGAGAACATAGCGTTAGGGCATAGTCACTATAGGGACATGGTATTTGTAAGATACTTGGTTACTGGTTGAGGGGGGATAAGCCCTACTCAAGCAACCACAACAATCGTTGTCAAGGTAAAGTCACATGCAAACCCCAAATTAATCTATGCTTAACTCTCTGGTAGCCTGGCATGAAAGTAGTCAGGCTTAATAATGTGTAAAATATTTATGATGCACACAAACAGTAAGAAAGTGAAAACACAAGCAGCGGTCCCGCTGTGGAGTTTCGTGAGGCAATGCGTCACACATCAGCTCCTAGGTGGAATTTCTGGTCAGCGATGCATCGCTCTGTGGCTCTGATCCGTTGACCCTGCTGGAATCATGGCTGGGGCTGGCAGCGCACCTTCATGCCCACTTCTAGGGGTCCAGGATAAAGGGGAGCACCCCTTCGGAGAGTAGAACACACAGCTGCAGAGTCCAGGGGCTGGGTAGAAAATGGAGGAAGTCTGTTCTGTCCCAGGGGCTTCTGATCAGGAGGCCAGCCAACTAGCCCTATAAGTCACTCTGGTAGTCCTGAGTTCAGGATACAAGTCCAGTCCTTCACTCAAGCAGGAGAGCAGCAGGGCAACACAGCAATACAGCAGAGTGGCAGTCCTTCTTGCAGTAGTGCAGCACAGCAGTCTTTCACAGGTCCAGATATGTACTGAAAAGTTGGGTTCCGAAGCCCAATAGTTATACTTAGTTCCCATTTGAAGTAGGACAAAGTAGGAAGAGCTTGTAGAGCCCCCTCACCCCAGAAAGGCTTGGAATTTCCTCCCTTGGCCCAGGATTGTCTGGAGGCACAATAGACTTGTGCCAAAGCCTTGGTGGAAGTGCCCAGGCAGGGCCTTCGTGATGTGTAAGTGTGATAGGTGACAGCTCCTCCCCATAAGTAACTCAGAGTGGCCCATCCTGCCAACACCAAGCTTCTCTTTCTGCTACTGTCTGAGAGCAAAACACAAAGACCAATTGCCAACTACACTTTGTCATGTGACCCAGGTATAGGCAGCAGACACCAAATGGTTGGGACAAGAAAATGGCAACTTTCAAAAAGTGATGTTTTGAGAATGGTGACTAAAAATCTGACTTTACAATTAAAAAGGGCTTTTAATTCAAATCCTTTTGACACAAAACTCAACCTATCCACCTGCTCCCCAATTAACAGTTATTTAAAATGCAATAAGGTGCCTCAATGTAATCCTATAGGAGAGGCAGACCTTACAGTAGCGAAAAATGTATTTAGGAGTGACATGTCCCACTTTTTAAATACACTGCACCCTGCCCTCTGTGCTGTCCTGGGCTTACCCTAGGGGTGACATATGTATTGAAAAGGAAAAAGTTTGGGCAAGGCAAAAGGTATGTTTTGACAGGTCGGAATGGTAGTTTAAAACTGCACACACAGGCTGCAGATGTTTAGAAAGGATACTTAAGTGGGTGGCAAACTAGTGCTCGAGGCCCATTAGTAGCATTTATGTTACAAGCCCTGCTTACATGTGGTGCAACTTTACTAGTGAATTATAAGCAAATTAAATATACCAATTGGGTATAAACCCATTCTACCATGTTTAGGGGATAGAGAACACAAAAGTTTTAGCATGGGTTAGCAGCAATAAAGTGCCTAGAGTCCTAAGGCCGGCAAAAATGAGGTTAGCAAAAATAGGAAGGTTAAAGGGAAAAGTAATGGGGGGTGACCGTGCACGGCACAAGCCATGCTGCTGGTTGTAGCTCCGAGACTCAAAGGACCCCATTGCTAGCATAGGCCCTAGGATCTGTTATTCAAGAGACCAGTTAAGGCAGATTGGTAAGCAGTGTGAAAACTACTCTTCCACAACTACCCCCTTTGAGACAGGGACCAACCCTCCTCCATATACCAACACAAAAACCCCACCACTTTGAGATGTGGCCTACTAAAGGACAGGTTCCTCGTGAAGCATTCCACAGAAATTAGTTTGCTGATTAATACTGAGAATATGGAAACAATGTTTATAACCAATGTTGGCCACCCCTGACTGCAATAGACCAAGGCAAGGCATGCCCTCTGGGCTACAAAGTGCTTTATAATGAAAATGTCACTTACCCAGTGTACATCTGTTCGTGGCATCAGTCGCTGTAGATTCGCATGTTTTGCATAGCTCGCCATCTGGTGTTGGGCCGGAGTGTTACAAGTTGTTTTTCTTCGAAGAAGTCTTTCGAGTCACGGGACCGAGTGACTCCTCCTTTTGTCTCCATTGCGCATGGGCGTCGACTCCATCTTCGATTGTTTTTCCCCCGCAGAGGGTGAGGTAGGAGTTGAATTGTAGTAATAGTGCCCATGCAATGGAGTGACTAAGTATGTACTTATTTAAGGTTGAAATGATATATATACAAATAGTTGAAGGTAACTTCCGAACTGCTACAGGCTCCCGGGGAGGCGGGTGGGCACATGCGAATCTACAGCGACTGATGCCACGAACAGATGTACACTGGGTAAGTGACATTTTCAGTTCGATGGCATCTGTCGCTGTAGATACGCATGTTTTGCATAGACTAGTAAGCAGTTATCTCCCCAAAAGCGGTGGCTCAGCCTGTAGGAGTGGAAGTAGTCTGAAACAATGTTCTTAATACGGCTTGACCTACTGTGGCTTGTTGTGCGGATAACACGTCTACACAGTAGTGCTTGGTGAATGTGTGAGGCGTAGACCATGTGGCTGCCTTACATATTTCTTGCATTGGGATGTTTCCTAGAAAGGCCATGGTAGCACCTTTCTTTCTGGTTGAGTGTGCCCTTGGTGTAATGGGCAGCTGTCGTTTAGCTTTAAGGTAGCAGATTTGGATGCATTTAACTATCCATCTGGCTATACCTTGTTTTGATATTGGGTTTCCTGCATGAGGTTTTTGAAATGCAATAAATAGTTGTTTAGTATTTCTGATGTTCTTTGTTCTGTCAATGTAATACATTAATGCTCTTTTGACATCTAATGTATGTAGTGCCCTCTCAGCTACGGTATCTGGCTGTGGAAAGAACACTGGAAGTTCCACTGTTTGATTTAGATGGAACGGTGAAATAACCTTTGGTAAAAATTTTGGATTAGTCCTTAGGACGACCTTATTCTTGTGTAGTTGTATAAAAGGTTCTTGTATTGTAAATGCCTGAATCTCGCTTACTCTTCTTAGGGAAGTAATGGCGATGAGAAATGCAACCTTCCAGGTTAGGAACTGTATTTCGCAGGAGTGCATGGGTTCAAAAGGTGGACCCATAAGTCTAGTTAGGACAACATTTAGGTTCCATGAAGGAACAGGTGGTGTTCTTGGTGGTATAATTCTCTTAAGGCCCTCCATGAATGCTTTAATGACTGGTATCCTATATAGGGAAGTTGAATAGGTAGTCTGCAGGTATGCAGATATTGCTGCAAGGTGTATTTTAATGGAAGAGAAAGCCAGGTTAGATTTTTGTAAGTGAAGCAAGTAACCCACTACATGTTTTGGAGTCGTGTGTAATGGTTGGATTTGATTAATATGGCAGTAGCAAACAAACCTCTTCCATTTACTTGCATAGCAGTGCCTGGTGGATGGCCTTCTGGCTTGCTTTATGACTTCCATACATTCTTGGGTAAGTTGTAAGTGCCCGAATTCTAGGATTTCAGGAGCCAAATTGCTAGATTCAGCGATGCTGCATCTGGGTGTCTGATCTTTTGGTTGTGTTGTGTCAATAGATCTGGCCTGTTGGGCAATTTGATGTGGGGTACTACTGATAGGTCTAGCAGCGTTGTGTACCAGGGTTGCCTTGCCCAAGTTGGTGCTATTAATATGAGTTTGAGTTTGTTTTGACTGAGTTTGTTTACCAGATAAGGAAGGAGAGGGAGAGGAGGAAAAGCGTAAGCAAATATCCCTGACCAGTTCATCCATAGGGCATTGCCTTGGGACTGCTTGTGTGGGTATCTGGATGCGAAGTTTTGGCATTTTGCGTTCTCCTTCGTCGCAAACAAGTCTATTTGAGGTGTTCCCCAGAGTTTGAAATAGGTGTTCAGAATTTGGGGGTGAATTTCCCATTCGTGGACCTGTTGGTGATCTCGAGAGAGATTGTCTGCGAGTTGATTCTGAATCCCTGGTATAAATTGTGCTATTAGGCGAATTTGGTTGTGAATTGCCCAACGCCAAATTTTTTGTGCTAGCAGGCTTAACTGCGTGGAGTGTGTCCCCCCTTGTTTGTTTAGATAATACATTGTTGTCATGTTGTCTGTTTTGACGAGAATGTATTTGTGAACTATTATTGGTTGGAAAGCTTTTAGTGCTTGAAAAACTGCTAGCAGTTCTAGGTGATTTATATGCAGTTTTGTTTGATGTACGTTCCATTGTCCTTGTATGCTGTGTTGATCGAGGTGTGCTCCCCACCCTGTCATGGAAGCATCTGTTGTTATTACGTATTGTGGCACTGGGTCTTGGAAAGGCCGCCCTTTGTTTAAATTTATGTTGTTCCACCATAGAAGCGAGAGGTAAGTTTGGTGGTCTATTAACACCAGATCTAGAAGATGACCCTGTGCTTGTGACCACTGTGATGCTAGGCACTGTTGTAAGGGCCTCATGTGCAGTCTTGCGTTTGGGACAATGGCTATGCATGAAGACATCATGCCTAGGAGTTGTAATATCATCTTTGCTTGTATCTTTTGTGTTGGATACATGCGTTGTATGATGTTGTTGAAATTTGGGATTCTTTGGGGACTTGGAGTGGCTACTCCTTTTGTTGAGTCTATTATGGCTCCTAGGTATTGTTGTACCTTGCACGGCAGAATGTTGGATTTCGTGAAGTTGACGGTGAACCCTAGTTTGAAGAGGGTTTGTATGATCTGATTTGTGTGGTTTGAGCACTCTATTAACGAATGGGCCTTGATTAGCCAGTCGTCTAGATATGGGAACACATGTATTTGCTGCCTTCTGATGTGTGCAGCGACTACTGCTAGACATTTGGTAAAGACTCTTGGTGCGGTTGTTAATCCGAAAGGCAATACCTTGAATTGGTAATGTATTCCTTTGAATACAAACCTTAGGTATTTCCTGTGCGATGGGTGTATTGGTATATGGAAATACACGTCTTTGAGGTCTAAAGTTGTCATGTAGTCGTGTAGTTTTAGCAATGGTAACACTTCTTGTAGTGTGACCATGTGAAAGTGGTCTGATTTGATGAATGTGTTTACTATTCTGAGGTCTAGGATTGGTCTCAGCGTTTTGTCCTTCTTTGGTATCAGAAAGTACAGTGAGTAAACTCCTGTGTTTATTTGTGTGTTTGGTACTAATTCGATTGCATTCTTCTGCAATAGTGCCTGCACTTCTATCTCCAGGAGATTGGAATGATGTTTTGTCAAATTTTGTGCTTTTGGTGGTATGTTTGGAGGGAATTGTAGAAATTCTATGCAATAACCATGTTGGATAATTGCTAGAACCCAAGTGTCTGTAGTGATTTCCTCCCATGCTTTGTAATAATGACCTATTCTTCCCCCCACTGGTGTTGTGTGGAGGGGGTGAGTGACATGTGAGTCACTGCTTAGTAGTAGGGGTTTTGGGGCTTTGAAATTTTCCCCTATTCCTAGGGAATTGCCCTCCTCTATATTGTCCCCGAAAACCTCCTCTGTACTGTCCCTGGTAACTGGACGGTGTTGCCTGTGAGGTGCTGGCTTGTGTGCCCTGACCCCGAAACCCCCCTCTAAAGGGTGTTTTACGGAATGTGCTGTAATTCCCTCTGCTCTGCGGGGAGTAGAGTGCGCCCATGGCTTTAGCAGTGTCCGTGTCCTTTTTGAGTTTCTCAATCGCTGTGTCCACTTCTGGACCGAACAGTTCTTTTTCGTTAAAAGGCATATTGAGAACTGCTTGCTGAATCTCTGGTTTAAATCCAGACGTTCGTAGCCATGCATGCCTTCTGATAGTTACAGATGTATTAATTGTCCGTGCAGCTGTATCTGCAGCGTCCATGGAGGAGCGTATTTGGTTGTTTGAAATGTTCTGTCCCTCCTCAACCACTTGTTTTGCCCTCTTTTGTAGGTCCTTGGGCAGATGTTCAATGAGATGTTGCATCTCATCCCAATGGGCTCTGTCATAGCGCGCAAGTAGTGCCTGAGAGTTAGCGATGCGCCACTGGTTTGCAGCTTGTGCTGCGACTCTCTTACCAGCTGCATCGAACTTGCGGCTTTCTTTATCTGGGGGTGGTGCATCTCCAGATGTGTGGGAGTTGGCCCTTTTCCTAGCTGCTCCTACAACGACAGAGTCTGGTGGCAGCTGTGTAGTAATGAAAACCGGGTCTGTAGGAGGCGCCTTATACTTTTTTTCCACTCTTGGTGTGATTGCCCTACTTTTGTCCGGCTCCTTAAAGATTTCGTTTGCGTGCCGGAGCATACCAGGGAGCATAGGCAGGCTTTGGTAGGAGCTGTGGGTGGAGGAGAGGGTGTTGAATAAAAAGTCATCCTCGACCTGTTCTGAGTGGAGGCTTACATTGTGAAATTGTGCTGCTCTAGCCACCACTTGAGAATACGCAGTGCTGTCCTCTGGTGGAGATGGCTTCGTAGGGTATGCCTCCGGGCTGTTATCTGACACTGGGGCGTCGTATAAGTCCCATGCGTCCTGATCTTGGTCACCCTGGCTCATGGTGGTGTGAGCTGGGGAATGTGATGGAGTTTGTGCTGGTGAGACGTTAATTACAGGTGGAGGAGAGGGTGGTGGAGTAACCTTTTTCACCACCTTTGTTTGTGGTGTTTGTTCAGTTTGGAACTCCAATCTTCTCTTTCTTCTAATAGGGGGAAGGGTGCTTATTTTTCCTGTCCCCTCCTGTATGAAAATACGCTTTTGTGTATGGTCTACATCAGTTGATTGTAGCTCTTCCTCAAACCTATGCTTTCGCATTTGGGAGGTTAGCGATTGCTCTTCTGTATAAGAGCCTGAAACTGGGTCGGTTGCAGTCTGTTTTGGCACCGAAACCCTGTCTGCATCTTTTTTCGGCTCCGAGGTGACTTTTTTCTTTTTCGGGGCCGAAACCTCTCGGCGTCGATCTTCGTCGGTGCCGCTGTCTCGGCGTCGAGCCGTGTCTACACCGGTATCTCGGTGTCGATGCTTGTCTCCAGCACTTTCTCGGTCCCGAGAAGGCTGCGTGCCGGTGTCTCGACCGGAGTCGGACGATCTCGGCACTGTTTGGGCCTTTTTCGGTGCCGACGGTCGGTCACCGAATTTATGGGTCGAGCCATGGCCTGGTGGCAGTGGCGTCCCCTGGGCCTTGTAAATCTTCTTCTGAGTGGTTTTCGACGTCTTACTCACGGTTTGTGTATCGTCTAATCCTTCGGAGTCCGATTCGTGGATCGAAAAGGTTCCTTCCTCTTCTTGTTCCTCGAACTCTCGGTGGGCTGTCGGCGCGGACGCCATCTGAAGTCTTCTGGCTCGACGGTCTCGGAGTGTTTTTCGGGACCGGAACTCACGACAGGCCTCGCAGGTGTCTTCACTGTGCTCAGGTGACAGGCACAGGTTACAGACCAAGTGTTGGTCTGTATAGGGGTATTTATTGTGGTCCGTTCCATCGGCGTTCTTCTGCACGCGGTCGGGCCGACCAGGCCCCGACGGGGGATCGAAAAACTACCCCGAAGGGCACCGGAGCTCTTCGATCTTTCGACGCGGTGTTGAATCTAACTACGCCGATCCCGAACGCAACAATACCGACGAAAATCTTCCGAAATTAGCTATCTTTCCGTTCCGAAACTCGGAGCGACAGGAACACGTCCGAACCCGATGGCGGCAAAAAAAAATCGAAGTTGGAGTCGACGCCCATGCGCAATGGAGACAAAAGGAGGAGTCACTCGGTCCCGTGACTCGAAAGACTTCTTCGAAGAAAAACAACTTGTAACACTACGGCCCAACACCAGATGGCGAGCTATGCAAAACATGCGTATCTACAGCGACAGATGCCATCGAACACCATGTTTAAACAAAGAAGGTGGGGGCAGTATTTCCTATACTGATAAATGGAAACTCTCTTCGCTGACCCTTGACAAAATATTAAGCCCTGAACTATTGCAATTTACTTTAAAGTCGGGAAGGCGCTCTGTGTTTCCTGGAGTCAGATGTCATAGGCCTTGAGGCTCCTCAAGACCACAAGGTAAACCACTTATAGAGGTTATATCCAACATGGTCCTTGCACATTGTAAGCTCTTTCTATTCAGAGATATTAATCCATGGCTCGGGGAGGATCTATCACTACCACTTAAAGAACTGCAGGGTGCCCACAAAATTCTGGGACTGCGGCAGTGAGAGGTCACAACCTAAATCTTATTTTTTCACCTGACTGGTTAGTTTCAGTAAAAGATATACTACTCTTGCGCTGACCCGACCATGCACTACTATTCTTCCTCCTCAATTTAAAGGAATCTTACACCCTAAAGACAGTCACAACCATAACGAGGAAAGGCAGGGCCTGACGCAAACTCAGCAGGCAAACCTTTCAAATAATTGTAACCCCAAGAAATCAGTAGTTTAGTTTGGTTTAGGAGTTTGGAAAGCGCATGGCTACCCGAAGGCCTCCCAGAGCTAGAGCGGAAGCAGAACGACAAGGAGACAACTTATGCTGTGTACAAAAGGGTCTTCAAAATCTTATGAAAGGAAATTTCTTGACTATCCTGGCGGAGCTCCAAGGGAAGGGAATTCCAGAGATTTGAGGCTCTAAATGCTAAAGATCGACCTCCCCATCTTGCTTTTTTAATCAGTGGAACATTAATTAGGGAGGTCGTCGAGGATCTAAGAGCCCTTTGAAGGATGTACGGCGTTGCAATCTGTTTAAGGAAGGCCAGATCCTTATTATACAGAGCTCTGTGCAAAGTGCAGAGGGCCTTGAAGTTGATCCATTGTTCCACAGGCAGCCAGTGAAGGGAAACTAAAGCAGGATTTTGGGACTGGTGTCTGGGAATCTTCATAGGCAAGCGTGCTCAGGGTTCTGCACCACCTGAAGTCTTTTTAGTACATATCGAGGTGAACTCCGCGAGAGGATATTTCCATAGTCCAGGAGTGAAATTATGAGAGCCCGAGTGATTAGTCCTTTGGCTTGACAAGGAAGTACCTTATCGACTTTTCTAAAAAGTATTAATAGACCAAAACAGGTGGCTGCCAGCTTTTTAGATTGATAGTCCATAGTCAGGTGGGAGTCCAGCCAAAAACCCAAGGCCTTTATGTTATCTCTTGGTGGAGGCAGGCCTTCCAATCCATCAGGGTGCAGAGAAGGGGATCTGATTGGGCCATAATTACCCACCAGCATTATTTCTTTTTTTTCTTCGTTCAGCTTAAGTTTACAGCCGGCCAATCATCTAGCTATTACTTGAAGATAGGGTGTCAGGTTGGGCTGACCTGTCTTAGAGATGGTTGAGAATGAGAAGACCAGCTGTGTATCAGCAGCGTAGGAAAACCAGTGACAAGCCGTAAGGTTCCACAATCTCAGCTAGAGGGGACATATAGATATTAAACAACACAGGGCTGAGAGAGGAGCCCTGGGGCACGCCACAGCTGAGAGGAAGGCTGATGGGGGGAAAAAGGAGCGATCAAGAACTTGAAAGGTTCTATACCTCAAAAAGGAAACAAACTATTTCAAAGCGCCCCTTGATGCCTGCATGGAAAATTCTTTGAAGCAGAATGTTATGATCTACGGTGTCAAAAGCAGCACTTCGGTCCAATAGAATGATGGTGGCAGTGCCCCCTAAATCCAGTCGGCGTCGGACATCCTCGACTACTGCCAGAACGGCAGACTCAGTACTGTGTTGGGGTCTGAAGCCCATTTGACTACGATGAAGGATCTTGTGCTCTTCAAGAAAACCTAACAGATTTCTATTGACATGTTTTTCAATCAGTTTAGGTGCTATAGGCAAGACAGAAATTGGCCTATAGTTACTCAATAGGGCTGTATCTAGATGAGGCTTTTTAAGTAAAGGTTTAATTATAGCATGTTTCCAATGTAACGGAATAAGGACTTTTATAAAAGACTTGTTGAGGGCCTTAGACAGAGCAGGGGCAATCATGTTTGAAACTAATGCCAAAATGTGAGGAGGGTCAGGGTCCAGTGGAGATCCTGATTTTATAATGTGTAACAAGTTAGTTACCTATTCTTCCATAAGAGGCAGAAAATCGAATAGAGGATTCTGGAGTTTAGAACCTGAGCCTGGCCTGCAAGGTCGTCATTTTGGGTTGTCATATCTGAAAAAGCTAAACTGATGTCTAGAATTTTCTTTCGAAAGAAACAGGCCAAATTATTGCTATGCTTCTTTGAGGCTTCAGTGAGATCAGTGTGAGAGGACACTTGACTGATTTCTTTAAATATTGAGAAGATTTCTTTGGGAGAGTTGGAAGACTGATATATTTTAGATGCATACTATGATGACTGTGTGGCTTTAGTTTCTCTATGGAAGTGTCTAATTGCTTTCCTATATTAATTGTTTGAGGACATATCATACGTTTTACTTCACTTTCTTTCAAGGCACTTACACCCCTTTTTTAGCAGCAATACCTGAGGAGTGAACATGGTGATTTTTTTACCTCGGTGATAGTTTTTATTGGTAGTACAGAGCCTAAGGAAGTGGAGATCCATTCATTGAATTTGTATGCTGAATTTAGAGTGGAATTAAGGAGAATGGCTCTAGTGTTCTCAAAGGCGGAGATCCATTCCTTGCAATTTATCTTAGACCAGTGCCGACCAGATCACTTGTTTGCTAGTCAACCTGTGTCAGCAGCTGTATTGAGTACCATGAGCCTACTTAAAAAGTGGTCGGACCATGACAGAGGAAGGGGTGTCTGAGTTGAAAGTTCTGAGATGTTGCTGAACACAAGGTCGATCATATGACCTTTGGTAAGTGTAGGGCCATTAATCATCTGTGTGAGACCTAGCGCCTCAAGGTCTGTAAGTAGTGTTTTAGCCACTGCATTACTTGGTTAGTCCGCTTGAATATTAAAATATGCGAGAATAATAAAGTTAGATTTACTACCAACTAGATCAGCAACTTGTTCAGGAAGAGCTTGAATAAACAGATTGTGAGGGCTAGGGCTAGCACCACCTGCTGCCACCGAACATGGGCAGCAGGAGTCAAACGAGGAACAAGGGAGAGAGGGACAAGGAGACTAAAAGGTAAACACAGCAAAAAGGCAGAGCGATAGAGCACAATGAGGTCTGTCTTATCGAGTGTCTGCAGGTCCGCTGCACGCCCGCTGACTTATGACCCTTATAAAGAGGTCAGAGAGGCAGCAGACAGTGCACCTACAACGGCAACCAAAATGGTTTCTCCACGCTGCACAGAAGCCCAGCGGAAAAATGGCGCCCTTCCAGTCTTAAAAACAATTAAAAGTAAGCTGCAATAAGCTACTAGCACCACCTTTTGCCACTGAACAAGGGCAACAGGGGTCAAATGAGGAATGAAGGAGGAAGGGACCGAGAATAAAAGGTATAAAACATTTTTTTTAAAAGCTGCAATATGCGGCTAGCACCACCTGCTGCCACTGATGACTGGCAGCAGGGATAAAATGAGGAACAAGGGACAGCGATAATAAAAGGTAAACATAGCAATAACGAAGAGCGATAGACAGCAATAAGGTCTGTCGTAGCAACTGTCTGATAGAGGACACGTGTTTAGCTCTCGAGGAGGGTATCTCAGCAACACTTGACTCAGAAATACCACTCACAAATTTAAAATTGCGTTGTCAACCCTCTGCCCCGTGGTCTAGCACATCAGTAAATGTTTTGAAACAAGCCTGTAAAAAACTAGAAAGGAAGTGGGGTAGGTCTTATTCAGAAGAGGACTATAAATACTTAAAGAAGTTGCTGAATGGCAGGCTACTATGCCACTACTATCATTGCTGCTTCTAACAGTGCAAGGAAGGTCTTCAACATTTTACGTGATCTGTCCAACCCAAAGTGTCAAAAATGGGCAATAACACCCTTGCAAGATCTTTGTAAAAAATCTTGCTGATTTCTTTGGTAAGAAGATCAGCTCAAGATTCTGGAGGACATTGGAGGCCTCCCTAAAGCTATAGTGCCTGGTCAGGGTGAAACACATCCAGATGAAATTATAGTATTAGTCACATCAATTCCTTCCAATATCGAATCTTCCATACAGGTGGGAAATCTTCAATCCAATATCTGAAGGCCGGTTTCGGGCCATTGCTATGTCCATTTCGTCAGGCTCACCTCTTGACCCCCCTACCATACAAGGTATGGAAGGAGATAGCAGATTACTTGATTCCCCAACATTGCAGATATGCAATCAATCTTTGGAGTCATGTACTGTCCCATGGATATAGAAGAGGTCCATAACTACTCCCCCCGCGACATGCTGAAAAAAATATCTACGGCTGATTCGCTTGTCCTCAGTAATTAAAGGCAATATCACTTCTTCCTTTATCAGTAAAAATACTGGAGTGCTTTATTAGTAGGACGTTGTCCCAGTAACTGGAAGACCACTCTCTCAGAGCAGTTTGGTTTTAGGCCAGGACATGATACTGAGTCAGCCACTCTGGTTTAAGGTGATCAGCGCAAAGTCCACGGCTCTCATACTGCTTAATCTGTGGCCTTTGATACGGTCA
This sequence comes from Pleurodeles waltl, assembly GCF_031143425.1. Classification (NCBI taxonomy): domain Eukaryota; kingdom Metazoa; phylum Chordata; class Amphibia; order Caudata; family Salamandridae; genus Pleurodeles; species Pleurodeles waltl. The sequence continues at coordinate 933,988,826 of NC_090444.1, forward strand.
ACGACAAAACTCTCCTGGCTATTGGAGTTGGTGGTACCGCACTAAAGTCGATAAGCTCCTACCTCTCACATAGGTACCAGGTGGTTTCTTTGTCCACTTACAGCTCTGATTTAAAAACCAACCAACAAGGAGTTGCGCGCGGTTCGGCTTTCAGGCCTACCCTCTTTAATATTTACATGAGGCCGCTCATTATCTTATCAAGGCCCATAATATCAGACTGATTACTTACATTGATGACACTCAGCAGATTTTGTCCATCAACAACCAGCAGGATATTGTTGACACGTTCCAGAATTGTATGAAAGACATTGCTAATTTGCTGAACACAAATTCCCTCAAATTTAACGGGAATAAAACTGAGTTTCTCTTCTGCGAATAAAGTCCCTTTGACAGTCCTCTTTAACTTCTGGCATCTCACAACAGTTGAAGAGCTGCATTTTCCTGACACAGTCTTCAACCTTGGGGTTAACTTTGATACAAAACTATCCCTGGAGAACCAGGTCATCAAAATAGCAGCTACTTTAAAAGGCAATACCACTTCTTCCTTTACCAGTAAAAAAACTTGAGTGCTTTATTAGTAGACCTTCGTGGTCTCAGGAAGCTTTACCCAAGCCAAATCTCAAATCGTGAACAGCGTAATTCTAAGCAGGCTAGATTATTGTAATGCTCTGCTACTCAGAGCGCAGACTATCTCATTAACAGACTTTATAAAGTCCAAGCATCAGCTCCTAAACGTGCATTAAACAAACCATGTAGAACACCCACATCTGATATGATGAAGGAACTGCACTGGCTTCCTCTATAACAGATGATAGCCTTCAAATCTATGTGTATTGTCTTCAAGGCACTTCAGAGCATGGGTTTTGTGTCCCTGCAACAGAGTCTAAATAGATATACCCTGGGGGATGCCTCCATTCAGCATAAGTGAACCTCCTTTGTGTAAACAGATTCTGTCAAATTAAACAAGGAGGACAAACCTTTCTGGTGAAGGAAGCCCAGCTCTGGAACACGTTACTATTCACTCACAATAGTCTAATCATATTCCGCTCTTCAGGAAGGCCTTGAAGACCTGGCTCTCCCATAACAACTGTGTGGTCTTCGTGTGCTTACTTTAACAGCTGCTATGTTCAGATAAAAGCCCTCAGCATCAAGATACCTGGAGGGTGACAGCAGCACTATATAAATATATACAGAAAAATATGCTATAATAATAATAATGACCACTTTAAGGCTATCAGATCTAACAGTAATATTAATCTACATGTGCCACGTCTAAGTACCCGGCACTCTGCCTTTTGGGCTACAAGGCCCACTTAGGGGTGACTAACATATGTAACAAGGAGGTCTAACTGTCAAAAAGGGTGATTTTCACAGGTCGCACTGCAGGTTTTATATTGCAGCGGTCACCCTACACACAGTAGGCCTGAAAGCTATGTTTACATTGTCACTATAGTGGATGGCACACCACGTCTTCTATTTCACAACAGGCATTTCACTTTCAGGCCCTGGGGATATTTATACATCATATGCCTGGGATTTATAGGCAAGTTAAAAGTGCAAATCAAGAGGAAGCCAATTTAACCATGTTAAGAGAGTCACATAGGCAGTATATTTGTGGTTGGGGGTAAAGTGCACAGAGTTCTAAATCTAGCTGGAATCTTGTTAAAAAAAAAGTTAAACAATCTGGGGGACCATGCAGAACAGGAAGATTTCCTACACCAAGTGTGTCCTTAAAGTTGGTACATCCATTACTACATGAATTAGAGAAGTTTAGAGTAGCAGGAGCTTTAACATTAACCTGTCCAAGTCTGAATTATTAAATCACATTAGGCGAAAGGAATGATTAGTGTTTTAATATGAGAACAGACAAAATATTATTAAATATTTAGGGATCCACATTATGAAACACATCAATTTTCTTTTTATGATTAAATAAACAAGTTAACTGCATGAAGTCAAAGGCAAATTGACACACTGGAAAGGACTATGTATTATTGGTGTTAGTTAGGATGGAGTTGAATGCGCATCTTACCAACACTTTAACTTCTCAGACACACCAAGTTCTGGTTCTCAAACATACTCAGAAAAGCACCATGAAGTCCTTGCATAAATTATAGTCTGTAAATAGGTTACATGATAACCATTTTTATACATATTTATACAGGACTCCACAGTTTGTAAAAACTGTGGATGACAGATTTTGTTATCAATTTCACTGTTGTCGGTTTACTGACCTCGAAAGGATGGAGGCTTATTGGGCCCTGGGATTCAAACTTGTGATACGCCATCCAAAAAAAACTATGGCGATCTGCTTTGAAAAACATGGGAGTTTAGAAACAAATTTTTATACAATGCAAGTGTTGAAGCCCAAATGCATTGCTATAAATCTTTCTAACAGGGTAACGGTTTTAAGATGCCACTAATGGTGCCTAAGCACTGGCAAAAGAACTATGGAGCTCATATGTTGAAGTTGAGGAGGAAATGGGGCAAGTAAGTGCACCTCTGAATTGAATTTTGGAACAGTTGAAGATGCAGGAATTTATTTCAGAAAATAATGGATAAAGTTATGTTTAAGGCGACTCTGTTAATCCTAGTCCATGTGTTCCTTTGCGTTGTCAGCCTGAGGATTACAAATCGCCTAACAGAGACAGGAAACTGCTTTCACTGCTGTTTAATTAAAACTATTCATACCTAGCACCACACACTATGCCTACGTCATACTCCGACATGCCTCCTTCCCTTGGGTGCAACCGTACGTTCTCCAGTACCCTTTTTTAGAATAAGGAGGCAAAAAGTATTTTGGTTTGGCAAACGGCTGAGGGAAGCTGCTAATAATGGAATCGGGACAAAGATTAACGAAATTATCATAATTGTAATAATGTCCTACTTCTCAATCCTGCCTCTCTCCTATTCTCAACCAACCAGTATACAGATTTGACATCACATAGAAAGAAAACGGTAAAGGTGAAGGTGAAATATGCAGCCTATCATTCTGCAATAGTGTTGCAAAGAATCAAGAGACTAATGATGAGGAGTAGCCTACATTGCTTATCTAAATATATTTGAGTGTAAGGTGTCTGAAGAAAGCCAATGAAGCTCCTAAGCTGATTTGGAGTGTGCTTGAACATCAGAAGAAAGGGTCACGCCTTCGTGAGGTACAGCAGCCCAAGATGCAGTGTGTGATCCATCTAGAAATGTGGCCTCAGTCATCCCTAGGTAAAAGTTATTTCCATTCAAAAGTCATAACTCTGATTTGAGCTGGGTAGAAATGTAAAGTGTGCCAGATGTCACAAAGAAGCATCACTTTCTCAGCCAAAATCTATTTGTTTAGGCAGATTTCAGTAATCATTTAGGGAACAAAGCACCACAATGCCCTAATGAAACACTGACTGCGGTTCAGAGTAGTATGGGGACTGAAACTCATCTGGCTGTAGTAATGGGGAGTAAAAAAACAGCCTTCCTGCTAAGGATCCACATGCTACACAAACATGTGCCTTGAAAGTATGTGTGCCTTCATCTGACCCATACCACATTCTCATCCCAACTCTCAGTGAGACATCAGGAGGGAGAAGCCATTACAACAGTCCAGACTGGTTTGTAAAGATCTCATAGGCGGCTCAAAAGGATTCCCCCAACATGTTTCAGTAGGCACAAATGGCTCCAAGGTAATTTTCACAGGAATTCACCTGAATGCCTGATTATGCTACATGTCTAGAGGTGATCTTGTCGACTGAGCAAATGAGGTAACTGATGGTCTTTGATTAGCAAATTACCTGCCATTCAGCCAACCGAGTCTTCAAACTGGCTGAACATTGCAAGTACATTTTGTTGCAGATGTCATTATCTGATTCAATGGACCAGAAGCAATGCTTGTGGATCTCGGTCTCAGAAAATAAAATGTGGTGCAATGGAGCTTGAAAAGCTTACACAAATCACAAGTAACAAAGGGGTGGGGATGAAGGGATACAGTGCTATGCTTGCCCTAAAAATACAGGAAATGTGTATTTTGCTATGATATCTGCTGATTTAAGCTAAGGACCTGCATTGAGCTACCCCACCATATTATGACATGAAAGACCAGCAACTTCCGTTGATCAGTAGCCACAGTCACAATATTTGTGGAAGGATATTTCAGCGAGCTAGAATGCACACCCCACACTGCAAGAATGTAAAGTAATCAAAAAATAATACAAAAGAATGAAAAGAAATCCCTCACAGACTTGAATACAGATATGCATATTCTTTGGAGTCGTTGACAAGTCACTATTGGGCTCTGCAGATACAAATAGTAAACCACTAGTTCTGGAAGACTATTTGTAGAGGATGACTGAAGTCTGCAACCTATAGTCAGAGCCCTTTCTGTATGAAGGCCACATGTAACTTGGTCACAGAGCATCTATAGAGGGCATATAAGCATGTTTTATTTTATGTGGAATACATCTTGTCTTGTTCACATTTTATTATATTCTGTGATGACAAAGGCCTGCAAAGAAGTGTGTTCAGAATGGGAATGACAGCAGAAGAATAGCTTGTAATGCAAGGGGTGCTTGAAAGAGAGAACTCATGTGATATGCATTGCTTCATTTGCCTAGCAACAGACAGAAATCTGGATGTCCACACAATTCTGAGGCCAAAAGCCAGTGTTTGATTGCTCAGGGGCTGTGAAGAAATTGTTTTGTTGAAGCCTTGGAAGGGCCCAACCATTTGAATAATGTGAAGGTCACGCTTCTGGGCCCTCTTGTATCACACTGCCATCACAAAATGTTGTTTTACTGTGATTGGTTAGATGCTTAATATTTGTGTAACTCCATGCATCTTATGATCAACATCACACTATGTATTTACACATAGTGGTGAAGAAATCACCTTTTTTTCTGTATCATGATTGGATGGTGTATTTTCACGCTTTTGTGGTTTTCATGCATAAAAGTTCTGGCTGATGTTCCGCTTATTGGACATGTTGTTTGTTAACGCATGGCCCCATGAATTCATATATAAAACTGCATATGACATTTTACGTTTGTCTATGTTGAATTCAGCTTCCACAAAGGCATGCCTTAAGTCATACTTTGTGCTCACATTCACAGGTGCACAAACAAACGGCATGAACAGCATTCTCTTGCCTTGAAACCATATAGAAGTCTTGTTTTTTTAATTCAGAATCGGAAATAACCTTCACTGAAATTCCCTGAAACATTTTTATTTGAAAGATTGTTATAGTTGTAACATGAAAACCTAAGACAAGTTGAAATTTCCCTCTTACAGTAAACAACTCATCCATAACTCCCCAAAGAACTGCCCATTACCTCACAAATTATATTACTGCATCCATAAAACGTCTAAGGCAGCTCAGACCGACAGTGCAGGGTCTGATGAAAAGCAAAACCTTGTATCTAGACTGACTTGGGCATTAGCAAGGTAAGAGTATAACAAGGTGAGGCAAAGGAGGGTTGGGCATTTCTGACATCTGCATACAAAGCTCAAAGCAGGATCTTGGTGAGGGCAATTACATGCCATGACATGGTTGAAGCCCTTAACCAAAGGGTGTTGGAAGTAAGGACGCTAGGTGCAAGTCCACTCACCAAAACATTTGGCCATGCCCAGCATGCTCTGGGCTGGGTAAGGAACCTGGCTTTCACCCTCTCTGGGCTGGGTATAGAGCATGGCATGGCCTTGGGATATGCATTGTGCTGAGCATCGGCACCCAAATAGCATGCTGGACATAGATTTTAGGCTATGAAAAACATGATCCCAGTGCACCACATGCTCCATAGCCTAGCCCACTGGGGAAAGCAACTGGCTACTCCCAGAAGACTCTGGAACCAACTCTGGAAGCCTATGCCTAACCTTTTACGAGGTCCTTCACTCATTGCCTCCATTCCATAAGTGTGATGGACAAGTCCTTTGGTCACACTAAGCAAGCTTAGCCAAAAAGCCTTGTTCTGACTGCTACTCTTCATAGAGGTGACTGATCTTAGCTTTTGGCTATGCTCGGGAGACTTGGAGAGCATAGCCTGCCCTTGGACCAAGCTCATTGCACATAGCCAAATCGACTGGGAAACAAACCTTTGGCCTTTCAATAACAGTTTAACGATTTCAGGTAACAGTTATAAGCAAACATTTGCAACTTCAGTGATGATGTCAATTGATATATGATAAGGAACAACATCTAGATATTACAGATGGCATGTCTGATGTCTATGCTATCACAAGAAAGCCCATGAGTAATGCTTTGGAATGAGTTATGGATGCAGAGGTGTCAACAACTGGCAAATGTAATCGTTTTTCAATCATGTGCATAATACCTTCAAGTGAAGGTGTTTGGGGAAATTTGTACTGTTTTTGTAACAAACTGTTTTGTCTTCTAAGTAAACATCAATAATTTGCCCTTAACAAAGTGAAAGTATTTTCTTGTAAATGTCTATTGCAGATTCACCAAACAATATCTAAGTAATTACTGAAACTTAACAGGGCATTTCCTACTGACTAACATATCCAGTCTTAACTACAGAAACACTATGTATTGCCGATTCAGGAGGTGTGGGGTGGGGCTATGGCAGGAGGACAGAGAGAGAGAGAGAGAGAGAGAGAGAGAGAGGAGAGGAGAGGAGAGAGAAGAGAGAGAAGAGAGAGAAGAGAGAGAAGAGAGAGAAGAGAGAGAGAGAGAGAGAGAGAGAGAGAGAGAGAGAGAGAGACAGACAGAGAGAGAGACAGAGAAAGAGACAGGAAGGGCTAGAACATATGCATCTACCTAAAAGTCACCCCGAACAATGTCAATTTCCTTGATGGTGTGGTTACCTGTTGGAATGTGAACAATCCGCACTGCACTGTCAGTGGTGTTTACATGTTGGCCACCAGCTCCACTTGCTCTCTTTGTCTCAATCCGTAAGTCTTTCGGAATAATTTTCAGATTGATCTGCAGAAAAGGGTGATAAAAATAAAGATGAAATGTTGCAAAGAAACAAACACAATGTATTAAATGTTTGCCTAACATTTGGTGATGTGAGCCTCGTTTCCAGCTAGAACAGAAGGCAGCAACCCTTCATGTAATCTCATCGGACCCAGGTTCCACTTAGCATTCAGCCAGGTGCTTGGAGGGTGAGTATAGCCTTTACTTGTGTTGCAATGCCTGCAACTCTTCTCTGGCCTTCTTCAGAACAGAAGCCAAAAATTGTGCTTTCCCTTCACTTCCTGTGACTGCTCATCGTGAACCTTCTGGCCTAGTAACAGTTGCTGTTCTAAGACTGAAACAGAAAGACTGCAAGACTGTTACTAATCAATCCATAGACATTAAGAATAGGCTGAAGGGAGAGCAGATCACTGAGTAGGGATTTGTCCATCAATGGTGTAGGTGCTAAGCTCAAACATTGCCAGTGAGGGTCAACCAGTTTCAGGAGGGGCTTTCTCAAACAATCCCAGTTAAGTCGGGTCTATCACTGTAACACGTGCAATCGTTCAATCATATGAGGTGTAACTGTAAATAGGTGCTACAGGCCATGTGGTGATTTAAAAATAGAGACAAACTGTAGAGATTTTTTTTTTATCATGGCTAAAATCAAAAGGTCCTCCTTGGGAACACAAATTAAAGACAAAAGACACAACAATATGGTTCATTACCACTTTCTCCCATGCACATTGAGACCTCAAACATATCATCGATCAAACTTGGTATCTAACATCCAATACCATTGAAAAAACACGCCTGGATGAGTGTGCATCCATAACATTTAGGAAACTAAGATATCTAAAAAGAACTCCGCGTCCATCAGAACTGAAAAGTCCTAAACAAGATCAGAAAATAACTATTTTCAATACACCAGAAGCAATGCATTTCTTTACATGCTTCCACTGCAACATGTGTGACTGAGACATGAACAAAACCACAACATGGAAAATACTGAACCAGAATGTAAACTGACACTATTTTTCACGAGAACGAAATCCAATGTGCAAGCATGCTGCCACAAAGGAAATGACCAAGAATAACTTCTGACTTGCCCAACGTGTCTTATACACCATAGGTTATGCAAAGTGTGTGCACCTTTTGTTTCATTTGAAAACTGATTATGTGAGAAGTGTAATTTGATTAGCTAGACTGTATCTATTGCTATGATTTGAAATCAACTCAGACCCATTTCCACATAAAAGAACAATCTGAACATGATAGTAATTGTTCAATCTCCACTAAATAAGTATATTAAGAGCCTAATTCCAAGTAAGATGCCATGAGTAATAATAAACCTTTCCCTAGCTTAACCTTCCTAACAACCCCAATCTAGTTTAAATATATTTGTCAGTAATTTGGCTCAACACGATCACTCATTTTGTACCACGTTTACATTCCATTGAGCAACACAGGCTCCTGAGATTGAAATATAGGGTAGAAAATTGTGGGCAGAATGGGTATTGGGGAATAGATGTTGTGTTATATTTAAGTTATGCTTATAGTGGCATGACGTGCAGTCGCCAGAACTGGGGCTAAGATTAAATCCAGCAGTCTAAGTGTTGACCTGGAATGTATTCAGGCAAAAAGATTAAACATGGTACTGGCTTGTCGTTTGATAACTGATAGTCACCCGACGTGTTTTTGTTGTAAGCTCATGCTTGTGTCTTAAAAATTGTTTCTCCACACCGCTGATGTGCACTGCATGTAAGACAGTGATTATTGACTCTTTGGACCCCCTCTGAGTCATTACTGGAATCCGGGGACCCTCACTGAGATTACTGGAAGCCAGGGACCCCCACCTAAGCAATTTCTATGATCGGGACCTTAAACAATACATAATACAAACCAAATATACACCAAACAGATGCTCAAATATTGACATTTTCTGTGTAATTCACCATCAAGTATAGAAAAGGTTTTCATATGTTTAGTTTTGTTTCATTGTTTGTACTAATTATTACTCGTTTTAATTGTTTCATTTTAATACGATTGATTTCATTATGTTAAACAATTGCAGACCCCCAAAGGCCTCGAACAACAGGGTAACAACCATTGCTGTAGGGTATAAGCATTCTCACTAGAAGCTAGTGCAGCTGAAAGTGAGTTGCAAACTGCAACAATTATAATAACAGCCAAGGCAGACGGACAGCCGACCGTTATATTAGCCATTTTCTCATACTAACATCATTGTCAAGGTCCTTGTTGCTAATGAACTGTTGAGGGGTTTCCGATCTTTAATATATCTAGGCCAAACTGGTCAGAGTTTACACAATTTTATGTTCACTCACAATGCCATAGGCCATGCCCATTTTCTTTCAGGCCCATCCCCCTTCATCCTGGTTTACTTCAAGAAGGTGTTTAATACCGTTGGCTAGAACTACCTGTCACTGTCTTTGGTAGATGAGTGTCAGCCACTGATCCCATAGCTCAGTGGTTCCCAAACATTTTCGACCCACGGCTCCCTTGATCTATTGGCCACTGGCTGCGGCTCCCCATTATGTTACTTTTTGTTGGCGGGTGGGGGATGTAAGCCTGGCCTAGGGAGTACATCCATTTTTCTCCCTGAAAAGAATTGGGATGACGCCAATGAAGGTATTGTAATTCTATATATAACTGTAAAAAATAAAAATGTAACAGTTGTTTAATTACAGCATGCATAGGGTTTTTTAGTAAGGGGAAAATATTGGTTGACGTAACCCTAGTAAAATGGGCAGGTCTCATTTTTATGTAGTTATAACATAACTGTTTAAATATTGTGAAATGTAGAATCCCTTTAGTTGTGTTTAACCACCAGAGGGCGCTCAAGGACAAAATTAAAAAAGAGCTGCTACAACTGAGTAGTTTTATTTTGTACGAACTGGCCCAAGGGCTATAAATAGCTCAGTGGTTCCCAAACTGTGTGCGGCGCCCCTGGCTAGTTTTGATGGCGCACCAGCGAGCCGCGGCGCACAGATTGGGAACCACTGCCATAGCTACTTACAAGGGCCAGGTAGCAAGTGTGAAGGTGAACTGGTCTCTCTGCCATATTTCGTACTGAACAAGGGACCAGTACATGTGCCACTCTGCTTCAAGGAACAAGGCGGCCCTACAGAGGAAATGTTATACTCTGCCAAACTTCCCTTTTGAATTACCCGTCAGATAATTTGTAAAGTCACAGAAAACATAAACGTATGGTGGAGGAGCAATGTCCAAAGTAGTTTCGCGGGGGTTGGGCATGGTGGACACAAGACTAACAATGGGCAGCTCATCTTAGCAATAAATGGCACAGAGGGCAGCTCATCTTATTTGATCATGACAGTTGGAACGTGTATTGTTTGATGAAATTAAGCTACATAATGTGTTATATAGAGTCCAAGATTCATCAAAGTTTCCCTCCCCATTATGCTTCTCCAATTTACATCACTCCAATCCAATCGAACCTATCCCACTCCAATCTACCCCATCTACCCTAATTCACCTCAGTCTACCCCACTCCACTCTACCCCCTTCCACCCTAATTTACACCACTCCACCCCAATCTATACCCCACTCCAATCCACCCAAATCTATCCCACTCCACCCAAATCTATCCCACTCCACTCCAATCTATCCCATTCTACCCCAATCCAATCTACCCCATTCCAACCCAATCTCCCCGACTCCACTACCCCAATATACCCCACTCCACTCCAATCCACCACACTCCAATCTACCCCAAGCCACTCCATTAACCCCAATCTATCCCACACCACTCCAATCTACCCCTTTCCACTGCATTCCAATCTACTCCACTCCATTCTACTCCACCCAACTCCAATCCACTCACCCCAATCTACCCCACACCACCCCATTACAATCCATTATACCCCACTTCACCTTAATATAGCCAATCTACCCCTCTGCACCCCAAATCAACCCCACTCTACTCCAATCCACCCCACTCCACTCCCATCTACCCCACTGCATGCCAATCCATTCCAATCTCCCCCACTATAAGTGACTCCACCCAAATGTAGACCACTGCATCGCACATACTCCAATCTACACCAACCCACTGAAACTACCAAAGTCCAGTCTACCCTCTATCTTCCCTACTCTACACAAATATACCACAATCTACTTCACACCAGCCTACCCCACTCCACCTCAATGGACCCCACCCCACTCCAATCCAATCCAACCCAATCTACCCCACTACTCCCCAACCTACTCCAATCCACACCACCCAGCTCTGCCTAATCCCAATCTATCCCCACACCATTCCAATCAACCCCAATCTATCCCACACCACTCCAATGTATCCCAATCTACTCCTCTCCAATCCACCCGTCTCCACTCCATTCCCATCTTCTCCACGCCAATCTACTTCACTCCACCCTACTCCACTCCAATATATCCCACCCCAATAAACATCACCCGATCCAACGCCAATCTACCCCACTCCACCCCAATCCCTACTGCACACCAATCTACCCCACTATACTCCAATGTACCCCCAATTAATCCACTCCACCACAATCTATGCCACTCTACTCTATTCTACCCCACTCCACTCTACCCCAAACCTCCCCAATCCAGCCCAATCTAACCCACTCCAGCCCAATCTAACCGACTCAACCCCAATCTAATCCACGCAACCCCAATCTAACCCACTCAATAACCCACTCAACCCCAATCTACTCTACTCAATCCCAATCTACCCTACTCAATCCAAATCTACATCAGCCCAATCCACCTCACTCCAATACACCCCAATCTACTCACTCCAATCTACCCCATGCTACTCCAACCCGATCTACCACACTTCACTCCAATCTATCCCACTTCAATCTTCTCCACTCTACCCACTTCACCCCACTCTACCCAAGTCCACCCCACTCCATTCCAATATACCCCATTCTACTCAACTCCTCTCCCATCTACTCCACTCCTTCAATTTACCCCAATTTACCCAATCCGCCCAAATTCCAATCTACCTCACTCCAATCTAACCTAACCTAATCTACCCCACTCCAATCTACTCCAGCCCAATCTACTCCAGCCCACTCAACCTCACCCCACTCTACCCTAATCAATCTCACTCTACTCTAATCTATTTTACTCTACCCACCTCCACTCCAATCTGTTCCTATCTGCCCATATCTACTACACTCCATCCCAACCCAACCCACACAACTATTATCTACCCCAACCTACCCCACTCCAATCCAATCTTCCCCGCTCCAATTCAATTTACCCCACTCTAATCCAAATTACCTATGCTCCAATATAATCTACCACTGATCCACTCAAATCTATCCCCGTCCACTCAAATCTACCCTGCTCTACTTCAATCAACTCTAATCAACTCAAATCTACCCTGCTCTATACCCCCACTCTATACCCCCACTCAATTCCAATCTACACCCCCACTCAATTCCAATCTATAGCCCACTCTATACCCCACTCAACTCCAATCTATACCCCACTCTACAATCCACCACTCTAATCCAAGCCCATATACCCCACTCCAAAACACACTACCCCAATCTACACCACTTCAACCCCTATACACCCCACTCATATCTACCCAGTCCACTCCAATCTACCCTAGTCCACCGCACTCCAATCTACTCAAATCTACCCCACTCCAATTTATGGGTTTAAGTAGCCATGGATTTCAGGGGACCCTTTAACTTACTACCTAGAAACCACAGGTTCATAATAGTTTTAGTACATTATTATTGGAAATTGATCTAATATGATTTTATTGATGCCCCTAATACCAAAACTGCGATAGAGTTCTAAAACAAAAGATGATTGAGGGTAGCCCAGGGGTGTGGAATTTATTAAAATATCTACTTGTCCAGGGGACAGGTTGCTTCTCAAATCTACTTGTCCTGTAAAAAGATCTACTTGTCCCTTTGGTGCCATGTAGTGTGGCGTGAAATTATGGCAGCAATCTCATTATGTAAGAGCTCTGATACTAGCCTCTCTGATTATGCCAGGGCTACTACCACAGTAGGGCTTGAATACTTGCAGTTTCAATCCCTACTGTAGCAATTTCCTTATTTTGCCACCTTTCTGCAGATCTGCATACTGGGGCTGGAGGAAGCAGTAAGCAATAGTTCCAGGGCTGGAATGCCTTTGAGTCTGCAAACCTACTAACCTGCATGTTTTAAAGATTTTCACCAGCTTCTCTCTAATATTTTCCCATAATAAGAAAGGTTGGACATTTACTCCAGACAATGGCAGAATTAGAACTTCTTCCAGGGTTGGGAAGAAAGTGGCTGGAGGGAAAATGAACTTGCAAATGCTCAATAGATTTTCACATGAGCAAATCTACACATGCGTATTTACCCATGCTAAAATACAGTTCACAAATATTTTATAGGGGTACGACATATACCATGGGTGCACTTTTGTGACTTTCTTTAAGAATTGGGGCCACATGTAGGTAGGTTCAGATTTGCGACTCGCAATTTGCGAGTCGCAAATCCGAATGTAGGATGGTGTCCCTGACACCATCTGTGATTCGCAAGGGCTTCGCAAATGCCCACCTCATGAATAATCATGAAGTGGGTCGCACAGGGATGGTGGCATGCTGGAGACAGCAGACCACCATGTCTGTGACTGCTTTTCAATAAAGCAGTTTTTTTTATTTTTTGTAATGCAGCCCGTTTTCCTTAAAGGAAAACGAGATGCATTACAAAAACGAAAAATGAAACGTTTTTGTTTCATTTTTTCAGAGCAGGCAGTGGTCCGCAGGACCACTGCTTGCTCAGATTTTTTTTTTACAGTGACATTCACAATGGGGAAGGGGTCCCATTGGGACCCCTTCCCTTTTGTGAAAGTGTTAGCACCCATTTGAAATGGGTGCAAACTGCAATTGGTTTGCGCCCGCGTTCGCAAAACAATCCTACATTGCACTGCGAGTCGCAATTAGGAAGGGAACACCCCTTCCTAATTGCGAGTCGCAAACCCGTCTTGCGATTCGGTAACCAGGTTACCGAATCGCAAAACTGGGTTTGTGCATCGCAATGTGCTTTTTGCACGTCGCAAACAGCGAAAGTCGCTGTTTGCGACATGCAAAAAGCTACCTACATGTGGGTCTTGCTCCCTAATTAGGTCTGGTGTTAACAAAGACATTTTGTTTTTATTAAACTTCTATTTCTCTCTCTTTCGGCTGGCTTTACTGTGAGTGATCGCATTCTGCTCTTCCACAAGGAGCATATTGGCACACAAAGTAGTTTTGTTCAGTGTCAGGAACTACAGTGGCAATCAGTGACGTAACGAAACTGGAGGGTGCCCCTTTGCAAAGAACATGGAGGAGCCCCCTCTCCAGACTCACTCAGGGCAGATGCTGTGATGAAGGGGCCCCCTGGAGGGCGGCTGCGGGGTCTTTGTTATGCCACTGGTGGCAACGTGTGCTTTTAGAGTTCAAAAACGTTTTTTTTTTTTTTTGCCAGTGTTTGTTACAATGTTGAGGGCCTGGTAGCTCCCACAACAATAAAGTGTTACAAAAGCCATGTCAAAACAAGACACGCATTGATGAAACTAAAAGACTTATAAAAATATGTCAGATCAGTTGGCTTTGTCAGTGTTTGTTTATTTTCATGCTTCCCATAATCGTGTTGAAAATGGTTACACTGATTTTCCATTAGAAATATTTTTGGGAAATACTAGCATGCATCAAAACATTTTACTAAATTACATTTCATTTGCATCTAATCAGAGAGCATTCTGGGAGCATTATACTTAGCCTCATAGCCTAAACTTTTCAAACATGTGTATACACGGTTTCTGTTTTTTTTGTACTGGAACCAACGTCAGTAGTGAAGTGTGACCTTAAAACATTTATTTACAGCACTCACCCTAATAATGAAGGCTTTCAAATAATGAACCATAAATACAAGTTCGAACAGCATTATCTTTTGAAAACACATTACCTCAACTGCAGAGAGTTCCACTCTCTGTAAACAGGCAGCCAAAGGGTTTGTGCTGCAGAGGGTTGGGCCTACTTGTCCCAAGGACAAAGTAAACATAAAAACTTGTTGCCCTTGACCCCAAACAAGATGTCCCGGGCGTCAGGCGATAGGAATTCCACATCCCTGTAGTCCACAGTCCATTGTCACCGAATGCATTTTGTTTCAAGAGAAATGAATAAGTTCATGACAGGTTTGTATATCAAACATTTACAAGTTGCACTGTATATTCCATGTTCTAATGGACTAATTGAGAGAGCAAATCGTATCATTAAAAAAGGTATGCAAACTGCTCTCTCGGCCAACTAAGATGCAGCAAAGTGTTTGGAAAAAAACAAATGGGCATCTTTAACAACGCCTCATTCGACTACTGAGGTGTCTCCATTTAAGAGTTTACGTGGCAGAGATGTCAGGACTAAGCTTGTACCTAGATGGTTAGAATCTACTCATGCAGTGAAGAACCAGAGATCAGGTACTTCTCTCACTGATATCGCTGTCAGAAATTAAGTGTTACATAAACAATATAAACAGAAACAATACTATGATAAGAAAAATTGTTACAGTTCACATCAATAATAGGGTTTTGATAAAAAAAATCCAATAAAGTAATTAAAGGAGAGTCTAAATTTACCTTTCCTGTCAGAGTAGTAAGAAAAAGAAAAATTGGTTGTTTCATTACAAGGGAAGAGAATAGAGACAGAGTGATTCCAATTTTAGATTCTCAGGCTGAAATATATTTCAAAACCTGTACCAGCAATAACCTGGATTATTCTATGTTGACAACCGCTGTTACTCCAATTTGAGAGAAATGCTTAACAATCTATTTTGGTATCTCTTTGGAGTATTACCCATTCCAGTGATCATTCTGTGCAGGACAAGCAACAAGAGAATGAGTGTGAGTCTGTTAAAGTAAACAATTCGATCCGAGAGTTCAAGAACTGTGACACTTCTGTCTAGGTTTAAAGATTTTGAATTATAGTAGTTTAACTTTATTGAATATCTTGATGTGTATGTGCTTGTGTTCATATGATGTCATCGTGATTATGAGAATGCCGTGATGGTTCTGAGAACTCCTATGATCATTCTGCCTGGAGTCCTGAGTCAACTGGTCGCTCTGTGATCGTGTGTTCTTGATCCTATAATTATCTTTAAAATAAAGATATTACCTCATTTCATCAAACTATTTTTAAGTGGGTTTCATTGTCTGCCAAACAACCACGCCACAGATAGATGTACAGGGCCAAGTCTGATTCCATTTCGCTACGTGGAAGTGCTAGAAAAGAAAGCAATGCCACCAACTACATCATCTTTTCCAGAAAAGAAAAGCATAAAAGAAAAAATGTAAATTACATTTCAGTGAAGATAGGAGATGAACTTGTATACAAAAAAAAGATCAAATAGATTATTTCTGAGGGGACATTTAGCTGGACCATCAACAGGGAGGTGGTCATTTACATCTACCAGATAGCTTTCACAGAATTATGTGTATATTAGATCACCTTCTCATGAAGAACTTAACAGTAGATTTGCGATGATGGAGGGTAATTTCCACAGTTCGTTCCAACAGTCTTAATCATTTGCTGGGTTCCAAGTTCCATAAATGGAGAAGTAGAATACCCCATTAAAATCTGAATGTTATTATTATGTTTACTTAGTGAGAACTGATCATTTCTTGAAGACAAGGATCTTGAAAGTTGTTCCAAGATGAAAAGGACTCATGATCAGGATTCTAACGTGAATAATACATATTAATGATTTATAGTTGAAACTATTAAATTTCTACTTCCAAACTTTAATACATAGGAGGACTATGAAATATTTTTTAATCCAAAGATTTATTGACCCAAATGTAAACACCAAAATAAGCTCACCCCCTAACTCCTAGGTCAATTGTACATAATTTATGGAATATTGAGGAATAACAAAAAGTTATTCATTTGTTGAGAAAGGTTTATATAATAAATCTTGTAGACCCCATCATATAAGCAAGGGACCGAAAGAGGAGTGGAACTACATATCTGAGAAGATCAGGCAGGGTCTGAAAGAGTAATCATCACCCTATACAAAGGATTGTTTAAAATGTTGTTTATTATTTGAAAGATTGCATTGGTTTGCATTTGCATTAGCATGGCACATTCAAATATTTACAGTGGTGACTGCTACCTTTGTCTTCATTACTGTTGTCATAGCCAAGAATCTTTGAGCCAAATAACAGTCAAACATGAAGTGAAAGAAGGCTTCATGGGAACAGTCCTGTTCACAAAAGATTGGGGTTTAAGAACAAATAAAAGTAGTAGTAATAGGGGCAGCATTCGCTCACTAAGACTAAAAGCTGAGTGGGAGTTTGTCCTAGGGTGCTAGACAATCACTACATCAGTTGGCCAAGAGTAGATCTAGATCCTAATGCGAAGCAATAAGTGTTGGCTGGTTTTAGGTTTCCAGAGAAGTAGAATAGATGGGGAAATTTACTACTCTTGTGAGGATATAAGGTTAGTTAAGGGTTTCAGAAAGAAGCTGTGTTCGATGTGCCCATGGTGAGGGTAGTGCTACAGCTACTTGGAAAAAGACACAGATACCAACTTTGAAGAGGTCCGTAAAAGATGGTGTTTTAGAGGAGACAGAGGTCTTAGAATGGGTGACATCTGAATTTTAACGAGCAAGGCTAGTGGAAAGTGGCTGCGTAGATTTGTTTACCCCGATGACTAACAAAAATTTCAAGATTAATCAAAAACCTCTTCTCAATATTTTAAAGGCCTTTACTCTTCTGGGTACAGTAAGTGTGTTAACAATCATTGCTTATCAACCATTAACCAAGTGAAATGAGAAGAGAGTTTTAAATATCTAATTTCTTCATCACACCATTGGGAACATTTAAGTTTGTATGCATACCTTTTAGGATGGCGTGTGCGTCAGGAGTGTTTCAAAAGCCAAAATCAAGAATGTGCCGAAGAGGACAGAAGAGCAAATTACTTACCTTCGGTAACACGATTTGTAAGGAAAAAAACTGGTGTAAGGAGGGTCAGCCGACAGCTTGAAGCTCGCAGACCCTGCTAGCCAATATAATGGTCACGAACAAGACTGTGTTGAGAGTCAAGAGTCACAGAGAACATCTGTATTTGGCTCAAAGGAAGGACACATCAAAAACATGAGGACAAGATTGAGGTCCCACTGGTGCATCACAAAGGGGGTAGGAGGGAACAAGTGCTTTAAACCTTTCAGGTAACAAGTCACAACAGGTTACCTGAACTGGGAAAATTGATCTGGCAACTGCAGCAAAGCCAAAATGGCTGACGAGTAACCCTTAACAGTGCCCACGGAAAGACCTTGCCAGCTAAAGATAAAACAAACAGCGACAACTGCAACAGTGGTGCATAAAGGGGGGCCACATGAGAGGGGAAGCACCAGGCCACAAACGTATTCCAGTGGCAGGCGTATACCGTTTTGGGGGAGGGACAGCTACCTACAGACCTCTGAAATAAGATTAAAAACAGCTGCTACTCAATCTCCATGCATAAAGGTGCAGCATGCACAAGTTCGGGTGCAGGACCCTGCACTGTCACTGCAATAGGAGATCCTCCTGAAGGGACAGCCTGACTGGAAGACCAATGCTCATGATCAGGACTTCAGGATACCATATTCTCTGTGCCCGATCCGAAGCCACTGTGATAACTTGGGCCTGGTCAGTCCTAATCTTCTTGAAAACTCGGGGAAAGAGTGGACTCAGGGGAAAGATGTACAAGGGTCCCGAGTTTCGCTCAAAACGCAATGCGTCTCCGAGCAAGAGTCTTTTTGAAATGAAAATTCGAATTCACAGAAGTGCTGACATTGCATTTTCTCAGCAGAGGCAGTTTGAGCAAAGCTTTTCTGCATTCTTGGAAGATACCTTACACCACCTCAGAGCGTAGCTGCCATTCTGATCTGAAAGGCATTGAACAGCGGGTTCCTCTGCCTTGGCCTTTAAGGAGCCTAGTAGGTGCTGTAACACCAGGAACATTCTTGCCATTCCAGTGAAGTCCAGTGGTGCAGAGACACTTAGTACAGGGTCTCTGACCCCACCCTCTTTATTGCAATACCACATGGCAGTGGTGTTGCCCATAAACACCAGAACTAGCTTCACCTTGATGGTTATATGGAAGTCAGGCAAATGTCAAACAAATAATTCTCAGTTCCAGAAGATTGATATGAAACTGAGATTCAGCAAGAGACCAGAATCCTCTGATCGCCACCTCTCCAAGATGGCTCCCATATCCCAGAGGTGGTGCATCAGTCATGACTGTCACCTTTAGGGGGGGAAGAGAGAGGGATCTGCTGCAGGCACAAACGCGGTTCATCAGCCACCACTGCAGACATTCTGCAGTCTCCTTTGAAATCTGGACCAGGTCAGAGAGGTTCCACTGGTACTGGTGTTGCACCCATTGGGACTTCAGAGCCTGCATCTGCAAAATGGAATGCTTTACCAGCAGAGTGCAGGAGGCCATCAGACCCAGCAGCCTGAGAGTCAGGCTCACTGAAATCCAGGATAGAGGCTGAAACATCGGGATCAAACCCAAATATCCTGGACTTTCTCCTCTGGAACATAGGCATAGAATTGTACTGGATCCAGAATGGCTCAGATGAAAGGGAGCGCCTGAGGAGTCAGGTGTGACTTCAGCATGTTGATAGTGAACGCCAGCATCTGCAAAAGGTTCACTGTAGTCTGGAGTTGGGTGATGACTGCCTGGTATGAGCCACCTTCACCAGCCCTTCGTCGATGTAGGGGGAAGACTGAAACCCCCAGCCTCCTAAGATGAGCTGCAAATACTGCCATCACTTTTGTGAACACCCTAGAGGTGTTGGTGAATCAGAGCATTGCAAAATGAAAATGTTCACTGCCCACAGTGAACCACAGGTAATACCTGCGTGCTCCTTGGACAGGAATGTGAAAATAAGAATCCTGCAAATCCTATGTTAACATCCAATCTCTAGTGTCCAGGGTGGACAATACCTGAGCCAGGGAGAGCATTTTGAACTTCTCTTTCCACAAAAAGGTGTTGAGAGGACACATATCCATGATAGGATGAAGTACCTCATCCTTTTTAGACACAAGAAAATAGCAGAAGTAGAAACTACAACCGACTTCTGCCGCAGGTAGCCACTCAATGGCGTCTTTGGCCAACAGAGGGTGCAGTTCCTGATGGAGCAAGGAGAGGTTATATTCTGTTAGCCATTTTTGGGATTGTGGGAAAGGTGAAGGGGTTTCCACGACTGGGAGGACGTACTCCTTTCGAACAATCTGAAGCACCCACGTGTCAAAAGTAACTGCAGACCATTGGGGAAGGTGGTGCCTGATACTGCCACAAACGGCATGGCTGCGCTGGATGGAGAGTGCACTAAAGAGGCTTAGAGGCTGCAGCTACCAGAGATATGAGGGACCTTGTCCTTTATTTGATCCGCGGCCCAGTCCACTAAAGGATTGGTCAGCCTGTTGTACCGGCAGGTGTGGCTGCTGTACCAGGCACTCATAAGTGCCATCAGCAGACAGAGAAAACCCCAAAAGATTTGATAGTGTTCCAGCTCTCTCAAAAGGACTTGAGCGCCTCGTCAGTTTTACATCCAAATAGGCAGGAGCCACCAATGGGTATGTCGAACATATCTTCACCTAGAAAGTCTATCATGACGAGCCTGCACCTGATGGTGAACTTTGCTGCATCGCACCCCTCCACAAGGGCTTGGTTGAACATGGCGTAGCCCTCCTCAGGAAGGATGGGAAGCAGCTGAGCAACCGAGCCCCATAAGACATGGGAGTAATGGCCCAAGAGGCATGCAGTGTAGGTGGAAGAAAAAATATGCTTCCCAAAGGTGTCAAGCCTCTTGGATTCCATCTACGGTGGAGCGGGAGGGAACATATTTTCTGTTGACCTTAGGATGGGGAGGCCTACACAATCAGGTTCTCAGGGGAGGGGTGCTGAAAGAGGAATGCCAGGTTTCCTGAGGTGGGATGATGGTGCTGGCCAATCATGTGGTGCTTAGCCTAGGATCCTCAAGAATGTCAGTGAGGGCATCATTCAAGGGGAACAAGGGCACAGTTTAACCCACTCCTGGGTGAAGCACTTCAGTCGAAATGTTGGTCTTGATCACAACTGCTTCCAGCTGCAGGTCAAGGTCTTCCACTGCCCTGCATATCATGGTGGCAAAGGATGCGTCTTCCTCAGAGATCTGTCCCGAGGAGAAAGCACCCCAGAGTCTGGGGAAGTGTCCAAACCACAGAAGTCACTCAGCTCCTCATACCTGTTTTCAGCTGGATCAGGGTTCTCCTCCACAGGCCCAAACCTTTCCTCCTCATCTACATCTCCAGGGAGGAAGGGACTCTCAAGTGGGGAGAATTCCAGGGGTTGGTAGGGCCTTAACGGTGTCTCATCGATGTCGAACAGTGCCAGGGTGGCACTGGTTCGGAGTCAGTGATGATGATAGGCTTGTCGCCAACTGGCGCTGGCAGTGCCGGGGATGGAGCTGGAAGGGTGGGTGCTGGGGTGAAAGAAGGTGGCCCAAATATGGAGAACATGGCATCACAGAACTCTTAATTAGGGAGGCATCACTCTGGCACCAGGGAACTCAGGGTAACGTGGAGTGGGCCCATATGCCGACTGCACAGGTGGAGTGTGGGAGCGGGACCTAGAAGAACAGCAGCATTGGAACTGAGAACCCGGAGAATGATTCAAGTTATTTTTCTTATGCTTCTTTAACTTACTCAACTTGAAGGAAGAGGTCTTAGAGCGGAAAGACAATTATTTTAGGAAATGGCTTTGAGAACGGATCTGAGATCTTCCTCAGGAACGGACCAAGTTCAGCACAGAACTTCCTTCAGTGGTGCCACCAGAAGCTTAATCGGCAGCTTGCAATTTGACTTGAAGTGCGTAGACTTGCACTAGGCGCAGGCTTTGAGAGACGTGACTCAACCCCAAGCACCAGGGACAAACAAAGCAGGGATCACACACAGACATGCACCTGTGACATTCATCACAAGATTTACACTCTGTAGGTTTTGGAGGGGAGCGAAAGCTAAAAAAAATAGTTGCCAAAAAGGTTAAAAAAAATAAATAAAAAAATGGTACAAAATGGCTGAGATAGTTCTATGGATCCATGCTGTTTGTGCAGAACGAAGTAACTGATGTCAGGGCGCCAGGGTGGGCTTATATGGGCACCATGATGTCACTACCGGTGAGGATGATGCAGAGCAGATCGATGCCACCTAATAGCACACACAGAGGTACTGCTCAAGAATTTCTGCAATCAGTCTGACACCTGCGGATTATTCTAAGGTAGCGGTTCTTAGCCTTTTGACTTCTGTGGATCCCCACTTAATCATTACTGAAATCCAGGGACCGCCGACTCCCACCACCCCCACCAACACATTACTGGAAGAAGAGGACCCCAGCCTAAACATTTTTGATGATTTGATCGCCAAAACTAGACAAAAAATTCAGAATCAAGCACTCAAACAAATACAGAATTGACTAAATATTTTATTTGATTCACAAGCAAACAAACAAAAAAATCTAATTCTTCATAATAAGGTGGAGCTTTCCTAAATTCCTTAGAAGCTACTCATCGTCCATACTATATTTTGTTTGACGTACTTGCAGTGCTCCCATTAATTATTCTGAGTCTACTAACTTAATTATTAGTCTCCAATATCAAATTCCTTGACATTTACAGAATGTTTAATACATTTCATTTGCAGATTTTAGTTTTTTTATTTACATACAGTTTAATTATCTGTTAAGATTATTTAATTTTCTAAGCAGTTGCCCTGAATAGGCTTTGCGGATACCTAGGGGTCTCTGGATTACAGGTTAAGAAGCACTGTAATAAGATGAGGAATCTGCGGTTAGAAGCCTCTATCAGAAAATGCCATGCTCTTTCAAGATTACATCTTAGTTTATGTCAAACTGACAGTGCAGAATCAATCAACATTTATAAAAGGCAACTTATCACGCGGCGGTCTCAAGGTCCTAGATGGGGGTCAGTCAAAGAGCCAGGTCTTGAGGTCCTGCCTGAACTGAACCAGCCAGTGGGACTGACTGAGGTGGAGCGGAATAGTGTTCCATATCTGCGCAGCGAGGTAGGAGAAGGATCTTCTACCAGCCATGTTCTTCTGGATCATGGGGATGGTGGCGAGGGCCAATAGAGGAGAAAAGAGTTGCCTGGAGGGTGTGTAGAAGGAGAGGCGGTGGTTGAGGTAGGCAGGTCTGAAGTTGTGAAGGGCCTTGCACGCCACAAGCTTGAAAGTGATGTGTTTGATTTCAGGGGGCCAGTATAGGTCTCTCGCGTATATGAAGATGTGGCTGTGGCATGGGATGTCCAGGCTCAGTCTGGCCGTGGCGTTCTGTATTCTCTGGAGTCTAGTTTGGAGTTTCTTGTTGATTCCCACATAGAGTGTATTGCAGTTATCTAGTTTACAAGTGACAAGTGCCTGGTTGACCGCCCTCCTTGCGTAGCCGGGCATACACTTGAAGATGTTCGGGAGCAGACGGAGACTGTGTAAGCACAAGGATGAGACGGCGTTGACTTGGCGGGCCATGGGCAGTGACGAGTCGAGAATGATGCAGAGGTTGTATGCGTAGTCTGTAGAACATGGGGCAGTTCGGAGGGAACTGAGCCACCAGGAGCCATCCCAGGCAGCAGTGGTGGGGCCCAGGATGAGGATCTCAGTCTTGTCCGAGTTGAGCTTGAGCAGAAGGACTGGTTAGGGTGCAAGGTAAAGTTCCCAGAGACAGGAGGACAAAAGACTAAGATCAAGGTTGAGAAATGCCACTGCATCGGGAGCAGAGAATAATATTTAAGGCACACCACAAGCAGAGAATAATATTTACGGCACACCATAAGTGGACAAGGTATTAAGTAAAGACAATGTGGCGGAAGCTGCAGAGAAGGGACCCTGCCACAGAGTAAGGAAGAGGGCAGCTTTTTTTTGCCTGGGGGTAAGCAGAACACTAAACTTGTTTTCAAAACACGTTTGCAAAGACTGTAAATCCTATGCATGAACTCAAGAAAACAACATGGAGAATTTTGAGTGGAAAGATGCGTGCCAGAAGGCACTTGAAGCTGAGAGCATGATAACTTCCATTGCTATGACTCTGAGCCAGTCTCTTTTCACTGCAGATGCTAGCTTAAAAGGGATGAAAGGAAGCAGTTTTTTGTGTTTGCCTAGGCACGTGGCGGAAGAAAACTACTCAATTAAAGGAAGAAAGGTCCTAGCATGTAATAGGGCAGTATAGTACTTCAGGTTCTTCCTTTCATGATAAAAATCAGGCCTTTTCCAGGCACTTTCATACAAAGGCTCAGAGAAAACTACACATAGCATTGCAAAGTAGTGATAGGGACAAAGATCACCATTTTCAGGAGGAGCATGTTGCCCAGCTGCAGCATAAGTTGGCAGATTGTCTGTCAAGTTTGCCAGTTGCAGATGATGTGGACATTGAATCTTGTAATGATGGAAGGTATAAAATCCTGTTGTCCAGGAAAACTGCACTAAAAGAAATGAAAGAGTGAATACAAGTGGAGTCTACTGACGCAAAATACCACACAGTGATGCAAAAGCCTGTAAAAGGCCACCTTTGAAGAGAATCCGGACACGTTAAAAGGATCTTTGGAGCTGAACATTTTGGAAGGAAAATTGCTGAGTGGTGGAAGGCTCATGCTGCCATCACATAGTGAGGAGAATCATCTAAAAATACCCCATGACGTGCTTATGGACAATATTAATTTGTGGCAAGTATATTAGTGGCCAAATATGAATGTGATTATTGAATATGTGGTGAGGGTGTGTTAGTTTAGTGTTAAGACAAATCTTAGGTCACATGAAAAGTTGTTTTGCTTTGTGTTACTATTGCCCACTGAGTACTATTGCAAGTTGGGCTTGGACATCATGGGGCCATTTAATCTGCTGCAAGTGAGATTTTTATTTTTATTTTATTAGTAGATTATCGATCAAAGTCGATGGAAGTGAAGAATCAGAGTTCAGTCATGATTGTTGGTGTTACTGAGTTCTTAAGTGAAGAACTTCTAAAGAGAGGCTACCGCAGACTTTTGTATCAGACCATAGGGTGCAATCTCTATCCGAGGAAATGAATGCTTTCTTGGAAGCATGTGTGAGGTATTTCAATGGATGGTGTCATATTCTCTGTAAGCCGCTGGGTAAGTATAAAGAATGCATTGCTTGACCAAGGTTTGTATCCAAATGGCAGTGGTGGAAGATATGGTTGTGAGAACATCAGAGTGTGTGAGGTGTCTGAGCACATCACACTGGTTACACTTTGAGTGGCTGGGAGAAAGACCTACTGGTTCAAAGTTATATTTTCTGTGGTTGAGAGGAAAGTTAGTGTCTGACATCCAGAATTCTGGGGTAAGGGGACACATTTTGGAGAACTGGTTGACATATAAAATAAGCTACAGCAATAGGGGAGTGGAGATTTAGTTTGCCTGAAGAGGCAAATGATGTGGAAGAAAGATCAGTCACAGTACACTATCTCTCAATTTTTTTTAGCAACCAGCACAAGTGTAGTAATTATTGATAAAGGAGATGTATGCAGTGTGTACAGATTTTGCAGAGGGAATGCTAATAGAAAAGTAAAGGGATAGTATCGTGGAATATGCTGAGAAATGGTGGACAGAGTTTGGGTTATAGTTGCTTTAGGTTATGAATCAAGAGTAGCCCGAAATTATGAAATGATTATACCTTCCAATGAAAGTTAAGAAGATGATGGTGTGCTGCCACATTTGATGTGTTTTAGGTGTTAGTTCTTGCGCTTACATGTGTATGCAAATAATCAATATTATTTAAGTAAATATCTTGGGTATGCAGGCAAGTTATTTTCTCCTGTTCCTGATACAAGGCATTCCTCACATTTTTGCTTTCATCTTGAAACCTGTTAAAATAATTCTATAGGAAGTGGGTTGTGTAACAATCTTCTGCCTGATTTAGATTTATCACCCTTCTGAAACTCACATAAAATGTAGACAACTCTATTTGCAATGCATGTGCTTTTTTATTTCCTGTCATTCAAACTATAAGACATTTGGAGTCTGCTCTCTGCCTTGATAACATGTTCAGTGAAGTCACAGATTTCTATATTTATCAAGTCCACAATTATTTTACTTACCTAGCACATTTCTGCTTAACAACAGTAAAACAGTCAACTTTTTGCTGCATTTTCTCCATGATGCTAAGGACTTCTTAGGGAAACTTAAATGTTCACACCAGATGGCAACTTACTACTTATGTATACTTTCTACACCAGTAAAATCACTTCTGAAGCCAAAACGGGACCCCCCGTGACACTGATGATATATGCCCTCTGCCAACAAGCTGAAACTTATCATGCAAATAATTTATGTTGCAGTAATTCTAAGGGTGAAGTGGGCACTTTCTGCTTCTAGACATCGGAGATTAAGTATTTGACGTTTTGAAGCAGTCGTCTGAGTCCCAAACAACACACTCACCCCTAATCACCAAAACCCTCAAAGCTCGTAAGTACACCTGGGAAGAAGCGTTGACTATTTCTCCTCAGAACCTGCTCATCAGAGGATCAAATTCTGCAAACAGAGATATTGTTACGTTATTCAGAAGGAGCTTCTTTCCTCCCTAGGGCCAGGTTATTGCCTTCCCCACTAATGGGGCCATTGGAAGTCTTTGCTTCCCTTTATGAGATATATGGCATACCCCTGCCATTCCACTCCCCAGGTACACGAATCAATAGCTAGTCACTCGGGATGTTTTAGGGTTCTGGAAGGTGTCACTTTCCTTCATGTTTTGCACTCTAAGCATATGGTTAATGGTTATGTGCATTACTGAAAAAAACTCAAACATGAACAAAATGGCTTTGATTAATTTTTTGTCAAACAATTATTGACAAATACTTTTTTCACAATGGTTTTCCACCCGGTTGACAGACCAACCTTAAAAACTTTTCTTCCATCAGGATAGATTATTTCTAGGATTATTAAAGGTATTCACTCCTTAACCCTGCTGTTATTCTTGAGGTAGTGGGTTTCAGCCCATCCCCCTAATCCTTCTACCCTACTTCTTTTGACTTAGTACCCCCTAGTGCTGCTGCCCCTCTAGTACTGCTTCCCCCCTTTTTGCTCCCCTGTTTTATATATTTCTATAACCCCCCCACCAACTTTCCCTACTTCATTTACATCTGCCCCACCTCCTTACCTTCTTACCTGTGTTGTGCTGCCCTCTGTCTTTCTGCATTGTGTGATTTCTTTTGTTTGTTTAACTACAGGTCACAGTAGACACTAAAGAAAAACCATTGCAACACCCTCTTCTTTAACCCCTTCTGTGCCTTGGACAAGGTGTCCTCGTCCAAGGCTACAGTTCCCGTGTGCCTTGGATGAGGCCCCCTGTCCACACCCCCCCCCCAAGGCGGGGATGGAAGGGGAAGACCTTCCCCTTCCACCCCCCCACCCAACCCCCCCTGTGACGTCAGCGTGCGAGCGCGCGCTGATTTGTCACAGGGGCCTCCCAAACATTTCTCTTTCAATCACTGGGGGAGGCCCGGAGGGGCTTCAAAGGGAAGGAAATGTATTTCCTTCCCTTTGAAGTATCTCCCAGGGTTTCAAAAGGCGGATTGCTTGCAATCCAGCTTTCGAAACCCCACTAGACACCAGGGATTTTTTTTTCTTTCAGAAATGGACATAAGGGAGCGACCCCTTGGGCAAGGGTCGCTCCGGGGGGGGGGGGGGGGGCATTTTTCAGGAAGGCCTTTTCTGCCCCCAGGGGGGGCAGAAACCTCTAGGCACCAGGGACCATTTTTCTTTTTATGTTTTTTTTAATTTATTTTTTAGGTGGGGAGCGACCCCTCAGGCAAGGGTCGCTCCCCTAGGGGGCAAATTATATTTAGGCCATTTCTGCCCCCCTTGGGGGCAGATTGGCCTATTTTGATGAGGCCACGAAACCACTAGACACCAGGGAGTTTTTTCTTTGTGTGAATTTCACGCAAGGGGAGAGACCCCTTAGGCAAGGGTTGCTCCCTGGGGGGGGGGGGGGGGGGGGGGGTTATTTTAGGCCATTTCTGCCCCCCCCTGGGGGCAGAAACCTCTAGGCGGCAGGGCAATTTTTTTTTTGTGTTTTTTTTTTTTTGTTTGTTTGTTTTTTTTAGAGATGGGGAGCGACCCATCAGGCAAGGGTCGCTGCCCTGGGGGGCAAATTTTATTTAGACCATTTCCGATTGGCCGATTTTAGGTCAATCTGCCCCCAAGGGGGCAGAAACCACTAGGCACCGGGGATTTCTTTTTTGGCGCCAATGTCACGCAGAGGGAGCGACCCCGTAGGCAAGGGTCGCTCCTGGGCAGGGGGGGTTGGGTCAAATTTATTTTAGGGCATTTCTGCCCCCCCCCCCCCCACCCCCCCGGGGCCGGATGAGCTAGAGGCCAAAATCCACAGGTAGGCACTTTGCAAAAAACACCTCTGTTTTCTGTGAAAAAATATGTTGTGTCCACATTGTGTTTTGGGCCATTTCCTTTCGTGGGCGCTAGGCCTACCCACAGAAGTGAGGTACCATTTTTATCGAGAGACTTAGGGGAACGCTGGGTGGAAGGAAATTTGTGGTTCCTCTCAGATTCCAGAACTTTCTGCCACAGAAATGTGAGGAAAATGTGTTTTTTTAGCCACATTTTGAGGTTTGCAAAGGATTCTGGGTAACAGAACCTGGTCAGGGCCCCACAAGTCACCCCATCTTGGATTCCCCTAGGTCTCTAGTTTTCAGAAATGCACAGGTTTGGTAGGTTTCCCTAGGTGCCGGCTGAGCTAGAGGCCAAAATCTACAGGTAGGCACTTAGAAAACAGAGCTGTTTTTTGCAGTCAAAAAATGGGATGTGTCCACGTTGTGCTTTGGGGCATTTCCTGTCGCGGGCGCTAGGCCTACCCACACAAGTGAGGTATCATTTTTATCGGGAGACTTGGGGGAACGCTGGGTGGAAGGAAATTTGTGCCTCCTCTCAGATGCCAGAACTTTCTGCCACAGAAATGTGAGGAACATGTGTTTTTTTAGCCACATTTTGAGGTTTGCAAAGAATTCTGGGTAACAGAACCTGGTCAGAGCCCCACAAGTCACCCCATCTTGGATTCCCCTAGGTCTCTAGTTTTCAGAAATGCACAGGTTTGGTAGGTTTCCCTAGGTGCCGGCTGAGCTAGAGGCCAAAATCTATAGGTAGGCACTTTGCAAAAAACACCTCTGTTTTCTTTAAAAAAAAATTGGATGTGTCCACGTTGCACTTTGGGGCATTTCCTGTCGCTGGCGCTAGGCCTACCCACACAAGTGAGGTATCATTTTTATCGGGAGACTTGGAGGAACATAGATTAGCAAAACAAGTGTTATTGCCCTTGTCTTTCTCTACATTTTTTCCTTCCAAATATAGGAGAGTGTGTACAAAAGACATCTATTTGAGAAATGTCCTGTAATTCACATGCTAGTATGGTCACCCTGGAATTCAGAGATGTGCAAATAACCACTGCTCCTCAACACCTTATCTTGTGCCCTTTTTGGAAATACAAAGGTTTTCTTGATAGCTATTTTTTACTCTTTATATTTCAGCAAATGAATTGCTGTATACCCGGTATAGAATGAAAACGCACTGCAGGGTGCAGCTCATTTATTGGCTCTGGGTACCTAGGGTTCTTGATGAACCTACAAGCCCTATCTATCCCCACAACCAGAGGAGTCCAGCAGACTTAACGGTATATTGCTTTCGATAATCTGACATTGCAGGGAAAAGTTACAGAGTAAAACGTAGAGAAAAATTGATTTTTTTTTCACCTCAATTTCAATATATTTCTTTTTCAGTTGTTATTTTCTGTCAGAAACCCTTGTAAGATCTACACAAATGACCCCTTGCTAAATTCAGAATTTTGTCTACTTTTCAGAAATGTTTAGGTTTCTGGGATCCAGCATTGGTTTCATGCCCATTTCTGTAACTGACTGGAAGGAGGCTGAAAATACAAAAAAAATGCAAAAATGGGGTATGTCCCAGTAAAATGCCAAAACTGTGTTGAAAAATTGGGTTTTCTGATTCAAGTCTGCCTGTTCCTGAAAGCTGGGAAGCTGCTGAGTTTAGCACCGCAAACCTTTTGTTGATGCCATTTTCAGGGGGAAAACCACAAGCCTTCTTCTGCAGGCACTTTTTCCCATTTTTTTGAAAAAAACGAAATTCTCACTGTATTTTGGCTAATTTCTTGGCCTCCTTCAGGGGAACCCACAAAGTCTGGGTACCTCTAGAATCCCTAGGATGTTGGAAAAAAAGAACGCAAATTTGGCTTGGTTAGCTTATGTGGACAAAAAGTTATGAGGGCCTAAGTGCGAACTGCCCCAAATAGGCAAAAAAAGGCCTGGCACAGGAGGGGGAAAAGGCCTGGCAGCGAAGGGGTTAGTATACCTAACTTTTCCACAAAAGCATTCTGTTTTCGAGGAAAAGATATTTAGTCACTTTAGCATTTTTCCATAATGACTTTTTAACAGGCTGATTTTGTCAATTTCACTTTCTTCATTTTGGAAATTTGTCTCTCGAAATCTGTGACTCAAGAGACAGACTGTTGGCAATACATACACTAAGACTACAGACCATCTGAGAGGAGACTGTACATCAAACCTCATTTTCTGACTAGTAAACTGACGCAGATGATAGATTGCCTTCAGGAGTGATTAGTAACTCTGTTTTTGGAGACTTCGGTTTCCCATAGTTTGACAACATCCACCAATGAGTACAAGAAGGTCTAAAACCCAGTAAGGTTACATCTGTATTCCTCCAAGAGAATCCAATAATCAGTTGGATATCATGGGTATGTAAATAACATCTTGTCTGCAACGGCACCAACAATTGAGCGAAAGGACACACCTGGATATTAAATATTAGCAGGGACCAGACTGAGTACTGAGGTACAAAGTCATTTATTGATGTAGGCTTGAGCTGTAAGGAAATAGAATAATTAACTGTTGTTGGCGTGTCAGGTAGGAGAACAATCAATTATTTTTCGTGCTAGAAATGCCAGCCAATCTTATCCTGGTGAACAAGGTGTTGTGATCAATGGTATAAAAAAATGCTGAAACATCCAGCTGGATCATGCCCCCGCCTCACCCGTGTGTAAAGTACCACCACCCAGAGAAACAAAATAATACAAGGGTGGGTGTGGGAACTGCAGCTCGTCTAGGCAGCAGGCCCGGGAAAGTAACCTTTTCAAGATCTCCAGGAAGTGGGAAGACTCAAGAGGTTGAGAGATCATGTGGGGCAAAACAAGTGTTATTTTTTGCTAGGTCATTAGTTTTCTAAATTGACTGGGAATTACAGATTTCCCTGGATGTCTGGAATCTGACGCCAAACACAAAAATGTTACTTCCAAGTAACTACAGTTCTATCATGTCAGTATCTTTTATATATTCATAAGCGTAAAAGTATTTGCGGTTGACAATCTGTGAATTTGAAGTGTACAAATATTAAAATAGTAACGCAAAAAGCTAAGTTAGTATTACAGTCTAGCACCCTCATTGGTTTTCAGTCCCATTTTTAGGCATTGATGTGCAGAGGATTAGGTTAGCCACCTGAAAGCGGTCTTCATATTTGGAATAATTAGAATGCATGAGCAAGAAAAGTGGGAAAAGTCAATTTCTATGAAAGAACCTGGCAGCTCTTGGTGTGGTTTCCTCTGCCTTTTAGCTTCTGACCTGTTTTTGATACTGTGCTGAATTTCGTTTTTGCTTGTATTAGGACTCTGGGCACTCTCCCACTGCTGACCAGTGCTAGAGAGCAAGTATTCCCTCTCTAAATTGTACCTGTGATTGGTTTATCCATGATTGGCATATCAGATTTACTAGTAAGTTCCTAGTATAGTGCACCAGGTGTGCCCAGAGCCTGTAAATCAGAGACTACTAGTGGGCCTGCAGTACTGATTGTGGCACCCAGATGAGTAGGCCTGCAAACCTGTCTCAGGCCTGTTACTGCAGTGCCCGTCTGTGCAGTTTTAAACTGCCATGTCAACCTGACAAGTGCACCGCCTTGCCAGGCGCAAACCTTCCCTTTTATTACTTGTTAGGCACCCCAAATGTAGGCCCAGGGCAGTGTCACATGCAAGGTGCAGAGCATTTAAAAGGCAAGACTTGTACTGGTGTCTTTTACATATCCTGCTAGTGAAATACTACTGATTTTGTGTTTCACTATTGCAAAACCTATCTACCCATAGGGCAACATGGGGATTGCCTTGGAATATCTTTTAAGTTTAATGTTGCATTCGAAGCAGATAGAGATATGGAGTTTGGTGTCTCAACTCACAATTTAAAAATACATCTTTTGGTGAAGTTGTTTTTTGAATTATAAGTTTGAAAGTGCCATTTTTAGAAATTTTTGCTTTGTTGTGCTGGCTGCTACTTGCCGCTTCTGTCCTGGGAGTGAAAGGACTGGACTTTGCTTTCTACATCCTGCTTCCAAGGTTAACCAATGGCTTGTGTTGAGCTTGCCCCTGTTCAGAATGCTCAGGGATATCAAAGACTTCACCTGCCAGCACCTGGGCTCTTTTGCTGAGGGTCCTGACTTGCCAAGTGGTGCCAAACCCAGTCCCTGGGCCCTAGGAAGTGAGTTCTGGTGATCTTAAGGAGAAAAATCAACACATCGACTCCCAGTGACGATGTAAATCGACATCGCTGGAAGGAAAAGACACAGTGCCTACTTCACCGCTGGGAATCAACGCATCGCTGTACAGATCCGACTCAGCGCCTGCATCACCGCTGCCGAATTGACGCAGTGCCTGTTTTGCCACTGTAGACCAAAACAGCACATCTGGATTTTCGACGCATCATCCCTGGGCACCACTTTCCTCATCACACTGCAGTAAGGAACCAAGGCTGCAAGTCTGGGAACTGATGCATCACCTCCCCTGACATCAAGGAACCAATGCTTCACCTTGCGATTGTAAGGAACCAACGCATCATCTCCCCTGGCGGTAGGAACTGATGCAACGCTTGCTTTTCCGGCACCCCACCTCCCCTATGCCTTTTCTCATCTTTGGTTTTTGACGCAGCTAAGGTAC
Organism: Pleurodeles waltl; assembly: GCF_031143425.1. Classification (NCBI taxonomy): domain Eukaryota; kingdom Metazoa; phylum Chordata; class Amphibia; order Caudata; family Salamandridae; genus Pleurodeles; species Pleurodeles waltl. The sequence goes on from NC_090444.1 coordinate 934,021,773, forward strand.
TTTGCCCCAAAACAAACGCATATATTGATTTCTATGGACTACACTTGCTTAATCTTTTAAAAGTGATATCTTGACCCATGTATGTTGGAGTTTTGTCAGTTTGGTCTTACTTTATTCAGATAAATATTGGCTATGTTTCTAAACTGGTGTGGAGTCCTTTTGTAGTGTTTTCACTGTGTTACTGTGTGTGCGAGTACAAATACTTTACACATTGCTTCTGAGATAAGCTGGACTGATTGTTCCAAGTTACCAAGGGGGTGAAAGCAGGGGTTATCTTAGCTGTGTGACTCCCTTACTCTGACTAGAGTGAGGGTCCCTACTTGGACGGGGTGCAAACCACTGCCAACGAGAGACCCCATTCATTATAACAGGATGCAAAATCTGAGAACTACATGTACCATTAAATACATTTTTGCTCTCTAAAACTGGATCATTCATCGAACTACATTCTCTGAATTAGGGTCTACAGGCAACACATAAAACGTTGTGTGTGAGGTTCACCGTATTCAAACAGTCTCTGCAGCACAGCTTGCTTCTCTTCATGCAGGCACATCTTACCAATGGTGCTTTGAGAGAGTGTAAGGCATGCTATGCGCTGTCATTGTCCTGAAAAGGCAACTCTGCATGCAACACCCTAGTCTATTGTCACTCTTCTCCTCTCTTGATCCTCCCCTGACCACAATATGATCTTCCTGGTTACGTAAGTCTCTTTTACAAGGGCTGAACTTTATTAGCTAACCCAAATGAAACACATAATTGATCTATCATGAGGATATCCTTTGTCCCATTCAGGTAGTAACCTAGTGCTACATTAACACTCAGACTAACAGGATCTTCTCCTCCAAATTTGCCAGGTTCTAAAAGGTTATCTTTACAGACAATGGCTCACTTAGGTGGCAGTTAGTGAAACCATACACTAAAAAGAATCACATTCTCAACATCACTATGTCTTTGGATAATGGTCCTTTCATAAACAAGGCTTGTTATTTTCCCAATATGTGGGGATCAAGAAGCTCTTGTAACAGTACTCATTACTGTGCTTAATGATGCATTCCTAATATTTGAAACATGCTTCCGCATAAGATATAACCAAGAGTGTTCCTAAGACGGACCTTAGTTCCCATGGTTGTAACTGCTCTGCAGATGTGTGTAATGCCCTAAATATGCCTTTCATAAAGTATTATATAACTCTTTCTAATAACTGGGAATTCTTGTTCTCTTGCCTTCTGAACCTGCACATGGCTGGAAGGTGAACTTCAAAGGAGGAGCGGTGTAGTTGTGAGGCTGCCAAGACTAAAAGCCATTTTAATGTTCCACAATCACATGAACCTTCCATGCAATGAAAAAATATCTCAGTTGCAGAGCCACAGACCATGTTGTCGTAGTGTCAATCAAGATCCACACTGTCACGTTTTGGATGTTCAATAAAAATAATTTACAAGTCAGCTTATCTGTAAAGTTTCTGCACATTCATGTGCATACTGATCTTCTTTTTACTCCAGTGGCTCCAAAGTTAGGTCTTACAATTATACTCCGCCTTTAGAGAGTGAGGAATTTGTGAGGATTATTTGAGGTTGTGGTTCAAGGAAATGCCTCCTACCAGAAGATTTTTCTCTTCCTCTCACTGGTGGAGAGGTAGCTCATGAATCTTGGAAAGTCACACCTGATATTCCCAATGTCCGCATCTTTAGTTTGCCGCTGGGCACAACAGAATGCAAGACAACAATGCTGGTACCTCTCTGGACATAACACAGGAGCCATATAAAATCCACCCTAGGGCACTGCAGTCAGTTCCTTGTCCACTTTCTTCCCGGCTCTCAAATGTAGTGTCCAGGCCAGCAAAACTGACTATTCTGTGCAGTGTACTAAAACTAAATTTGAACCTTATTCATGAACAATGACCATTCCTGAGCTACAAGGAGGCGAGTGGGATCGGTGCAGGATCTGCAGGTACATAAGAGTAGCTACTGGAAACCATATTACCGAAGGCAAGTATCTTGTTATTTTGGTGAACACTTCTACCTTCTAACTGCAGATTCCTGAACTCCTACATCAACACCAAACAGTGTCTCCCTGGAGGAGGGTCTGAGAAGATCAAGGAAGGTCAATTCAAAATATTCTGTATAATTGATATGGCAAAATGGTACTCCTTGTTGACTTTTGATTCAAGGAATAGCAGATAGTAAAGGTGTGGAACAAAGCCCATGTCACAGCCGGCAAACCCTTTGTTCTGAATATTAGCTTATCTGAAATAAATAAGTGAAGGGGGAGCACACACTGAGGTGAGGTGGTCACACGTAGAAACAATGTCCTAATTGTAAAAAGTTGCAATGGGCAACTAAGCATAGGCTCAAACAGACCCTATCAGAAAAGTGATCACCAAGTGATGGTCCTGCTTAGGCATTTCGAACAGGGAAGAAAGGAACATGTAGGTCAACAGTTTCAGAAACCTCATGACAATCGGGAACTTCAACAGTGAAAGATAATCAGGTAAGCATAGAAAGACCATCAGGGAAGAAAGACAACCTTTAAATGTGACCGCTGCAAGACCCTGCCAGCCCAAATAAAGCACAAAGCGTATCAGACATATGCACTTTAAGGGGATCAACTTCTCCCTAGCAAACCAATGGAATAATGTCTACTGTGACAGATTTGGCAGAGGGGAAATCTACTGATAAAATGACAACCACCCCCTCCAACTCAGGCTGACCCGCTCAAATCTTCAGGTGTGAAGATGGAGGACCTGGAGGTTGGGTGTAAGATCTGTTCCTCTGACTGTGAAAGGAATCCTGCTCGGAGCACAGGGATAAGTCAAGCAGATCTATGTACTGTACACTGTGCATCCAGTACAGCGCAGACCAGATATTCTGTGCACAGCAATAATGTTCTTTCCTCAGAGCCACAGGGAACTCACAGTGAATGGAGAGGTCCTACATTTGGCTAAATGTGACCCCTTAGAACTATCCTGACAGAAATTAGAGGGCACAGACCAGCAGGAAATGTGCATTCGTGCAGGTGACTAAACTACTACTAGAAGGAGGCACCACTCGAGGTTGGCTAGGTGGCACTGACCAATGTCATGGGCCTTCACATTCAGGGAATTCTCCTACTGTTGATAAATAACCAGATCTTGTGAGCCTGAAATCAAGCCCACAGTTTGTGTTTCTTAACACAAAGGATGCAAAACCAGGCCTCCCTGTTTATTGGCACGACATATCCCGGCCACATTTTCTGTGCAGACCTTCACTGGCAGACAGGGAAGGGAGCGCAATAACGCCTTCAATGCCAGGCGCTTCCCAAGCAGCTTGAGTACATTGATATCCCGTTTATACAGGGGTGTGGAATTTATTAAAATATTTACTTGCCCATGGGACAGGTTGCTTCTGAAATCTACTTGTCCTGTAACAAAATCTACTTGTCCCTTTGGTGCCATGTAGTGCAGCAACAAATTATGGCAGCAAACTCATTATGTAAGACCTCTGATAATAGCCTCTTCGATTACGACAGGGCTACTACAATAGGGCCTGAATACTTGCAATTTCAAATCCCTACTATAGCAATTTCCTTATTTTGCCACCTTTCCACAGGTCTACATAGTGGGGCTGGAGGAAGCAGTACGCAATAGTTCCAGGGTTGGAATGCCTTTGAGCCTGCAAATCTACTAACTCATATTTTAAGGATTTTCACCAGTCTTCTCTAATAATGAGAAAGGTTGGAAATGTAATCCTGATAATGGCAGAAGTAGAAGTTCTTTCAAGGTTAGGAAAAAAGTGGTTGGAGGGAAAGTGAACTTGTAAACGTTCAGTATATTTTCACATGAGCAAATCTACACATGCATATTTGCTCGTGCTAAAATACAGTACACAAATATTTCCTGGTATACTTCTGTAAGTTCTTGTGAATTCACGAAAGCTACTAATTCAAAGACAAAAACCATGGGTGCACTTTTGTGACTTTCTTCATCAATTGGGTCCCTAATTAGGTCTGGTGTTAACAAACACATTTTGTTTTTATTAAACGCCTATTTCTCGATCTATCGCCTGGCTTTACTGTGAGTGATCACATTCTGCTCTTCCACAAGGAGCATACTGGCACACAAAGTAGTTTGGTTCAGTGCAGGGAACTACTGTGGCAATCAATGGCAAAACAAAACTGGAGTGAGTTACCCTGCAAAGAACATGGAGGCCCCCCCCTTGCAGACTCACTCAGGGCAGGTACTGTGCTGAGGGGCCCCGTGGAGTGGGGGGGGGGGGGGGAGCTGCAGGGCCTTTTCTTACACCACAGGTGGCAATGTGTGCTTTTTGAGACCAAAAACTTTTTTTTCTTTTTGCCAGTGTTTGTTACAATGGTGCCGGCCTGACAAATCCCACAACAATAAAGTGGTACAAAAACCATGTCAAAACAAGGCATTCATAGACAAAACGAAAAGACTCACAAAAAATGTTGGATCAGTTGGCTTTGCCAGTGCTTGTTTATTTTCATGATCTTGTTGAAAATGGATACACTGATTTTCCTTTAGGAATATTTTTGGGAAATACTAGTATGCATTAATACATTTTACTATATGATGCTTCAAAGAAATAGCACCTAAACTTTCATAGTAGTGAAATGGTTTTTTTCCAACTTTAATTTTTTTAACATTTTATTTTGAAAGCAAATAATCATCACTCTTGCTTACAAGCTCCTGCAAATATTTGCGTCTAATCAGAGAGCATTAAGGGAGTATGAAAATGTCACTTACCCAGTGTACATCTGTTCGTGGCATCAGTCGCTGAGATTCACATGGTATGCATGAGCTCGCCATCTGGTGTTGGGTCGGAGTGTTACAAGTTGTTTTTCTTCGAAGAAGTGTTTTCGAGTCACGGGACCGAGTGACTCCACCTTCTGTGCTCATTGCGCATGGGCGTCGACTCCATCTTCGATTGTTTTCCCCGCAGAGGGTGAGGTAGGAGTTGTACTATAGTAATAGTGCCCGCGCAATGAAAAATGTAAGTATGTACCTATTAAAGGATTAAGTAATATATATACAAATGTACAAAAATTGAAGGTAACTTCTGAACTGCTACAGGCTTCCGGGGAGGTGGGTGGGTCCATGTGAATCTCAGCGACTGATGCCACGAACAGATGTACACTGGGTAAGTGACATTTTCAGTTCGATGGCATCTGTCGCTGTAGATACACATGGTATGCATAGACTAGTAAGCAGTTAGTTCCCCATAAGCGGTGGTTTAGCCTGTAGGAGTAGAAGTTGTCTGAAATAGAGTTCTTAATACAGCTTGACCTACTGTAGCTTGTTGTGCGGATAGCACATCTATACAGTAGTGTTTGGTGAATGTGTGAGGCGTAGACCAAGTGGCTGCCTTACATATTTCTTGCATTGGGATGTTTCCTAAAAAGGCCATTGAAGCACCTTTTTTCCTTGTTGAATGTGCCCTGGGAGTAATGGGCAGTTGTCTTTTTGCTTTAAGGTAGCAGATTTGGATGCATTTAACTATCCATCTGGCTATACCTTGTTTTGATATTGGGTTACCTGCATGAGGTTTTTGGAATGCAATAAATAGCTGTTTAGTTTTTCTGATGTTCTTCGTTCTGTCAATGTAGTACATTAATGCTCTTTTGACATCTAATGTATGTAGTGCTCTTTCAGCCACAGAATCTGGCTGTGGGAAGAATACTGGTAATTCTACCGTTTGATTTAGATGGAATGGAGAAATAACTTTTGGTAAAAATTTTGGATTAGGTCGTAGGACGACCTTATTTTTATGTATTTGTATAAAAGGCTCTTGTGTTGTGAACGCTTGAATTTCACTTACTCTTCTTAGAGATGTAATGGCGATGAGAAAGGCAACTTTCCAGGTGAGGAATTGTATTCCGCAAGAGTGCATGGGTTCGAAGGGTGGGCCCATGAGTCTTGTTAGAACCACGTTTAGGTTCCATGAAGGAACAGGTGGTGTTCTTGGTGGTATAATTCTTTTAAGCCCTTCTATGAATGCTTTGATAACTAGTTTGCAGGTATGCAGATATTGCTGCAAGGTGTATTTTAATAGAAGAGAAGGCTAGCTTTGCTTTTTGTAAATGGAGCAAGTAATTTACTATGTGTTTTGGAGTTGCCTCTAGTGGTTGTATCTGATTATGATGGCAGTACCAAACAAATCTTTTCCACTTACTTGCGTAGCAGTGTCTAGTGGATGGCCTTCTGGCCTGCTTTATGACTTCCATACACTCTTGGCTAAGTTGTAAGTGTCCGAATTCTAGGATTTCAGGAGCCAGATTGCTAGATTCAGCGATGCTGGGTCCGGGTGTCTGATCTGTTGTTTGTGTTGCGTTAACAGATCTGGTTTGTTGGGCAGTTTGATGTGTGGTACTACAGACAGATCTAGCAGTGTTGTGTACCAGGGTTGTCTTGCCCACGTTGGTGCTATTAAAATGAGTTTGAGTTTGTTTTGACTCAATTTGTTTACTAGGTAAGGAAGGAGAGGGAGAGGAGGAAAAGCGTAAGCAAATATTCCTGACCAGTTCATCCATAGGGCATTGCCTTGGGATTGCTTGTGTGGGTATCTGGACGCGAAGTTTTGGCATTTTGCGTTCTCTTTTGTTGCAAATAAGTCTATTTGTGGTGTTCCCCAGAGTGTGAAGTAGGTGTTCAGAATTTGTGGGTGGATTTCCCATTCGTGGACTTGCTGGTGATCTCGAGAGAGATTGTCTGCCAGCTGATTCTGGATCCCCGGAATAAACTGTGCTATTAGACCAATTTGATGGTGGATTGCCCACTTCCATATTTTTTGAGCTAACAAGCTTAACTGCGTTGAATGTGTTCCTCCTTGTTTGTTTAGATAATACATCGTTGTCATGTTGTCTGTTTTGACAAGGATGTATTTGTGGGTTATGATTGGTTGGAAAGCTTTTAGTGCTTGAAAAACTGCTAATAATTCTAGATGATTTATATGCAGTTTTGTTTGATGTATGTTCCATTGTCCTCTTATGTTGTGTTGATTGAGATGTGCTCCCCACCCTGTCATGGAAGCATCTGTTGTTATTACGTACTGTGGCACTGGGTCTTGGAAAGGCCGCCCTATGTTTAAATTTATACTGTTCCACCATAGAAGCGATAGGTAAGTTTGGCGGTCTAGCAACACCAGATCTAGAAGGTGACCCTGTGCTTGAGACCACTGTGAGGCTAGGCACTGTTGTAAGGGCCTCATGTGCAGTCTTGCGTTTGGGACAATGGCTATGCATGAGGACATCATGCCTAGGAGCTGTAGTATTGTTCTTGCTTGTATTGTTTGGTTTGGAGACATGTGTTGAATGACCCTGTTGAAATTGTGGATCCTTTGTGGAGTTGGCGTTGCTACTCCTTTTGTTGTGTCTATTATGGCTCCTAGATATTGCTGTACTTTGCTTGGCAGAATGTTTGATTTTGCAAAGTTGACGGTGAACCCTAAATTGTAGAGGGTTTGTATGACTTGATTTGTGTGGTTTGAGCATTGTGTGAGCGAACTGGTTTTGATTAGCCAGTCGTCTAGATACGGGAACACATGTATTTGCTGCCTTCTGATGTGTGCAGCGACTACTGCTAGGCACTTTGTGAATACTCTTGGAGCGGTTGTTAAACCAAAAGGCAATACTTTGAATTGGTAATGTATTCCTTTGAATACAAACCTTAGATATTTCCTGTGTGATTGATGGATTGGTATATGGAAATATGCGTCCTTGAGGTCTAGGGTTGTCATGTAGTCGTGTTTTCTGAGCAATGGTAACACTTCTTGTAGTGTGACCATGTGAAAGTGGTCTGATTTGATGAATGTGTTTACTACCCTGAGGTCTAGAATTGGTCTCAGTGTTTCGTCCTTTTTTGGTATCAAGAAGTACAGTGAATAAACTCCTGTGTTTATTTGTGTGCTTGGTACTAATTCTATTGCATTTTTTTGCAGTAGTGCTTGAACTTCTATCTCTAGAAGTTGTGAATGGTATTTTGATAAATTTTGTGATTTTGGTGGTATGTCTGGAGGGAATTGCATGAATTCTATGCAATAACCATGTTGGATAATTGCTAGGACCCATGTATCTGTAGTTATTTTGTCCCATGCTTCGTAATATTGATGTATCCTCCCCCCCACTGGTGTTGTGTGGGAGGGGTGAGTGACGTGTGAGTCACTGCTTGTTGGTAGTGTTTTTGGGGCTTTGAAATCTTCCTCTATTCCTAGGAAATTGCCCCCCTCTATACTGGCCCCGAAAACCTCCCCTGTACTGTCCCTGGTAGGTGGGCGGTGCGGACTGTGAGGTGCTAGCTTGTGTGGCCTGACCCCGAAACCCTCCTCTAAAAGGTGTTTTGCGGAAGGTGTTATAAGATCCTCTGCTCTGCGGGGAGTAGAGTGCGCCCATGGCCTTGGCAGTGTCAGTGTCCTTCTTGAGCTTTTCTATAGCTGTGTCGACCTCCGGACCGAACAGAAGTTTCTCGTTTACTGGCATGTTAAGCACTGCCTGCTGAATTTCTGGCTTGAATCCAGACGTTCTGAGCCATGCGTGCCTACGGATGGTAACCGACGTATTAATGGTTCTTGCGGCCGTGTCTGCTGCATCCATGGAGGAGCGTATTTGATTGTTGGAAATGTTTTGACCCTCCTCAACAACCTGTTTTGCTCTTTTTTGCAGATCTTTTGGGAGATGTTCAATGAGATGCTGCATCTCATCCCAGTGGGCTCTGTCGTATCGCGCTAGCAGCGCTTGTGAATTTGCGATGCGCCACTGGTTTGCTGCTTGGACAGCAACCCTCTTCCCGGCTGCATCGAACTTCCTACTTTCTTTATCTGGGGGAGGTGCATCCCCAGAAGTGTGTGAGTTTGCCCGTTTTCTGGCAGCCCCTACCACCACAGAGTCTGGTGGCAGCTGAGAGGTGATGAAGACAGGGTCCGTAGGAGGCGCCTTATACTTTTTGTCCACCCTAGGCGTCACTGCCCTACTTTTAACTGGCTCCTTGAAAATGTCCTTTGCATGGCGTAGCATGCCTGGGAGCATCGGCAGGCTTTGGTAGGAGCTGTGGGTTGAGGAGAGGGTGTTAAATAAAAAATCATCCTCTACTTGTTCTGAGTGTAGTTCCACATTATGGAATAGAGCTGCTCTAGCCACCACTTGTGAGTAGGCTGTGCTGTCTTCCGGTGGTGATGGCCTAGTTGGGTATGTGTCTGGGCTGTTATCAGACACTGGTGCGTCGTACAAGTCCCACGCATCCTGATCTTGGTCGTCGTGGCTCATGGCGGTGTGAGCTGGCGAATGTGACGGGGTGTAAGTTGGCGAAGCCGGAGTTACAGGTGGAGGCGAGGGAGGAGGTGTTACCTTTTGTGTTGTTTCTTGCTGAGGAGTAAACTGAAGCGTTCTCTTTCGTTTGACAGGTGGAAGGGTACTGATCTTCCCAGTCCCCTGCTGAATAAAGATACGCTTTTGCGTGTGATCCACGTCAGTGGATTGCAGTTCTTGTTCAAATCTATGTTTCTTCAGTTGAGAAGACATAGAATGCTCTTCGGTATAGGAGCCAGAAACAGGGTCTGATGTCGCTTTTTTCGGCTCCGAAAGCCCTGTCGATTGTTTTTTCGGCTCCGAGGTAACCTTCCTCTTTTTCTGTGCCGAAAATTCTTGGCCTCTATGGTCTTCGGCGCCACTGTCTCGGCGTCGATCGGTGTCGACACCGAACTCTCGGTGTCGATGCTTCTGTTTAGCACTCTCTCGGTCCCGAGGAGGCTGCGTGCCGGTGTCTCGACCGAAGTCGGACGATCTCGACACTGAATGGGCCTTTTTCGGTGCCGATTGTTGGTCACCGAGAATTTGGGTGGAGCCATGGCCGGTTGGCAGTGGCGTCCCCTGGGCCTTCTTTCCTTTTTTAAGGTTTGATCTCGACGTCTTACTCACAGTTCTTGTAGAGTGTAGCTCGTCGGAGTCTGAATCCTGGATGGAAAAGGATTCCTCCTGTTCTTCTTCTGTCTCGAACTGTCGACGCTCTTTTGGCGTGGACGCCATCTGCAGTCTTCTCGCTCGACGGTCGCGCAGAGTTTTTCGGGACCGGAACGCCCGACAGGCCTCGCAGGATTCTTCACTGTGCTCGGGTGACAGGCACAGATTACAGACCGAGTGCAGGTCCGTATAAGGATATTTGTTGTGGCATTCGGGGCAGAATCGAAACGGGGTCCGATCCATCGGCGTTGTCCTCCACGCGGTCGGGCCGACTAGGCCCCGACGGGGTGCCGAAATCTACCCCGAAGGGCACCGAAGCGCTTCGATGTTCAACGCGTCGTCGTATGTGTCTATCTCTAACCGGATCGCAACGATACCGTCGAAAATCTTCCGTCTTCAGCTATCTTTCCGTTCCGAAACTCGGAGCGACATGAACACGTCCGAACCCGATGGCGGAAAGAAAACAATCGAAGATGGAGTCGACGCCCATGCGCAATGAGCACAGAAGGTGGAGTCACTCGGTCCCGTGACTCGAAAACACTTCTTCGAAGAAAAACAACTTGTAACACTCCGACCCAACACCAGATGGCGAGCTCATGCATACCATGTGTATCTACAGCGACAGATGCCATCGAACTTATACTTAACCTCATATTGTTAAACTTTTCAAAACATTTGTACACTTTTTTTTTTTTCCCCACTGGCACCATTGTCAGTAGTGCAGTGTGACCTTAAAACTATTTCACCGCTCACCCTAATAATGAGCCTTTTCAATAATGAACCACAAATACAAGTTCAAACAGCATTAAGATATGTACACTCATATTACCTCAACTGCAGACAGTTCCCTTCTCTGTAAACTGGCAGCGAAAGGGTTTGTGCTGCAGTGGGTTGGGACTACTTATCCCAAGGACAAAATACACATGAAAACTTATTGCCCTTGACCCCAAACAATATGTCCCAGTTGTCGCACAATAGGAATTCCACATCCCTGTTATATTTCTGTTTTGGTTAAGGAAAGTAACTTTATGAACTTACAAGTATTACATCTACTTGGAACAAGTTTTGAGCCTGATTACTTACCGAAAAGAAGAGCTGTTGTAGGGGGGACTGCTATGTTAACCCAGATGTGACTTCGGCAAATTGATGAAAAACAAAGAAGTGCCAGCACCATCAATACCACCTTGGTAAAGACTTGAGGTCCAATGCCAAACCAAACGGAGGACTAAGAACAGATAGTGGGTGCAGCCTACCAGAAAAGCAAGCACCTTCTGCGTGACTGCAGAACTGGTATGGGAAAATACACTTTCTGCAAGTCTAGTCTCCCAACTCCAAAGCCAACAGAACATACACAAGGTACAGCCTCTTGAGTTCCTCCTTGATGAGGAAACAGTTCAAGAGGTGGATGTCAAGAATGGGACGAAGCCCACCATCCCTTTTTGGGACGAGAAAGTAACAGGGTTAAAATTACTGTCCAATTTTGTTCTCCAGAACCAGCTCACGGCTTCCTGTTAAAACAGAATTGAGACCTTGTGGTGCAGAAAGAAAGCATGATTGGCTGAAGTGATCAAGGAGCCAGGAAGAATTGGTTGGGATATCTCATAGACAGTTAGGGTGTAGCCTTGATCTATTTGCAGAGCCCAGTGATCCATCTTGATGGTCTGCCAAATTCGACAAATGGTAAGACACCCTCACTCAACAGGCTGCACATGGTCTCCTGGGAGGGAGCTAAAGTGGGGTAGGAGAAGAAGAAGAGGGATGCTGCTGCCTGTGGCACCCCATTAAGCCACCACACCCTTTGTAATGGCTTAGGAATTGGTTTGGCTACAGTGCTGGTTGGTGCTGCTAAATGTGGGTGAGTAGCTGCAACATTTGCATTATTCCCAGTTAAATATGCAACACTTGCATTATTCTATGTGAAACTGGTGGGCAGGTGGGGCCCTTCCTAGGGAATGAACCATAGCCTGTCCCTGCTTGAACCTCTTAAGGACCAAACCAGCCTTTTTGCTAAACAGACAAAAAACAATAAATGGCAGATCAATCAGGTTGGCGTGGACATCATCTGGAAGTCCACTGGAATATAACTAAGCATGCTGCAGAGTGGCGGCAAAAGATGCAGTTGAAAAGGACACATAGTCCACCTTGTGTAAACTTGACCTGAGGAATTGCTTACCCACATTCTACACATTGCGTATGACCTCTGCAAAGGAAAGGTTCAAGTGGTCCAGAAGATCAGGCATGACCCTGTGAGCCATTTCCCACAATGCATGCAAACAGGATTCCCAAAGGAGGGTCACATTTGTGGAGCAAAGGGCAAGATTCCCCGAAGAGAAATCTTTCTTACCCTTAATCTCAATTGTTTTAGCTTCCAACAGGAGGACTCCTGCACCACCAGGGTTTCTGGGTAAGGGTAGGCAGACAAAAACTTTGGTTGCCCAGGCCCTGGATGATGGTGGTGGGAGACCTGAAACGTCACTTGTGGAGTAGAAGTTGGTCTGTCTCAAGCAAATAGGATGGGTTTCACCAAACCTTCAGTGAAGGGAAGCAATCTGTCCAAGGCTGAAGATGCCAGCAGCAAAATCTCAGTTAAAATGTTTGCCTTATTCATCTCCATGGGCAAGGTAAGTTCAGAACCTCACTTGCCTTATTTAAGGAAGCTGTGAATAACAAAACTTCCTTCAATAGTGGTTAGACAGGGCATTTCAACTCAACTTCTAGAAAAGTATCTAACTCACTGACATACTGAAATGCCATATAGTCCCCTGCATCTATGCATGCACGAGAACCAAGGTTAACCACCTCATTGCTTGTGTCACCATTATGCTGGACACTGTCAAGAATGCATTAAGATGGCCATGGTCTGTAGAAAGGTCACTGCACCATGGGGTGGCTTTGAAGGCAGAACCACCTGCTCCAAAGATGGCGCTAGCCGAAGAATGGCTTCGGCCGGCACTAGGGAGAGGCTGAATGTGCTGTGAAAGTGTATCTGATGGCAGAAGTCTGCCTGTCTGGAAAGCCAACTGCTCCATAAGGCCCTGAAGCCATGCCAGAGAAAGCATGAAAAAACAAAGACATCACCAGAGTAAAGGCCTTGATTTGCATGGAGTCAGCTCTATGGGCAGGAAAGTACCGGAAAACTGGACGTGGTACAGTACCCCAGGCTGCAGACAGCACAGGGTTGAGACTGATGAGCTTAGGCCCCAACGATGAGGCCACTGGAGACAGGACGATGGTCTGGAGACCTACAACAGGAGCAAGAGCGAGGTGTCAATGATGACCTATGGAGCTACTTGTTCTTTTTCTTGGATTTGCTCAAGAACGTGGGAGAATTTGCTGGTCAGCGGTGAGAAGACCCCTGGCTCTAGAAAAGTACTGAGCCCAGCAATCGTCGTGTGCCAATGAGATAAACAACTTGACTTCTCACTTTTAATAGCCTTGTGTGCATTAGTCCGCATTTACTGCATGACCTAAAGTCATCCTATCTTGACTTTTCCAGACGCAGTCTGGCACCTGGAGGAGATTCAAGAGGTGAGGAATCATCTGCAGGTAAAATCATCCATCAGAAAGATTTTGCTCCCATATTCTCAGCTGTGATTTGCAATATTAAAAGATTAGCAATATTCCTGTAGGTTGGATAATTTCTAGCACTGCGCAAGTGCATTTATGCAGAGAAGTGCTCGGAATGTGTCATAGATTAGCTGGCCTGTAGAGAAGTGCTTTAACTGACCCAGTTAAAATAAAACAGTCCTACAGAGAAGCACAGACAACCCCCATTAAAATGATAGCAGTCCTCCACAGAAGTGCTAGCAGTGACTCATTAAAGGTGTTGTGGCCCTGCATAGATGTGCACATACAATGCCACTAAAGGTGAATTAGCTACCTCAAAGTGCTAGTAGTGTCCTGATAAAAGCATAGTAGCTGTGCTGCAGTGCGCTACTGAGAAGTGAGGGTACCACTCATTAAAAGAACAGTCACTCTGTTGAGAAATGCATGTAGTTTCCATTTACTAGAGTTGCAGCGCTGCTGAGAAATATTGGTATGAATCCACTAGAAGTACAAGTGCCCAAACTTCCCCGACCTTTGCTTTTTGTAACGGTCGAGGGTCCGGTTTCTGCTTTCGTTCCTGCCTTCTGCATAATCTCTGGAGGACCTTAACCTTTTCTGTATACCACAGGTCGGAGACTCTCTTATCAGACTTAGATCTAACTTCCCTCAGCGGGCCACTTCTTCAGTTGCTTCCCTTACCCGGTAATCAAAATTCTCCACCCGTAATCCTGGACCTCCCCCTAGCCTCCTCCGATGTTTTTCTAGGACACAAAAAAAGATCTTACTTCTTAATACGAACCAAGTTAATGCCATCCAGTACATGACACACTATGTGAATTGTTAGAAGTGACCTTGACTCCAGCCGAAGCAGGACATGAAGTCCAGGAGGGTTCGGGTGTCACCGTCTCCCTTAACCTCCAAGTGAAAATTGAAGTCTCCTAAGATTAGGCACTGGTCAATAGATGTCAGAGGCAGTAATTTGACGCCAGTTCTCCAAAAAATTAATTTTGGGTCCTGGTGGGCGATAGACCAGGATACTTTCCAGCCTTGCCAAATTCCCATGCCTCAGTTTGAAACAGCCAGATTCACAAGTGTCTGTTCTAGTGTTCAAGGGATCTAGGCTGCCATTCAAGTAATGTTTGAATATCATCGCCACACCACCTCCCCTCCCATCATGCCTATCTAACCTCTCCACTCAGTATCCTAATGGGAGTAGCTGACACGAAGTCTGGGTCAGAATCCTGCTTGGTCTACGTCTCAGTCAAAAACAGGCAATCCAGTTTTGATTCCAAAATGGCTTCACTTATATCCAAGCTGTGTTTATTTAGGGAATGGACATCACTCAACCCACATCTGAGAATGGTCTGTGTAGCCGTCCCTATTTTCCTAGAAGGAGCTCTCGAAGAGTGACCCCATGGGACAAGATGCCTGCCCTTCACTGGGGTGTTCCTTAAGTTTCCAAGTACAGTGCATGCAACTCGATCCATCTTCAGGAGGAAGGGGAACCACCGCCCCTTCCTTACAACATACCTTAGGTAAGTAACTCACAAACTATGCCCTTGAGTAATGTAGGGGGATGACACCTCTGTTAAAACAGACAGCCTCCATGGCCCCGGGACCCGATGAGGTGTGGACGGACTTGTCTTAGGCACGCCTTTGGTGCGTCAGCGGCGCACCCTCAACACGTCGGCAGCCCATCGTTTTTAAATGCCACTTGTCGGCCCATGAGGCTAGAGGGGGTGTGGCACCAGAAAAGGACTGGTCCGTCGTCACCCTAAAAAAAATCTCCCCAAGTATGACCGATTAGTTTAAATCAGAGCTGTAACAGGCCTTTTGCCCCCCCATAGTGCGATTGTGTTGGGAGAAAAATGCTCTGCTACCCCACCTTCCTCCTGAGTTCGATTTGCTGCACCACTCCATTCGCAATGATTCACAATTACTGAAAAGCATGCAGCATTGAAAAATGATTCACAAGTAAGAAGTACGAGCACCATTGGCGCATTGAACATAAAAGGTTAAAAGCGTAGGTAGGTCAGCATTTATAAGATAAGGGTTAAAACATATGAACACACTAAATGCAAATTGCATAAGTAAGCGCTACACACAGATATATATATATATATGGAAAATGTCACTTACCCAGTGTACATCTGTTTGTGGCATGTAGTGCTGCAGATTCACATGCTATGCATATCCCTTCCGACATTCAGAGTTGGGCTGGGAGTGTTACAAGTTGTTTTTCTTCGAAGAAGTCTTTTCGGAATCACGGGATCGAGTGACTCCTCCTCTCGGTTCCATTGTGCATGGGCATCGACTCCATTGTTAGATTGTTTTCTTTCCGCCGTCTGGTTTGGACGTGTTTTCTCTCGCTCCGAGATTTCGATTCGGAAAACCTTAGAAAACCTGCTTATTCATCGGTATTGTTTCGATCGCGTTTTCCATCTAGCATCGTACCGGTAGTACCGTCGGAACCTTCTTATTTGCCATTCGCGGAGCGTGCGCCCAAATCGGGCCTATTAGGCCTACCGCGTGGAAAGCCTGATGGATCGGACTCCATTCTGATATCGGTGCCACACGAAGTACCCTATACAGACCAGCACTTGTTTTGTAATTTGTGCCTTTCTCCAGACCATCGGGAGGAAAAATGTGAGGCCTACTGTAGTGTAGTATAAAAGTAATCACCCTCATAAACGCAACCTCAAGCTTAGTTATCTTTTACCATGGCCTGCTTTAGAAGAGGCAGATTTTGAATGAAACCTGGAAAATCTTCTATGTGACTTGTAGTTCCCCTGTTCCCCAACCTTCTGATGTTTTTGCACATGCACGGTGCTTCCACATGTGCAATGTTTCTCCAAAGGCACACATTATCCTGTGAGGTGGTAACAGAAAATTGTCACTTTACTTGGCCCTTGCAGCAATAACTGAGGACCATGGCTGTGAGACCCATGAAATGGGACTCTCCTCCCCTGTGCCTTGCAACACCAGGCCATGGTTGTAACACCCAGGGAAATGGGGTCACCTATCATGGGCAGTGCAGCACTAAACATAGCTGCGAGGCCCAGGAGATGGGACAATGTTTCCATGCACCTCACAGCCGTGGATCATGGTGGGGTGGTCCACAGGAGGGAACATCCTTCCCATGCTACATTATTTTTGTGAGGCTGATGGTAGAGGGACCCCTTATTCCAGGTGTCCTCTCCTAGAACTTCGCAACACTAGACCATGGTGCTAGGCCTAGGGGAGTGGTGACCCTCTACCTTAAGCCTAGTAGACATGGTGTAGCATTGAAAGGCCTTGAGGAGGGCCCCTCTGAGCCATGCTTATGTGCTGTGAGGCCCATGGGTTAGTGGTCTCCGTCCCGAATTCTCTCAGCAATAAACTATGTCTGAGAGGCCAAAAAGGGAACCCCGCGTGAGGGTCCCTACGCTGGGCACCAACTGAAAATGCCCAACAGCTCTGTACAATGACTATTTATGGGTCCATGTCAGGGTCCATGTTCTGTGATGTAATGTCCTTTGATTTCACACTGATTGCAAACTCGGGGAACCTCACACATTCTCTTTTGGCCCGGGCATAGCCACCAGTCAGAGGCATGGCTAACAGTAGTGCAGTGGCACTGGGTCGAGGGGTATTAAGTGCCCGATGTTCCTAAATTATGGCTTTACTTTACTGTGTAGACAATGGACATAAGTGAGAGCATGTTTTTAACCAGTGCCCATGGAACCACTGCCTTGTTACTTGATTCTTTTTAATGTTTCTCACAGCCAAGTTCCAGAGATGGGAGGTCTGGCAGAGACTCTCCCTCCTATGGGCCTCAGGAGCTGCCCGTGGTTGGACACTTGGGAGGAAGCAGCAGCCCATGAGATTAGCAGCACAGCAGTATGGCTGTGAGGCTCATGGGATTCCTCTCTCCGGACAGTAATTATCAGTAGTGCAGGAGGTGCAGTGGCACCAGATCTCATGGATGTTAGGGACCCAATGATCTCAGGTTATGGCTTAGGTTTACTATCCTGTGTCATTTTCTTCCATTAGGGCCCAAGGCTACATTAGTATGCCACTTGTCCATTCTCCCATGCACTGCACAGCCATGATCTAGAGCTGCAAAGCCCAGGAAAGGCCACCTCCCCCTCACCCTGGCCTACCATCCATGGTCAAGTGCTGAGAGGCCCAAGGGAGCTATCCTGCTGCCTTTGGCTTTCAACATTGGTCCATATCTGCAAGGCTCAGGGCAAGAGGCCCCTCTTAAGGGTGTAGCTATCAATTTTGCTGCAAGTGCAGTGGGACCCTGGTCTTTTGGGGTTATGGGTCCAATGTGTCCAAAACTATGGTTGTATTTTAATGTCTACAAACAACGTACACAAAGGGGTGGATGGAATGATTTAATTCATCTCAGCAACTGATAATTACTCAGGCCGCAAACCAGTCCACTATCATTTTGCATACTATGTCACATAAATTGGACCCAGTCATATGCTAATCTTCATTGGGGATATTCTAGACTGCACTGCAAGGTCATATCCCCCCCTAAACTGGAACGCAAGCAACCCAGGAACGCTTGCACCCTAGTTACGGATAATAAGCCAGGTACAGACTGGTTCCAGTGATACAGTATACACTGGACAAACATCTGGGGATACCCGTCTCAGTTAGGGTGACACTCTAAAGTATACAAAGAAGTGATGGATAGAATGCTTAAATTAATCTCAGCCACTTCTGAGACTGGTGCCCCCTTGAGATCAACTTTGGGTGGAGGGGGCTCCCCTAAATTTGAAGCCGTCTGTGTACACCATTTGTCTTCATATTTGGTGCACTTCCAGGGTGAGAAAATGTTACTAAGTTGATTAGGCAAGGATTTTATGTTATATATTGTTATATCCCAAGACGCTGCATTGGGATTTTTTGCTCTTTTGATCTGGTTTAGACATGAAACCACTGTCCATGATGGATAAATACTACCCAGATTAAACTTTAGAGGCCTGGTGTCTCTTACCAGGCCTTGCAGCCATGGTCCAGCACTAAAAGGCCCAAGTAAATGGGCCAGTTAGTGGGCCAGGGTTGCAGCATTGTTTAATTGCATTTGAACATGTGCCTTTCAGGTGCTGTTCAAAATTGGGAGAAATCAAATGACTGAAGATGTATCTCAAATCTGGGAATTGAATCTGCATCATGCTAATTTAAAAAGTGAAACACACTCTGGAATTATTTAAGTGTATCCTAATTATTAGTACCAGTGCATCTAAAGGATTCAGAGGTCTTTAATAGAAATGTTGTAGCTATGGTTCACAGAACATGACATTAAACCCTTCTAGCCTATATATTCTGATATTTTAAAGTAACTTGGGTGACACTTTTAATAGAAGTCAATCTGTTTTCAACTATTATATTGCTTTCATATGTTTCTTGCACAAACCTTATCTTGCACTGGGCATGTGGGCAATCCTCTATTAATTTTAGTACACACTCGTCCCACTTAAGGACATTCTACATTCTGAACCACACCTCACTAGAGCATGAATAAATGTGACATCATTCTAACATGATAGGACTCGTCCATGATAGAACTCCACCTTTTCCTCTTGCCATCTCGCACAATCTTCAATCCCAGCTGCATCATCTGCAAAACCATCCCAATGTTCAAAAGCCTTTTGGCTAGGTTTTTACTATACTACTGACAAGTTCACCTTCTCCAGTGGCTTTCCAAACACCTGCAGCAAGGGCACCTTCAGACCGAAAAAGAAGATGTGCCAAAAAGAGAAAAAAAAGCCAGCAAAAGGCCTTTTTCATCTATGCACCAAGGATATGGAATGTTATCCTCATCCATCTGGACAGCCTGAACCCGGTTCCAAATTAGAAAACATCTTGACATTCAACTTTAAAAATAAAAAAATTAAAACAGGATGCCTCCTGTCACATGTTAACCGAGTCTTTGACCCTGTACGGTGCTTTGCAGCCTTTCATCTAAGATTGAGCTATATAAATACTGCAAAAATATACACACATCTAATGGACTTATCTGGAAACAAATTATTAACATTTGATTAAACTTATAGGTTTTCGAGAGACCTCGGCCAAAACCTTCCACCCAGTGGGACTAATTTAATGTATTTTCAGTTATTAGAAATTTAAATCACATGCACCTACTTTCTTAGTATTAATATTTATGGTTTTATTATCCCCTTAGGTACACTGTTTCATGTAGAGTCGCTCAACAAAAGTCAATTGACAGTACTTCCTGTGATGTATTTTCCTGTGATTTCGCATTGTGTGCAAATTAGAGGGGCCCTGCACACTGCCATTCTGCCGGGCCCCAAAAGTCCTAGAACTGGCCCTGTAAGCATAAACTCAAAAGACTCTTCTTAGGTTTAATTTAACATTGCTTCCTACCCACTGGTAGAACATCTGCAGGAAAGAATATTTAGGGTGCTCAGATGATGGTTGGTGGTTAAGTTTACAGCTGATCTTATGAGTTAATGCTAACCAATTTCAATGTGTGCTGTCCCATACTACTGCCCTTCAGGATACGTTTTGTATAGAAAAGTATATCCGACACATAACCTTCCATTAAGGAAGAAGTTACTTAACTTTGGTAATGCCTTATCTGGTAGATACTCTATCTAGCCACAGATTCCTTGCCTTAGAATAATCTCCATGCATCCGCACCAGAAGTGACATGCACGGTGCCTATATAGGCACCACCCCTGTGTGCGGGTGTCAGTTTCTTTTTACAACATTCTATGCAAGAAGCGTGGAGCCATGAAGAACACTGCTACTGGTGCGTGAAACCAGGGCACTTGAGAGAAAACATCCCTTTACTCAGAAACCGTTCGCAAGGCGGGGAAGATGGGTGGGTTGGTGAGGAATATGCAGCTAAATAGAGTCTACCAGAAAAGGCATTACTGAAGGTAAATAACTTGTTTACCCGATAGACTTCTAGTTGCAGATTTTTTACCTTAGAATAGATACCGCAACAATACTTCCCTGGAGGTGGGGCTGCCATATGGATTAAGCTAAGAAATCCTGCAGGATCGAACAGGCAACATGTCAGTCCCGGCAGCCCTTATTTTCCAGGGAGTAGTGTTTCGTAAACATGTGCAGGGAAGCCCACATTGCTGCCTGACAGATATCTAGGACAGGTACCACGCATGCTAATACAGTGGTCGCAGCCCTCCTTTAGGTTGAATGTGTCCATAAATCTTTATAAGACTGCTTTTTTGCTAACGTGTAGCAGACTTTGATGCAGAGCACTATCCATTGTCTGCTGGTTTATTTCTGCATTGCGTCTGAACACAGAGCACAAAGAGATGATTGTCCACCCGGAACTCTTTTGTGCTGTCAGGGTAGAACAACAACTTACAACTGTTAACACTGAGTTCACCTTCCTGCAGATGAACAGACGTTACGTATGGACAGGCAGGTCATGCACCCTGGGGGTAGCCGCCACAGAAAGCTATCGATACCTACAAATATGGCATGTGCTCCAAGCGGCTGTGCCCATGGGAGTGGAACTCCGAGTCTTCACCACAAGGACAGACTGTTAGACGAATGAATGCCCTATAAGGCGACCTCCTTACATATCAAAAGTTGATCAACAACTCAATGGATACTCTGAAGCACTTGAGAGAACAATGGGAGCACAGCCTAGAGGGTCTCGAAGATGATGAATGTCTTGGGATCCCAAAGGAGGTGGTCATTAAATCTGTTTTTCCCCTAGTGCTGCCTAGAAAAATCTACTCACCCACTCACTATGGCAAGTCATATTTTATTAGGTCACGCTAATTTTAGGAGATACTCAGCCCCTTGTGGTGAGTTGACAAAGAACAGGTGTTCTGTTCAGTCAGAAAGTGAAGGCGCAATAAATCTTATTCTTGTTACATTTGCTCTGTGTTCAGAGACAGAGGCCAAAAGTCAGTTTGCCTTTTTTTTTTTTTTTTTTAACTTCTGACTGCATGCAGACTTCCAGGATTTTGTAAGGTGAACTGTCAGCCCTGCTGTAAAAAGTGTGAAATGAAGGGTTGTAGGGTGCCAGTTATTTAAATGTTATTTGTCAGGAAAAACCTAAGCCAACTGTAAAAACATTTCAAAGTATGTCAGTAGTTATGAAAGCCCATTGTTGTACTTCTGTGTGGAAAAAGAAATACTTTAATAGGATGATAACAAAACAGAACACTTTACTTGGGGATGTGCAAATGATAAATATACTTTCGGAAACCCAATTTTCACAGATTTCTGTCAATACACTATACAGTTTTATGAGTAAAGCTGCAAGTTAGTGGGAAGGATTTTGGACATTTCTTGGACGCTTACTATCTGTAAATGATAGTGTGCTACCACTTGATGCTTTAGCAATATGGCCCTCATTACAACCCTAGCGGTTGGTGATAATGCTGCTGTAATACCGCCAAAAGGCCGGCGGTAATTACCGCCAAATTATGACCCTGGCGGAAACAGTTCAGACAGAAAGACACTTTAACACACCGACCGCCAGGGCGGAATCAACAGGCACCGCGGCGGTAACCACCAACAGCCAGACGGAAGACAATGTTCTGCCCACTGTATTAAGAGAGGCCACACCGCCACCTTTTCCGTGGGGGCGGTACCAACAACATCAAAAACCTGGCAGAAACACTGCACAGAAGACAAAGAACTCACCTGTGGAGACGCCGGGAAAAACCACGCTGCCATGGAGCCCAAGCTGCATGTCTTCCTCATGCTCTTATACGTGCTGTCCACTACGAACAACAACGACGGCGAAGACGACCACGGTGATTACAGCTGAGAGGGAGGAAAAAGAGTGAAACACACACGCAACACCCCCACTCTCAACACCATACACACAAGCAGATGCAGCAACATAACATATTGACCCCATACCCCTCAGGAATAATGCAAGGACATCTACAACAGAG
This sequence comes from Pleurodeles waltl, assembly GCF_031143425.1. Taxonomy (NCBI): domain Eukaryota; kingdom Metazoa; phylum Chordata; class Amphibia; order Caudata; family Salamandridae; genus Pleurodeles; species Pleurodeles waltl. The sequence goes on from NC_090444.1 coordinate 934,044,170, forward strand.
TAAAAAAAGAGTGTAATAAGCAAAATCAGTAGCAATACGTGCATCCAAATCAAAAGGTATATACATATTTACAAATCAAGGAACACTGCCCAGTCCTCAATGTTCGTAGGCCACAGGGCCACATTACAAAGTCCAAGGCCCCACCTCACTCCGGCAACAACACGGAAACAACACACTGCAGAGGTATCAGGTCGAAAATAGCCAGGCACCTCAGGGAGACAGGGAACGGGGGCAGCTCAGCCGGAAGATGGAATGCCGCCACTGGCACTGGAGAGGGCAACATGCCCTGTGCTCGATCTTGGGGAGTGCAAGGCCACAGTCTCTCAAGTGGGTGACCTGCCCACTGGCACTGGAGGGGGCAACATGCACTGTGCTTGATCCTGGGGAGTGCAAGGCCACAGTCTCTCAAGTGGGTGACCTGCCCTTGGCTCTGGAGGGGGCATTGGGCCCTGTGATCTTCATCCTAGAGAGGATGGGGTGAGTGGATGGCATCTCCACTGGTTCTGGAGGGGGTATCGTGCCCTGTGATGCAGATCTTGGGGAGTGCAAGGTCACAGTCTCTCAGCTGGGTGTCATACCTACAGGAATTGCAGGGGCCAGGCCACACAATAACCCATGGACGCAGGACTACGCACTGTATGCCGGCGGTGATGGCTGTTCAGTGGTGGTAGTGGTGGTGCTGCTGGCGGAGCTGGTGGTGGTGCTGCTGGTGGTGGCGCTGTTGACTGTGCTGCTGGTGGTTGGGGGGGAAGGCTCCAGCCCATCCCCTGCAGCCTCGGACAGCTGCCCACTGGTGCTGCTGCTGGTAGCGGAGCTGGTGGGGGGGGGGGGGGGTTGGGAGGTTCCAGCCCATCCCCTGCAGCCTCGAATGGCTGCCCACTGGTGCGGCTGGTGGTGGTGCTGGTGACTGTGCTGCTGGTAGTTGGGGGAAGGGGGTGGGGAGGCTCCAGCCCATCCCCTGCAGCCTCGGACAGCTTCCCACTGGTGCTGCTGCTGCTGGTGGTGGTGGTGCTGGTGGCGGAGCTGGTGGTGGTGGTGGTAGTGGGGAGAAGGAGGCTCCGGCCCATCCCCTGCAGCCTCGGACAGCTGCACCACCATGGTTGGTGGTAGGGTCTCTGACTGAGTCATAGCACCATGACCCTTGTTCTCACTGGCTGCTGGTACAGGACTCTTGCCCTTCCTTCCTGCAGCAGTTGGGCCTGCCTCCTTGCCCTTCCTTCCTGCTGCACTCGGGGATGGCTCTTTGCCTTTCTTTCCTGCTGCACTCGGGGATGGCTCTTTGCCTTTCTTTCCTGCAGCACTTGGGACTGCCTCCTTGCCCTTCTTTCCTGCAGCACTTGGGACTGCCCCCTTGCCCTTCTTTCCTGCAGCACTTGGGACTGCCTCCTTGCCCTTCCTTCCTGCAGCACTTGGGACTGCCTCCTTGCCCTTCTTTCCTGCAGCACTTGGGACTGCCCCCTTGCCCTTCTTTCCTGCAGCACTTGGGACTGCCTCCTTGCCCTTCCTTCCTGCAGCACTTAGGGCTGCCTCCTTGCCCTTCTTTCAGCACTTGGGGCTGCCTCCTTGCCCTTCTTTCCGGGCTGCCTCCTTGCCCTTCTTTCCTGCAGCACTTGGGGCTGCCTCCTTGCCCTTCTTTCCTGCAGCACTTGGGGCTGTCTCCTTGCCCTTCTTTCCTGCAGCACTTGGGGCTGCCTCCTTGCCCTTCTTTCCTGCAGCACTTGGGGCTGCCTCCTTGCCCTTCCTCCCTGCAGCACTTGGGTCAGGCACCCCTTCTGGCTTCCTGGCCACCTTTTTTTGCTGGGGACACTACTATGCCTGTGGACTGGGTGGCTGAGGTGCTTGCCTGGGCTTTGACCACCCTGGCATGACGTGAAGGACGGAGGGGGAGGGGGGGGGAAAGGGGTAGGGAAGAGGTCAACAGTGGAGAGGAAAAGCTTCTTAGGGACACTGGGGCGGGAAGAGGGAGATGGTTTGGGAGTGGTTGTAAGAGGTGTAAGTCTACTGTGTTTGTGTGCAGGCGCGAGAGCTGGATTCTGTTGTGAGGTGGATGGCTGTTTGGTGTCTGAGTACTTGCGTACTTTGGGAGGAGGGGGCACAGACACAGTGGGAGAGGACACAGGGGACGTGTGCATGGATGTGGGGGTGGTGACTGCCAGTGAGGGGTTTGTACTGATAGGTGTGCTGGTGATGGGGGTAGTGGATGAGGATGTAGTGCATGCAGGTGTGAGTGGAGACCCAACTGGGAGGAGGTGGACGAGGAGGAGGAGGGGCCACAGTGGAGGCAGTGGATGTTGGTAGGTCTGCATCAGGATGGTATTTGTGTGAGTGCCTGTGGGATGATGTGTGGTGCTTGTGTTTGCCATGTCCACTTTTGTGTGTTCTCCTGGGTGCATGCTCGTCTACCTGTGTGCTTGGGATAGGTTGAGGGGAATAGGATTGGCTGGAGGAAGTTGGAGGGGGGAAGGTGGAAACAGGGACAATGGCTGCCATCAGAGAGGAGGCCAGAGCTTGGATTGATCTCTGTTGGGCCGCCAAGCCAGTGTGAATGCCCTCCAGAAATGCATTGGACTGTTGCATTTGGGCTGCCAGCCACTGTATGGCATTCACAATGGTTGACTGCCCAACAGAGATGGATCGCTGGAGGTCAATAGCCTCTTCACTCAGGGCAGCAGGGCTCACTGGGGCAGGGCCTGAGGTGCCAGGGGGGGAAGGAGATGCCCTCCCTCCTGGAGGAGCGGGCATGGGAAACACGCCGAGGGGCTTCTGGGAGGGCGGTACTGGTACAGGGGGTGGCGGCTGTACCTGTAGATGGGGTGAGCACAGAGGTGTCCGCCACCACCAGGGAACTTCCATCTGAGGTGGTAACTGTGTCAGAATTGTCCCCTCCTGTCTCCACCGTGGTGCTCCCCTCGCCCTCCGTCCCACTCGTGCCCTCACCATCGGTGGATTCGGCCTCCTGGGTCCTGGGGGATGAAGCTCCCTCTGTCGCCGGTGCCTCTGCTCCTCCGCCAGATGATGCTAATGCTGCTAGTGACCAGCCCATGGATAGGGACACATACCACCAATTGCAGCATACCTAAGACCCACAGAACCCTGCCCAGTAGTGGATGCCTACTAGCTTGGTTGGAGGAATTTCACATCAGAACCCTGCCCAACATGGGACCTACTCTGCTATGTCAGGCCTGACCTATGGGGACCCACAGGCCCACATCCCCTACCCGGATACCACCCACCAGGCGTAAGTTGTAATGAAGGGCACTGTACTCACCCCCTTGTTGCTGCTGTGATGCCCCCTAGCGCCCATCTAGCTCTGGATAGGCCACCACCAGTATGCGGGTGGTGGCCACCCCAGGTTCAGGGTTTGACGGGCACCCCTTCCCCAGATGGGCTTCCGCCATCTTTCGTGCCCAGTGTCTCATGTCCTCCCACCGTTTCGGACAGTGGGAGCTCCGCCTGCCGTAGACCCCCAGGGTCCGCACATCTTTGGCGACAGCACACCATATACCCTTCTTTTGATGAGAGCTGACCTGTAGAGAAATACACACAGGGAAAGGTATTAGTCCGACCGTCCTGCCTGTTACAATTATGGCCAACCATACCCCTTCCCATCCCCATTAGCACAGACATGGCCCAGCATACATGCTGCACTCTGTCCAGGACCAAACCACCCCCTACTAGAGGCCTTCACCCACACCACTCCATGCATTCATGCCCCATGCATCGTACTCTGTGTACTTACCTGCTGGTCTGGAGGCCCATACAGCAGTCAGTACTGGGGTAGGACCCCATCGCCACCAGTCGCTTCAACTTTGCCGAGGTGAAGGCAGGGGCCCTTTCCCCTGTCACACGAGTCATGGTCGGTTCCAGACACAGGTCACAGCAGCACATGCAGTGTAGGTCCTCTCCTGTTGAACGTCAGGTAGTAAGTGAGTGAACAGATAGAAAATGGTGGTCACCGCCGGCGTACATCACCATTGGCTACTGTACCCCATAGGGCCCAATGTTAAACAATGAGGAGTTGCACAGCAGTTCTCGATGCCTCAAGCAACGGTGCACAACGTCAGCGAAATTACCTAATTTCCACCTGTCACTCCATACTGGACAGGCGGACGCCATTTTGAGGGGGGGGGGGGCACGCCATGGATCTTAACTGCGTCACAGTACACAAATTCACATTTTTGGACATATGCCACCAAAAAATTGTAACAATCACAATATGCATTGAACTGTAGTAGTTACAATGTACAGCTAATAACCACCTGGTCACTCTTTTGACCCATAAATTGCAACCGCTGCAGATGAATAGGAGATGGAGACATCCCCCCCACTTGTACAGACCCCTGGTGGACTTGGCAACACTGGAGGACAGGCACATTATCCTCACCTATAGACTGGGAAGGGCCACAATCACACAGCTGTGTGCCCAATTGGAGCCTGACCTAATATCTGCTATCCGTCACCCAACTGGGATCCCCCCTCTTGTGCAAGTCTCATTTGTGCTCCATTTCTTGGCAAATGGATCTTTTCAAGTGACAGTGGGCTAGGCAGCAGAAATGTCACAGCCAATGTTCCTATAGTGCTAACCAGAGTGTTGGCTGCCCTGATTAAACACATGTGCAGCTACATCGTTTTCCCCCAGGTGGAGGATTTGGCCACAGTGAAGGCTGACTTCTATGCAATGGTACATATCCCCAACATCTTAGCTGCGACTGATGGGACACATATTGCATTTGACCTCCCCCTCCCCCCCCAGGAAAAATGAACAGGTCTTCAGAAACCGTTTTCACTCGATGAATGTGCAGATGGCCTGTTTGGCGGACCAGTACATCTCCCATGTCAATGCTAAGTATCCAGGCTCGGTGCATGATGCTTTTATCCTAAGGAATAGCATCATCCCAAATGTGATGGCCCAACTCCAGAGGCACCGTGTGTGGCTATTAGGTGAGCCCTGGTTCCCATCCAGTGGATGTTGGTGTAAGGGTATGTTGTGGGCCATAAGGGTTAGTGTGTGGCTAATAGTTGTCCCTCGATATTTGCAGGTCACTCTGGTTACCCCAACCTCTCATGGCTACTGACCCCTGTGAGGAATCCCAGGACAAGGGCAGAAGAACGTTACAATGAGGCACATGGGCGAACAAGAAGGATAATAGAAAGGGCATTCGGCCTACTGAAGGCCAGGTTTCATTGCCTCCATCTAACTGGTGGATCCCTGTGCTACTCACCTAAGAAGGTCTTCCAGATCATCGTGGCATGCTGTATGTTGCACAACCTTGCCTTGCAACGCCATGTGCCTTTTCTGAAGGAGGAGGAGGCTGGAGATGGCTGTGTGGCTGCAGTGGACCCTGTAGACAGTGAAGATGAGGAGGCAGAGGATCAGGATGAGGATGACAGAAGTGCAGTCATTCGTTAATACTTCCAATGACAGTGTTATTTCACTTTTCATTGACAGTTTGGTGTGTGACATTGCCACTGGCAGGCTGTGGATTTCTACTTCTATGCCCACTCACTGTACCCTTTGACATCTCTTTTTGCAGATGTTGGTGCCCCACTATTGCTCCTGCTGTGTTCACTGCAGCCAACTACAGGTCTTTCCTATTTAAACAATACTGTACAGTTGATTTGCAATTTTTGAAACATTTTTCAAAGTGTGTTTATTGCAGTGCTCCGAATAAGAGTGGGTTGTGCAATGGGCTGGGTTGATGATGGAGGAAAGTCCAGGGTAGAGTCCAGTCTATTTGTAGCACAGGCACAGTGTCAAGGGGGCATAGGAAGAGGAGCAATGGCAGTTCAAGGTGGACAGGGTGACAGAGTGGGGAACGTTTGCGGGGTGGTTCTCCTTCTGCAGGGGGAGGGGTACTGGTGGCCTGTTGGCCCTGTGGCAGGGACTCCTGTCCACTAGCGGCAGCGGAGGTGGAGGGCTGTTCAGTAGTCTGGCTAGTGTCAGGGGCCGCTGTTGTACCACTGCCTCCCTCATACTGTTGGCCATGTCTGCCAGCACCCCTGCAATGGAGACCAGGGTGGTGTTAATGGCCTTCAAGTTCTCCCTGATCCCCAGGTACTGTCCCTCCTGCAGCCGCATGTTCTCCTGCATCATGTCCAGGATCTGGCCCAGCGTGTGCTGGGAATGTTGGGATGCTTCCAGGATGGCGGTGAGTGCCTCCTGGAGGGTTGGTTCCCTGGGCCTATCCTCCCCCTGGTGCACAGTAGTCCTCCCAGCTTCCCTGTTGTCCTGTGCCTCTGTCCCCTGAACCGTGTGCCCACTGCCACTGACCCCAGGTCCCTGATTGTCCTGGGTTTGTGGTATGCCCTGGGGTCCCTGTAGTGGTGGACACACTGCTGATTGACGTGTCCTTGGAACAAAGGTATGGGCCCGCTGGGTGGGTGCTGTGGTGGTGTTTCCTTAGGGGTGGTGGGCTCTGTGGTGGTGTGAGAGTGTGGCTGAGTAACAGACTGTCCAGAGGTCCCTGATGGGCCAGGATGGTCATCCAGATCCAGACAACCAGAGCTGCAGTCATCACCGTGGGCCTCTTCTGGGGGGAAGGGGGGGGGGGGGGGAAACTGGAGGTTGCTTGCACCTCTTCTCCGGTGACACTGGCTGGGATACCTGTGGGGATGTAAATGCAGTATAATTGTTTCTGTGTGTGACATACTGTGCATGGGTAGGTTGCCCTCTACGGTTGTTTTTGCCCTGGCAGCTTTGCCTTGTGTCAGTTGTTATTTGGCGGGCTAGGTGATTCTCTCGTGTGCATGCTGTGGTGATAGGTGTCCATACAGGTCTGCGAGTGGTGTCCATGCACTGGTGTTGCATGCAGGGCTTGGCATTAGGATGAGTGGGTTGTGATGTGTGGGAGGTGGTGGAGTGATGGGAGTGGGGGTATGTGATGGTATGCAGGTGGGGGGTGATAGTAGTAAAGAGTTGATTTACCAGAGTCCAGTCCTCCTGCTACTCCTGCCAGGCCCTCAGGATGCATGATTGCCAAGACTTGCTCCTCCCATGTTGTTAGTTGTGGGGGAGGAGGTGGGGGTCCACTGCAAATCCTCTATACTGCGAGCTGGTGTCTTGCTGCAATGGAACGCACTTTCTCCCGTAGGTCATTCCATCTCTTCCCGAGGTCATTCCTTGTTCTGGGGGTGCTGTCCCATGGCGTTGACCCTGTCCACAATCCTCTGCCATAGCTCCATCTTCCTAGCAATGGATATCTGCTGCACCTGTGCTCCAAATAACTGTGGCTCTACCCGGATGATTTCCTCCACCATGACCCTTAGCTCCTCCTCAGATAATCTGGGGTGTGGTTGTGGTGCCATGGGTGTAGTGAGTGGTGTGGGTGACTGTGTGTAGGGTGATGTGTTGGGGTGTGTGATGCAAGGTGCGTGGGTGGTATATAGGTGATGGTGGTATGTGGTTCTGGTTGTGTGAGTGCTCTTGCTGTCTCTCTCTGCTGGCAATTGTTTGTAGTCGCAAAGGGTGTGGGTAGAGTGGGTGTGTGTTTTATAGTGTTGTGGGTGTGGTGTGTGTATGGGTACCAGGTGTGTGATGTTTGAAATGTCCTATGGGGTGTTGTTTTGTTTGGGTGTGTGTATTTTGAGCGCAGCGGTATGTACCACCAATGGTTTACCGCAATTGAATGTCCGCTGTGGTGATTCGTGGGTCATAATGTTGTGGGTGTAGTTCTGTTGGCATAACGGTGTGGGTTTTGATACCTCCAGTTTATCACTGACCTTTGGTGTGGCGGATTTGTACGTGTGGCTGAATAGTGACGGATTGGTGTGTGTGTCATAATATGGTTAGCGGATTAGCGCTGCAGCGGTATGTTGGCGGCAGTCAGCATGGAGTTAAGTGGGATTTACCACCAATGTCATAAAAGTGAGTGTTTAAACATAAACTGATAGACACTCTTGCCCTGATGGCAATGCTATTAGTAAACGAAGACAAGTCACGGATTCATGTGTACCCTAATATGTGGGCTAGATTCTTATTATACATAGAGCAAACGTTTGGTCTATTTAATGAAACAAAAGAGCTTTCTTTGTACAGCAGAAATGTTGAATTCACATATTTGAAGGTGCACTCATATGTGGGAATGAAGATAAAGGCGACTCTGTAAAATAAAATATTTGCCTAGATCACACAATTTGAGACCCATTTACAGGTTAAGCACATTAGTTAGGTTGAGTAAATTATTCAAGTTACTGGTTCTATAGGTCTAGTAACATTTTTATGATTTTTTTGAGGCCTGTAGTGCAATTAAAAATACCACATAGGTCTTATTTTGCATGTATCACCATGTGTAGGGTGACTGATGTGAGTTGCCGTAGACAGAGCTTCTTCCACATCATATGGAGCGGCCCTGCGATACAAGACTTTTGGGAATCAGTGGTTGCCTGTATGAATGATTTATGTGGCCGTGGCATGGGGACCTCTGCCAAAAGGTGTCTATTGAACATCTGGGATGTTAACGATCTAAACCGTATGGAGAGGACTTAGGTGACCTTGGGACTGGCAACAGCCAAACGCAACAGAGAATATAGAGTGCCCATGGACCACAAATGGGAGACTGGGAACGGGATGTGGACTGCAGTATTTTGGCTGGGAACGTGATATATTAAAGCCGGGACTGTTCTTGAAAACAAGTGAAAATCTGGAGGAAATCGAATGACTACAGAGGGGGCTCTTGTGCTCCCCTCAGTCTGACGTACTCCAATGTATCACTCTCTAATCACTCTAATATGAAGGCAAAGTGGTGATACAGGAGGAACGGGAATGTTGTTTGATGCTGTGAAACTCCTACTGATGCTGAGTCAGTACATGCTGGTGTAGGTTTGTAATAAAAATACTTGTTCTATATAACCAAAAAAAAGCTCTTTTTGGGTCCACAGAACGAAGTCTCTCCTCTACTTTAGAGGTATGGGGTGTAGTGTAACAGGTAGGAAGGGTGAAGTACGGGCTTAAATGAAAGGGAGTAATCAGCTTTGGTAGGAAAGATGCCCTAGTCTGAAAAAAACAGCTTGTCTGAGTAGATGGTAAGGTAGGGAGGCTGAGATGACAATGCCTGTAGCTCACTGACCCTCGGGATGCTATTGCCACTAGAAATAAGATTTGTTGAGTAAGGAGCCTGATAAGACAGTTGTATAACGACTTGAAAGGAGCGCACATCAGAAATGTGAATAGTAAATTAAGGTCCCACTGGGGCAGAATGATGGGTGCAGGTGGGATCATGTGCTGGAGACCTTTCAAAAACATGTGTACAATAGGGGACTTGAACAGGGATGGCTGATATCACAACTGCAGGAATTCCAAAATGGCAGAAAGATAATGATAGTATTCAAGGTGCCCAAAGTAGAGCCCCTCTGGGACAAATTAAGAACAAACAAAGGAAACCGGAAAAGGGGTGTAGAAAGATGGTTAACTTGTCTGTCTGTACATCACGTACTAACTTGCTCTAATGACACATATTCAGTTTTGGTAGAGGAACACATCACTGCCAGAATAACATGACAAACTTTGGGTGAAAGGTAGAAAGCTATCAACTGTCACAGCTCAATCTAAACGCATGAAGGCAGAGCAATTTCAGGTTCAGGTGAAAAAGCCTGCTCTGCTGCTGTGACACAAGAGCCTCCAGAAGAGGTAGCCTGATGTGAGGACCAGTGCTCATACTCAGCGGTTCAGGATATCAAACTCTCCGTGCCCAATCTGGGGCCACAAGAATGACCTGGGCCTAGGCATTCCTCATCTGCTTGAGAACTCAAGGCAGAAGTGGAATTGGCATAAAGGAGTACAGTAGGCCTTAATGCCACTCAAAACGAAAAGCGTCTCTGAGCGGAGACGCCTTGAAAGCTCCAGCATGCAAAACTGCTGACACTGTGCGTTCTTGATGGAGGCAAACAGATCCAAACAAGGCTCTCCCCATTCTTGGAAAAGCCCTTGCGCCACCTCCTTATGGAGACAACATTCATAATCTGCTAGGCCTCAATGGCTGAGTTTGTCAGCCATGGCCTTCAGAAAGGCCGACAGGTGTTGAACCACCATGGATATGCCCTGATGTTCCAAGCCATGTCCAGGGGCACAGAGCCTCTTGACAAGAGGTCTACAATTCAACCTGCCCTGTTTGTTGCAAAACGACATGGTGGTGGTGTTGTTCGTGAACACCTGAACCAGCTTTCCCCCTTATTGAAGGAAGAAAGGCCTTCAATGCCAGCCATATCTCTTGGCGCTCCAACACGTTGATGTGGAGTCCACATTCACATGAAGAGTAGAATCCTCTGATCTCCACCTCTCCCAAATGGCCATACTTGGCCACAAGTGACACATCTATCACTACAGTCAGCTCTGGTTGGGGAAGGGAGAGAGGTCTGCCACTGACCCAATAACGGTTCGTTAGCCACTGCTGCAGGTCTTTTGTTGTTACCTTTGAGATCTTGACCATCCCGGAGAGAATTACCTGATGGTGTGCCCACTGAAACTTCAGGTCCCAATGCAGAGCTCTCATGTGCCAAAGGGCAAGTGTCACAAGAAGGATACAGCAGCCTCAGAGTCAATCTCACCGAAATCCAGGATAGAGGTTGAAAAATTGCTATCGACCCTGCTCATTGCTTTGGAGGATAGGCTCAAAATGGCACTGTGTCCAGAACAGCTTAGACAAAAGCGAACCTCTCAAAGGGAGTCAGGTGAACCCCAGAAGGTTCGCAGTAGTCTGAAGCTGGGAAAGGACTTCCTGGGGCGGGCCCGCTTTCAACAGCCAATCGTCGAGGTAGGAAAAGACTGGAATTCCTAACCTTCCCAGTTGAGTGGTGTAGGAAAGTACCCTCTTTTTGGCAAGTCACCCCCAAATGTCTGCCTGATGTCAGTGTGTTTTGACTGTGTCACTGGGATCCTGCTAGCCAGGACTCCAGTGCTTAATGTTTTTGGCCTGCTTGTCAGTATGTTTCACTTTTTTTGAAAGTATGCTTGACTGCGTCACTGGAGTCCTGCTAACATAGACCCCAGTGCTTATTCTCTCTCTGTTTCCAAATTAATCACTCCATACTGGTAACCCAGGCTTTCATCCCAAATGGGCATACTGGTCACCCCTTATAAGTCCCTAGTATATGGTACTTAGGTACCCAGGGGACTGGTGTTCCTTTGGGCTGCAGCATTACTTTTGTCACCCATAGGGAGCCCCTGCAAAGGCTTCTACAGGTCTGCCACTGCAGCCTGTGTGAAATGGTGCATGCACCATTTCACTGCCATTTACACTGCACCATGTCACTTAAGTCACCTATATGTCAGGCCTTCTGAAGGCTGGATGCAAAGTACCTGTGTATGGGGGCACTCCTGCACTAGCAGAGGTGCCCCCACGTCATCCAGGACCATTTTCCCAGACTTCGTGAGTGCGGGACGCCATTTTACGCGTGCACTGGACATAGGTAAATTCCTATGTCCCGCTTCACAATGGTAACCCCTAATATGGCCATGTAAGGTGTCTAACAACTGGGAATTGTACCCCAATATTGATTCTAGTATTGGTTGCACAATTCCAAGCAATTTGGGGGCTCCACTATGGACCCATAGTACTGCCATACCAGCCTTCTGAGGTTTTCCAGGCTGCCCCAGCTGCTGCGACCACACAGAGAGGTTTCTGTCCTCCTGTTGCTTGAGCAGCTCAAGCCCAGGAAGGCAGAATAAAAGATTTCCTCTGGGAGGGGGTGTTACACCCTCTCCCTTTGGAAATAGGTGTTAAAGGCATAGGAGGGGTAGCCTCCCAGAGCCTTAGGAAATGCTTTGAAGGGCACAGACGGTGCCCTCCTTGCATAATCCAGTCTACACCGGTTCAGGGACCCCCCCAGTCCCTGCTCTGGTGTGAAACCGGACAAGGGAAAATGGAGTGACCACTCCCCTGTCCATCACCACACCAGGCGTAGTGCCCAGAGCTCCTCAAGAGTGTCCCTGGGTTTTGCCATCTTGGATTCCAAGGTGGTGGGGCACTCTGGGAGCATGCGAGTGGCCAGTGCCAGCAGGTGACATCAGAGGTGTCCCCTGATAGGTACTTACCTAGTTAGTAATTGCAAGACTCCAGCAGGAATCCTCTACTGACGGAACCACAGCTGAACCCACCAGGAACTCTACAAACTACAAAAAAGAAGCAAAGATGACTTCTGCAACATTGTATCTTCAGCTCCTGCCAGCAACTGCAACACTTTCCAGGTCATGCATCCTCCGAGGACTGCCTGTCTTCAGCCTGCACCAGAAGAACCAAAGGAATCTCCCGTGGAGTGATGAGGTCACTCTCTGCAGCGAGAACCGGTGGCGTCGGTCCCCTCTCCAGACAACGAGCGTGGACCCAGCAACACAGGTGGTGGATTAAAGTGACCCCGACAGTCCCAAGGTCCAGCTGTCCAACTTTGGTGGAGTTAAGAGCTTGCCTCCCCACGCAAGATAGTACCCCTGTGCACCGCATGACTTGCAGTTTCCAAGGCTTGTGTGCGACCTTCCAAGAAGGTTTTCGTGCACAGCACAGCTTTCGCGCACAGCACTCCATCCTGCGACGCACAGCTTCCTGAGTGGTTCTCCAGCGGCACGGGATCCCTTTGTGTTGTGCTGCGTGGGCCTCCACTTGCACCTTCTTTGTCCCCGGGCTGTGGGACTCCTGTGCACGCTGCCTGGTCTTCTGAGGGCTCTCTGAGTTGCTGGGAGTCCCCTCTGTCTCCCCCCCGCGGTAAAGGCCACTAAGTCCCTCCTGGTCCTGGGCAGTGCCATTTTCCGCCAAACTTGAGTTTTGCATGTGCTAAGGCATGTTGGTGGAATCCAGCAACGTAAACCGGACTGCAATCATCATTCCGGCGTGAGACATCTTCTGCACCAACCAGGAACCCGCATCTGTCTTCTTGGGTGCATAACGGACTGTCTTCTCACCTGTGGTTCTTCTTTTGCACCTTCATCAGGGTTATCAGGGGCTCCTGTTCTCCCTGGACTCTTCAGTTCTTCTTGGAATTGGTCCCCTTCTTCCACAGGTCTGCAGGTGTCTTGCAGTCTCTTCTGGTTCTTGCATAATCTTCTATCATGAGTTATTGTGTGTTTCAGGAAACTTACTGTGATTTACTCCTGTTGTCCTGGGTTCTGAAGTGGGTTCTATTACTTAACTTTGGTGTTTTCTTAAACCCTCAGCACCCCTCTACACACTACACTTGCCTAGGTGTGAAACTGACTTTCGCATTCCACTATTTTATTATATGGTTTGTGTTCCCCCTAAGCCCATTGCAACCTATTGTGATTTTCACTATTTGCACTGTTTTCTGACTGTGTACTTACCTGTTTTTGGATACTAGTCTATATATTGTGTATATTAGTTACCTCCTAAGGGAGTATAGTCTCTAAGGTATTTTTGGCAATTGTGTCACCAAAATAAAGTACCTTTATTTTTGTAACACTGAGTATTTTCTTTCATGTGTGTGAGTACAGTGGTACTGTAAGAGCTTTGCATGTCTCCTAGTTCAGCCTTGGCTGCTTTGCTACAGCTATCTCTAGACAACCTGGCTTCTAGACACTGCCTACATTTCAATATTAAGGGATAACTGGACCTGGTATTCAGGTGTAAGTACCTCTGGTACCCACTACAAACCAGGCCAGCCTCCTACATTCGTGGTGCAGCATGGGATAAGTACTTGCAATTGCCTTATCACTCTGTCACCGGTGCTTTCCACAGGAAAGTGTGTTCTATACCTAGAGCTATACAAAAGTATACTGTAGTATTCATCAGTAAGTATGATGGTACTGCCAAGTGGAGAACCTTGTGCTAGATTACAACATGTGTATGTCATCATGGAATGTAAGGGTTGTGACAGTGTAAGCTGGCAGTTAGACGTGGTGGATGGGACCTCTTAAACTGGAACAAACACTTTTCCTGTGCTTCATCTTGGTATCTTGGATTCTCTATGAAACTGTCCTTCATTACACTGGCGACAAGGATGTGATCCTGGTTACCCACAAGGAGGATTCATCAGTATTTTGTTATGTAAAGAGGTATCAAAACTAAGGACGTTGACGTTTCGAAGGGAAACGAGGTGAGCTGTGCTGCCGCGTTTTTGGAGGCAATACGCGTTCAAGCCTTTCATACAAATTACAGTCTGGAGGCAGTACGCATTTGGTGAATATTCACCTTGTTTTAAAATAAAGACATCAAAACAACACGCGTGCGTTAACTGGAGTCACGTGTCCTTTAAAACGACATGCGCGCACTGACTGGAGTCGTGGGCCAGTAAAACAACATGCGCGCGTTGACTAGACGCATGTGCTTTTATTTGATCTTTGTTTCGCGGCTGTTGAAATAACACACATGTGCTTTGTGAAGTTGCGGTTGCTGCCATTTGAAGTACAAACAGCACGCGCTGAGAAGAGAAAAGACATTTCTTGTTTTTAAAAAAAAGGAAAAATAAATAATAAATATATCATACATAACACACAGTGATGTGTGATATCGCGCACCTGTGCCCTCAGCGTTAATCATATCACAGTTCTGTTTTAAGCCAAACAGACTGCAACGGAGGAAGTTTACTTAAGCAAATGGTACAACAAACATAACATTTGAGAATACTGCTTACCTCAAAGTGTGGAAAGTAAAAGCACTCCATATCTTTTCAAGTGTCCAACTGCACCAAATCCTCTCAGGAGTGTTAACGTTGTGGAAATAAAAGAAGGACATTGTGCACATGGAAAGAGGACTGGCAACTAACAACTAGACTGCAGTGAATGATATGGTCACTTGGCAACTAAACCAAGCAGAGAGTGTTGAATGGACTTAAATTTGTATATAATCGTTTTGTTAGCAATTATTATTATTGTTTTTTGGCTCTTTGACCATGCAAAATGTCACTGCACCTTCCTTCTTTTTGGCAATGCCAGGAGAACCTCCTATTAAATGGCAGAAATGGAAAAAGGTTTTTGAAAGATACGCCAAAGTATGTGGTGCATCCTGAATTGTGGAAAGGAAAACTGCCTTACTGTTACACTGTTTGGGTTCAGAAGGACAAGAGGTGTTTGACAATCTTCCGGAAATTGTTGATCAAAATTTGAATGAGTATGAGGCGTGTATAGAAAAACTGGACATACATTACATACCTTAAGTTAGTACCATACTCAAAAGAAATCACTTTGGTAGGAGAAACCAGGAAGAAAGTGAAACTGTGGAGGACCACATAACAGCTCTGAGGAAATTAGCGTTATCTTGTAGATTTGCTCCTTTGTTAGAGGAGAGGATCAGATATCTGTTCATGCTTGGTTGTAACATAGAAAAGGTAAGGGAGGAAATTTGGCAAAAGGATGATCCATCATTAGATGAGGTCTTAGTGATAGCAAAGAAAATTGAACACTCTCTCAAGTGTGTTGAAACCATCACGAAGGAGGAAAGTAAAAATGACAGTGTGCCAGTGATTAAGGATAATATGGGAAAACAAGAAGTTTCAGGAAGACAAAGTTATAAAAAAGAAAAGAAGAATACCTTTCAAGGGAAGTGTTTTTGCTGTGGCAAGCAGGGTCACATGGCTAATGATAGGAGTTGCCCAGCTATTAAAGTGGTATGCAACTTATATAAAAAGAAAGGCCACGTTGCCACTGTCTGCAGAACAAAAAGTGGAAAGGGTAGTGTTTATGAAGTCAAGGATGATTCAGACTCCAAGGATGAGGATGATTTTGATGTTGGATGTGGGCAGATCGTGCTTCAGGATGAAGGAGAGAGAAGGAAGGGCCCTATCCACAAAGTAATGGTAGATGGTGAAGGAAAAAAGTTCTATTTGACTCTGGAGCAAAGATCACCATTGTTTCGAAGGAGTTTTACTGGGAAAAACTCCAAGATAAAGTCAAATTGTTCAAACCAGATATTACACCATATGCCTACGGCGGAGAACCTATTAAGTTACATGGATACTTTTGGGGTTTACTTGAATTTAAACATAAGTATGCTAATGCGAAGAATTTATGTGTCTAAAAAAGGTGACAGTGTCCTAAGTTGGTTTCATCAGAAAGATTTAGGTTTAATTCTTGATCCAAATAGTGATCCTCCTGTAAGAACGAGGGATCAAGTAGTTGTGAATGCGGTCGTGGAACAAGATGCAGCTATCAAGTAACAAGCTGCGACTATTGATGATTTTGTGGAGAAACTAAAATTGAAGGCTCCGATGGTCTTTCGGGGTAAATAAGGGTGTCTTCGGCACTACATTCATCATATTCTATAGAAGAAAGGAGCAAAGTCTGTGTGCAGTAAAGTTAGTAGTGTACCTATAGCACTATGTGGAGAAATGAGGTTGAAATTGGATAGGCTTTAGAAGGAAGGGATTATTGAGGAAGTTTAAGGAACTGAGTGGTTGGCACCAGTGGTTGCTGCCAGGAAGGTTAATGGGAGTCTACGCTTATGTGTGGATTGAAGAGAACTAAACAAAAATGTAATTGTAGATAGATATCCTTTACCAAACATTTCAGATATGTTGATGTTGCTTCAAGGAGCAAAAGTGTTTCCTACCATAGATCTTATGTCAGCATATCATCGGATAAGCCTGATTGAGGAGTCCAAAGACCTTACTGCGTTTGTCACACCTTTTGGGACATTAAGGTATACCAGGCTACAACTTGGATTAATATCTGCAGTCTCAGTGTTTCAAAGAGCATTACAAAAGGTTTTGAAGGGTCCTGAAGGTATAAGAATACCAAGATGATGTTTTGGTATTTGGGAAAAACAATCTTGAGCATGAGGAAAGGGTACTGAGAGTATTGTAGAATCTTGGAGAGTATGGCCAAACTATTAAAGTAGAGAAGTGTTAGTTTCAAAGAGATTCCATAGAGTATTTAGGTCATACGATCACTGGAGTTGGCTTTGCTCCCAAGAGAGAGATTTAGTGAACGCAATTAGGAGATTAGAGTCACCATCCAATAAGGAAGAGTTGATGAAATTCATTGGGCTGGCTGAGTATTATGGAAAATTTGTGAAAGGTTTTGCAGAGATCTCTGTGAATATGAGGAGGCTATTATGGAAGGGTGTGGAGTTTGTGTGGAGTGAGGAGTGCGAGAAGGAATTTAACAAGATAAAGGAGAGGTTAGATAAGGCTCCCAAATTGAAAAATGTTAACCCTAATTTTTCATCAGTTTTAATTACAGATGCCAGTGGTCTGGGGGCTGTACTGCAACAAGGTGAACATATTCAGAGCAGGTTGTTTTGTTTTTGTCGCAAGCCCTGAGAGATGCCAAATTGAATTACTCAGATATTGAGAGAAGCTCTTGCAGTACATTGGGCTATTAAGCAGCTAAATAATTTGCTGTGGGGAAGCAAATTTGAAGTAAGGACAGACCATAAGCTACTTTGTGAGATTTAAAAAAAAAAAGGGTGTGGATGCGATTTCGAGTAGAATCACAAAATGGGTGGTATCGCTACAAGATTTTGACTTTGAAGTCAAATACATACCTGGAGCACAAAACAGGGTAGCTGACACCTTGTCAAGGTTGGTGCAGGTAGGAGTGGGAGACCAGATGGGAGAAGAAAGTGATGTGAGTCAGGATGAAGAAATGGTGTGTGAAATTCAAGATAGTGGGTTTGATGACAGTGCTGTGACAGAGGTAAGATGACGGGAAGAATGTGAGTCAGACAGTACAATGGTTTAGGTCCTGTCCCTATTAAAGGGAGGTTGGAAGAGTAGGAATGAAGGGAGTTTGGAAACCCAAATATATTGGCATGTTAGAAGGGACTTGTCAGGAAGGTGTGGTTTGTTGTTCAGGGGTACAAGGTTAGTTCCCCCTACTACATTAAGACAGGAACTTATTTCCCTTGTGCATTCTGGTCATCAAGGGATGTCTAAGACCAAAGAAAGATTGCGACTGACTTACTGGTGGCCAGGTATGGACTGTCAAGTAGAAAGGACAATAAGGGAGTGCATGCAATGTGTGATGAGTGAAAAAACTATTAAACCTAGGGTTCAACCAATGAAGATTAGAGATTGTCCCACGCAGCCTTGGGAAGGAGTTGCCCTCGACATTCTAGGGCCGGTCCATGGAGAAGGTTGTGATGTATATCTATTAGTGCTGATTGATGTTTATTCAAGGTGGCCAGAGATCATGTTTACTAGAAGCATTGAAACAAAACATGTAATTTGTTTTCTGAAAGACGTTTTTGGGAGAGAGGGTATTCCAAAAGTTATTCTCACTGACAATGGGGTACAATTGGTTTCTAAAGAAATTGAACTATTTTTAGCAGATTGTTCCATACGACACAAGAAATGTGCGCTTTACCATCCTGAAACCAATGGTACGGTAGAGTGCTTCAATAGGGTGCTAACAGAAACTATAGCTATGGCCAAGGACAATGGACTAAGTTGGAAGAGAGAGGTGATGAAAAGGGTTGAAGCGTATGAGATCTCACCTCATTCTATTACTGGGAAAACGCCATTTGAATTGTTTAGAGCTAGACATCCTAATACCTTTGTAGCGCCCACATGGGTGAATGATATGGAGTTGAGAACAGGCCTGATACTATAAGACGATCGTTGGAGAATGAGGGAGCAAAAGAAAATAGAAGCCCGAAAGAGAAATTTTGATTCAAGGAAGTCTGTACGAGAAACAAAGGATGAGTCCGGAGATTGGGTACTCAATCGAAAACCCGTGAAGAAAGGGAGAGGCATATATAGGTCAAAACCTGTAAGAGTGGTCAAGATGTTCAACAATGCAGACAGGACGGAAGATTCTAAAATTTGTAATCTCAATCGGGTGGTGGTACTCAAGTGTAAGATGTTTGGGAGAGAACTTGATGATAGACCGGATAATCCTGTTTCATCAGCAAGTGTCAGAAAATCTTCCAGAAATATTGTAACCCCAAAATATTTAAAGGACTATGTTAAGTAGATATTTTAGTTGATGGAATTTCCAGTTCTTGTATACATGTTTTAGAGTAAGGGTACTTATCTGTTGTAATGGTAAATGTTTATTTGTTCCTTATATATATATTTTTTTATTTCTTTCTTTTATTTATTTATTTGTTTTAATAAAAGGAGGGAGGTGTGTAGTATTCATCAATAAGTATGATGGCACTGCCAAGTGGAGAACCCTTGTGCTAGATTACAAAATGTATGTGTCATCCTGGAATGTGAGGGTTGTGACAGAGAAAGCTGGCAGTTGGACGTGGTGGATGGGACCTCTTAAACTGGAATGAACACTTTTCCTGTGCTTCATCTTGGTATCTTGGATTCTCTATGAAACTGTCCTTCGTTACACATACCTAGTCTTTTCACTTGCTTTCTAAAAAACTAAAAGTTAGGTAAAGTAGGTCTTTCCCTTTCACTTTACTCTAACTCACTACACTATGGCACTCATTACAACCTTGGCGGTCGGACGAGGCCGACTGCCAAGGTTGTACCGCCAGGCGGCTGCCCATGCAACCCGCTGGCCGCATTTGGACATCCCCGCTGGGCTGGCGGGCAGAAACAAATGTGGCGGTTCGGCGGGTACAGCAGCACCCGGCGCGCTCTTCACTGTCTGCCAGGCAGACACTGAAAATCACGACAGGGCTGTGCCTGGGGGCCCCTGCACTACCTATGTTAAGTGCATGGGCAGTGCAGGGGCCCCCAGGGGCCCCGCGACTCCCCTTCCCGCCAGCCTTTCCATGGCGGTCTCTACTGCCATGGACAGGCTGGCGGGAAGAGGAGTCATAATCCCCAGGGCAGCGCTGCCCTGGTGGATTCTAACCGCTGGGCCAACCATGGCGGAAAACCGCCGGGCCAAACATGAAACTCACTAAGAAAGTCCAAGGGGCATGCAATGCTCTATGCATACCCTGATTCCTGTAGACCAGAAAGGGCCATACATTCAATGCACCACTAATGCTAGGCCTATACCTTGTCTTATCTATACTGGTACTTTGCTCTAAAGACTTCCGATTTCTCATCTCTTCCCCTCTCAGGGAACACCACTGATGTAACTCGTATTAAAAAACAAAGACCTCAGCACTTTGTCACTAAACAGGTTGCTATGTCCCTGGTCCAATTACTGACCAACAAGTTTTTCTGCTGAGTGCTAACTTTCTTGCCAATCTACTAAGGAGGGATCCTCTAGGTAAATTAAGTTGTAGTTTATTTTTATTGCCCTAATGATGGTGTTTTTTGGGTATTCCTAATACCAATTAAAATATTGCTTTACTGGTGTTAAATGAATATTCTTCTTTTTAATTTATTGAAAGTATAACTTCTCATCTGGGTTTGTCTCATCTTGGAAAAGGTTCCCTTCTCCATATGTTCTCAATATGGCAGTGATGTGGGATGTATATTAACTGAAGACTATTAAAATCCAGTTGCACCCACGGAGACACTGTATTGTATAGGCTGGTAACCTCCTCACCTGAGATGCTGTAGGGGTATGTCACATTATTGCTGCATTGTTAGACCAAGGTGTGTCCCTAATGTTGCCATTTTTAACACCCCGATTCTTTCTTATAATCAAAAAGTCTGGACAGAAACACCATTTTGTGCAAGATTTAAGAGGTATTACCTCTGTTATAATGCCTCGCTTCACTGTTGATTCAAACCCTGCCACAATTATTTCTTCTGCTTACACATACTTAGATCATCTTGGCTGTTTAGTGCTCTGCCTGATTTTACATCCCAATATATCCGTAAAGACAATTTCTACTTGAATTCTCACTTGTAGGGAAACAATTAAGATGAATGAGATGACAACAGCATAATGAATCACCATCTAACTTTTCTCAAGCTCTTACGTAATATTTAGGCCCCCTTGTTTTCCCTGGTGGTTGTCGTTACTCAGTATGTGGATGACACATTGGTGAACTCAATGATTCTATAGACTTATGCAAATGTAACTCATTGAATACTCTTGCTGGCCTAGCTAAAAGAAGACTCAAAGACTTGAGGGAAAAATTACAGTTTTGTTTGCTACATGTACGATATATTAGGATCAAGACATTTCTGTAAGAGAAAGACATCTCTCTGTCCATGGCACGAAGGCTATCCACAAGTTACCACATCCCCACCATTAGACTTCAAATGTAGAGCAGATTTAGCTGGCTAATGTCGTCACTGGATGTCAAGATTTTTTGCATTTATTAAGCTTATTTAGTATCTTAAAAAAGAGATCCAGCCAAGCCTTCTACGTGGTCTACAGAAGCAGAAAACACTTATGTATCTCTAAAATCTGCATTATTTTCATCTCTTGCTTTAGGTACGCATGATTATTCAAAACCATTTACACTGTATTATTAAAAGAATTACATCTTTATCCTAGGGGTACCAAGACAAATAACAGTAACAGAAAGAAATGTGTTGCTTTTCTGCTCTTGACTTTGCTGCTCGATTTCCTTCATTTTTTCGAGTGGTAGGTGCTATTGCTCACCAGGTTCATGGAAACAGTGTAGTGGGATCACCCCTTACAATTGCGTTTCTCTATTCTGTTGTTGCATTTCTGTTAATTAATAAAAAAAAGTAACTGTCAAAGTAAAGACTGTAAAAATATGAAACCCCGTTACGATGCCCTGTGCTGAACCCTGTGCTACTGTTCCCTACATTGTAAGATGGAGAACCTCACTACTGTTAAATAACCACTGCCCATTTAACTGAACTCTGGAGAGACATCACTGATAAGCCACTGCCCAATTATGCTACTGTATTTTATGGAGATGGGTCTTTCCTTAGAAATCATGATGGAAAATTGGTATCAGGATATGCTGGGTGTAGTCAACATGGAGAAGTGGAAAGTCTATGTTTGCCCCAGGTCTACTCTACCCAGGTTGCGGAGCTTGTTGCCCTCGCCCACGTCTGTTTCTTGGAAAGAAATTAATGTGTCACCATCTTTACTGACTCCAAATACGCATTTGTCCTCCAATTGATGCAACTGGGTTTCCTTACTTCGAATAAGGAATGAGGCTTATGCAAAATGTTTGGATGGTTGCTCTGCTGCTCCCTAGTGTGATAGTGGTCATATGTGCCACATATCAAAATTTCCATATGTAGCACAAGTGACCATCATTTTATTGGCAAAAGGCTCTTGCGGATTCTGCTGGAAAAAGTTGCCTTACCACCTGAATCTAATATAACCTTTTGTCCCAAGCTTCTAATCTACACATACCTGTTTTACAGAAGCTCCCTACTGCACAGTAGCAGGCACCCGAAAGTGAAAAGTTAGTTTGGAGAAGATATTGGTGCCTCAGGGATCGGAGTGGCTTGTGTTAGGACAAGATTAGTAAACTGGTTGCTATAAGGATTGTGTTACTTAACCTAGCATATTTCTAACATGACTGTTTGCACATTATTTTTATTGTAATGATTGAGATTGTACTCAGTGGTTTTATCTCAATTTTCCCACCACAGCCAAATGGTACTGCTACTCTTGCACTGTTTGTCCAGCATACAATGTTGATAGAAGTGTCAAAATCACCCAAGTAGCTCACCCAGCCTCATGGGTTTGTTCCATGCACCTCCAAATTGACTTTATCCAGGTGAACCTATTGTTGCTCCTACCAGTTCTTATTGGTGAGTCTGTATTTTTTCAGGATAGGCGGAGGCCTGCTCTTGTGCTGAAGCAGATCCTGTTATTGTACCCAAAATACCGATCAGAGCCTATCAAAGATTCGAACTGCCACTCAAATTCAGAAATGATAAAGGCAGTCATTTCATGTCATCAATCAACTAAGAAATGAGTAAAGCTTTGGGTATCTGCCAACATTTGCGCTGTCACTATCACCTAAAATATTAGGCAAAGTAGAGAGATTGAACAGAACTTTGAAAAATAAAACATTATAAATATGTATGGAGAATGGTCACAAATTACATAATAGTCTTTTAGTATTAATTTTGTTGCCAGCCATTCCGACCCAAACAACTAAGCTGAGCCTACACAAGAAACTGATTCTACTCCTCTAGTGTCCCCAGCTTTGCAAGACTTGTACCTGTCTGATGATGTGATTAAATTACAGCAAACAACAAATCTGCTGTCTCAACTGCTTTTATTCTCAGGTTTGACTAGTGTTGCCCACCAGCCTCCTCGTAGTCAGAGGGATCAAACTGCATGACATGCGGAGCCAGGTGTACTGGACTTAGCCATACATAATCATAATACACAAAAGCATATTGAGTAGGTTTGCAAAATACCAGACATCAAAACAGCAAGTCTAGGAAAACTGTAGAATGCAATGAAAAGTAGCCACAAAAACCTAGATCACCAGGCAGAGGGGGCTCTTTTCAGAAGAGGATCATGATATCTGCGCAGTTTGAGGACCCATCTAAATCGGTTGCTGTGCTAAATGTTGTCGATTTAGAAAGGTATGTACGTGGGAACCCCAGATCTCACAGGGTCGCAGGGTTTGTCTTGTGTCTCTAGAGACAAGACCCCTGAGCTCACCAGCGAGATTCAGCACTTTGGGAGCTGGATGAGCACAGCAGTAAGTTGACAGTTCTGTTTTTGAACATCTGTTATGTTGCTGATCAATGTCCTATAAGGAGTGGGTTAATGAGACTACGAGTAATTGGCATTACACTGTTGATTACTGTGCTTCAGAAGCTGCTTATTGCAGGGTAATGCAAAGATAATGCAAGGCAAGAAGAAAGTCAGAACGGAGATGAGGGCACCTGGGGCAGTTTGGATAATGAGCAGGGTGAAACCTATGCATTTGAACTTGTATGCAGTATGCCAGGGTCGAAAGTTTAAAACTGCTTTATTTGTGCCTGTAGTTGAGGAATATTGACATAGTTGGTGTGCAGCAGTTCTTCCATCATCTAGCATTAATCTCCCTATGTCTTTTTACAATGCAGCATGGGCCAGATTATCTGAATCGGCCCTAGTTGATACACATTTGCACACAGCCTAGAGATCCATCTAATGAGCTTGAAAGTAAGATCAGGCATATCATGGAGGCAAATTCCAAGGATGTTAGAATTGGCATCCTTGGCGTGGCTTCTGCTTAACATTTTGCCTTCAGCCCTCCTGTTTGTTCTGACTTTGTTTTTGCTGGCCTTAAGACTCTGCAAACTTCACCACTGCCAACCAGTGCTAAGGTGCTTGTGCTCTCTGCTTAAACCATGGTAGCATTTGCTTATATCCAGTTGGCATATTTCATTTAAACGTCTGTAGTAAAGTGGCACTACATGTGCCCAGGGTCTGTAAATTAGATGCTACTAGTGGGGCTGCAGCACTGATTTTGGCAACCACTTAAGTAGCACTCTAAACATGTCTCAGGCCTGCCACTGAAGAGCCTGTGTGTGCTGTTTTCAACTGCCAATTCCACCTGGCAAAGTAAACTGTTTGCCAGGCACAAACCTTCCTTCTTAATACATATTAGTCACCCCTAGGGTAGGCCCCAGGCAACCTAAAGGGCAGGATGTAATGCATTTTCAAAGTAGACTATGTAATTAAGTTTGACATGTTCTGGTAGTAAAAAACACATTCGTTTTTCACTATTGTAAGGCCTACCTCTCCCATTGAATAACACTGGAATTACCTTATTATATTATGTACGTGTAATTTCCAAATGGGAACAGGTCACCTCTTCATGTTTGGTGTCTCTGGAATCACAGTTTACAATTCTAACTCACTGTGAAATCAGATTTTATTTTGCAATTCTGAAAATGGCACTTTTAGAAAGTTGGCCTTTTCTCACCTTAGGCATGTGGTGCCTGCAGCCTGTCTCTAGGTCACATGACTAAGAATGGATGACAGTTGGGCTTGGTGTATTTCTCCTAGACAGCCACACACAAAGGTGAGCTTAGGCATGACTATATGGGCCATCACAGACAGGATGGGAGGGAGTAGCTAGGTCCATCCCCACCTACACTTGAATAGGATGTGTCCTGTCTCTACACAAAGGGCTGCATACCCCTGTAATTAGACTGCAGCCAGGGCCAGGAAGGCAGAGCACCTGTGCATATCAAAGAGATGCCTCTAGTAGCTTCTCTCCACTCAAAGGCACGACTGGGTATGTATACTGGACCTCAAACACACAACTTCAGTATACTTATGATCCTGTACATACTCTGCCAGGATAAAGGACTACTGTGTTGCTGGAACGGCTGCTGTGATGCTGAAAGGTCTGCCACTCTGCTGGACTGCTGATTTAGAGGAACCGCTGTGCTGACCTGCTGACCTTTTACCTGGGTAAAAAGGGCCAGACTGCCATCTCTTAAACCCAGAACCCTGTGAATTCAAGGGCTAGTTGGCTGGCCTCCTGATCTGAAGCCTTAGGGACACAACAGGCTTCCAACAACTTTGCACCTGCAACTGGACTGTAACATCTGTGAGTCTACCCTACTTAGTAGTGCCACCACAGTCCTGGACCCTTGGCAGTAATCTTAAGGTGCTTTGTCAGCCTTTGTGGATCCAGCAGAACCGGCGCATCTCCTTTGCCCTGTGGTACAAACCTGAGCAAAACCGACATCTCTGCTGCTGCACGGCATAAACCTGAGGAGAACCAACACATCGCCATTGCTGTGTGGATTGGACCCACTGCAAAGAATCGCACTGCAGCACTTCGGAACCACAGCATTGCTATGACTGCATGGCGCACCCTCAGCACAGGCACTAGCATCGCTCGTCGTCCGCAGCCTCACTGACTATGCCGGACTCCAAATCACAGCTCTTCGGAACCAATGCATCACCCTGACTGCACACAGCCTTGATGCCGCCTGACTTCACATCCCAAGCCCCATCGACGGGATCCTCGATGACGATGAAGGCTCCTGCAACATCTCAGAACAAACATATTGCTACATTGCTTTGGTTGGGCAACACATCCTTGCAATGCTCTGTGCACCAGGATTCAAGGTACTTTGTTCAGCAGGCCTAGCTGGGTACCTGTAGAAGACCTGTGCTCCATCGCGGTCGACCTAAACTTGTGACTGTGCAGTTCAGCGCAACCAGATATCCACAGATGGCTTTCCGGCATTATTTTTAAATTAAAATCTTTAAACTTGACCATCTCCAGTTCCACTAATTGGATTTTTGTTGTCTTGGTCTTGTTGTAGTGTTTCACTTTATCACTGTTTGAAGTGTTGCACAAATACTTTACACATTGCATTTAATTTAGGCCTGACTGTTCTGTGTCAAACTACCAGAGGGCTGAGCACATGTTAATTTAGGGTTTACTTGTGCCTCACCCTTACTACGATTGTGGTTGCTGCTTGACCAGGGCTCACAGCCCAGTCAACCAACATCCCAATTTCTCTCACATAGGTTCTTAACAGAACACAGTAAATAAAAATTTCCAATTGTGATGTAGTTCGGCTCACCTTAAAGCGATCAAGAGTGAGAAAATCAGGGAAGATATAAAGCATGATGTTATAATATTCCAGTTTGTCCGTCTCCCGTGATAGCTAAGCAAACAGGCAATTATAGGACTCAGTGTTTTCTCAATTGGTAGTCTCCAAAATACCGTGAGATGCACCCACTTGACCACACTTACTTCACAAAATTGAGCTCTGACAAAGTCATGTGTGGCTGTGGCTAATGCCTCTTCCTAGACATAGCCACAACCTGAAAGTCTAGTTCCACATGACTCTTAATGTAGTGTGCGTCCTGAATATAACTTTATATTTATTCCCTATTCTTAGGGTTAGCATCCTTGCTGTGGCTGGGTTTAGGAATATTTCTCTTCCTTGCTGTAAAATTGTGAGCAATATAGCAAATTAGTGATGTCACCTATGCTGAGTATGTAACATAGGAGATAGAAAAATTGTACCCTTTGCTCTGTGCCCTGAAGGTGTCAGCTGGCCTTCTGGTGACATTGTAACCTACTGCAACACAACATGGAGTAGGTGGTCTACTTGGGTACAATTCAATGTTTTCTTGAGGTGAACCTATGTCTAGCCAGACTGAGTCTTTCTCCCCCTGGTTGTCAATCTATTTATCTTATTTATATGTCTAGTCAAACTCTTATTCTTCCTCCTCTATATTCCCTTCCTCCTTAAACGGCTGAGGAGTCAATAAAGGTATATTTTCTCTTTGACTTAGGCCTTTGTGCCATCCCAAGGTTTTTGGAATTTTTAAAGAAGCTGATGCCTCCTCAAAGCCTCTTTTTCCTTCACCTTCTCAAAAACTCTTTCTTCTTCTTTAGTTCCACAATCTCTGCACCAACAGCCTTTTTAATTATTTCAGCCTCAATAACCTCTCGTGCTCTGCGATAAATGTCAAAGGTTTCTCTATCAGTTTTTGACCTTGGTTCTTCACTAACCATCTTGATATCTATTATAGGTGGAATAGTAGACTTAGGGTCTTTAGGTTTACTATTTTCAGGTGAGGGACTGTTCTAAAAATCTGAAGCGTAGAATCCACTTGGTGTTCCCCCGAGCCTTCTATGGAATGTCTTTTTTCTCCAAGAAACCTATTTCCTCCATGGAAATTACCTTTTTTTCTGCCTTTCTAACACGGATTGAGCCATCCCAATGTTTGACCCATGCACCAAATTTCTTTTATTTGAAAGAGTGGGCATTATAATCATCAGACTTTCAGCTTCAGCTAGGACAGAATTTAATAGGCATGTTCCTAATCTAAATGGTAACAAGGAGGTTCCAGGACCCAATTCCTGTACACATTCTCTGACCAAGTTGAAGATCAATGTTGAAAAATGTGTTCCTTGCCTCCAGCAAAGAGTTTGCCCACCGTCATTTCAAAGGCGTTATGGAACCAGTAGATGAAAAATTGTTTGCTCAGAAGCACGTACACATTGTGGACTTATGGTGGACGTCCTAGGGAGTTATACGACTTCACCATGGACAACCGTTATGGGGCGGGTGTGGGCGAATCCTACAAACACTTCCAGACCCAACCACTAAAAGGAAATGCTGGACAGGGAAGCTGTATAAAGGATGTCTGAGTTCCAAGAGAAGAGTGTATGAGACTACACAAAACAGTGGTTCCCATGAAGGCTTCCGCTGTGGCACTGACAATCTGCAAGATGTTTTATCCTGGGACTGTACTTTGTAGTGGACTGGGTATCAAACATCAGCCCTTTTGTCAAGTCAGCTCATCTAACACTGCAACTGAGTTTTCTATTTCCATATTCCTACATTTTCCTGGTCAAGAATGCTTATGTCTAGTCTACAAAAACACCTACCCTGCTAGACCCGGTCATTTCTCTGTCTGCCATCCATAATCTCAACTGAAAGACTACATGAACTTTTTTAATAAACCTGAACTTCAGTTTGGCACTGGCTTCCCATCAGGGATAATACAAATAATGATTTTTCTTTTTATTGTTTTCTGGTCTTTGAGGAGACAGTATGCACCACTGCAACTAAGACATTTGCAAGAAAAATGTCATTGATGAAGGCTTATATGCACTCAAGATTAGTTCTAGGCGTAGACTTTGATGGGGCTCTTCTGCTCTTTTCTATCAATAGAAAAGAAGGCTTGACTGCCTGACTGTTGTGATGATATGAGTATAACCCTAACCAGGAGGAAAGATAGGTAGGCAATGCTAACTCAAGCCAGTGTGGAGCAAATTTTGAGGGATTAAGCAACATGAACATGGCCCCAAAGGTGGCACTAAAAGAAGTAACGGACAAACCTACAAACAAAAAGCACATCTCAGCACTGTGAGAGTGTAAGTTTGCAGTGTCCAGACCAGCCCAAGACCAGCATCAAACTCAGTAGAGACCATATCTCCTGATAACCCAGCAAGAGAAGTAAAGTGAGGTTTGAAATGTCACCCATGGTCTTTGGGTAATATACAAGCGAGGAACAGGAACTCTAAAACAAATTAGTTTGATACACACCACAATTACATCTAGAATACCCTGGGGAAGGCTTTTAGTGGCTTCCCTTCAATCATACAATCAAGTCATTCTGGTTGTGACATCTGTGAAAGCCCCCTGTGATAGTTCTAGCTGACCGGAATCAAAGACTGCCAGACCCTATCCTGATAGCCCCATTAAACAGCCAAGACTTAGGTTAACTTGTCACAGACGAAGTAAAATAACTTTGGACATGAATGGGACCACTTTTCCAACTTGGATTGTGTTTTATTGGGATTTCCTGTCTTTTGGACTGTTTTTCAGGCTAATCAGGCACACAGGCTCAAAACCACAGAGGTTTCTAACCTCAGGGCAATGAACTACCAATATGCTAATGTAACAGTTATTAAAACATTGACTTCTGTGGACCCTAATCGAACCATTACTGGAGCCCTGAGACTGATAAGCGTGAAGAGTCTACATCTAACCCCACCCACATATAACAAATTTAACACACTGTTGCATTAGGTCTGGTACATCTTCCCCACCAACTTGCAAGAAAAATAAGCAATTCAGTAAGTCTTGGAACTGCCCAAAAATTGTGTGGACACTATTGGTCATTATACAAAGCAAGGTGTTAGGCCAGTATACAATATACCATTTCCCCCCCCCCAGAATGTGCCAGCATCTTATTTGTTTGTGTGGATAATCTCATTTTTAACTACCTCATTTCCCATTTCATTAAAATAAGGAGCAATTCTATGGCTCTTACTGGACATGGAGTATGTTGTGTTTTGCTCACTGTTTAATTCTGTAACTATGATTGTAACCCCGTACAGCTCCTAGGGAAAGTGCCCGCTACGGTCCTTTACTATAGATGGAGAGTCAAGAGCTCAAAAGGACTATCTTGTTTAGCCTATTTCGGTGTACCAATACCCGAGACATTGTGTACACCAGAGGTAATTCCCAATTTCAACCACAGCTACTGGTCAAACTTCAGAGAAAAGTCTCACAAAGCCATGCCTTAGTTTGTAAACAAACAGCACGAAGCTTGCCTACTGGTACTTTTCGATTTCTGAGATGTGTACAACACTATGGTTTAAGCAGTACTCAACAAGACCCTCACACTGGTATTTGGATCAACGGTAGAGACATCTGGAGGCCTAGGTTCCTTTTAAGTAATGTAGAACAAAAGTTCAAGTTGACAGGTTTCAAACTGTCCCCATCACCTGTGCCTTTTTAAAAGTACCACAATGGTCAACTAAGTTACAAACGCTCTACAATACTAAAATCATAACCGTTGGGAAGCTTGACCTTAAAATCACAAGAGGTGGGACATTAATCTATTCACAACTTGTCTGTAACCCATTCAACAATGAATGGCCCAAACCCATGCTGGTTCCAATATCCACTATCAGAACTGGATGCATGCCCTGTCAAGTGATCAAATCATGGTCTAGTCCCCATAGTCATCTTGACAGTCAATCACTGAATTCTCACTTACTACGCAAACTACACTTGACTACAAAATTAACCCTGCAGTGAAAGGGATATAATGTTAGAAGCATTTCCACTGAAAAATCCAGAAATTCAGCTACACCACTGTAAAGCAAGTTCTGATTCTGCCTGCAGTACACTGCTGCAGTGCCTCTCTGACAAGCTTACCTAAAAATACAGGCTGGCTCTGCCTAATGTATTTAAAACACAGTAGACAGTCTGATATTATTTATTTTTTTGTACACTTGTAAAACACACTATCACCAAAATGGTATCCTGGCGCTATCTGCCTCTATGGGACAAACAGCTGTACAAATAATAGTAAAGATACAAAAGTTACTAAGGAAAACGTAAAGGGTTCAAGGCTTTTCTAAAGTGCAATACACCAGCTGAGGATCTGAGAGAGGTGGGAAGCTTGTTCCAGAGCTGGGCTGCTCTAACCATAAACGTTTGCCCGCCCTGTCCTATCTTCCTAAATTTGGCAATGTAGTTAAGATTTGCTGATGAAGAACATAAGCATTTCCCTGGAAACTATCTTTGAAGTCTGTCTTGAAGAAGAATTGGACAAAAACCCTTAAGTGCTTTAAAAACAATGCACAGGAATTTGAAGGCTATTTTTTGTTTCACTGGTAGCCAGGATCCAATGCATCCGATGCAGATGATTTCCTAGGTCTGTTCAGAGGCAAATTAGCAGCAGAGGCTTGGACTCTATACAGTCTGTTCATCAGGAATTCTGAAGCTCCTACAAGAAGGGCATTGCAGTAGTCTAGTCCTCTCAGTATTACAATGCACACAATCAGGGTTTTTGCAGTAGCAGGCAGCATAGGAAGAAACTTCTGCAGATGCCAGAAAAGTGTAAAGCATGTCCCCACTACTTTATTGACATGATGCTCCAGGGACAGTTTATTGTCAAATATAACCCGCTGATTACGGACGGAGTAAATGGCTCTTCCTTGGATGACAGTGGCCAAAAGTTAAAGGGTAGACTCAAGGGGATTTTGTTAGCTGAGTAACACAGAAACTCAGTTTTATCCTTACTGCATTTAAGGCTGTTAGAATTCAGGCACTTGAAGAGGTCGTTCATACAGTTATGGAAGGCATTAACCACTGTCTGTTGGTTACTATCCAGTGACAAAATCAGCGAACTGTCATCCGCATAGCTGACCAGTCTGAGATTGTGAGCTTTCATAGGTGGCACTAACTGCCTCATATATATGTTAAACAAGATTGGACTGAGTGGCAACCCCTGAGGAACTCCATGTTTGACTTCCCTGAAATCAGAGTGTTAGGAGGGAAGAACAACAGCCTGACAGGGCTCCAACAAATAGGAGGGCATCCAGCTCAATACAGTTCCACTAACTCCAACCACAGCAAGCCTATCTAGGAGCATTTTGTGGTTAACAGTGTAAAAAATGGATGCCAGATCAAGTAAAATCAGGATTGCTGACTGGTAGCTATCTACCACCATTCAAAGTTCGTCCATGGCTACAAGTAGGACCACTTCCGTTCTATGCCGTTCAGACTGCTCCTTTTCATGCAGGGCGTGATATTCCAGATAACTGGACAGTTTTTTTGCTGACATAATGTTCCAGTAGTTTTACCGGAAAAGGCAGCAATGGAACTGGCCTATAATTGGTGAGGACCAACGGGGTCTAAAGAGGATGTTATGTTTTCAGAATAGGGGTAACAATGGCTTTTTTCCATGCCTGTCTTACCACAACAGAGTCCAGAGATTGGTTATATATCTGCAGTAAAAGTGGAAATAGCTCATCAGCCATATCTTTCCATACCCTATGAGGCAAAGGATCAAGTGGTGACGAAAGGACATGGACTTGGCTAGGGAGCAGAAGCAGTCTTCAGTAATAGGTTCAAAATGATCAAGCTTTCTCCTGTTTACTAACCCAGATATAATATAAACGGGGTGGAAAGAAGACACTATAACTGTACTTTCTTCAGACTGTACCGCAACTGGTCTGAGGTTAGTCGACTGAGGTGGGTTCCTGAATGGCACCCAAGATCCTGCTAATTTTTTACTCACAAAACTGAGCAAGATTGTCACATAGCTCTTGAAATGGTGAGATGCGCCATTTCTTACATTCAGGGTTTGATATCTCGCACTTTATGTCAAAAGCCTTTTTGGCGTTATTTGGCAAAGCGAGGATGGCGCTGGCGTAATAGCCTGATCTTGGTCAATTAAGCTCTCTCTTATATTCCACAGCTGTTTTTGTCCTCCTCATTGTAGAAGCTAAATCAGTTTCTCTCTCAAGTTTCCTGCAGGCTAGTTTTAACCTCTTTAGAGAGATGTTGTACCAACTACAAGTTTTCATTGGTATTTCAGTGTCTAGAATTTTTAAGATTCTACCCTCCAATAATTTATAGTTATCTTTTACCATTTTTTCCTGGTCGAAAGCGGTAGACAGGTTGGACAGCCTGCAAAGAAAGGTCTTGCCGAGTTTATGCCAAGCCCTGGCAAGACACTGTCTGGCTACCGCCGGTTTGCAGGTAATAAATTCCCTTGGGGCCAGATACTAACTGACACAGACCTAAGATTTCACAGGACCCATGCAGTTGTTGACATATTGAAACCGCTGAAGATGAAAAAGTTAGAATGAGCAAGGGCCATTTTGGAAATAACCTCTATTAGGGGTTGCAAGTGCACAACCAGGAGGCTAGGGCGGTGATAGCATAGAATTCCCAAATGTATGCAGCCTTTTTTTGACTTCAGGGAGAAACCATGCAATTCAGGGCCGGCTAGTTTGTCTAGAGTGTGAAATACAAAGTTCCATCTATCGTTGAAAATAATTCCCACTCCCCTACCCCACTTAGTAGTATGCGGCATGTGGAGGATTTTGTACCCTAGAGGCCAAGCGAGACCCAGATCAATGGCTGAGTCGGGGTAGTCTAGGTTCCAGTGATGATCAGCACATCCCAATTGCCAACCCCTACCGTCAGATAAATTTCTGCTGAATGCTTTTCAAGGGACCTCATGTTGAGCAGACCACATTTCAGACTGCCAGGCAATGTCGTATAAGTGGTGTCAGGTCCATTTGTTTCCATGTTTGTGTGTCCAGCAGTCAGAGTATAGTTATTAACCTGCTTCCCTAAGTACAGTGGTTGGTCTCTAGAGTAGCTCAATCTACCACTAAGGGGCGGAGGGCTTGTGATTGCAACAAAGCATGGTTGCACTGTGAGTGGTCGGTGAGCAAATGGGTGCAGACAAGCTTGCCTTTGGTGCACAATTAACGGACCTGTTGCGTGCGCCTGAGTAGTTGCGCCTACATCTGCGTTAAATAGTCTCCTTCCTGTGGAAGACTAAGACTAGACCTTTAACCAAGATGGCGAAAGCTCAAAATCCCACTCTTACAGACAGGTATATAGTGCCAGCAGTAAATATACACTACAATGCAGCTAAGTAAGGCGCAGAAAATCATCTCTCCAATTGAAAAAAATGTTTAAGAGCATTAACCCCTTCTGTGCCCAGGACGTAATGGTTACGTCCTGAGGCACAGTGCTGCTGTGCCCAGGACGTAACCATTACGTCCTGTGCACAGAGCCCAGAGGGAGCGCTCTCGCTCCCTCTGTGGGGTTCCCCCCCACCCCCCCCCAAGTCAGGGATGGAAGGGGAAGCCCTTCCCCTCCCACCCCCGACCCCCCCAACCCCCCCTGTGACGTCAGCGCGCGAGCGCGCGCTGATTAGTCACAGGGTCTCCCCCATCGCGCTGGAAGCAGAGCTTCCAGCGCGATTGAAAAAGAAATGCTTTTGCATTTCTTTTTCAATCCCATGGGGGAGGCCCCGAGAGGCTTCAAAGGGAAGGAAATGTATTTCCTTCCCTTTGAAGTCTCTCACAGGTTTCAAAAGCCGGATTGCTTGCAATCCGGCTTTTGAAACCCCACTAGACACCAGGGATTTTTTTTTTTTCTTGAAATTGGCAAAAGGGAGCGACCCCTTGGGCAAGGGTCGCTCCCAGGGGGGCATTTTTTTAGGAAGGCCTTTTCTGCCCCCCCTGGGGGCAGATTGGCCTATTATTAGGCCGATCTGCCCCCAGGGGGGGCAGAAACCTCTAGGCACCAGGGACCTTTTTTTTTTTTTTTTTTTTTTTTTAGATTAATTCTTTTTTTTTAGGTGGGGAGCGATCCCTTAGGCAAGGGTCGCTCCCCTACGGGGCAATATATATTTAGGCCATTTCTGCCCCCCTTGGGGGCAGATTGGCCTATTTTGATAAGGCCAATCTGCCCCCAAGGGGGGCAGAAACCATTAGACACCAGGGAGCTTGTTTTTGCGGGCGAATGTCACGCAACAAAGCGACCCCTTTGGCAAGGGTCGCTCCCAGGGGGGGCAATTTTTTGGGAAGGCCTTTTCTGCCCCCCCTGGGGGCAGATCGGCCTATTATTAGGCCGATCTGCCCCCAGGGGGGGAAGAAACCTCTAGGCGCCAGGGCAAAAAAAAAATTTGTGTTTTTTTTTTTTTGTTCTTTTTTTTTTTTTTTAGAGATGGGGGCGACCCATCAGGCAAGGGTCGCTCCCCTGGGGGGCAAATTGTATTTAGACCATTTCTGCCCCCCTGGGGGCAGATTGGCCGATTTTAGGTCAATCTGCCCCCAAGGGGGCAGAAACCACTAGGCACCGGGGATTTGTTTTTTGGCGCCAATGTCACGCAGGGGGAGCGACCCCGTAGGCAAGGGTCGCTCCCGGGGGGGGGTGGGGGTTGGGGGGGCAAATTTATTTTAGGCCATTTCTGCCCCCCCCGGGGGACAGATCGGCCTATTATTAGGCCGAACTTCCCCCGGGGGGGGGGGGCAGAACACTCTAGGCGCCAGGGCAATTTTTTTTTTGTGTTTTTTTTTGTTGTTGTTTCTTTTTTTAGAGATGGGGAGCGACCCATCAGGCAAGGGTCGCTCCCCTGGGGGGGGGCAAATTGTATTTAGACCATTTCTGCCCCCCTGGGGGCAGATTGGCCAATTTTAGGTCAATCTGCCCCCAAGGGGGCAGAAACCACTAGGCACCGGGGATTTGTTTTTTGGCGCCAATGTCACGCAGGGGGAGCGACCCCGTAGGCAAGGGTCGCTCCCGGGGGGGGGGGGGGGGGGGGGGGTTTGGGGGGCAAATTTATTTTAGGCCATTTCTGCCCCCTCGGGGGACAGATATCGGCCTATTATTAGGCCGAACTGCCCCCGGGGGGGGGGGGGGGGGGGGGGCAGAACACTCTAGGCGCCAGGGCAATTTTTTTTTTGTGTTTTGTTTTTTTTTGTTGTTTCTTTTTTTAGAGATGGGGAGCGACCCATGAGGCAAGGGTCGCTCTCCTGGGGGGGCAAATTGTATTTAGACCATTTCTGCCCCCCTGGGGGCAGA
This sequence comes from Pleurodeles waltl, assembly GCF_031143425.1. Classification (NCBI taxonomy): domain Eukaryota; kingdom Metazoa; phylum Chordata; class Amphibia; order Caudata; family Salamandridae; genus Pleurodeles; species Pleurodeles waltl. Next base: position 934,079,693 of record NC_090444.1, read on the forward strand.
TTGGCCAATTTTAGGTCAATCTGCCCCCAAGGGGGCAGAAACCACTAGGCACCGGGGATTTGTTTTTTGGCGCCAATGTCACGCAGGGGGAGCGACCCCGTAGGCAAGGGTCGCTCCCGGGGGGGGGGGTGGGGGTTGGGGGGGCAAATTTATTTTAGGCCATTTCTGCCCCCCCGGGGGACAGATTGGCCTATTATTAGGCCGAACTGCCCCCCGGGGGGGGGGGGGGCAGAACACTCTAGGCGCCAGGGCAATTTTTTTTTTGTGTGTTTTTTTGGTGTTGTTTCTTTTTTTAGAGATGGGGAGCGACCCATCAGGCAAGGGTCGCTCCCCTGGGGGGGCAAATTGTATTTAGACCATTTCTGCCCCCCTGGGGGCAGATTGGCCAATTTTAGGTCAATCTGCCCCCAAGGGGGCAGAAACCACTAGGCACCGGGGGATTTGTTTTTTGGCGCCAATGTCACGCAGGGGGAGCGACCCCGTAGGCAAGGGTCGCTCCCGGGGGGGGGGTGGGTGTTGGGGGGGCAAATTTATTTTAGGCCATTTCTGCCCCCCCCCCCCCCCCCCCTGGGGCTGGCTGAGCTACAGGCCAAACACCACAGGTAGGCACCTTGCAAAAAACACCTCTGTTTTCTGTGAAAAAATATGTTGTGTCCACGTTGTGTTTTGGGCCATTTCCTTTTGTGGGCGCTAGGCCTACCCACAGAAGTGATGTACCATTTTTATCGAGAGACTTAGGGGAACGCTGGGTGGAAGGAAATTTGTGGCTCCTCTCAGATTCCAGAACTTTCTGTCACCGAAATGAGAGGAAAAAGTGTTTTTTGGGCCAAATTTTGATGTTTGCAAAGGATTCTGGGTAACATAACCTGGTCAGAGCCCCGCAAGTCACCCCATCTTGGATTCCCCTGGGTTTCTAGTTTTCAAAAATGCACTGGTTTGCTAGGTTTCCTCAGGTGTCGGCTGAGCTACAGGCCAAAATCCACAGGTAGGCACTGCTTTTTATAAAAAAATGTGATGTGTCCACGTTGCGCTTTGGGGTGTTTCCTGTCGCCGGCGCTAGGCCTACCCACGCAAGTGAGGTATCATTTTTATCGGGAGACTTGGGGGAACGCTGGGTAGAAGGAAATTTGTGGCTCCTCTCAGATTCCAGAACTTTCTGCCACAGAAATGTGAGTAACATGTGGATTTTTAGCCAAATTTTGAGGTTTGCAAAGGATTCTGGGTAACAGAACCTGGTCCGAGCCCCGCAAGTCACTCCTCCTTGGATTCCCCTAGGTCTCTAGTTTTCAGAAATGCACAGGTTTGGTAGGTTTCCCTAGGTGCCGGCTGAGCTAGAGGCCAAAATCTACAGGTAGGCACTTCGCAAAAAACACCTCTGTTTTTTTCCAAAATTTAGGATGTGTCCACGTTGCGCTTTGGGGTGTTTCCTGTCGCCGGCGCTAGGCCTACCCACGCAAGTGAGGTATCATTTTTATCGGGAGACTTGGGGGGAACGCTGGGTGGAAGGAAATTTGTAGCTCCTCTCAGATTCCAGAACTTTCTGCCACAGAAATGTGAGGGACATGTGTTTTTTTAGTCAAATTTTGAGGTTTGCAAAGGATTCTGGGTAACAGAACCTGGTCCGAGCCCCGCAAGTCACCCCTCCTTGGATTCCCCTAGGTCTCTAGTTTTCAGAAATGCACAGGTTTGGTAGGTTTCCCTAGGTGCCGGCTGAGCTAGAGGCCAAAATCTACAGATAGGCACTTCGCAAAAAACACCTCTGTTTTTTTCCAAAATTTAGGATGTGTCCACGTTGCGCTTTGGGGTGTTTCCTGTCGCCGGCGCTAGGCCTACCCACGCAAGTGAGGTATCATTTTTATCGGGAGACTTGGGGGAACGCTGGGTAGAAGGAAATTTGTGGCTCCTCTCAGATTCCAGAACTTTCTGCCACAGAAATGTGAGTAACGTGTATTTTTAGCCAAATTTTGAGGTTTGCAAAGGATTCTGGGTAACAGAACCTGGTCCGAGCCCCGCAAGTCACCCCTCCTTGGATTCCCCTAGGTCTCTAGTTTTCAGAAATGCACAGGTTTGGTAGGTTTCCCTAGGTGCCGGCTGAGCTAGAGGCCAAAATCTACAGGTAGGCACTTCGCAAAAAACACCTCTGTTTTTTTCTAAAATTTAGGATGTGTCCACGTTGCGCTTTGGGGTGTTTCCTGTCGCCGGCGCTAGGCCTACCCACGCAAGTGAGGTATCATTTTTATCGGGAGACTTGGGGGAACGCTGGGTGGAAAGAAATTTGTAGCTCCTCTCAGATTCCAGAACTTTCTGCCACAGAAATGTGAGGGACATGTGTTTTTTTAGCCAAATTTTGAGGTTTGCAAAGGATTCTGGGTAACAGAACCTGGTCCGAGCCACACAAGTCACCCCTCCTTGGATTCCCCTAGGTCTCTAGTTTTCAGAAATGTACAGGTTTGGTAGGTTTCCCTAGGTGGCGGCTGAGCTACAGGCCAAAATCTACAGGTAGGCACTTTGCTAAAAACAGCTCTGTTTTCTGTGATGTGTCCACGTTGTGTTTTGGGGCATATCCTGTCGCGGGCGCTAGGCCTACCCACACAAGTGAGGTATCATTTTTATCGGGAGACGTGGGGGAACGCTGGGTGGAAGGAAATTTGTGGCTCCTCTCAGATTCCAGAACTTTCTGCCACAGAAATGTGAGGAACATGTGTTTTTTTAGCCAAATTTTGAGGTTTGCAAAGGATTCTGGGTAACAGAACCTGGTCCGAGCCCCGCAAGTCACCCCTCCTTGGATTCCCCTAGGTCTCTAGTTTTCAGAAATGCACAGGTTTGGTAGGTTTCCCTAGGTGGCGGCTGAGCTAGAGGCCAAAATCTACAGGTAGTCACTTTGCTAAAAACAGCTCTGTTTTCTGTGATATGTCCACGTTGTGTTTTGGGGCATATCCTGTCGCGGGCGCTAGGCCTACCCACACAAGTGAGGTATCATTTTTATCGGGAGACGTGGGGGAACGCTGGGTGGAAGGAAATTTGTGGCTCCTCTCAGATTCCAGAACTTTCTGCCACAGAAATGTGAGGAACATGTGTTTTTTTAGCCAAATTTTGAGATTTGCAAAGGATTCTGGGTAACAGAACCTGGTCCGAGCCCCGCAAGTCATCCCTCCTTGGATTCCCCTAGGTCTCTAGTTTTCAGAAATGCACAGGTTTGGTAGGTTTCCCTAGGTGGCGGCTGAGCTAGAGGCCAAAATCTACAGGTAGTCACTTTGCTAAAAACAGCTCTGTTTTCTGTGATATGTCCACGTTGTGTTTTGGGGCATATCCTGTCGCGGGCGCGAGGCCTACCCACACAAGTGAGGTATCATTTTTATCGGGAGACGTGGGGGAACGCTGGGTGGAAGGAAATTTGTGGCTCCTCTCAGATTCCAGAACTTTCTGCCACAGAAATGTGAGGAACATGTGTTTTTTTAGCCAAATTTTGAGGTTTGCAAAGGATTCTGGGTAACAGAACCTGGTCCGAGCCCCGCAAGTCACCCTTCCTTGGATTCCCCTAGGTCTCTAGTTTTCAGAAATGCACAGGTTTGGTAGGTTTCCCTAGGTGGCGGCTGAGCTACAGGCCAAAATCTACAGGTAGTCACTTTGATAAAAACAGCTCTGTTTTCTGTGATATGTCCACGTTGTGTTTTGGGGCATATCCTGTCGCGGGCGCGAGGCCTACCCACACAAGTGAGGTATCATTTTTATCGGGAGACGTGGGGGAACGCTGGGTGGAAGGAAACTTGTGGCTCCTCTCAGATTCCAGAACTTTCTGCCACAGAAATGTGAGGAACATGTGTTTTTTTAGCCAAATTTTGAGGTTTGCAAAGGATTCTGGGTAACAGAACCTGGTCCGAGCCCCGCAAGTCAACCCTCCTTGGATTCCCCTAGGTCTCTAGTTTTCAGAAATGCATAGGTTTGGTAGGTTTCCCTAGGTGGCGGCTGAGCTAGAGGCCAAAATCTACAGGTAGTCACTTTGCTAAAAACAGCTCTGTTTTCTGTGATGTGTCCACGTTGTGTTTTGGGGCATATCCTGTCGCGGGTGCTAGGCCTACCCACACAAGTGAGGTATCATTTTTATCGGGAGACGTGGGGGAACGCTGGGTGGAAGGAAATTTGTGGCTCCTCTCAGATTCCAGAACTTTCTGCCACAGAAATGTGAGGAACATGTGTTTTTTTAGCCAAATTTTGAGGTTTGCAAAGGATTCTGGGTAACAGAACCTGGTCCGAGCCACACAAGTCACCCCTCCTTGGATTCCCCTAGGTCTCTAGTTTTCAGAAATGCACAGGTTTGGTAGGTTTCCCTAGGTGGCGGCTGAGCTAGAGGCCAAAATCTACAGGTAGTCACTTTGCTAAAAATAGCTCTGTTTTCTGTGATGTGTCCACGTTGTGTTTTGGGGCATATCCTGTCGCGGGTGCTAGGCCTACCCACACAAGTGAGGTACCATTTTTATCGGGAGACTTCGGGGAACATAGATTAGCAAAACAAGTACTATTGCCCCTTGTCTTTCTCTAAATTTTTTCCTTCCAAATATAGGAGTGTGTGTAAAAAAGACATCTATTTGAGAAATTCCCTGTAATTCACGTGCTACTATGGTCACCCCGGAATTCAGAGATGTGCAAATAACCACTGCTCCTCAACACCTTATCTTGTGCCCTTTTTGGAAATGCAAAGGTTTTCTTGATAGCAATTTTTTACTCCTTATATTTCAGCAAATGAATTGCTGTATACCCGGTATAGAATGAAAACGCACTGCAGGGTGCAGCTCATTTATTGGCTCTGGGTTCCTCGGGTTCTTGATGAACCTTCAAACCCTATATATCCCCGCAACCAGAGGAGTCCAGCAGACGTAACGGTATATTGCTTTCGATAATCTGACATTGCAGGGAAAAGTTAGAGTAAAACGTAGAGAAAAATTGATGGTTTTTTCACCTCAATTTCAATATTTTTCTTTTTCAGCTGTTATTTTCTGTAGGAAACCCTTGTAGGATCTACACAAATGACCCCTTGCTGAATTCAGAATTTTGTCTACTTTTCAGAAATGTTTAGGTTTCTGGGATCCAGCATTGGTTTCATGACCATTCCTGTCACTGACTGGAAGGAGGCTGAAAGCACAAAAAATTGCACAAATGGGGTATGCCCCAGTAAAATGCCAAAATTGTGTTGAAAAATTGGGTTTTCTGATTCAAGTCTGCCTGTTCCTGAAAGCTGGGAAGCTGCTGAGTTTAGCACCGCAAACCCTTTGTTGATGCCATTTTCAGGGGAAAAACCACAAGCCTTCTTCTGCAGCCACTTTTTCCAATTTTTTTGAAAAAAACGAAATTTTCACTGTATTTTGGCCAATTTCTTGGCCTCCTTCAGGGGAACCCACAAAGTCTGGGTACCTCTAGAATCCCTAGGATGTTGGAAAAAAAGGACGCAAATTTGGCTTGGTTAGCTTATGTGGACAAAAAGTTATGAGGGCCTAAGCGCGAACTGCCCCAAATAGGCAAAAAAAGGCCTGGCACAGGAGGGGGAAAAGGCCTGGCAGCGAAGGGGTTAAAATCACCTGTGCAAGGATGTATAAACTGCAATCATAAACATGGCAGCTGAACCCGGTAAAGGCTGCACAGCCATATCTGCATCTGGGTTAAACAGTCTATTCCTCATGGAAGAAGAAAACTAGACCATCAACCAAGATGGTGGCCGCTCAAAATTCCCCTCTTACAAATGGGTATAAAGTGTCAGCAGTAAAAATACACTACATTACAGCTAAGTAAGGTGCAGGAAATTGTCTCCCCAATTGTTAAAATTGTTTTAAAAAGCTAAGATCACTTGTGCAAGGGTGCATAAAGTGCAATTATAAAGATGGCAGTGCAAACCGGTAATGCTATTATACATTCATCACTTAGACCATATCCCCAAATTATTCTCTCAGTTGCCTTATTCTTTGTGGAGGCAGGCTTATATTGAAAGCAACCTGCCTCACATAAGAAGTGGTCTGCCACCAACAACTTTTCAATGAAGCCACCATTTCCAGCGGGGCAAGATAACTGTGCAGGAAGGAGGGGACATGCGTAGCAACCTTAAGTTTCAGGAAACAACAAGCTCTCCTACAGTCCTTCTAAAGGAAGGGTCAATGCATCTTAAAGCTGTCTTACACATGCCTCATCTCTCAAGCTCTACAGAAAACATCTTATACCAGCTTTTTTATGGGGTAATGTTCAATGCATTTGTACTGTGACCCCAATAGCACCACTTGTAGGATAAACCAAAACTTGCGCAGACTTGACTGTCTATCATTAAGCTCAGCAAGAAAGACAGTAGTACAGAGTCTCGAAGATGAATCTTAATGGTTTCTCTCCAAGACTCATCAACTGCAAAAACCCATCTCATCAAGCAGGAGCTTCTTGCGTCACAGCTCCAACACTGCTGCCTAGTCAGAAGCACAACATTTCCCTTTGGCTACTAATCACCTGTACCGCTTTGGGCTTAGTAGGTCTCCACACTGCCCTGTCCATGACCCCTGACCGCTTACCTGTCCCGGCACTTATCTGTAATGTAAAACCTTCTTTGGTACAACACTCCATTGCTTTGTTGTAAAGCTTGTGTTCTCTAATTCTACTAGATACACAGGGCCCACAAAAAAGAGACACCCTGCAGGTTAATGAAAGAAATAATAGAAGTTAAAGAGCCATTCAGGAGCAGGGATCATGCTTGGTTCAAATACATCCCTTTTCCACTTTTTATGCATTTTGTTAGCAGGAGAAGAACAATTCTGAAATAAAAGGAATATGGCCTGATCAATCACAAATTATAATAATTTCAATCGAGTGCCTAGGCTAAATAGCATTGTCTTTGGGGAATCACTTTATTCACAGTGGGTTTGTATAGCGTTGGACCTTGCCTCAGAGTGCCAAGGAAAAGGAAACCGGGATGTATCTTAAAGATGCTGCAGAATGTGAGTAGGTCTCTATCAAGTCTTAGAAGTAGAGGGAGGAAACTTGGACATAAAGGGCACTTACATCAAACATTTTATCACTGTGTGACTTAAGGTGGTACAGACGTTCCACGTGCCAATCCATACCCCATATTTTCATGCTGTTCCAAAGACCAAGTCACTATTTGATTAATAACCACTGATGGCCTGAAGTGTGTGCCACAAAGGGCAGAAAAAGAACGGAAATGATTACAAAACTGAAGATGAAACAGATGCAGAAAATAAAGAAATGTAATATACACACAAAAAGAAACTGCATTAAAAGGCTATTTTATTGACTCAAAAAGCTCAGAATGTGTAAGTCATAAAAAACACTGTTCCACACGTCATCTACTGAAAAATGCCAACAAGGATGCTGTTGAACAAAATTCTGTTTGTTGTTTGTCACACTCGGAGATGCACATGAAAAGACTGCCCAAAAAATACATCAGTGAAAACACTGTCATTGGTACAATGGTTTATAAGCTCCACTGTGCAGGCGATTGCTTTTGAGGTCTAGTCTTCTAGACAAACCAAGCTTGCTGTCGGTGAAAAGGCCTATTGCTTGCTTACAGGAGGCTTATAGTGAGCCCACTGTTACCTTTGGTTGGTTTTATTGCCACTCTCATTTGCTTTCTTTATACTAGTCAGCGTTTGTGAGGTTTATGTCCTTGTTCTGTCAGCCACCCCTTCCCCTGGTGAATGAATGCATTACTAGTGTTCTCTACTGCTCACTTTAGAAGCACTACTTTTCTAGGGTCGAGTGCGCAAAGTGCTCTTTCCCTGGTGTAATCGATCTGTGGGCTTTTAACCACGCCCATCAGTTTGGTTGGTTCGTGGGCTTGCCGTTTAAAATTTGCTGGATTTCATTGGTGAAAGGCATGCCTTTTCCGGTGTTTAGCCCTCCTCGAGTGCACCAGCCAACTACTGAAAACATGCAAGGCTCCATGTTTTCCGTATATCTTTTGGACTACCTTTTCTCTTTATTTCAGAACCAGTGCAATCTCGCTGGGCAGTAGTCGAACGCTTTGCATGACATCGACCATGTTACATCGATAATTGCACTTTTGCCAATATGTTTCACTGCAAGCAAACTTCTGTTTCCGTTTGTGTGTCTGCTTTGCACTCATGGCGGCCGTAGGCTCGCTTATGTGAAACTGTTTTACTCTTTATTTTCAGTTTTTTGGAAAAGAAAAGTCCGGTTAGTTATGTGAAACAGTTTGACTTTTCATTTTGAGTTTATGTGGTGAAAAAGTCTGGTTAGGAGTTTACAATGCTAATAGCTTTAACTCGAGCAAACGCGAGACCCATTGCGTTGCAAATACTAGTTACCTTTTGGTTCAGCACTCCACAAGAGTGCAGGTCTTTTCCCTGCTTCTCCCCTGTGAACGCCTCTTCCTGCTTCTGACTTGCACCATGTTTTTTTTGTCCCCCCTTGTGCTTCAGTTCCATCCCCTTCATGTTGTGCTCGTCCTCATATGCCTTGTCCCCATGGGCTTCTCCCACTGTGTTGCTTTCTCACCTGTGTTTCCTCGTCCCCAAAAGCTCCACATTCCAAACTCTAGCCCATATGCTTCTTTTCCCCATAATCCACCTTCCTCTGTCTCGCCCATGACACTTCCCACACCCTCTGTATTGCTTCCCCAATTACACTCTCCATGTAGATTCTGCCCACCCACCCCCCATATTGCATCTCGCCCCTGCATTGCTTCCTTGCCCAACAAAGAAAACTATTCAATTTCTTTTTTCAACCTTTTCTTATTTACAGATCCAACACAGATCAGTAAATTTTAAAAAGTGCCCATGTCATTTTGTAGGTGCCAGCATGCACGTTCCATGCCCCAACATAATTAGGATGGACAGACCGGTCATATCACCTTTTTTGTTCACTCTTTGGGGATGTTGTACAGCATCACTAAAAACCATTGTCAAAATCAATAGGTCTCGAAGAAGAGGCCTTTTAGTGCTGCCAACTCTTATCTCTAGACTGTTAGGCAAATGCATTCATTGTTATCTTAAGACTGATTGGATTCCGGCCCATCTCCCTGTTCTCTTTCCCGGCAAAAGTCATCGAGAAAATCATCAACACTCAGCTCACTCGGTACCTCGAAGACAACAACATCCTCGACCCCTCCCAATCCGGCTTCAGACGCAACCACAGCACCGAAACCACCCTCCTCGCCGCCACAGATGACATCAGAAGCCACCTCGACAATGGAGAAACATCATCCCTCATCCTCCTTGACCTATCAGCTGCCTTTGACACCATCTGTCACCAAACCCCTCACGCAGCAGGAAGCCAAGACCAGGCCCTCGAATGGATTGCATCCTTCCTCACTGGCAGAACCCAAAGAGTCCGCCTCCCCCGTACCAATCCAAAGCCTTCATCATCATCTGCGGCGTACCCCAGGGCTCATCCCTCAGCCCGACGCTGTTCAACATCTACATGGCCCCCCCTCAAGTGGCCCGTCAGCACAACCTCAACATCATCTCCTACGCCGACGACACCCAACTCATCCTCTCCCTCACTAAGGACCCACACACCGCCAAAACCAGCCTCCACGAGGGACTAAAAGCCATTGCCGACTGGATGAGAGACAGCCAGCTAAAACTGAACTCGGACAAAACAGAGGTCCTCATCCTTGGGCGCACCCCCTCCGCCTGGGACAACTCATGGTGGCCGTCCACGCTGGGTCCCACACCGACAGCGCACGAAACCTCGGCTTCACCCTCGACTCCTCACTCTCCATGTCAAAGCAGGTCAGCGCCATCTCCTCCTCCTGCTATAACACCCTCCGCATGCTTCGCAGAGTTTACAAATGGATCCCAACAGAAACAAGAAAAACAGTAACCCAGGCCCTCGTCAGCAACAGACTCGACTACGCCCTCTACACCGGTATCCCATCCAAACTCCTCCAACGCATCCAAAACGCCTCCGCCCGACTCATCCTCAACATCCCTCGCCACTGCCACATCACCCTCCACCTAAGAGACCTTCACTGGCTCCCCGTCAACACGAGGAACCCCTTCAAGCTCCTCACCCACGCACACAAGGCACTCCACAACACCGGACCATCATACCTGAACAACAGACTCAGCTTCTACACCCCACCCCGGCATCTCCGCTCTGCTAACCTCGCCTCCATCCAACGCAAATCTTCCGGCGGCAGATCATTCTCGTACCTCACCGCCAAGACCTGGAACACCCTCCCGCCGGATCTACGACAGACCCAGGACCTTCTTTACTTCAGAAAACAACTCAAGACTTGGCTCTTCGAGCAGTAGCAGCACTCTCCTTTCCACCCCCCCTGCCAGCACTGTGTCTGTAAAAACCTTCTTATCTATGTGACATGACTTTTCACTGAACTGAACGCTGCCACAGTATTCAACATTAACACTTACCATCTTCAAACTCCATATGGAGCCATGGTGATAATGGCTGGCAAAACACTATGACATATGTATGCACCAACAAGAGGACAACACATAACCTTTCCCTAGAAAGCTGGTTGTCTGCTTGTCCACTAAAACTAAACCTAGACAAAACAGAACTGCTTTAGTCACAACCAAGCAGGTTCTGGACATCCAACAGGATTGAAATAATGTAACCCACTGGACGCTGTTCCCAAGCTGACAACCAAAGCCGAATCCTTAGGATTCATTTTCATTCAAAAGTTTGATAAACATACATTCACATTTCACAAAACCCATCCATAAAAAATGCAATCTATGAACTACACTTGCATTGCAAAAAACATTCCGCCTTACTGTGCACTGGGAAATTCTCCATTCAGCTGTAAGACGTATTAGCGGCTGCTGCCAGAAAACTGAAGCAGGCAACACAATCCATGTTCAGTCTACACTGGCTATAGTCACATTTGAAATTCAATGCATCTCTTGCAAGACAATAAAACTTGGCTCACCAAACATACTTCCATGAAGAACTCTCATCTGTAGGTGATACGTGTTAAGCAAAAGATGAAATTTGCCTCATATTTGAAATCCCCACTGTGATGATGGTTAATATAACAAATCAAGCTTTATTCTGTTTGGCCCCAAAATGTGTAATGAACTATCTGAACCAGTAAGATCGCCTCTCATACCCTGGCTGGTTTTGGATAGCTACTAAAACTCCTGCCTATAGGGGACACTTATGTTCTGCTTGGATTTTTTAAATATCACAACTCTGACTTCCTAATACATCAAAATGTGTATTATTATTTCCTATAATGTTGCATGTGTAGCATCACAGTATTGCCCTAGTTAATCCATGCTGCATACATACCTATATAAATAAAATGTTTTGGAGATGTGGCCTAACAATTAAAGATAAAAAACTTTGAACCTTGAGACCTACGTTGTAATCCAATTTTTGCATCTTGGCACAACAATTGTGTACTTCTAAGCAGGAGTATTCTGAAGTGCCTTAAACTGCAAACTTTAAATATTTCTAATACCACTACAGTGCAGAATACACTCCAAACCGATCCAACTTCATGTACTAATTTTCCACATCACATCCAACAATTTGTGATTTCTTCTCAAGTAGCCCCCCCCACCCCCCAAATTCCTCATGCTAAAGTGGTTCCTGTCACAGAATATGTTCTCTGAAAAGTGCCCTCCTATTCCTTGCAGATTGACCTAAAGTATTTCAAACACCCCAAAAAGGTCAGCAATTGTTTTAATTTAACTTAAGAAAGGTTCTGTTAAATTGGCCATGCCTTGCCGTTGTATTCATGAAACATAAAAACAAAGTTGCACTAGAAATCACTCACCTCACTTGGTTGGGGCAAAATGGCGACAGTCATTGTGCTGGTATGAATGCGGCCCTGTTTCTCGGTTTTTGGTACTCTTTGGACCCGATGGACTCCTCCTTCAAACTTCAAGTACTTATACACCTCAAGGCCACCGATGCTGGCAGTTGCATGTCGCAGTCCTCCTGAAAAAGTAAAAGCAAAATAGAAGTTTACAAATTGATGCCAATGTTAGGCCCAATATGTCACAATTTACTTCACTGATGTATATACCAATATTATGCGTTGTATGCGACAGTCAAGATCATCAAGTGCTGGCCACAAATGATGGACAGTTCATTAATCTAAAGCCTTGGATCTAATTTAAATCACAGATCAGCTATTCTGAAACAATGTATTTAGCTGGTAGAAACAATAGTATAAGTGTGACTTTCAAGACAACTCTACCATCTTCCTTAATCACCGTTCATACGCTGATGGCTTGAAAATAGGTTGCTACTTGAGTTTAGGAAAATTAAGGTTTTCAACAATATAAAAATCGACTGGTGGTGGGTTGGAAAGACCACTGGTGGAAAATGCAGGAATATTTGTAGAGCTAAGAAGATGGCAAACTTGATGTTGGGCATGATAAAGTGTCCATTCCCCTGCCTACAGATTTTGATGTTCATCTGTTGAGCCACTATGATTGTGACTAGAAGAGACCCGTTGAGGAACATCGGGTGGATGCATTTGTATGTGAGGCAGAGGAATCTGGAAATGATCATGGTACTCATAGGAAGCATGAGCATGTATTGAAGCGTCTGTGGTAGTATGCATCCCATGAGTCTTGCTGTCCTATTTTGTGGATTCTTGTGGCACGCAGCTGGGTGATCAAATAGTTCTCTGTTTGATTTATACTAAATGTATAGCTCAGGGATCTCCGAACAAGTTATGTTTTAGATGTGTTTTCTGTTTACTGTACACTGACTGGTGTGGGAGTTTTAATTGTATTTATTTGGATGACCATAAAGTACAATGTCAAGGTTTCTAGCTGTGCTCCATAACCAACACACCAGTAGCTGCTCAGAAAGAGGAGATGCTGCAGCTAAAAAAAGTCCCACGTTTTCAGTCAAATAAGTTGGGTCAGAATGTTTTGGTAACTAATGAGACAGATTCCCTAGTTGTTAACTGAAGACATGAATGTTACTGGGTGAAAGACGTAGGGTGACGGGTGCCTGAAATGTGTCCGACCTGTGTTACATCTCTTTGATTTGCTTTCACGTTTTAATCATTCTGTCCAGCAAGATAGGCAAGCTGACAGAAACAGGAGGGAAACCATCCTGGAGCTGGAGATATTTAGGCAACCCTGGAGGGTAAGTCTGTGTAAAGCTGCATGATAAACTTCCATCCCGGAAAAGGATTTTAAGAAGTAGTGTGTGTATGTGGAAAAGAGGGGTGAAAGATAGGACACGTGCAGCAATGCAAAGATGATTTTTATATGCCTAGAGATGGAAGAACAGAGTCTGATCTATTTCAATCAGTTGTTTTAGATAATTAAGAACCCCTCAATTATTGGCCCTATGGAACCAGCGACAGTATGGAACATTCTGTGGAGTTTTCACTCAGGAGACAGCATAAAAGTTGGCAGACAGATCCAGCTGGATGAACACCTCAATAATTCTCCTTCTTGGTTTCGGATACCTTCAAAAACTGAGGGCTCAATAAGTTTCATGATTCAAAAGGCCAGGGCACTCGTATGAAATAAGATAAGAGTCTGTACAGTTAGGTTCTTAGTCTTCGGAAAATCAATATATAATCCAAACAGAGTTAAAGTTCAGTGTCTTTATTCTTGTGCGAGGTTTTCATACATGTTCATCACATCAGAAAGATTCCATATGTGGTCATCACAACAACAGCCAACACGTGTTTCGTCTCAGAGAAATTCATCTCATTGACTTACTCAGGGCTGTAAGAAACATAATAATGAGCTTGGTCATAATCTGTAGTTATACATGATTTTGGAAAATGAATATGTGGCACTAAAATCGTGGGCAATTCCTTCACCAGTACCACGTGAGTGTCTAAAATCATCAAGTGACATTACCAAACGAAGCCACAGAGAAAAAAATGTGATTACAGTTTACCACTGTTATTATTATAAATATCACCAAAAGTTTGATGTGCACGTGAAACGAAGTAGAAATTGAGAATCAGAAATAGGGATAAAGACTCCCACTAGATATGTGGCGATGAGAAACGGAAACTAAGGATGAGAAATATACTCTTGATGACAGGGTGTCATTAGGAAAAAAGGAAACAGAAAGGCGTCATAACACCTAGGAAATTGGTGAGTGAGTGTGTTAAATTAAGCATTTGCAAGTGTGTCTGAATAAAGAAAAACGTACCAAAATATAAGTAAGGTGTTAACATGAATAGATGGCTTATCCTAATCAAGTAAAACTCTTCAAGATAATGTACGATCTGAAATAAAATGATTGTAAGTCATTAGGAGGAAGATAATGAGTAAGCTGAATTTAAAAGGAACTAACAAAAGGACTATCACGTACCAATAGAGAAAGAGTAGTGGGAATCACGCGATGGGGGCAAAACACTATTATCCCTGAGTCTTTGTGAGGGAGTACTCATAAGTCAGCATGTATGGATCCAAAATCTTTTACGGTGCGATCTAGAAGAGAAGATCGCTATACTAAGGAAGTAGTGACAAGCATAAGCAATATGGCATAAATCTGAAAGTAAAAGGTCACGTACCTATAAACAAAACAGTTCTTTTGGGTAAATTCTTGTGTTGGGGGCACTGTGTTTTGCTCCCCGATAATTAAGCTGGCGTGTATGTAGAGAAAAAGGACGTGTAAGCCCTCTGTCTCATCTAAAACCGATGTAACAAAGATTATAATCATATGTTGCTTCTAAGTTGAGCAACCAGACTCAGCCCCCTCAAAATAAAGTGCAAAATACATAAGTTAACATTAATGTCACCTACCTAGAGGTATAAGGTATAGAAGAGACACAGAGTAAGGTCTCAGGAGTGGGTGTGAAACTCCTCAGCATGACGGGCAGTATGTTTGTTTGGTCCTTCTTTTATTTGATGATGAGAATCATCGGCTGGTCCGAAATAGAAAAAGGACAGAGTGTTGAAAGAAAAAGTGGGCGCCATCTTGGAGTGTGAAAGACACAACTACAAGACAGTGTCCAACTGGGTGGATGAATTTGCTAAGCATTATCTAATGCAAGAAATCTTAGGTGCTTACAAAAATTGATAGAAAGACACCGAATAAGGTCTTACACTACACAGAGTAAGGTCTCAGGAATGTGTATACAATTCTTCGGCATGACGGACAGTATGTTTGTTTGGTCCTTCTTTTAATCGATGATGAGAATCATAGGCTGGCCCGAAACAGAAAAAAGGACAGAGTGTTAAAAGAAAAAATGGGCGCCATCTTGAAATTGCTATGCATTAATTAATGCGAACAGCCTTAGCCGCTTACAAAATTGATAGAAAGACACTGAATAAGGTGTCACACGACACAGAGTAAGGTCTCAGGAGTGTGTATAAAATTCTTCGGCATGACGGGCAGTATGTTTATTTGGTCCTTCTTTTAATCGATGAGGAGAATAATGTAACTTAGAAGTAATTTGTTCGAAGGGTCCCAAGAATAAGAGATGATACAAAATAGTAAAAACAAAGTGTAATCAGCCAAGTAATCCTAAGTAGTCATTGTCCTAATTATTCGTTTCACGTGATCATCAAATATTGGTGATACTTACCAATAAAGTGTGAATTCATATGTAATGTAAATACTGTAATAATAGTAACACTTCACATTTGAATAGAGTTCACCATCTTAGCACCAGAATTAAACTGGGCTCATTCTTCCATATTAGGTAGTGTTGTATACTATGTTGATAGAGTTTGACAGTAATGATTAAGTTCATATTTGGACATACAGTGTACAAATTATACGTTATTATGATAGTAAAATTAATCACCTAGGAAGTATTCCATTTCATAATTTGTGTTAAGACCTTCCTCCACTGCTCTTAATTTGAGGATCCAAGTGTATTCACGTCTTCTAAGGTGTAATTCTCTATTCCCTCCTCGTGGGTCTTTGGATATATTCTCAAACCCATAAAATTCAAAGCTTTTGGTTAGGCCCTGGGCCGGGCATTGATTGATGTGTATTGCCACAGGATATTGACTGTCATTTTGTCTCACTGCTCGATAGTGTTCACTCATTCTTATTTTGAGGGATCTGATAGTGCTGCCTACATAGTATTTGCTGCACTTGCAAATGATCATGTAGATTACGTAATTGCTGTTACATGTAATGTGAGAGGTGATGGGAAATCGATCACCAATCTGATTATGAAAGGTAGAGATCCCCGTTCTTGCCCATCCACACATTCCACATTGCCCACATTTATAGAATACCTTATTGCGGCTAGTGAGCCAATCTTCATGGTGTTGCTTACTAGGGTAGCTAGGACATAATGTATTCTTAAGAGTTCTGCCACGACGGAATGTAAGAAGTGGAGTATCTGAAATAAAACTTCTTAGAGTTGTATCCGCTCGTAATATCGGCCAATGCCTTGTCATACATTTGCGTAGTATTGAGGTGGCTTGTGAATAGTCAGCTACACAACGAATGTTACTATTAAATGTTTTAGATTTTTGTTTGAGAGTGTCACTTCTTGAAATGTTTAAAATCCTATTACGGGCTTGCTTAAGAATACATGGTTTGTATCCCCGTTGCTTAAATCTGTGCTCCATATCATTGATGCATTCAAAGAAATCAAAGTCCAAGCTACGGTTGCGTCTAGCTCGGACCATTTCACCAAACGGAATCGCATCAATCTGATGCCTGGGATGTGAGCTCTTTGCATGTAGTATTGCATTGCATGCCGTGCTTTTTCTATAGAGACGGCTTTCGATCTTGTTATTGTGGATGAATAATTCAACATCAAGCAAAGGAATACTCTTATTACTGTGCTCCCAAGTAAAAGCAATGTTGAGGTCATTAGAGTTAAGGTATTCTATAAAACTTTTCAGTTTGGGTATGTCCTCAGTCCAGATCATGATACAGTCATCAATGTAGCGACCCCAAAATAATATGTTCATGTTCCATGTGTTCCCTTTCAAACTCCAGATCACGTTATGTTCAAAATAACCCATGAAGAGGTTGGCGTACGCTGGTGAAAATCTGGATCCTATAGCAACTCCACGTTTCTGACGAAACCATTCTTTTTTAAATAGAAAGAAGTTAGATGAGACGGAGGGCTTACACGTCCTTTTTCTCTACATACACGCCAGCTTAATTATCGGGGAGCAAGACACAGTGCCCCCAACACAAGAATTTACCCCAAAAAACTGTTTTGTTCATGGGTACGTGACCTTTTACTTTTAGATTTATGCCATATTGCTTATGCTTGTCACTACTTCCTTAGTATAGCGAATAAGATTTTGGATCCATATGTGCTGACTTATGAGTACTCCCTCACGAAGACTCGGGGATAATAGTGTTTTGCCCCCGTCACATGATTCCCACTACTCTTTCTCTATTGGTACGTGATAGTCCTTTTGTTAGTTCCTTTCAAATTCAGCTTACTCATTATCTTCCTCCTAATGACTTACAATAATTTTATTTCAGATCGTACATTATCTTGAAGAGTTTTACTTGATTAGGATAAGCCATCTATTCATGTTAACACCTTACTTATATTTTGGTAAGTTTTTCTTTATTCAGACACACTTGCGAATGCTTAATTTAGCACACTCACTCACCAATTTCCTAGGTGTTATGATGCCTTTCTGTTTCCTTTTTTCCTAATGACACCCTGTCATCAAGAGTATATTTCTCAACCTTAGTTTCCGTTTCTCATCGCCACATATCTAGTGGGAGTCTTTATCCCTATGTCTAATTCTCAATTTCTACTTCGTTTCACGTGCACATCAAACTTTTGGTGATATTTATAATAATAACAAGTTTATCACTTGTGGTAAACTGTAATCACATTTTTTTCTCTGTGGCTCCGTTTGGTAATGTCACTTGATGATTTTAGACACTCACGTGGTACTGGTGAAGGACTTGGCCACGATTTTAGTGCCACGTATTAATGTTCCAAAATCATGTATAACTACAGATTATGACCAAGCTCATTATTATGTTTCTTACAGCCCTGAGTAAGTCAATGAGATGAATTTCTCTGAGACGAAACACGTGTTGGCTGTTGGATGTTGTTGTGATGACCACATATGGAATCTTTCTGATGTGATGAACATGTATGACAACCTCGCACAAGAATAAAGACACTGAACTTTAACTCTGTTTGGATTATATATTGATTTTCCGAAGACCAAGAACCTAACTGTACAGACTCTTATCTTATTTCATACGAGTGCCCCGGCCTTTTGAATCAGTTTGGTTTTTCCTAATGGAGAAACACTGGAGGTGCTGGGAAGACCGTATTTACTATCTATTGTTAAAGAAATGTTTTGGTGATATTCTGTTAGCGCCTATCCCTATAATTTCCCCCCTTTTCTTCACAACTCTATCAGTTTCATGATTGGTTGTGAAGCCTGATGGGCACAAATCCATGTTGGGCGGTATCTTCATGAACTAATGCATTTGTACAACAACCATGATTTTTATGATTTTATTGATCAATATAAGGCCTTCAAATTGTTAGCTATATCTTACTTTAGTTACACTAATATCCAACCATGTACCCTGCAGTCAACATCTTTTAATAAGATCATAGTGATGTATTAACTGAAAGCTACTGCCCTCTAATAAGGCTGGGCTTGTATTTGGCACCCAATACAAAGATTTTCAAATAATGAGACTGGCCATACAAATTTCAGAATCTGTTATGGCAAGTTAAAGACAGATATTTGATAAAGCTGTAACAACTGGAACAATCTCTGAGTTGTGTTAAGGAGATAAAATGAGAAGCAACAGTGTATATGGCATCGAAAGAGGTTATGGTAAAAGGCTTGGCTGTAAGAAATGAAAGAGTAGTTTATGTTTTGGAATTGTGCGAGCAAGGACCAAGAAATGGGTTTGGGTATTAAGGTGTAGCAGTAATGGAACGTACCAATCAACAATCAGTGTATAGCTGTAGAAAGACAGTGCAGAGATTACCAGATGTATGTAGCCCATTATCTTTTTTTGTGTTTCTAAAGGCTGTGTTACATCTGTGGTAGGATGCCATACTAAGTTGCAACATAGAGCTGAGAGAGGAAATTTCCTGAAGGTAGATGGAGGCAGCTGGTGTTTACTAGGTGAGAATATGCTGGTGGAGCTGGAATAAAGAGTGAGTGAGAATGTGTGTGTGTTCATTTCCTGTTTTTTTTTTTTTAAACAGACACCCACTTCATAAGTGACAACTCCATGTGCATTTTGCACCTACAAAACAACAATTGAGAACTGAAATGTCAAACGGAGCACACTGCACACCACTACAGGAAGCAACATTCATTACTGCAAGCACAATAAGTGTGCAAAACAAAATGTGAGCGCTGCCCAAAAACAAAGATGTAATATACTGGAAGGAGACATAGCAAAGGGTAGACGTGAAGGTACAGTGATTCCTCCTTCTGGAAGACATTAGTTTGGCAGACTACATAAATGAGAAAACTTGAATTTTAATCTCTAAATAATAAACTGAAAGCTTCATTGGCTGTTCTATTATTTGTCTCTTGAGCTGTTTTAAATTGAGTATGCTATTTCTTACCTATGACTTTCTACAGGAATACATTCTGAACTTGGTTAAACTGCCAAACAGTGAGCTTGGGATGCCATGGAGAAACTTTGATGCCTAAGATTAAACATTTTCAAGTGACTAATTTAGTCCAGGAGCAGTTGCAGGTTGGGTATAGCTCACCATGACCATCAGTTCATGAGCTGGCTTCCTGCGAGAGTCTAAAATGTAAGAAGTTCATTGTATGAGGTAAGCAACACTATGTGGAGCTGCAGAACCATGTAATTTATTACATCTAGAGGCAATATTCAGTACAAAAGTCATCTCTTGGAACCAACTACAGAGGGAAGCAGACAGCCTTTTTGAGTAATTTGTTTGCCTGAAAGGTATTGCAACTATTTCTTTCCTTAAATGCAGGTGGTCACTAATAATTCCAAGGAGTGGGGTCAACGACTCACCAGAGTGGTCTTCTGCTGAGAAGCTTCTTGATATCAGCATTAACAGTCAGGGCTGAATCTGGGATTCTAGAACTTGTTTACAATTGATATAGCAGAAAATTAAGTATCATCCCCAATGTCACAGTGACCCTCTATTCATTACAGTTTATGCATTGTGTGTTAATCAAAGTACTAATAGTTTGATTGTAAAGTAACGCACTAAGGAGCCATATTATGGTGCACTCACTCTAGAATAGATATCAAAACCAGTATGATATAAGGATTACATTTCTAGTTTGAAGAATTAATCTGCACTTATATTATATTTTAGAGTGTAAACTAACAGCCTGTATTAAAATTATGTTAGACTTCTGATTTTTAAAAAAAAGTTATTTAAATTTGTATGCAAAAACAGAGAAATGCAGTTCTGAGCCATATTCATAGAAATGTATTAGAGTTATTTTTCATTTAAAGTTACTGTAACATGAAAGTTTATAGAGAAGTTCATTCATTTTGAAATTATAACTTGAGTGCTAAATATTTTATTTGCATGATTTAATGTGCTGTTTTAATTCACTTACATTACCATAAGTGAGGCCTGTTAGGCCCTGTATTCGTGACTGTACAGATATTGTAAAGTCATCTTGCGAACGTGAATCTTTCTTTTAGACTTCATTCTCGTGAGAATGCTAGCTTGGTAACAGATACTTTATTGTTTTACACATAGAGAGTATGTTGATTTATCCTTGAGTAAGGAACATTCAGGACTGTGGAACTGGTTATGTATACAATTGTTGCAATTTTGCACAGAATACAAATGGACTCCGTTACCATGACAAATCTGAGACTTAGCTGATGTTTCAGACTAAGATGCATGATCGAATTCTATTGGATGTTACACCATCAACATTAATGTGGAGCAACAGATTGACAAATCATCTTGCCCTATGAACTTTAATATATTGTTCACCGGCTGTATTAAAATCAGAACCCTTTGTGCCATTGTGAGCTGTACGCTGAACCCCGTGGACTCCGGGAGGTTTGGTCCTCTCTACCATTCCACCTTTGAAATGCTTTGCTGAGACTTAGAGATTTTTCCCTTGACCTCCAAGGAGACGACTCTTAACAGAGATTCTGAAATGCTGACACCTTCCCTTTTATTGATTTTTGCCCTCTTTAGTGTGGGACCTGATGCCCAAGAATTCCTTTTTCCAAATTATTTTTGCCCTTTTTGTCCTTTCGGTCTTTTGTCCACCTAGCATGTTATTCCCCGATTAGCTAGTCTGTTGGGTTTTCTTCGGCCCAAAATATCTGTATCCAGATTATTTAAATTGTCTTAATGCTTATTAAAACTGAGCAGCACTTGTTTTCTGTACATCAAAGTATTTTGCTGATGTTCTGCATGGCATTTGTTGAGTGTCTGGTTCTTTTAATGTTAGTTTGCCCAAATTTATTTTGTTGCCTTGGTCAACCCTTGGTGATTCTGTATCTTTACAGTTTTTCCATAAGAATTGCCTGCATGACTTTGAGTTTCAGTTTGTAATAAAACCCTTTAATTTTATTCCCGACTGGAGTTTTCCTTTTGTGGCTACATTGGTCATGCGGTGTAATTGAACTGGCTTGTATTGAAGTTCTAGGTCTTGTTTTCTACAGCCTTATGCTGGATCGAAATATTAATTGACCTAGTCAAGCATTAATTCCTGAGAAGGAAGTAACGAGTTAACACACTTTAACAACTAATCATCAATCGTTCACACCAGTAACATTAGTGGTTAGGCAAAGGGTTTCTTACACAAGTGACATCTGATCAAAACAGCTGTTACTGATTGAGGAAGGGGCTCCAAAGGAAACCTCACAAAGACAAGCTTTTGAGGAAAATCTTACCTCAGCAGCCTGGCCTGAACTCTTAGAGTCTGCAGCACAGAGTCCTTGTGCACGTTTGCCTCGCTCGCTCTTTCTATCCGACTCTGAATCTAATCCAAAGCCCGCACTCAAATATCATAAAATGGTCCAGACTAGTCACCTAAACAGCTACTCGACAAAATGGAGCAGCAAGACACTACACTCTAGACACTAGAACGTTATCGGCTGACAAGAAATATTACTTTCGCACAGCAGACATAAATATTACAATTTGAAAAGTGGCATGGAATTCATAATTGGCATTAAGAAAGTGAGTTTACCTATATAGACAACACTTTTGCACTGTAGGAATCTCTCAGGCACCTGCATAAAACTAGTGCATATAATACTGTATAAGAAATTATTTATACCCGCTACACAGTAGGATTAGAATGCTCTTAGAGAAGCACTATCTCAATCTCACATTTTAATTCCAGGAGCCGACTGTAAGCCTTGATGGTTTAGCTATTATCAGACGGTGGTTGGCTTACCATTACAGCCATGGTCTCTGCACTGAGGACAGAATGGGAACCGCAGTGGTGGCTACAGTGAGAGCCTTTGTTGACAGTAGTCCCAGAAGGAGGGCCTTTCTTACTACAGTAATTAGAAGAAACCACATGTGCAGTCAGGGTTATTGCACTTTAAGTAAAGCCTATTGTTGAGTCTGCTGTTTGCTCCTGCGAAATGTGAAACCATCTATCTTGCAAGCTTTAAAGGCAATTCTTCAAAAGACAAAAGAAAATCCAGTTCTTTCAAACTGTTTGATAATGTTGTATAAGAGCTTCAATGTTGGTGTAAATTTGAGACATTCTTATTTTTATGTTAAGTAATCACTTTGCTTTTGCGACTGTAACTTACCTAATTCACTCTTAAAATATTCAAGTATTTCAAAATTCCAGCGCCTATATGCTGCATATCTCTGGTACATATCAAACATCTCCGCGGTGAACAGCATTGCCTCTTGTCCACCCACACCAGCATTCAGTTCCATGATCAAGTCACTTTCATCTGTTTCTTCAGAGGGGACCAACAGCATGATAATCTGCAAGTAACAAAACAGAAATATGAAATTATTCATAGGCATGCCACAATGCAATCTATTAGAATCTGGTTAATGGAGTGGTTTGCCTTTAACACAAGAAGATGCTAATGCAGAATCTTAGAAGCAAGCTGAGGGCTTCTACCTTGTCATTAATGGGAAAACTTTGATCATACCTACAACATAATTGTATACTGATTATCAGGCTGGTCATTCTATGCAGTTAATATATACCAGCCAAAACTGTCATGTAAAGGGTAAAAGTGCAAGAGGACCACTTTGTAAACATCTCTCACGTGGCAATCATCCTGTCCATAGCCCTGTGGTAACATGTGAATGTTGGTCTGTGAGACACAATCATCCTGTCCATTGTCCTGTGGTACCATCTGAATGCTGGCCTGTGAGACACCCTATTCAAGGAGGGATATTTGCCACTCAGCCCAAAGTTCCTGTAGGCATATTTTTAGAGAGACTTCGATGCAGAAGATATCTGAGCCCAGTTTCCTTTTGGTTGCTTGTTCTATGTTAATGTGACACCTCCATAATCAATCAATCAATCAAACAGTATTTGTATAGCGCAGCACAGTCACCCTTAGGGGTATCTGAGCACTGTGGGTGAGATGTCTTTGTCGATGAGCCGGGTCTTGAGTTTCTTCCTGAAATCCACCAAGGAGGGTGCTGTTCGAAGTAGGAGGGGTAGATCGTTCCAGGTATGGTCAAGGAGCGACCCTTGCTGCGGGTGCGACAGATGTGGGGGTGCTCGGGCTAGTAAGGCAGAGCGCAGGTGTTTTGCGAGTCAATGGAGGTTCAGTTGATGATTGATACAGGCCAGTTTTTTATCATGCCAAGCTTTGTATGCGTGTGTGAGGATTTTGAAATGGCTTCTTTTCTGGATGGGGAGCCAGTGGAGTTTCTGAGGTTGATGTTGAGGTGGGTCCATTTGGGGAGGTCCAGGGTGAGTCTGGCTGCAGCATTCTGTATGGTATGGAGTCTTTTGAGGAGCTGGGTGGAGATGCCAACATAGAGAGCGTTGCCGTAGTTGAGGTGGCTGGTAATAAGGGTCTGAGTGACGGTCTTCCTGAAGTTAACTGGGATCCATCTGAAATTTTGCAGAGCGTACGAAGGGTGTGGAAGCGACTACATTGACTGGTTGTTTCATGGTCAGTTCACTGTCAAGGATGAGGCCTACGTTGCGTGCATGGTCTGTGGGTGTTTGTCTGAGTTCTGCTGGCCACCAGCTGTGGTCCCAAATGGAGGTATTTTTCCCGAAGATCAGAACTTCTGTCTTGCCGGAGTTTAGTCAGGGCAGTTGTCTGTCATCCAGTTGGCGACATTGGCCATGGAGTTGCAGAAGTTGATTCTGGTGGCAGACGGGTTTTCAGTAGGCGAGAGAAAGACTTTAATGTCATGTAATGTTTTTAAGAAACTATGATGAGGCTGTGGGATCTGACGATGTCTGTTGGGGGGGGTGAAAGAGTCATGTAGGTGTTGAACAAGTTGTGGCTGATAGATAATCCTTGGGGTACAACACAAAATTTCTTTGGGTTCAGAGGTGAAGAGGGGCAGCCGGATGCTCTGTGTGGTTGCTGTGAGGAAGGAGGCAATCCACTTGAGGGCATTTTGCTAAATGCCGATATTGTAGAGTCTGTTGATGAGATGTGGTGGGAAACAGTGTCGAAAGCAGCAGAGAGGTAGAGGAGGATCAGGGCCACCATCTCCCTGTGGTCGAGATGGTCTGAGAGGTGATCAGGGACCAAGCAGAGATCATTCAGCTGGTGTGTGCCACCAAAGGCCACTAATGCTCAGCCCTTAATATAAGACTAGCTTGTTTAGTAGGGGTGCTGGTGATTTACTGGCATTATGCTTGCAGCCCTAGCAGAAGTATCCAGCAAAAGGTCTGTGTATCCCTGGCTCAAACGCAGTGGGGGGTTTTGTCCAGTGCATAGGAAAAGGGGATTGTAAAAGGCCCAGCTGATCATCCAAATTAATGCCACAAGCAGATGATGCCATTTCAGCATCTGATACATGAGAGCTGAATAAAGGAGAAGGAACCTGAATGGGGGTTCTCTCTTGCCACGTGAGCCACATACATGGGGGGGTGGGGGGGGGGCAAGAAAGTACCAGTCCCATTGATACAGACAAGAAAGGACTAACAAAATCCTTAACTTCATTCACACACATCCTCACTCTCATATACAATCCCTTACTGGCAAAACCAATTCTCGGGGTGAATCGTTTGGTGAATTGAAAGTCGATAGGATCAATTAAAAACAAACAGAAAGCACTCTTTTTTTTTTTTTTTTAAAGAAACACTGCAAACAAAAAGGGAAATATAAGTTTGAGCACCAATAAAAAAAAACAGTTTAAGATTCAGGATAATTAGCAGAAGTGGGGGTGGGGTAGGAAAGGGTACCAGTGGACTTTTAAAATCCTGCACGGGAACACTGATGAAATCACACCCTAGCAACAGCTATTATATGAAGGCCTGAGGCATTCTGCTCCAGAGTACAAGGTGAAGAAAAAAAAAAAAGTGTCAATGATAGCTCAGATTATAATTGTGGAGAAAAAATTAGATCAAGTGACTGCAACACAAAAATATTATTTAAAATTCCACTTGTCTGCTGAAGAGCCAGGTGTAACCTGGAAGAAAAATAGTAAAGACCAAAAACACAAGAGGCCTCTGGTACCAATATAAATCAGCTCTGATTAAAGAACAAAAACATTTGTTTTTGTTTTATTGATCATATTTATTTAGGGCTTTTGCAATATGAAAATATATAATTAGGAAGTTGTTGATGCTTAAATGTGGCTATATTTTAGGACTCCGCTTTACCAAAAAGCTACCAAAACAAAACCTCAAGTGGAACGCAGGAGCAGCATAGGGTAATTCTCAAGATGACATTTAAAGAACAGGAAAAATCGTTCATTTAAACATTTTTGGCAATTTAAGAAATCTCAAAACTAACAGTGATGTAAACTTGCAAAGGTAGGTAGTCAAAGGCTTATTAATTGAAGTGATGTAAATTCCCAGAAAGTTATGGCTTGCAATGCTATTTTGTATTATACATTCATCTAGTCAGCCTGGAATCCAATTAGACATATTAAAAGACAAAATATTATTTGCAGTCAGAGTCTTTAATCGGAGAATCTGCTTTTCTAGAGTGTGCATAGTATATTGCAACAAATACTAAAATTAAATGCTTTTAAAGTAAACTGAAAATACTAACCTCGATCACTAATAAAAGAAAAAAAAAAGGAGGGAAAGAACAGAAAGGTACAAGCAGTGACTGTTAAACAAAATAGCCACGAACAGAAATGGAACCAGTCATCCTTCTAATGGGCACTGCATTAATCAGAAATAAAATCATCGAATTATTTTGGTTTCCGTTTTGGTTTATTTGCATCCGTATTTACGCCAATATTCTTATTTCTCTGCTTTCTGACATTTAACAGACACTCTCTCAACATCATTGACTTTTGTTCAATCCCCATCACTAAAATCTCTGTTCACATCTAATTCCATTCCATATTTATCCTGCATACAGTCCATTCATACCGGTGTTTCCTCCTCTATCCCGAACACATTTTCTACACCATGCATAACTTAAAAATCACCTGTTTCTGGGCCCTCCACCTTCTTTTTCATACAAAGCAATGCGACTAAGGTGTCACGCTTTCCTTTCGCTTAGCTTTACAGAATTGCAAAATATATCAACGTTTTTATTGGGTCAAGAAAACCTGGGTTCTCTCATATCTGCTTTTACTTAGCTTAGTTCCCTCTCCTCCACTGCCCCTCCTTGCGACACATTTTAGTGCCAGTTATATCAAGATGTTCTTTAAGTACATTCTGAGAATTTAGCATTCTTTTTTTCGTTTCCTCATGTGACAATCTTATGAATTTAGATTGCTGCATTCACCCAGGAAAAGTCGTGTTACCTGGTAAACTTCCTCTCATCACCCAAATAAGTTAAAACCTGTGACATAATTAGTAGTTAACTTCCCCGATCACTGCAAACGGATCTCTCTGTAACGCGGTTAAATGCCCTGAGCACACCATGACCAGCAGGCATCTTTGGGTTTATTTCTCCATGGCATATAAGTAGTATCCATCGTGCCTGATCTACATTTAAAGCCATTATCACTTAGCAAAATAAACAATGCCCCTTCTCAAAAACACAAATCTAAAAACCCTATCACGGACCAATTTCTGCTTTTCAGAACTTGAGCATTACTAATCAGTACGAATACAAATTAGTTTTCTTCTTTATCACTTGAATAACAATAGCAATAATTACCCTGCCCCAGCTGTATTTTGACCAAGAGGTCTCAGAATCTTCAGCGCTTTATCAGCACATTAGTATTTCACACGACTCCCAAGCATCCTTTGTCCATCCACCGCAGCCCCCAAAATCGGCCTCACACTCTTTTCAGAACGCAAAAATCCTTTGTGGTTCTCTTTCGTTATCCTTATTATCCTCAATCTCAACATTTGTAGTTGACCCATATCAACGTTTATCACAAAAAAATCCTATGTTTGGGAAATTCACTTCTTAATTTCTCAAAACATGTTTCTTCACCACACACTTTTTCTTACTTTGCTATCCACTCGTTCGATAATATTTTTTTTTTTTTGCAAAACATAATCATTGTCATAGTATTCACATCGTTCTTTTTTCACAACTCGTCTCTCTTTCTCAGTTACCAATTCCACGTCACACTTGCGCAGTTAATCCACTTTATTTTCTTGGATACGAAGTGGTGTTCTGGATAAATAAAATCGCTCAGAATATTCTTTGCCACTGGAAAACACATGGCTTCCTACAAGAAGGCTTGAATGCGCAAAATATAATCTGACATTCCAACAAAAACCTGTAACATGGCCCCAGTTGTTGAAGTGTTTGTGGTCGCACAGTAAACATCTTCACATACCAGTGTCGGATTGTGATCAAAAATAGGCTTGGGTACCCCGAAAAAGTCGCACCCATTTACCGTTCGCATCCTTTCGCAAAGCGTTTGGTGGTCAGCGTCACAGCTAATTACTGGAGATATATAGGGTAAATGAAAAACCTGCCCATAATACGTTTGATCAGTTGACGAATGTTCATCTCAATGAGCTATCTCTTGGTCCTACTGGCAGATAGTTTGATAGCTGATAAGTCAACAGCATGATAGAGGTCAACATGTTATTTTTAAACAGGCCTTTGCACTTCAGGTACTGCTTCAGCAATGGTCGTCGCCAAAGAAATGTAGCTAGATATCTTTTATAAGAGACGTGTTAATGTAACTATGGAAGTGGCCAAAAATGTGAGCTCAGATCCTGTGCTTTCAAGGCGTGCCACCTAATCAGGATTTGAATGTGTCTGTTGCTAATGAGTCCAAATAATTTACAGAAGAAACACATAAAATAAGTCAGATCACCCAACTTTACCAGCACTGATTTCTTTCAATATCATAAATGAGTATTCTTCCCTTCACATCTCTTTCCGCTGCAGTCTCCCTCTAAGTGATAGTTGCTTACACCCTTTTCTCGTCACTTCTCCTTTCTAAGTGTATCTCCATCCGTATGTCTCACATTTCATCTTCTGCCGTTTCTTTTCACTTTCTCCTTTTGCATACCTTCTTCTGTCACTTCCGCTTCCAGATCCCCTCTCTTACACAAACATACACAGTACCACTTTTTGCCTGTTTTTTTGATGCAACTTTGACTGAAGTGCACTAGGTTCCTGTTAACCAGGTAACCAAGGGCCAGTGTTCCTTCCCCAAAATAAGACACCAGGTCACTTGATCCCCAAGTAGCCAGAACCTTTAGTACCTTTTTAAGTCCCTAGTGAATGGTACCCCTGGTATGAGTACTGAGGAGGGCCCTAAGAGCTGCAGCACAACTTGTGCCACTCAGAGACCCAGCACCAACCTCATGAAGACTGCCATTGCAGGCTGCGTGTCAAGGTGCACCCAAAAGTGAAAACACAACATGGCACACACTCTGGGCGTGATTACGACCTTGGCAGAGAGGATTACTCAGTCACAAAAGGGCCGGATTACCAGTCCACCAAATTACAGGTTCCATAGGATATAGTGGAATTTATAATACGACGGGCGGGATATCCTGGAATGATCCCCTCTGCCAAGTTTGCAATCAGGCCCTCTTTGTGCCATAACGCTGCCTGTAATATTTGAAAGTCACACCTACAGCAGGCCATACAACCCTAATGCAGGGTGCATTTTATTACAAGTAAGGGCATATCTGCAAGAGCAGATATGCACCTCCTATGGCTTTGTCAATTCTTAGACATAGTAAGTGTGCAGTGAAGTCATTTTAAATACATGTGCTGGACACTGGTCAGTACGAATTCCCCAGCTACATGATGGCTTCACTAAAACTAGGGATGATCGGTATCAAACATCTCATATTAATAAACCCTCACTGACTGATTTATTAATACATGCACCCAGAGGGCACCTTAGAGGTGTCCCCTGAAAATCTATCAACCGCTGGTGAGCCCCTCCCCATACGATGACCTGCATTCCAAGGCACAGAGCTTCAAAGAAACCCATCACCTTTGGTATGCAGCTCTGGCCTCTCTCACAGGGAGATGACGACCCCCAAGCCCAGTGCCCATCTGGCACCTAGACTGACGGGAAAATTAGCTATGCACGAGGCCTGTTACATTTACAGACTGGGAACACCCTTAGGATGACCTGCCTGAAGTGGACACGACTTCCGCCCTCTTGTGTGTGGCGGAATTTAGGAATTTTGGACAGGTGATGCCCACTCACCACAGGAAGTGGTCATCTAGGGGGCATAGTGAGGGTAAGTAGCTCATTGGCTATTACCCTAAACTCCTATTAACGCCCCCTAAATTGAGTATTTAGGGGACCCCCTGATAATAGATCCTCAGATCTCTGCTTGACACAAAAGAAGGAGAGGACAAGAAGCCTGCTGAACCCTAGAACAGAGGAGCACAACTGACTTGACGCCAACCCTGTAGGCCTACCTGCTGCACCCAACCCTTGAGAAGCCACAGACCTGTCCTGCCACTGCAGCTTCCAAGAAATTGGGAGAGCGGCCAGTGCTTCACAAATCGCCAGCAACTCCCTTCGGTAGAGGAGCTGCTCCCCTGCATCCGTAGGCACCCAAGAAAGACCTGTTACAACCGGGACTGCTAAAAAGCCATCGTCTGACATCATCACTGCACCTGAGGCGCCTAGCCTGTGCCCCCTGTGGACTTAATTGTGGCATCTGCAGCCTATTTCTGCAGACCCCCCTGCAACTGCAAGTAACCAGGAGACAAAGACCTGACGCTCCAGGACAGCTCTGCACCCGCACGTCTAGGGAAAGAGAACCAAGGGTGTCCCACCGTCTCCCAGCTTCGTGAGACCTGAACCCACTTGTTGTCTTGGTCAGACTGGGCCGTCAGACAGTACCTGCAGACTGTTTCTGCAGGCCACCCTGCAACCATTAATGTAATGTAATTCGAGATTTATAAAGCGCGTTCCTACTCAAAGAGCATCGAAGCGCTGGGAAGAAAGCACGTAGTAGAAAACAGACAGAGGATAAGAAAAATAACAGAAATAATGAAGATAGAAAGACATCCAATAGAAGAAACTGAAACAAACTGAATCAAAGACCCTAATCTTGATGTACCAAGAAATTAACGAGGAAAGAGCCAAGTTTTCACCATTTTCCTAAATTTCATATAACCTGATTCTTGCCTAATATTCTGTGGGAGAGAGTTACATCCTCTAGCTGCAGCTACTGTAAAAGCTTTGTCTCCCCATTTGGCTTTATGTGTGCAAGTGACCTGAATCAAGTGAGCTTGGGAAGACCTCAAGCTTCTTTTAGGTACATGCAGGAGGAGTCTGGAAGTCAGGTACCGTGGTCCTATTCCATGAACTACCTTAAAAGTAAGACAGAGCGACTTAAACTGGATACGCTGCGCCACTGGTAATCAATGTAATTTCCTGAGACTCTCTCTAACTGATATACATCGTGGGAGATTAAGAACCGCTCGGACAGCTGAATTCTGAACTAATTGGAGTCTTTTAATCAGCCCCTTATCCAGATTAAGGAACAGTGCATTACAGTAGTCTATCTTGGACATTACCAATGCCAGGGTAGCAGATACTCTCCATTCATGTAACAGGGGAAGATTTTTCTGAGCATTTTAATTGACCATAAACTGATGTTTACCACATGATTAATCCGTTTTTTAAAAGACAGATGTTCGTCAAACAAGATGCCTAGGTTTCTAGTACAGTAGTGGGCACAGGGCAGTTACCACATTCAGAGGGCCACCACCGTGAGTTCCATAAATTCTTTCCAGGTCCAAAACATAAAACTTCAGTTTTGGTGGCATTCATTTTTAGCCAATTGGTCTTCATCCATTTACTCACTTCCACCATACAATTACTAAACCAATCTGCAACCTCCTCCCATGGCTGATTAATAGGAATAATAAGCTGGGAGTCATCAGCATAGGAAGATGGAATGAAACCAAAAGTACAAATTAGACTAGCCAAAGGCGCTACATACACATTAAACAATGTGGGGCTGAGGGAAGATCCCTGCGGAATCCCACATGGCAGAAGATAAGGTCTAGATTTGAAATCACCACAGCTAACTGTGGTCCATCTATTTGTAAGAAAAGACTTCAAAAGTTTAAGCGCCTTGTCCCTCAAGCCCACATGATGCAAACGGGACATTAATAGTGTGGGAGAGATAGTGTCGAAGGCAGCGGATAAATCTAAAAGAACCAAAACGGCCCCCTTGCCTTCATCAACCATCCTTCAACCATTAAGAACTCCAGCACCGGACCAGATGCCAAAAGACCGCACTGAAACCACACCCCACAGCCTGAGAAGGGGGCCTACAATGTCCCCACACGCCCAAGGACCTCAAGGGTCCAACCCTTCCTATGGTTTCCCTTTGACTGACCTTCCAGTCCTTCCCTGCATCAACTCTGTGACCGGGCCGTTTCCCAATGAAGTGAATAAGACACCAGACGCTGTAACACACCTCTGCACCCACACGCACCAGAGTCTCCCAAGTTGACCTGTAGGTGTGGCCTTGGATTCTGCCCCAGACTCACCTCCTGGCGAACAGTCCCATAAGTCGATGTGAAGTGTCCAAATGCAGTAAATGTTTCCCACCCCCCCCCCACAGCATAACATTACAGCAATCAAAATTTGCACCGTTACCTGTTAAAAACTGTAAAATACCACATCTCAGAAAGTAATCGCCTGATTCTGGTGATCTTGGTATCAAAGTTTATATAAAAGTATGTGTTATTTTAATACATTGGTGTTGGATTTCTTTTTTGAGGGGTTGTCTCCCTTACTGTATTAGTGTGTGTGTCTTGCATGCTTAGCACTACCCTCTGATATGCCTATCTGCTAGACCACATTACCCAAAAGGAGTGCATTTGGGATGTCACTTGTGCCTCTGGGGATTGCTCAGACTCTTTACACAGTGTACCTCATTTTGGTCCACTATAGAAAGACCCAGCTTCCTACACTATATCAAGTCCAGTTTGATGGAATGTTATTTCCAGAACTAAATGGGCTAACTCTCTGATTACATCTATAAATTCAGGCTCACCAACTGATCCTTGTCCTCCTTGTATTACACTTATGGCCAAAGACCTTTTGGCTCTCTGGACAATGGACATATACAATAATTCTTTAGCCACTGTATTTGCCCCTTCAAACCTAACGCACACATTTATAACATCTTTTCATAAAAAGCTATCTCTAGAAACAGCCATTTTGACTCCAAGTCGATCTCTCTCTCTCCTTACATCTCTAAGATGCTGGACGGCCACATTAATCCTCAACTTACTCCATATTTAGAGCTGAATAAGCTATTAGACGAGGTTCAGTCTGGCTTTTGTCCATTTTATAGTACAGAGACAGCCTTTCTGGCTTTAAGGGAGGGCATAAGAGGCATCTTGGACCAAAGTAGTTCTACTGTCTTGATCCCATTGTTCTTATTAGCAGCTTTTGATACAGTCACTCACCCCTTACTTCTACAGAAGCTGATAAACATCAGAGTTTTCAGCAAAGTGGTAGAAAGCATCAAGTCTTTATTGACTAACAAAACTAAATGGGTCAGTCCTCCACCTCATATCTCTAAGAATTTCTGCTTACTTTGTGAGGCTCCCCCAAGGATAGCCACTTTATTCTAAGCTTTTTAACGTATGGTATCTGATTAGTTCTCACAGTTTCTCAAGTATGATAAATACTGATTTTACTCCAATAATAGTTCACATCAGCAAAAGCCTTGAGGAAATGAAGAATTGGTTTTTCGCCTGCATGTTGGACATTTGCAAACAGATGAAATCCAGTTTTTTTGTTTTTTTTTAAATAATGCACAAAAGACAGGAATTCTGTTTTACGGCACTGATAATTCTAAATGGGCTCCAATTGGTGGCCAGAGATATTTAGGACCTTACATTCCATCACCTGTGCCAGAAAGACGGGGGTACTCTTTGATGCTGACAAGTCTTTTGTCACCAACATTACAACACTAGCCTTAAAATGTTTCATGTTGCTGCATGCCATCCAAAAAAGTCTTCCTTATCTGCCCATTTCAAACAGGAAAACCACTGTCTTGACATTTAACAACTTATGCCTTCACTATGCTAATGCCCTGTACTTGGGATTGCCTTCTCTCTTACATAGACTTCAGATTGTTCAAAGTCCTGCTGCCCGTGTCATTTTTAACCTATCCCACAGGACTTCTGTGAAATCTCTTCTGCCCGGCCATCAATGGCTACAAACCAGGCAGAAATGTGCATTTAAGGCTCTATACCTGGGTATTAGATGAGGGTGTTTGTCCAATATATTTTCCAAGGAAGATGTATGTGAATATTCTGACACACAATTTGCACTCTGCTGGTGCCAGACTTTTACAATTTCCAAAATGCAGACACTGCCAGAAGGGTGGATGCTCTTTTTTTCCTTCACTCATGCAAAGTGTAGAATTATTTCCCATTAAAGTAGTGACTGATCACAGACTTTTCTATATTTAGAAAGTCTCTCAAAACCTGGGTGCTTTAACAGTTGTGAAGTTTTTCTGTATAATGCCTCAGCACCTTGACTCCCCATATTGAGGTAACAGTGTCCCTTACAAATATGATTAATGAATTCATTCACTCATTCATTTCATGGTCCAAACTCTTTCAACTGACATCAGTAATTAAAATATTCTGCCTGAGGATCCATATTTTGCAGTTGTTGGGCGGGAAGGGGCTTCATTTCAGATGTCTTAATTGCATGAGGTGCTTTTTGACAACCTTGCAACCATTCAGATTTTGTCATACCTTTTGTTTTCTTTAGCTATTAAGTTTGCTGGCAAAGCTGCTCACACATTTGGAAACAATTCTGCGAGGCCAAAGAAGAATCCACAATCGCATTCACTCCCTGGAGTAGGTGATTTTTAGTGGCCATTACAAACGTACTCCTTTGTTTGGATCCTTCCTTACTAACTTCATTGCCCAGCAAAGGATGTCTAGGTATTGCAAATATGCAACCAGAAAATTAATCTGCTAAGCCTTTCTTTTGCAAAGATTTTAGAAACAGATTCCAAACTCTGCTGATGTTTCTTCTTGTTTGTTGTTAATTAAAACACCGACTAAAAAATAAATGACATTATTCACACCGCTCAACAGCTTGTGCATCAACTCTGAAACACGTGGCTGCAGATGGCAGTCCTAACGGCATTCACCTGAACTGACAGCATTGTACAGAAATTAAAAAAAGATTGCTGTCATGATGCAGTGCAAACTAGTGGTGCGCTGCAAATCTATGGAAGGAAATCACCCTGCTCCCTTAATCTTTGCCAAAAGTCACTTATTTTACGCAACGGAAATCATTGCACCAGTATGTTCCTATTCAAAACTCTGAGGTCAACGCAAAACATTTCCATTGCCATGTGGTGTTACTAGTGGGTCAAACATGCTGAAGACTGAATGGGCTAATATATGTATCAACTCTTGCCATTTTTTCCAGATTTGATGTTAACCAGTATCGGCGCACTCTTGGTTTTGTGAACCTTTGAAACGGCAGCCTCCTAGACCTCAAGTCTATGTATAAACCCTTTCAACTGCATATGAGCAAAGCTAACATTCATTGCAATCTGGCTTCATACTAACCCACCTTTCAATGTAACTTGAGGATACATTCTCATCTGGTTCACGCTCATAATGTTTGCCATGGAGGAATGTAATGATAGCACAGCAGGCATGAAGGTCCGTCATTGCTACTGATAATAGCATTGCTTTCACCTGCACCCCATTCTCCTTTAGGAATTAAAGTATGCTCCAAGATCGTCTGTTCCTAAGCATTCACTTCTTTTGTTCAGGGTTAGGGTTCTGATCTTCAAATGTGGACATAGCATATATGCGGTATTCTACTGTAGCCATGTCATACAGTTTTACCTGGGGATGGCCGAAATATCTGGAGGGGAGTTAATGCCATTTTTTCTGCACACAGATGGTGCACACAAATGGTGGAAGACTCCTTAGTTCTGTGTTGTTACTAAACCAGGAAACTGAGTAGTCC
This sequence comes from Pleurodeles waltl, assembly GCF_031143425.1. Taxonomy (NCBI): domain Eukaryota; kingdom Metazoa; phylum Chordata; class Amphibia; order Caudata; family Salamandridae; genus Pleurodeles; species Pleurodeles waltl. The sequence continues at coordinate 934,115,067 of NC_090444.1, forward strand.
TAAGTCTTTTTTCATGTCTAGTTAAGTTCAGTCTCGGCACTGAGATGTAACAAGGAGAGTGAAACATTTCTATGTAATATGAATTTCACATGAAATGTTATTAACCAAAGAATCTACACACAACTGTTGGTACCTTAAACCATGAGCGACATTCCTAGGGCAACATGGTTTAATTTGTGACAAAAAATACAAATGTTTGTATATTTCCATATGTGGGACAATCACCTAGGACCAGAAGCATTATTCACTCCAAAAACTATGCAATCAATCAAAATAGGTGACAGGTCAGATTGTGTCCATGGCTTTATTCCACATAGCAAGACGTGGGGGACTGCCGACAAGTGCACAATTTGAAACACAGTAGCCAAGCAAGACTCAAGTGCACATGAAGAAGTTCTCCATCGTCACAGCTGCAGTGCAAGAGATTCGGGTGCCCCGAGTATCACACAAAGCCAAGTCCTCCTGCCATGCCTAATTGCTCGTGCTGAGGCTAAATGTACTTCAGATTCTTTTTTTTTTAATGTGTTTTAAGTTTTTAAGCATGATATGACAGTAGCACCGAGTGCTGATGCAAGCATAACAATACAGCTCAACATGGAATATACAGGATATCAGCTTGGCCCGGAAATGCGCCGTCGACGCTCAACATTTAGAGAAACATTGTGAGCAAACACATAACCATTTATTTAGAACAATAGATACTGCAGAGTCTGCCTAGGGTGTGAGGTGTGTCGTGTTGTGCAATTTGGGTAGGCCAGGAACAGCTATCCCTGATACGGGTCAACCAACAAAGGTATCGTAGAAACGGGACGAACAGCCAGTGAGGGGACCCATGTGCAACAGTTGCTGGCGTATACGCAAGGCCCAATGGCGACACTGACAAAAAGTGTTTGGGAGCCAGTGTGTCACTCACAGGCCACACGTCCCACTATCACCCCCTGGGTCAGTGAAGCCACGAGCAGCTGCTAGTGTGTGAACCTATTCGCGTAGTGTAATAACGTGACTCAGTTTGGGCGCATCTTTTTTAGCTTTAACTAAGTACAAAAAAGTTTCCCAACATTCCCCAACCGTACGCGAGTTCCCCACATGCAAAGCAATTTAAGGGTGTTGGCTTCCGCTCAAATATAGTGGGGTGTAGCCTACCCTTCTGCAGTATGATCAACAAGGGGCAATGGTCTGAGAGGGTGCGTGCTAAGTACTTCGCTCAGGTCATCAGGGGGCCCAGCAGTTCTGTACAGAGGATGAAATCAACCCTAGTGTGCACATCGTAAACCAAGGAAAAGGAGTATTTGCAGTCTATCAGGTGCCCAAGCCACCATGCATTATGTAAGCATCGGTGTCCTATCCAGCTGTGTTGTCCGAACACAAGTGGCAGCATGCAAGGGAAGGGAATAGCGGTCAAGACCAACATCAGGCACACAATTAAAATCACCCCGCCCTGAGCTCTGGCTCCAGTGGGGCCTAAAGAGAGCCGAAGTAAGCATGTCCAGGAATCCTGACTGATTAGTGTTGGGGGCATAAACTGCCACCAGTGTAAGTGAAGCCCCCTTAAGATTACCCACTAGGATCACAAAGCACCCCTCTGTGTTCACCCTGTGAGTGGCTGCAAAATTGGGACCCCTGGGGCATTTCATATGAGCACCCCTCCCCCCCCACGGGAAAGCCGACATGGATGTCCCATACACCAGCCCCCTCCATTTCGCACTGATTTTTTGCAACTCTGCTAATGTGTGATTAATTTCCTGGAGCATGGTAATGTGTGCGTGTCAATGTTTAAGACATGCACAGATGTGGTGTCTTTTATCAGGAGTGGCCACATTGTGCACATTCCATATGAGGATGTGATATTGTGGGATGCAAGTGTCAACTATGGTCCAGGGGCGGCTCCTCCATAGGGGCAGAGGAGCATCACACCCGGCCTGCAGCGGCAGCTGCAAACCTTTTCCCAAAGAACGATCATAAACTGTGTTTATGATCGTTTATTGGGGGGGGGAAATGGGCGGGGCCCCTGGGAGTTGGAGTGCTCAGCACTCCCCCTCAGAGCGCATGTGTGTTTGGCCGGCCAAACACACATGCGCACAGGGCTCTCTCCAGCCCAGCAACACTATTGCTGGGCTGGTGAGAGCCTGCACAGCTCCCCAGTCTGCCTGAGAGAGCCCAGCCAGGGTGCTCCAAGCCAATGCTGACGCTGCTCTAAGCAGCGTCAGGATTGGCGCAGGGCGAGCTGGGAGGATTCAGAGGAGCGATGCAGCACAGGAGCGAACGGTAAGTGTTTTAATATTTTTTATTTAATCAATCTCCCCACCCACCCGCTCGCGAGCGCACCTCCCTGCCCCTTTCAGTAAGCGTGAGCCACGACTGCTATGGTCCCCATTGTGTGAAGAGGTAATGGGATGCACGGTGAAGGCTATGGTGCCCATCTGTATACCCTGCTGGTAGCGCCTCACATCCAAAGAAGGTGCCCTCAGACAGATAGGGTGCACCCTTTGGCAGACTCCAACAAAACAACAATGCGTACCTGAACAGCAGGAAGAAAGCAGCATTTCCCCCACCCTCCCCCCTCAACCCTCCCGGTCAGTGGGCTTGTGCACCCCTGTCCAATGGATCCCAACTGTTAAACAAAAAGAAAACAAAGAAACACAATACAACAAGTCCTCACTGAAGCACAGGCAGGACATGGATCGGCAACTACGGCTGGTTTCTGCCACCTGGATTCGTGACAAAAGTCCCATTATCCAACGCGCCAATGCCAGCAGGATTCACTACGATGCAGGGTACGTCAACTGCGCATGGAGGTGAGGGACACAGTTATGAGCAGAGGGCCACAATAAGCCGTCAGCGGATCGCGTATGATTTTGGCATCAGGTGTGCTGAATGTGGTGGAAGTCTCTGAGGCGTCCGTGTCTAATCAAGAATCAAACCCCAGGTTGGAGCTCAAAACTGTGAAAGGGTTCATGCTATGCTGGGATGCCCTCTACACCATCCGGGCCTGCGCTGTGGCCACCTGATCCCAGGTAGGTAGCGTTCATACCACCCTGCGCCTCCTACCTTTATGTCACAGAATCACCCAGTCCCCCTCCTTCTGACCATTCTAGGTCGTGTTCACCAGGCCTTTTGTGTGCAGCCAGGTCCAGCCATCCTCACGTGTGGAAAAGAGACAGGAAGATTCGCTATCCATAACCTTAAGCTTCGCAGGGAACAGAAGAGCAAAGCAAAGTTGCAACTCCTGCAGCCATTGTTTTACTTTCATGTAGGAGTTTTTGAGGCGCTGCACCTCAATTGTAAAGTCTGGGTATGCTGATATTTCCGTGTTCTCACAGCGCCAGGAACCCTTCATCGAAAACACTGCAATATAAAGTCTTGATCACGATAGTTAAGGAAATAAACAATGAGTGGACGGGGTAGTGCTCCAGGCGGAGGTGGACACCCCGGGAAGAGATTCACCCGCTCCACAAACAACAACTTGGGGGCCTTGTTCTCCAGTACGCTGGCCATCAGCCAGTCCTCTAGGAAGAGCTTGGCACTGGAATGTTCAGATCGTTCAGGAAATCCTAGAAAACAAGTATTGTTGTGTGAGCGCCCCTTGGTATTCTCCACTCCATGGTGCAGGGAAGCCACTTCTTCCTTCATGGAGTGCAACGTGGCCTGCAGTTCACGCACTGTGGGGCCAAGCGAGGTCAGTGTGGACTCCACATTGTCCACACGGTCCACCAGTTTTCGACGATCCACCCTCAGGAAGTTCACATTCAGAGATTCAGCATCGATTTTCACTTCCAGCGACATCTGTGTGTCTGGAGTGGCATGGAGAACTTTCTCAAAATTACACAGAGTGCTTGTCGAGGGTGGATTCTAGATGGTGCAGAGCACCCATGGCTTGTTTGTCAGAAGTTGAGGGCAGCACCAGAGTGCCAGATTCAGAGACCATAGTCCTGGAAGCCCTGGTTTCCCCATATATAGAAGAGGTGGGAAGCAACAAGAGGTTTGTATACTATGTATGCTCACTCTAGCCCTCCAAACATGTACAGTGAGCAACAGTGAGGGAGTGCTCTCATCGTCAGCATAAATAGAGGGAGAACCCTGTTGGGGGGGAATTGCAGCAGATCAGGTGAACATCGCTACACGTGCACGTCCCTCGAGATGGGGCGGGGGGTGAATTAAGAGGGTGCACAACCCCTTAGTTCACTGATTCCTTCCCAAAGGTCTGCTTTCTGCAAGGCCTTCACCGATCCAGGTGCTGCCAGCCCAGGTCCAAGGAGTAAACTCAAGGTACTGCACACAAGGTGAGAGTCAAAGTGCAGGGCCCTCCAGGAGCCACCAGCCCATGCATGATACCGGCTCCAGGATTCAGCAGGAAGAACAGGCCATACCAACCCATGGTGCCCCTCAAGTTTCAGTTGCCGCCTATCCCTCAGTGGTTTGCAGATCACCAAGTCACTAGTGCCCCCTGGAAGGGGGGAAAAGCACTCCCAGAACCACACAGCCCCCCACCTCGATCACTGGGTATATCCTCAGCTACAGAAGCTCAAGTGGGGGTACAGATGCAGCCCATGTACAGTTAATACGGAGCAGCTGTATGCAGAGTCCAGGTAGTCGGCTCTCCAAGGGCAGGGTGCACATGTAATTGCGGGGCCCACCTCACCGCAGGGGCCTTTTCTAAGCTAATGCCTGACAGCTAGGCTCATGGAGGTCACAGGCACTCAGTTGGTGGGGGGGGGGGGGGGACACAGGAGGCGGGAGCGCACCACTGCTCCCTTAGAGGCTGGCAAAAATGAGTGGGCACTCAACACTGCCAGAGTAGCCCCTGGGAACTGATGCAGGTGCACTCGGCCACGCATCTCTGCCTTGGCGGCGCTCTTCTCTGTGTGCTTTGGAGGAAGCAGCTGCACAGCTCTGATGTACGCAAGGCCTCAGAGCAACACAGCCTTGGAGGTCCAGTTCTACCTCCAGAGTCCCCACATCAAGGCATCTGAGGCACGGGTTCTCTCCAGGCGAAAGGGTGCCTCAGCAGGTGGGATGCTGCGGATTCAGCAGGATTCAAATTGAGCCCTCCACGTAGCTCGTTCAACGAACATCCGATGTGCCCGTCATCTTGGACATGCCCCCTTAGCCACTCAACTTAACAGTTCAAAGTAAACCAGTAGAACTAGCTCCCAAATGGTTTTTCCACACTCCTAGCAGCCTCAACTTGGGTAGTGCAAGTCAGGGCAGGGACATCCTGTGTTTTTCTCCATTAACCTCAGTTCCACTGTATATGGAATTAAACTTAGAAAAACTGAATAGAACAATGTCAGGACTCATTGACAAAAATGTAGCGTGCTCTGTGACAATCACATTTCACAAGGCAAGTAAAAAGAACATTTATTAGCAGTAACATAAATAAATGATGGACTCCTTAGGCATCAATAGCTAGCACTATCAGGTATTTACAAACAGCATTCTTAAAAACACACACCGGCCCAATTACAACAAATGGTGCAAAAGTACATTCAGAAATGTACATCATTTCATGAACATACTTTTATAGTGCTTTGCTAACCATAAACATTCCCAGTAGTTAATACTGTGAGATTTGAAAGTCATAGGTGTCTAGGAATTTAAATGGACTTGCTATTTCCTGAGTACGTAATTGTATGTAGGGTATAATTGTGTACTGCTGAAAGGCAACTGGGTGCCCAGATGCACAATTTCTCCACTTGTGAGGAAAACTTTTTTACTGCTAGGAAGCCCGTCCTCTACACTCCACTAAGTTCGGGGTGATCTTTTTGTCTTCCCACCCTGGAAGAATAGTTTCTGCAACCCCTTGCTGTAGTAAAAATTTAAAACAAAATCAAGGAAGGGGGACGAGTCAGAACGTTACAAGGGAAACCATACCTTGTTCCTCACAGCCACAACTTGTTGAACAGAGTTTACTGCTGTGTGGTTGAAGGAAACGTTTCACAACTTGTGAGATGATGTGGCAATCAAGGGCGATATAAACATCATGGACAGAACACTGTAACTAAGGTGAATCTTCTTATGGTGCACAAATATTTACCAAAATCAATTTGATTTCTGCAAAATACTACAACACAACCACACATCTCACACAGTCTTCAGTGGTTCAACGATCATTTGAAAACGCAATGGCATATTTTTACGAGACTTCACCAACACAGACAATAATGAATAGCAAGTTTAAAAATGTGTATTTCTCAAATCATTTAAAAGTGTGTACTTCTCAAATTGTCAGCCAGTACACCAGGGTCAAGAAAAGTAAAGTAATTGTATGCCATCTAAAATATACTTTACAAGGCTCCATGTAAGAAATGTGCTCATGATTTTCTAAGGAAACAATTTTAACATCGGGTACCATGTGGAAAAACAGCAACAGCTCCTTTTATTTCAACTACCTAATTTGGATACTGTTTGAAAAGATGCATTCCTTAGCATAATCTGGGACATCCACGTGCACCACACCAATATTCAAAATAATGGGCAAGACTTAAGTATAAAAGCGTTTCCAACCTGAAGCCACTAGGGTAATGTTATATACTCTGCGGGTACAGGTTGAGCTATGTAACATGAAACATGAAATCCACATTTACATAGACACAAACACTGATTCTGTCCACTTCGAAGACCATGCATCTCAGTGGTGAAGCAGAACCTATAGGCAATAATAGTCAGTGCATGTATACTAGAGATCATCATTTTGAATATGCATTGCTTAGAGAGTTTGTAGGATCTAGAAAGATGACTACATAATCTATGAAACTCAACAACAGTCTTATCCTCAAATCCACGTGCTTATCAAGCAGACATAAATATGCTACTGTTGACTGATTCAATGTCTATAAGAATCTGCTTATTAACAGTCAGGAGGAACATTAAATGTTTGCTGACATCACTTCCCTTTTGACTCCATCAGTACGATTTACAGTACGATTATCATTCTAGCTCTCAAAATAAAGCCATGTTTTAAATGTATTCTCATCGCATATGGTTCCATTTGTGTTACAGCAGTAGAAAGAGGGGCAATACTGTGGTAATCAGGAGTAGGGTTACTTTTTGCACAAATTCTAGCAACACGTTCAATAATTAAACAGATGTGTCTAACAGCACATTTAAGCAAGCTTATAGTGTAAAACATTACCTTGTTTCATCCACTATGGGCAAAGAATGGAGGAAGGGTCGTGAAGGATTAAAGCTGTGAACAAGAGCTACCCTAGAACGCTACTTCCTTGGTGACAATACTTTGCGTACATCAGAAAAAAAACCTTCTCAGATGATGACAGTATTTCAGATTTTCCATTTTGTTAACCTAAAACTCACCAGCTCTATGTAATATCATCTACTTTCACCATCTTGTTTCCAAATATGTGAACACTGTCCATGCTACTGACAGACAGATTTAATTTCCCTTTAAAGAAGATTTTGATGTAGGGTGCTAGGAGGTACCTCTCAATCACTGGCAATCTTGAGTCAATGGCCATTCATGCAAGCTCATAGTAACTTACAAAGGGATCAGTTGGAAGCAAGGCAAGGCATCTGACCTTCCCTTCTCCAAATCTGAGATTAGCTATTCGGGCCCAATGAGGGAGTTGCTACCATCCTCATGGATTTGTCACCTGGAAAAAACCCAAACATTGGCAAAGCCAATAGTTTTCACCCTTGTGACCTATTGGCAAAGCTACTTGTTTTTAGCAGGTGCTGTGTGTAATGGCTATACACAACAAAAAAGGCCTTTGACCTGTTCACCTACGTCATTTTGTATAAAATAAAACATGTAAAAGTATTTTTTCTTTTTTTAAACTGGAAGGTGGAGGAAGAGGAAGATACATGTGGAAGGGTGGGGAAACGATGAAACACAGGGCGTGGGTGCAAATGGCAAAGAAACATGGGAAGGGTCAGGAATGGGAAAGCAACACATAAGGCGATGCAAAGTGTGGGAGAGCTGTACGGATTTGAAAGCAAAGGGGAGGGCGGGATTGAAAACAAGAGGATTGAGGGGAAAACAACACAGAGGGTGCAGTGGACGGAAATGGGGAGGGGGGCTACAGGTGAGCACAAGAGGTAGTAGGGGAGGGCCAAACAGTTGGGCAACAGAGAGTAACCCCAGGTGCAAATGGAGACCTACACAAAGGAGATGTCTTGAAAACACACACAACCTAATGAAGTATTTCACACAAAAGAAAAAAGTAGTGCTTGATAAGCAAACAGTGGAAACAACAATTCAAGCCATAAAAGAGATTGAAAAGAGGCAATGCTCCATGGGAAAAACAAACACAAGGTTGACAAGCTGAGACACAAATAAGAAGCAGGCAAAGGAGAGTGATAAGGAAAGCGAAACTATGCTAAGCAAGGGGTGGGGCTCGAAGCCCCTGTATGTTATAGGTAAGCCACAATGTGGCTCGCAATAGACAGCACATGCGCTATCTAGTAAGCTCTACTTAAGAGGACAGGCTTCCCTTTGTTCCTGCCAGGGCCTAGGAAGACACTAAGGGCCTCATTACGACCCTGGCGGCCGGATGTAAGCTGGCAGTAGCACTGCCAACAGGCTGGCAGTGTTCCGCCAGCTATTATGTTCGTGGCGCAATAGCCACAGCCATTCCGCCGGCCCCTCCATTATACCGCCAGGCGGAGTGTCATAATCCCCAGGGCAGCGGTACAAGCACAGCTGCCCTGGGGGTTATGAGTCCCCGACCGCCAGCCTGGCCAAGGCGGTAAACACCGCCATGGAAAGGCTGGCGGTAAGCGGGTCTCTGGGTACCCCTGGGGGCCCCTGCACTGCCCATGCACTTGGCATGGGCAGTGCAGGGGCCCTCAGACACAGCCCCATCACGCATTTCACTGCCTGAATTTCGGGCAATGAAATGTGTGACGGGTGTTACTGCACCCGCTGCACGTCAGCATTCCCGCCAGCTTTATTACGAGCCGGCTGCAATGTTGATGTGACTTTTCTGCTGGGCCAGCAGATGGTAACACTGTTACCGTCTGCTAGCCCAGCGGAAAAGTCAAAATGGGGAGCTAGAAATACCACCAGCACTGGCGGTATACTGGCGCCCTCAGCTTCAGCGGTCTTTGCCAAAGACGGCCGAAGTTGTAATAAGGCCTTATGTCTTCTGCATCTCAAGTAAAGAACATGCTTCTAACAGCAACCAGCTCTTCACATCACGTTTCTACAATCATTCTCTCACACATATGCCCATTCCACTTTAAATATAGTTGCACCACATATGTAAACAATCTTATTTGCATGCCACACAACATTCACAAACTACCATCAGAGGAACAATTACATCTCCTGCAGACCAAATATAATTCTGAGGTGAGGCACTGTACAAATATTGCTGATCACATCACAACGTAATCATAAGAGAAACCTTTATTGGAGAAACCAAACTCACCATACATTTACCTCTATCAGACATTCTCATCTCTCATGGCTCAACACTTACATATCTCTGGTGGAAGCAAAAAAAAAAAAAAACACACACAACACTGTTTTTACAAAACACTACTACTGAGGAGTACAACTCTCAGGAAACTCTTGCAGCAGATGGAAGAGGGAGATAGTTTAGAGGATTGCAATTAATCAATCCTGCACTAGTCAAAGAGTTGCTAAGAAATGGTCTTAAAGAGGGAGTTAGGCTCGCACTCACCTTGAGGCATACCAGAACCCTAATTCCACAATCATGAGATGACTTAGAATTCTGACTCCATCTATAGCTGTGGAAGCAAGGCAAAAGGGATTCTGGCAGTGAATACCAAAACAAAAAAAGCAATTACTTTCACACACATGTAAAACATCTACTTACTAAGTCAATGTTTTCCCTTTGTCAGGAGGGAACAGAGAAAGAAAGGTACGGTCTCAAGTCACACTTTCATGATTTGTTGAAAGTTTGAATCCATAAGTGAACAGTTTCTGTATTTCACTGAGGTGAAGTTCCCCTGTTTGCACAAATCCCAGAGTGCATGTTTAAGCTCAAATCTCGACACAAATATGTACAGCAGTTTGCAGTCTGGACCAAGGGAATGGTGTCGCAGTAGGACTGTTGCAGGTTCATATCAACACCAATGTGCTCTAGGATTTGTGCATCTTCCCTGAAGAGTGCAGGTAGTTTTCAGACCTGCAGGCCAAAATAAATTCAGCATTAAATAGGGGAGCACACACACTGGAGAAGCCTCACCTCCTTTAAGAACCGGTCATAGCATGAAGACCAACAAGATAGTTCTGCAGGATGTCAGAGTTAAGACACACTCATTTCTTAGCAACCAGCAATTGGTGTGGTCCTCTTAAATAAAGTCCCACCCATATCCAAGATGGCCTCCAATATTTATAAGGCGGCCCGCTATCAAGTAAACATCTTTGATTTTTGCAAGCTATACAGGGCTTTTTGATAAGTAGAAGGGAATGATGGAAACCCAGCAGCAGGAAGCAGTGTGGAAAGGAGTGATTCCACATCAGAAGATCAAATTATGTTATAAGGCCAAGTATCGCAATCAGCCAGAGGGTCAGTAAAAAGCCATAGCCTGTGCACCAGTCTTGATATTGTAAAGTAAATGTACAGGATACTACACAGTGATTCGGCAGGCAAGGCAGGGGAAAACTTCATTGTCATCAGTTAAGCCCTCCTGTCCGTTCACTCATCAAATTTCCACAACCCAGCCTGTAAATCAATTAGGGTCCTCTACTACCACTCTCATTACCTGTTTCCTCTATCCAGTTAGCAACATTCAGTTTCATCTATGAACTTCCAATTACAAACATAGACTACCTGACTCTCAGTTAAGCCTCAAAACAATTTTGGGTATTCGTCAATCAACAACATGCTCATTAAATCTGTTGGGTGACCCTGCTGCAAAGAAAATAAAAAGTCTCTTAACCTGGAAAAACCTTCAATATCTCAATCCTATCCACAACAACCGCAATATCTTTGCTCTAGCAAAACCTTCAATATCTCAATTCTATCCACAACAACCGCAATATCTTTGCTCTAGCATTCACAGGCATGCTACTTATCAACTGCCCCTATTTATACAATTAATTAAAAGAGGCCACTTCAAGCTCCCTCCAATAGACTCCATCTGTTCACTGCAGTCAACAAAACCTATTATCTTTTAAATATTTTCTAACAGATTGGTCCCAATGACACCACATCACAAGAGCAACAAAGACCAACCCTACAACTAACAAAATAACTTCTCAATTCCTTTTTCCAAAATTATGGTTCAGGGTGCTTATTGAAAGCGTGATCTACCAAACCAAGGACATCTGTATCTCAGTGCACCTCTGTATATGTGTAGAAATCCGCACACCAGGCATAAAGTTCAAACGTATTTATTTCCAAAAACAATGTGCACGTCTGTCCCTTACGATCTCCAATCCATGAATGCCAGTTCCCACCTCCAGAATCTCCCTGCCTTCTACACTCCACATTCTATTACCCTCAACCTTCCAATACAGTTTCATCATACAACACACTTTCCCTCTTTAAACAAAAATACTTTTGAACTAACATAACAGAAGATAGCCAATATATACAAACATACATTAAAGGTCTTAAACAAAGTATTTAAACTTGATGGGCCAACATCTCGTTCTAGCATTGGATTTCACCCGCAATGCAACAGAACTATCATTCATAGTAATATTATCATTATTGCTCACCAATTGCGTAATTATCTCTTCCCCGCCAGACCTGTTTTCCATGACTGCCTGTTGTTCATGATCCACACCTTCAACAGACAGCAAACCATTCCCAACCTTAACCAAAGAATCAGCACCACTTCCTTCATCTTGGTGCCCACCATTTCTACTGCACTTCGCCAATCTTCTCACATTCCACACTTTTCCATCCAGGGTAACCACTTTTTTTAATAAACTTTAATCACCTTCAAAGCTCTTCCAAACTTAGGTGCACCTTTCTCCACAAATCCAGGCTTACGTATCCTAGTATCCTAACCCAATCACCAAAAGCAAAGCCAGGTTCCTTCACCTTCCACTTGCCATCATACACCTCCTTGAATTTCTCTTGTTTTCTCCTCACCCTTTCTCTAACCTCTTCCACAGAAACATTCTCCCAATCCTTACTTTGCTTCTTGTTAAACCACCACGGACACAGTTTAGACACAGGATGTCATCCTTTCAGCAATTTGAATGGACTCACCTCCGTAGTACATTGTGGAGTAATACGAGAATACCATAACTTCTCCCTTAACTTCTCTCTCCACAGCCCACCAAATCCTCGTGCCCAAAGATTACTATCTTTAAGAACCCGGTTGAACCTCTCGACTTAAACATTACCTTGTGGTTCATAAAGTGGAGCAGTAACATGTTTGATATTGCAGTATTTAAGAAAACTTAGCATTTCAATAGCGGTTAACTGGATTTCATTATCCGAAATCAAGACTTCAGGATAACCTTCTCTAGCAAACACCTCCTTGAAAAACTCAATAATAGCTGCAAATGTCATTTGGGAAACTAATTTCACCTCCGGCCACTTGGAAAAATAGTCAATTAACTCCAAGGCATAACATGCATCTGCCGGAAGAGAATAGAATGGGCCAGAAATATCAACCCAACTTCTGCCAAGGAGAATTCGTCCAGGGAACGGGTACAAGGGGAGCAGGCACTGTCTTCACAAAAATATCCGCATTCACACACACACACAACGCTCCCTCACAACCCTGTCTGCCATCTTATCTAATCCCAGCCACCAGAAACATGTACGTATCAACCTTTCCATAGAAGACATTCCGGTATGGCCTTCAAGCGCTAGTTTCAAAATCGTCTCCTGCATACCTTTGGGAGGAACACACTTCCCTTTCTTAAATAACAAATCATTTTCTATATCCAATTCATCCCTAACTTTTCCAAATGGTTCCATCTCAGCAGAAATCCTATTCCTGTCCGGCCAACCATCCCTCATATCTCTTCACCTCTTGCAAAACCAAATCTTCCTCATCACATTTCATCAACTTTTCCTCTTCTATACTACCAAATTCTACAGTCATATATTCAGACACAGCAGATACCACATCACCTCCCAAAACATTCTCAAGCGCAATTACCCCTTTTTCCTCATTTTGTGGACGACGTGACAAACAATCCGCCACAGCATTACTTCTTCCAGGCACATACTCGATCTTAAAACAATACTCCTGCAAACTAGAAACAAGTCTGGCAATCCGAGCAGTGGCATTCCAACCCCCACCAGGAGACATAATACCCACCAAAGGTTTATGATCTGTCTGCAGTACAAAATTTGACCCCCAAATATAGTTCTCAAAATGCTCATCCGCGCAAATACAGGCGAACAATTCCTTCTCGATCACAGCATACCTCCATTCAGCATCAGTCAATGTACGAGAAGCACAAGAAACATTCCATTTGTCTTTGCCACATCTGAGACAATACCCCTCCTATTCCATACATACTTGCATAGACTGTTACAATACACTGTGCTCCCACACAGAAAGGCTTCAAAGTAGGAGCTTCCACAATTTCTTTTTTTATCCTTCTAAATGCATCACTTTTGTTTTTCTGTCCATGCATTCTGGACTCCTTTATGTGTAAGCTCTCTCAAAGGCTCCATTTCCGTTGCAAAATTTTCAATAAACTTACTATAATACTCACACAGACCCATGAATGACAATAACTTCTCCCATTATCAGGAGCAGGAGCATGGACTATAGCTTCCACTAAAGATCGTTTCGGTATTTCTCCCTCTCCTGATATTGTATGACCTAAGTATTCCACTGATTTAGAAAATAAACTGCATTTCTTTTTCCATTAAGGTCAGCCCACTCATACTCAAAATTTCACAAACCATTCTCTACATGCTCTTTGTGTTCACTCATTTTTTGAGAAGATCAAAACATCATCTTTGAAACATTTTACATATTTGTCCATGTCCTTGAAAAGATGAAACATCGCTCTTTGAAAAACTGATGTTGCCGACGCTAATCCAAACGGCATCCTCTTAAATTGGAATAATCCTTGCAGGGTGATAAACGCTGTGAGATGTCTAGAGTCTTCAGTTGATTCGATCTGATAATACGCGGACCTTAAATCCAGTGTGGAGAAAATGTTCGCCCCAACATGCTAATAACCTCATTTATATTGGGTAAAGGATGGCAATTCACAATATTAGCATTCACAGCTCTCAAATCCACACACAATCTCAAGCATTTGTCAGCTTTCCGTGCCAACACAATCGGAGAACCCCATTCAGAAGATTCAATCTCTTCTAACACACCCTCATCCACCACTTCTGACAATATCTGCTTCAACTCCTCCCTGACACTAATGGGAACATTCCTGAGTTTCTGTACTACAGGTTTAGCATTAGCCTTAACCTTAATTTTGTGGCTATAATTTGCCAATTTGCCCAATTTAATAGTAAAGACTTGTGGAAACTTGGAAGTAATCCATTCCCTAAATTTCACCACTCTCCACAACCAACACAGGTTCACTACTCCTTGGATTCAAAATTATTCCCAATTTACCTCGGTCTCTCCATCCTAGGACATTAAGACCTTTAGCTACTACATATAACTTAATACTGGCATGCCTCACCTTAAAGGCAATTTCCGTTTCAATAAAGCCAGTCACATCAATAGTCGCACCATCAAAACTTTCAGCTATTATGTCTTTTTTTTTTTTTTTTTTTTTAAATCAGACATTTCCCAAATTCCATTGAATACCTGCCTAAAATATTCCTGCGTGACTATTGTCCAAGGTGACCCTGAATCTGCCATTAATTCCAATCTGCTCCCTGCAATTTGTACCTCACATCTTGGTTGCTTAACCCTTCCATTCTCTACTTCATCTCCATGCTTAAGTGATAACACCATACCCCCGTGTTCACTGCTGCACCTTTGCCAGTCTTCCTCACCTCTCCCACTATTCACGCACGCCATCTTCCCTTTCGTAACGCTGTTACCTTTCTTAAAATCCTTGCATACACAAGCAAAATGTCCCATCCTCCCACATTTCTTACATTCTTTCCCAATCGCAGGACACAGGGGACGACAATGCAAGATGGCTCAAACTACCACGGCGAAAACATGATAATCTCTCCATTTTATCACGTCTCTCCCATCTCCTACCAACAGCACCTTTCTTGGCACTCAAGTTACTACTTGAATTACCACCTCCCATAGCACCCACCACCTCAGATTCTATACTTTTAACTTTATCAGAATCTTGTACTGATTTCATCCACTTCTCATATTGCTCTAAAGCATTCGCAGTAGAAATTACATTAGGCAATTTAGGATCTCCCATCACCCACAAATGCTCTTGAATTTTCCTACTTTTTACACATACTATAATCTGATCTCGTATCATTTCATCAGTCATATCACCAAAATTACAATGTACAGATAATCCTCGTAGTGCTCTCAGGAATTCATCAAATGTCTCTTCCGAATGCTTTACTCTGGTATAAAATTTGAATCTATTTAATGCTAAGCTTGCTGTAGGTTTGAACCTATTCTCTAATATCATCAACACTTCTTTAAAAACATCCACTTCTTCGGCAGCCTGACCTTGTATGACCACGGGAGGTAAAGCCCTGAAAACATTTAGCCCCTCCGAACCCAAACAATGCAGTAAAATATTTTGGTTCCTTTCTTGCGACGTATCATCATCGTCAATAGCTTTCATGTAAGTTAAAAATTCTTCCTTCCACCTAGTCCAGTGCATTGGTGGATCTCCCTTGTTCTGTAGAAATTTAGCTGGAGGTTCAAATTGCATCCTTACTTAACCTTTTTCTCGTGTGCTGAAGAATCCAAATTAGTATGCACCAATATCAGCTGTGCAATCAATATACAATGAAAAGTAGAAAGAACTTATTAATATTATTTTTTAAATATATAATCTGTATATATGTTAGTCCTTCCACAGTGCCAATACTTCCTTGCAATAGTAAAATCCATCTTCCATTAGAGATGCCTTGTAGTCCTACGTCAGTGTCAATGCCAGGAATAATAATAACAATAATAGTCCTTTGTTTGTGTCAAAGTACTGGAATCGGGACTCCACCCAGCACAACACAGAGGAAACGGCAGGAAGAACAGGTAGGTGCTATGCTCCTAATGCCCAAAAACAATTGCTGCGCACCACCAACGTGCGACAGGTCCAGCGCGTTGCTCTCCACTGACATGCGACAAGCTTCAGCGCGTTTCTCACCGCACGCACTGAAACACGCTCCTCTTCACTTTTAAATGGAAGAGTGTGGGTTTTATAATCAAGATTAACATGAAATGTTTATGAACTAAGGCATAATAATGCCGCATAGAAAACGTATTAATGTGTTTTACTAAACATGAGTCCGAAATGTACCCAAGGGGAGTGGCCACCATTATATACGACGATAAATGAAATTGACTAATAATGAAATAATAATGTATTAATGTATGATCTTATACTAATATTAAGAATTATAAGTTAAAGTTTTGCTAATTAATTCACTAGGCCTTAGTTAGCATGAGTCGAGGCCTAGCTGCCTGGTTTCATATTAAATGTGTTTTTCTAACGTGCAGTGTGCTGACTTGCTGAAGGACATGTAGTTGTACTTTTCCAGAAGCTAGAAGATTAGTGTAACCGTAGTAGATTCATTCTCATGAAACTCGACTTGCTCAAGGAGACGTTCTTGCTGAATGCAACAGTGTAAACTTGCAACGGGTACAAGGTCGCCTAAACTGGTATAGACAATGGAACTACTGACTGGGTCTGTGAGAGGACCATGAGAACATGAAATCATACCAGACATTTTACCCGCTGGAGACGTCAATCACAGGAGACAATAAACTACGTGAGAACTGTTATGAGGCGACAAATTTGATGGGGCGATCAGTAAACTATTGAATGGAGATGATGGTGAGCTAAAACTTGCCCGATTGGAAATTAGGGGTCTGTACCACAAGATTGATATAAAATTCATGGACACGAGGAGAAGAGTTATTACAAGCCAGTAGATGCCATTCCGAGCCATTCCGAGTTAATTTGCCATTGCATGCTGTCACTTTGCCTAAAAACTTTGCTGTGATTCCTTAAACCACCCTTACTTTGCCTTGCCCGATTCTATACTTTTCCTCCTTATGAGGGAAGTATTCCCTTTTTCTCGATCTTGCTGAACTTTGCTGTGTTTCCTGGGCGATGGCGAATCAACTGCTGTCCTGAGGACGAAGACTAACTCTGTATGCTGACCCATTAGGGAGGGTAACTATATGATGATGAAATTGTAATTGTCTATTTGCCTTTTCTTTCTAGGTACCAACTGCTTCTTTTGACAGAAACGATAAATAGATGTTTTCTAAATTTGTGTTGCCAAAATTGTTTTGCATGAAGCCCAACATGCTAATGCTAATTCGAGGTTAGTTAAGGGGTTCATTAAACGGACGCAAATAGACAAATGACTGAATCAATGCTTTGTTGAATAATGCGCTAATGATACTCTGCTAAAGTTAATCCATGTTGACGCCGTGCTATGTTTTAATATTCATAATCTTTGCTTTGAGGAAATCTTATTCGAGTTGCCATATTATGACAATGTTGATGTGCTTCTTTGTTTTGAGACTAATAAACTTGCTAGTAGAGTGTAATCAATAGGGAATAAACATCATAAACTTGCTAAAATCTGGCATGGTTATTCATGACTGAAAGTTTATGGTGGTGTTCAAGTCTTATTAATGTCATTGATTAATTTGATTGAATTGCTACTGTGATTATTGATGAGGTTATTAATTGACATGTTGACTAGTTATCTCGTCTTAAGGAGACTTCAATCAGGGTCAAAAGATTCAACGGCCTAAAACGAGTCCCAGAGTGAATAAATTATCTAGATTGGGACGCATTATCAGTTCTGGTAGTAGAGGACGGTTCAGGCCCTTTGGGGCCCTAGGACGAGGGACCATTGTTTAAAATTGTTTTTGAGATAATGCAAATTGGAGTTATGACGTGCCCCTAAGTCCCCAAATGATTTTCCCGGAATCTCTGAGCTTGCCTAAGTGAGTTGGGTGTGTTCTCGGCGTTCTAGTGATATTATGTGTAAGGTAGAATTTGCGCTTGCTCAGCTTATGCATATCGCAGGTGAATTGTGAGGTTTGAGAGAATTTAGGCAAGGTAATGTTTAGTAGGAGTGTGTGTACTCCGCAGTATGAGAGTAGGGAAGTCAGCGAACTTCATGTGAGTGTGGTGCTTTGAGCTCAAAAATTGTCCACGTGGTTGTTGGTGATGTACGGACCTGGCGTGATCTAAGACTCCGGAGTATACTGATAAGTGTATGAGACACTTGGTTTATGTAGTAATTTGTGCGGTTTAATAGGTCAATTGGGCATGGTTGACGAGTAGAGTTTGAGTCAAGAGGTATGAGTGAAACCTTCGATAGAGATTTGGCAAGTTCTAAGGTGCACTAGAACGAACCACTGACAAGTTGAGAGTAGAATTTGCGAGTCGAATTCTGCTTGCGAGTGCGGGATCTGAGAAGGAGAGAGTAGCGGCCGAGGCTTCAAGTGAAATCTCTGTAAAGTTCTGAAGCAATTGTGTTCCCCTTCCTGTAGTAAACAGGCAAATTTGGTTTTGTTGTTAAGGTGCTCGCAATATTACATTTAGTTTTTGAGTGAATAGAAAGTGAGGAAGACAAGCCGCAAGACTGTCAGCTGCAGTGTGTGTGTGTGTGTGCGTGTGTGACGTCATTGGAGCCGCGCTGGGATAGGTCAGTTACCGAGAAGGGTCGCGCACGGATCGGCAGCCGTCCGTGAGAGGCAACTGGTTGAGAAGGTAGGCGAAGAGTGTTCTGGGAATTAAAGTAACTTCCTGATTTGATTCCAAGACAAAATAAAGATGAAAAATGAAGTTTTTCAGGGCTCTAAAGATTGCTTTGAGGGGAGATACATACATTACAGCGAGTGTGGGGGAGCCTACACCACCAGAGGATACTCCGGCTTATGTCGTCATGGAGGAGAAGGGAGACGCGCCTTGTCTTTGGCTAAAGCAATGGTGAAAGATGACAGAGAAGGAGAGGTGTTTGGCGTTTCCGGAGCACGGAACGTTCAATATAAGGATTCTGGAAAATTTGCAAAGGGTATTAAGTGAACAGAAGCCGCCTCCGAGACCAGCTCAGTTTGAGGCGTTAGCAATTTGGGAACTGGCGGCAATTCAGAAAGAGCAACAAAAATTTGAGAGGAGAATGAAGAAAGCAGAGTAGACTCTATCGGAGGCTAGATGGGATAGTGAGACCACGATGTGGAGAAGGGAAATAATAGACGGAGTAAGGATGTTTCTGGCAATAACTCAAGAAGCAGAAACACAAGGGAGAAAGGCAACTTGTAAAACAGACAAGGGGTCTAGTAAGCAAAAGGAGACTCAGAAATCTTGTGCAGATGCAGATGATTCAGATGCCGATGAGTTTCTAAATCAATTGTTAAATGATCGACCGCCACCATATGCCATAAATGACAATAGACCGAGTACTAGTGCAGGTCCTGTAAATACGACACAGAATCATGGAACTACAAGCGCAGCACAGCCAAATAATGTTACTGCATCAGCTCCGATACAGAATGGTGCTAGTGTATCCACTGCACCGGAGACACCGATACAGTTGCAGCCACTACCAATTCAGAGACTTTACCCCGATGTCCCAGTACTAGAGACACCTACGAGTTTGACTGTGCCGCCTGAACCAGTATACACAAGATCAAAGTTAGTGCAGATTGAGCCAACTCCATAATTGCTGCGTCAGCCGCAGCAACAGACAGTCCCGAATTATGCTCCGGTCACAGGACCGCAGTTAATGAATCAAGCTATGGGAGTTAATGCTCCACCGGGATTGGGAAACGGACAGGCACCAGCTGCTATATCATTACCGATTATTGTTGGTCCGCCAGTACCTCTATATGCACAGGCAAATCCTACTGTGTGCGATCAGGGAGTAATGACTCAAGGTGTGATAAGAGGAGGGTCTACGGGAAGTCCCCAAGGGATGACACAAGGAGAACAGTCGAGGGATCTAGGTCTTTGCTGGACTTCAGTCCGATTTGAGTTCCGTAAAGGACAATGAGACAAGCAGGTTTGGGTATGCTGACTCCACAGGTAGTGAGTGCAAATACATCACAGACACCAACGATGCAGTCTGGAAATATCTTGTTGCAAGGCTTAACAGCGCAACAGTTGACTGAGTGGTTAGACAAACTTAACACTCCACAGACTACTCCTGTGAGAACCGAGCGGTCCGAGAGAGAGGAATACCTGAATTTTATAAGGTTGGGGGTGGAAGCAGCGGAGCTAGATGAAGGGACCATGGGGGGTGAACAGATTAGAATCATACACTGAATCAGAATTGAGGTTCCTGTGCCCGAAAATAACCAAAGTAGTAAGTAAGATACACCAGAGGTTAGCGAACGCAGCGGACAAATACGGCATAGACTTGGATAATACTAAGCATTTGAAGAGGAGTTATAGGTTAGACTTCTAACCTAAAGATTGTGACCATATGAGGACTACTGGGTTGAAGGCACACTCAAAGAGATACTACAGAGTGCCCAAGTTTGGGGAGCATTAGAGAAGTGGGAAGGCAGATGGGCAAAGAAGAGAGATAAAGAGAAAGGTCTCTGCCCGGAAGTGAAGCAGGCGAAAGCTGCACCAGACACGGTGTAAGGAAATGCCTCCTTGGCATGGTTGCCCCCTGACTTTTTGCCTTTGCTGATGCTATGTTTACAATTGAAAGTGTGCTGAGGCCTGCTAACCAGGCCCCAGCACCAGTGTTCTTTCCCTAACCTGTACTTTTGTATCCACAATTGGCAGACCCTGGCATCCAGATAAGTCCCTTGTAACTGGTACTTCTAGTACCAAGGGCCCTGATGCCAAGGAAGGTCTCTAAGGGCTGCAGCATGTCTTATGCCACCCTGGAGACCTCTCACTCAGCACAGACACACTGCTTGCCAGCTTGTGTGTGCTAGTGAGGACAAAACGAGTAAGTCGACATGGCACTCCCCTCAGGGTGCCATGCCAGCCTCTCACTGCCTATGCAGTATAGGTAAGACACCCCTCTAGCAGGCCTTACAGCCCTAAGGCAGGGTGCACTATACCATAGGTGAGGGTACCAGTGCATGAGCACTGTACCCCTACAGTGTCTAAGCAAAACCTTAGACATTGTAAGTGCAGGGTAGCCATAAAGAGTATATGGTCTGGGAGTCTGTTTTACACGAACTCCACAGCACCATAATGGCTACACTGAAAACTGGGAAGTTTGGTATCAAACTTCTCAGCACAATAAATGCACACTGATGCCAGTGTACATTTTATTGCAAAATACACCCCAGAGGGCACCTTAGAGGTGCCCCCTGAAACTTAACCGACTATCTGTGTAGGCTGACTAGTTCCAGCAGCCTGCCACACTAGAGACATGTTGCTGGCCCCATGGGGAGAGTGCCTTTGTCACTCTGAGGCCAGTAACAAAGCCTGCACTGGGTGGAGATGCTAACACCTCCCCCAGGCAGGAGCTGTAACACCTGGCGGTGAGCCTCAAAGGCTCACCCCTTTGTCACAGCACCGCAGGACACTCCAGCTAGTGGAGTTGCCCGCCCCCTCCGGCCCCGGCCCCCACTTTTGGCGGCAAGGCCGGAGAAAATAATGAGAATAACAAGGAGGAGTCACTGGCCAGTCAGGACAGCCCCTAAGGTGTCCTGAGCTGAGGTGACTCTAACTTTTAGAAATCCTCCATCTTGCAGATGGAGGATTCCCCCAATAGGGTTAGGATTGTGACCCCCTCCCCTTGGGAGGAGGCACAAAGAGGGTGTACCCACCCTCAGGGCTAGTAGCCATTGGCTACTAACCCCCCAGACCTAAACACGCCCTTAAATTTAGTATTTAAGGGCTACCCTGAACCCTAGAAAATTAGATTCCTGCAACAACAAGAAGAAGGACTGCCCAGCTGAAAACCCCTGCAGAGGAAGACCAGAAGACAACAACTGCCTTGGCTCCAGAAACTCACCGGCCTGTCTCCTGCCTTCCAAAGAACTCTGCTCCAGCGACGCCTTCCAAAGGGACCAGCGACCTCTGAATCCTCTGAGGACTGCCCTGCTTCGACGATGACAAGAAACTCCCGAGGACAGCGGACCTGCTCCAAAAAGACTGCAACTTTGTTTCAAGAAGCAGCTTTAAAGAACCCTGCAACTCCCCGCAAGAAGCGTGAGACTTGCAACACTGCACCCGGCGACCCCGACTCGGCTGGTGGAGAACCAACACCTCAGGGAGGACCCCCGGACTACTCTACGACTGTGAGTACCAAAACCTGTCCCCCCTGAGCCCCCACAGCGCCGCCTGCAGAGGGAATCCCGAGGCTTCCCCTGACCGCGACTCTCTGAAACCTAAGTCCCGACGCCTGGAAAAGACCCTGCACCCGCAGCCCCCAGGACCTGAAGGACCGGACTTTCACTGCAGAAGTGACCCCCAGGAGTCCCTCTCCCTTGCCCAAGTGGAGGTTTCCCCGAGGAAGCCCCCCCTTGCCTGCCTGCAGCGCTGAAGAGATCCCTTGATCTCTCATTGACTAACATTGCGAACCCGACGCTTGTTCTTACACTGCACCCGGCCGCCCCCGCGCCGCTGAGGGTGAAATTTCTGTGTGGACTTGTGTCCCCCCCGGTGCCCTACAAAACCCCCCTGGTCTGCCCTCCGAAGACGCGGGTACTTACCTGCAAGCAGACCGGAACCGGGGCACCCCCTTCTCTCCATTCTAGCCTATGCGTTTTGGGCACCACTTTGAACTCTGCACCTGACCGGCCCTGAGCTGCTGGTGTGGTGACTTTGGGGTTGCTCTGAACCCCCAACGGTAGGCTACCTTGGACCAAGAACTGAACCCTGTAAGTGTCTTACTTACCTGGTAAAACTAACAAAAACTTACCTCCCCCAGGAACTGTGAAAATTGCACTAAGTGTCCACTTTTGAAATAGCTATTTGTGAATAACTGGAAAAGTATACATGCAATTGAAATGATTCAAAGTTCCTAATGTACTTACCTGCAATACCTTTCAAACAAGATATTACATGTTAAATTTGAACCTGTGGTTCTTAAAATAAACTAAGAAAAGATATTTTTCTATAACAAAACCTATTGGCTGGATTTGTCTCGGAGTGTGTGTACCTCATTTATTGTCTTTGTGTATGTACAACAAATGCTTAACACTACTCCTTGGATAAGCCTACTGCTCGACCACACTACCACAAAATAGAGCATTAGTATTATCTTTTTTTACCACTATTTTACCTCTAAGGGGAACCCTTGGACTCTGTGCATGCTATTCCTTACTTTGAAATAGCACATACAGAGCCAACTTCCTACACACGGGAACCATAAAAATGTTACCAATGAGAGAAACAGCTGGAGGGGTTTTAGTTCATGTACTGTGGTCTAGAGGTGACATTTTGTCATTCACAAATGATTATCCCAGGTTGAGGGAAAAGCTGATAGAGTGGTATCAGCAGACGGACAGGTTTGTGAAGCTTGTGAAATGCCTTTGGGAAGACTTGAACACATTGTTTGAGATTATAGTTCCAGCTGATTTGTGGCTTGAATGCAAGAGGGGTGTGGAGTGGCCGACAGAGGAACCGGCAAGGGATAAGATTACTGGAGCTCCGTCTCCTGACGTGATGAGGTATTACCATAAGGTGATTGAGTTTTTAAAACAAAAGGTGTCGCCGAAAGTCACTGATTGGCAGAAAATCGATCGAACGGCACAGGAAGGCAAAGAGTCGATCCATGCTTACTATAAGAGGTTGTTGAAGGTGTTCAAACATTACAGTGGTACGGAGGTTATAGAGCCAAAAGGCATGAATTATCTTGTGTTCAGGTTTGTTGAAGGACTGAGGCCGGAAATTAGCCAGATGATTAAGAATCATTTGATCTGTTGGCAAGCGAAGCCGATTGATGAGGTATTGCAGTATGCAAAATACTGCAGCGATGAGACTGAACTGAAACAGAAAAAGCTGAAGGAGAAGGTGATGGTGTTCCAAATTAAAGCAGCTCAGGTGGGGATGCAGGGAAATGGAGTACAGCAGATGGTACAGCAGCAACCTCAAGGAAACTGAATGTTTCAGGGGCAACCAAGAGGAAGAGGTCGGGGAGGTTTTGTGAACCGTGGTCCAGATTTGAATACCGTGGTGGTTCAAAATGATGTGCAAGGGATGAAAAAGATGTTACCATGCAATGCGTGCGGGGGCGTGGGACACTGAAAGCGGGAATGCCCAATGATGGTGCAGGATGGTGTTGTTCAACAAAGCAATGATGTCGGTACATTTCAAAATGTGAGGAGTCCAAGAGTGAGGGGTTCAAATCCGAACTTCCAGAATAACATGGTGCAGGTGCAGGGCCTCCAGCCTATGCAACAAATGCCACATATGCCACCAGCACAGGTGCAGCAGGTGCAACAGCAAATTCCCGTGGTACCTAGACAGCAAATGCAGTTACCTTAAGCACCAATGGGACAGCAACAGGTGATGCTTCCTCAACAGGTCACAGGTCAAACAATGAATCCAAATAATACAGTACAACAGTTCCCATTGCATGGTGAGGATGGAATAAACGATGAATGGTCGGATGATTGTTCAGATAGTGAGGAGTGCAGGCTTGCAGCGTCTCTAGAAGTAGATCAGAGGGGTCCTTATGTGCAAGGGAAGGTGATGGGTCACAAGGTTTCGTTCCTGGTTGCTACTGGGGCTACACGATCTACAGTTAGAAGTGCGGAGGTTCCGAAGTTGCCGCTTTCGGGGCATACCATAAGGGTGGTAGGAGTGGCAAATCAGCTCCTGACAAACCCGATTACAGATCCGGTCCAAGTTGAGATTGGTACCTTCCAGGGATTACATAGGTTTGTAGTCTGTGAGTCGAGTCCAGTGTCCCTACTGGGAAGAGACTTAGGTGGTCATTACAACCCTGGCGGTCGGTGTTAAAGCGGCAGTAAAACCGCAAACAGGCCGGCTGTAAAAAAAAAAATGGAATTACGACCGTGGCGGAAACCGCCAACATAGACAGACACTTTAACACTCCGACCACCACGGCGGTACAAACAAACACTGCGGCGGTAACCGCCAACAGACAGGCGGAGGACAATGTACTGCCCACAGAATTACAACCTACCAATCCGCCACCTTTTCCGGGGCGGATTCACCGCGAACAAAAAGACGGTGGAAACAGGACTTCGAAGGGAAAACGCTCACCTCTACACACCCCACCAGAAACCAGGACGCCATGGAGCCGGAACTCCAAATTCTGCCAGCCTTTATCTTCCTGCTCCTCTACCAGGAGCACGAACGCCGGCGGTGAATACCACTGTGAGTACTGCACCTATGACGCAGGGGAGGGGGGAGGGAAAAAACAGTAACACACACATGCAACACGCTTAACCCCCAGCCCCACCCTCACCCACTACAACACAGATACAAGTACATGTTGATACATCACAGTTACACCCCCCAACCCCCCGGAAGAATGCAAGGACAAAAGGAAATGAGTCGAATGATTGTAATATATTAAAATACAGTAATCAAAAATATTTACATATACACACATTTACAGTATGAACAATTATATACACCAAGAACACAAGTCCAAGGGATTCCACCATCATAGTCCGTGGATCACTGGTCCCAAAATGCATGGGCGAGGCCCATACTCAATACCCGATCAAAACGGAGAGAACACTGCAGGGGCATCAGATAGAAATAAAACAGGCACCTCAGGTGGAAGGGAAAAGGGGGCACCTCAGCCGGTTGAGTGCACGATGCCAGATCCACAAGGGGGCTCCCTGCCCATTGATGTATCCTGGGGAGTGCAAAGCCACAGTCTCACAAGTCTCTACAGTGGGTGGTTTGTCCACTGTTCAATCCTGGGGAGTGCAAAGCCTAAGTCTCTCAAGTGGATAACAATCTCCACTGGTTCTGGAGGGGGCCTTGTGCCCAGAGTGCTTCATCCTGCCAAGGACAGAGGTAGTGGATGCATCTCTCCACTGGTTCTGGAGGGGGCCTTGTGCCTAGAGTGCTTCATCCTGCCAAGGACAGAGGTAGTGGATGTATCTCTCCACTGGTTCTGGAGGGGGCCTTGTGCCCAGAGTGCTTCATCCTGCCTGTGGCAGACTCATAGCGTCTGAATAATTTGTGCTGACTGGACTGCGGGGCTGCTGGCGGTGGTGTCCTGGGCAGCGGTGCTTGTGGCGGTGTCCTTGGCAGCGCTGCTTGTGGCCGCGGTGTCCTGGCCAGCGGTGCTTGTGGCGGTGTCCTTGGCAGTGCTGCTTGTGGCGTTGGTGTCCTGGGCAGCGGTTCAGCTGCTGGCGGTCTTGTTCTGCCCTGCGGGACTGCTGGCGGCGGTGTCCTGGGCAGCGGTTCAGCTGCTGGCGATCCTGTCTGTGGCTGCGGGGCTGCTGCAGGCGGTCGCTTCCTGAGCAGCGGGGCTGCTGGCGGTCCTGTCTGTGGCAGCGGGGCTGCTGCTGGCGGTCGCTTCCTGAGCAGCGGGGCTGCTGGCGGTCCCGTCTGTGGCAGCGAGGCAGCTGGCGGTCGCTTCCTGGCCAGCGGGGCTGCTGCTGGCGGTCCTGTCCGCCATGCTGATCTTCCCAGACTTGCTGCTTTTACTGTGCCCCTTTCCCCCCTTGGATGGTGTCGCAGCTGTCTCCACACTCACAACTGGACCCCTGGGAGCGGGTTTGGTGGCTCGTTTCTTTCCCCTCTCCCGCCGGGCACTGTCCAACTTTTTATGCTTGACACGTGGGGGACTGTCTGTGCTCTGGCTCCTTGCCACACTGCCTGCCCTGCTGCCTGGTGCACTCCATAATCCGGTGACTACTGGCACCACTGGTCCCGCCGATGTTGTGGCTGAGGTGCTAGGTTGAGACCTGGAGAGTCGGGCTCTAGGAGACTGACGGGGTGGGGGAGGTGAGGGAAAGAGGTCAAGGCTGGCCAGGAAAAGTTTCTTAGGAACACTGGGACGGGTAGCTGGAGGGGGTTTGGGAGTGGAGGAAGAGGTAGTGGTTGTAGGCGGTGTACGTTTGGTGACTTTGGGTGAAGGTGCATGGGCTGGAGGCTGTCGTGAGGTGGATGGCTGTTGGGTGGGTGTGTGGCTGCGTTTGTGTACCTTGGGAGGTGGCCTCACAGACACACTGGGAGAGGACACAGGGGATGTGTGAATGGTAGTGGGGGTGGTGACTGCACATGAGCGGGGTGTGGTGGTGGGTGTGCTGGTGATGGATGTAGTGGCTGAGGATGTAGTGCATGCAGGTGTGAGTGGAGACGAGACTGGGAGGGAGGAGGGAGACGAGGAGGAGGGGGACACAGTGGAGGCAGTGGATGTTGGTGTGTCTGCATGTGTATGATGCTTGCGTGAGTGCCTGTGGGATGTGT
The DNA here is from genome assembly GCF_031143425.1 of Pleurodeles waltl. Taxonomy (NCBI): domain Eukaryota; kingdom Metazoa; phylum Chordata; class Amphibia; order Caudata; family Salamandridae; genus Pleurodeles; species Pleurodeles waltl. The sequence continues at coordinate 934,142,443 of NC_090444.1, forward strand.
GGTGCTTATGTTTGACAGAACTTCCCTTGTGTGTTGAGGTGTGTGCATGCTGGTCTGATGGTGTGCTTGGGATAGGCTGAGGTACAGGGGTGTGGGTCTGGGTGGAGGAAGTTGGAGGGGGAGGCTAGAGACAGGGACAATGGCTGCCATCAGTGCTGAGGCCAGAGTCTGAAAAGCTTGCTGAAGGGCTGCCTGACCAGAGTAAATGCCCTCCAGGAATGCATTGGTTTGTTGCAACTGCCTCTCTACACCCTGGATGGCATTCAAAATGGTAGACTGCCCAACAGCGAGGGACCTGAGGAGGTCAATGGCCTCCTCGCTGAGGACAGCAGGGGTGACAGGGGCAGGGCCTGACGTGCCTGGGGTGAAGGTAATGCCCACCCTCCTGGGTGAGCGGGCACGGGGCAAAGGCTGAGGGGCTGCTGGGAGGGCGGTGTTGGTAAGGGGGGTGGCGGCTGTACCTTTAGGTGCTTCTGGTGGGCGCTGACCTACAGGAATTGTACAGGGGAAAAGAGAAGTAATTACCAACTGCACCGTCACAGTCATTGGCCGGCATCCCTACCCTTGCCATGACGCACATGCACTCACCGTCGTTTCATGCATGCCTCATGCTCACCCCCCCCCCCCCCCATCTTTCATCCACCCCACTCCACACAGGCATTGCCCATACAGCATGCTCACAGTGTACTTACCTGTTTTTCTGGAGGATCGTAGAGTAGCGTGTACTGGGGGAGGACCCCATCCACGAGTTTCTCCAACTCCTCCGTGCTGAAGGCAGGGGCCCTTTCCCCAGACACAAGAGCCATTATCTCTTCCAGACTGAGGTCACAGCAGCACTTGCAGTGTAGATCCTCTCCTGTCGAAGATCAGGTATCAAGTGACTGAACAGAGAGAAAATGGCAGTCACGTCCGCGGCGGTGCGTACCGTCACCGCCGGCGTACATCATCATTAGCTCCGGGGACCCATAGAGCCCAATGTTAACCAATGTAGAATTGTGCCGCCGTCTCCTACCGCGACGGTGTACAACGCCAGCGCAGTTACCTCATATCCCCCTGTCCCACTTTACAGGTCAGGCAGCCGCCGTTTCAGGGGCCCACATGGCATTATTTTTGACTGCGTCACACATACCTAGGCCTTGCCTAACCACTCATACAGGCAAATTTAGATTTATGAATATTTTCATAGTAAGCTGTGTTTACATACCTCAGAGTTGGTTGACTCTCTGCTCGCTGTTCTCCATAGGCACCGTCCACTGGGGCATGTGAGGAGATGGGGGCATCCTCCGGTGTACAGACCGTTGGTGGACCTATCGACAATGGAGGAAAGACGTGATCATTACCTACAGGCTTGATCGTGCCACAATCCATGAACTGTATGCCCAGTTGGAGCCAGACCTGATGTCAGCTATCCGCCATCCCACAAGAATCCCCCCTCAAGTGCAGGTGCTGTCAGTACTCTATTTCCTAGCAAGTGGGTCATTTCCAATAACAGTGGCCATAGCATCAGGGATGTCCCAGCCTATGTTTTCCAACGTGTTGTCCAGAGTGTTGTCTGCCCTGCTGAAACACATGCAGAGCTACATCGTTTTCCCTCAGGTGGAGGATTTGCCTACAGTGAAAGGTGACTTCTATGCCCTGGGATATATCCCCAACATCATAGGTGCCATTGATGGGACACATGTGGCCTTGGTAACCCCACGCAGGAGTGAACAGGTGTACAGAAACCGGAAGAGTTACCATTCGATCAATGTGCAGATGGTGTGTTTGGCAGACCAGTACATCTCCCATGTTAATGCCAAATTCCCTGGTTCAGTGCATGACGCTTACATCCTGCGGAATAGCAGCACCCCTTATGTGATGGGGCAACTCCAGAGGCACCGTGTGTGGCTACTAGGTGAGCACCTGGAACCAAATCAGTGTGAATAGTTGTCTGGGTCTGGGGATATCCCTAAGAGTTAGTGTGTGTCTAACAGTTGTCCCTCGCCATTTGCAAGTGACTCTGGTTACCCCAACCTGTCATGGCTACTGACCCCAGTGAGGAATCCCAGGACAAGGGCAGAGCAACGCTACAATGAGGCCCATGGGCGAACTAGGAGGATTATAGAGTGGACCTTCGGCCTCCTGAAGGCCAGGTTCCGGTGCCTCCATATGACAGGTGGTTCCCTATTCTACTCACCAAAGAAGGTGTGCCAGATCATCGTGGCCTGCTTTATGCTTCACAACTTGGCTTTGCAACTGCAGGTGCCTTTTCTGCAGGAGGATGGTCCAGATGGAGGTGTTGTGGCAGCTGTGGACCCTGTGGACAGTCATGACGGGGAAGCAGAAGAAGAGGACATCGACAACAGGAACACAATGATCATGCAATACTTCCAGTGAGACACAGGTAAGAAGACAACACTACCTGCTACATCTGATTTTAATCCAGTACCTCTCTACGGTCTGTCATTTTCACACAGTGTATGGTCATTGAGTTGTCACTTTCCCTTACGATTTCACAGATGTGGGTCCCACTGTGTGACATCTGCTTTGTTTCCTCATTGACTAGAGCTGTGTGACATAGGTATGTTGACATTACATTTGAGAGAGCATTTTGCCACTGTAATTGCTAATATACTATTTCGAAATCACAGACAGACTCCTGATTGTTTTGTTCTTTAAGGGTGTTTATTCAAGTGCTCAATATAGGAGGGGGTTGTAAAATGGTGAGGGGGGATGGTGGAGGAATGTCCATGGCAGAGTCTAGTCTATTAGTCTCACAGGTGCATTGTCCAAAGGGGCATAGGAAGTGGAGCTGGGGCAGTTTAAGGATGGACAGGGTGACAAGGTGGGACAAAAGGATGACAATCAGGGTGGCCTCATTTCTTAGCGGGGGTCTTAGCATGGTTCTCTGTCTTTGTCCTGGATCTCGGGTATCGCTTGCGGGGTGGCTCTCCATCTGCAGGGGGTGGGGTGCTGGTGTTGTGGTCCTGTGGCGGTGCCTCCTGTCCACTAGCGCCGGCGGAGGTGGTAGGCAGTTCATCGTCCAGGCTAGTGTCAGGGGCCCCTTGTTGTGCCACAGTGTCCCTCCTGGTGTTGAGGAGTTCCTTCAGCACCCCTACAATGGTGCCCAGGGTGGAATTGATGGATCTGAGTTCCTCCCTGAACCCCAAATACTGTTCCTCCTGCAGCCGTTGGGTCTCCTGAAACTTGGCCAGTACCGTTGCCATTGTGTCCTGGGAATGGTGGTAGGCTCCCATGATGTTGGAGAGGGCCTCGTGGAGAGTGGGTTCCCTGGGCCTGTCCTCCCCCTGTCGCACAGCAGCCCTCCCAGTTCCCCTGTGTTCCTGGGCCTCTGTCCCCTGAACCATGTGCCCACTATCACTGCCCCCAGGTCCCTGGTGTTTTTGGGGTGGTGGGTTAGCCTGGGTTCTCTGTAGTGGTGGACACACTGCTGATTGACGTGTCCTGGGGACAGAGGTATTGGCCCGCTGGGTGGGTGCTGTGCTGGTGTTTCCAGAGGGGGCAAGCTCTGTAGTGGCCTGTGCCAGTGTGAGTGGGACAGACTGTCCCGAGGTCCCAGATGGGCTGGGCTGGTCATCTAGATCCAGTTGGACAGAGCTGCTGTCATCACTGTGGGCCTCTTCTGTGGGTGGAGTGGACATGTCTGGACCCTCCTGTCCAGTGACGTTGGGTAGGGGTCCTGCAGGGGTGTAAAGGCATGATTATTGCATCTGTATGTGCCATGGTGTGCAATGTGTGGGTGACCGTGTACCCCAGTGCTTGCATTCCTGTGTAGGACCTTGTGTGATGATGGTTTAGGGGGCTGTATGGGTATGTGCAGTGGCCATGCATTGGTGATGGGTGTCCATGTTTTGGTGTTGCATGCAGGGCTTGGTGTTGAGATGGGTGGTTTGTGATATTGGGACGTGTGAGGAGTAGGAGTGATGGGGGTGAGGACGAGGGTGGGGGTATGTGATGGCATGCAGGTAGGGTAGGGGATGTAATAGTAAAGATTTGTCTTACCAGAGTCCATTCCTCCAGCTACTCCTGCGAGGCCCTCAGGATGCAGAATAGCCAAGACCTGCTCCTCCCATGTTGTTACTTGTGGGGAAGGAGGTGGGGGTCTGCCGCCAGTCCTCTGTACCGCGATGTGGTGTCTTGAGACCACGGAACGCACCTTCCCCCGTAGGTCGTTCCACCGCTTCCTGATGTCATCCCTATTTCTTGGGTGCTGTCCCACTGCGTTGACCCTGTCCGCGATTCTTCGCCATAGCTCCATCTTCCTAGCTATGGAGGTGTGCTGTACCTGTGATCCGAATAGCTGTGGCTCTACCCGGATGATTTCCTCCACCATGACCCTGAGCTCCTCCTCAGAGAACCTGGGGTGTCTTTGCCGGGCCATGGGGTGGTGTGGGTGATGTGTGGGGTGGTGTGTGTTGTGATGTGTGGAGTGATTTTAGAGGTGTGTTTTGTGAGGTGCGTGGATGCTATGTGGGTGATGGTGTTGAGTGCCTGTGGATGATATTGTTCTTTCTGATGGTGTCTCTCTCTGGCCTTCTGTCGCAATTGTGGTCGTAGGGGTTTGTGGGTGATGTGGGTGTGTGTTTTATATTGTATTGGGTGTGTGGGAGTGGTGTGTGTATGTGTATCAGGTGTGTGTATTTCGAATTGTCTAATGTGGATGTGTTTTGTATATGTGTGTGTGTATTTTGAGTGCGGCGGTGTGTACCCGCAATGGAATACCGCGGTTGAAAGACCGCCGCATGGATTTGTGGGTCGTGATAGTGTGGGCGTATTCCTGTTGTTGTGACGGTGGAGGTTTTGTTATCGCCAATTTATCACTGACCTTTGGTGTGGCGGACTTGTGTGGGTGTCTGGATTCCGGCCTTTGGGTCATAATGACCGTGGCGGAATTCCGCTGCCACGGCGTTGTGCTGGCAGCCTTCTGCACGGCGGTATGCAGCTTTTACCGCCAATGTTGTAATGACCCCCTTACTGTGTAAGACGAGGTGTTCAATTACCTGTTCCAATGAAAGGATTGAGGTACAGACAAACAATGATGATGAAGGGGACGAAGGTCAGATCTCAGAGCCAAATACGGAGACCGTAGATGAGGAGTACCCTTTGATAAGCTTCTTCCAGATGTTCACAATGACCGATTTGCCAACCGAGTTACAGGGAAAGGTGACAGAGAAGGTGTGGGACTTGACTGGAAAGGAAGTGGGACTGATAAAAGGAGTTGAACCAGTCAAAGTAGAGGTGAAGCCAAATGCCGTGTTTCCCCAGGTACCACAGTACCACATGGCGCAAGATGTCCTCATACAATTGACGCAGATAATTGCAGACTTTGTGAAGCAAGGGGTTTTAAAGGAAGTAATGAGCAGCCCATGTAATTCGCCAATAATGGGACTGAGAAAGCCTTGTGGGAAAGTTCGAATTGTCCAAGACCTGAGGAAAATTAACGAATTAGTGGTAAAATGTTGCCCCATAGTGCCAAATCCAGCCGTGATCATGTTTCAGGTTCCATGTGATGCAGAGTGGTTCACGGTTGTGGACCTGTCACAAGCATTCTTTTCGGTGCCTCTACATGAGGATAGCCAATATCGCTTCAGTTTAAAATTCGTGGACAAGGTTTACAGTTGTTGTCGAATTTCCCAAGGGTTTTCAGAATCGCCTTCCATCTTCAATCAGATATTGAAGAAGGACTTGGAATCATTAGAACTGCCTTTTAATTCGACTCTAGTGCAGTACATTGATGACTTGTTGATTGTGTCCAAGACAAAAGACGACTGCAGGTATGACACCATTGCCTTACTGAATCATTTGGGAAAGAACGGACATAAAGTATCCCCAAAGAATTGAAGTACGGTGAAGTACGTAGGCCATCTAATTGAGAAAGGGTCGAGGAAAATATCTAAAGAAAGAGTGACAGCCATATTGCAGATGAATCCCCCAACATCCAAAAGAGACGTGAGGATATTTTTGGGAATGGTGGGTTATTGTCGTCAGTGGATTCCCAACTTCTCGATTATCTGTAAACTTTTGGAGAGGTTGACTGTCAAGGAGATTATGGATGGCCTGGGTACCCTGACTATGTCCGAGAAAGAAATGAAGGCATTCATTGAACTGAGAGAGAGCATGTGCAGGGCTCCAGCCTTAGGAATGCCTGACTACACAAAGCCATTTGTACTGTTTTGTCATGAATGTGATGCTTGTTCTTTGTCTGTCCTGACACAGGTCGGTCCATGAAGGTGCAAACCGCCCGGTAGCATATTTTTCAGCTACTTTGGACCCAGTCGCAGCAGCCTTACCGGGTTGTTTGCGTGCAGTTGCAGCAGTTGGTTAAAGCCTCACTCAGTGTGAAGGTATAGTGATGGGACATCCCTTAACGGTAATGGTCCCACATTCAGTTTGAGATATTACTGACCCGTACTAAGACCCAGCATATGACAAATGCGAGACTCACTAAATATGAAACAATTAAACAGGGGTGACCTAATGTGTCTTTGAAGAGATGTACTGTGTTAAACACGCCAACTTTGCTTCCTAATGAGAATATAGTTATTGATGATGCTGAGGAAGTAGAACATGATTGTCCTGAGGTAACAGAACTGTACACCAAACCAAGACCTGACATTAAAGATCCTCAATTAGACGAAAATGATTACATTATCTTTGTTGATGGTTCATGCCTGAGAGACTCAGTGGGAGCACTGAGAGCTGGATACTCTGTGTGTACAATATCCGGTATCCTGGAAGCATCTTGGCTCGAACGAGTATACTCTGCTCAAGTGGCTGAATTGGTTGCTCTTACTAGAGCGTGCCATACTGCTGAAAATTTGAAAATCACTATCTATACTGATAGCAGACACAGATTTGGAATTGTTCATGATTTTGGCCAATTATGGTCCCAGAGAGGTTTCCTGACCTCTTCTGGTTCTCCAGTGAAAAATGGTGAAAGAATCAAGGAATTGTTGTACGCGATTCAGTTAACTCTTGAAATTGCCGTGGTGAAATGCAATGCTCATGTTAAGTCGCAAGACTTCGTGTCAATGGGAAATGGATATGCAGATCAAGTCGCAAGGTTTTGTGCATTGAACTGTATATCGTTCAAAGATCAGTGGGAATTGTTATCGGAAACTGAAAATGAGACATGCACAGGTTATGCATTGAGAGAAACGCTCCTGGCTTAAAATGCAATGTGTACAAAGACCTGATGATTTGTGGGTTTCAGAAGAAAATGGTTTTGCCAAACAGTCTCTTGTCACAGTTTGTGAGATTTTACCATGGTCAAGCACACATTGGGAGAGATGCCATGATCAGGTTGTTCAAAATAGACTGGTTTAACCCAAAATTCAGGCAAGCCGCAGAAGTAATATGTCACAGGTGTATCATCTGTCAACAGATGAATGCAGGGAAAGGGACCGTGGTGAATTTCAGCCAAACTGGGAGAGCAGGAGGTCCATTTAGCAGGATGCAGATGGATTTTATTCAGATGTCGGTGTGAGGAGGCTTGAGGTATGTGTTGGTGATTGTGTGCATTTTCAGTCACTGGATTGAAGCTTACCCTACACGTAGGAATGACAGTCTCACAGTAGCAAAGTTGCTGCTTAGGGAGTTAATACCACGTTTCGGGTTTCAGATCTCTTTAGAATCAGATAGGGGAAGTAACTTCAACAACAAGGTGGTTAAGCTCTTGTGTGCCGCACTGAACATTGAACAGAAGTTGCATTGCAGTTACCGCCCTAAGCATCAGGACTAGTGGAATAGATGAATGGTACCTTGAAGTCGAGAATGGCAAAAATGTGTGTGTGCAGCTACGAATTTGAAATGGGCAGATGCATTGCCTCTAGTGCTGATGTCAATGAGAAATACGCCCAACAAGAAAACAGGACTGTCTCCACATTAAATTCTCATGGGCCGAGCTATGACATTGCCCGCAGTGCCTGCAAATGCTCTTGTGAATATCACGGATGATATGGTGTTGGACTACTGCAAGGGTCTGGCTGAAGTGGTCCGCTCTTTCTCTCACCAGGTGGAAGCAACCACACTGCTACCGATAAATGATCCAGGTCACACTCTGAAAGCCGGTGACTGGGATGTTGTCAAGAAACACGTGAAGAAGTCGTGTTTGGAGCCACGTTGGAAGGGGCCGTATCAAGTGATATTGACAACTACTACTGCTGTGAAATGTGCGGGAGTTCCAAACTGGATTCATGCCAGTCACACAAAGAAGGTGATGTGCCCAACTGATGAGGAACTTGAGTTGTCGAAAATAACAGCTACAGAAAAGGAAGTCTCAGGGCTGGAGAGTAATCAAAGGGGAACTGAGACTGAAGGAGAGCCTGTTGAGGACGGCCTGGTCACTCAAACTGCAAACCAAAACCAGAGGGGTGACGGTGAGCCTATCTCAACTGAGGCACCAGGGGAACCGACACGAAGAGAGGTTCTCCCAGAAGCAGACGGATACGGGTTTGAAGTTGAACCCTTGACAGACCCAGAAGGCGAAGGAGGTGAATTAGAGGAAATTCAAAGAGTTCAGACTCCTCCTGCGCCGCTTGCAGAGCCATCAAGAGAAAACACCATAGCACAAGAGGAGGGCATTGAAACGCAACCTGAAAAGCCAAAAAGTAAAAGGTCACTGAAAGGAGATAAATGGCCAGAGCCACAAACTGAAAAGGGAAAGTTGCTAATAGACGAAACAATAGAGGAAGAAGTTGATACCACAAGAAGGGAAGATCTAAGTGAAGGAGAATTGCAGGGTGATCGCAGACTGAAAAGAAAGAGAATTGCAAACAGAAGGTACGCAGGTCCTAAATGGGCATATGCAACATCAGCTGAGTGGCAACAAGAATTTTTGGCATTCTGTTTTTATCGAGAGATTCCAGGTCAATATTATGGTACTTGAGGTTGCCCGCAAATTAGAGACTATGTTAAGCTGAAATTTGAAATAAAGCTGGAAAGCTGAGAGAAAGAGAGACTGATAAATTACCGGATGTGACACTTAACCTGAATTGACTTTTGAAAAAACGATTTTGACAAGCTGCTAACTTGATTTGACAAAGGATCCTGGGAGCGAGTGAAATGCTATAAATACTTGCTAAAGAAAGACTTTGCTTGAGAAGAAAAAAAAAGAAAAAGAAAAGAAGAAAAAAAAAAAGAGCTTTTAGACCTTCCTCAGTTGATTGTTTGCCTCTATATTGTTCTGCTTCCTGATTCTATGTAGATCATGATTAACCCTAGAGATGACAATAATAGGGGTAGGATTCATAGATGGTTGAGTATTATTTTGGGTGTAGTGAGTGCGATTGTGATAATAGCTGTGATTGTGGGAATGCCATTGGTGGACAAGAGTGGGACCAACAATGCTTCAATTCCTGAAACTGCTACACTAACACCATGGGAGAAGTTTGAGCAGGATCCGAAATATTTGCATGAGGGGACTAACACAAAAAGGGAACTATCTACTAATGTTTTCTATCGCTTGTTGAATGAGTACGTTGAAACAATGGATGCGAAGAATTGATATGTGTGCACGAAAATTCCTTTGTCAGTACAAGAAGGGGTTACTTACCATAGTTTGCCACTAACATACAGGATAAGTTGTAGTTTGCTATTAACAAGGCTTTATGATCAAGAATATATTCAATACTTATATTCTAATCTAGATGTAGTCTTTTCTTTTGTGCCTATAAATTAATATTTGAGTAAGATAGCTAGAGATCATAATATAAAGATAGTTAGGGGTTTCTTTGAGCCCACACTGACATTTGGCACAGCTTATGCGCATCGCAATAATCTAACCTGCTTACTAACGCCTGTAGAGAAGAGCTTTTTAGATCACACTGATGATAGAAGAAAGGCGTTAAAAGAAGAGTTAGCAAAGGTGTGAGAAAACAGGGCTGATTGCAGAGGCCCCATAACTTTTTGCCCCCATTTTCCTCTTTTTGCTGGCGTTTTCCTGACTTTGATGGTGCCCTGGTAACCCAGGGCCTGTGCTCTGTGTAAAATGGATATGCAAATTAGGCTAATTATAATTGGCTAAGTTAACCTACCTATAAGTCCCTAGTATATGGTAGGGCATGTAGGTTTAGGGACCACAGCATAGGTGGTGCACACCTAGGTGCACTGCTGAGGTGCCCAGTGTCATTTTAAAAGCAAGCCTGCCTTGCTGGCTGCTTTTAAATTAAAGTTATATGCAAATTCGACTTTGGAATTAAAGGTACTTCCAAAGTCTTAAACTACCTTATTTTTACATATAAGTCACCCCTAAGGTGTGCCCTATGTGCCCCTAGGGCTGGGTGCCATGTAACTATAAGCAGGGACTTTATAAAAATAGATTTATAAGCCCTGGTGAGGTAAAAACAGCCAAATTCGTTTTTCCCTCATTGAAGTAAATGGCCTTCATAGGCTAGAATGGGCAGACTTTATTTTAAATTTTAAAGTCTCCTTAAATGTTGCATACCAAGAATTCGGTATCAAATTAATTGTTGTAATAAATCCTACAACTTCCAGTTGTTGGATTTAATATAACTAGTTCAGGTAAAAAGTTTAGACTTTACCTAAAAAGTTGCCAATTTCAGCTCTGCATTGTTTTTGCTGCTGTGCTCTGATTGGCCAGCCTGCAGCAGCTTCTGCCAGGCTGCCTTGATGAGGTGTGAAGTGGCCAGGCTTCACACAAAGGAATGTGCTTGGGGGAGAGAATCTCCCCTCAGCAGATGGTGAGGCAGGAAGGGGGAGGGCTGCCAAACTGGTCTTCAAAGGCAGAGAAGGACATTTGCAGCACCCAGCAACACCCCCACATCCTGCAACCCCAGACAGCTAGGTGCCCCCTTGATTAGATTAGGAGAGGGCAGGAGAGGGGTGTGTTTATGATTTTTAGCCACACCAGTGGGTGGGCTCAGCCAGATGTAACCTCCAAAAATCAGATTCATCCATGTTGGATTTTTAGAGACTGTTGCCTTCTGGGATGGATTTTTGCCACACTTCCCAGGAAGTGGTCATCACAGGGGGACGACCCTGTCCCTGATTGGAGAACCAGGGCCCCCCTGCTTTTCACCCAGGAGCAAGGATAAAACTGGCAGACCTGCACCCACACCTCAGATCCCCTCCAGAATTCAACAAGAAAGGAACTTAAGGAGAAGAAGGACTGCCCTGCTGGACCCCTGGCCTGCACCTGGAACCTGCACTCAGAAGGACTGCACCAGCTGCACACTTGGGCTTCACCACAAGAAGGACTTTGCCTGGCTTCAACTGGTTCAAGGAGGGACTCCCTGTTTGCTACAGGTGAAAAATTGCTAACCAGAGTCCCCTGCACCAACTCCTGAAGAAAGCGACCAGCTGACCACTGTCCAGTGGCCAAAAAGGAGTTTGCGCCAGATGCATTCTGGGAGTTGAAGTCCGCACCCCCCAAGGACCATCACAGAACTTCTGGACCCTTGGGGTGAGCTGTGGACCCCAAAAGAACCTTAAAAGAACATCTGGGTGAAGCCCCAGAAGTTTGGAAAAGATTTGAGAATTTTTGGAAAAAAGCTCCAGAGAGGGACCGACCCGCCGCGGAAATTCTAGCCGGCTTGCCTCAACCGCGACCCGGCCTGACTTCGTGGTTCGTCCCGGTAAAGAAAAACATCCAAAAAAGAGACTAAGTCCGAACGTAAAAAGTTGACCGGGACCTCCCAGCCATCGTATCCGAGAAGGGCTCCATGGACGTCGGATCAAGATCCAGGTTTACCCCGGTCGAAGGATTTTCATCTCGAAAAAACGACTAAGTCCGAAGGTAAAAGTCTCCACCGAGGAAACCCACATCGCGTATCCGGACAAGGGCTCCAGGAGGTCGGATTCAACTGGCAGGTTCGTCCCGGTGAAGAAAAACTTCAAAATAAAGACTAAGTCAGAAGGTAACTTTTTAACCGAGGCCTCCCGCGACCTGTAGCCGAGCAGGGCTCCATCGCGGTCGGCCTGAAAGTTTGACTTTGCCCCGGTCGAGGTGCAACCAGATGACCCGATTGGCGCTTTTTGTTTCTAAGCGCTAGAAAAGTAATAATTCTTTAAAAATTCATATCTCCGGTTCCCCTGAACCGATTTTAATCGTTTTTGTGTCATTTTAAAGATAAAAATATAAACTATTTTTATAAATTGGTTTTGGATTTTTAAACTGTTTCCTGTGTTTTATTTAATTACTGTTTTGTGATATTTGAATGCTTTACACTTTGTCTCCTAAGTTAAGCCTTGACGCTCGTTGCCAAGCTACCAAGGGTTGAGCTGGGATTAATTTACTGAGACCTAACTGTACCTATGTGGAGGTTAGTGGCTTGTTGCTAGGTGTAGGTACCTACCTGCCCTACCAATAACCCATTTTCCAACAAAAGGGATTAGAGAAACTAACGTTTGCAAATGATTATGCTTATAGTGCAATAAAGACACATGGCAAATTATCTATAGATGCATTACATGTAGGAAAGCTTTGCATATATAGGCCAAAATCTGACCATGACTCTTTATTTGTGGGAACGAGTGAGTGCAGACATGTGTTTTTGTTTCAGAGCAAATGGACGTTCATGTTAAATGAACAGGATCCAGCGATCCCCGGGATCTATTACATATGTGGACTTAATGCTTATTACCGTCTTCCAAAGGGATGGTATGGGACATGTTATTTGGGAATAGTTTTTCCAAAGATTTACCAATTTGATGACTTAAGGAAGTTTCTTAAACTCCATAAATATTCGAAAGTTGTCTACTATTGTGGAGAACATGCTGACAAACTTCACAGGGGCTATACTCCTGATGGATACTGAACTTGCTGCGGAGAGGGCTATGACTCTTCAAAACCGGCTTGCTTTTGGCATTCTTTTAGCGAAAATTGGCAGAGTCTGTAGAATGCTTAATGAGCTCCATTGTTGTGCATTTATACCCGATAATAGTAATAAGATTAGAAGTATGCTTACTAACCTAACAAGAGATAGTACAGATTTGAAAGAGCTGAAAAAACCTGGAGTTTGGGAAAAGGTTGGAAAGGGACTTGCTAAAGTGGGAAGTTGGTTTAGTAATCTTAGGAATGAGATACTTGCAAAAGTAATAGAGGAAATATTGATTGTTTTAGCCTGTTTATTCGGATTATGGTTATCATGTAAAATTAGTAAAAGGATTAAAGAACAATTGGCAAAACGCAATATGAGGAGGGAAGAAAAGAAAAGGGAGAAAATATTCAAAGCAAAATATGATAAGTCAAAAATGGGGGAGGAAATTGAATTGCAGAAATTAAGAAAGTGAAAAGAAAAGTAAAGAATGTATTTGTGTGATGACAAGTGTCATCAGAGGAGGGCTTGTTAGAGTGTGGGTTTTATAATCAAGACTAACATGAAATATTTATGAACTAATGCATAATAATGCCGCATAGAAAATGTATTAATGTGTTTTACTAAACGTGAGTCCGAAATGTGCCCACGGGGAGTGGCCACCATTATATACGACGATTAATGAAATTGACTAATAATGAAATACTAATGTATTAATGTATGATCTTATACTAATATTAAGAATTATACGTTAAAGTTTTGCTAATTAAATCACTAGGCCTTAGTTAGTATGAGTCAAGGCCTAGCTGCCTGGTTTCATATTAAATGTGTTTTTCTAACGTGCAGTGTGCTGATTTGCTGAAGGACATGTAGTTGTACTTTTCCAGAAGCTAGAAGATGAGTGTAACTGTAGTAAATTCATTCTCATGAAACTCGACTTGCTCAAGGAGACATTCTTGCCTAATGCAACAGTGTAAACTTGGAACGGGTACAAGGTCGCCTAAACTGGTATAGACAATGGAACTACTGACTGGGTCTGTGAGAGGACCACGAGAACATGAAATCATACCGGACATTTTACCCGCTGGAGACGTAAATCACAGGAGCCAATAAACTACGTGAGAACTGTTATGAGGTGACAAATTTGATGGGGTGATCAGTAAACTATTGGATGGAGATGATGGTGCGCTAAAACTTGCCCAATTGGAAATTAGGGACTGTACCACAAGATTGATATAAAATTCATGGACACGAGGAGAAGAGTTATTACAAGCCATTAGATGCCATTACGAGCTAATTTGCCATTGCATGCTGTCACTTTGTCACTTTGCCTAAAGACTTTGCTGTGATTCCTTAAACCATCCTTACTTTGCCTTGCCCGATTCTATACTTTTCCTCCTTATGAGGGAAGTATTCCCTTTTCCTCGATCTTGCTGAACTTTGCTGTGTTTCCCTCGATGGCGAATGAACTGCTGTCCTGAGGACGAAGACTGACTCTGTATGCAGACCCATTACGGAGGGTAACTATATGATGATGAAATTTTAATTGTCTATTTGCCTTTTCTTTCTAGGTACCAACTGCTTCTTTTGACAGAGACCATAGATGGATGTTTTCTAAATTTGTGTTGCCAAAATTGTTTTGCATGAAGCCCAACATGCTAATGCTAATTCGAGATTAGTTAAGGGGTTTAATAAACGGACGCAAATAGACAAATGACTGAATCTATGCTTTGTTGAATAATGCGCTAATGATACTCTGCTAAAGTTAATCCATGTTGACGTTGTGCTATGTTCTAATATTCATAATCTTTGCTTTGAGGAAATCTTATTCGAGTTGCCATATTATGACAATGTTGATGTGCTTCTTGGTTTTGAGACTAATAAAATTGCTAGTGGAGTGTAATCAATAGGGAATAAACATCATAAACTTGCTAAAATCTGGCGTGGTTATTCATGACTGAAAGGTCATGGTGGTGTTCAAGTCTTATTAATGTCATTGATTAATTTGATTGAATTGCTACAATGATTATTGATGAGGTTATTGATTATTAATTGACATGTTGACTAGTTATCTCGTCTTAAGGAGACTTCAATCAGGGTTAAAAGATTCATCGGCCTAAAACGAGTCCCAGAGTGAATTAATTATCTAGAGTGGGACGCGTTATCACGTGCAGTGTGTCAGCATGTAAACAATGATGCGTGATAAGATTGGGAATCTTACAGAAGCGCGGCGCGCCCTTTAAAAACAATGCCGCGCGACAAGACCAACCGCAGCAGACAAAATAAGGAGCAACAAAGGCAAAAGGAATGGGAAAGGAAAAAAAATGAAATCCCAACCTTCAATGCCGTGTCTCGACGTTCTCCAACACACCTTTCCTGTATTTTCTGCCTCAAAATCCTCTCAATCCACGTGTGAGCACATCTTCTATCAACAAACGACACCGCTCCTGTGCCGTCTACACAGTCCAGAAATGTGTCAGAATCTCGTCGACAATGTAAAAATCCGCACACTAGGAATAAAGTTCAAAGGTATTCATTTCCAATAACAATGTGCACATCTGTTCCTTATGATCTCCAATCCATGAATGCCTGTTCCCACCTCCAGAATCTCCCTGCCTTCTACACTCCACATTTTATTACCCTCAACCTTCCAATACAGTTTCATCATACAACAATATGCTTAATGACAAACAGTCACCAACATCTAGAAAAGAAAAAGGAGAAGACAAAGTCATAAGATGAGCAATACAACTTTAAAGGACCCTGAAGACTCCTCATCATCACCATGAAAGTCACCCTTTACAAATCAATGGTATGATCGAATTTCCTAGAGCAGATGTGCTGTGCCACCCTGTACCCGAATTCAACTTTTCTGCCAATCCAGGGTGTTTTCTGACTTAGAAAACGAGTGGCACAAATTCCATACTATGATGAGACCCTTTGTTCATTCTTTACACTGCTAGAGATTGAGGAGAAAGGGATACCAAAAAGTCAACCTCTTTCTAACATGGATAACTACTGTCTCCCAGTCTAGACTATGACATAACTAATGGTTAGTGGCAGCTTATTTTTAGCAATGGGGTACAGTCCGTTCTACCTACACAATGCTTTGAGGAGGATGCCGTGAATGGGAGATATAACTTCCTTATGAGTGCCAGAGACTCATGTACAGCTTGACAGTATTCCACTTAAGGAGCTCAGGAACCTCAATCAGAGGCCCCCCCGAGTCAGTGTTTTGCCATGAGATCTAAGCTGCCACACAGACCACTGTAAGCCTTGCAGTCTTTCCCTCATATGCTAATCCAGTTCCCTTCCTGCATAGATCAAAGCAGTCACGTTTTGGAATATCTGATTTAGACTAACAACCTCCTAAGTGAAGTAATGAGGAGATCTTTATGTTCACTCCAATGGTCTGAGTAGATTTGGGTAAGGCTGTCTGTGGCTGTCATGAGGGCAATAATATGTCCACTGCTCCCACCTATAACAAAATGATGTGCCATGTGCTCAGCCCTTACATTCTATCCAGCTCAAGAAGAAGAGCTCCAGCACGGTCAACAGTCCAAGCCTGCCTGAAATCAACATGCATTGTAACAAGTATAATTATATATTGGACATTGTACGGATTCTGTGGGACTGTGCATATTATGGGATAATTGGTTGTCATGTGACTGGAGCAAACTTAAAAGAATGTGGTTACTTGCCTTTACAGTTTCAAGTATTGCGCAAGACAGAGTACCTTTGAAACTGATAAGATCCTACCACTTCTGAAAAAGTCAAATGTAGAAACCTTAAACAACACTAAACAACCGCTCATTCCAATCAATCCATTTCTGGAAAAAGTAATTGAGAAGGTTTTCTCAATCCAGCTTGATGATCAAATCAACAAGAGTTGCTTCCTTCTCGACTGATACTCTTGCTTCAGATCATAATGCAACACCAAAGGCCAAGTGTCCATCACAGATATTGGCAATCCATGGCTATTGATCCTTTTAGCATCTCTCCAGCCTTAAACACAGCTGACGATCAAGCCCTGGTAAACATCTTGGCAGCATGGATGTGAACTTCGAACACTCTACATCATGTGAACTTAACTCTCAAACTGATTAACTCGTTAAGATGGGCACTTCCTCCTGCAGATGGAAGCAGTCCCCTGAGGATTGCCTCTGGGGTTAAATGTCCTCTGTTGTTTTCAAACTTCACATGAGCTGGATTCTTACTCGCAGAACCCATATCAAAATGTATCTGAAATTCTCATTTAGAATTGAATGATTGAATACTTACCTTGTGTTGATACAGAATTGGATGTCAAGTCTCTAGACAGAACCAAACCTACTCAGAACTGATTAATCCTCGTATCAAATAACAAGAGATACATTAATATCTGGCCACAGCTATCTGAAAGAATGTTTGTCAGACTAATACCTCTGCTTGCTGAAGACACAAACTCACTAGGATTCATAATAAATAAATATTGTGCCTTCAAGACCCATATTGTGATGAATACCTAGACAGCATGTACCAGCTTTCACTGAAGTGCAGAAAGTAAAGACTTAACGTCATGAAGAAGAATTCAGATTGACTGTTAAAGCAGTGGTTGTCGTCCTCCTGGACGACTGAACGCCATGCTAACCAGAATTCTCATCTCTACAATGGTCTTTCTGATGAGCGTTCTATGAGTCACAACCAGAGGGCAAGGACAAAGAAAACAAATAATTTACTGCATTCACAATGAAGGTCATTCAAAGGCTGCCTCTTAAAGTCCTTTATCCTCAATTTGACACGTTCCAGCTTGCTATTGCTAGCATGTCACCCCTCTATCTGGTGGAGCTAATGGTTGGTGCAGAATGTCCTGAGAGGAGATGCTGAAGCCTTGAAGAACTGAAGTCTGCCAGTTGCAAATCGAAACCTCTTCAGGTTGCTCCAGTGGGACCTCCCCCATTCTCTCCTTCCAAATGGCTAGAGGGAGCAACGGTCATTAGGGTAAATAAGCGGTCGTCTGCTATGGAGAATAGCATATTGCAAAGCTTGAACAGGACTCTTTTTGCAGACCTTGAAGTAGAAGTCCTCAAATGTCTCCTGAAAATGGAGACGGTAGCCCACGGCCTGAGGAATCAATACTGAACGCTTGAGAATTTTTTTTACTGTATTACTGCTACCACAACTTGTGGAAAAACGTTGGCTTTTGTGAAAACACCACCATGGGAAATACTTTGTCAATCTGAACTGCTTTCAAAGCATATACCAAAGCTATAGAAGTGAACACCAAATGTAATACTTTTTTATGGGGGGGGGGAGGGGAAGGGCACTTGTAGCTTTTGATCCCTTCATATGTTTTTTCTTTTTTTTTACATTTTTCTTTCAGTCTTACATAACTAACTTGGTTTGCACTTTTACGTTACTTATTTCTTATCTTTATTAACTGACTTAACTGAATTAACTTAATAGACTGAGGCAAATATAACCCATGCATTTTCTCTGAGGAACCACTTGATGTTAGGACAAAGCTATTAAATGACAGAATACAGCACTAAAAAAACACTACAAATCAATAACTTGCTGTGTCTGCCAAAAAACTGCAGAAAGGACACAGAACTTGAGTGATGTACTTAGCATTGAAACGAATGACGTAATAAATATACAATACGTTCTGTATTTATTAAAACAGAATATAGGCAACGATTGAGGCATTACACATACTTCACACAATGTGTAAAGGTTTTGAGAAAGTACCTCGTGTTTCAGTTTGGTAATTTCTTCCCGGCAAGAAGCAAGCTCACTAGCTGCAAGGGCCCTTAACTCTTCATTCGCATCTGCAGCAAATACAAAAACAAGGAAGGACAAACGTAAAGCGCTTACCAATGATGATAAAAGATTTTTGAAAGGCAAGCCCACGAACGAGCGGTTAGAAGCCCACAATAATTACAACAGGGCAAAGCGCTTGCCCACTCGTCCTAAAAATGAATCAGTTGTTAATGGGAAATCAGCAGTGAAGCAAAGTATAAAGACAAGACGTACTGTGTAAATAAGACATTTCAAATTAAATCTAAAGCGTTAGTTTTTTGTACACAGTGTGAGGCCATTTCTTGGAAGTGTAGATGTGAATTTACCATCAGGAGGACTGTCTCAACTTCAAACCCAAAAGACCAAAAACAGGAAGAGCAGAGACAGTGCAGTCCAACAAACATAAGTAGAAAAAACAAATGTTCGACAGTAGTTCAGGTAGCAACCTCGCGTGATGTGCAGTACCAGTCTAAAAATGTGTCTGCGAGCTATTAAGCCAAACCATATGCAAGCTCATAAAGAAAACAATGCAAGCCTGAAGGTTTGAATGCTTAAACCCTATTAATGACAAAGCAAGGACTAAACCGGAGAAGAACTAACTAGTACGTGTGTTTTCCCTGGCCACGTATAGTACCAGGTCATTCGTCCTAAAGCGGAGTTACATGAAGAAAATAATATTTCCTCGATATGTTTCACTTGAAAATATGTGATTCATTGTATGACGTGACCATTTATGAATGGCATATGAACGTCTGAAACATCTTCTAATAACAAAACGTGTTTTGTTCAGACAGCACAACATAAAGCACCTCTGCAGTTTGTAAGTTATGTAAACGAAAAATATGAGTTATTCTTATCCAATTTATTAGAACGCAATACACAAATCTGCGGAGGGATAGAAAGCTTGAGTGCCGCGATCAGATAGATATGAACCGGTGCCACTGCTTGTTTCGGTAAGCATTCAACTCATTGACCCATATGTATGATATCCTCAGCCACAGATCATATCTTGTGAAATTAAGTTTAATTTTAACAAGATTAAATAGCACTTCTCTTCGGCAGAAGTGCAACCTAATGAATTGCATATGGATTCAAGCAAAATATTTGTTTCTGAAAAGGCAGCCTATGCATATAAATACTTATATGGTCATCGTATATAAAGAAAAGATGCTTGCCATGCCCTTAAGATAGAGAAGCGTACCATGACATTTTAAGTTACATTTGTTTTATGTGGCCTTTGGTAACAGGCGTTCCAAACACGGGTGCATTGGGTGACTATATCGCACTAGGAACAACTACTGGCCCAACCACAACAGAGGTTATGTTGCCTGAGGTGTAGAAAATATCATGCATGTACCTCAGCCAGCAAACACCAGTGCAGTGATTACAGTACTTCCACTTTACTTTCCGAGCAAAAGCAACTTACCCACTAAATAACAAACTCATGTAGACATGAACAATACCGCTTCAAAAATCCAGATCTGTATGGAACAGATGAGCTAGCTCCACGTGTGCTCTTATGAAAAACCCATATAGTTCAACATTGGCAATTATACAGAGGAGGCTTTAAAACGATAAATAACTTCAGGGACTAGTGGCCTCTAGAAAAAGCCTTCACAATCAAATGCCCTAACTGGCATGCCACACCTACCTCAGGGGCACTGGAGCAGTGTGGCCGCCTCTAAGCAATTAATTGTGTAAATTCCATTTGTCAAAGGTGTGTTCTCCTAGCTCTCACAAACTCGGGAACACAAAGGGCCTGATCACAACTTTGGAGGACGGTGTTAATCCGTCCCAAATGTGACGGATATACCACCTACCTTATTACGAGTCCATTATATCCTATGGAACTAGTAATACGGTGGGCAGGATATCCTTCACATTTGGGATGGATTAACACCATCCTCCAAAATTGTAATCAGGCCCAAAGTGTTGTGAGCTTGAGGATGTTGGCATGTAGCTTTTCTAAGAGAACTACATCTGTCACCCCACTACGGATGCACTCTCTAAAAGGTTTTGCAATGGGGGCTGGTAAGGATCTCAGTCTGATAATCAGTCAGTTTCTGAGCCCACCAAAGACGCTAGGCTAAATAATAGCCCTGCACTAAACCCTATCTAAACCTGCTGGCTGACAGCCCAATGCAGTGGCTCAGCATGTAGTCCAACGAAGCATTCTTCATGGAACCCGATAAGAGTCCCACAGATCAAATACAACTTGTGAAAGATATAACCCCTAAAATACACAGACACATTTGTTTGTTTTTAGTTATGGTCACTTCCTTTTGTGATGGACTGGAATGCGACTTAAGCGATCGTCAGTGGCTGAGATTAATTCAAGTAGTCCATCCATCCGTCATCTTATTGTTTGTTGAAGTGAATGTCAGAAATGACCGGGCAACTGGTCCGGCAACGCTGCGGCAGAGACTGCAGACAGGCCAGGGCCACGGGAGCCAGGAGAGCCAGGTGAAGAGTGGATGGAGAAGTCGGAGCAGGGGTGACGATAAATACCCTTGATCACTGACTTGTGAGGCCTGACGAGTTCAGAGCAACCAGGAGAGGCCCAAACACCTAGGAGAGGTGCAGCATTACCTCAGTAGGGGGGTCGCAGCATTCCCCCCACCAACGGCGATTAGGTGGAAGAAGGCCAGGAGAAGGGGGAGGGGGGATGAAAAACTGCTGCTGGCTGCCTGAACCTCTCAAACCTGCCATTAACCGCATAATACTATTATTGACTCTGCGCACAACCAATCCTTTGTCCGCCTACTTTGCTAGCTGTTCCCCCCCGCCCCCGCATCCCTGCACCCTTGTGTTCTAACAAGGGGGCAATTAAAGGGGAACATAAGGATAGAAAGAAAAGGAACACAAGGGTATAAGGACAAACAAGGCTGTAAAAGGGCTAGTAAATCTCTGCATGATCCGCTAGACCACTCTTACTTTTTGACCACTTTGCCCCCAGCCCTTCTAGCAGCTAAAGAGTATCCAGCTAATTGGAGTAATTGCCTTATCAGGACTGTGCAGCAAGGATTTATAAGAGATACTACGATTTTGAGACTTTGAGACGCCAAGATGTTGAGATTTAAGACGGTCAGTGCAGCAGGCCAGGCCAGGCCTGGGCTGGTGTGGCGTGCGTGGCTAAGGCGTTAGAGCCAGGGCCCTAGGTTTGAGCCAGAGAGGCGCAGAAGTGGCTAGACTAGGCTCTGGTGTGGGTTGCTCCACACAACGTGTGCTCCTCTGCCACCTGGACCAAGTGGTTGGCACTGCTGGGCCACGCCACTAGAAGTAGACCATCACACACAGTGCTCGACTGTGCTTCACAACCCAATCGGCCATTGGTCACTGTTGGACATCGGTGGTGGATAGAAAGTAACAGGGAAATGACACTGAAAAATAGACAAACCACCAGTGCTAGGCAAACCGTATCGGGGCGCTCAATGAGAGTATATAGTAGACTAATCATGGCACAACCTAAAGCAAAAGGATCTGTCTAGAAGGAATATAAGACTACTGCTCTCCCTTACGGATTAATGCCTAAAGGACGGGATTCTGCCTCTGCCAAAAGCCTGCTAGCTGGCGACTCTAGAGAGGCTGATTCCAGTCTTCCCAATAGGCTGATAACTAGTTTCTACCATACGGTGGGTCAGAAAGTGGACAAGACAACTCCCCTACAGCAGATCACTGAGCAGATCAACAAGCAGATCAACGAGCAACAAGAATCAGAGTTGCAGCTAGAGAGGCAGGGTGCTGCTCTGGTTCAAGATCAGGAGCAGGAGCCAGTTCTGGAAGCCCTGGCGATGGAGGAATGTGGTGGATAATCTTACAGCAGACACTCAGAGAGGCAGCGAAATAAGAGCTGCTGAGAGAATGTTAAAATTGACTCAGCTGGGTCATCAACGACAGTGCTGGTGTACAAGCAATCCTTTAGGAAGTCTCGCCGTACATGGAAGGGACAACAAAGTGCACTGGACAGCCAGAGGATGGAGAGCGAACTTAGGGGCCTCAGAGAAGGAAGGGCCAAGAGCCTCTGCAGGAATCTTCACACCATAGGCAACCTAGTGGCGAACATCTGACAGCAAACAATGAACTGGGGGGACATAGGGGTCCCGGGCAATGGTACTCCAAAGGGGAAAAGTGACTATCGTAATGTTAGCTCCCTGATGTTTCTGGTTTATACGCTGCCAGATGTACCTTGCAGTCCAATAGCAAAAGCCAGACCTTACGGGCCATCTAAGGTTTTGCCGGTAGCTGAAGATAGTCCTGCGGCCTCGGTGGAGGATGCGCTCAGCTTCAAACCTGTAATCAACAGCTCCTCCCCTAGTGGGGGTTTTTGTTTGACTGATTATATATACCAGCACATTTCTGCCTGCCAGTCCTCAAGGCATAATCCTGTATCTACGGATACCCCACAAGTTTTGTTTAATCTACGAGGCTATAACTAAATTAAACAATGTTCTAAATGCGATAATTATGCCCGGACGTTGCTCACAGCACACGTGCTATACCTCTCTGGCCTAAGTAGGCTTAAACCAATCTGGGGTTGCTTGTGTTCCTTTAAAGATGGGTCTTGACCTAGCAGATCAGGCTGGACTATTCCTAGAAGATTAAGATTGATTTGCAATTGTCGAGTCTGTCTGAAGAGGTAGAGTGAGCGAAAAATGACAGAGTAGATGGATGTCATAGTGCTCACCAGTGCCCGAGATTAAGTGACATTACATTTATCACGTTGTTTGTTGCAGGCACTCTTAAGGGCACAGTTTCTATTCCGGTCAATAATGCAGACTTTTCAAAATACCTAGCAATTGTTTAAATAATAATGAAAAATACAGCATAATTCATGGAGGATTACATTGTCAATGTAAAATAAATTTCAATATCAATAAACACTGTTGGAATTGACGAAAAAGTGATTTTTATAGATACCATTAAGAAGGCAAGTGAGGACTTTTAAATGGTGAGCATAATGCAGTGGGTGGAAGGTTACTTAACGTGCCTTACTTGGCAAGATCTGTGCACACTAATAATACCCCGAGAGACCTCTATAATCTCATGTTTCTTCAGTTAATTCACATGTTTCTCATTCGAGTGTTCAATCT
The DNA here is from genome assembly GCF_031143425.1 of Pleurodeles waltl. Classification (NCBI taxonomy): domain Eukaryota; kingdom Metazoa; phylum Chordata; class Amphibia; order Caudata; family Salamandridae; genus Pleurodeles; species Pleurodeles waltl. The sequence continues at coordinate 934,166,090 of NC_090444.1, forward strand.
ACCCACTGTTTATGTATGTCCTAAAGTTATCTGTTCCTATGCCTAGCGCACCTCCCTCTCCCTCTGGGTCGGGCTGGATCCAAAAAAAGGGCCCAGGCACCCTAAAAAATCTTTAAAAAAACACTGCTTGGTTAATGTGTATTAGAGAACTGTTTGTAAGTTTTAAAGTTCCTGGGGGGGCACTGACGTTGGTCACGACTGGAAACACTGCTGTACTAAAAACTGAATATAATTTGTAGTCTCAACGCTTGCCCGAGGTATCAAGATGCCCACTTCCAATTAAGTCGCTCATAGTCTTTGATCATCATAAAAATATATCTTGTGGGGTCTGGTGGCTCAGTGAAATAGTTCGTTCACTCCAAGGATCTGTGTTTGACCTAACAATCAGACTCCACCCACTGCATTATGCTTATCATTTAATAGTCCTCTTTAGCCTTCTTAATGGTATCTATTACAATCAGAAGTTCAAATACCAGTGAGTTCATTCAGCATTGCAACTTTGTGAGGTCTACAAATCGAGATGGGCACTAATAAACATTGGTTATTCTATTTCAAAGGGTGAACATGCACTTTGCAAATACTCATGTTCTGTTATAAATCAGAAGTCTAGTGCCAAGCCAAGGCGAAATGGGATTAGGTTGGGATCTTTGGGAAAAAAAGCTACAATGACAAAAAAAAAGCAGTTAGGAAAATGTTCCTTTTGATGATTCTTTTTTTTTTTTGTGTGTGTGGGCGGTGGGGGGGAAGAGGGTAGTCACAAGTACAGTACCAAAAGTAATGGTAACTGACATGCACCCCTGCCCTGAGTTCCCCAACTGTACTGTTATCTGGATAACAAGTGCTGATTTTTGTTATCATAGGCAAACACGGGTCAAGCATGCACGCCATGACATAGGCCTGTCTCAAGGATTACAGTTTTGGTGTACCAGGAGGGGCACCCAAAGTGCTACCCTCATAACGGTGGGCGGCTCATGCCTTTACCAGGATTTAAGTAGCATAAGCATGATGGCAGCAGCATATCGTGAACTGATCACGAAAAGTTAACAGGACCGTTTTAGGTCGCGCACGCAAGAGCTCTTACCTGTTGTAAATATTGTTAGCTTTTAACCACACCCATCTCATTCATTCCTGGGCTTGCCTTTCAAAAATCACTTGCTGTCATTGGTAAACGCTTTACGTTTGTCCCGCCTTGAGGCTGGTTGTGTCATGTCTTGCAGACTGCCCCATTACATGGATTATTGCACGATTGCTGATATACTTCAGTATCAGCAAACTATTTTTTTTCTTTTGTCTCTCCCCTTCGTGCTGCATGGCGGCTAAGGTGCTCACAGCAAGAACAGGCATAACATTGTGAACTCTATTGGCGGTATTGGTCACATTGTTCACAGCTAATCAGAGTAATTTCTTGTGGTTCTCCCCTTAAAACACTTGAGCTTGGTAAATACTTTAGTAAAACGGAAATCCTCAAAGCGAAAGCGGCTCTCCCAGCACAGCAAGAGAGCTGATACTACAATATTCACTGCACTCTGGAAACTTGCACCATAATGGTTTGCAGGGTATTGCTTTTACAAACAATTTTTGCACATAACTGAGCCTATGGTAGTCCTAGGACAATGGGAACAGCTACAAAACATTCAGCATAATGTGCTCTGTCTACATCATCTCTGGGTCCCAACACTAGGTTAGTGGGGACCCCAAAATAATAACCCCTCCCACCATTCAGTGTCTTTTTAAGCACGGACATGGCTGGAACGTTTGTTTTATAGCTGGGAATAGCTTGTGTTTTTAAGGGCCTTGTTTGTAATATCATTGCTGTAGGCCTGCTACCCCTGAAAATGTGTACTGCAGTATGCCCTCTAGGGGATAAATATATGGTTAGACTGCATAATATAATTACATTTTTTGTGTGGTTATGCCCTCTAGGGGCTAACTATAAAGTTACATGACCATGTTTCTTACAAATGCTATTTTTATTGTACTGTCCTCTAGGGGCTGTTCTAAGGATACAGTCATATCAACATACTATAATATTAGTGGCACGAAAACGTGACTCATAATGCTTTGCAGGGCATTACATTTAAAAAACATTGTTGCTCACAATTCAGCCTGTTGTAATCCTAGGACAATGGGACCACCTTTGAAATATTGACCACAATGTGCTCGTTTGGTCTACATCATCTCTGGGTCCCCAGACTATGTTAGTGGGGTCTCCAAAATAATAACCCCTACCAACATTCATTATTTTTTAAGCTCTCTCATGGTTGGAACTTTTGTTTTACAGCTTGGAGAAGTTATGTTTAATGGGCTTTGTTTGCAATATCATTGCAATTGGCCTGTTAGCCTTAAAAATGCTCTACCTCAAGCAAATGAGTCCTATTGCATTGCAAGTGCTTGTTATGTATTGTCTGCACAGAACTTTAAAAAAAAAAGAAAAATATCTTAAAATGGGCTTACAACTCACCCGCTACCATTCGTAGACTTTGTGGTCACTCATTTTCTTGCTTATCACTGGTCAGCAGCATCACTCATTTAAAGTTCTGGTGCTGTGTGCTTAACTCACTGAGGAGGAGAAGCTCCACAAGACTTCTGCCAGTGACCAGGACCGGGGTCCAATGTCTGCTGGTCTCCCGGCTGGTTGAGGGCACCTCACTCAGGGAATTCGAAATCATTTACCCTGGAGCACCAGGGCCTGCCTACTTGCTAAAACTAGTATGCACTCTGAGAAAGTGGAGAGAGCAAGGGCCCTGCCAAGTGAACTCCCTTTGTGAGCGTTGAGGAGACAGCTGTAGCAACAATCGTTGGTCACTGCTCGTGTGTAGGAAAAAATCTGTGGCCCTCGAATGCCATAGAAGGGCCGGCATGAAGTGAGCTGTGGACATCACTGTGCTGAATGGGTCATCTCCCTTGTGCGGTGAGGAGCTGGCGACCCCATATATGCCAAGAGGGGCTGAAGGTGAAGTAAACTGTGTTCATCAATGTACTGACTGTGTGCAGTGAGAGATCGGCGACCCCGTATGCCAACACCATATGCCAGAAGGGGCCACACTCAAGGAATCTGCAGTGCCGGTTGGGTCGAAGCCCATGTGCAGTAGAGATATGTTGACCCCGTATGCCAGAGGATTTCACCGGGACCACCAAGAAGTGTGGCCTGATTGGAATGATCACCACAGGAGTGAGGCCTCCAGAGTGACCTCTACGCACTTACATTGGCACAAAGGATCAGGATCTTTTACCTACTTCCCTCCTTCATGGGACAGACAAATTCTTTATTCAGTTCATTTGTTTGATGAAACATAAAAGCACAAAATCTTTAAAATATTCCATCAATAAACAATTAATACCCTACAGTAAATCAACCTAGTTCTCATTTGGTAATTAATCCTCATGCATATTCAAGACTAAAAAAAATCGATCTCATTCTTAATAAAAAGTACTCCCCCTTTAAAACAAAATTAATTTGCAGTAAGTAGAAACAATAAGTAGACATTAGTCACAATCTAAGTAATTAATATAATCTTAAAAGCCTTAAAGTGTACAGTACAATTTCCCATTCTCAAATCAAGTTTCCAACCAATCTACAGACAAGTATAAATACAGCAGCCATTTTTCTTAGCATTAAACCTTATCGGCAGAAATATAAAATGCAGAGTGCTAAAGAGATAAGCTGAATCTGTCAGTTAGTTAGTAGGGCAGTTTCCATTTCCTACAGGGCATTCCTAATTCTTAACACGTTTGGAAAGTAATTTGCTAAAACATTACTGACCCTATTATCATTCATTAAAATTTGGTAGGCTATTTTATAGTTGTACAAACCTTCAAATAAAAACTGAAGCTTTATATACTTTTACCTACACTTGAGGTAAAACGTACAAAAGAGGGTTATATGCATTGTTGATTATGTTGAGAAATTGTCACAGGGACAATTCACTGCATTAAAAGTCCACTTTGTTCCTGTCGGGAGAGCCACCAAATGGTGTATTACAAAAAAACGAAATTCTTGTCAGGAGAAATCTGTATTGGTTGTTTTGTATCCTCAAAAGACCTACCCTGCCAGGAGGACCCACAATGAACCTCAAGTTGCTGCAGTTGAGTCACTGCATGCTAGGAAACTCAAAGACCGTCAAGTGTAGCCCACCTGGGCTGCATGCAGAGTTCATCTGAATTGTCTATATTGAGTGGGGAATAACCACTATTGCTAGAGTGAGGAGAGTGTGTGACACAGGGAATGACCTACAAAATATTACAGCCTCGACCTCAGGGGGACCGAGTAGTTGTTTGTGAATGTCATACAAAAAAAAGTAATTCTGTTTTTTCATAAAGGGGAGACTTGGACTGCTCAGACCACGATAACCCTGAGAATCAAGTGCTAAAGGGGTACTTGGGCTCAGTTGCTCAGAATCCATAATGGGGCCGGGCCCCGGACATCAGGACAAAAGTCCTCAGTCTCCACTGCTGGGCCCAGTAAGTCCAGCTTGCCCCGTGGCTTACTGAAAGGGGTTCTGACAAGTACATTATTGTGTACATATGAGTCTTAGTTATTTTTTCTTTCATTTGCTAAGACCAGTTAGACCCGACAGCCTTAGGGAGGACAACCCCCATTTTTTGCCTGCCTCCCTCCATTTTTCTTACCCCATTTTTGCTGGTTTAAGGACTCTGCACACTTTACCACTGCTGACCAATGCTAAAGTGCATGTGCTCTCTCCCATAACATGATACCATTAGCTTCTACTCAAATGACCTATTTTATTTACCTGTAAGTCCGTAGTAAAGTGCACTAGAGTTGCCCAGGGCATGTAAATTAAATGCTACTAGTGGGCCTGCAGCACTGATTGTGCCATCCACATAAGTAGCCTGTAGGAAGTTGGCTCTGTATGTGCTATTTCAAAGTAAGGAATAGCATGCACAGAGTCCAAGGGTTCCCCTTAGAGGTAAAATAGTGGTAAAAATAGATAATACTAATGCTCTATTTTGTGGTAGTGTGGTCGAGCAGTAGGCTTATCCAAGGAGTAGTGTTAAGCATTTGTTGTACATACACATAGACAATAAATGAGGTACACACACTCAGAGACAAATCCAGCCAATAGGTTTTTATATAGAAAAATATCTTTTCTTAGTTTATTTTAGGAACCACAGGTTCAAATTCTACATGTAATATCTCATTCGAAAGGTATTGCAGGTAAGTACTTTAGGAACTTCAAATCATCAAAATTGCATGTATACTTTTCAAGTTATTCGCAAATAGCTGTTTTAAAAGTGGATACTTAGTGCAATTTTCACAGTTCCTAGGGGAGGTAAGTATTTGTTAGGTTAACCAGGTAAGTAAGACACTTACAGGGCTTAGTTCTTGGTCCAAGGTAGCCCACCGTTGGGGGTTCAGAGCAACCCCAAAGTCACCACACCAGCAGCTCAGGGCCGGTCAGGTGCAGAGTTCAAAGTGGTGCCCAAAACACATAGGCTAGAATGGAGAGAAGGGGGTGCCCCGGTTCCGGTCTGCTTGCAGGTAAGTACCCGCGTCTTCGGAGGGCAGACCAGGGGGGTTTTGTAGGGCACCGGGGGGGACACAAGTCCACACAGAAATTTCACCCTCAGCAGCGCGGGGGCGGCCGGGTGCAGTGTAGGAACAGGCGTCAGGTTTGCAATGTTAGTCTATGAGAGATCTCGGGATCTCTTCAGCGCTGCAGGCAGGCAAGGGGGGGATTCCTCGGGGAAACCTCCACTTGGGTAAGGGAGAGGGACTCCTGGGGGTCACTTCTCCAGTGAAAGTCCGGTCCTTCGGGTCCTGGGGGCTGCGGGTGCAGGGTCTCTCCCAGGCGTCGGGACTTTAGGTTCAAGGAGTCGCGGTCAGGGGAAGCCTCGGGATTCCCTCTGCAGGCGGCGCTGTGGGGGCTCAGGGGGGACAGGTTTTGGTACTCACAGTATCAGAGTAGTCCTGGGGTCCCTCCTGAGGCGTCGGATCTCCACCAGCCGAGTCGGGGTCGCCGGGTGCAGTGTTGCAAGTCTCACGCTTCTTGCGGGGAGCTTGCAGGGTTCTTTAAAGCTGCTGGAAACAAAGTTGCAGCTTTTCTTGGAGCAGGTCCGCTGTCCTCGGGAGTTTCTTGTCTTTTCGAAGCAGGGGCAGTCCTCAGAGGATGTCGAGGTCGCTGGTCCCTTTGGAAGGCGTCGCTGGAGCAGGATCTTTGGAAGGCAGGAGACAGGCCGGTGAGTTTCTGGAGCCAAGGCAGTTGTCGTCTTCTGGTCTTCCGCTGCAGGGATTTTCAGCTAGGCAGTCCTTCTTCTTATAGTTGCAGGAATCTAATTTTCTAGGGTTCAGGGTAGCCCTTAAATACTAAATTTAAGGGCGTGTTTAGGTCTGGGGGGTTAGTAGCCAATGGCTACTAGCCCTGAGGGTGGGTACACCCTCTTTGTGCCTCCTCCCAAGGGGAGGGGGTCACAATCCTAACCCTATTGGGGGAATCCTCCATCTGCAAGATGGAGGATTTCTAAAAGTCAGAGTCACCTCAGCTCAGGACACCTTAGGCGCTGTCCTGACTGGCCAGTGACTCCTCCTTGTTTTTCTCATTATTTTCTCCGGCCTTGCCGCCAAAAGTGGGGCCTGGCCGGAGGGGGCGGGCAACTCCACTAGCTGGAGTGTCCTGCTGGGTTGGCACAAAGGAGGTGAGCCTTTGAGGCTCACCGCCAGGTGTGACAATTCCTGCCTGGGAGAGGTGTTAGCATCTCCACCCAGTGCAGGCTTTGTTACTGGCCTCAGAGTGACAAAGGCACTCTCCCCATGGGGCCAGCAACATGTCTCGGTTTGTGGCAGGCTGCTAAAACTAGTCAGCCTACACAGATAGTCGGTTAAGTTTCAGGGGGCACCTCTAAGGTGCCCTCTGTGGTGTATTTTACAATAAAATGTACACTGGCATCAGTGTGCATTTATTGTGCTGAGAAGTTTGATACCAAACTTCCCAGTTTTCAGTGTAGCCATTATGGTGCTGTGGAGTTCGTGTTTGACAAACTCCCAGACCATATACTCTTATGGCTACCCTGCACTTACAATGTCTAAGGTTTTGTTTAGACACTGTAGGGGTACCATGCTCATGCACTGGTACCCTCACCTATGGTATAGTGCACCCTGCCTTAGGGCTGTAAGGCCTGCTAGAGGGGTGTCTTACCTATACTGCATAGGCAGTGAGAGGCTGGCATGGCACCCTGAGGGGAGTGCCATGTCGACTTACTCGGTTTGTCCTCACTAGCACACACAAGCTGGCAAGCAGTGTGTCTGTGCTGAGTGAGAGGTCTCCAGGGTGGCATAAGACATGCTGCAGCCCTTAGAGACCTTCCTTGGCATCAGGGCCCTTGGTACTAGAAGTACCAGTTACAAGGGACTTATCTGGATGCCAGGGTCTGCCAATTGTGGATACAAAAGTACAGGTTAGGGAAAGAACACTGGTGCTGGGGCCTGGTTAGCAGGCCTCAGCACACGTTCAATTGTAAACATAGCATCAGCAAAGGCAAAAAGTCAGGGGGCAACCATGCCAAGGAGGCATTTCCTTACATAGCCCCTTAACCATGTCTCAGGCCTGCCTTTTTAAGGCCTGTGTGTGCAGTTTCACTGCCACTTCGACTGCCACTTGCCAGGCTTTAAACTCCCCCTTTTCAACATATACATCACCCCTAAGGTAGGCCTTAGGGAACCCATAGGGCAGGGTTCTATGTAAGTAAAAGGCAGGACATGTACTTACGTGTTTTAGATTTTACATTAAAATTTCAGAAATGCCACTTTTAGAAAGTGGGCATTTCTCTGCACTTACTGCCATCTGTGCCTTATAGCCTGTCTCCAATTCAAGTCTGGTCTGTGCTGGTTGACAGCTCTCATTGTGCACTCCACCCAGACAGCCACAAACACAGGAAACTCAGCTGCATTCATTGGCATACAGATGGATAGAGGGCCTCTCTCTTACACTTCAAAGGCCAGTGGACTGCTCTCACACAAAGGACTAGTAACGCACCACAGGGCTCCTGGCAGGCAGGCTGGGTTGAAAAGGAAACTTGTGCACTTCAAAACCACTTGTTGAAGTCTCCCCCTCTTCAAAGGCACTTTTAGGTATATATACTGGGTCTCTAACCCCACCAAATTAGACACTTCTGGATCTACCACAATGGACTCTGTTAGAGGGAGTACCTAGCTGCCCATAGGACTCAACTTGACTACTTTCCTGGAAGGACTGCCGCCCTGCTTGTTCCCCCCTTCCCCCCTGGCTCTGCAGGAAGGACCCTGCCTTCCCCACAAGTGCTCTCCAAGGGTTTGGATTGAGCTTGCATCCTGTTCTGAAATCTCAGGGCAACAAAGACTTCACCAAAGAAAAGAAAATACCCATGCGTCGGAAAATCAATGCAATGCCTGCAAAAATTGAGCGCCTGCCTTGCGGCTGAAAAATTGACGTATCGCCTACCAGATCAACGCAGCTCCTGCTCCTTATTACCAGCGCATCAAGGATTTTCAACACATCATCCCTAGGCATCAAAAAATCCCCACATTGCAATGAGGAACCAGGGCTGCGCTCCTGGAAATCGACACATCACTTTGCAGCATGGAAAGAAATGGTGCATCATCTGTGATGTGCTGGAAAATCCAACGCAGCGCCTTATTTTTCAACGCATCTCCTCCTCTGCGGCTCCCGTGTGTCGTTAGTTTTGACATATCCCTGGTACTGTGTGTTACAAGGATACAACTACTGATTCTTAAGGGTTAAGACTCATTTAAACCTTTAAAAAGTTATATCTTCACTTGTTCATATTAGATTTTTGTTGTTTTGGGCTTATTTTACTCAGATAAATAATATCTATTTTCCTAAACTGGTGTGGAGTACTTTTTGTGGCGTTTTCACTGTGTTACTGTATGAGTTATTGCACACATTCTTTTCACATTGCCTTCTAAGTTAAGCCAGCCTGCTTTGTGCCAAGCAACCAGAGGGTGAGCATAGGATAATTTGGATTGTACTGTGACTTAACCTGACTAGGGTTGTGGTCCCTGCTTGGACAAGGGTGTATACCTCTGCCAACTAGAGACCCAATTTCTAACAAAATCTATATTTTATGTCTATATAATAAGCTACACAACAAAATACATTTTTTTTCTTTTCTGGCTGTTCATTCTTGGTACAGGAATTCTTCCCCAATCAATTACCAACTCTGGGTTGTTCATTTATTTACTTATTTAAATGTTCATCATGCATACACCATTGTGCTTATGATTTCCGTATCAAGATGAAAAAAGGGTCAATTGCAACGAAAACAAAATTTATCTTCAGAGACAGGAGCAGAGATGGGTTGAAGCAGAAGTGGAGAGTAAACAAAAGTGGAGTGAAATGGTGGTAACACTCATATGAATTTATAAAAATGGTTAGAAATTTAGTTCAGACTTCTTGAAGAGATGGTGCTGAGTTTTGGTATGTGCTAGGAGTCAGCTGTGGCATTACAGTGAGTACACCCCCTATTGAATCATTGTCCCTTTTGTCATTCTTGCTCCCTGCAAAGCTTGCATCATGCACCTTCTTCTCACACCTTTACTCTGTATCTACTTCCCATACCTCCTCCTCTCTTGTGCCATTAAGCTTTCGTGTTCCTTATCTTCCTCACATGAATACCCTAACCAGCCATGCCACTTACATCCTCATCTCCAGTGCCTCTCTCCCCGTTTCCTTTATCGGCGAACACAAATATGAGCTCCATGCTTCTTTGCCTCACTGACCCTTAGGCCACCTTGCCTGTATGGTTTCTTTTTCCACATGCATTTCCAACTCACAGGCACTATGCACCTGCTAACCTTTTTGTGTCCCCTCTCTCCTTGCTCCACCTATGTCTTTTGTGCCATCCTCGTCTCCTACTCCTCTCTGCAACATTCACACGTGACAATACTTCCATCACTAATCCAATGTAGCTCCCTCTCCTGCATGCAGCATCAAATTCTTCATTGTCCATCTTTCCACACAAATTGCAAGCACAATAAAAGGAGACAATATTACATCAGAAAGGCTGCACAGGCCAGTATGAGCTCACACTATATTATCAGACAGAAATCACCATAGGAGATGTCCATGAAAATGATGATCTTTCGATGGATTTAATAATCTTATGTGTGCAACCCATTAAGGTTATCTTCAGGAGTGAAAGGTAGATTTCTGACTTTGCACCTGAATGAGACAATATTGTTTTGGGGTATTATTTTATGTTCACAATCTTTTGATTTTCCTATATTTTCTGTGAAAACTTTTGAAAACGTTTCTTTTAATTGATGAATAAATCCCTCAGACTCAGAACTGATGCAAACGAGCACATAAACGAATGATCCAGGCTGCACTAAAAGTAACTCCTCTTTTTCCTGCCTTTGAATTTCAGATCACCCCGACAGCATCTCCACACATCAGTCTTCTGACGAGTAAAAACCTCCCGGGGATACATCTGACTTAAGTAAATACTTCTAAGGTCAAAGAGTTGACACCACTGTTTTGCTGAGAACAATGTACAAGAGTCCACAAGCACACTCCACTGTTTGCCATCAATCAGCGCTCACAAGATGGTAGGATTGCTGTTTTTCTTTTTCTCACCATATTCCATAAGTACCATTTTGAGATTCAGAACATCTCTGCCGGATTACCTGTTTTCAGAATCTACATCTTTTTTATCCTTGACAACGGCTCTGTAAACTCAACCAAAATTACACTTTTCCTGAATTTCTTGCAGCTCGTTAGTAGGTGAGCAACTTTTACGTTTCCTAAGTGACATAACTTGCCACATCTGTAACACACAATTCTTCTATCATGTTATTTTTTCTTAATCCTTTTTTCTTGGTGGAGAGGTGGGTTAGCAGAACTGCCTCAGCCCTGCACCCTCCTTTCACATGTTGGAAAGTGTTTGGAGATATGAATATATGGACTGCAGATCTTGCAATCAGTTTTTCCCACATCCGAAGGGAGGACAAGGATGCCATTGGCTATCATCAGCTGGGTGGTCATTGTCTTGACTTTTTGTTCTACTCTACCCCTAAAATCAGCCTCCAACGAATTTATCACCAGTTGTGGTAAGATCACTCTGTAGTCAATTTCACCATAGATATCATTCCGGCCAAAGTCTACAAGGCCAGCCATAACAATGGCTTGGCATCCTCGTCGCACAGCCTTAGAAACATACAACCCGAAACATTAAATCAGATGCTTGACAAAATCCCAGAACCCTTGCTCGTTGACCCAAATGACATTTTGAACCGTCCAAAAGCCAGGGTCACCACAACTCTTGAATCCTTACCCCTATTCATGATTAGGAAACACGGTCCCACAAAACAAATCAATTGGTAGACAGACATCCTTAGACAGGCAGAGCCCCGGAAAAATGCTTGTCAGACCTGACAACCTTAGGGTGGTCATCCCCCAACTTTCTGCCTGCCTCCCTCCATTTTTCTGACCCTGTTTTTGCTGGTTTTAGGACTCTGAACACTTTACTACGACTGTACAGTGCAAAAGTGCATCTGCTCTTGTCCCTAAACATGGTAACAGTGGTTCCTACCGAATTGGCATATTTAATTTACCTGTAAGCCCCTAGCAAAGTGCACTACGTGTGCCCAGGGCCTGTAAATTAAATGCTACTACTGGGCCTGCAGCACTGATTGTGCCCCTCACATAAGTAGTCCTTTAACCACGTCTCAGAGTAGCCCTGTCATGTTTGGTATTGCCAGAATGGAAATAGAAAATCCTACTTACTGGTGAAGGTGGATTTAACATTACTATTTAAGAAATGTGACTTTCAGAAAGTGGGCATTTCTATGCACTTACTGCCATCTGTGCCTTACAGCCCTGTCTCCAATCCACATCTGGTATTGTGCTGGTTCACAGCTCCCCTTGTGCATTCCACCCAGGACACTCATTCACATCTGCATTAATCAGCATACTGAATGGGTCTCCCTGGGCAGGAAGGGTGGAGGGGCTCTCTCACACACTTCAAAGGCCAGTGCCTGCCCTCACATAAAAAAGGACTGATAACCCCCCACAGGGATCTTAGCAGACAGGACTGAGCTGAAAGGGGAACTTGTGCACTTCAAAAACACTCTTTGAAGTTTCCCCCACTTCAAAGGCATTGTTGGGTATATAAATTGGGTCTCTGACCCCACCAAATCAAAGACTTCTGGATCTACACATGCACTCTGTCAGAAGAACTGCCTGGCTGTCCAAATGACTCATCTGAACTTCTTGGCTGAGAAGGAATGCTGCCCTGCTTGTTCCCTGCGGCCTGTTGGTCTCCGACTGTGTTGGAAGGACCCAAAAGTACTCTCCAAGGGTTTGGACTGAGCTTACCTCCTGTTCTTAAGTCTCAGGGACAGCAAAGATTTCACCAACTAGCTCCTAGCTAGTTTTCCAACTTCAGCAGCGCCAGGAACGACTTCAGTGACACCAGCACCGACGCTGCAGAGTGCTCCCGCTCTGTGGACATCGCTGCACGCAAAGACTGCGGCCTGCAACACAAGTCTGACATTGCCCCAACACCGCTGACGTCATGCAGGGTCATCGCAACACTGTGAAGTCAACACATCACATCTTGACCGACTAGATCCATCAACCTCGCCGGGTCACAAGAAACCAACGCCTCATCTCCTCTTTTCTCGCAGTGTAGAACTGACGCCTTACCTTTCCGGACGTCTTAAGGGACTGACATTGCACCGGCCTCAGTGATGCTTCATCTCCCCGACTCCGTGTGACGTCTTTGCTTCTTTGTTTTCAAAAGGTACTGTACCTGAGGGTTCGGTCGACTCGCTGACCAGCGCCTGTGGTGTCAGATTACTGAGAATGACTCCGTCAAAGATACTGTGATAGTCCCAGTTGGATCTATTGTGTTGCTAAGCGCTTTGTGGGATTTAATATTTAAAAACATTATTTTATTCACAGAAATATTATCTATTTTTCTAAACCTGTGTGGTGTATTTTTGTGGTGTCTTCACTGTGTTACTATATGAGTTATTGCACAAATACTTTACACATTTCCTTCTAAGTTAAGCCAGTCTGCTCTGTGCCAAGCTACCAGAGGGTGAGCACAGGATAATTTCGGTTGTGTTGTGGCTTACCCTGTCTAGGGTGGTGGTCCCTAGTTGGACAAGGGTGTATATCACAGTCAACTAGAGACCTAATTTCAAAGAATGCTGATATGAATCTAAACTTCCATCGGACCAATTAGCCTGCAGAGGGTTTGTCAAAAGGTAAGCAGCCAGCAAAAGGGGCAAAAAAAGAAAGGTAATCTCCAGTCCTGAATCACACAAATTCCACCAAGGAGACTTTTCAAATCTTCAAGGAGATTATTTCAGTTAACATCTCCAAACAACTCCGTTCCTCCATCTCTAAAACTCTGTGTTAGCCCCCGTTATTCTTCTCAAACAAGTGCTGTCTCCACCCACACAATTCTCTCTGATTGTGAGAACTTCAATATGATTCTCAATTCTCCACTGTTACATTTAATGTACATAAATCCACACTATTCCTTTCACCTATTGATATCACCAATTTAATTCGTATCAGTGACTGAGCTGGAAGTCAGCATAATTCAGTCTTCCTTTGAGAAGTCATCCCAAGGAGGACCTCGGCCCTCCCCCAACTCCTTAGCAACCTAGATTCAATCAAAGTGTGATATTTGACAGCGATCTTGCATTCCATCACAGATAAATTTCGAATACAAAACAGCTTTCTTCCATCTTCGACAATCAAAAGGGATCTTGCCATTCCTTCATTTTTGCCATAATATTGCTCTGAAACCGACAGTTGATTAGTTCTGCCTTAATTGCTGTAACAGCCTTTACATCAGCCTCTCCAAAATAGCTCTTGCCAAGCTACAAGTACAGAAGCTAGCCACTTGCATGATTCTGGGCCATGTTTACATTACTCATCCCCTTAAATGACTCAACTTGCTCCCTCTGAAATAAAGGATTTTCTTTAAAACCCTCTACTTAGTCCTCAAAGCTCTACATGACTAAACTCTAATGCATATCTAATTTACGTGTTCTATACCAACCGTCCAGTAACCTTAGAAGGTCTTCCAGCTGTGGGCTGCTGATTTCCCTGTGCAACAGATTCAAAAGCCTTGAAGACTGCTCACTCTCTTATCAGGGCCCCTCCCTACAGAACCTTCTAATCACTCATCCAGAACATGAAAGTGACCACATCAAACTCAGGAAATCACTGAAGACACATCTGTTCAGTATAACATTTGGATAGTCCAGTTTTCTGAGTAGTAGTGTTGACACTAATTAATAAATCAAAAGGGTAGTTAGGCAGGAACCAGATGAAGTTTCTCCTAGTCATAGTCCAACACTCTAAATAAAACTGCACACAACAAAATTCTAAAGTTATCAGCCTTGTGAGTTTATTCCAATATAGTTTAAATTACAGAAAGTAAAAGTAGTTAGTAAATCAAGCAAATTAACAGCAAACAGACAAAAAGACTATTCCCAAGAAAAGCTCTAAGAGCTCTAAAGGCAAAACAATAAATCTCAAAACAAAGGTCTTGAAGCAAAAGTGTGATAGCAAAAGGTCTGGGACATTATTTTATGATGTGACAGGAACAGGCGTTGCACAGATTTCATGGCATGATAGTAGAGATGGAAGGGTTCGAATAGAAACATTCCCATTATTACAGTCTATCTGTTAGCTCACAATTCACTGGCAGAAAATCCTACTTCCTAATGCACCTTATTGGTTAAAGCTGTACATATTTAATTAAGGATTTAACTTATTTTTTATAAAACATAGGAATACAATGGTTTGTTCAACTACCAGCATAGCTCAGCTAAGCGTCCTTCACATTGTTACAGTAAGGCACCCTTCCCCATAGAGAACAAAAGATTAGTCATTTATACAGAGAGACCATGGCTGATGCTGTAGGTTTGTTAAATTTCCTAAAAAGAGAAAGATGCATACATGGGGAAAGCTCGTACACCTACGACTTACATGCAGTTTATTGATGCAGTTCCGGAATGATTGTCAATGAAGGCTGGTGCAGCCTAGTTAAACTAACTGAAGAATGCCGAATGTAATCATGAATTTCAAACAAATCATAACTCTCCGAGAGTAGGGACTGGCTGACTCTAGTTCAACTGGTTGGAAGCTTAAGGCCAGTGTGCTCCCTACCACTAGGCCTAAGGATTTCTCTTTATTAAAAGCAGTGTATAGTGAACACTCTCACTTGTAAACCTGCTAGTTTCATGTAACCCACTCCGCCCAGGTCAACGCTCTCTCTCCACGAATCCGGGTGGATTGTAGAACTTCCCAAAAACCCTCAATAAAGTAGGTGAAAACGTTGCAAGGTCTGTGTACTACTATTACGATGCAGTGTATGAGCTTACGTGTCGTGTATATTCTATAGTTAACGCATTTAATGTTTGCAAAACCTGAATGTCTGTATCAGCGTGACAACTTTTCGTAGGCTTCACCATTAAAAGTGAAACTATAATCCCCAGAATGCACTGTGATGCGGATTAAGATGTCAAAAAGGACTGAAAGCAGAACAAGTGACATGCGAAAAGCTAAATGGTCTTCTGACTTCTGCGTGGGGGTACCCACTCACCTTGAGTTAAAGATTGCGTCTCCTGCACTTCTGCTTCCTTTTGTCGAAGCCTCTGGAACAAGGACATCAGCAGAGGTCTCTGGGGATGAGAGCCTCTGCCTCCATCCATCTCTATTTCTTCAAGGTGTCTCCGCAGCGCTCCTTGCGCGAACAGTTGTTCTGGACTTAGGGTTCGTGAGCTGCAAGTACGCTGGGTCTGGGGCTGCAGCAATAATGACGCGTGGACCGGCATTTGAGACAGAACTCTACCAGCAGCTAGGAGCACACAGGCTCGCCGCAGCAGCATGGTAGCAAGCGAGCACCGTAACTATCTCAACCACTAGACAGCGTACTGGACATGGGTTCTCGTGTGCGGCCACGTTGGATGTAGTTAAACCAACTTTGGCGTAGAGAAAAAGCAGGAAATGCTCCCTTACTCCTCCTGTGTTAAATTTCACGGACTTCCGTAGGCAACGTTGCACATTTATCGAGAAGCCAGCAAAGCCAATTTTACATTTTTTCTGTAACTTAAATCATTTATAAACATAAATGGTCGAGACTTTTATTGTGGTTGTGTCGTACTCGTGTGACCTAATAAGCGTAAGGAGCAACTCAAGTTTAGAAATGCGCAAAAAGGTGTTGGCATAAAGCAGACATCATATTTTTAAGACACAAGAAAACGTAGAAATAGGACTTCAATTGGCAGCACAAAAGAAGGACTACAATAGCGTATTTCAATGAGAAGCTGAGCTCTCCCGTTGGTGTCTATCACCAATTTTATTACAAGGCACTGAGGCTCTTATTATGCTATCTTTTCTTGCATTTATTCCAATAGCAGCAAAGAAAAAACTACAATTCCCAGTTGGAGAACTATAAAAAGTTGTCATAAAGGAAGAGCCACCAATCATCATAAAGTACTACTATAAATGGCTTGACTGGGAACAGCAAGATTTTTTTTTGTTGCTGCTTGTAGTCAAGATAAGTACCATATTTTTCTCATCTATCAGTATTGTTATATAAAGTGTTTTATGTTTTATGATATAAATATTTGTTTATGGGTTGTTAAGGTTTATTTTTTGTTAGCGTTTCGCTTACCGCTTAGGCTTATTGTTTCCTCTTCTTGAACGCGATGTTCTAAGAAGAATGCTGTCAGTTGACAGTGCGCGCTGTGCTAGCCGTTATTCTTTAATAACGGTGTCAGAGGTTCAGCAGTTGCGGTGCCAGCATTATCTGTGTGAGGAGAACAGTGTCTCCTCTTCTTTACCGCTTTCCTTGCAGTATTTGGCTTCAGTATGGCTCAGAGTCGGAACGAGTTCCTTCTCCATCTGTTCCGGTTCATAGACACGCACTCTTCTTTTTTCAAGTCAGGATCGCCTCCTCCTTTTTGTGTTTCTCTGGAAGTTAACCCTTTTCTTAAAGGTTTAGTTTCCTTTCAGATTTGTTAACAACCATTTGGTGCCCTCATCCTTAATTTATTATTTTTAAAAATAATTTATTATAATGGAAATTTTGTCTGAGGAAGAAGAAGCCCAATTATTTAAATATAATTTGGATTCTTTTATTAAGGATTCTGTCTAGAAAGCTGTTTCAAATTCAATGACTGATTTTTCCAAATCATTTAAGGCTTCTGTTAAAAAAATGATTGGCTCTGGTACTAGTTCCAAAAAACGGATGGCCGATAATTCAAGTTCGAATAATGACTCTCCTTCACTACTTTCTTTTTCTGAACCAGGCACTTCCAGTAACCCAAAGTTTCCTCTTCACATAACTCAGTAGGGAGATATGGATGATGATATGGGTGCTTCTGACGAGGATAAGGATGATCCGGACATAATGATCTATTACTAGCGCAGGTCTATTAATAAAATTAATAACAAGTGTTCATCTTTTCTGAATAAGGAATTTGTGTAGAAAATATAATAATGTAGAAAAATAATGCATGCATTTTAAAATGTGATTACGAAGAGTGGCCGCCAATGTTCACAAAGTGTACTTATTCGTAGTTTAATATTGTAAAATGTTGAATATATGTTTGACTAATGTATTAATATGTCATATTAAGGGTTATGCATTAGGTTCTAGCTTTATTAATTGTAGGCGTTAACTTAGCAAAGGTCTTGGCCTACTTGGCAGGCCTCATGTCAAAGCTGTATTTCTTATCGTTTTATAAATGGCTGTCCTAGAGAGTTAAACTCAGTGCTTAATTTGTGCTTGTTGTGTTCGGTGCGGAGCACCAGCACTTATTACTGAGGGCCGGTGCTTAGTTTTCTGTCCCAAGCATTTTCTGCGAGCAAAAGACACATGGGAAAGACGGAGGAAGAGAAAAAACGAAAAATCGTCAGAAAGGGAAAAAGCAGGAAGCTGCAAGAGTGAGCTGAAGGGGCAGGGAGTGGCTATAAATGGACTGAAGAGGCACGAGGTGGCTTCAGGATTATGCTGGCTCAGTATTATGTGCTCGCACTGTTAATTGCAGCAGCCGTATGTTTAAGAGGAGGGCTTTGAGCACCGGCACCTTTTTATTTACAAATTAAGCACTGGTTAAACTGTGATTTTCCCCTTTTGCATTGTTTAAATGTGCTCGCAGCTGAGAATCCTTTCCCTTGAGAACTGAATGCTAGAAGATGCTGTTCTTGCTAATGTAACATTTTGTGTGTAATGTGTGTAAGACTGACTTTCTCAGGAGAAGAACAAGTACTGACTGGAGTGGAAGCTGCAATAATATTGGTACCTGACAAGCCGGATGATGAGGACATTGCAGGACAACCAATCAACCATATGTGAACGGAGTAATGGTAGAATTCATAGATTTGGAGTTTTAGTTTTATTGGACAAGGTGTGAACATGCGATTAACTGACCAATAGGGATTTGGGAAGTAGTTTTATTAGTTTTGATTTAATGACACTGCACTGAGAAGAAAACAGAATTTTAGCCCAGCATTCTACATTTGTCTTAGCTCATTCTTGCCCAGTTTGCATCTTGACAAGAGACGTGCTTAACTTAATGCTTAAAGACTTTGGGGGTCATTCTGACCCTGGCGGTCTAAGACCGCCGGGGCCAGGGTCGGCGGGAGCACCGCCGACAGGCCGGCGGTGCCCCGCAGGGCATTCTGACCGCGGCGGTTCGGCCGCGGTCAGAGGAGGCAAACCGGCGGTCTCCCGCCGGTTTACCGCTGCCCTTAGAATCCCCCATGGCGGCGCAGCTTGCTGCGCCGCCATGGGGGATTCTGACACCCCCTACCGCCATCCTGTTCCTGGCGGTTCGCCCGCCAGGAACAGGATGGCGGTAGGGGGTGCCGCGGGGCCCCTGCCGTGCCCATGCCAATGGCATGGGCACGGCAGGGGCCCCCGTAAGAGGGCCCCGAAAAGTATTTCAGTGTCTGCTAAGCAGACACTGAAATACGCGACGGGTGCAACTGCACCCGTCGCACCCCTGCAACTACGCCGGCTCAATTCTGAGCCGGCGTCCTCGTTGCAGGGGCATTTCCTCTGGGCCGGCGGGCGCTCTTTTGGAGAGCGCCCGCCGGCCCAGAGGAAATGTCTGAATGGCCGCCGCGGTCTTTTGACCGCGGTGCGGTCATTCAGCGGCGGTACCCTGGCGGACGGCCTCCGCCGTCCGCCAGGGTCAGAATGAGGCCCTTTGCATTTCTTGAACTTTGATGCTAAATCCTGATACCTCACTGATCGACTGATGTCCTGAGGACGAAGACGGACTCTGCTTGCTGATCCATACTGAGGATAGGTATAATGAATTAGACTGTTGATTATTATGCATTTGCTCTTCTTCATAGGTACCAATTGCTCTGTTTTAATAGAGCCATAGTTAGATGTTTTTCCAAATTTGTGTTACTAAATTGTTTGTTTTGCATGAAGCCCAACATGCTGATGCTAATGTGATGTTAGTTAAGGATCCTCACTTATGAAATTGTGCCAATAGGTCATAATGCTTGATGAATTTCTCTGCTGAATTCAAATGTATGTAATCACTTTGATGCTGTTGATTTTGCTATTAATTTGTACTGTAACCTTAGAATGTGTTATTGTACAAGCTTTGATTAGATTACATTTCTTCTGCCGCTTTGGACAGCCGGTATTGTTTCTGTATGTGTTTCATTTGATTTTGAGATTAAGCTACACGACCTTAGCATTGTTCATATAGGGAAATAAATATTCTGACTTTTACTAAAAGGTTTGGTTATTCATGACTGAAAGGTCATGGTGCATGACAATTACTGACTCTATTGATTATCGCTGTTATTGATTGATGTTGATTATTGATAATGTGTATTGGTTATTGAGTATTAATTTGTGTGTACTGGAGCTATGGTAAGAACATCTTAATTGCGAGTGAAAAGGTTCATCAACCTATTCGCGTCCTCTTGTAAGTTTACTTATTAAGGCCGGATGCTTTAACACTGGTCAGTGCCTGTGGAGAAGAGGCAAAAAACTTCTCTTATTGAATTGGGGAAGTCTTCAAAGCCTTCAAAGTCAAAGTCTAATAGCAATGTGGCTGAAGCAATTTTGGATTTTTCAGGTTAACCGATGTTTGATCCTGCGCTTAACCGTCACCTGAACTCCTTGTGAGCATGTTGCCACTTATGTTTCAAATAAATTAAGGCAACCTCTGGACAAACTATCACGCAATAGATTACGATCTGAGTGTCCTAGACCGACATTGTCTACAAATATCGCTACCACTCCTCAATTGATCCTAATATGATTATGTTCTTTACTAAATTTGGCAAAGACCCCAAAAAAGGGGTAGATAAAGCCTGAACCAATTGCCAAGACAGATTGTTGGATCATTCTGGTCCTCGCACAAGAATTTTAGATTTAGCCGAAGAGGCTAGGATTGAGGGCACCAAAGTCGACCCTATAATTTTATCCAATTTGGCTCAGAGAGCGATCTGCATTTTAGGTAATGCTAATACGGCTATGGCACAAGAAAGACACAAAAGCTTACTTCTGAAGATCGACCCTAAATTAAGCAATTTAGCTTCAAAAAAGATGAGTGAAGAAGCTAACGGTTTACTTTTTGGAGACTCCTTTATAAAAGAACTTAGCAAGTATGTGGCCACTTTTACATCCATTAACAAAGCTCAGACTTCTTTACAATTTTTAAAAAATAATCGGGTTGTTGGCAGTGCTTGCAAAGGCAGGAGCCGCTTTGCCAGACAATCTGTACCAAGAGGTGCGGTCAATCAGACCAGAGGCTCATTCGGATCCCAGCAAGACTTTAAACCACAGTTCTATCCAGAGATGAATAGACCTTTCAAACATCGTGGATACAGAGCCAGAGGATTCCAAAGTTCAGGTAAGAGATCTGTGCTCTGGCCCGTTGTCAGTAGGGGGTCGGACAAGCTTATTTCTACCAAATTGGCAAAAGATGACATCAGATCTGTGTGTTTTGCAAACTGTAACCGGTTATTGTATAGATCTCTATACGACTCCAGTGCCAGAGTTTCTACCAAAACCCCTCTTATTTTCCAAAAGGAAATTCTTGTCACACAGGAGATCCAATCCCTCCTTCACAAACGAGCAACAGAAACATGTTCCCCTCATCCTCTAGGTTTTGTAAGTACCTTGTTTTTAATTTGAAAAACAAAAAATTCCGTCCAGTGATAAATTTAAAGTCATTCAACAATTATGTAGTGTATCATCATTTCAAGATGGAAACTATTCTACATCTCAGGTATTCGTTGTTAGAAAAAGATTGGATGGTTTGTCTAGATCTTCAAGACGCATAACTTTCAATCCCGATCCATCATTCTTTCAGGAAGTTTCTACAGTTTCAATGGAAAGACACGTTTTATCGATTCAAAAGCCTTCCCTTTGGTCTGTCTTCAGCTCCTTGGTGCTTTACCAAGGTTCTGAAACCAGTCATAACTCACATAGAGCTCAAGGGATCAGATTATTAGCTTATCTAGACGTCTTTCTGATTTTACATCAAGACAAGTCGATCTTGATAGAACAACTTTCATGTTTCGTGCCCCTCCTGCACAGTTTTGGATTTATCATCAACAAAGAAAAATCAGATCTCAATCCTTCTCATCAGATAGAGTTTCTGGGGTTCATAATAGATTCAGACAATTCGATTCTCCAGCTTCTGGAAGACAAGATTTCTCATATAAAGAAAGAGATTGTCCAAATTTTGAACCAATCAAATCTAACACTCAGAATGCTAGCGCACATAATAGGACTTCTAGCTTCTTCCATCCAGGCTATTTTTCCAGGTCCTCTTCATTTCCGAGCACTTCAATGGTTAAAAATCCAACATCTTCTGAAAGGTTGCGGTTATAGAGACCTTATCACTTTAGATCAAGACTCTCGTGTTAAACTCCTGAAGTGGCTAGATCATCTGGAAGCATGGAACGGGAGAGCAATTTTCTCTACTGCACCAGATCTTGCCTAAGAATCCGATGCAAGTCGGACTGGTTGGGTCGCAAAATGTGGTCAGTTCTTAACTGGAGCTGTATGGTCAAAAGAGGAGTTATCATTGCACATAAACTGTTTAGAGATTCTTGCAGGTTCCTTTGTGATCCAAACTTTTGCCAAAGACAAGGTAAGTTGTTCCATACTCCTGTAAACCGACAACCTCTCAGCGGTTTGATATATAAATTTAGGAGGCATAAAATCCAAACCTTTGGCCAAACTAGCTAAGAGTATTTAGGAATTTTGCCTTCAGAATCAGAAATCTCTTCAAGCGGAATATCTTCAAGGAAATATGAATACGATAGCAGACTGGCGCTCCAGGTATCTTCGAGACTCCAGTGATTGGCGTCTTCACCCTTCAATTTAAAAAAAACTTTCTTCCAGATTCTGTCGCTTCTAAGTGGACCTTTTCGCTTCACGCTTGAACACCCAAATTCCGTAAATCTTTTCACAGTTGGAGACCATATCCACAAGCTTTAGCTACTGATGCCTTTCTTCAAGATTGGTCCAACCAGATAAATTATGCCTTTCCTCCCTTCATTATGATATCCAGAGTTTTGGCTCAGATTAGACATTAATCTGCAAAGGTGTTATTGATCACCCCATTCTGGCAGGGTCAACCTTGGTTCCCGTCAGCTCTGGAGTTGTCAATAGATTATCCAGTACTTCTACCTCAATTTCCTTCCCTACTTCAAGATGCCCAGGGTGTTCCTCACAATCTAATCATCAATCAATCCCTATGGCTAGTGGCTTGGATGGTTTCGGGTCTTCCTGGAGAATCCCAGGAATTTCGCAAGAAG
This sequence comes from Pleurodeles waltl, assembly GCF_031143425.1. Classification (NCBI taxonomy): domain Eukaryota; kingdom Metazoa; phylum Chordata; class Amphibia; order Caudata; family Salamandridae; genus Pleurodeles; species Pleurodeles waltl. The sequence goes on from NC_090444.1 coordinate 934,188,880, forward strand.
CTGCAAGCTTTATACAACAGGCCTGGGCTTCAGGAATATCGAAGGCATACAAATCAGCCTACAGAGTGTAGGATAGTTGGTGTTTGGGCAGGGGCGCCAATCTCTTTTCAGCAGATGTAATCTTGGTTGTCAATTTCCTAGCTTCTTTGGCTTCACAAGGCAAAGCTTATAAAACAGTTAATACGTGGTGATCGGCAATTTCAGCTGAACACGTTAGAGTCAATGGCAAACCTGTTGGAGAACACCCATTGATATGTTGTCTATTGAAGGGAGTAAGATTTACTAAACCTCCTTTACCAAAGTATAGTTCTATGTGGGATATTAATGTAATTTAAAAAAAATTTTTTAACCAACCGGTTAATTCTACTTTATCGTTAAAATTTCTTTCTGCAAAATTGACTGTACATTTATGTTTAGTTTTGTTAAAACGTATTTCAGATGTTAAAGCATTAGATGTCTCCTCGGTAGAATACCCTGCTTCAAGTGTTTTCTTTAAGGTTTGAGGAAGAACAAAAACAAATTTATTATCGATATTCTATCCTTATTTCCCAGACCATCTAAAATTATGTGCTGGAAGTTGTTTGAGAGAGTATATTTCAAGGAGAAAAAATTTGATAAAGTCATCGGAACCTCAACTCCTCATCTCTTTTAAAAATCCTCATAACCCTGTCTCTTCCTCTACTCTGGCCCGTTGGGTTAAATGGATTATGAATTTGGCAGGCATTGATATTACTATTTTGGGGCCCATTCTACTAGAGGTGCTATGGCATCCAAAGCCTTTTGGGCTGGATTGAGCGTACATGACATTTTCAAATCAGCTGATTGGCCAAATGTTTCAACTTTTACAACTTTATATTGTAAACCTGTGTCTCATGCTGCCAATTCTATAGTTACTATGCTCTGAACCAGAATAATAAGAGCCTCCATGCCTTGTAATAAAATGGAGATTTTCTTAGCTTTCAGTAACTCCTTTTATTAACCCCTCTCTTCTTACGTTCTTTACAAAGTTTGGCAAAGATCCCCGCAAAGGTGAGGATAAGGCATGGTCCACTTGCCAGGATAAACTTATAGACGTTGTGGAGCCATTAACTTGCATCTTTGATCTGGCTGAGTCAGCCAGGTTGGAAAATACCCCTATTAGCCCAGTCGACTTATCTTTATGGGTCCAACGTGCCATCTGTTTACTGGGTAATGCCAACTCGGTGATCACACATGAGCGCAGAAAAGGACTCCTGCTCAAACTTGACCCCAAACGGGTGAATCTTGCTGTCACGGACCCAGGCATCAAGGCGGAAGGTCTTCTGTTTGGGGATTCCTTTATCAAGGAACTTAGCAAATATGTTGCTACTTTTCCTTCCCTGGACAAAGCCCAGCAATCCCTCAAAAAAATCTTCTCCACTCGGGTTTTCGCCAGCGCTGGCAGAGGCATGAACTGCTTGGCCAGCCGCACATACAATAACCAGGGTTCCCGTGATGCATTCAATACTTCATACCAAGAGTACAGACCACAGTTCTACCCGCAGAGAGGACGTGGATTTTGCAACAGAGGAAACAGGAGTTCCAGATATCCCTCTCAATCTGGTTAGTCACCCTTCTGGCCTTCCTATTGCAGGAGGTCGACTTTTACATTTTCTTCCAAAATGGTAGTCGTTTGCAGATCCATGGGTATTAGACACTGTTCAGGGTTATGTTATCGAGCTTTACTCAGAACCTTTTCAATCAGTGCTTCCTCATCCTCCCCAGTTTTCTACAGAAATGACAAACCTAATTTCGTCAGAAGTTCAAGCTCTTCTTCAAAAGCAGGCAATTGTCCCTTGCCAACTCGATTTTTCAGGTTTCCTCAGTTCAGTATTCCTGGTTCAAAATAAGAACAAAAAGATACGTCCAGTCATCAATTTGAAACATTTCAATCACTTTGTCATTTATCGACATTTCAAAATGGAGACCATCTTACATCTCAGAGATTCTCTTCTTCAAAGTGACTGGATGGTTGTAGGAGGCTGGCCTGGTTTGTAGTGGTTACCACAGGTACTTACACCTTATACCAATTCCAGCTATCCTGTATTAGTGAAATGTAGGCAGTGTCTATAAGCCAGGCTGTCTAGAGGTAGCTGTAGGCAGAGCAGCCAAGGCTGAACTAGGAGACATGCAAAGCTCTTGCAATACCACTGTAGTCACACAGTACTCAGACATAAGAAAGACCAGTGTTACCAAAAATGAAGGTACTTATTTTAGTGACACAAGGCCAAAAATATCTTAGAGGCTATACTCCCTTAGGAGGTAAGTATTATACACAAAATATACATTAGTAACCAAAATCAAGTAAGTACACATTCATAAAATAGTGTAAACAGTGAAAATCACCATAGGCTAAAATGGGCCTGGGGCAACACAAGCCATATACTAAAATAGTGGAATGTGAAAGTCGGTTTCCCACCTAGGCAAGAGTGGTGTGTAGAGGGGCACTGGGAGTGTAAGAAAACACCAAAGGTAAGCAAAGTACCCCTCCCCAGAGCCTAGGAAAACAGGAGTAAAGTACAGCAAGTTTCTTCAGAACACACTAGGAGTCGTGGTAAAGGATTATGCAAAAAACAAGCAAGACTGCAAGACACCAACAATGGATTCCTGGACCTGAGGACCTGTGGAGAGAGGAGACCAAGTCCAAGAGCAGATGAAGAGTCCAGGAACAACAGGAGCCCCTGCTAACCCTGATGAAGGTGCAAAAGTGGATCCTCTGGTTAGAAGAAAAAGTCCGAAACGCACCAAAGAAGACAGCTGCGGGTTTTGCACTTATATATATATATTGACCTATATGTAGTGCACGCTTAAAATGGGGTCCCGCACTCACCAAGTCCGGGAAATTGGTCCTGGACAACATTGGGGCACCTCTGCTAGTACAGGGGTGCCCTCACACATAGTAACTTTGCACCTAGCCTTAAGTACTGAAAGTTAGACATATAGGTGACTTATAAGTTACCTGGTGCAGTGAAAATGGCTGCAATGGCAGTACTGAAGGAGTGTTTGTATGAGCTCCTTATGGGTAGCAAAAGAGATGCTGCAGCCCATAAGGATCTCCTGGAACCCCAATGCCCTGGGTACCTAGGTACCATATACCAGGGACTTATATGGAGCTATGGCTTCTAAAGCGTTCTGGGCTGGTTACCGATCAAATGATAATGTTTTTAAAGTGTTGTATTGTAAACCAGTACAACATGCTTCTTTAACTGTGATTAATTTGCTTTAGACAAGCATAATAGGAGTCTCCAGTCTTGTCATAAAATGTAGATTTTATTAATTTTATTAAAGTCATGGAGGCGAGTATTATCCCGCCTCAACATTTTCTTACCTATTGTTTTATCCCTCTCTAACAGCGTCATCAATTCCTTTGCATGCTTCCTCTTGAGGACACTCTTCCTGTTCGGCGCCATATGCGAGTTTCTGTAGCCTTGACTGATTGTCTCAACTGTGCTGCCTCAGACGCTTTGGTTTTCCCACAATTCATACCTAGAGTTGTGAATCTTTTACAAGAACTTGTATCTATTGTTATGGCTTTTTGCATATTGTGTTCCATTTTTCCTATATTTATTACTTTCTAACTCCTCGCACATGAAAAGATGGCTGTTCACGGTCAAGATAAGTACTATGGGGAAATCTGGCTGGTGATTGGGGTATCACTGTGGACTATGTGTTTCTTCCCATTGGCTACTGTCGTTCACCACTTGAGATTTGTCGTTTTTCTGTCTTGACTGCTGCTATTAAAATTTACCAAGAAAAGAAAGCATAATTCTCGCCTCAGTGTCTTTAATACAATTAAGTCTTTCCTTTATAATTTACTAGGAAAATCTACATTTTCCTAGCCTTGATGTTTGACACACAGGCAAGTAGTATGCTTTCTTTTCTAGTGTTAAATAAACAGTAACCAAGAAACAACAAAACCAAGAAAACCCTGAGAAAAGAACAACAATATTACATCATAATGGAAGAACCAATCACGCATCCAGTATACCGATAACTATCCTGACTAAGAGCAACAAGTCCTCTTTTCTTGCATGAGATAGTCAATATGAGAAAAGGTAAATAAAATAATGAAAAACATAGAGTCAAAAATGCGGACAACAAATCCTTGTGGGTGTCCAAGAAGAAAATAGAAGGCAAACACAAAGTCCTTGGATTTGAATCGGTCATCTGACAGGAGCAGTCCAACAGGGTGGATGAACCTTGCGAACTAGGTGGATATAGTGGCGTTGGTTGAAGGCACAGGAACTGCAGAAAAAAGAACAGGGTGGGTTAACAAACTGCAGTGGAGATAATACTTGTCTCCGTGTCTTTAATTAAACTAGCCTTTCAGGCACAAAGGCTAGGAAAATCTCAGTTTTATTACAAGACTAGGGGCTCATATTATGCTTGTTCAAAGCAAAGAAATCACAGACTCTGATGGATGATTAACAGGTTTACGGTAAAAAGTTCTAAACGTATTAACGTTTGACCATTTTGCAGATCTGAGAATATCATGTAAACTAGAACCAGCCCAAAAAACTCCAGAAGCCATAGCTCTGCCAAACTGAATGAGCCCCAAACAAAGAGGTAGAAATACCAGCTAAGGACATGACCAATCTAACCCAATGGGCAAGGGTAGGATCAGATACTGGTTTATGAGACTTTTGAAAGGAGATAAGGAGCTGGGGTGAGAAGTGACTTCTGAGATCTGCAGTTCGAGAAATGTAAGATTTCAGACAATTACCAATGCACAACTTAGGTTGGGAAGGGAAAAGAATAATGAATCATTGATAAGTTAGTTTTGGTATGCCTGTTAACCTGAAAATAAACACCTGAAGTGGAATAATGAAAAGAGGAAACATCAAGTGCCCTAACATCATAAACACGCCTGATGGAAACTAAACACAATAACATAGTCAATTTGATGAATAAATGTTTGAGAGATAAATCAGACCAAAAGGTAAACAAACGTAAAACTAGAATAATGTCTCACATAACATTATATTTAGGAAATGAAGGTTTGGCAAAACATACTCCTTTTAAAAGACAACACACAAAGGGGTGTTCTCCAACAGGTTTTCCATCCACTTTAATGTGTTCCGATAAAATTGCAGATCTGTAAGTATTAACGGTTCTATAAGCCTTTGCTTAGGCCGCTAAAGAGGCAAAAAAATTTACAACTAAAGTGACATTTGCTAAAAAGGGATCAGAATCCCTGTCCAAACACCAGATAGACCACACCAACCAGGCTGATTTGTAAACCTTTGTTGTGCCCAGGGCCCAGGATTGTTGGATACATTCAACTGCTTCCATTGAAATTCCTGGGGTTCTCCAGGAAGCCCTGAAATCCTCCAAACTATGAGGTAGAGGGATTCCTCCAATATGAGGTTGTGACAAAGGCCCTGAGAGTTGACAAGTAAATCAAGAAAGGGGGAAATTAGGACTGGAAAGTCCACAGCTAGTTCCAGCAATGTTGGATACCAAGGTTGGGATTGCCAAAACGGAGCAATGAGAACTAGGGATGACAGTTGTCTCTGAGCTTGCGATAGAACTCATGTGATGAATAGGAATGGAGGGAGAGCATACAGAAGGGATTGAGGCCAAGATTGAAGAAAAGTGTCTGTGGCCATGGCCAAAGGATCCGGTCTCTATCCTAAGAAGGAGGGGAGTTGAGTATTGGTCCGAGAAGCAAACAGATCTATTGACATGCTGCAGAAGAAAGGTGTTTGAACACCAAAGGATTAAGACCCTCATTATGACATTGGCGGTAAATACCACTTAATGCCACGCTGACTGCCGCCAACATACTGCAGCCACGGCAGATATCCGTTCAACATATTATGACACACACACACCAATCCATCAGTATTCAGCCACAGACACAAATCCGCCAGACCAAAGGTCAGTGATAAACTGGCAGTATCAAAACCCACACCATTACTGCAACAGAACTACACCCACCACTTTATGACCCATAAATCACCACGGCGGACATACAACGGCAGTAAACCATTGGCGGTACATACCGCCACACTCAAAATGGACACACACATACAAAACAGCACCACATTGGACATTTCAAACAACACACACCTGAAACCCACACACACACACCACACCACTATAAAACACACACCCACAGTACCCACAACCCTTTACCATTACAAACCATTGCCGGAAGAGAGACATCAAGACCATTCACACAACCAGAGCTACACACAATACACACCTGTACACCACTCACGTACCCCACATCATACACCCCAACACATTACCCAACACACCATCATCTACACACCTCACACAACACCCATGGTACCACAAAGACACTCCGTTTCACAGTGGAGGAGCTAAGGGTCATGATGGAGGAAATCATCAGGGTAAAGCCACAGCTATTTGGAGCACAGGTGCAGCAGATATCGATAGCTAGGAAGATAGAGCTATGGCGGAGAATCGTGGACAGGTCAACGCCGTGCGACAGCACCCAGGAACTAGGGATGACATCAGGAAGAGGTGGAACGACGTACGGGGGAAGGTACGTTCCATTACAGCAAGACACCAGCTCGCTGTACAGAGGACTTGCGGTGGACCCCCACCTCCTCCCCCACAACTAACAGCATAAGAGGAGCAAGCCTTGGCAATCCTGCATCCTGAGGGCCTGGCAGGAATAGGAGAAGGACTGGACTCTGGTAAGTCAACTCTCTACTACTACTACCCCCATACCTGCATGCCATCAAATACCCCCACCCTCACCCTGACTCCCATCACTCCACCACTTCCCACACCCCCCACCATCACATCTTACTCATCCTAATGCCAAGCCCTTCATGCTCTACCAATGCATGGACACCGCTCACAGCCCTGCATGGACAGTCATCACTAAAGCATGCATACCATAGAGAACCAATCATCCCACCATAGACCAACGTACACAAGTGAAAGCTGCCAGGGCAAATACGACCAAAGAGGGCAAACCACGATGCACAATATGTCAGACACAGCAATCAAAACACATCATTTACATCCCCACAGGTACCCCAGCCAAGGTCAGCTGAGAGGAGGTTCCAGCAATATCCAGCCCCCCAACAGAAGAGGCCCACAGCGATGACAGCAACTCTAGTCTTCAGGATCTGGATGACCTATCTGGCCCATCAGGAACCTCTGGACAGCTGGTTACCCAGACCCAGTCACACACCACCACAGAGCATCCCCCATCAGGAAACACCACAACAGCACCCACCCCACATACCCACACCAATCAGCAGTGTGTCCACGGCTACAGGGACCCCAGGCCGCACCTCATACGCAAGGCAATTGGGGACCTGGGGTCAGTGGCAGTGGGCACACAGTTGAGGGGACAGAGGCACAGGCCAACAGGGAAACTGGGAGGACTTTTGTGCCCCAAGGGGAGGACAGACCCAGGGAACCAACTCTTCAGGAGGCACTTGCAGAGATCCTGGGAGTTTGTCAACATTCCCAGGACACAAAGGGCCAGATCCTGGATAATGTGCAGGAGAACAGGCAACAGCAGGAGGGACAGTACCAGGGGATCAGGGAGGACTTGCAGGCCATCGACAGCACCCTGATCTCCATATCAGGGGTGATGGCAGACATGGCCAATATTATCAGGGAGGCAGTCACACAATAGCGGGCCCATGCCACTAGCCAGACATCTGAACAGCCTTCCACCGCCGCTGCCACTAGTGGCCAGGAGGCCCCGCCACAGGACTCACAGGCCACCAGCACCCAACCCCCGCAGAATAAGAACCACCCCGCAAACGTTCCCTGCGATCTAGACAGAAGCCAAAACACTTGCCAAGACCCTGCCAGGAAATGAGACTCTCCTGATTGTCACCCTTGTGTCCCACTTTGTCACCCTGTCCACCTTGAACTGCCATTGCTCCCCTTCCTATGTCCCCTTAGACAAAGCACCTGTGCTACAAACAGACTGGAACAATACCCTGGACTTTCCTCCATCATCACCCCACCCCATTGCAATTACCCCTTTATATTTGAACACTTCAATAAACACCCTTATAAAAAAAAGAAGTTTGGAGTATGTCATGTATATCAATTATGTATTCATTGAAACAGGTACAAACATTGCTATTCAACTGTACAGAAAATGAGCATAGATTAATGACTTGTAGCTGGCTGCAGTGATCACACCAGGAGTATATGTGAGGTCACCAACATCCGCAAAATGAATTGCCAGAGTGAACAGTAAGTGGGCAGAGAGGTGGGAAATTTCAGCATGCCAGTGCCACAGAAAATCAAACAAATGTCATTGAAATGTGAAGTAACACTTGCCTACCTGTGTGTCATTGGAAGTATTGTCTGATCACTGATGTTCTGTTGTCCTCACCCTTATCCTCTGCCTCCTCATCCTCACTGTCCACAGGGTCCACTGCCTCCACACGGGCATCTCCAGCCTCCTCCTCCTGCAGGAATGGGACATGGCATCTGAGGGCCAGGTTATGCAATATGCAGCATGCCACCGCTATCTGGCAGACCTTCTTGGGTGAGTAGCACAAGGATCCATCAGTCAGATGGAGGCTGCGGAACCTGGCCTTCAGGAGGCCAAAGGTCCTTTCAATTATCCTTCTGGTTCGCCCATGTGCCTCATTATAACATTCTTCTGCCTTTGTGTAGGAGACTGGCCTGGTTTGTAGTGGGTACCTTGGGTACTTTCACCCTATACCAGGTCCAGTTATCCCTTATTAGTGAAGTATTAGTGTTCTAGCAGCTTAGGCTGTTCGAGGTTGCTATAGCAGAGCAGCTTAGGCTGAACTAGGAGACATGCAAAACTCATGCAATACCACTTATAGTTACACAATACTTATACACAAGTAAAGACAATACTCGGTGTTACCAAAAATAAAGGTAGTTTATTTGGGTGACTGTGAGAAAGTAACCTCTCTCTAGCATGGTTACCCCCACTTTTGGCCTGTTTGTGAGTGTGTGTCAGTGTATTTTTACTGTGTCACTGGGATCCTGCTAGCCAGGCACCCACATACCCAACCCTCCCCAGGATCAAACAGAAGGCACAATGCCCCCTCCAGAACCAGTGGTCTTGTAACATCTCCCTGCTGAGGTGCCCCCCCATCCCCCTGAGGTGCCTGCCTATTTACCAACTGATGCCCCTGCAATGTTCTCTCCGTGTTGAAGCAGGTGACATGTGTGGCCGCGGACTTTGGCCTGTGGCCATGTGGACTACGCAATAGTGGTCTGGGCTGTGTCCCTTTATCTGTACATATGTATATATCTATTATCTTGCCTAACTTATTATTTCTACTGTGTTGATCTTATTATAAACACTTTTGCGAAATCATTTTGGCCTTGCATTATTCATCTGAGATACGGGGTAAAATTGTTTTTGTAATGCATCTGGTTGTGTGTATGGTGTTGGGGGGGCTGTTGTGCGTTTGTGTGTCACTCTCTTTTCCCTCCGCCCTCCCTTGTGTGCTAGGCGGCTGTACTCAATGTTGTCATCTTCGCTGGTGTTGGTGTTCGTGGTGGACCAGCACGTAGAAGATCATGGGAAAGACACACAGTTCAGGTCCATGGCGGTGTGGTTGTTCCCTGTGTCTCCAATGGTGAGTCCTTTCCCCTCTGAGGTCTGTTTCTGCCAACCATTTGATGTCGTTGGTACCGCCCCGGAAAAGGTGGCGTTTTCCTGGGTCATAATATGGTGGACGGAACATTGACTTCCGCCTGGCTGTAGGCGGCTAACGCCATGGTGGCTGTTGTTTCCCCCCTGGTGGTCTGTGTGGTACATTGGCTGTCCATCAGAGATCTTTCCGCCATGGTCATAATTTGGCGGCAGTTACCGCCAGCCTGTTGGCGGTATTACCACCACTTTAACACCAACTTCCAGGGTTGTAGTTAGGGCCTAAGTTTCCAATCGCTCGAGTTGTGCAGATGTCTGAAAAACCAATCGACCACCACATTCAACTTGCCCAGAAGGTACTTAGCTTTGACTGATATATTTCTTGGAAGGCAAAATTCCCAAAGGCTTCTGGCTAATGTTGCCAAAGGTTTGGATCTTGTATCTCCCTGACGATTTATATATTTGATCGCCAACAGATTGTCCATTCGGTGTAGAACTGTGCATTTTAACCTGACTTTTATAAAGGACTGGATGGCAAAGGAACCTGCAAGCATCTCTATACAGCTGATGTGCAGTGATGACTCCTGAATGGACTATGTACCCCCAGTCGAGAGATGACCACATCTTGCATCCCTTCCTGTCTGACTTACATCTGATTCTAAGACAGGATCCGAGGTGACAGAGAAAATCATTCTCCTGTTCCAAGCATCTAAGTGACTCAGCCACCAAAGGACTCTAGATCTAACACTACTGGTCTGAATAAGCCAACTCTTTGCGGAGATGGCGAATCTTTAATCCCTGAAGAGCTCTGTAATGAAGTGGATTGGGAAAGATGGCCTGAATGGAGGAAGAAAGAAGACCTACCAGACAAGCAATTACTCTGAGAGAACAGAGAGAACGGGTCAAAATCTGACAAATCTCTTTCTTTATTAGATCCACCTTCTGTTGAGGTAATTGCAGAATGGCTCAACAGGTATCTATCATGAACCACAGATACTTGATTCTTTGAGAAGGAACTAGGGAAGATTTTTTAATATTTATTAGCAGACCTAGCCTTGTTAACAGATCTTGACAAAGATTGAGGTGAGCTAGGAGACAAGATTTGTCCTGAGCCACGATCAGAAAATCATTGAGGTAAAATACAAGTCTCACACCTTGACCTCTGAGGAAGGATAGCACATGTTTTAATATCTTGGTGAAACACCAAGGGACAGAGGATAGTCTGAACGGAAGGGACTCGAAGCGGAAAAAGGAATCTTTCCATTGAAACTGTAAAAACTTCCTTGAAGAGTGATGGGCTAGCACTGTCAGATAAACATCCTGAAGGTCCAGACAAACTAGTTGTTTTGAAGAAGAATGTCCCGAAGATGAAGGATAGTTTCCATTTTGAAATCATCGTAAACTACAAAATTGTTGAAAAGTTTGAGGTTTATAACCAGATTATGGTGGTCATTACAACCCTGGCGGTCGGTGTTAAAGTGGCGGTAAAACCGCCAACAGGCCGGCGAAAAAAAAAAATGGAATTATGACTGTGGCGGAAACCGCCAACATAGACAGCCACTTTAACGCTCCGACCGCCAAAGCGGTACAAACAAACACCGCGGCGGTAACCGCCAACAGACAGGTGGAGGACAATGTAACACCCACAGAATTACAACAGTCCAATCCGCCACCTTTTCCGGGGCGGATTCACCGAGAACAAAAACACGGCGGAAACAGGACTTGGAAGGGGAAACGCTCACCTCTACACATCCCACGAGGAAGCAGGACGCCATGGAACCAGAACTTCAGATTCTTCCAGCCTTTATCTTCCTGCTCCTCTACCAGGAGCACGAACGCCGGGGGCGAAGACCACAGTGAGTACTGCACCTACGACACAGGGGAGGGGGGAGGGAAAAAACAGTGACACACACACGCAACACGCAAAACCCCCACCCCCACCCTCACCCACGACAACACACACACTAATACATCATGATACATTACAGTTACACCCCCAATTCCCCCTGGAAGAATGCAAGGACAAAAGTAAATGAGTCGAATGATTGTAATATATCCAAATACAGTAATCAAAAATATATACATATATAAAAACATGTACACTATAAACAAATATAAACACCAAGAATACAAGTCCAAGGTATTCCACTATCATAGTCCGTGGACCACTGGGCCCAAAAGGCATGGGTGAGGCCCACACAAGATACCCGAACAAGACGGAGAGAACACTGCTGGGGCATCAGAGAGAAATAAAACAGGCACCTCAGTGGGAAGGGAAGGGGGGGCACCTCAGCCGGATGAGTGCACAACGCCAGATCCACGAGGGGGCTCCATGCCCACTGTTCAATCCTGGGGAGTGCAAAGCCACAGTCTCTCAAGTGGATAACATTCTCCACTGGTTCTTGAGGGGGCTTTGTGCCCAGAGTGCTTCATCCTACCAAGGACTATGTGAGTGGATGTGAATCTCCACTGGTACTGGAAGGGGCTTTGTGCCCAGAGTGCTTCATCCGGCCAAGGACTGTGTGAGTGGATGTGAATCTCCACTGGTTCTGGAGGGGGCTTTGTGCCCAGAGTGCTTTATCCTGCCAAGGATTGTGTGAGTGGATGTGAACCTCCACTGGTTCTGGAGGGGGCTTTGTGCCCAGAGTGCTTCATCCTGCCAAGGACTGAGGTAGTGGCTGCCTTTCTCCACTGGTTCTGCAGGGGGCTTTGTGCCCAGAGTGCTTCATCCTGCCAAGGACAGAGGTAGTGGGTGTGAATCTCCACTGGTTCTGGAGGTGGCTTTGTGCCCAGAGTGCTTCATCCTGCCAAGGACATAGGTAGTGGGTGTGAATCTCCACTGGTTCTGGAGGTGGCTTTGTGCCCAGAGTGCTTCATCCTGCTCGTGGTGGCCTCAGTAGCGTCGGAATCTTTGGCACTCACTTGCCTGCGGTGCTTGTTGCGGCGGTGTCCTGGGCAGCGGTGCTGGTGGCGGTGGTGTCCTGTGCAGCGGGGTTGGTGGCGGCGGTGTCCTGGGCAGCGGTGCTGGTGGCGGCAGTGTCCTCGGCAGCGGTGCTGGTGGCGGCGGTGTCCTGGGCAGCGGGGCTGATGGCGGCGGTGTCCTGGGCAGCGGGGCTGGTGGCGGTCTTGTCCACCGTGCAGATTTTCCCAGACTTGCCGATTTTACTGTGCCCCTTCCCCACCTTGGATGGTGGCGCAGCTGTCTTCACACTCCCAACTGTACCCCTGGAAGAGGCTTTGGTGGCTGATTTCTTTCCTCTCTCCCGCCGGGCACTGGCCAACTTTTTGTGCTTTACAGGTGGGGGACTGTCCGTGCTGTGGCTCCTTGCCACACTGTATGCCCTGCTGCCTGGCGCACTCCAGAAGCCGGTTACTACTGGCACCACTGGTCCCGCAGATGTTCTGGCTGAGGTGCTGGATTGGGACCTGGAGAGGCGGGCCCTAGGAGACTGAAGTGGTGGGGGAGGTGAGGGGAAGAGGTCAAGGTTGGACAGGAAACGTTTTTTGGGAACGCTGGGATGGGTAGATGGAGGGGGTTTGGGAGTGGAGGAAGAGGTAGTGGTTGTAGGAGGTGTACGTTTGGTGACTTTGGGTGAAGGTGCATGGGCTGGAGGCTGTCGTGAGGTGGATGGCTGTTGGGTGGGTGTGTGGCTGTATTTGTGTACCTTGGGAGGTGGGCTCACAGACACACTGGAAGAGGTCACAGGGGATGTGTGAATGGTAGTGGGGGTGATGAGTGCACGTGAGCGGGTGTGGTGGTGGGTGTGCTGGTGATGGACTTAGTGGCTGAGGATGTAGTACATGCAGGTGTGAGTGGAGACGAGACAGGGAGGGAGGAGGGAGACGAGGAGGAGGGGGACACAGTGGAGGCAGTGGATGTTGGTGTGTCTGCATGTGTATAATGCTTGCGTGAGTGCCTGTGGGATGTGTGGTGCTTATGTTTGACAGAGCTTCCCTTGTGTGTTGAGGTGTGTGCATGCTGGTCTGAGGGGCTGAGGTGCCTGGGGCGAAGGAGATGTCCAACCTCCTGGGTGAGCGGGCACGGGACACATGCTGAGGGGCTGCTGGGAGGGCGTGCTGGTAGGGGGGTGGCGGCTGTACCTGTAGATGCGGGGGGCACAGATGGGCCCGCCACCGCAAGGGAGCTCCCATCAGAGGGGAGTCCATATCGCTGGTCTCAGCTCCTGTCCCCGCTGTGGAGCTCCCCTCGCCCTCCGTCCCACTGGTGAATTCAAACTCCATTGTGTCTCCCTCCAGGGCCATGTGGGATGCAGCTCCCTCCTTCTCCGGTGCCACTGCTCCTCCGCCTGATGATGCTAATGCACACAAGAACAGGGAGACCACAAAAAGGGCGGGGAAGACAGAAGAAAGACATGTTGAGTGCATGCAATACCGCTACCATTGGCGGACACTACAGACACAGAAGCCCCCTGCACTCCACCATGCACTTGGAGTTCCCTAATCAATCCCAGGGACATGGGTTACAAGGCTATGCCCGATTGCTGCACACATGGATGTCACAGGAGCCTGACTAGGTGTAGTTGGCACTGTACACAGGTGGGGTGGAGTGCCACAGGGCCTGCCTTAAGAAGGGACCTTGCCTACTGAACTCGCTCTGGCCTAGGGGAACCCACAGCCCACCACCCCCACCCAGACACCTCCAATGCGCGCTGAATCAGCAGAATGAGAGTGTACTCACCCCCTGTGGCTGCTGGGATGCCCTCAAGCGCCCATCCAACTCCGGGTACGCCACCGCCAGGATCTGGAACATCAGGGGGGTCATGGTGCGACGGGCACCCCTCCCACGTTGGGAGGCCATCCCCAGCTGGGCCTCCGCCGTCTTCTTGCTCCAGCGGCAAATGTCCTCCCATCTTTTCCCACAGTGGGTGCTCTGTCTGTGGTAGACCCCCAGGGTCCGGACTTCCTTGGCAATGGCACGCCAAATGTCCTTCTTCTGGTGGGCGCTGATCTACATAAATAGTGCAGGGGAAAAGGAGAAGACATTACCGTCCGCACCGTCACAGTCATTGGCCCGCATCCCTACCCTTGCCATGACGTACATGCACTCACCGTTGTTTCATGCACGCCTCTTTCTCACCCCCCCATCTTTCACCCCCACCACTCCACACAGGCATTGCCCATACAGCATGCTCACAGTGTACTTACCTGTTTGTCTGGAGGACCGTAGAGAGCGTGTACTGGGGGAGGACCCCATCCACTAGTTTCTCCAACTCCTCCGTGCTGAAGGCAGGGGCCCTTTCCCCAGACACACGAGCCATTGTCTCTTCCAGACTGAGGTCACAGCAGCACTTGCAGTGTAGGTCCTCTCCTGTCGAAGATCAGGTATCAAGTGATTGAACAAAGAGAAAATGGCGGTCACGTCTACGGCGGTGCGTACCGTCACCGCCGGCATACATCGTCATTGGCTCCTGGGACCCAAAGGGTCCAATATAAACCAATGCAGGATTGCGTCGCGGTCTGCGACGGTGTACAACAACAGCGCTGTTACCTCATATCCCCTTGTCCGACTTTACAGGTCAGGCACCTGCCATTTCAGTGGGCCACATTGCATTATTTTGGACTGCGTCACACATATCTAGGCATTGCTTAAACACTAATACAGGCATATGTCGCTTTGCTAATATTTTCCGATTAAGCTGTGTTTACGTACCTCAGAATTGGTTGACTCTCTGCTCGCTGTTCTCCTCCATAGGCACCATCCGCTGGGGCATGTGAGGAGATGGCGGCATCCTCCGGTGTACAGACCGCTGGTGGACCTGTCGACAATGGAGGAGCAACATGTGATCATCACCTATAGACTTGATCGTACCACAATCCTGGAACTGTGTGCCCAGTTGGAGCCAGACCTGATGTCAGCTATCCGCCATCCCACAGGAATTCCCCCCTCAAGTGCAGGTGCTGTCAGTACTCCATCTCCGGGCAAGTGGGTCTTTTCAAACTACAGTGGCCATAGCATCAGGGATGTCCCAGCCTATGTTTTCCAACGTGTTGCCTAGAGTGTTGTCTGCCCTGTTGAAACACATTCAGAGCTACATTGTTTTCCCTCAGGTGGAGGATTTGCCTACATTGTAAGGTGACTTCTATGCCCTGGGACATATCCCCAACATCATAGGTGCCTTTGATGGGACACATGTGGCCTTGGTCCCCCCGCATGAGTGAACAGGTGTACAGAAACTGGAAGAGTTACCATTCAATGAATGTGCAGATGGTGTGTTTGGCAGACCAGTACATCACCCATGTGAATGCCAAATTTCCTGGCTCAGTGCATGACGCTTATATTCTACGGAATAGCAGCATCCCTTATGTGATGGGGCAACTCCAGAGGCACCATGTGTGGCTATTAGGTGAGGACATGGACCCAATAGGGTGTGACTAGGTGTGTGGGTCTGGGGATGTCCCTATGAGTTAGTGTGTGTCTAACAGTTGTCCCTCGACATTTGCAGGTGACTCTGGTTATCCCAACCTGTCATGGCTACTGACCCCAGTGAGGAATCCCGGGACAAGGGCAGAGGAACCCTACAATGAGGCCGATGGGCGAACTAGGAGGGTTATAGAGAGTACCTTCCGCCTCTTGAAGGCCAGGTTCCGGTGCCTCCATATGACAGGTGGTTCCCTATTCTACTCACCAAAGAAGGTGTGCCAGATCATCGTGGCCTGCTGTATGCTTCACAACTTGGCTTTGCGACGACAGGTGCCTTTTCTGCAGGAGGATGGTCCAGATGGAGGTGTTGTGGCAGCTGTGGAGCCTGTGGACAGTGAAGACGAAGAAGCAGAAGAAGAGGACGTAGACAACAGGAACACGGTGATCCTGCAATACTTCCAGTGAGACACAGGTAAGAAGACAACACAGCCTGCTGCATCTGATTTAATTCTACTACCTCTCATCTGTCTGTCATTTTCACCCAGTGTATGGTCACTGAGTTGTCACTTTCCCTTACGATTTCACAGATGTGGGTCCCACTGTGTGACATCTGCTTTGTTTCCGCATGGACTAGAGCTGTGTGACATAGGTATGTTGACAGTACATTTGATATAGCATTTTGCCACTGTTATTGCTAATACACATTTTCGAAAGCACAGACAGACTCCTGATTGTTTTGCGATTTAAGGGTGTTTATTTAAGTGCTCAATAGTGAAGGTGGTTGTAAAATGGTCAGGGGTGATGGTGGAGGAATGTCCATGGCAGAGTCCAGTCTATTAGTCTCACAGGTGCATTGTCCAAAAGGGTCATAGGAATTGGAGCTAGGGCAGCTTAAGTATGGACAGGGTGACAAAGTGGGACAGAAGGATGACAATCAGGGTGGTCTCATTTCTTGGTGGGGGTCTTGGCATTGTTCTCTGTCTTTGTCCTGGATCTCAGGGACCACTTGCGGGGTGGTTTTCCATCTGCAGGGGGTAGGGTGCTAGTGTGGTGGTCCTGTGGCAGTGCCTCCTGTCCACTAGCGCCGGCGGAGGTGGTGGGCAGTTCATCATCCAGGCTAGTGTCAGGGGCCCCTTGTTGTGCCACAGTGTCCCTCCTGGTGTTGACGAGTTCCTTCAGCACCCCTACAATGGTGGCCAGGGTGGAATTGATGGATTTGAGTTTCTCCCTGAAGCCCAAATACTGTTCCTCCTGCAGCCGCTGGGTCTCTTGCAACTTGGCCAGTACCTGGCCCATGGTCTCCTGGGAATGGTGGTATGCTCCCAGAATGTTAAAGAGTGCCTCGTGCAGAGTGGGTTCCCTAGGCCTGTTCTCCCCCTGTCGCATAGCAGTCCTCCCAGCTTCCCTGTTGTCCTGTGCTTCTCTCCCCTGAACTTTGTGCCACTGACCCCAGGTCCCTGAAAGTCCTGTGTTTGTTGGGTTACCTGGGGTCCCTGTAGTGGTGGACACACTGCTGATTGACTTGTCCTGGCGACAGTGGCATGGGCCCACTGGGTGGGTACTGTGCTGGTGTTTCCTGAGGGGGGCGGCTCTGCGGTGGGTTTGGATTGTGGCAGGGGAACCGACTGCCAAGAGGCCCCTGATAGGCCAGGTTGGTCATCCTGATCCAGGCGTGCAGAGCTGCTGTCCTCACTGTGGGCCTCTTCAGAGGGGGGGCTGGATGTAGCTGCCACCTCCTCTCCAGTGACATTGAGTAGGGGTTCTGTTCGGATGCAAATGCATTGTTAATGTATCTGCGTGTGCCATCTTGTACATGGGTGTGTTTCCCTGTATGATTGTGCTGTCCCTGTTAGCTTGGCCTTGTGTGGGTGGTGAATATGTGGGCTGGGTGAGTTTCCCTACTGGTCATGCTTTGGTGATGGGTGTCCATGCAGGTCTGTGATGGGTGTCCATGCATTGGTATTGCATGCAGGGCTTGGTATTGGGATGAGTGGGTTGTGTTGGTAGGGTATGTGTGAGGTAATGGAGTGATGAGAGTGAGGGTAAGGGTGGGGGTATGTGATGGCATGCAGGTAGGGTTGTGGGTGTAGAAGTAAAGATTTGACTTACCTGGGCCCAGTCCTCCTGCTACTCCTGAGAGGCCCTCAGGATTCATTATTGCCAAGACTTGCTCCTCCCATGTTGATAGTTGTGGGGGAGGATGTGGTGGTCCACCGCCAGTCCTCTGTACAGCAATCTGGTGTCTTGCAACCACTGAACGCACCTTCCCCTGTAGGTCGATCCACCTCTTCCTGATGTCATCCCTAGTTCTGGGGTGCTGTCCCACTGCGTTGACCCTGTCCACGATCCTCCGCCATAGCTCCATCTTCCTTGCAATGGAGGTCTGCTGCACCTGTGATCCGAATAGCTGTGGCTCTACCCGGATGATTTCCTCCACCATGACCCTTAGCTCCTCCTCAGAAAACCTGGGGTGTCTTTGGGGTGTCATGGATGTGGTGTGAGTGATATGTGTGAGGATGTGCGGGGTGATGTATTGTGGTGTATGCTGTGATGTGCATGAATGGTGTATGGGTGTGGGTGCTCCGTGCCTCTGATTGAGTGGGTGCTCCTTGCTTGTCTCTCCCTGCTTGCTATCTTTTTTTTCGCTGTAAGGGGTTGTGGGATTGTGGGTGTGTGTTTTAAGTGTGGTGTGGGTGTGGTGTGTGTATGTGTGTCAGGTGTGTGTATTTTGAATTGTCCAATGTGTGTAGTTTTGAAAGTGTGTGTGTATTTTGAGTGCGGTGGTGTGTACCACCAATGGTTTACCACGATTGAAAGACCGCCCGGTGATTCGTGGGTCATGATACTGTGGGCGTATTCCTGTCGGTGTAACGGTGTGGGTTTTGGTACCGCCAGTTTATCACTGACCTTTGGTCTGGTGGACTTGTGTGGGTGTCTGTATTGTGGCGGAATTCTATGTGTGGGTCATAATACCGTGGCAGATTACCGCCGCGGCCACGGTATGTTGGCGGCCATCAGCACGGTGGTAGGTGACATTTACCGCCAGGGTTGTAATGAAGGCCATAGTGTCTAAATAGTAGGAATCTGAAAAGCCCAGATCTAAAGGGTTAACAAGAGGAGCGAGGGCTTGGAGGGGAGTGTCTGATCGTCAAAACCTCCTGTGGGTGTGTTCGAGGGCAGGCCAGGGATCCCCAGGGACAGAAGACGAATCAATCAGCACTCCGGCAAGCCGTTTCACTGAGAACAGCAATGAAAGGAGTTTCCTTGGACTGAAAAGCATTCTCAGAAGGAATGAGAACAAATGAAGCGGGTGATGAGGAAACAATGCTGTAACGGTTTTGAAAGGAAAACTGAACCGTTAACGGCAAAAACATCCAAATTCGCAGCATGTGGGATAAGAGCACGAGAAGAAAACAGTAAGCAATAAAACATATGGAATACACATTACATGTAAATATGAAAACGGTCAATGAATAAATTTATATAATGAGCCACGTACTTATCTTGACTGCGAGCAGCGTAAAAGAGGCTTGTTGCTCTTAGTCAGGATAGTTATAGGTATACTCGACATGTGATTGGTTCTTCCATTATGACGTAATATTGTAGTTCTTTTGCCAGGGTTTTCTGGGTTTTGTTGTTTCTTGGCTGCTGTTTAATTAAAGCGAGAAAAGAAAGCATAATATGAGCCTCTGGTCTTGGAATAAAATTTCAGACGGGAGAAAGCTAAATTAAAGCCATTTCTGGCTTTCAAATTTGGGAGTCTCCCTCCAGAACTGGGTGTGTTGCCATGTGTGTTTTACATGGCTTCGAAAGCATGAGGTTCTAGCATACTTGCCAACATTTAAAAAGAGGAATGCAGGAGTTTAAAAGAAATAGTGGGAAGAATGAATTTCCCCCATTAACTTCCATTACAGCAGACACAATTTCAGTTGCAAGAAGCTACAATTAGGCTATTTTTGGCATACAAAATTGAGATTTTCCTAGCCGTGGTGTCTGAAGGCCTAGATTGTATTAAGGACATAGAGGAGAGTATTATGCTTTCTTTTCCTGCTTTAGTAACATAACTACCAAGAAAATCTTCAATAACCAGAAACACCTGTCAAAGAACTATGGCATTACATCACAATAGTATAACCAATAAGACGTCAAGTACAACAATAATAATCTTGACTGAGAGCAACAAGCCCTCTTTTTTGTGAGAGTCAATCAATATAAGATTCAGAAAACAAAATTATGACCGAACATAAAGTCAATAACGCAGTAACCAAACCCTTAAAGGTGTCCACAAGGAAAGAAGTAGCCAAAACTGGAAGTGTTGGAGTAGGGTGGGAAATCCATAAAGAGGAATCCAGGGAAGGAGGTGCTCCATGTGATGTAATTGGAGGCAGCAGAGCTTGTTGAGGGCACTGTAACTGTGGGAAAAGAGAACTGGGAGGGTTCAAGAAACTGTGGTGGGATAATACTCACTTCCATGTCTTTCATAAAATCTAGCCTTTCAGATACCAAGATTAGGAAAATCTCAATTTTATTACAAGACCGGAAGCTCATATTATGCTTGATATAACAGATTCAGATGGATGAACAACTGGTTCACAATAAATGTTTTTATACATATTAACGTTTGACCAATCTGCAGATCTGAGAATGTCATGTAAACTTGCCCCTGCCCAGAAAGTCAGAGAGGCCATAGCCCCTCTGACTGAATGGTCACCAAAGGAAATGGTAGAAATGCCAGCGAAAAACATGACCCACCTAACCCAGTGGGCCAAAGTAGGAACAGACAGGGGCGTATGGGGTTTTCGAAAGGAAATAAGAAGTTGGGAAGAGGAGGGACTTCTGAGATCTGCAGTTCTAGAAACGTACGTTTTTAAACAATTGCCAATACATAATTTAGGTTGAGAGGGGAAAAAGGATAATAAACTGATGATACATTAATTTTGGTACATCTATTGCCTTGAAAATAAACTCCTAAAGAGGAATAATGGAAAGAGGAAACATCTAGTGCTTTAACATCAGAGAGACGTTTGATAGAAACACACACACAAGCGTTGTCAGTTTAGCAGAAAAATGTTTGAGAGATAAGTCAGGATTGTCTGGCCATGAGATAAACAAGAGAAGTACCAAGTTAACATCCCACATAACATTATGGCGGTCATTATGAACATGGCGGTTCGACCTGCCATGCCGGCAGTGGCGGCTGAAGCCGCCAGCTGGCATGGCTGGCCGAACCGCCACAAAATGAACTGGATGACAGCCGCCAGCGGCAGCCGTCACCCACCACCATGCTCCTGCCACCAGGCAGCCTGGCGGTGGGATGAAACACCATCCGCCAGGGTAGCTGTGCTACCCTGCAGATAATGTTTCAAATGCCGCCAGCCTTCTCCTGGTGGGATATCCCGCCAGGAAAAGGCTGACAGACAGGGTGCCCCGGGGCTTTGCAGGGGCAGTGCAGGGGCCCCCGTGCAGGCCCCAGTCGTGCATGTCACTGCCCAATTTACGGGCAGTGACATGCGCGATGGGCGCTGCTGCACCCGCCACACACCAACATTGGCGGCGGCTCCTAATGGAGCCGCCCTCAATGTTACGGCCTCCTCCAAAATTGCTGGGATTTTCCAGGAAGCTTTGAAATCCTCCATGCTATAGGGGAAAGGGAGCCTTCTAGACCGAGATTGTGACGTAGACCTTTAGGGTTGAAAAGCAAATTAAGAAGTGGAGGAAACCACACTGGGATGTCTGATGAAAGGTTTAATAACGTTGGGTACCAAGGTTCAGATTGCTAAAATGGGGTATTTAGAACAAGAGTTGAATATTTTCTGCGGGCTTGAGCAAGGACTCGGGCAATGAAAAGGAATGGTGGGAAGGCATATAGGAGGAACTGAGGCCATGACTGAAGGAAAGCATCTGTGGCAAGAGCTAGAGAATCTGGTCTCCTACTGAAAAAAGAAGGGATATGAGTATTGATATAGGAAGCACAGAGGTCTACTGACATGATCCCAAAGTTTGAAGAAAGACGATTGAATAGTGAAGGATGAAGTCTCTAGTCGCTTGAATCATGAACATGTCTGGAAAACCAGTCAGCCACCACGTTCAACTTGCCTGGAAGATACTCTCCTTTGACAGAGATATTCCTTTGGAGGAAAAATTCCCAAAGACTCTTGGCGAGAGTTGCCAGAGGTTTGGACCTTGTACCTCCAAGACGGTTTATGTACCTGACCGCTTACAGACTGTCCATCCGTAGAAGGACTGTACATTTTACTCTGTCTTTTTTATAAAGGACTGGATGGCAAAGGAACCTGGAAGCAGCTCTAAACAAATGATGTACAGTGATGACTCCTGAATAGACAATGTACCTCCAGTGGAGAGATGACCACATCTTGTGCCCCATCTTTCATCTGACACTAAAACAAGATCTGGGGTGACAGAGAAAATCATTCTGCTGTTCCAAGTGTCTGAGAGACTCAGACACCAGAGACATTTTTCTTTGGATTCTGAATCTAGTGCAATTGGATTAGAATAAAGTAACCCTTTGGGCAGATGGCAAATCTTTAGTCTTTGGAGGGCTCTGTAATTTAGAGGGCCTGGAAAAATGGCTTGAATGGAGGAATCTAGAAGACCTAGATGAGCTACTGATCTGAGAGAACAGAGAGGAACAGACAAAGCATGTTGTATCTCCATTTTCTATGAGATCCACTTTCTGCTGAGAAAGTTGGAGGATTTACCGAGAGGTGTCTATTATAAAACCTAGAAATTCAAGTCGTTGAGAAGGAATCAGAGAAGACTTTTGAGAGTTTATTAGAAACCCTAGTCTTTTCTAAAAGATCTTGACAAAGATTTAAATGGGCTAGAAAACAAGATTTGTCCTGGGCCATGATTAAAAAATCATCGAAATAGACGATGAGTCTCACATCTTGACCTCTGAGGAAGGCCACCACTGGTTTGAGAATCTTGGTGAAATACCAAGGGGCTGAAGAGAGACCAAAAGGAAGAGTTTTGAAATGGAAAAAGTACTGTCGCATTGAAAATGAAAACATTTCATGTAAAAAGGATGAATAGGAACTGTCAAGTAAGCATCTTGGGGATCCAAACGAACTAACCAATCATTTTGGAGAGGTAAATCTCTGAGATGAAGAATGGTTTCCAGTTTGAAATTATGGTATACCACAAAGTTGTTGAACAGTTTTAGGTTTATCCCTGGGCAGTGTTTCTTGTTCTTTTTGAGAACTGATAAACTGGTTTTGAGGAAGCCTGATGGGTCAAAAGTAGTCTGCTATATATCTTGTTTTGAAAGAAAAGATTGTACTTCCTCTTGAACAAGAAGAAACTGCTCTTGAGAGAAATGTAGAGGTTGGGGGAGGCGACTGTGTCGGAATCTGATATAACACTATGCAATAACACTGAATCACCAAAGGATCTCACATGAGAGATAACCAAGCATCTAGACAATGACCCAACCTGCTTCCTACCGGAGGAGGGCCAGAACAGGAAGTTCTTAGCTGAGAGATGGTCTCCTTTGGCTCTATAAACCCAGCTCTCGAATCCACAGGAATGATGGGATAGAATTGGGGTTTGTATTCATGATAGTAGTCCTGCTGAAAGCATTGGTTATAGGAGCCTTTGTTGAGGGATTGCCCTCATGACGAATAATGGCTGGCAAATCAACCCCTATCTTTGCTGGCCCTGTCAAAAACATGAGGCGATAAGATCTTTTTCATTGAAAAATGGGCTTTATCTATGGTTGCAAACATTGAGACATAGTTGCCGATTTCCTTTATAAAGGAATCCTAAAACAAAGGACCATTAGCCTTTGAACCCTCTTGTTTAACTGCTAGGCTACTCAACTTTGGGTCAATCTTGTATGCCCAACATACAAACTGCATTTTGTGCCTAATTAGGGAGTGTATCAGGGTCTACCTGTTCCCATTCCATCTTTGCCTCTTCGGTTAAATCCAAGATTTTGGTCAGTGGATCAACCAGGTACAACCAGGTACAAAATCCTGTCCTGACAATTATACCAGGCTCTATCAACTCCTTTCTTGGGTTCTTTTCCAAATTTAGTATAAAATAGTAACATATTTGGATCGATAATGGGGGTGTTAGAAATGGGGTCTTTAGTTGGCAGTCAGGTTACCCCCTGTCCAAGCAAAGACCCTCACTCTAGTCAGGGTAAATGAGAATCACCCTCAGTTAACCCCCACTCACCCCCTTGGTAGCTTGGCATGAGCAGGCAGGCTTAACTTCAGAAGCAGTGTGTAAAGTATTTGTACCAACACACACAGTAATACAGTGAAAACACTACAAAAGGACACAACTCAAGTTTAGAAAAATAGGTAATATTTATCTAAACAAAACGATAAAAATCCAATATACACAAGTCAAGATATGAATTTTCAAAAGAAAAAGAGTCTTAGGGGGTCATTACAACCCTGGCGGTACAAGATCGCCAGGGCTGTAATGACGGAAGCACCGCCAACAGGCTGGCGGTGCTTCAGCGGTCGCACCACCAGGGCTGGTGGTTTCCCACCACAATGGCCCTGGCGGTGATAATCGGGGATTACGAGTCCCCCTACCGCCAGCCTTTTCCTGGAGGTTTGAACCACCAGGAAAAAGCTGGCGGTAAGGGGAGTCGCGGGGCCCCTGGGGGCCCCTGCACTTCTCATGCCACAAGCATGGGCAGTGCAGGGGCCCCCTAACAGGGCCCCGTGCAGCTTTTCACTGTCTGCATAGCAGACAGTGAAAAGCGCGACGAGTGCAACTGCACCCGTCGCACGGCCGCAACACCACCGGCTCCATTTGGAGCTGGCTCCTGTGTTGCGGCCGAGATCCCCGCTGGGCCGGCGGGCGGAAACCAG
Organism: Pleurodeles waltl; assembly: GCF_031143425.1. Taxonomy (NCBI): domain Eukaryota; kingdom Metazoa; phylum Chordata; class Amphibia; order Caudata; family Salamandridae; genus Pleurodeles; species Pleurodeles waltl. Next base: position 934,213,718 of record NC_090444.1, read on the forward strand.
GTTTCCGCCCGCTGGCCCAGCGGGGATCTCAAAATGGCCGCGGCGGGGGTGCGGCGACATTGGCGGCCACCCGGCGGTCCTATCTTGTGGGGCGGCTGAAGGTCGTAATGAGGGCCTTAATCTTTAGAAAAGAGAGAGAATGCTGATTTTTTTTTCTTTCTTCTTCAATTGAGTTTGTTTTCCCTGCCCCGTGGCCTTCAGGAGTTCAGTTAATCCCTCCTGCTGTTCTAGGCCGCCAGGCAGTGGCCACGTGCCACAACCTTGTGCAAATCCCACTCTAAGGCCTGGGATAATGCAGAGCCCGTATTGAATTCAAAGTAGTGTGTGATGCAGTGTGCTATCTCCTCTCGAAGCAGGGGGCTCAAGGGGAGCCTCCGTTTGCAGCCACCAGGTGGGTATGGTGGGGCTTTGCCTACCTTAGTTCAGGATGATCAACAGGGAGCAATGATCTGAGAGGGTGCTTTCTAAGTACTTCACTTGGGTCATCAGGGGGGCCAGCTGTTCTGTGCAGAGGATGAGGTTAATCCTAGTGTGCACATCATAAACCAGGGAAAAGGAGTATTTGCAGTCTATCAGGTGCCCAAGCCACCGTGCATCATGTAAGCGCCGGTGTCCTCTCCAGCTGCGTTGTGGGATCACAAGTGGGAGCATGCAAGGGAGAGGAATAGCGGTCAAGACCAGCATCAGGCATACAATTAAAATCACCCCGCCCAGAGTCCTGGGTGCAATGGGTCCCAAAAAAGAGCTGGAGTGAGCATGTCCAGGAATCCAGACTGATTAGTGTTGAGGGCATAAACTGCCACCAGTGTAAGTGAAGCCCCCTCAAGATTACCCACTAGGATCACAAAGTGTTCCTCTGTGTTCACCCAAAACAAATGGGACCCCTGGGGCATGGAATATGAGCACTCCCCCAAGGGAAAGCCGACATGGATGTACCATACACCTGCCCCTTCCATTTCGCACTGACTTTTTGCAACTCTGTTAATGTGAGATGAGTTTCCTGGAGCATGGCAATGGCCATGTGTCAAAGTTTCAGGTATGCACAGATGCAGTATCCTTTAGCTGGAATGGCCACACTGTGCACATTCCACATTCGAATGTGATACTGCGGGTGTGAGTGTCAACTATGGTCCCTGTTCTGTGAAGAGGTAATGGGATTCACGGTGAAGGATATAATGCCTGTTAGAAATGGGGTCTTTGGTTGGCAGTCAGGTTACCCCCTGTCGAGCAAGGACCCTCACTCTAGTCAGGGTAAAGGAGAATCACCCTCAGTTAACCCCAACTCATCCTCTTGGTAGCTTGGCAAGAGCAGGCTGGCTTAACTTCAGAAGCAATGTGTAAAGTATTTGTACCAACACACACAGTAATACAGTGAACCACTACAAAATGACACAACACAGGTTTTTAAAAATAGGTAATGTTTATCTAAACAAAACAAGACCAAAATGACAAAATCAAATATACACAAGTGAAGATATGAATTTTCTAAAGAATCAGAGTCTTAATCTATAGAAAATAGTGAGAATGCTGTTGTTACACAAAGTACCTGTTTATTGTGAAAAATAAAGCTGCACGGACGAGCGTCCATCGGAAAAGTCAGCAATATGTTGATTACTTACTTGCAAGTGAGGCTGTGCGTCATTTCCTTCTCCGGTCGGGTTGGCAATGCATCATTTTTCTCCCTCGCAAGAGAGTGATGCACCGATTTCTGGACGAGGCACCTCGGTTCCGTGCAGAGTTGGGTTGAATGCGGTCGCACGGTATCAGAAAACCACGCTGTGTGGAGTTTGCCTCGTTATTAGCCTCTGTAAGCAGGTGTTGTGTGTCGTTTCTCCAGCCACGTTGTGTCGATCTCCCAGCCGTGATGCCAGTGGAGCGCAGATTTAAGCCACGAAGCCGGTGGCGTGTCATTTAGCAGCCGCATTGTGGAAGGCGTGTCGTAAATGTTCACAAATGGCGTTCTGTGCGTGGATTTTAAGTTCTTAGAAGCCAGCTTCACCTCTGCAGGACAGCCCAACAAAGCACTGTCACAGGCAGGGGCAGCACTTCTCCTCAGCTCTTCAGTTCTTCTCCTTGGCAGAGGTGCCTCTTGATTCCAGAAGTGATCTAATTTTCAGGGGTTTTGGGTCCACTACTTATACTTCTTTCTGCCTTTGAAATAGGCACACTTCAAAGGAAAGTCTCTCTTGTTTGTAAGATCCTGCCTTGCCCAGGCCAGACCCCATGCACATACCAGGGGGTTGGAGACTGCATTGTGTGAGGACAGCCCTTTCAGGTGTTAGTGACTACTCCTCCCCTCCCTCCCAGCACAAATGGCTCATCAGGATTTGCAGGCTACACCTCAGCTCCCTTTGTGTCACTGTCTAGAGGAGAGGTGCAAACAGCCCAACTGTCAAACTGATCCAGACAGGGAATCCACAAACAGGCAGAGGGCGTCATTTTGACCTCGGCGGTCTTTTGACAAGACCGCCGAGGGACCGCCGTGCTGAAGACCGCCAGTGGTGGCGGTTTTCCGCTCGGCGTATTATGACTGCTGGCAGCCCTTCGTCCTTTTTCGGATGGAGAGCCGCCAGCAGCCATACTGGTGGGCGGCGGGGAAGTGGAGGTTGCTCCACCTCCACTGCCACATCAACAGAACACCGCCCACTGAATCACGTTCTGTGATTCGGCGTGGTGGTGTTCTGTTGACGGTGTGGTGGCGGCGGAGCAGCCCCCATGGAACCCGTCCCCTCCCGGAGGATCAACGGACTAGGTAAGTTGATCGTCCGTTAGGTGAGGGGGTGGGGGGGGTGTTGTGTGCGTGCATGGGGGTGTGCGTGTGTGTATGTAGAGGGGGTGTGTGAGTGCGTGCATGCATGCGGGGGTGTTGTGTGTTTGGAAATGAGTGCGTGTCTGTCTGTCTGTATGTCTGTATGGATATGTGCGTGTATGTCTGAATGTGGGTGTGTGCGTATGACTGTGTGTGTGGCTGTTGGCATTTATGTTGGTGTGTGTGCGGGTATGTGTGTTGGTGGTGCCTGCGTGCGTGTCGGGTGTGAATGTGTAATGTAATGTTGGGGTAGGGGTAGGGAGGGGGGTCCTGCCACCTTTGGGGGTGGCAGGGGTTGTGGGGGGTGTAGGGGAAGGACTCGGGGTGGGGGTGGGGGAGACCCCTATCAGTGCCAGGGAAAGAATTCTCTGGCACTGATAGTGCTCACCGCCATGCATTTCATGGCGGTTACAAACCCCATGAAATCCATGGCGGTCAGCCGGGTCATGAATGGCGGTCAGCCGGGTCATGATACCGCCGGCGGTATTGTGACGACCGGCGGGCTGGAGACCCAGGTCTCCAGCCCAGCGGTCATCTCCGCCCTGGAGGTCGGATCGGAGAAGTGGCGGATGACCATGGCGGTAACCGCCATGGTCATAATTCCAAAATGTTTACCGCCAGCCTGTTAGCGGTAAGACCGCCGCTTCTCCGCCGACCGCCAGGGTTGTAATGAGGCCCAGAGTCACAAAATGGTTCAAGCAAGAAAATGCCTACTTTCTAAAAGTGGCATTTTCAAACACACAAGCTAAAAACAAACTTTATTAAAAGATTTATCTTTAATTTGTGAGTTCAGAGACCCTAAACTCCACATTTCTATCTGCTCCCAAAGGGAACCTCCACTTTAATAATATTTAAAGGCAGCCCCCATGTTAACCTATGAGAGAGATAGGCCTTGCACAGTGGAAACTGAATTTGGCAGTATTTCACTGTCGGGACATATAAAACACATTAGTATAGGTCCTACCTTAAACATATACTGCATCCTGCCCATGGGGCTACCTAGGGCCTACCTTAGGGATGCCTTAGATGTAAGAAAAGGGAAGGCAGTTTAAAACTGCACACAAAGACACTGCAGTGGCAGGTCTGAGCCATGTTTACAGGGCTACTGATGTGGGTGGCACAACCAGTGCTGCAGGCCCACTAGAAGCATTTGATTTACAGGTCCTGGGCACCTCTAGTGTACTGTACTTGGGGACATACTAGTAAATCAAATATGCCAATCATGGAAAGCCAATTACACATACATTTTACATAGGAGCAGTTGCACTTTAGCACTGGATAGCATTCGTAAAGTGCCCAGAGTATCAGATACAGCAAAAGCAGAGTCCAGCACACATCAACAACCTGGAAAACGGAGGCAAAAAGTTAGGGGAGACCACGCCAAGGATGCCAAATCTAACAGGGGGTATCAGCCACTTTATTGGAAAGGGATGGGCGAGGACATTCTGATTTTAAGATATTTCTGGCAAACTTGTCTAAGGTGTGCCTTAAATAATAGGAAACAGAATCTGAGAAGTGGTCGGAAGGGAACCATTCCAGGGCATTTGGATGGTGAATTGACATGGGATTAAACATAGGTTCCCCTAAATGATCTATGAGATCATAGGACACTGGACAGGGTGTAGGATAAAGTTTACGCCTTTTCTCCGAAGGCCCATCAGAGATGTCATCCTTGAAATTAAAACTAGCCCTGTCATCATTTACAACTCTAACACCATCACTATCAGTGTCCTGTAAATTAAGAATATTTAAGGGAGAGGAAAGAAGCCCTTAAAATTCAATCTCTCTGGTGGGAGAACCAAATTTAATGGAAACGCCTTTTGATGGCACATTTTGAGGTGCCGCACATTTCTTTCGATTTTTAGAAGGACTCTCCTTAGGGCCTTGTAACATTTTAGAAATAGAACCCTCCACATTTTTTGAAACATCTAACATGGATACTGATAGCATGTTGTAATGAATCTTTAACCCCTTGGGTGCCTGGGACGTAACGGTTATGTCCTGGGCAGCACCGCTCGGGTGCCTAGGATATAACCATTACATCCTGCGCCCAACCCTCAGGGAAGCGCTAGCACTCCCCCCGAGGGCCTCCCACCCCCCTCCTATGGGCAGGGATGGAAGGGGAATTGCTTCTCCTTCCACCCCCAACCCATCTAATGATGCCAGTGTGCAGTTGCGCGCTCACATCATTAGAGGCCGCCATCGCGCTGGAAGCAAGAAGGAGAAAGAAGGTGAGTTTCTCCTGTGGCTGGGGGGGGGTTGCAATAAAAGAGGCATCGGGGAAAAGTAAAGGGTTTTCCTTTCCCTCAATGTCTCTTTCAGCTTTCCTGCTGCCCGATCGCGATGCGCTCGGGCAGCAGGAATGCCCACTAGACACCAGGGATTTTTGTTTATTGTGTGTTTTGTTTGTTTTAGGCTGCGGGTAGCGGCCCCTTTGGCAAGGGTCACTCTCTTTAGGGGGACAGCATGTTGTACGCCATTTCTGCCCCGGCTGATTATTTTTAGGCCAATATGCCCCTATGGGGGCAGGAGCCACAGCAATGCCAAGGATGTTTTGCGCTTTGTTTTTTTTGTGAGGAGTGGCCCCTTGGACAAGGGTCGTCCCGCAAAGGGAGAAAGGCACTGTTGGGCAATTCTACCTCCTTGAGGGCAGATCGGCCTATTTATTTTAGGGGGGCAGAAGCCAATTAGCATCAGGAATCTTGTGTGTGTGTTTTGTGTGGGGGGGCGGCCCCTTGGGCAGGGGTTGCCCCCCCAAAGGGGGCAATATATTTCACCACATTTCTGCCGCACTTGGGGACAGATTGGCCTATTAAGCTACAGGAACACCAGGGATTGTTTCTCTTTGGTTTTTTTTGTGGAGGGGTGGCCCCTTGGGCAAGAGTCGCTCCCTAAGGGGGGGGGGCAATATTATTTATGCCATTTATGCAGCCTATTATTTTTAGGCACATCTGCCACCAAGGGGGGGGCAGAAGCCACTAAGGCGCCAGAGATTTTTTTAGTTTAGGTTTTTTTGTGTGTGGGCGGCCCTTCGGGCAAGAGTCGCCCCTCAAAGGGGGCACACAACTGTTGCCCATTTCTGGCCCCCTTGGGAGCAGATCAGCCCATTTGTTTTAGGGCCATCCGCCCCCAAGAGGGCAGAATCCACTTAGCACCAGTGATCTTGTGTGTGTGTGTGTGTTTGTTTTGTGTGGGGGGGGGTGGCCCCTTGAGCAAGGGTCACTCCCCAAGGGAAGCCAATATTATTTACACCATTTCTGTCCCCCTGGGGCAGATTGGCCTGGTTTTCTTTAGGCCCAACTGCCCCCAAGGGGGGGCAGAAACCACTAGACACTAGGGAAATTTTCAAAATGTTTGGTGGCTGGTGTTTGTCAACTGGCGAAGTATTTGCATTTGTGATAAGGGTTTATTTCTCCTTTTTGTTCTAGTTCAAAGTTTTATGTCTATTTTGATTTTCTTTTTTCTTTTTTAGTGGGAGATCATTGGTGATTGCTGTGTCTGTACAGAGTAGTTGCTGGTGAGTCTAGCTTTTTCAGGCAAGGGAGTGGCATAGATTTTGAGTACATAACTCTTTGTGATAAAGCCATACTTTGTTTATTACTTTAGACAGTGCTGGTTGTTGTTGACGCATTTGTCAAGTCACACTTCTTAGAAAGAATCATGGCTAGCTGTACAGTAACTGCTCAGCATGTTGTTGGTATGCTTTTTGAATCGTCTTCTGATCATGATTATAAGACTGACTCTGCATCTGAGGCAGAGGAGGAACAGAGAGATTCTGGCAGAGAATTTTCTGTCAGAGAGAAATCTTCTTCTGAAGAAGCCACTCTCAGTGCATATGAAGGTCCTGTTTTAGAGGAGGACACTGATGTTCCAATATTGCAGCTGTCTGGGGCTGGAAGGTTTCCCATTGGAATACCTGAACTCTGGGTTGCCCCAAACATGGAGCAGCCACAGTTGCCTGCCTTTACTTGTTTCCCAGGGTGTAGAGTGAATACAGAAAACATGTTGACTGTCGATTTCTTTGAGTTGTTTATGGACGATGAATTTTTGGAAGAGATTGTTGAGCAGACTAACTTGTATGCAGAGCAGTATTTGAGGGACAATGCTGCCAGACATAGGCCACAGTCTAGAGCTACCAAGTGGATTCCCACAAATCTGGAAAAGATGAAAATGTTCTTGGGTTTGAATTTTTTTATGGGGTTGATAAGGAAGCTGTCACTGGCTTCTTATTGGTCTACTAGTCCCTTGATGACAACGGCTATATTTTCTGCAACCATGACTTGTAATCAGTATTTGCTTCTTCTTCGGATGATGCATTTTGTTGACAATGCTTTGGCTTTGAGACGAGATCACCTTGATTATGACTGTCTTTTTAAGGTTAGGCTTATCTTTGATCACTTTGTAGATCATTTTTTAGAGGTCTATGATCCAGGCAAAGAAATAGGTGTGGATGAATCTTTGGTCCTGTTCAAGGGCTGTTTGGTTTTTAGGCAGTACATTCCTAGCAAGAGGGTACGGTATGGAACTAAATCGAATATGCTGTCTGAAAGTAGTACAAGATATGTTTATAATTTCCGGGTCTACACTGGTTAGGATTCTAGTATAGACCCCCCTGATTGTCCACCCCCTTTTGGAGTTAGTGAGAAAATTGTGTGGGAACTTGGTAGACGACTGTTTAACAAAGGTCACCATTTGTATGTAGATAACTTCTATCCTGGAGTGCAGTTGTTCAAGGAATTCTTCAGAGTGGACACTGTTGCTTGTGCCACAATCTGCTCTAACTGGAAAGGCTATCCAAGGGAGCTTGTCTGTAAAAAACTTGAGACAGGACAGTGCCGTGCCTTGCAGAATGATGAGCTGCTAGCCCTGAAATCAATTTGCAGGCAGGAGGGGTGTCTACATGCTAACTACCATCCGTGATGAAAGTATTTCACCTGTGGCTGTATGGGGTCAAGTTGTTGAAGTGTGCAAACCTGTGTGCATTTTAGACTACAATAAGCACATGGGTGGTGTTGATAGAGTAGATCAGAGGTTGGAACCTTACACTGCTGTTCGTAAGTCTTACGTTTGGTATAAAAAGTAGGCAACCAATTTGTTTAATTTAGCAACTTTTAATGCTTTTTCTGTGTTCCAGTAATGTTCTCCTGAGTCAAGAATGACATTTGTTAAATTTCAGGAGTCAGTGATAGAAAACTTTGTTGTGATGAAACATGCAAGAGTCCCCAGATTAGCAGTGGTGGAGGATGTGGCTAGATTTAAAGATCACCACTTTCCTGATCAGATTCCTCCCACTCCCCAAAAATACTTTCCGCTAAGAAATGTAGAGTCGGTGCCCGAAGAGGTATCTGGAAGGAGACTCGGATGTATTGCCCCGATTGACCTTCAAAGCCTGGGCTGTGTGTGGCCGGCTGTTTCAGAAGTTACCACACTAAAAAGTATTTTTGGGAAATTCTGTGAGTGTAAACTTCCTGTTTCATATTTTCATATGTTCAGTTATAAGGCTGGCAATACTGTCATGTATTTAGTTAGAGTTTTTGTGTTTGTAGTTTTTTACTTATTTATAATTAGTTAGTGGTTTCTTTGTTGTTAAAAAAAAAAAGTGAAGACTCCCATCAGGTGGTGTGATTGCTGTGTCAGGCCCGTGGGCACATAAAAGTGATGGGCCCTTGAATGGCGCTGTCTGCTGATGCAAGTGTTGTTATGTGCTGGGCCCGCGGCTGGCGGGGTGAAAGGTCTTGTGCATGTCATGTATGAAAAGTGTGTGAATGGACTGTAAAGCGGTTGGTGCCTTTTCGCTGCTTTACTGTTCACGAGCTGTGAGTCATTGGTTCAGTTTTTTGGCCTTTCAGTTATTAACAGTGCATTTCATTTTTGTGAAATCCCTTGTTAATAAAATTTGATCTACTGAACCATCACTCACCCTTATGCCAAAGCCAACCAGTATGTGTGTTAAAAATGAAAAAACCTGCTCCACTGTAATCAGGCGTCGCAGCACACCCGTGACATGCTAGGTGTCTCAGGTGGGACCCCGATGATGAAGCATGCCACCAACTTGGTTGGTGGTTGAGGGGTATTTTTAATACAACCTAAGTGTGTTTCCGGGGGGCGGGGGAACCTGTGTTTTTGGTCCCAGGTGCAGCCTTCATCTAGGGAAACCTACCAAACCCAGACATTTTTGAAAACTAGATACCCGGAGGAGTCCAGAGAGGTGTGGCTTGCATGGATCCCCCAACATTTTCTTACCCAGACTCCTCTACAAACCTCAAACTTTGCTTAAAAAAGCATATTTTCCTCACTTTTCTTTGTAGGATCACATTTCTGACCACCCAGAGTTCCCCTCAGTCTCCCAAGTAACATGATACCTCACTTGTGTGGGTCCCCAAAGCAGAGTCTGCCTAAAAATGTATAAAAGAAAAAATTGTGCTTATCAACTTGCTGTGCTATCCCCTCAATCTCTACACGTATTTGGTCTTTTCCTGTTGGAGGCACCTGGGCCACCCACACAAGTGAGGTTTCATTTTAACGGCAGACCGAGGGGAGCACTGGATGGTAGGAAATTTGTACCAGCACATTGATCCTACAAAGAAAAGTGTGAAAAATGTGATTTTGTTTAGCTATATTTGAGGTTTACAGAATAATCTGGTTAAGAGAATGTTGGGCAATCCACGCAAACCACACCTCCCTGGACTCCTCTGCATGTCTAGTTTTCAAAAATGTCTGGGTTTGGTAGGTTTCTCTAGATGTCTGCTGCACCTGGGACCAAAAACGCAGGGGCTCGCCGCAAAAACAGGTAGTTTTGTAATAGGTCATTTTCATGTGTCCACGTTGTGTTTTGGGGCATTTCCTGTCGCAGGCACTAGGCCTACCCTCACAAGTGTGGTACCATTTTTATTGGAGAGCTGGAGGAAAGCTGGGTAGAAGGAAGTTTGTGGCTCCTCTCAGATTCCAGAACATTCCATCACCAAAATGTGAGGAAAATGTGTTTTTTTGCCAAATGTTGAGGTTTGCAAAGGATTCTGGATAACAGAACCTGGTGAGAGCCCCATAAGTCATTCCATTCTGGATTCCCCTAGGTGTCTAGTTTTCAGAAATGTCCAGGTTTGCTATGTTGTCCTAGATGCCGGCTCAGCTAGAGGCCAAAATCCACAGCTAGGCACTTTGCAAAAAACAGGTAGGTTTTCTTTGGGAAAATGTGATGTGTCCAGGTTGTGTCTTGGGGCATTTTCTATCGCAGGAACTAGGCCTAATCACACAAGTGGAGTACTGTTTTTATTGGGAGTCTTGGGGAAATGCTGGGTGGTGAAAATTTGTGGCTCTTCTTAGATTCCAGAACTTTCCATCACTGAAAAATGTGAGTAAAAAGTGTTTTTGTTGCCAAAGTTTGAGGTTTGCAAAGGATTCTGGGTAAGAGACCCTGGTGAGAACATCACATGTCACCCCATCCTGGATTCCCCAAGGTGTCTAGTTTAAAAAAAAATGCAGGTTTGGTAGGTTTCCCTAGATGCGGACTTCGCTAGAGGCCAAAATCCACAGCTAGGCACTTTGCAAAAAACAGGTCAGTTTTCTTTGGGAAAATGTGATGTGTCCACGTTGTGTTTTGGGGCATTTTCTGCCACGGGCACTATGCCTACCTACATAAGTGAGGTACCATTTTTATCAGGAGACTTGGGGGAATGCTGAGTGGAAGGAATATGTGTGGCTCCTCTCAGATTCCTGAACTTTCTGTCCCCGAAAATTGAGGAAAAAGTGTTTTTTTGTCAAATTTTGAAGTTTTCAAAGGATTGTGGGTAACAGAACCTGGTGAGAGCCCCACAAGTCACCCTGGATACCCCCAAGTTTCTAGGTTCAAAAAATGCACAGGTTTGGTAGATTTCCCTAGGTGCCGGCTGAGCTAGAGGCCAAAATCCACAGCTCGGCACTTTCCAAAAAACACCTCAGATTTCAATGCAAAAATGTCATGTGTCCATGTTGAGTTTCCTGTTGCAGGCATTAGGATTACCCACACAAGTGAGGTACCATTTTTATTGGGAGACGTGGTGGAACACAGAATAGAAGAACAAGTGTAATTGCCCCTTGTGTTTCTCTACATTTTTTCCATCCAAATGTAATACAGTGTGTAAAAAAGACGTCTGTTTGAGAAATGCCCTGTAATTCACATGCTAGTATGGGGACCCCGGAATTCAGAGATTTGCAAATAACCACTGTTTCTCAATATCTTATCGTGTGCCCATTTTTGGAAATGTAAAGGTTTCCTTGATACCCATTTTTGACTCTATGGGGGTCATTCCGACCCCGGCGGTCAAGGACCGCCGGGGCCGGGGATGCGGGAGCACCGCCAACAGGCTGGCGGTGCCCCGCAGGGCATTCTGACCGCGGCGGTTTGGCCGCGGTCAGACCAGGAAAACCGGCGGTCTCCCGCCGGTTTTCCGCTACCCTGGGAATCCCCCATGGCGGCGCAGCTTGCTGCGCCACCATGGGGGATTCCGACCCCCTCACCGCCATCCTGTTCCTGGCGGTTCCGACCGCCAGGAACAGGATGGCGGTGAGGGGTGTCGTGGGGCCCCTGGGGGCCCCTGCAGTGCCCATGCCAATGTCATGGGCACTGCAGGGGCCCCCGTAAGAGGGCCCCACTTTGAATTCCAGTGTCTGCTTTGCAGACACTGGAATTCGTGACGGGTGTCACTGCACCCGTCGCACATCCTCCACTCCGCCGGCTCCATTCGGAGCCGGCATCCTCATGGAGGGCTGTTTCCCACTGGGCTGGCGGGCGGCCTTTTGGCGGTCGCCCACCAGCCCAGTGGGAAACCCAGAATACCCGCGGCGGTCTTGTGACCGCGCAGCGGGATTCTGGCGGTTCCCTCCAGGCGGGCGGCTCCCGCCGCCCCGCCGGGGTCAGAATTACCCCCTATATGTTTTATCAAATAAATTGCTGTATTCCCAGTGTACAATGGAAATCCATTGCGAAGTGCAACTCATTTATTGGCTCTGAGTACCTAGGGTTCTTGATAAACCTACAAGCCCTATATATCCCCACAACCAGAAGAGTCCAGCAGATGTAACAGTATATTGCTTTTGAAAATTTGACATTGCAGGAAAAAGGTACAGAGTAAAATGTGGAGCAAAATGGCTGTTTTTTTCACCTCAATTTCAATATTTCTTTATATCCACTGTTATTTTCTGTAGGAAAACCTTGTATGATCTACACAAATGACCCCTTGCTGAATTCAGAATGTTGTCTACATTTTAGAAATGTTTAGCTGTCTGGGATCCAGCATTGGTATCACACCCTCTTCTGTCACTAACTGGAAGGATGCTGATTGTGTTGAAAAGTCTGCCTGTTCCTGAAATCTGGGAAGACTGTGATTTTTGCACTGAAAACCCTTTGTTGATGCTATTTTCAGGGAAAAAACCACAAGGGTTCTACTTCAGCCCTTGTTTCCCATTTAATTTTTTTAATAAAATTGCTTTATTTTGGCTGATTTCTTGGTCTCCTCTAGGGAAACCTACAAACTCTGGGTACCTCTAGAATCCCTAGGATGTAGGAAACAAAGGACGCACATTTGGCATGGGTAGCTTATGTGGACAAAAATGTATGAGGGCCTAATCGCGAACTGCCCCAAATAGCCAAAGAAAGGCCTGGCACCTGAGGGGGAAAAGGCCTGACAGCGAAGGAGTTAATGAAGGATTTCAAATTATCCTTCCTGATCTGAGATTCTTCATCTTTAGACATTGTAATATGTAGGAAAAATCTGCAATTTAGAATAATTTAAATTATGTAAAACGTTTGAGCAAAATACTAAATTCTAAGTTCGTAGGATTTGGAGTAATAGAAATGAATAGTAAAGGGTTAAAAATGCTGAGAGCCTACAAGGAGGGCCTAACAGGGGTTGGGCCTGAAGGGAGGCGTGTCTAAGGGTGGGCCGTAGGCTGGGAAGCGGTCGGGAAGAAGACAGCAAGGGTACTCTGAAGCAGGCGTTCCTGAAACTTGAAACCTCCCGCAGAGGTGAGAACAAATACGGCCGGCTGACAGGAAGATTCCCGATGAATGCAGAGCAGGCTCTTTGAATGCTGGTGAAAATGCGTATACCTCAGGGGAGTTGCAGCAAACTTTAACAAACAATCTAACAGAGCTCTGTAGTAAAGTACCATCTTTCCTGGCATGTTACCCCCATTTTTACTTGTGTGTCAGTCAGTTTGTTTTTGCCTGTCTCACTGTGATCCTGCTAGCCAGGACCCCAGTGCTCATAGTTTGTGGCCTGAATGTGTGTTCCCTGTGTAGTGACTAACTGTGTCACAGAGGCTCTGCTAATCAGAACCTCAGTGCTTATAATCTGTCTTTAAAATTGTCACTATAGGCTAGTTACCATTTTTACCAATTCTAATTGGCACACTGGAACACCCTTATAATTCCCTAGTATATGGTACCTAGGTACCCAGGGTATTGGGGTTCCAGGAGATCCCTGTGGGCTGCAGCAATTATTTTGCCACCCATAGGGAGCTCAGACAAATCTTACACAGGACTGCCACTGCAGCCTGAGTGAAATAATGTCCAGGTTATTTCACAGCCATTTTACACTACACTTAAGTAACTTATAAGTCACCTATATGTCTAACCCTCACTTGGTGACGGTTAGGTGCAAAGTTACTACGTGTGAGGGCACCCTGGCACTAGCCAAGGTGCCCCCACATAGTTCAGGGCAATTTCCCCGGTCTTTGTGAGTGCGGGGACACCATTACACATGTGCACTACATACAGGTCAATACCTATATGTAGCTTCACAATGGTAACTCTGAATATGGCCATGTAACATGCCTAAGATCATGGAATTGTCCCACCATGTACCAGCATCTGGTATTGGGGTGCCAATCCCATGCATCCCTGGGGCTCCAGCATGGACCCGGGTACTGCCAAACCAGCTCTCTGGGGTTTTCACTGCAGCTACCGCTTCTGCCCTCCTGGGGTCTTGGCAGCCCAGTCCCAGGAAGGCAGAACAAAGGATTTCCTCTGAGAGAGGGTGTTACACCCTCTCCCTTTGGAAATAGGTGTTAAGGGCCTGAGAGGAGTAGCCTTTCCAGGCCTCTGGAAATGCTTTGAAGGGCACAGATGGTGCCCTCCTTCCATAAGCCAGTCTACACCGGTTCAGGGATCCCCCAGCCCCTGCTCTGGCGCGAAACTGGACAAAGGAAATGTGAGTTACCACTCCCCTGTCCATCACCCCCCCAGGGGTGGTGCCCAGAGCTCCTCCAGTGTGTCCCAGACCTCTCCATCTTGAATCCAGGTGTGAGGGCACAGTGGAGTCCTCTGAGTGGCCAGTGCCAGCAGGTGACGTCAGAGACCCCTCCTGATAGGTGCTTAACTTTCTAGGTGGCTAATCCTCCACTGAGGGCTATTTAGGGTCTCTCCTGTGGGCTTTTCCTCAGATAACGAATGCAAGAGCTCACCAGAGTTCCTCTGCATATACCTCTTCGACTTCTGCCAAGGATCGACCACTGACTGCTCCAGGACGCCTGCAAAACTGCAAGAAAGTAGCAAGAAGGCTACCAGTGACATTGGAGCACTTAATCCTGCCGGCTTTCTTGACTGTTTCCTGGTGGTGCATGCTCTGGGGGCTGTCTGCCTTCACCCTGTACTGAAAGAAATCTGTAGGAGGCTGACCTGGCTTATAGTGGGTACCTGATGGTACTTACACCTTGTCCCAGGTCCAGTTATCCCTTATTAGTAGATTAGTAGTGTTCTAGCAGCTTAGGCTGATAGAAGTAGCTATAGCAGAGCAGCTTAGGCTGAACTAGGAGACATGCAAAGCTCCTACTATACCACTTATATCATATAGCACTATATCATAAGAATCACAATACTCAGAGTCACTAAAAATAAAGGTACTTTATTTTAGTGACAATGTGCCAAAAATATCTCAGAGGATATACTCCCTCAGGAGGTAAGTAAAATACACAAAATATACATACAAACCAAACTCAGGTAAGTAAACAGTTAGAAAAGTAGTGCAAACACTGTAGAATACAATAGGATGCAATAGGCCTAGAGGCAACACAAACCATATACTCTAAAAATGGAATGCGAACCACGAATGGACCCCAGGCCCAATGTAGTGTGTAGAGGGTCGCTGGGAGTGTAAGAAAACACTAAGGGTGTCCAAGATACCCCTCCCCAAGACCCTGAAAAGTTGGAGTAAAGTTACCCTACTTCCCCAGAAACACACTAAAGTCGTGAAAAGAGATTCTGCAAAGACAACAACTGACTGCAAAGCACTGAAGACGGATTTCTGGACCTGAGGACCTGTGAGGGAAGGGGACCAAGTCCAAGAGTTACGAAAATGTCCAGGGGGGGCAGGAGCCCACTAAGCCGCGAATGAAGGAGCAAAATGGCTGCCTCTGGGTGGAAGAAGCTGAAGACTCTGCAACAACGGAAGATGCCAGAAACTTCTCCTTTGCACAGAAGATGTCACACAGAGTGCTGGAGGATGCTGAGTTGTTTCTTTGGAGAAAGACCGCAAAAAAGCCTTGCTAGCTGCAAAGGTCTCAGTTGAAGGAAAAAGGGTGCTGCCCGGGCCCAGGAAGGACCAGGAGGTCCCCGGTTGGAAGAGGAGACAGAGGGGCACTCAGCAACACAGAGAGCCAATGCCCAAGAAGGCAGCACCGACAGAAATACTTGAACACAGGTTCAAGAAAACTGTGCATAGCGGTCATCTCAACACTACAAAAGAGGGTCCCACGAAACCGGTGGTCAACTCAGCGAGATGAGCAACGCAGGCCAGAGTGCTGTGGACCTGAACTATGCTGTGCACGAAGGATTCCTTGCAAATGTGCACAGAAGCCCTACCAGCTGCAGTTCACGCAGTACACAGGATTACTGTCTGGCGAGGGAAGGCAAGGACTTACCTCTGCCAAATTTGGACAGATGGACCACTGGACTGTCTGTGTCACTTGGATCCAGCACTTGTGTTCCAGGGACCAAGCTCGTCACGATGAGAGGGGACCCAGAGGACCGGTGAAGCAGAAGTTTGGTGCCTGCATTAGCAAGGGGAAGATTCCGTCGACCCACAGGAGATTTTGTAGGAAAGCACTGTCTTGACTGGCATGTTACCCCCATTTTTACTTATGTGTCCTTCAGATTCGCAAATCATGTAAGAGTATTACATCCTTTGTAGTTTTTTGTTTGCATGGAACTACTTGTAGTCCTCATTCTATAATAGGGTGAACAGGACTATACATGCAAAATGAAAAGCAGAATCTTGGACTGGAATAGCTATTTTGACCTGGAACTGAAAAGAGGGTCAGCACAGACAGAGGCTTGTTGAGGCTTTTGGTAGCGTGAGAGGGATAAAGCAGGGGGGTCGGTTAGGCAGACATACTCCACTCTAAGATAAAGCAAACCTCAGTGATCTATATGCTGTGCAGTACCAGAGGAACATCAAAGCAGGAAGGTAGAAGACTGGAGCCGGCAGTGAGACCTGCAGTAAATTGGAATGGTCCTGAGAGCACAGGAAGCATGTATTTAATACAAGCAAAAGTGAAACTTTTGCAAGGTGAGAATGATTATGTAAAAAGGTAAGTGAAACTAATAGTTTAAAACCAGATCACATGACCCTTAGCACCTAATCCTGTGACACATTGTTTCTCTTACTTGCATAGCTCAAAAGTATGGTTGCATTTAAATGTGATGCCTTTAAAAATGTTATTGCATAGTAACACAGTTATGAGGCACACATGGAATTTAGTTGCCCAGGCAACAATTTTAGGGAGTACTGTTTTTGACATTTTCCAGGAAACCAACAAATGCAGCATTCTCTAAAATATGCAGCAGCTCGTTTATAGTACATAGGGTGACATGCTTTATTTTGCACCCTTTTATAATTCGTTTTTGTCTTAGGCTGATAGTCTTCATGTAGTCTTAATAGTTTATATTTAAGAATCTAAGGTTTACTGCAAAAGGATAGAGTTTGGCTAATATGTATTTTTGGTGCTAACCATTTGATTTTATTCTCTGTTACACGTGTTGTATTTAGATGTCAAACCACCATTCACAATTACTGCTTTTATATTTTTTTACAGTATATATATATACTGTATATGGAATGTGTAATAATACTATGGCCCTCATTATGACATTGGCAGTAAAACCCACCTACCGTCATGCTGACTGCCACCAACATACCGCGGTGGCGGCGGATATCCGTTCACCATATTATGGCACACACACACCAATCCGTCACTATTCAGTCACACACACAAATCCGCCACACCAAAGGTCAGTGATAAACTGGTGGTATCCAAACCCACACCGTTACGCCAACAGAACAACGTCCACCATATTATGACCCATGAATCACCACGGCGGACACTCAGTGGTGTACATACCGCTGCGCTCAAAATACACACATACATACAAAACAACACCACATTGGACAATTCAAACTACACACATACCACACCCACAGACCCACACCACTATAAAACACACACCCACATTACCCACAACCCTTTACCATTACAAACCATTGGCACGAGTCAGACACCACCACAGACAAAACCAGAGCCACACACGACCTACACCTATACACCACCCTGTATCACACACCTCAACACATCATCCTATACACCCTCACCTACACAACTCACACAACACCGATGGCACCACAAAAACACCCCAGATTCTCAGAGGAGGAGCTAAGGGTCATGGTGGAGGAAATCATCCGGGTAGAGCCTCAGCTATTTGGAGCACAAGTGCAGCAGATATCCATTACTAGGAAGATGGAGCTATGGCGGGGGGTCGTGGACAGGATCAACGCCGTGGGACAGCACCCCAGAACAAGGGACGCAATCAGGAAGAGGTGGAACGACCTATGGGGGAAGGTACATTCCATTGCAGCAAGACACCAACTCGCTGTTCAGAGGACTGGCGGTGGACCCCCACCTCCTCCCCCACAACTAACAACATGGGAGGAGCAAGTCTTGGCAATCATGCATCCTGAAGGCCTGGCTGGAGTAGCAGGAGGACTGGACTATGGTAAGTCAACTCTCTACTACTATCACCCCCCTACCTGCATGCCATCACATACCCCCACCCTCACCCTCACTCCCATCACTCCACCACCTCCCCCCCACCATCACATCTCACTCATCCCAATGCCAAGCCCTGCATGCCATACCATTGCATGGACACTGCTCACAGACCTGCATGGACACCCATCACTAAAGCATGCACACTAGAGAAAACTAATCATCCCACCATATACCAACGTACACAAGTGAAGGATGCCAGGGCAAATTCAAACAAAGAGGGCAAGCCACTGATGCACAATATGTCACACATAGAAACAATAACACTGCATTTACATCCCCACAGGCACCCCAGCCAAAGTCAGCGGTGAAGAGGTGCCAGCACTATCCAGTCCCCCCACAGAAGAGGCCCACAGTGATGACAGCAACTCTGGTCACCTGGATCTGGATGACCAACCTGGCCCATCAGGGACCTCTGGACAGCCGGTTACCCAGGCCCAGTCAAACACCAACACAGAGCCTCCCCCATCTGGAAACACCAGCACAGCACCCACCGTACAGCGTACCCATACCTCCGTCCCCAGGACACGTCAATCAGCAGTGTGTCCACCACTAAAGGGACCCCAGGGCACCCTTCATACCCAAGACAATCAGGGGTCTGGAGTCAGTGGCAGTGGGTACACAGTTCAGGGGACAGAGGAACAGGAAAACAGGGAAACTGGGAGGAGTGCTGTGTGCCAGGGGGAGGACAGGCCCAGGGAAACGACTCTCCAGGAGGCACTCTCTGAGATCCTGGGAGCATACCAACATTCCCAGGATAGGCTGGCCAAGATGCTGGATAACATGAAGGAGAACAGGTGGCTGCAGGAGGGATAGTACCTGGGGATCAGGGAGGACTTGCAGGCCATCAACACCACCCAGGTCTCCATTGCAGGGATGCTGGCAGACATGGCCAACATTATGAGTGAGGCATTCTCACACCAGTGGGCCCCTGCCACTAGCCAGACATCTGAACTGTCTTCCACCTCTGCGGCCGCTAGTAGACAGGATGCCATGCCACAGGACCAACAGGCCCCCTGCACCCCTCCCCTGCAGGAGGAGAACCACCCCACAAACGTTCCATGCGATCCAGCCAGAAGCCAGAGACTATTGCCAAGACCCTCACCAGGAAATGAGACTCTCCTGATTGTCACCCTATCCACTTTGAACTGCCATTGCTCCCCTTCCTATGTCCCCTTGGACAATGCACCTGTGCTACAAATAGACTGGAAAAATACCCTGGAATTCCTCCATCACCACCCCATCCCATTGCAATTGCCCCTCTTCTTCTTAGCACATCAGTAAACACACTTTGAAAAAATACAAGTAAGGAGTATGTCTAATGTTCTAAGTACATATTGGTTTAACGAGGTTCAAACATTGCAATTCAACTGTACAGTAATGTTGACATAGTAAAGACCTTTAGTTGGCTGCAGTGCTCACACAAGGAGTGATAGTGGGGCACCAACATCTGCAAAATGAGTTGCCAAAGGGTACAGTGAGTGGGCATAGAAGTGGGAATTAAAAGCAGGCCAGTGCCATAGATAATTAAAAAACTGACAATGAAATGTGAAGTACAACTGTCTTACCTGTGTGTCATTGGAAATATTGTCAAATCACTGCAGTTGTGTTGTCCTCATCCTCATCCTCTGCCTCCTCATCCTCACTGTCCACAGGGTCCACTGCTGCCACACAGCCATCTCCAGCCTCCTCCTGCAGAAAAGGCACATGGCATCTCAAGGAAAGGTTGTGCAACATGCAGCATGCCACGATTATCTGGCCGACCTTCTTGGGTAAGTAGCACAGGGATCCACCTGTTAGATGGAGGCACTGGAACCTGGCCTTCAGGAAGCCAAAGGTACGTTCGATAATCCTCTGTGTTCGCCCATGTGCCTCATTGTAACGTTCTTCTGTCTTGGCATTCCTCACAGGGATCAGTAGCCATGATAGGTTGGGGTAACCTGAGTTACCTGCAAATATCGCAGATATCAATGAACAACATTTAGCCACACACTATCCTATATGGCCCACACCACAACCATACACCAACATCTACTGGCTGAGAACCATTAGCCACACCCAGTGCCTCTGTAGTTGGGCCATCAAGTTTTGGATGCTGCTATTCCTCAGGATAAAGGCATCATGCACAGACCCTGGATACTTAGCATTGACATGGGAGATGTACTGGCCCGCCAAGCACACCATGTGCACATTCATGGAGTGAAAACTCTTTCGATTTCTGAACACCTGTTCATTTTGCCAGGGGGGCGGGACAAATGCAATATGTGTTCCATCAATTGCCCCAATTATGTTGGTGATATGTCCCATTGCATAGAAGTCAGCCTTCAATGTGGGCAAATCTTCAACCTGGGGGAAAACAATGTAGCTGCACATGTGTTTAATCAGGGCAGATAACACTCTTGTCAGCACTATTGAGAACATTGGCTGTGACATTCCTTCTGCCAAGCACACTGTCACTTAGAAAGAACCAGTTGCCAAGAAATGGAGCACAGATAGGACTTGCACAAGAGGGGGGATCCCATTGGGGTGACGGATAGCAGATATCAGGTCAGGCTCCAGTTGGGCACACAGCTTCGTGATTGTGGCCCTGTCAAGTCTATAGGTGAGGATAATGTGCCTGTCCTCCATTGTTGTCAAGTCTACCAGGGGTCTGTACACAGGGGTATGTCTCCATCTCCTATTCATCCGCAGCGGTAGCAATCTATGGGGCAAAAGAGTGAGGAGCCGGTCACAAACTGAACATTGTAGCCACAACAGTACAATGCATGATGTTAATTTGTAATGAGTAAGTGGTATTTGTCCTGTATGTCCTATTTTTAACTGTGATGCAGTTATTACCAGGGCCTGCCCCCCTCTGAAATGGCGTTCACCTGTCCTGTGTGGAGGGACAGGTGGAATTCCGCTGACGTTCTGCGCCGCAGCGGGAGGCAGTTGTGAACCGCCATGCAACTCCTCATTGGATACCTTTGGGCCCAATGTGGTACAATTGCCAATGGTGATGTACGCCGGTGGTGACGGTATGCACCGCTGCGGACATGACTGCCATTTTCTATCTGATCACTCACTTGCTACCTGACCTTCAACAGGAGAGGACGTTCACTGCATGTGCTGCTGTGACCTGTGTCTGGAACCTACCATGGCTCGTGTGACTGGGGAAATGGCCCCTACCTTCACCTCGGCGGAGTTGGAGCGACTGGTGGATGGGGTCCTACCCCAGTACGGACTGCTGTATGGGCCTCCAGACCAACAGATGAGTACACTGTGAGCACGATGCATGTGGCATGAGTGCATGGAATGGTGTGTGTGAAGGCCTCGTGTGGGGGGGTGGATGTCCCCTGGGCGGCGTGCAGCTTGTGTGCTGGGCCCTGTGTGTGCAGCTGACGATGTGAAGGGATTTGTTGGGCCATAAGTGTAACAGGCAGGACGCTCTGACTGATACCATTTCTTGTGTTTATTTCTTAGCAGGTCAGCGCCCATCAAAAGAAGGGTATATGGAGTGCCATCGCCAAGGACGTGCGGACCCTTGGGGCCTACGGCAGACGGAGCACCCTCTCTCTGACACGATGGGAGGACCTGAGATGCTGGGCACGGACGCAGCGGAGGCCCAGCTGGGGATTGCCTCCCAACGAGGAAGGGGTGCCCGTTGAACCCTGACCCCCCTGTTGGCCTGCATACTGGCGGTGGCCTATCTGGAGCTGGATGGGTGCTTGGGGGCATCACAGCAGCCACAAGGGGGTGAGTACAGTGCCCATCATCACTACTTACGCATGGTAGGGAGGTACCTGGGAGGGGGATGTGTGTCAGTGGGTACCCCTAGGCCAGGCCTGACATTGCAGAGTAGGTCCCATGGTGGGCAGGGTTCTGAAGTGATAATCCTGCTACCCAGCTTGTAGGCATCCACAAATGGTCAGGGCTGTGTGGATCCAAGGTGTGCTATGTGCCCCTCCCCATGCCTTGGTGGCTAGCATTATCACAGGTAGTGCATTGCACGGTGCGTAGGGCTGTTCCCTGTGTGTGACGGTGGTGTGTACTCCAACGGTGGTGTAGGTGCAGCCATTGACCAAGTGCATCCTTTGTCTCTTCCCCCCACTTTTTGTTTTGTCATCCTGTCCTTTTGTGCATTAGCATCATCTCACGGAGGAGCAGAGGCACCGGCAACGGAGGGAGCTGCGTCCCACAGGACCCAGGGGGCAGAGTCCACCAATGCTGAGGGCACCAGTGGACGGAGGGCGAGGGGAGGACATCGGCGGAGACTGGAAGGGACAGTTCAGACACAGATACCTCCTCCTCTAGAAGCTCCCTGGTGGTGGCAGACACTTCTGTGCCCACCCCAGCTACAGGTACAACCGCCACCCCCGTACCAGCACTGCCCTCCCAGTAGCCCCTCATCGAGTTGTCCGTGCCCGCTCACCCAGGAGGGTGGACATCTCCTTCACCCCAAGCACCTCAGGCCCTGCCCCAGTTAGCCATGCTGCCCTGAGTGAGGAGGCTATTGACCTCCTGAGATCCATCTCTGTTGGCCAGTCAACCATTGTGAATACCATCCAGGGGCTGGCAGTCCAAATGCAACAGACAAATGCATTTCTGGAGGGCATTCACACTGGCTTGGCGGCCCAACAGAGATCAATCCAGGCTCTGGCCTCCTCTCTGATGGCAGCTATGGTCCCTGTTTCTACCGTCCCCCGTCCAACTTCCTCTTCCCAATCCCATTCCCCTCAACCCCAATCCCATTCCCCTCAACCCCAATCTATCCCAAGTACACAGGGACACAAGCATGCACACAGGACAACACACAAGAGTGGCACAGGCAAACACAAGCACCACACATCATCCCACAGGCACTCACACAAACACCATCCAGATGCAGATATACCAACTTCCACTGCCTCTACTTTGTCCCCCTCCTCCTCCAACCCCCTCCCATTTGTGTCTACACTCACACCTGCATGCACTACATCCTCATCCACTACCAGCATCACCACCACACCTAGCAGAACACACACCTCACTTGCAGACACCTCTACAACAGCCATGCACACATCCCTTGTGTCCTCTCCCACTGTGTCTGTCCCCCCCCAAGGCACGCAAACGCAAGCACTCAGGCACCCAACAGCCATCCACCTCACAACAGCATCCAGCCCATGCACCTGCACCCAAACACGGCAGACAGACACCTCCTACAACCACTCCTGTTTCCTCCTCTCCCAAACCTTCTCCCTTTTCCCGCCCCAGCGTCCCTAAGAAGCTTTTCCTCTCTACCATTGACCTCTTCCCTACCCCTCCCCCTTTCTTCATGTCTGGCCAGACAAGCTCCTCAGCCGCCCTGTCCACGGGCCTAGTCGTCTCCACACCCACTTGTGGTGGGAAAGGATCCAGGGCACCATCCAGCCTCAAAGAAAGTGTGCCTGCCCCAGCTGCTGCCCGGAAGGGCAAGGAGCCTGCCCTAGCTGCTGCCCGGGAAGGGCAAGGAGCCTGCACCAGCTGCTGCCCGAAAGGGCAAGGAGCCTGCCCCAGCTGCTGCCTGCAAAGACCCTGCCCCAAGTGTTGCCAGGAAGGGCAAGGGGCCTGCACCAGCAGGCAGGAGGGACAAGGAGCCTTGTGCAGAGACTCAGACTGAGCCCACCACCAACCATGGTTGTACAGCCATCTGAGGCTTCAGGGGATGGGCTGGAGCCTCCCCACCTACCTCCACCAGCAGCAGCACCACCACAAGCAGTGGGCAGCCATCCGAGGCTGCAGGGGATGGGCTGGAGCCTCCCCCCACCACCACCAGCAACAGCACCCCTACCACCACTGAGCAGCCGTCACTGCCGGATGACGGTATATAGTCCTGCCTCCATGGGCTGCTGTCTGGCCTCCCCCTTGCAAATCCTGTGTGTATGACACCCAGCTGAGAGACTGTGACCTTGCACTCCCCAGGATGAAGTGCACAGGGCACGATGCCCCCTCCAAAACCAGTGGGTAAGACATCCCCAACCTCAGCCTCCCCAGGATCAAGAGCACAGGACACAATGCCCCCTCCAGAACCAGTGGGTAAGACACCCACCAACCCCAGCCTCCCCAGGATGAAGAGCACAGGACACGATGCCCCCTTTAGAACCAGTGGGTAAGACACCCACCAACCCCAGCCTCCCCATGATCAAGAATACAGGGCACAATGCCCCCTCCAGAACCAGTGGACAAGTCACCCACTTGAGAGACTGTGGCCTTGCACTCCCCAGGACCAAGCACAGGGCATGTTGCCCCCTCCAGAGCATGTGGGCAAGTCACCCACTTGAGAGACTGTGGCCTTGCACTCCCCAGGACCAAGCACAGGGCATGTTGCCTCCTCCATAGCATGTGGGCAAGTCACCCACTTGAGAGACTGTGGCCTTGCACTACCCAGGACCAAGCACAGGGTATGTTGCCCCCTCCAGAACCAGTGTTTTTTTTCCATCTGCCGGCTGAGGTGCCCCCTGTTCCCCGCCCCCCTGACATGCCTGCCTATTTTCCAACTGATGCCCCTGCAGTTTTCTCTCTGTGTTGGTGCAGGTGACAAGTGGGGTCTTGGACATTGGCCTGTGGCCCTCTTGCCTAAGCACAATGAGGACTCGGCAGTGTCCCTTGAATAAGGACTCAGCAGTGTCCCTTGAACTGTACATATGTATATCCCATGAGATTGACTTTTTGTATTTCTACTGTGTTGTTATTATTGCAGTCACTTTATCACATTCCTGTAGTCCTTGCATTATTCCTCAGAAGTATGGGGTAAATAAGTTTTATTACTGCAGCTGATTGTGTGTATGGTGTTGGGGGTGTGTGTGTTGCGTGTGTCACTGTTGTTTCCTCCCCCCCTCCCTTGTGTGCTAGGCAGCTGTACTCACTGTGGTCGTCTTCACCGGCGTCGGTGTTCGTGGTGGAGCTGGACGTAGAATATCATAGGGAATATTTGAAGTTCAGGCTCCATGGCGGCGTGGTTCTTCCTTGTGTCTCCAAAGGTGAGTCCTTTCCCTTCTGTGTAGTGTTTCCGCCAGGCTTTTGATGTCGTTGGTACCGCCCCAGAAAAGGTGGTGGATTGATGTGTCTAAATAATGTTCTGTCTGGCTGTAGGCGGCTACCGCCATGGTGGCTGTTGTATCCTCCCTGGCGGTCGATGTGGAAAAGTGGCTGTCTATCTGAGTTCTCACTGACATGGTCATAATTTGGCGGTAGTTACCACCAGCCTGTTGGTGGTATTACCGCCACTTTATCACCGACCGCCAGGGTTGTAATGAGGGCCTATGTGTTGTTATATGCAGACTGAGCTACAGCACTGGCTGAAGGATTCTAATGGGCCTTCGTTAGTACCAAATGCGCTAGTACTCAAAAAAAACATTGCACAAGGATCATCTTGTAACAGTCATTCAGGTCAAAAATATTTATTGTTTGCATACAAAATTGTAATATTCATGATGTTTGTTTTGAGCCTTAAACCCTCTTGGCATATGTTTCCCCCTAGCAAATCACATTGCAAAAGGATTCCCTCACTAATGTTTTGTATTCTCTCTCTCCACTCTTCCAACCACTGGTCTCATGAACAGGACTCAAACCATAAGTCTGTTTAACAGTGAACTAAGCTGATGGCACACTGTATTCCCAGCTTTATTTCAGACTTTGTTTGGCAGGCTTTGTAATAGCATTGTGTGAAGGCTTCTGTTTGGTCTAAGACACAGGTCAGCAGAGCAATGTCATAACTTTTTTCTAAACAGACTTGATGCATGCACAGTTCAGTATCAAATCTCCCTCAGTGCCCATCTTGAAGAAGCCATAAGTTGAGTTTATGAGTATTTATCCTATGTTTGCACAGGTGACATCTATTGACCGAAATACCTGTACCTGGGAAAAAATTCTATTGGGTTTCACTTTTCTACATCTGTACTCTAGCCCATGTCTCTTCTTTTCTGCCATGATCTTTACCTTTCACAATCCACAGAGACAGTGTCTAAATACGCTATCATGTAGGACTATAGCATTCCCATGGGGCACAGCTAAGGGCCTCCACTTCTCTCTTCATTTGAGAGAAACAGTACTCTTGTACTTCAGAGAAATATATATTTTCTTTTACGTTCTACAAACCTATAAATGACTTAAATACACATGTGTTCCATTTTGCGCCTTTGACACATACATTCCCTAAGTGAAGTGCGCATACTGCTAAAAACCTATGTACCTCTATGTCTATAACATCTCAACATGCTCACTGTAAAGATGTTTTCTGATTGTTGAAGGCAGGCAAGTCCAATAGAGGAAGATTACCAATAAAATACTTTGTCAGGGAAGAACCAAAGAAAATGCTGAGTCTGAAAACTTACAATGCCACTTGTTTTCATTCACCACGTTTCTTTTTGTATATTGTTAATATTGTCTTCTCTTGTATCCTGGATTCCTATGAATCCTATAAGTATGTGTTTTAGTTAAATAACATTAAATGTTAATATGTCACCCAGGTCCATTTTATTTCAATGAGCAAGTCACTATAGTAAGAAAGATACAGTAAAATGAACTGTAGCACAAAGTCAGGACCCTATGAGTACTGGTGAATGTCACAAGATGCAAGTCTGTTTTTAAATACAAATTATATGAGCTCTTTGCTAGCATCTACTTTTCACACAGATTCATATCACTGTTGACCTTTTAATGTGAAGATGCATGAAATTATGTGCCAAATAAATATCATTGGTTGGTCAGATTACTAGTTATTTTTTTTAATTAGCTTTATTGTATATGATAGGAACATTTGTTACACCCAAACACAATTGCTGGTTTCAAAAGGAGGTAGTGTTTCACAAAGTAATTACTAACAAATGTATTTTTTTAAACCCTTCATGATGGACCCTCAATGGACAAAGTGTCAATCAGAGAATGTACTGCAGTCACAGAACCCTTAAGGAGATCCAACATTAACTTAATTTTTAATAATTTTGGAATAATCTGCAACCATTGAAACCTTTTCATAAAATTTATAACACAGTTGTCATTAAATTATTCAAAAGTATTGCATGATAGTTTGAAAGATGATAGAAAATAATCCATGTGCATTCTAATGTTGTCGTAATATCATCATAGAATAGTTCTCTCTCATTCTTAAATTGTCTTAATATAATCCTTGAATAATACACAAACATTCTGATGTTGTCCTGGAATTATCCTAATGCAATTAAGGCTCATTCTGAAGCTGCCTTGGATTCATCTTAATGTAATTAGGAGTTATCTTGAAGTTGTCCTGGAATCATCCAGGAGTAATTCACACTCATCCTGAAGTTGTCACTTAGCATTCCTGGAGTTGTAAGAAATCATCACACATTTTAAGTTGAAGTAATCAGAATCTCATCTTGTGGTACATTTGGGGATGACACTAGAGTCTTTTCATTTAAATATTTTGCCTTATACACATACTTCAGGATGGCTTTGGATGACTTCACCAGATAAGTACAGGAATAGCCCAGCTAAAGATCTTGGATGACTTCAGAATAACTCCAGGAATATCTTCCGTTATGACTTGGGTCAACTGCAATAATAATTACCAGTTGCATTTAATACACCACAGAAGCACAACTGGGAGCTAACGTTATTTTATTCCATCTCCGATTTCCAGGTAACCAAGAATGACTGTTAACAGCTACAGTCCAGACATTCACACTCACGCATTCCAAGATCAATACAAAGCAGAGAAGAGGATGGAAATGGTTGAGGGGGGTTGGGGGAAACAGAGGGACACAAATAAAGTTCACAACAAGATATGTGCATTACCTTATGAGAACCAACACAATCCATTTGTTTAAAATGCAACACATCATCCTTCTTCATAAAAAAATACCTTAAAATCCTTGCATAAGTTTCTATGAGTATGCTCTAGTGCGAAGAACATTTTTGAATCAATCCGCAACAGACCCTGAGTCTCTGTAAAGTGGTTACAGTATAATGGCTGCTTTTCCCAGGACTCAAGGTGTTGTTTACTCCATCTTAAACAGAGTGACTTATATTGTTTTGAATAGTTGGACTGCCCCACAGTAACATATGAAGATAATCATCAATAGATTAATCAAAGGACCTTGAAAGACTGGTACTCTGAGGTGAGGCATCAGAATTTATATGCTTAGATACATGCTTAAAATTCGAACACTTTTCACCTTGTGTGTTAACGCTTCCTTTGCTTAACCTGACTACTCTAATGGGATTACTGAACTTGCTCTTTCCTTTTTCTACACTCCTTGGATTGCAAATCCTGACCTAGAGCCTGATTTAGAGTTTGGAGAAAGGGTTTACTCCATCTCAGACGTGACGGATATCCTGTCCACCATATTACGATCGCATTATCACTGATGGAGATCGTAATACGGCCGATGGGATATCTATCACTTTGTGTCTTAGTAACCGTCCACCATACTCTAAATCAGAATCTAAATCCCCTATCTTAATGTCAGAAATTTTAACTTTGTGGAATCATGATAATGAGCTTTTGATTCATTTCTCCCCCTTCCCCGGGCTGCCTTTGGCCATGGGGACCCCATATCCTGGGGCCTGCCACATTTTTTAAGGGAAGGGGTGCCCTCCTCGAGCCGCTAGCAGCCCTGGGGACCCCATGCCCCAGGGCTTCTGAACTCAAGAAAAAAGGAAGGGAGCCTTGCTGCCCTCCTCCCTGAGACATTAATAGTCCCAGAGACCCCAACCCCCAAGGCCAGCTCAAATGCTATATTCCTGGGGGTCCAACTCTGGGATATAACATTTTCCCTGCCTGCACGGGCAAGTAAACCTGGTAAACTCGGTGGGAGCATTTTGAAATCTCCTGCGAAGCGGAAACAAACACAAAATATGCTCCCAGCGGACATGAAAAATATTCCTGCTCTCTGGGAGTGTACTTTTTATCTGTTTCCCTGCATTATTTGAAGCATGGACCGAAACAGAGGAAAATGCTGCTCCCGCCTGCCCCTTTTCCTTAGTATGATGCAGGGGGATGGGATCCCTGGGGCCAAAGTCTGCCTAGGGGGAGGCACTTGTCTCCTCACCCCCTAATAATAGTGCCAGGCTAAAATCATCCTGAGGGCCGTGTGTCCCCCCCCAAATGAGAACACAAGGCCAGGGAGGATGGGGTGCCTGGGGCCCAAATTGGCCCAGAGAGTGGGGCGTGCCCCCTCATGATCACAACAGGCCTCAAGGGATGGGGTCCCAGGGGCTGATAATGGCCCATGGAGGGGAGTTGGTTTCCTCTAACAATAATGCTTGGCCCCGGGGATGGGGTCCTCAGGGCCAAACTCAGCCCTGGGAGGTGAGGCCGCATGCCCCTCTCCTTAACAATAATTCCAGGACCCAGGGTATGGGGTCCACGGAGCCGAGATCAGCCCACACAGGGGGGGGCGCGGCCGCCCTCCCCTGAAAATATTGTGGCCAAGTGAATGAGGTCCCCAGAACCAGGCCCTCTGGCCAACCAGCCAGAGGGTACAGACAAAGGCTGTGTGCAATGTAGGGTTGGCTGCCTTTGGGGGCCAACTACCAACCCCCCAATGGCATGGTTGAAGGCCTGACGCATAGTGGAGTTGGCTGCATGTGGGGGTTGGCCACAGGCCCGTCCCTGTTTGCCAACCCCCCACCATACTTGACTAAACACCCTGATCAGTATACGGTTGGCTGCCTTTGAGAGGGGGTATTGGTTTTACATACTGTAACGGTTACTTAACATTAAACAAATCCTAGAGATTCACTGCAAAAAACAAAGGTTGAAGTAATGTTACAGTTAGGCGAAATGTTCAGTGACAAGGTAATGTTTTGAACTCCAAAAATAGTTATCTCAAGTAACTATAACTCGTGCCCTAAGGTCACTATAACTCACGTCATGCACTGCTAATTACCTGACAAATTACATCACTCATGACATCTTCTATTACACCATTCATAATATCCCTGCAACATTTGCAGTGAAATCATTGATAAGTTAACTGTGCATGGCAGGGCACGAGTTATAGTTACCCTTGGGCACGAGTTATAGTTACTTGAGATAACTGGTGAATATCTGGGGTTTTCAGAGTTTAAAACATTACCTTGTTACTGAACATTTCACCTAACTATAACGTTATTTTAACCTTTGTTTTTTTGTGAACACATGTATAAATACATATTTATATTTCTACATCTAGGTATGGTTATTTTTGTTAATAGTTATCAAGGAAGAGGTGTTTCACTGAAATTGAGCTAGACTTGACTGAACAAATGTCTCCGAAATGTCCGAGATACAGTGGAACGCACAATGGAATTTCTTTGAATGGAGTTAAAAATAGCATCCATGGCCAGAGAGAGGCTTGAAATGCCATAAGGATGTGCCTTTTTCTCAACAGGAAGGCACAATGGAGATATTATCCTTAAATTCTTCTGGGGTGGGAAAATGAAAGCAACTCCCCACGATGGCCCAGGATGATGAAAAACATGCAATGAGGTTGAAGCTCTCTACATTGCTAACTAGAAGTAACTCCTCCTTCCAAGAATTAGCAACAGCACAGCTGCAGGCATCAATGAGGCAACACTCCACCTGGCAGGAATGGAAGCAGGAGTGGAAAGGCATCTCGCTCCTCATCACCAGAAAGCTCCCATGTTGCATCTAATAAACCACCAGTGGCATAACAATAGCCCCCGCAGCTTCCAGGGTGAGGGGAACACCTGAACTTCATGGGGCCCCCTCAGTACAGTACCCTGGCCTGAGAGGACATGACTGAGTCGCGAGGGCTCCCATCCATGTACTTTGCAGGGGGCCCCCTCAAGTTTTGTTACGCCATTGTGAAACATAGAAGTGTGATTTTATTCCATCTCTAATTTCCAGGTAAGAAAGAATTACCTTTAACAGCTATGGTCCAAATGTTCACACTCACATTCCATAATCAAACCAATGAAGAGAAGGAACAGAGGACGGGGCAGGGACTAAGAGGGAGAGAAATGCAATTCAAATCAAGATATCATATGTATTACCTTATGTACATCATAACAATGCATTTGTTTACATGATTAACCCATACATGGCAACATTTTAGAAAAGAAAACTGGGAAGTTTTGGAAAGGAAATCAGGGAGAATGTATTTTTCCCTTGACGTCAAATTGAAACTGACACAGTTTTAGCCTGGAGACAGTTAAAAAAAAGTCATTTTTGGCTTAAAACATCTGGGGTGTCGTACATGAATCAGGTCTGTTGCATGCATGTAAACCAGTTAGTTGTGCTATTTTTCTTGAAGCGTTAGGTAACAACTGCTAAGAAACAACAGAAATCTGAATTTACCAAGAGCTATTCCTGGAAAGTCCTCATTTTCTTAAAGGCACAGAGGCAAGGTTTATGCCTTATTTCTTGCTATTATTTACAAAGTAACCAAACAAGCAAACAGTAAAAGAAGGGAATCAAAACTGTAGTTCCCAGCAGTCTTTTGCTGTGACAACTAATGTATACCACACAGGTGCATCATTATCCCAGTATAAATAGTATGATTATGGTATGATTATGGCCCGCAGCATTCTTTTTCTTGATGCTGAAACAGTTAGTCCAACTTTTGTAAGAACAGAAACAGAATAAAGCAGATTCAGATAAGCATTATCAGCAAGGACACAATCCAGTTTCTGAAAACCTTGTCATCACTTGTTTGGTTAGACAACTGTAAATTGACCTAGAAAAAAACAAGCAAAGAGAAACTGGGAAAAAGAGGACAGGATCAGATCAAAGTTTTATGAAAGCAGTGGGATTAAACTCACCTCTGTGTATTTAATAAAATTCAGACTTTCCAGCAATAGTTCTTGGAAAATCTTGATTTTGTTCCAAGAAACAGAGGCTCCTACTATGCTTTTTAAAGCTTGTTAATAACTTTAAATGTGGCATCAGAAATAGAGTTACAACATAATGATTTAAAAGTTGAAATAGAAGACTTATTAGCTATTCTTAAAATGTCTTCCAGTCTAGCAGCCACCCAAAAAGTTTTAAAAGTCATAGCTCTGCTTGAAGATTTGGCTCTAAAGATGGAAATCTCCACCTCTGCCTGCAAAGTAACCCATTTGATCTGTATGGATAATGTTGCAGAAGTGACAGGAATGAGGT
This sequence comes from Pleurodeles waltl, assembly GCF_031143425.1. Classification (NCBI taxonomy): domain Eukaryota; kingdom Metazoa; phylum Chordata; class Amphibia; order Caudata; family Salamandridae; genus Pleurodeles; species Pleurodeles waltl. The sequence goes on from NC_090444.1 coordinate 934,245,685, forward strand.
TTAACATAGGAACTGAGAAGTTTTCCAAATTATGTTTTGCGAGCAGTTGTATGAATTTCTTCTTTGGGTAAATTGACAGTACAAATTTTCACTTGGATCACTTAAGCAGGATATTCCACTGAAGATGACAAGGTTTTAGTTCTTACCTTAATATTAAAGAGAACTCTGTGAGGAGTATGTTGCGTTCCAGAAAGATCCAGTGTTTTACATTGGATACTCTTTTATAAAAGACCAAACATAGGGCCTAAATCATATATTGGTGGATGGATTATTCTGTTACAATGGTGAAGGATATCCCATCCGCTGAAATCTAAATCCCATAAGATATAATGGGATTGTGGTTTCAGCAGACGAGATAGCCGTAACCGTTGTGACGGAGTAATCCATCCGTCAATATCTAAATCAGGCCCATAATACTGTTGTGAATTTAACAGATAGAGCTCTTAAAGATAGCACACAGTTATTACGCCAGTCAATAAAAGAGATTTGGAACTAAATTAACATCCTATACCCAATTATACTTACTATAAGGAGGACTACGTACCTGAACTTCTCATAACGTTATGTGAATTAGAATATGTTCTCCAACAGGTTTACTATTAACATGATAGCGTTGAAAAGAAATAGCAAATCTGTGTACGTTTATAGTTCCGTATGAGCGACCTGAAGATGCTATATGATCTATGTAGTTACCAACTCCAGAGACACCTGCTGAAATGGCATCAGAGCCTTATCCCATACTGCAATGATTTATAACCTTTAGTAATACTTGGGGCACAAGCTTTATTGATGAGGTCAATAGTTTATTCCAAAAGGCCTGGGGTTGACCAGGAAGTCCTGACACCCTCCATGCCATAAACTGAAAATTGCTGGCCAAATTAGTTGTGGTAGAGCCCCAACAGGTTCTGGAGGAGCTATGGAAAGTTGAGTAGAAGAACTGGAAATTATATGGTCATGTGAAGAAGACTTGGATGCCAAATCTAGGACTGCCAGAATGGAGTAATTATGGGCATCTAAGACAATTCTCGCCTTATTTTTGTTAGACATCTGCAAGTCATTAGAAAAGGTGGAAAAGCATGAAGGTGTTGGTGGTTCTAGATTTAAAGAAAGTTGTCCATGGCTGTGCCTAATGGATCCATTCTCCAACTGTAAAATTGGGGATGTTGGTTGTTCACTTGAGAAGCAAATTGATCTATTGCAAAAGGACCCTACATTTTTTTTATTTAAAGGGACACTTCAATGTGTAATTTTCAGACACTGAGGTGGAACACCAATCTGCCACTGAGGTCATCTGTCCTGGAATAGATTCTGTTGTGACCGATATGTGGCAGAGGAGACAAATCTCCCAAAAATTGTTTTGCTAGGATTGCTAATAGTTTGGACCGAGTGCCTCCAAGATGATTAATATACCAAACAGGTGTCAAATTGTCCATTGAATAGAACAGCAAATTTGTTTTTTTTGTAAATGATTAGATCACAAAGGAGCCTGCAAGCAGATCTAAATAATTCTAAATAGTTTATGTGCATTGCATGCTCCTCCTTTAACCATATGCCTCCAGTCAAAGAATCTTGCAGCTCTTTCTGACCAGCTTGCATCTGACTCTAATAGTAGATCTGGAGCAGAAATTAAGATTGATATTCTATTCCATGTTTGAAGGTGTTCTATCCACCAATGACCTTCTTCCTTTGATTCCTAGGAAATCTATTGATTGCAAAGGAAGGAGAAAAGATGTCTCTAGGTTGATAATGAACCCCACTTTTTTCCAGGAATAAGATTGTGAATTGCAGTTTATTCAACAAAGTAACTTTGACTTGGGAAAGTAAAAAAATGTCACCTAAGTAAGTGAGGAGATGAAAACCCAGTCAGCGTTGGTAGGCTACTACTGATTTTAAGAGTTTGGTGAAACACCGGACCAAGGATATTTGAGCTAGGAGTTGCTCTTGAAATTGATGGAATTTGTGATGAATAAGTATAGAACGATAGGCATCTTTCAAATCCAAACAAACCATCCAGTCGGATGGTTGTAAACAATCTCTGAAGTGGAGAATGGTTTCTATATACTATAGAATGGCTGAACTGGTGTAGGGTTGTCACTAGTCTTACTGCACCTTTTTTAAAGAGATTCTGTGCATCTTGAGAGATAAAAGTGGAATCTGTGCAGTAAAAATGGATTCTGTGAGGGAACTGAGTCTGTATCGGTCTTGATGAAACTCTATTTGTTAACCCATGACCATTTGTAGATCCCAGTGAGCTGTAGTTAACTGACACCATGGTTATAAAAATGGAGATCTCCTGGCTGCAAACATTATTGAAAGTGGACTGACAGTTACCAATAGCAGCGTTTGCTTTGGATTGACTTTTGTTATTGAATCTACCATCCCTTCTCCTTTGGGGTAGAATGTCGGTCTCCCATACTGAAAGTATGGATGTGCTCTGTGTTGGAAGTATTGGTATCTAGAGTCATATTGTCCTTGACTGGCAGAATGGCCCTCTTTCCTACCAGTTTGAATAAAAGCACATTAGCCAAAAACTGTTTTATAAATAATTCTGGGCTTTTTCAACTGAATTTAAAGTTCCACATATTCTGAAATCTCTTTAAAGAAATTATTCCAATTAATTTGCCTTCATAGCTAGGCCCTCCTCAACAGTTTCCAACTCTGAAAGCTTCAGGTCAAGTTTTAAAAGTAAGGCCTTGCATCGCTCTACAGAAATGGTTGTGTTGGCATTGACAATTAAGCTAATAGCCCTTTGTGTCCAGTTGGTTAATCCAGAAGTGTCCATGGAGATCATGCTCTCTTTTGCCTCTGCTGAAGCAGGTGTTTTAATAAAAATATTAATGAAAATTCATGTATTCTGAGTGATGGATTTGCATAGAAAATGTAATAATATAGAGAAAAATAATGCACGCATTTGAAAATGTGTCCACATGAGTGCTGGCCAATGTTCACGAAGTATACTTATTAATATGAAACATGGAGCTTTTCTTTGATTAATGTAGTAATACATCACATTGAGGGTTATGCATTATCTATTAGCTTTATTAACTGGAGGCCTTAACTTATAGGCGGTCCTGGCCTAGTTTCACAGCCTCATGTCAACCTGTATTTCTAAACCGATTAATAAAATGTCTGCTAAGAGAATTAAATTGTGATATTCCACTGTGCTGACCAAATGTGCTTGTAGCTAGAAGTCTTTCTCTTGAGAACCACTTGCCAGAAGATGCTTTTCTTGCTAAATGTAACACTGTAAGTGTGACATGTGTAAGACTGACTTTTTCAGGAGGAGAACAATGAAGACACTGACTGGAGTACAAGCTGCAGCAATATTGTTACCTGAGGAGCCGGAGGACATTACAAGAATAGCCAATCAGCGACATGTGAACCGAGTACTAGTAGAAATTATAAATTTGAAGTTTTAGTTTTATTGGACAAAGTGTGAACATGCGATCCCTTGGCTAATAGGGACTTAGGATGTTATTTTAGGAAATCTACCTTAGCTAGACTGCACTGAGAAGAAACCACCATTTGCCATTCGCCATTCTCCCCATTCTTCTTGAGGGTTTACCTCTATTCTTTCGAACTGCTTAAAGACTTTGCCTTTTCTGAACTTTGATGCTGAATGCTGATGCCTTGCTGACCAAACTGATGTCCTGATGACGAAGACTATCTTAGCTTGCTGATCCATTTGAGGAGAGGTATATTATCACTGATGAGTTCCTTAAAACTGTTTGCTTTTTCTTTCTAGGTACCAACTGTACTATTTTGATAGAGCCATAGTTAGATGTTTTCCAAATTTGTGTTTACTAAATGGTTTTGCATGAAGCCCAACATGCTGATGCTAATCTGGTGTTAGATAGGTTTCCTTACTAATGAAAGTCTGCTACAGGAAGTAACGTTTGATGTCTTTTCTTTACTGAATCTAAATGTACGTGATATAGTGTGCACAATTGTTTTTGTTATTAGTTTGCACTGTAACTTTAGAATGTGTAGTGGTTCAAGCTTTGAGTAGATTACATTTCTTTCGCTGCTTTGGACTGCCAGTGTTCTTTCTGTATGTTTATCATTTGCTTTTGAGATTATCTTACGTAGCATTAGCATTGTTAATATAGGGAAATAAATATTCTAATTTTTACTAAAGGTGTGGTTATTCATGACTGAAAAAGTAATGGAGTGTGACAATTACTGACTTCAATTGATTACTAGTGCTATTGATTATCATTGATTATTATTGCTATTGGTTGATTATTGATTATTGATCTATGTGTACTGGATTTATGAATTTATGGTGGGAACATGTTAAATGCGAGTCAAAAGGTTAATCGACTTATTCACATTCTCTTGTAAGTTTACTTTCTAAGTTCAGATGCGTTAACACCTCTCAGTGATTTAGAAGCTCTTTGGGGACCCATGTCATCTAAACGTTTCTCCTCACAAGCCAACCACATCCTGTCATTCCCGTTTTTTTCTAAAGTTTTACCATATTATGTAAAAAATGTCAACATTTTCTGATCTGTCACTGGGATGAAAAGAATGTGGTCCTCCACTAAAGGTCTTTGATGTTCAGACATTATTTTTTTCTTTTCCTTATCACCTTGTACAGTGTTGATCACACTTTCAGCTTGAACTTAGGCAGTGCACATGTGCTGTCTCTCGATATGGGGTAATCGACTTCAGTGGACTTTCACTATGCCCAACTCACTCTCATCACTTTCATTCATTCCTTGGCCTGCCTTTCAAACTTCCTTTGTTTCTTTGGTAAACGCTTGCCTTTTTGGCTGTTTTGTTACTGCTTTGGAGACTTACATTGTTACATTGATTGATAGGTTACAGTCAGTTCACTACTTTTTCTTCTGCCTAGGGCTTGTTTTGTTAGTTTGCTGCTCCCTATCTCTTGAATGGTTCGTTTCAGCACGCTTGGCTCCTGTCTGCGAAACACACTCAGCTGACACCTTTTGCAAACCAGAATGTAGCTGTGTATGCGTGTGTAAATAATGTTCCTGATACTCTTTTGGAGCCAACGCAGCTCTGCGCCATGCTTCTTGTTTCATATTATTGTACTTTTATCAATTAACTGGCCCTTGTATTGAAAAGTATTTTTTCGAGTTTTTCTTAATGCATAGGGAAAGCAGACGCCTAGACTAGAACCCAGCTTCCCAGTTCCAAACTCGGCAGCTCTCAATGTTATGCCACATCCTCTCTCCGTTCCCCAAATGGGTAATTGGATATTAGCTAGACTAGTAGTCACTTGACATGAATTGCTATTGTTCCTCTGGAATATTTTACATTTACGTTTTATGGGCCTATAAAACAATAGGATAGCTATTATTAATAATGGCATCTGTTAAATGCATTCTTGCTGTATTTGTAATGAGCTGAAAATCACCACGAGGCAGCTTCAAGGCACAGGTAGCTATAATCAATTAAACCGAGATTGAAAAAAACAACATAAAACGACCATGCAAGACGAATTTAAAAATTAAATAAAAAACAAACTGCCTCTCGACTGAGCAGAAATTTAGAATTCAGTCACAAAATGCCTTCAAATTGTTGTAATTATTCAGAAAAATACTTTTAAATGTCAATAAACAAACTCACTAGGCTGGACAGTGTCTACAGAGATGGGGCAAACCTAATCGGGTATCACAAACACATTAATTACTGTAACCTGTGCATAATGCCACTATTAAGGCAGCACAGCACCCAGGTTAATGTGCTGCATGGTTATACACGTATAAGGTCCCAATGGCGAGACCTATTTGCTATGCCAATGCTTGTTTCATGGATATATTCTTCTATGTGCTGTAAAGTCGAACAATACAAAGATAAGGAATAAAATGAAAGGGGAAGGCTCAAATAAAAATGCTCCTGATTAGCATCCACAGTTTCTTTAGCCCAAGAAGACATTTTTTTTTAACTTTGGCTAACTTTTAACTATGTTTTCATAATACGAAAGCAACTACTTTCATCTCCGAAATAACTCTGCCTAAGCTCTTCCATCCGCTTCCACATCTAACTCACCAAACCTCACTTTACTACCATGATCTCCCAAACAACCCTACTAAATTCACCCTCATTTATCTCACCCTGCTACTATGATCTCCCTAACCCCTTCCACAGACTCTCCCCTCCTCCATCCCCCTTTACTCATCCCAAGCCTAAATCCTATTACTATAAACTCCCAATTAACACTTCTGGATTCTTTCCTCCTCCACTGCTCCATTACTCAAGTCAATCTAACTAACAAACTCTCATATCCGCGGCTCAAATTAACTTATAAAAATAATAAAACTGTACTCATATTTCCCGATACTAATCCATCACTAATTCTTGTTGGGTTCCAGAGTAGCAGGGTGAAAAGATGTCAAATTGGAATTATCGTCGGATTACGCCACCTCAGATAAACAACATTTCCCGGTTTTAAGTTCGACTTCCTGTTTGGTGGGGTGAGTTAGGGGTTGGATCGTCATCATAAAAGCAGGAATTATCATCTTTAGTCAAATTGCTGTCAACGTCATTAGTCACATGGGTAGAACCTGCCAACTCTGAAAACCTACAAAAATATGTGACATTTTTGATTTTGTCTTACACTTTAAGGTGCAAAACTGCGATAATGCAGTTTTGCACCAAAAAGTTTACCTCCGGTTTGTGCCATTGCTTAGCGCCAGCTGGGCGCCATATTTATGGCGCAAACCAGCGCTAAGCTTGGGCTAGCGAAACAAAAATTACGCTAGCCGCGTGGGAGTGGGGTATGGAATAGGAGGTTGCATGTCAATAAAATGACATTAGGCTGTTTGAGGCAAAAAAATGCCTCTAACCAGCCTAGCGTCATACCCTGATGCACAACCATCCATATCACATAACTCCTGTCTTAGAAAAAACAGGAGTCATGCCCACCACCCTAATGGCCAGCAGAGGGGACCAGTGTCCCCTGGGCATGACCATTGCACCCATTGCCATGCTGTGGCACAATAAATACTTACCTATACTTACCCTTCCTACCTGGGATGGGGAACCCCATGCTCTGGTGTCCCTCTGGCGTGGGTGGGGCCGTTCCTGGGGTGTGGTGTGGGCACCTGTGGGCCCATTCCATGGCCTTTAGGCATGGAAATGTGTCCACAGGTCCCCTAATGCCTGGTCTGTGCTAGGCATTAAATAATGGTGCTAACCATGTTAAACACCATTATTTAGGTCCGCCTCCCACGTGTGTCATTTTAGCACGGGGATAAATATGGTGGTATGCGGATTGCACCATTTTTTGGATGGGAACGCATACCTTGCATCTCATTGACGCAAGGTGGGTTCACTCATCCGAAAAATGGCTCTGACTCCAATATTTTGACATTAGATGTGTCTAGCGTCAAAATATAAATATGGAGTTAAGTTTGCACTGAATATGCATAAAAAATAATAATACAAATTCGGCGCAAACAGATTATAAAGATGCCCCTAAATGGTTAAAGAAAAATAACATTTTTACACAATTTTGGGGCTTTAGGATGTATTTTGGCCTGCTACTACAAGCAGTAAGAGTCAAATAAAAAAAAGTATATTTTTCCCAATGTCCTGGATAATGGAGTCCATGAATTCATTATCAGCAGTTTATATAGGGTAAATAATACAGTGTTTTAGTTGTTTTTCAAATCTATGTATCAATAGGGAAAGAAATAGTGACTACATGTCAAAAACTGAGAAAGAAAACAGACAAAACATATTTCCAGAAATACTGAGGCCCAAATGGATACTTTTTTGCGCAAAACTGCGCTAACACAGTTTTGTTTGGAAAAGTTTACTGCCGGCTAGCGTCATTCCAAGACACCGGCCAGGCATCTTATTTATGGAGTGGCGCAATCCGGCGCAAAGGGTTAGCTAACGTCATGGAAAATGACGTCAGCCGGGTGGGGGTGGCGGTATGGGAGAAGGGGGTTTTGCACCAAAAAATGAAAGTAGGCTGGTTAGAGTATAAAAAAAGATGACTCTAACCCGCCTAGCATAATTTCTTGACGCAAAACCTACCATACCACATGACTCCTGTCTTCTGGGCATGACAGGAATCATGCCCACTACCCCAATGGACAGCAGAGGGGACAAGGGTCCGCTGGGCATGGGCATTGCACCCAGTGCCATGTAGGGGGGCCCATTTCAGGGCCCCAAGTAGCACTTTAAAAAAATAATAAAATACTTACCTCTACTTACCTGTACTTACCTGGGTTGCTGTCCCCCAGCGTCCGCTGTCCCTCTGGTGTAGGTGGGGGTGTCCCTGGGGTATGGGGAGAGCACCTGTGGACTTATTCCATGGTGTTTCACAATAGACATAAGCCCACAGGTCCCCTAACCCCTGCCCTGACCCATGTGTTAAATAATGGCGCTAAGCAAGCCTAGCACTATTATTTAGGCCCGCCTCCCTCCTGTGCATTATTTTTGCAAGGGAGGATAAATAAGGCGCCTGGGCCTTAGAGTCATTTTTTGCCCGGGAATGCCTACCTTGCATCTCGTTGATGTAAGGTAGTTTCCCACTAGCAAAAAATGACTTTAACTGCAAAACTTTGGCGCAAGACGGGTCTAGTGCCAAAGTATAAATTTGGAGTTAGGTTTGCACTGAATTAGAGTAAAAAAACATGAAGCTAATTCAGCGCAAAGCAAGTATAAATCTGGGCCTGATACTTTTTTCCTAAGGGGAAATATGGCCTTTTTTATAAATATTGTGAGGGAATGGGCAAGGAGAGGTTCTTTAATAAACTTGGCATGTATATAATGGCCTTGAGAGAGACCACTGATTGAGGACACAGGCGTGGGCAGACCATGGATTCTTATTTCTGAGGAGGTAAATAGGGGCAGGTTAAGGACCCTAGTGCCAAACGTTGCAGTACAGCATGGAAGGTCTGACTCTCAGCAAGCTCTGACGACGGAGTGAAGAGGAAGCTTGAGTAAGAAGAAGCTCAACACACAGAAGTGGCCCTACAGATCAGGTATGAGGTATGTCTCTAGTGCCAACATGTGGAAAAAGATGACGAGTTATGTAAAATTTGGGTTATTAGTTGACAGTGGGTGAGAACCCCCCAAGTAATAAGCACAATCAGTTGTTAAACCTGTCAGCTCTTGGCATGGTTTCCCCTGTCGTTTTGCTTCTGACCTCCCAATTTTGATCCTGTGCTGACTTTAGTTTTTGCTGGCTGTAGGACTCTGGGCACTTTACCACTGCTGGCCAGCACTAAAGTGCAAGTGCTCCCTGTCTAAATTGTATTGGTGATTGGTTTATCCCTGATTGGCATATTTAATTTAATAGGAAGCAGCTAGTAAAGTGTACTGTGTGTGACCAGGGCCTGTAAATCAAACACTACTAGTGGGCCTGCAGCACTGATTGTGCCACCCAAATGAGTAGCCCTGTAAACATGTCTTAGACCTGCCACTGCAATGTCTGTGTGTGCAGTTTTAAGTTGCCATTTCGACCTGGCAAAAAACCTTCCCTTTTACTACATGTAAATCACCCCTAGAGTAAGCCCAAGGCAGCCCAATGGGCAGGGTGCAGTGTATTTAAAAGGTTGGACATGTAATGGTGTGCTTTACATGTCCTGATTGTGAAATACTGCTCAACTCGGTTTTTCTGTTGCAAGGCCTATCTCTCCCATAGGGTAACTTGGGGATTGCCTTGAAATATCTTAAGTGTAATTTCTCATTGGGAGCAGATAGAGATCTGGAGTTTGGGGTTTCTAAACTCATAAACTAAAATTACATCTTTTGGTGAAGTTGGTTTTTGAATTGTAAGTTTTAAAATGCCACTTTTAGAAAGTGGTCATTTTCTTGCATAACTATTCTGTGCCTCTGCTTGGCTGCTGAATCCATGTCTGGGCCAGACTGACCGTTGGGCTGTTTGTGAATTCACTCTAGACAGTGACACAAAGGGAGCTGAGGTGTGTCCTGCACATCCTGATGAGGCTTCATGGGCTGGAGTGGGAGGGAGGAGCTGACACCTGCACCTGAAAGGGCTATGCCTAACATCACACAATACAGTCTCCCACTCTCTAGAGAGTGGCAAGGAAGAGGTAGGGTCATATGCACTGCATAGACTTTCCTTTGAGGTTTGCCTACTTCAAAGGCAGAAATGAGTATAAGTATTGGACTGCTGACCTCCAATATTAGAACAATTCTGGGTCACGAGGAACCTCTGCCATGGAGAAGATCTGTGAGGAAAGAGTACAGCCCCTTTGCTGTGTGCGCTTTGCTGGGTTGGGCTGCAGTTGCTGTTTCTGCCTTAGAGAGGGTAAAGACTGGACTTTGCTATGTATCCTGCTTGTGAAGTTTCCCCAAGAGCTTGGACTGAACTTGTCTCCTGTTAAGAAGTCTCAGTGAGATCAAAGACTTCATCTGTCAGCACCTGGACTCTCTCGCTGAGACCCTTGACTGGCCAAGTGGTGGCACATCCAGTCCCTGGGCACTTAGAAGGAGAAGCTGGAAAACCTGAGAGAAAATCCACACACCATAGCTGAGCAGCAGAAAAATTGACACATCGCCTGTACCGCAGCTGAAAAATTGATGCAGTGGCAGTGAAACTGACGCATCGCCAGCTTAGCATGGATTCATCATTGCCATGCGTCTGGATTTTCCACGCATCGTCCCTGGGTGTCAAATCTTCAACAACACCGCATGGACCCGAGGCTGCCTGTCCGGAAATCGATGCATTTCCTTCCCTGCGAGTAAGGAATCAACACTTCACTTGCTTTTCACACCATCGCCATTTCAGCTTTATTTTTGATGCATTCCAGGTGCTTTGTGCTAAAGCAGCCCATCCATTGATTTTCATGGATTAAGACTCTTTTTTACCTCAAAATTTGATATCTTTACTTGTGTATGTTGTTTGATTTAGATACATATTGGCTATTTTTCCAAACTAGTGTGGAGTCCTTTTGTGGTGTTTTCACTGTGTTACTGTGTGTGTATGTACAAATACGTAACACATTGCTTCTGAGATAAGCCTGACTGCTTGTGCCAAGCTACCAAGGGGGTGAGCAGAGGTTATCTGTGCTGTGTATCTCCCTTACCCTGACTAGAGTGAGGGTCCCTACTTGGACAGGGTGCAAACTGATTGCCATTTAGAGACCCCATTTCTAAAATTGGTGATCAGCGGTGAGGATAGGACTTGTATTTGTATTTGTGATACTGTGACTGGTGTACACTTCTGTCTTATTGAAGACCATTACGCAGACACATAGGCCTTAATTACAATCCTGGCGATTGGTGTTAAAGCGGCAGTAATACCACCAACAGGCAAGCGGTAAAAAAAATTGGATCATGACCATGACGGAAACCGCCAACACAGACAGCCACTTTAACACTCTGACCGCCACAGCGGTAGCAACAAACACCGCGGTGGTAACAGCCAGGCGGAAGACAATGTACCGCCCACCCCATTACAACCCGCCCATCCGCCAGCTTTTCTGGGGCGGTACCCACGCCATCAAAAGCACGGCGGAAACAGTACTTGGAAGGGTAACCAAACACCTCTCGACACTCAACGAAGAACCAGGATGCGATGGAGCCCGAGCTGCACGTCCTTCCCATTCTGGTGTATTTTCTCACATATCAGGAGCACCAACGGCGGCGACGTCTACCATAGTGAGTACAGCACCTAGTAGACGGGGGAGAAAAAAGAGAGTGACATACACACGCAACACACAACATTCCCACCCCCACCCTCACCCCCAACACCATACACACAAACACATGCAACAACATTAAATATACACCCTGTAACCCTCTGGAAGAACGCAAGTACAAAAGGAATAGAGTCAAATTAGTGTAATATGAGAATTCTCGAGTAATACGTTCATAAATAAATAAACAGTATGTACAATATATACAATATATACAAAATGAGGGACAATGTCCACACAAAATTAGTCTGTGGCCCACTGGGCCATAAAACATAGGCCAAGTCCACACTTGGCTCCTGCCTCAAAACTGAGAGAACACTGCAGGGGCATCAGGTCGAAAACACACAGGCACCTTAGGGGGACGGGGATGGGGGCACCTCAGCCAGAAGATGGTACAACACCACTGCTCCTGGAGGGGGCTCCATGCCCACAGCGATGTCCTGGGGAGTGCAAAGCCACAGTCTCTCAAGTCTCTCAAGTGGGTGGTTTTCCCACTGCCTGGTCCTGGGGAGTGCAAAGCCACAGTCTCTCAAGTGGGTGGTTTGCCCACTGCCGGGTCCCGGGGAGTGCAAGGCCACAGTCTCTCAAGAGGATGGCTTCTTCCACTGGTTCTGGAGGGGGCTTTGTGCCCAGTGTGCTTCATCCTGCCAAGGATAGGGTGAGTGGATGCCTTTCTCCACTGGTTCTGGAGGGGGCTTGGTGCCCAGTGTGCTTAATCCTGCCAAGGATGGGGTGAGTGGATGCCTTTCTCCACTGGTTCTGTAAGGGGCTTGGTGCCCAGTGATGCAGCACTTGGGGAGTGCCAGGTCATAGTCCCTCACCTGGGTGTCAGACCCACAAGATTTGCAGTGGTCAGGATGCATGATACTCCATGGAGGCAGGACTACAGGCCATCCACCAGCGGCTACGGCTGCACAGTGGTGGTAGTGCCGGTGGGAGTGCTGCCAGTGGTGGGGGGAGGCTCCTGTCCTTCTCCTGCAACCTCGGACGGCTGCCCACTGGGGCTGTTGCTGCTGGCAGTGGTGCTACTGTCAGCGGTGCAGGTGGTGGTGCTTGCGACGAGTCTTGCGGTGGTGCAGGTAGCGGTACTGGCCGCGGTGGAGGTGACGGTGCTGCCAGCGGTGGGGGAAGGCTCCAGCCCTTCTACTGCAGCCTCGGACGGCTGCCCACTGTGGCTGCTGCTGCTGGCAGTGGTGCTACTGTCAGTGGTGCAGGTGGCGGTGCTTGCGGCGGGGCTTGTGGTGGTGTAGGTCGCAGGGCTGGCTGTGGTGGAGGTGCCGGTGCTGCCAGTGGTGGGGGGAGGCTCCAGCCCTTCTCCTGCAGCCTCAGACGGCTGCCCACTGGGGATGCTGCTGCTGACAGTAGTGGTGCTTGCAGCGGTGCTTGCTGCGGTGCAGTTGGCAGTGCTTGCGTCGGTGCTTGCATTGGTGCTTGCGGCGGTGCAGGTGGCAGTGCTGGCCGCCGTGCAGGTGGCGGTGCTGGCGGATGGTGGTGTCACCTTGGGTCTGGCAGCCGGAGTCTTTGAGGTGGCCTTATTGGGTGGTTGTGGCTCCTTCCCCTACTGGATACTGTCCCCTTCTTCACCTCGCCAGGTGGCGGAATGTTCTTGCCCTTGGAAGGGGTTAGTGGCACACTGGCTAGCCTGTCGGGTGCCCCCTTTGAGCCTCTGACAGCTGCAGGAACCTAAGCGGACGTGGACTTGGTGGCTGAGGTGCTGGGCTGGGTTTTGGCCACCCTGGCCGGAGGGGAAGGACGGGGGGGCCAGGGGTAGGGAACAGGTCAATGTTGGCTAGGAAAAGCTTCTTAGGGACATTGGGGCGGGAAAAGGGTGAAGGTTTGGGAGTGGAGGAAGAGGGAGTGGTTGTAGGAGGTGTCAGTCTGATATGTTTGGGTGCAGGTGCATGAGCTGGATGCTGTTGTGAGGTGGATGGCTGTTGAGTGGGTGTGTGCTTGCGTTTGTGTACTTTGGGAGGAGGGGTCACAGACACAGTGGGAGAGGACACAGGGGATGTGTGCATGGATGTGGGGGTGGTGACTGCCAGTGAGGGGTGTGTAGTGATGGGCGTGCTGGTGATGGAGGTAGTGGATGAGGATGTAGTGCATGCAGGTGTGAGTGGAGACTCTACTGGGAGGGAGGTGGACGACGAGGAGGAGGGGGACACAGTGGAGGCAGTGGATGTTGGTGTGTCTGCATCGGGATGGTGCTTGTGTGAGTGCCTGTGAGATGAAGTGTGGTGCTTGTGTTTGCCTGAGCCACTTTTGTGTGTTGATTTGGGTGAATGCTGGTCTGAAGGTGTGCTTGGGATAGGCTGGGGTTGAGGGGATTGGCACTGAGTAGAGGAAGTTGGAGGGGGCAGGCTAGAGACAGGGACAATGGCTGCCATCAGTCCGGAGGCCAGAGGCTGAAATGCTCTCTGTTGGGCCGCCACACCAGAGTGAATGCCCTCCAGGTATGCATTTGTTTGTTGCAAATGCCTCTTGACACCCTGGATGGCATTCAGAATGGTTGACTGCCCAACAGTGAGGGATCTCAGAAGGTCAATAGCCTCCTCCCGGAGGGCAGCAGGGCTGACTGGGGCAGGGCCCGAGGTGCCTGGGGCGAAGGAGATGCCCACCCTCCTGGGTGAGCGGGCACGGGAAACACGCTGAGGGGCTGCTGGGAGGGCGGTGCTGGTAGGGTGGGTGGCGGCTTTACCTTTTGTTGGGGTGGGCACAGAAGGGTCTGCCACCACCAGGGAGCTTCTAGAGGAGGAGGTATCTGTGTCTGAACTGTCCCTTCCAGTCTCCGCCGTGGTCCTCCCCTCGCCCTCCGTCCCACTGGTGCCCTCAGTATTGGTGGACTCTGCCCCCTGGGTCCTGTGGGACGCAGCTCCCTCCGTTGCCGGTGCCTCTGCTCCTCCGTGAGATGATGCTAATGCACAAAAGGACAGGATGACAAAACAAAAAGTGGGGGGAAGAGACAAAGGATGCACTTGGTCAATGGCTGCACCTACACCACAGGAGGAGGAGTCGCTGTCTGTAGTGTCCCCTCCTGTCTCCATCGTGGTGCTCCCCTCGCCCTCCGTCCCACTGGTGCCCTCACCCTCTGTGGATTCGGCCTCCAGGCCCATGTGGGATGCAGCTCCCTCTGTCACCGGTGCCTCAACTCCTCTGTCAGATGATGCTAATGCACATAAGGACAGGGTGACAAAACAAAAAGAGGGGGGAGAGACAGAGGATACACTTGGTCAATGCCAGCAACAACACTACCGTTGGCGTACACAACACACAGGGAGCTGCCCTATACACTAGGCCATGCACTACCAGTTGCAATGCTATTCGCCAGCCGATGGGGGACATAAAATAACGCCATCAGCTGCACACCTGAAACCCACAGGACCCTGCCCAGTAGTGGATGCCCACTAACACCATTGGGTTTCGAGTGCTTCAGAGCCTGCTCAACAGGGGACCTACCCTGCCATGTTCGCCCTGGCCTAGGGGCACGCAAAGCCCACATCCCCCACCCAGGTAACCCCTTAACGCATGACGAGTCAAGAATCTGAATCTGTACTCACCCTCTTGTGGCTGCTGTGATGCCATCAAGCGCCCATCCAACTCCGGATAGGCCACCGCCAGGATGCGGAACATCAGGGGGGGGTCAGGGTACGACGGGCACCCCTTCCTCGTTGGGAGGCCAGCCCCAGCTGGGCCTCCGCCGTCTTCCTTGCCCAGCGGCGCAGGTCTTCCCACCGTTTGCTGCAGTGGGTGCTCCACCTGTCAAAGAATCCCAGGGTCCGCACCTCCTTGGCGATGGCACGACAAATACCCTTTTTCTGATGGGTGCTGACCTGCAGGAATAATACAGCAGAAAAGGGATTAGTAATACCGTCCGGACCGTCACACTCATGGCCCACCATATCCCTCCCATCCACTAACGCACATACATTGACCACCATACATGCAGCACTTTGCCCAGGACACCTCAGCCCCCCCCACATGTGGCTTACACACACAGCACTCCATGCATTCATGGCCCACGCATCATGCTCACAGTGTACTCACCTGTTTGTCTGGAGGATCATTGAGTAAAGTGTACTGGGGTAGGACCCCATCCACCAGTCTCTCCAACTCCTCCGCTGTGAAGGCAGGGGCCCTTTCCCCAGACACATGAGCCATTGTCGCTTCCTGACACAGGTCACAGCAGCACTTGCAGTGTAGGTCCTCTCCTGTTGAAGGTCAGGTAGCAAGTGAGTGAAGAGATAGAAAATGGCGGTCATGTCCGCGGCGATAAGTACCGTCACCGCCGGCATACATTGCCATTGGCTCCTGGATCCCATAGGGGCCCAATGATAACCAACGCGAAGTTGTTCCGCGGTTGTCGAACGCCTACTGTAACGGCCCATAACGCCAGCGGAATTACCTCATTTCCACTTGTCCCTCCTCACAGGTCAGGCAGCCGCCATTTCATGGGAGCTCAGGCGATGGCACCTAACTGCGTGACAGCAGACATTGGCACATCAACTGACTCTCGGATTCACATACTGCTTCTGTAAATGAAGAGGTGCATCATTATTGCAATTAATGTGTGAATATGACCCTCTGCTCACCGTTTTCCTCCCTAGGCTTCAACCGCGGAGGATGAATATGAGATGGAGACATCCTCCAGTGTACAGACCCCTGGTGGACCTTGCGACAATGGAGGACAGACACATTAGCCTAACATACAGACTTGATTGGGCCACAATGCAAGAACTGTGTGTCCAATTGGAGCCAGACCTGATGTCAGCTATCCACCACCCCACAGCTATCCCCCACTCTAGTGCAGGTCCTGTCAGTGCTCCATTTCCTGGCAAGTGGTTCCTTCCAAACAACAGTGTCCATGCCATCAGGGATGTCTCAGCTAATGTTCTCCAACGTATTGACCAGAGTGTTGTCTGCCCTGCTGAAACACATGAGCAGCTACATCGTATTCCCCCAAGTTGAGGATTTGGCCACAGTGAAAGCTGACATTTATGCCCTGGGACATATTCCCAACATCATTGGTGCCATTGATGGGACACATGTAACATTTGCCTCCCCCCCCCCCCGGAGAAATGAACAGGTGTTCAGGAATAGAAAAAGCTATCACTCTATGAATGTGCAGATGGTGTGTTTGGCGGACCAGTACATCTCCAATGTGAATGCCAAGTATCCTGGCTCTGTGCATGATGCCTTTATCTTGAGGAACAGCAGCATCCCATATGTGATGGCTCAACTCCAGAGGCACAGGGTGTGGCTAATAGGTGAGCCCAAGGTACCCACCCAGTATATGTTGGTGTCTGGGTGTGGGGTTGTCCCTAAGTGTTAGTGTGTGTCTAACAGTTGTCCCTCGATATTTGCAGGTGACTCTGGTTACCCCAACCTCTCAAGGCTACTGTACTACTCACCCAAGAAGGTGTGCCAGATCATCGTTGCATGTTGCACAACCTGGCCTTGAGGCTCCAGGTGCCTTTTCTGCAGGAGGATGAGCCTGGAGATGGTCATGTGGCAGCGGTGGAGCCTGTGGACAGTGAGGAAGAGGAAGCAGAGGAAGAAGATGTGGACAACTGAAGTAATATCAGACAGCAGTACTTCCAGTGACACACAGGTAAGACACTGTAACTTCACTTTACTTTTCAGTTTTCTGTTGGACATTGTACATGGCAGCATAATTTCTAGGGCCACTTACTGTACCCTTTGGCATCTCTGTGCCCCATTCTGGCTCCTGGTATGTTTACTGCTGCCCACTACAGGTCATACCAATGTATAAAATACTGTACAAATGAATTGCAATGTTTTCAGAATGTTGTACTAATACATATTTCAATCAATTGACAGACTCCATACTTGTATTTGTTCCAAGGGTGTTTATTTAAGTGCTAATAAGTAGAGGGGGATGTGCAATGGGCTGGGGTGATGGTGGAGGAATGTCCAGTTAGAGTCCAGTGTCTTGGTATCACAGGTGCATTGCCCAATGGGGCATAGGAAGGGGAGCAATGGCAGTTCAAGGTGGAAAAGGTGACTGAGTGGGACACAAGGGAGACAATCAGGAGAGTCTCATTTCCTGGCGGGGGTCTTGGCAAGTGTCTCTGGCTTCTGTCTGGTTCGCAGGGAATGTTTGCGGGGTGGTTCACCTTCTGCAGGGGAAGGGGTGCTGGTGGCCTGTGGGTCCTGTAGTGGTTCCTCCTGCCTACTAGCGGCAGCAGAAGTGGAGGGCTGTCAATAGACCGGCTAGTGGTAGGGGCCCACTGGTGTGCTGTTGCCTCCCTCATGATGTTGGCCATGTCTGCCAGCATCCCTGCTATAGAGATCAGGGTGGTGTTAATGGCCTGCAAGTCCTCCCTGATCCCCTGGTACTGTCGCTCCTGCAGCCGCCTGTTCTCCTGCAAATGTCAAGGATCTGGCCCATCGTGCCCTGGGAATGTTGGTAGGCTCCCAGGATCTTGGAGAGTGCTTCCTGGTGAGTCGGTTCCCTGGTCCTGTCCTCCCCCGGTGAGCAGCAGTCCTCCCAGTGGTCCTGTTGGCCTGTGCCTCTGTCCCATGAACGGTGTGCCCACTGCCACTGACCTTGGATCCCTGATTGTCTTATAGGCGAGGTGTGGACTGGGGTCCCTGTACAGGTGGGCACATTGCTGATTGATGTGTCCTGGGGACAGAGGTGTGGGTACGCTGGGTGGGTGCTGTGATGTTGGATCCTGATGGAGGAGGCTCTGTGGTGGTCTGTGAGTGAGCTTGCATGATCGGCTGTCCAGTGGTCCATGATGGGCCAGGTAGGTCATCCAGATAGTGAAGTGCAGAGTTACTGCTATCACTTGGGGCATCTTCTGTTGGGGGGCTGGATAGTCGTGGCACCTCCTCTCCACTTACATTGCCTGGGGTACCTGTGGGGATGTAAGTGATGTATTATGCTTCATGTGTATGACATATTGTACATCCCTGGCTTCCCCTCTATCGTTGGTGTTGCCCTGCCACCTTTTGCTTGCATATGGTGATGTATTATGGGATTGTTAGTTTCCCTATGCTGTGCATGCTTTTGTGATGGGTGTCCATGCAGTGCTGGGAGAGCTGCCCATGCATTGGTATCGCATATAGGGCCTGGCATTGGTGTTAGTCATATGTGTAGGTGCAGTATGTGGGATGGAGTGGTCTGATGGGAGTGAGGGTGAGGAGATGTGATGGCATGCAGGTATGGGGGTGATAAGTGTTAAATGTTGATTTACCAGTGTCCAGTCTCCTAGCTACTCCAGTGAGTCCCTCAGGATGCAGTATTGCCAAAACCTGCTCCTCCCATGCTGTGAGCTGTGGGGGAGAAGGTGGGGGTCCACCGCCAGTCCTCTGTATGGTGAGCTGGTATCTTGTTGCTATGGAACATACCTTCCCCCGTAGGTGGTTCCACCTCTTCCTGACGTTGTCCCTTGTTCTTGGGTGCTGTCCCACAGCGTTCACCCTGTCCATGATTCTCCACCATAGCTCCATCTTCCTTGCAATTTGCTGTACCTGTGCTCCAAAGAGCTGTGACTCTACCCTGACAATTTCCTCCACCATGACCCTTAACTCCTCATCTGTGAGACGGGGGTGCCTTTGTGGGGACATGGGTGTTGTGTGGTGTGTGTTGGTGAGAGTGTGTTGAGTAATGTGGTGGGGTGCGTGAGGGATGTATGGGTGTAAGTGGTGTGTGTCTAATTCTCTCAGTGGTCTTGATGTCAGTCTGGTGGCAATGATTTGTATTTGTAAAGGGTTGTGGGTAATGTGGGTGTGTGCTTTATAGTGCTGTGGGTGTGGTGTGTGTATGTATGTCAGGTGTGTGTTTTTCGTATTGGCTAATGTGGTGTTGTTTTGTTTGTGGGTGTCCATTCTGAGCGTGGCGGTGTGTACCGTCAATGGTTTATCGCCGTTGAATGTCCGTCGTGGTGATTCGTGGGTCATAATGTGGTGTGCATTGTTCTGTTGGCGTAACGGTATGGGTGTTGGCACTGCCACTTTAGCACTGACCTTTGGGCTGGCGGATTTGTGTATGTGGCTGTATTCTATCGGATTGGTGTGTGTGTATCATAAAATGGAGAACGGACATTCGCCACCACGGCAGTGTGTTGGCCACCATCAGCATGGTGGTAAGCGCCATTTACCGCCAATGTCATAATGAGGGACATACAGTTTTTTCTCTTGGCTTTTTGGTTTTCATTTCCCTTTTTGGATTTCCCTTGTCTTCTGAATCTTTGCACCTTGTTGAACCTTATCCACAAGCATGTCTCAGTCTGGAGCACCATCAGTAATTGCTACAAATGTGGTGTTTGAGCTGGAGAAGTTAGATACCTATAATGTGCTTCACCTCAAGCCGGTTTGTAAGGAATTTGAGTGTCCAATCAAAAACTCCATCAAAAAGGAGGAGCTGCAAAAGGTGCTGAGGGCCTGGTTAGCAGCAAAAGAGGCTAAAGAGCACACATCAGAAGAGAATATTGCTGTGGATGAGGAGGTGCAGAGCATACATGATGTTTTGTTGGATAATCAGGACCTGCCTGGATGGAGGGTCTCCAGGGCAGGTAGCAGTGTTTCTTCCAAAGGCCTGACCCAGGAGGAACTGGAAGATAGGTGGGAAAACAGGAGGGATCAACCAGAAATGGAGATAATCAGACTCTAGAATGAGAGTAAGTTGTAGCTGGCTAAAATAAAAAGGGAAGAATGAAAAGACAAAGTTGCTGTGGAAGAGAAGAAACTAATCTTTGCTCAACAGCTGTGAAGGAGCTGGATCTGAAGGGCAGAGCATAGATGGAAGCAACAATACCACAGTGCAATCTGAAAGGTGGGTGCACATTCCCAAAGACCTAGTGAAGAAATATAAGAGGGAGGAAGAGATATACTTGTGGTTGAAGGGGTATGAGTCAGCTCTCTACAGGAACTTGGTCCCTGAGGTACGGTGGGGGCAGGTCTGTGGAAGCACTTTGAGGTGAAGGGTAGGGACACCTTGACAGCCCTAGGGGATCCTCAGGGCCTCAACTAGTCTACCATGAAGGACGCCCTATTCACTAGGTATGGTCTCACTCTAGAGCACTTTGATTGCATGGGAGCACTTGTATAGTCTTTGGTTTCCGGAGCTGCGTCAGCAACTATTTGACAGCAGGCTGACTGACACCAGGAAGCTTGCCCAGGAGGCAGACCACTGGGAGAGTACCAGTGTCCAAAAGAGGTAAAGGAAAAACTCTACTAAGGGTGGTCAGGGTCCACGTCAGAAGAAACAGGAGGATAAACAGAGGGAGTTCTCTAAAGAGACCCAACCTAGTTCCCAGAGTAAGGATTCCCGTCCTCCCAGGTGAGAAGAAGCCTTGGATATCCACAGGGAAATCTGGAGAGAACGGTCCACGCAAGTGTTATGCATGTAATCAGGCAGGTCACATGAGGGAGGATCCCAAGTGTCCCAAACAGACACCGGCACCCACTGGTGCATAGTCACAGGATTTGGCCAGTATAGCGCTTGGGGAGAAGTTGTTTACAGAAGAAGAGTGGGAGCCAGCTGACATGACCAGTTGCCTCACTAGGGTACAGTGAGATGGTCCAGAGCACACTCATGCCTGAGAACACTGAGAAGTACAGGCAGTGGGTGACCATCAATGGACAGAGGGTGGAGGCTCTGAGAGACAGTGGAGCCTGTGTGACTACTGTCAGGTGTCACCTGGTGTCTGAAGAGCAGGTGGTCTCCAATGTGCTTAGCCAAGTAGTTGCTGTAGACAACTCTGAGGGGGTCTCAGGTTCCTTGAGGGTAGCTGTGAGTTCGACCAGGCCTGTTGATTGTCTGCTAGGTAACGACCTGGAGAATTCCCCATGATGTCGGGAGGACTGCTGGGCGCACTTGGAGATGTTTGGTCTGCCAGGGTGGGCATGCATTACCACCCGGTCCATGGCAGCCAGTCAGGGTGATCAGGAGGACCTGAAGCCTGAATGAGTGGCCTAGGTGCCTGCCCAGAAGAGGGACAGGGGGAGTGGTAAACCTGCCTCAGAAGTTCCCACAGTCCTGGTGGAACAAGTGGTAGAACGGGGGATGTGCCTGAGCTGACCCATTGGCAGCAGGAAGGAGGTCCCGCCAGGGAAGGGGGTCACAGAAGACATGCCCTTCTCTTGAGGGTATGTGGCGGCAAGCTGCAGACCAGGCAGCTGCCAAGGAGTCTGGATCACATTGGATTTACTGGGAGGATGTCCTCCTGTATAGTGAGTCTAAGGTTACTGAGCCAGGGGCAGCACGAGTTACTGGTGGTATCCAAGCACTTCAGAACCTTCCTACTGGGTCTGGGTCTGGCTCATGATATGCCTTTGGCAGGATATTTGGGGCAGGACAAAACTTTAGAGAGGATTGTCACCCACTTATACTGGTCCCAAATGTGGAGGCACTCTGATGCATACTGTAGGTCTTGTCAGACTTTCCAGGTAAGTGGCAAGAGTGGGGGGAGATGCAAGTCTCCCCTCTAAGCATTCCCTGTTGTGACCAACCCTTCTGAGCCGGTAGGAATCAACATTATGGGGCCTTTGAACCCCAAGACAGCCATGGGCAACAGGTTTATCCTGGTCTTGGTTGACCATGCCACCCGATACCCGGAGGCCTTCCCTCTGAGGTTGGTTATGGCTCTCGTGGTAGGCCGGGCCTTGATGGGGATTTTTACCCACATGGGGTTCCCCAAGGAAGTGCTGTCCGACCTGGGTACTAACTTCATATCTACATATGTGAAGTCTCTGTGTAAGTAGTGTGGGGTAACCTACAAGTTCACCACTCCTTACCACCCCCAAGGAAATGAGTTGCTTGAAAGGTTTAACTGCACCCTGAAAGGCATGATAATGGATCTGTCAGATCCCATGAGGCGTAAGTGGGATGTCCTCTTGCCATGCCTTCTCTTTGCATATTGGGAGGTACAGCAGAAGGGACTTGGTTTTAGCCCCTTTGAGCTGCTTTATGGGCACCCTGTGAGGGGACCTCTGAGTCTGGTGAAACAAGGCTGGAAGAAAGCTCCCAATAGGCTCCCCTGGACATATTTAGGTATGTGCTGGCATTCAAAAACCAGACTGCACGCTTCAGAAAACTCGCTCAAGTGATGGTATGACCAAAATACCACTCTGGTTGAGTTTCAGCCTGGCCAGAAAGTCTGGGTCATGGCCCCAGTGGACTTTCATGCTCTCCAGGACAAGTGGACTGGGTCTTTTGAGGTGGTGAAGCACAGGAATGAGGTCACCTACTTGGTGAACTTGCAGCCTCCAAGGATCCCTTTGAGGGACCGACATGTGAACTTCCTCAATTCACATTTTGAGATATCTGAACTGACTATGCTCTTGACACCAGATGATGGAATGGAGAAGGAAAGTGAACCTCTTCCTGACCTCCTGTCTGTCCAAGAAAAATATGGGTCTGTGGCGGTGTGAAGCTTTCCCTAACACTGATCCTGGAACAACGGCAAGACTGTTGCCAGCTGCTGGGAGAGTTTGCCACTCTGTTTTCCTTGACCCCAGGGGTCACCCATTTGTGTACTCACGATGTGGACGCTGGGGAAAGTCCACCTGTGAAACTTAAGATCTACAGGATGACTGACAAGGTTATAGCCAGCATCAAGGATGAGGTTTCCAAGATGCTAGCCTTAGGGGTGGTAGAGTTCTCCGTCAGTCCTCGGGCCAGCCCACTGGTCTTTGTCCCAAAGGCTGCTGCCCCATGTGCCACTTCTGAACTTAGGTTCTACATGGACTACCATGGACTCAACGCCATCACTAAGACTGATGCGCACCCCATCCCCAGAGATGTATATATGACTTAACGTCTGGGTACTGGCAGATTGCCTTGACAGATGGGGCTAAGGAGAGGTCAGCATTTTCAACACCATAGGGGCACTACCAGTTCCGGGTCATGCCCTTTGGGTTGAAAAATGTCCCTGTCACCTTTCAGAGGTTCATCAACCAGGTTTTAGCTGGGCTGGAGCATTTAAGCTCTGCTTACCTGGATGACACTGCCGTGTTCAGCTCCAGCTGGAAATATCACCTGCATCACCTCTCAAGTGTTGAAGGCCCTACAGAAGGCAGACCTCACTATTAAGGCCAGTAAGTGCCAAATAGGGCAGGGATCTGTGGTTTACCTGAGATACCAGGTGGGGAGTGGCCAGGTGCCCCCCCTTGCAACCTAAACTTGATGCCATTCTGGCTTGGGAACCCCCCAAGCCCCAGACAGAAGTGAGAGCCTTCTTAGGTCTAACCGGCTAGTACAGGAGATTTGTCAAGGGGTATGGCACCATTGTTGCCCCCTTGACAGAGCTGACTTCCAGGAAGCAGCCCAAGAAAGTGATCTGGACTGAGGCTTGTCAGACCCCTTTTGATGCCCTAAAGGCAGCCATGTGCCCAGCACCGGCACTGAAAGCACCCATTTTTTCCAAGGAATTTGTTGTGCAAACTAACGCTTCAGAGCATGGTATGGGGCCAGTTCTAGCACAGTTAAATGAAGAGGGCCTAAACCAGCCTGTAGCCTTCATTAGTAGGAGGTTACTTCCCAGCAAACAGAAGTGGAGCTCAATTGAGAAATAAGTTTTTGTTGTGGTCTGGGCACTAAAGGCGCTAAGACCCTACTTGTTTGGGACTTACTTCCGGGTTCGGACAGACCACAGGCCCCTCAGATGGTTAATGCAGATGAGGGGTGAGATCCCAAAACTGTTGAGGTGGTGCATCTCCCTACAGGGAAAGGACCTTCTAGTGGAACACTACCCTGGTACAGTACACACCATTGCTGATGGTCTGTCCAGATTTTTCCGTCTTAGTAATGAGAACTCTCATGAGGTTGAGTAGTTCTCCCCACCCTCAGCTTGGAGGGACACATGTTAGACCAGGCATCCTTGGCATGGTTTCCCCTGTCTTTCTGCCTCCTGTATATTTGACTGTGTGCTGGATTTCATTTTTGCTGGTTTTTGGTACTCTGGGCACTTAACCACTGCTGACCAGTACTAAAGTGCAAGTGCTCCCTGTGTAAATTCTGATTATGATTGGTTATCAATGATTGGCATATTTGATTTGCTAGTAAGTACCTAGTACAGTGCACCATCTGTGCCCACAGCATGTACATCAAATGCTTCTAGTGGGCCTGCAGCACTGATTGTGCCATCCACATGAATAGCCCAGTAAACATGTCTCAGACCTGCCATTGCAGTGTCTGTGTGTACAGTTTTAAGCTGCCAGGTCTACCTGCCAAGTGCACCCACTTACCAGGCCCAAACCTTCCCTTTTAATACATGTGAGGTACCCCTAAGGTAGGCCCTAGTAATCCCCTTGGGCAGGGTGCAGTATGTTTAAAATCTAGGACATGTACTGGTGTGTTGTACATGTCTTGATGGTGAAATACTGCAAAATTTGTTTTCTACTATTGCAAGGCCTATTTCTCCCATTGGTTAACATGGGGATTGCCTTTAAATATCGTTTAAGGACATTTTCCCATTGGGACAGGTAGAGATATGGAGTTTGGGGTCGCTGAATGCACAATTTAAAAATACATAAACAAACAAGAGAACAAAATGCAGCACGCTCGTAGAAAACACACTAATCCCTATGAGTGCCTAGTAATTCACAATGCTGAGTATGCAAATACTAGTTTCTAGTATCCACAGGTGTGCAGCTCCACCAAGACTCCTGCTGCATAGAGAGCCTCAAAGGCTAGACTAGCCCCAATTAGAGAAACCCAATTAGGCGGTGCGCCGCTACACAAGCAAGCACGTTATATAAAGTAAAAAGAGAGTCCAGTGCTCCAGTAGTGAAGATGAAAAATCCTTCTTTTTAATTCTTTGCAAGTCCAATACTTTGTATTCTCACAGTTCCGTCAATACAGCAAATGGTACAATGAATGGACAGCCAATGCGTTTTGCCCACTAGAGGGGCTTCTTCAGGGCTCTAATATAACATGGAACAAATGTATACAACATGTAATCAAAAAAGGACCAACTTACATAAAAATAAATGAAATACAGATGAAAATGAAAATATGCAAAACTGCGTACCAACACGATATAGAACACCATTTAAGACAGAACAAAAGGGCGTGAAAGTGCACACGCGTTGAAAATATTGTGATGTCAAAATGGCATATATCATGCGAGACTTGAAACGAATATGTGAAACAACCACCGAGCGGAAACCGAAAAAATAGACTTATAGAAAAAAGTGTATCAGTATTAAAATAGACAGAAGAATACAAGATATCACCCAGTGCGTGGCCTTGTGTAGGGCTGAAAGAACAAAGTAAGGGACTGATGTGTTAGATAAAAAAGATCCGATGGAGAGAAGAGAAACCATGAGGACAAGATTATACCTTAGTACAAGTTAAAGTTAGAAAACGTCAATAAGAATCGTGTGAGGAATAGTGCATGTAAAAGTTAGCGTACCACACTGGAGTCCAGTCAGTCACAATAGTCAAAATGTAGCAACAAACTTAATACCTGACGGAAAGAAAAAGGACATGAGTCAAATAAAAATATGGTTTAAAAAGACCAGAAATCGAAAGGGAAAAGAAGAGGGTTTCCTTATTGTGAAAATAAATATATATAACCAAAAGGTGGGCTCACAAGATGCCAATAACCGGTATTGATTGTAAAGGAAAAGAAAGTAAATGTGCGAGGCATGTGTTGATGGTAGATAAACCAACCAACAAACACGGAGCGGGCGGCAAGGTAAGGTTATTTTCTTTTATCATGAAAAAGAAATAACCAAAGGTGAGCTCATACACTGCCCAATATCCGATATCAGTTGTAAAGGAAAAAGAAGTAAATGTACCAGGCATTGTGCTGATGGTAAACCATCAAAGCACAAGCACGTGGCGGGCAGCAAGGTCCCTCAAGAAATAATAAATTAAACATTAATTAGAAGCATGCCAACGTAAAAAACGCCATACCCACGTCACAAATAAAGGGAAAAATAAGGAAAAGAAACTGTCTTACCAGATAAGCTAGCGACCGTTAGGTTTGTGCCAAGTGTGAAGAGTAACCCGGTCAGAGCGACCGTTGGAGTAGATGCGGGGCCGGCGGGAGTGTAACGCCGGTCCCAAAGCCAAGAATGCCAGACGGGAACCCATGTTCAAAGTGTCGTGAAAGTACTACACGGAACCCGAAAATCTGGGTGATGTGAGGAACAAAAAAAAAACAAAAAAAAGGACATATATGTGCATTCGCAAACCTTTCCTTTTGGAATACAAGCAGTTACATCATTTTTAAACACTAGAACTGCTGACTGTTTTGCGCACAATCAGATGCTTTTAGAAATTATTGACATTATTCTGTCTAAAAATTATTTTTTACACAACAATGAGTGGTTTCTACAGGTACAAGGGACGGCGATAGGTTCTAAATTTGCCCCATCATATGCCTGTCTGTTTCTGGGCTGGTATGAGAAAGTACATGCCTGGGGCAAACATGCCTCGCCCTGGACTGATTTCATCGTTTTTTGGGGAAGGTACATTGACGATATTATTATCATATGGAATGGGACCAGTGATCAACTGACTATGTATCATGCCTTCCTCAACAACAATCCTTACAACGTGCAACTCAGTTTACATTATAGCAGAAATACTATTGATTTTTTGGACTTTAGATTCTTTATAGAACAGAACAACATACAGAGTGTCCTGTATAGGAAATCCACAGCATGCAATAGCCTTCTCCATGCTACCAGTGCCCACCCCGTTTCGGTAATTCACAATATTCCATTCGGTGAAATGGTACGTGTTAGACGTAATTGTAGCACGAATGACAAATTTCTCACACACATTCAACTTACGAAACAAAGATTTATCAACAGGGGCTATAGTTATAAGATTCTGTCACATGCAGCACAACGTATTATGGATACTCCTGGAAAAGATACTTTGATTGTAAAATCACATGGAGACACCAAGAATATAAAGGAATCTCTGTCATTTGTGACTCGTTATACTGTCCATAGTCAGGACATTTTCAAAATACTAAAACGTCATTGGCCCTTACTGACTGAAATCCCGGGTCTCAAAGGACATGTATCTAATAAACCCTAGATCCCTTATCGCAGAGGGTTGACCCTTAGGGACCATCTGTGCCCTAGTTATATTTCTGTCCCTGGTCCCACCACATGGCTTTCTACTAAACCGAGGGGATTTTACACTTGTCATGATTGTAATATTTGTATTTTTGGTCTTGATAAAACCAAAGAATTTTGTTACAACAATACGCAGACATTTATTATCAAACACTTTATCAATTGTAATACAAAATGTGTTGTCTATATTCTGGGATGTGTATGTAATTTAATCTATGTGGGCAGTACGAACCGCTCCCTGAAACTTAGGATACAGGAACACCTACGTGCCATTAAAAGCGCATGACTCTGACTACCCATTTACAACACATATAGCATTGTTTCACCCTAATGATTCACAGATTTGGTTTCAGGGAATTTACCATGTTCCCATTCACCCCAGAGGGGGCAATAGGGAATTGATATTACGCCATAGGGAGGCAGCCTGGATCTGCCGCCTACGAGCGGTGGAATTGGGCCATAATACTGACCATGAACTTCACTATTTTCTATAGCATAATAATTGTGTCCAGAACAATATGACATTTTTAGATTAGGACTATAAATGTGTCATTAGGGCAGGTATATTGTTTGCTATTTGATTGAGCTATCACTACTTTCTACTTTTTTGTTTTATGTTGCACCATGCTCTAATTCCTGTGGATTTTGGAATACTTACCTTCAGTTTGTGAATATTGATCTGTTCAAACTCTGTGTAATTATGTTTTCTATATGGTTAGATTGTACAAGATCGGGACCAATACTAATATTTCGACTGGTTAATAGTTTTATTGCACACATTTTCCCATTTGTCCCTCTTGCCAAACATTTTGGACTCTTAGGTATATTATCTCTTTTGACTAATTTGATCTTTTCTTGCTTACTCTTCTACTCTCTCTTTGTAATCACATTTTCTTTTTTGGTCTATCCACACTTTTTTTTATTTATAATTTTTGCTCGAAACATATGGTGGGATCCAGTCAGTCCCGTTTGTACTATTTTGCATTTGGTTGCCTGCTATCACCAGTCTGTTTTCTTTTGTGGTACTTTCTTGCCATTTTCTTCCGTTTTGGAACACCGATTTTTTGGTGCCCCTATCCACTTGCCTTTGATTCATTGGTAGTAACAACAGATCCAAGATGGCCGCTGTTGTTGTCCTTTTTTTTTGTTTTGTTTTGTTGTTGTTGTTCCTCACATCACCCGGATTTCCGGGTTCCGTGTAGTACTTTCACGACACTTTGAACGGGGGTTCCCGTCTGGCACTCTTGGCTTTGGGACCGGCGTTACACTCCCGCCGGCCCAGCATCTACTCCAACGGTCGCTCTGACCGGGTTACTCTTCACACTTGGCGCGAACCTAACGGTCGCCAGCTTATCTGGTAAGACAGTTTCTTTTCCTTATTTTTCCCTTTATTTGTGACGTGGGTATGGCGTTTTTTACGTTGCCATGCTTCTAATTAATGTTTAATTTATTATTTCTTGAGGGACTTTGCTGCCCGCCACGGGCTTGTGCTTTGATGGTTTACCATCAGCACAATGCCTGGTACATTTACTTCTTTTTCCTTTACAACTGATATCGGATATTGGGCAGTGTATGAGCTCACCTTTGGTTATTTCTTTATCATGATAAGAAGAAAATAACCTTTCCTTGCCGCCCGCTCCGTGTTTGTTGTTTGGTTTATCTACCATCAAAACATGCCTCACACATTTACTTTCTTTTCCTTTGCAATCGATACCGGTTATTGGGCAACTTATGAGCCCACCTTTTGGTTATATATATTTATTGTCACAATAAGGAAAACCTCTTCTTTTCCCTTTCGATTTCTGGTCTTTTTAAACCATATTTTTATTTGACTCATGTCAGGTATTAAATTTGTTGCTACATTTCGACTATTGTGACTGACTGGACTCCAGTGAGGTACGCTAACTTTTACATGCACTATTCCTCACACGATTCTTATTGACGTTTTCTAACTTTAACTTGTACTAAGATATAATCTTGTCCTCATGGTTTCTCTTCTCTCCATCGGATCTTTTTTATCTAACACATCAGTCCCTTACTTTGTTCTTTCAGCCCTACACAGGGCTATGCACTGGGTGATATCTTGTATTCTTCTGTCTGTTTTAGTACTGATACACTTTTTTCTATAAGTGTATTTTTTTCTGTTTCCGCTCGGTGGTTGTTTCACATATTCGTTTCAAGCCTCGCATGATATATGCCATTTTGACATCACATTATTTTCAGCACGTATGCACTTTCTCGCCCTTTTGTTCTGTCTTAAACGGTGTTCTATATCGTGTTGGTACGAAGTTTTGCATATTTTCATTTTCATCTGTATTTCATTTATTTTTATGCAAGTTGGTCCTTTTTTGATTACATGTTGTATACATTTGTTCCATATTATATTACAGCCCTGAAGAAGCCCCTCTAGTGGGGGAAACGCGTTGGCTGTCCATTCATTGTACCATTTGCTGTATTCACGGAACTGTGAGAATACAAAGTATTGGACTTGCAAATAATTAAAAAGAAGGATTTTTCATCTTCACTGCTGGAGCACTGGACTCTCTTTTTACTTTATATAACATGCTTGCTTGTGTGGCGGTGCACCGCCTATTTGGGTTTTTAATTTAAAAATACATCTTTTGGTAAAATTGATTTTTAGATTGTCTGTTTGAACATGTCACTTTTAGAAAGTGGAATTTTTTTTGCTTAACCATTCTGTGCTTCTTCTTGGCTGCTGAATCCACATCTGGGTCAGACTGATATGAGTTGGGCTGTTTGTGAATTCACTCTAGACAGTGACACAAAGGGAGCTGATAGGTGTCCTGCATATCCTGATGAGTCTTCCTGGGTTGGAGTGGGACCAAGAAGCTAAAACCTGCATTTGAAAGGGCTGTGCCTGACCTCACACAATACAGTCTCCAACCCCTAGAGAGTGGCTAGGGCAGGGCAAGGGAGGATCTTGTGTACTACAGAGACTTTACTTTGAGGTTTGTCTACCTCAAAGGCAGAAATGAGTATAAGTAGTGGACTGTTGACCCCACAATTTTACAATACATCTGGATCAAGAGGAACCTCTGCCAAGGACAAGAGCTGAAGAGTTATGAGGAGGAGTACTGCCTGTTTGCTGTGTGTGCTTTGTAGGGTTGGCCTGCAGGTGCTGCTTCTGCCTTGGAGAGGACAAAGACTGGACTTTGCTGTGTATCCTGCTTGTGAAGTTTCTCCAAGAGCTTGGACTGAGCTTGCCTCCTGTAAATAAGTCTCAGTGACATCAAATAATTCATCTGCCAGCACTTGGGCTCTCTTGCTGAGACCCCTGACTTGCCAAGTGGTGCCACATCCAGTCCCTGGGCCCTTCGAAGGAGAAGCTGATAAAACCTGAGAGACAATCCATGCACCGACGCTGCAGCACTGGTGAAATTGATGCATCGCCAGCTGAGCATGGATTCATTGTTGCCATGTGCCTGGATTTTCCACGCATCGTCCCTGGGTGCCAAATCTTCAACATCACCGCATGGACCCGAGGCTGCCTGACTGGAATATGATGCATCCCTTCTCTGTGAGGAAAGAATCAATGCATTGCTTACCTGGTGGCGAAGGAATCAATGCACGGCCTCACTGGTGAGTAAGGGATTGGCGCATTGCTTGCTTTTCTGACACACCCTCGCCCCTGCAGCTTTATTTTTTACGCTTACCAGGTACTTTGTACAAAAAAAACACATCCATTTGATTCTTATGGACTAAGACTCTTTTTACCTCAAAGTTTGATATCTTTACTGTAAAACATTTAGTCAATGAGACGGCAGCAGCAGGTCTACAAAGTTTGGTAGACATTCATCAAATGGATGAAAAATTATTAAGGGACCGAAATACAAAAAACTCTATTACTTGTGGTCACACTAACAAAACCTAGAAAGTGGCTAAAACCACTCTGAAAAAAAAAAAAATATATATATATATATATATATATATATATATATATGAGTGCTTTGTTTTTGTTTTGCTAATAACTTTGGTGCAGTTAAACAAATCGTCATGAAATTTTCAAAACTAGTTTGCCACTCACTGCAGCTGCTGTTTGGAAAGTTTCGGGATGGTTCATCAAATGGGGGTTTAGGTATAAAGTGGGTCCAAAAACGCTTTTTCCCCATTCTCTGTCTTTGGGGATTTTTCAATTTTTAGGTTGACTACAGCTGGAACCGCTGAACGGAATTATACCACATTTGGCAGAAAGCTATCTCTTATTCCAGAAAGAGCCCTTTATGTGATTTGGTGTAAATCCTTTCAACAGTTTTTGAGTAATTAAAGGAAAAACAAAACTCTATGTCTAAGGACGTGGATCCACTGTGGATATGCTGTGGTGGATCCGTGGATCCTCACGCAAAAGCAAGGCCCTGATTGGCAGCCACCATTTTGTTTATAGGCTTGGTGTCCTGGAAAACAATTAAAAGAGAAAAGTGACATAAGGGATCAGGATTGAGGTATCTGGACCCCATAGGACAGATGGAGGGGTCCCCGAGGGACCTCTCCTGGGCAAACATTTGCCCCAGTTTGTTTTTTTACCAGTCCTCGAATCCACCAAGGACCTCAGCATGACCCCCAATGTAAATCCACAGTGGATCTGCGTATCCAGAGCCCAATGAAAAAAGAATACATCCACTCACACACTTACTCACCAGTCCCATGTATGGTTGGCAGCATGTGGGGGTTGGCGCAGGGCATGGCTGAAGGCCACGCGTGGCGTGGAGCTGGAGGCATGCGGAGGTTGGCCAGGGCCTGCAGCCAACCCCCACTGCACACAGGCAAAGGCCGTGGGGGGTTGGCCATAACTTTAAGTCATGCAGTCACCATATATGGTAACTATAACTCACGCCCACCCTATGATCAACTAATTACCACACATATTACAACATTCATGGTATCTTCTATAACATCATTGACATTATCACTGCAACATTTGCAATAAAATTATGGATGAAAAAACTGTGCATGGTGGGGTGCGAGGTATAGTTACCTTAGGGCATGAGTTATATTTACTTGAAATAACTATAACTATAACAGGTGAATTTCCATGGTTTTGTGTGCGTAAATTCTGAACCTAACTATAACATCCTGTAACTTTTGTTTTTTAGTGAATTTCTATGTTTTTTTAGGTGATAATTCCTAATTATAACCTCCCTGTAACCTTTGGTTTTGCAGTGAAAAAAACATATATTTATATATATATATATATAAATATATATATATATATATATATAAATAGATATATATACACATATATAAATACACATACACACATATGCTATTGTAACTAAAACTTCTGAAAGGGTCATCACCAAATCTATATGGTATGTTAGTTCCTCTTCATTCAATGTCTTTTCTGGGTTTGGTGAAAATATGTTTAGCTGTTTTAGAGACATAAAACAAAATGTGAGTGTCCAGTGCTCATTTTTACCATGCCTGAGAAAGTTTACAAACATTGTCTAAATGTGAGCATTTGAAAAAACGAGGTCTGGGAAAGAACACAAGCTTCATGCACACTTGTTACACTGTATACTCACTGCAGTCACACTCCTGAGTGAACATTCCTGACTCCACACAGTCTGCTACAGTCATGTGACTGGGCATACACAGTTGTGATTGCACTCTCAACTGCACACTCTCCCACAATGCTTCATATGCCACACACACTTTCAACTACGAACTCTGACCTGACAACAACACACTCCTGACTCTACACACACTGTGACTACACTCACACCCAGCTTCATGCACACTGCCAGATACACACACCCACCTCTAAATACTCCTGACTACACACCCCTGACTCTACACACACTCCCACTCCACGCATTGCTTTCCACACAATCCCAACTACACTCTCCTGACTTCACACTCACTCATGGCAACTGCATACTCAAACTCTTAACTACATACTCCTGACTTAGAGACTCCTGATTGCACACTCCTAGTTTAGTTACATAAGGTCTTGAATAAACATGTATTCTGAGAAGATACGCTAGACATACACTAGCCAAACTGGATTCTGCACACTATTTGATCATACACCAGGTAGTTTATGAATAAAAGTGAGTCGAAACTCCTGACTGAGTTTGTGAACTTTTTACTCCCAAAAGGCTCTCCAAAATTTAACGCAACTACACATACAAAAATGGTAAAATATAAAGTCATCTATTTTAAAACATAATTGGTCCTTCTAATATAGTACCAACACATATTGAGTTACTGGCACTCTCTTGCTCTTCATTGTGACATTTTCTAATGGAGAAAGTTACTATCATGGGCATGGATAAAGGATGGTGTTTGTTATTGACGAGCCCCACACTGATTGCCTAAAACAGCAGTTGAGTTGTTTTGTCTTTAATGATTTTCACTAGTCTGCATAGCCATGTACCTTGAACATTTCTTTACTGCTGTTTTTCCTAAGGGCCTCTCTTGGGCTGCCTAATTGTTTAAAGGTGGATAAAACACTGCTTTGTTAAAATTGTCACGGTTTCGGGCGGGTCTGATCAGGACTCTGGTTGGGACACCCCTTGAGGTCACCGAATATCCTAAAGAGGTAGTATACTGGGGAAGAAGAGCAGCTAAAGGCATACACGGAAAGGACAGCTATGAACAGGCACAGGAAAGTAAAAGCAGAGCAACCCTTGTGTGAACAAACAGGAAACAGATTACTAATGGACAAACACGCTGGGGTTGTACACAGAGTAAGGAGCAGAACCTCCCACAGTGACAGGGAATGTCAATGCCTCTGTGCAGTTTTCTCTTACAGATAGAGACCCTGCCAGCCCCATAGAAAGGAGGCAGCAGAAGTGATTCTGTCTCTGGACCCTAGAGCACAGACAAGGAAAGTACTTACATACACAAGACACGCTCTTGTGGGTCCAGCTGGAAACACAGTGGCGATTCCTGAGAAAACAGCAATAGCACACTCTCACTGTTAGGCACGAAAGACAAAGTATAACACCGGACAAGGAAGGGGGCTGGAATTGCCTCCTGGAAACCAGGAGCCAACCCCAGAACAAAGGAGGACACTTATACACTGGTGAAGACTGATAGAACACTTACCAGACACAAATAACCAAGAAAAAACAGAAGGGAACAAACTAAGAGGCAGAGGCAAGAACTAGGAACAGGCTCAGGCTGAAGCAAAGGCGGGACTAGGACTTGAAAACAGGGCGCAAACGTCTGGCTGGGACAAACAGAGACAGGACTGGGAAACTGAGAGCAGGCTCTGGCTGGAACAGGCAAGGACAGGGCTGGAATACAGGGAGTAGGAAATGAGCAGTAAACAGGACTGGGAAACAGAGAGAAGGTTCAGGCTGAAACAAGGCAGGAGCAGGGCAGAGAAACATGGAGCAGGGTCTGGAAGAAACAAACAGGTACAAGGCTAAGAGATAGGGGGCAGACTCTGGCTGGAACAATCAGGAGCAGGGCAGAGAAACAGGAAACAGGATCAAGCTGGAACAGCACAGGAACAAAACTGGAACACCATCCGACAAGGGGTCTGTAACACCAAGGAATCGAACTCCAATGCACGACGGGGATCTTGAGGAAATGGCTGCTTATAAGCAGTTCCAAGTTGGGCTGCACAGGAGAGGTCTCAGGTGTGTGTAGTTTCAGACACTTGCAAGTCCTGGAGGAGAGGATCCGGTGAAAAGGAGCAACTGGACTTCTCCCATAGAAAACAATGGGAAACAGAATCCGGGCTTTCCTGACTACCAGGCTGTGCATTATGGAATTTGCAGCCCCAGGAAGCAAATGTAGTACTACACAAGTGTACCATAGAGAAAAGAGAAACAAACAGGGGTCAGCAAGGGACTCTAGATAAGTGTTTAAGGTGATTCCCAGGCTTCCGACAGTCCCCTTACAGCGCCCCCTAGAAATGGGATGACAGAGTTGTAACAAAAATTGTATTTTTTAGGTCACCGATCTTCACAAACATCACTTTATTGTTTGTGAACATCTGGAAAATCTTAAAGATATGTAAAATGAAATTTACTTCATAAAGATTTATGTGAAAGGATAACTCTTACAAGAGCCATTTAGTATGATGGACAGCTGGTGCTTGACAGAAGTCAATGGAGGTATTTACACAGTGGCATTGGAGGTGTCTAGACAGTATGTCTGACTGTACTCTACAAATTATGCCCAGAATAGCTTTGCTAATGTTAGTAAGTTGGACACAGATGGATTGTCAAATGTTATGCTGTAATCGATCAATCAATTAGTTTTTGTAAAGCGCAATTACTCATCTGTGAGTGTCTCAAGGCGCTGGTGGTGGGTCTGGGCCTCATTCGAAGAGCCATGTTTTGAGGTTCTTCCTGCAGATGGAGAGAGATGGGCTTGAGGTGTGTGGGCAGGTTGTTCCAGCTCTTAGCTGCGAGGTAAGCGACGATCTTCCTCCGGCAGTGGTTTTCCAGATGCGTGGGACGGTAGCTAGCGCCTGCTGGGTGGAGTAGAGGGGTCTGGCAGGGTTATGGAAGGAGATGCAATGGTTCACGTAGGCCGGTCTGATGTTGTGCATGGCCTTGTAGGTGTGGGTGAGTAGTTTGAAGTTGATTCGCTTCTTAACTGGGAGCCAATGGAGGGTCCCCAGGGATTGGGAGATGTGTTCTTGGTGGGGGAGGTTCAGGACGAGTTTTGCAGCGGTGTTTTGGATGAGTTGTAGTTTCCTGATGTACTTTGTTGTGGTGCTGGCGTGGAGTGCGTTTCCATAGTCGAGCTTGCTAGTGATTAGGGCGTGGGTGATTATTTTGCGGCAGTCTACTGGGATCCATTTGAAGATTTTGCAGAGTTGATGGAGAGTGTGCCAGCAGGAAGAGATGACTGTGTTTACCTGTCGGGTCATTGATAGGGAGGAGTCGAGGATGATTCCTAGGTTGCGGTGTGGTCTGTCAAAGTAGGTGGTGCGCTGAGCAATGTGGGCCACCAGGAGTCGTCCCAGGCTGAGGTGGAGTTTCCGAAGATGACTCAAGTCCGAGTTGAGCTTGAGGCAGCTCTCCCTCATCCAGGTGGCAACGGCTTTTATCCCGGTAAGAAAGTTCTTCTTAGCTTTGTCTGGGTCTTCAGTGAGGGATATGATGAGTTGTGTGTCATCGGCGTATGATACAATGTATATTACGTGGACTCTGACGATGGCTGCCAGTGGGGTCAACTATATGTTGAACAGCGTTGGGCTCAGGGAAGATCCCTGAGGGACTTTGCAGCTGA
This sequence comes from Pleurodeles waltl, assembly GCF_031143425.1. Lineage (NCBI taxonomy): Eukaryota > Metazoa > Chordata > Amphibia > Caudata > Salamandridae > Pleurodeles > Pleurodeles waltl. Next base: position 934,282,611 of record NC_090444.1, read on the forward strand.
CTTCTGTTGGTTTGGATATGAAGGGTGGGATCCTGACTCTCTGAGTTCTTCTGGTGAGGAAGGAGTGGGTCCTTTGCAAGGCTTTTCCGTGGATTCCTGCGTCGTGAAGTCTGGTACCTAAGGTGCTGTGGGATACCATGTCAAAGGCTGTTGAGAGGTCGAGGAGTATGAGTGCTGCGGTGTGTCCGCGGTCGAGGAGTGTGCGGATTTCATTGGTGGCTGTAAGAAGAGCTGTCTCTGTGCTGTGGTTGCTGCAGAATCCAGACTGACAGGTATCCAAAGAGTTGCTGTCCTCGAGGAACTGTTGTAGCTGCAAGTTTATGGCTTTTTCCAGGACTTAGGCTGGGTAGGGTAACAACTAGATGGGTAAGAAGTTCTTGAGCTATGATGGGTTGGCTGTGAATTTCTTCAGGAGGGGGCGGACTTCGGCATGTTTCCAATCTTCAGGGAAGGTGGCTGTTGTGATGGAGTAGTTCAGCGTCTTGCGAGGTTCGGGGGCGATGGGTGCACTGGCTCTGTTGTAGATATGGTGAGGACAGGGGTCTGTTGGAACTCTGGAGTGAATGTTGTTCATGAGAATTTCAGTTTCTTCTGTGGTGCACGTGGACCAGCTGTGGATGGTTTGGGTCCGTTCTGGGGTGCTGGGTTGGTCGTAGGTACTGACGCTAGGTGGGTTAAGCAGGAAGAAGTTGTCGTGGATGTCCTTAATGTTGCGCTGGAAAAAGTGGCCAGTTTGTCACAGAGATCTTGCGATGGGGGGATGTTGGTGGCTTCGGAGGAATGATTGGTGAATTTGTTGATTACCGTGAAGAGTTCTCTCGTGTTGTGTGGGGAGGTTTTGATGCACTTACGGAATGCAGCTTTTTTTGGTTTCTTGATGCGTTGGTGATGGGTGGCAATGGTGCCTCTGAAAGAGTTGAGGTCCTTGCGGTTTTTGCTGTTTCTCCATTTCTTCTCTAGGCACCTGCAGGTGCGTTTGGATTTTTGGAGTTCGCCGGTGAACCAGCTGATTTTTTGGGGGATGCACTTGACTGAAATTGATCGATGGGGTCTAATGAGTTGGCGCACTTGGTGAACCAGGAGTTGAGGTTGTGTGGTGCGGCGTTGGCATCGTCGGTGGGGGTGATTTGGCATAGGTTGTGGTGAGCTGCACGTCGGTGATTACGTTCCATTTCCTGTGTGGGGCCCTGAGGACGCAGAGGCGGCTGCTCAGTGCGGTGATGGCGGTTTACACACTGTTGGTCGGTCCAGTCTGGAGTGGAGGTCTTATTGAAGGTGATCCAGTTTCTTGAGGTAAAAATGGGGTCTAATGTGTGTCATGCAGTGGGCGTGGGCAGTTGCTTGAGGCTGAGGGTGGCGGGATTGTCTATGAGGAAAGTGGTGTTTCGGTTGTTGCAGTCCTCGAGGTGGAAATTCAACTTGCCCAGGAGGAGGTATTCGGTGGGCGTTAGGGTGTAGGGGCTGGCGATGTCTACAATGGCGTTGATGAAGGCTGGGCAGGGTTCCAGGGGGTCTGTAGACCAAGTGCCATGGAGGGAGGAGTTGTGAGTGGTGTGGATCAGGAAGTGTAGGTGTTCCATTTGGTGCATTGTTCCTCTGTGTTGACTGTGATGCGGAGTGAGGACTTGTGTACGATGATAAGTCCTCCACCCAGACAGGAGGGTCGGTCCTTCCTTAGGAAGTTGTAGCCACCCGGGATCGCGATGGCGATGTCCGGTCTGGAGGTCGGGTTGGTCCAGGTCTCGGTTAGGAAGACAATGTTTGGACGGGTGGAGTCGATCAGGTCCCAGAGTTCGGTGGTGTGCTTGTGGAGGGACTGTTTCTTCTGAAGGAAGCAGGTGTTGAGGTTGTGGCGGGCGTTGGTGGATTGGTGTGTTCCGGTTGTCTGCTGTGGCTGAAACTGAGGTTACAGTTCTGGCAGGAAAAAGGTCCGTAGGAGTCCTTAGGAAATGCAGTGCAGCAGGCGCTGAGACGTCCAGTGTTAAGGCAGTGGAGGGTCTTGGCATCAAAATGGAGGGAGGACAGGGAATAGTTCCTTGGAGATCCAGGGTTTCTCGTGATGGGTGCAGTTCAGGCATGGTCCAGGTGCGGACAGGCACAGAGGGGCTTGCCTGCTGCGTCCACCATTGAGAAGGGGAGGGAGGTGGGGGGTCCTGTCAGCTGAGAGGCGGGAAAAGTGCTTTGAGGGGGGCAAGTGGCAGGGCCGCAGGGCCAGCAGTGGACCGGGAGGGAGAGGGGACCAGAAAGACATAAAAATAGGAGAAGCGACAGAAAGATGAAGAAAGAAACAATGAGGTGAATACGGAGGCAGAAGTAGAAAGCAGGAGTAAGGAGAGAGAGAGAGAGAGAGACGGAAGATACTTACTTGTAGATGGTCACTAATCCACCAGGGATAAGACGCAGGCAGGAGCCTGCGGGTAGAGTATGGCCTCGAACTGAGAGTCGGGCAGACTACCAGTTCGGTCCCGGAGGCAGAGGCAGCAGCAGCAGCAGGAGGAACTGGGGAGGGCAACAGACGTTGACCAAGAGGTCGGTGGAGTCGCCCTCTCACATCGTTGTGACTGCCATTAAGAAGTGGAGGAAGGTGGGGGGTCTGGTCAGCTAGGAGGTGGGAGGGTGGAAAAAGCATTTCGCGGGGGTATGGGGCAGGGCCACAGGGGCAGCAGCAGCACGGGCGGAAGAGGGAACAGAAAGACAGAAAAATAAGATAAGAGACAGAAAGAAGAAGAAAGAAACAATGAAGTAAATACAGAGGTAAAAGGCAGAAGTAGAAAGCAGGAGTAAGGAGAGACAGAGAGAGACAGAAGATACTTACTTGTAGATGGCCACTAGGCCACCAGGGATAAGGTGCAGGCAGGAGCATGCAGGTAGAGGAGGGCCTCAAACTGAGAGTCAGGCAGACTCTTAGTTTGTTCCTTGAGGCAGAGGCAGCAGCAGGAGGAGCTGGGGAGGGCAACAGACGCTGGCCAAGAGGTCAGTGGAGTCCTAAAAGTGGCAATCAACATAATGTGCAGTCACAGTATGATTCACGTTCTGACGGTGAGTCTGCATCTTTTGCTTCTACTCTCTTGTAAAGGGGCATAAGTTGGGCACTGTGAGAAAAAATAGAATGTGTGTTATGATAGTTGGCATGTAAAAAGGCAAGATACTGTTACACTACAAAACAAAGGTCGGGCCCAGAGATATGTGCAAGATCATTCCCTTACTTGGTGTAAAATCACTAAAGTAGGATGAGATAACTACGTATATCCTAAAATGTAGAAAGCACTGCTCCCCATCTGATGTCCAGAAATTCACTTTACCTTCACACCAACACAACCCAAGTCTATTGTTAAGTTATGCTTACAAGCATACAACTCCTCCCAGTACACTCTTCTACTTTTGACAATCCACACTTCTGGGGCAATGTAGGAAGCCATTTTCACAGAGCTAAAAAGAAATAAGAATGATTTCATAGACTATACAGAGAAACAAACCCAGGCCAAGAAACCGAACTGTTAATAATTAAAAGTAACCACTTCCCTAATTGAAGCGCCCAAATTGCAAAACTTCTCAAATGGATTTAAATCAAATCATTTCTTTTTAGTTTATTTAAGACATGTGACCTACTTCATCATTTAGATTTTTGTAAACCTTAACAAACACATATTCCAAAATTCAAAATATAAGCCAACATCCAATTATTAAAATGTTCGCAAGCATCTAAAAAAACAAAAAAAACATTGCCATATATACAAATAGGTTTTCAATGTATTTTACCATATATTTTAAGCAACTTACAAAAAATTGTACAAATTCAAATAGCAAACATTATTTATAGTGAACATTTTAAAAAACATTAAATATGTCAGTAGTAACTTTTGAAAAATGCCTCTTTTTGCATGATCAACATTCTGATGGTGCTAGTTTTTTGACTGGGACTCTGGTAACCAGGGACCAGTGCATATGCTATAATACGTTAAACATGTTAAAATTGCCTGTGCTCCTACTTAACATATTTACCTTACCTCTAAGTCCCTGGTATATGGTACACAGTGTACCCAGGGCCTGTACATTAAATGCTCTAGTGGTTTGAAGGACTCATGATGCCACTCACTAGAGTGATAGTGCAAGTACGACTGCATGCCTACCACTGTAGCCTGTCTGTGCAGTTTTGAACTGCATATTCAACCTGTCAAAATAACAACATTTAACCCACCTGAATCCTCTTGTTAAATAGTAATAAGTCACCCCTAAGTAGTCCGTAATGCCCATAGGCAGGGTGCATGCTATTTAAAGGCAAGATGTGTAATAGGCTAAGGTTAAACATACCCTTGCTGTGAACAGGTGATTAAAGCCATTTTCACTGTAGCAGGGTTAGCTGTTCTATAGCAAAATATTGGGTTACAATATTATATTTAACAATGTTTCTCTCTGCTTTGGTTCCTTCTTGGACTTTTTAAAATATTTATTGCAAGCCCAATGGAAAAAGACAGATTTGAAATACATATTTTAGAAAAGGGAAATTTAAAATTTGACTTTCTCCCAGCCAAAGGCCTCTAAAAGCCCATTTGCATGAGGCTCCAGCTCTCACCTAGGTGCTGATTTGCTCCTTTAATGAATGAACTTGCTCCCAAATCTGTGACATATCCCTTAGGAGTGAGAAGGCATTATGGTCCTCTGACAGGATGACCTTCGGCCCAGGAACTTGAGTAAGTACTAAGAGGCCTACCCTATCACAGGCAATGGTTAGCTTACCCCTTATCAGGACCCTCTTGTGTCCACCTAGTTAGGTAGGCACCAATCCCAGTGGGAGAGGAGATGCATCCAGATCCAATATGAAGGGACCACAGGAGAGGGGCTGCTCATTTTTCAGGGCCACACGTTTGGTGTAGGCACAGAAACTATGCATGGGGAAGAGAGGTTTTGCCACCTTGGATTCAGGTAGAGAGGGGTACTGTGACATTGTTTGAAGTAGGGTACACAGCAACTGCTGCATAAGTGGGTAGTGTTACCCTGGGGAACTTCTTCCCTATTGGTTAGGGAGGGACCAGTAGTTACCCCCACCCGCAGGCTCAGCCAGGCACAAATGTGGCACCCCTGGGGACCCTATTCAGAGCACTACTGGATGTGTGGAAGCCAGACTGCACTCTGTTGAAACGTGTGAAGAAACCTAAAAGGCTGGAGCAGCTTGACTACTTGTACTGAGGACCAGGAAGAAGAATCCAAGGATCAATTGGCTGACCTGTTAAGCTACATGCACACAACAAGCAACTAGAAGACCCTTTTCCCTGAAGATCCTTTTTGCCAGTTCTTACTGGACCCACCCTGGGCCCTGCTGGTGACTGCTGCTGGTGTGAGTCTTAACCTCCAAGTACTGTTCTTAAGGTTCTTGCCTCCTAGCCAGGTTAAAGTGTATTTCTCCTAATGTCCTAAAAAGCCTAGGACTTAGAAACCTTTTGGCTTCATAGACCCCTGGAGGACCAAGACAAGGCTTCCAAGTGAATCCGACCAAGGTGTGTATGCCTTCAGGACAAAGATTAATGTTACTTCTGCTTGGAGATTTTCTGCAGTAGCAAATTTGATTTCTCCGGATGTCGTGGAGTGGGTATCCGGCCCCATGGAGCCTGCTGCAGGAATCTCAGCTTCAAAAAGTGACTACATTGGAATGTAGAACTCTTCACCATACAAGATTTTTTGCTTCTATTCCAGAAGGTTGTTGCTCGAATAAGAATTTACCTTGAAAAAACAAAAGAGAAGAGGTGTTTGGCAAAATAGGAACTTTTCTTTTAATTAAATATTACGGCCAAGAGAACAGTTACAGAACCGAGGTCTGAGGACTGTCTCAAAAGTAAATTTTTTCTGTACGTTGTTTTATACATTTCTTTGGGTACAATAAAACAATTACAGCATTCCTTTTGGGGTGGAGAATGTGAACAGTTGTCATGGAGTCATAAATAAGGTCTTGATAACAATTGCAGGTGGGTCTCAACCTTATATGTGGATCAGCCATTAACGTGTCCAGATGTCTGACCTTAGAGAGGCATATCACTGTGTGTTACTGTGCATGCTGTGTTTTGATTGACTGTGTTCCTAACTTCATGTGGCATCTGACTTTATGGTGTTTGGGAATGTGCACACCCCTCTTGGCCACGTGTGTTTTATGGGGCCAATCTCCTGGGACCACTGTGCTGTCACTGCTCTCTGTGATCTGAGTTTCTTGTTCATGCATTTGTCTGCCGGCTATGTGGTGCATCACCTGTGACCTGTCAGTCAGTAATCTCAGATCTAGGTCTCAGAGCCTGCCTGACCACGTAACTTGGAGTCAGGGTTGATGGAGAATTCATGTCAGATGAATTAACTAAAAGTGATGTGATTTCATTGGTACATGCAATTGTGTCATGGTTCACATTGACTTTCCCAATATCAACACTCCCCCCTCTAGTTGAATTTTCAACTACACCATTTAACCCATACAGACAGTCACATTATTGGGAGCTTCAGTTTTGCTTACTACTATTTCCCTAGTTACTTGCATTCTACCCAATTTGAGGACTGTGTTTTTACAGCAGGAAACCTCCACTTGCACGAAACCACATAAAAACAGTAACAAAATGAAAATGAGCAACAATGACGTGCACAGACTGGTCACCCACCAAGGGAGCCAGAAGAACCAGTTTGTGAACCACTCCTGCTCACAGGAACCTCTGTCTTCACGCATGCCTTTTTGTAATCTGTGCATTGCTTTGATGGCAAGGGTCAGAGTCCCCTTGTACATGTCATTGCTTAGTATAAACGTGCAGGAGGATGCACCCATCTTCACACACACCCCACCCTCCACTGCGGTCATCAAGTCCACCACATAGTGATGTTGCTTCACTATGAGGCGGGTGGCTCTCAATTCTTTCTTGATTGCATTAAGGCCAAGCTCCGTGCTGTTTATCATTTTATCATTTCCCTCCTGTTTTTTCGCAACCAGCGGGCGTTCACTTTCATCTGCACACGGAAGAAGGGTATGGACCCTACTGCTGATACTTGTGCTTCGGAGGACATCCTGGATCCTCTGTAATGTCCTTGTACTGAGCTCAGTCAAAATGATCAATAGTTCTTTTCTTTCAAGCCTGAAGCAACAGAGTAGTCTTGTCCCTTAGTGGGTGTTGGTGCAGTTCTGACAGATCTCTGGGAATGACCAATGTCAGGGTGTTTGGTGGTGAGGGAGCAGAAGCAACACCATCTGAGGACGAGCTGACTGTAGGCAAACTCACCACATTTATATACAAAAGTACACTGTTCCAGAACGGGGAAAGTCCACAGGGGCACTCCTAAGTGGAAGCAAATGCCATCACACATCTAATCGGATGTCATGCTTCACCATCGGGCTTGCTCCTCGCCAGACTGGTGCTGCAATATCTGATGGGCACCCCATAGAGGGGGCAGTTTGCCAGAGATCTTTTTATCAATAATATGTGCCGTGGTGTAAGCTATGAGGCATGAGGCATGATTTCCACCTACATATAAGCAGACAGTGGGGGAGCAGAAAAAAGGAATTCAAATTGGCTCAAAAACCCTACCCATGAACAACAGATTTATTGGAAAGGAAAGGGTCTTGGTCAAGCTTAGAAAATCGTATAGAAGTCAAAAAGAGATGATGCTCAATCACTCTCTCAACACTTATCATTTAGGCGTGACAGTCATCCCCTATTCTAGGTCAACATGTTTCGCGTCTAGGGGGTCCAAACAGATCCAGTGACGCTTCATCAGGACCAATTGACAAAAAGAGAAATGATATTTAAAGAAAATGATACATTATTGAGTGTTAGTCTGTTTAATTATAACTTGAACTTATGGTTTGCTGTTTTCATACTTTATTTTTCTATTGGCAAAAAAGCATTGAGGACTCCCTGATGTCCTGAGGAGGTGGTGGTCCCTTGAACCCTGGGGGGGGGCGGTTCTGTGTGGCCCCCCGGGCCACAAAGAACTCCCTGGGCTTGAGAGACCACTACCTCATTGCAACAACATTAAATAAATATATAGGGGGCCACACAGACCCCCTGGGCTCCCGGGACCACCACCTGCCCTGGGTTACATTAAATAAAAAAAAGGGGCGCGTGGACCCCTAGGCCCTTAGGACCACCACCTCCCTTGGTCCAGATACTAATTTAAAAATTTGAGGGGGCCACTTGACCTCCTCACGCTAGGCCTATTTTCGGCCCCAGGTGCCCCATCGAAAGGGTTCTGGCCACATCCTCCCTGCCTCCTGCGGGAGCCGGCATTGCTCATGCATGCAGGGACCTGCTGGAAATGCATCTCTCTGCGTGCAGGAGCAATATTTTCATCTTTTGCATGGAGAGGAGTTATGGTTGCTTTTGCTTGGCTGGAGCTGTGAAAGCTCCGGCCAAGCAAAAGTAAACTGCTACCTCCTGAGGGTGGACACCTCGGGAGGTAGCAATAGCCAGCACTGGGGGTGTTGGTCCCTTGGGCCATATATTGATCCAGGAGTGGGCGGCACGATCTTCCTCCTTTTTTCTGCATGATCCAGCCCAAGGGAGCTGGTGGGCCCTTTAGCCATATATAGCCTGGGAGGGGGGCTGCACGGCCCCCCTCCATGATTTTAAAAATGTATATATCTTGCAGCCACCCCAACCATAGTATAAAATAGCCCCACATACTTTTTATATTTAGCCACAGGGAGGTGGTGGTCCTTGAGGCATTTAAAACCCTAGGAGGGGGGCCCGTGAGCTGCTCACCTGTGAGAAAGACTCGTGTGAGAGCCAAAACGCGTCAGGATATTAATTTGGCTGCCACTCTGCAATGTGCAATAAAGTGCCTGTTTATCCATTTACAGAGCATCAGTGCTGTCTTTTGGATGTTTGAAGTTTGGATCCTTCGTTCCTTCAATTAACTGATGCCGCACTGTAGGGTCGTGGGCGCCTGTAATACGGAGACTGTGTATCTTGGATTTAAGTGGGGGCCTGACCCGTCTCCTCCGTGAGTGAAGAAAAGTATTTTCCTGTACAAATGAGTAATGGAGGACAGCAAGGGAGGTGAGAGGAGTATTTTACTGCCTTTTGCTGGTTTTGGATGCTGATGCAGCATTAGATATTTGCAGTGACTGTGGCAGCACAGGAACATTTTGAGCAAAGACATTGGAAAGAACTTTAATTACTTTCACTTTGACTGCAGTGCCTTTTGAAATAATAAGCATTATGCTATGATTAAAATACAGAGCACTCAAGTCTAAACATATCTCTACTTCGTTTCAATGTGCATTTGGGGGAATGTATTTTATCAACACACATGAACTGTGAAGTGACTTTGGCAGTACATTTTTTATGAGTGAATATACGCTGGAAACCACTTGATGTCAACTATAACTGCAGTGCTTTTTAACAGATCCATATATATATATATATATATATTTATATATATATACATACATTTGTGCCCTAAGGTAACTGTAACTTGCGCTCTCGTCATGCACTGCTAGCTACCTGCTAATTACCCCACCTATTACATCAGTCATGACATCTTGTATGACATCATTGATAAGATCACTGCAACATTTGCAATAAAACTATTGATGAGAAAACTGTGCGTGGTGGGGACGCGAGTTATAGTTACCTTAGGGAACGAGTTATAGTTTCTTGAGATAAGTATAATTATAACTGCTGAATTTCTATGGTTTTGTGTGTGTAAAATTTTAACATAACTATGGCGTCCCTCTAACCTTAGATTTTTTAGTTTATATATATATATATATATATATATATATATATATATATATATATATATATACACACACATGTTTACTGAGAAAAGCAAGGGTTCAAGTGGCGCTATATTTAGGTGTTCAAACAAGATAAGAACTAATGTTTAACCCCTTTGCTGCCAGGCCTTTTTCCCCTCAGGTGCCAAGCCTTTTTTTGGCTATTTGGGGCAATTCGCGCTCAGGCCCTCATAACTTTTTGTCCACATAAGCTACCCACGCCAAATTTGCGTCCTTTTTTTCCAACATCCTAGGGATTCTAGAGGTACCCAGACTTTGTGGGTTACCCAGAAGGAGGTCAAGAAATTAGGCAAAATACAGTGAATATTTTGTTTTTTTCAAAAAAATTGGAAAAAGGGGCTGCAGAAGAAGTCTTGTGTTTTTTTCCCTGAAAAGGGCATCAACAAAGGGTTTGCGGTGCTAAAATCACCAGCTTCCCAGCTTTCAGGAACAGGCAGACTTGAATCAGAAAACCCAATTTTTCAACACAATTATGGCATTTTACTGGGACATACCCGATTTTTTGTGCTTTTAGCCTCCTTCCAGTCAGTGACAGAAATAGGCATGAAACCAATGCTGGATCCCAGAAACCGCAATATTTCTGAAAAGTAGACAAAATTCTGAATTCAGCAAGGGGTAATTTGTGTAGATCCTACAAGGGTTTCCTACAGAAAACAACAACTGAAAAAGAAAAATATTGAAATTGAGGTGAAAAAAACATCAATTTTTCTCTACGTTTTACTCTGTAACTTTTTCCTGCAATGTCAGATTTTCGAAAGCAATATACTGTTACGTCTGCTGGACTCTTCTGGTTGCGGGGATATATAGGGCTTATAGGTTCATCAAGAACTCTAGGTACCCAGAGCCAATAAATGACCTGCACCCTGCAGTGGGTTTTCATTCTATACCGGGTATACAGCAATTAATTTACTGAAATATAAAGAGTAAAAAATAGCTATCAAGAAAACCTTTGTATTTCCAAAATGGGCACAAGATAAGGTGTTGAGAAGCAGTGGTTATTTGCACATCTCTGAATTCCGGGGTGCCCATACTAGCATGTGAATTACAGGGCATTTCTCAAATAGATGTCTTTTTTACACACTGTCTTACATTTGGAAGGGAAAAATGTAGAGAAAGACAAGGGGCGATAACACTTGTTTTGCTATTCTATGTTCCCCCAAGTCTTCCGATAAAAATGATACCTCACTTGTGTGGATAGACCTAGCGCCCGCGACAGGATATGCCCCAAAACACAACGTGGACACATCACAGAAAACAGAGCTGTTTTTTGCAAAGTGCCTACCTGTAGATTTTGGCCTCTAGCTCAGCAGGCACCTAGGGAAACCTACCAAACCTGTGCATTTTTGAAAACTAGAGACCTAGGGGAATTCAAGATGGGGTGACTTGTGGGGCTCTGACCAGGTTCTGTTACCCAGAATCCTTTACAAACCTCAAAATTTGGCTAAAAAAACAAATTTTCCTCACATTTCGGTTACAGAAAGTTCTGGAATCTGAGAGGAGCCACAAATTTCCTTCCACCCAGCGTTCCCCCAAGTCTCTCAATAAAAATGGTACCTCACTTGTGTGGGTAGGCCTAGCGCCCGCGACAGGATATGCCCCAAAACACAACGTGGACACATCACAGAAAACAGAGCTGTTTTTTGCAAAGTGCCTACCTGTAGATTTTGGCCTCTAGCTCAGCCAGCACCTAGGGAAACCTACCAAACCTGTGCATTTTTTAAAACTATAGACCTAGGGAAATCCAAGATGGGGTGACTTGTGAGGCTCTGACCAGGTTCTGTTACCCAGAATCCTTTGCAAACCTCAAAATTTGGCTAGAAAAACACACGTTCCTCACATTTCGGTGACAGAAAGTTCTGGAATCTGAGAGGAGCCACAAATTTCCTTCCATCCAGCGTTCCCCCAAGTCTCCCGATAAAAATGGTACCTCACTTGTATGGGTAGGCCTAGCGCCCGCAACAGGATATGCCCCAAAACTCAACGTGGACACATCACAGAAAACAGAGCTGTTTTTTGCAAAGTGCCTACCTGTAGATTTTGGCCTCTAGCTCAGCCGGCACCTAGGGAAACCTACCAAACCTGTGCATTTTTGAAAACTAGAGACCTAGGTGAATCCAAGATGGGGTGACTTGTGGGGCTCTGACCAGGTTCTGTTACCCAGAATCCTTTGCAAACCTCAAAATTTGGCTAAAAAAACACATGTTCCTCACATTTCTGTGACAGAAAGTTCTGGAATCTGAGAGGAGCCACAAATTTCCTTCCACCCAGCGTTCCCCCAAGTCTCCTGATAAAAATGATACCTCACTTGTGTGGGGTAGGCCTAGCGCCCGCGACAGGAAACGCCCCAAAACACAATGTGGACACATCCCATTTTTTTAAAGGAAACAGAGGTGTTTTTTGCAAAGTGCCTACCTGTAGATTTTGGCCTCTAGCTCAGCCGGCACCTAGGGAAACCTACCAAACCTGTGCATTTTTTAAAACTAGACACCTAGGGAAATCCAAGATGGGGTGACTTGTGGGGCTCTGACCAGGTTCTGTTACCCAGAATCCATTGCAAACCTCAAAATTTGGCTTAAAAACACATGTTCCTCACATTATGGTGACAGAAAGTTCTGGAATCTGAGAGGAGCCACAAATTTCCTTCCATCCAGCGTTCCCCCAAGTCTCCCGATAAAAATGTTACCTCACTTGTGTGGGTAGGCCCAGCGCCCGCAACAGGAAATGGCCCAAAACACAACGTGGACACATCACATTTTTTCATAGAAAACAGTGCCTACCTGTGGATTTTGGCCTCTAGCTCAGCCGGCACCTAGGGAAACCTACCAATCCTGTGCAGTTTTGAAAACTAGAGACCTAGGGGAATCCAAGATGGGGTGACTTGTGGGGCTCTGACCAGGTTCTGTTACCCAGAATCCTTTGCAAACCTCAAAATGTGGCTAAAGAAACACGTTTTCCTCACATTTCGGTGACAGAAAGTTCTGGAATCTGAGAGGAGCCACAAATTTCCTTCCACCCAGCGTTCCCCCAAGTCTCCCGGTAAAAATGATACCTTACTTGTGTGGGTGGGCCAGGTGCCTGCAACAGAATAAGGCCCAGAACTTGTAGAGATAGAGGGGATAGCACAGCGAGTTTATAAGGACATATTCTTTTATACATCTTTAGACTGACTCTGCTTTGGGGACCCACATAAGTGAGGTGTCATTTTACTTGGGAGACTGAGGGGAACACTGGGGAGTAGGAATTTTGTGCTGGAGCGGTGATTGTACAAACAAAAGTCAGGAAAATATGCTTTTTTAAGCAAATTTTGCGGTTTGCAGAGGCGTCTGGGTAAGAAAATGTTGGGGAATCCACGCAAGCCACATCTCCCTGCACTCCTTGGGGTGTCTAGTTTTAAAAAATGTCTGGGTCTGGTAGGTTTCCCTAGATGAAGGCCGCACCCAGGACCAAAAACACAGGTGGCCCCTCCCCCCAAACACAGGTAGTTTTGTAATACATCATTTTGATGAGTCCACACACGTCTGTGATGTGCCAAACACTAAAATTGTGAAAAGAAACGCACTTAGGTTATGTGAAAAAGACCCCTGACCCACCAACCAAGTTGATGGCATGCTTCATCATGGGGGTCCCACCTGAGACACCTAGCGTGTCTCAAGTGTGCTGCGACGCCTGATTACAGCGGAGCAGGTTTTGTCATTTGTACCACACATACTGGTTGGATTTGGCACGAGGGTGAGTGATGGTTCAGTAGATCAAATTTCATTAACAAGAGATTTCACAAAAGTGAAATGCACTGGTAATTACTGAAAGGCCAAAAAACTGAACCAATGACTCACAGCTCGTGAGCTGTAAAGCCACGACAAGGCACCAACCGCTTTACAGTCCATTCACACACCTTTCATACATGACATGCACAAGACCATTCACGCCGCCAGCCACGGGCCCAGCACATTACAAGACTCGCATCCACAGACAGCGCCAGTCAAGGGCTCATCACTTTCATACGCCCACATGCCTGATACAGCAATCACACCAGCTGATGAGTGTGTGGACTGGCGTTTGGCTGGCACCGCCAGCCAAGCGCCACCCCACCTACACCACCAGCCAAGCCCCATGCACACCGCAAGCCAAGCACCACCCCACCCCACCCACACCACCAGCCAAGCCCCACGCACACCGCCAGCCAAGCACCACCCCACGCACACCGCCAGCCAAGCGCCACCCCACCCACCCAGACCGCCAGCCAAGCGCCACCCCACCCACACCGCCAGCCAAGCGCCACCCCACGCACACCGCCAGCCATGCGCCACCCTACACATACCATCCCTTTTCTTTTGTTTTTAAACAACAAAGAAACCACTAATCATAAATAAGTACAAAACTACAAACACAAAAGCTCTAACTGAATACATGACTATTGCCAACCGTGAAACCGAACATATAAAAATATAAAACAGCAGTTTACGCTCACGGAATTTCCCAATAATTCTTCTGTGTGTGGTAGCTCCTGAAACAGCCACCCACACACAGCCCAGGCTTTGAAGGACAATCAGGGCAGTACATCCTAGTCTCCTTCCTGATAGCTCTTCGAGCACAGACTCTACATCTCTTAGCAGGAAAGTTTTTTTGGGCCTTGGGAGGAATGTGCTCAGCAAAGTGACGATCTTTCAATCTAGCCACATCCTCCACCACTGCTTCTCTAGGAACTCTTGCCTGTTCCAGCACAACAAGGCTAGCTATGATAGACTCCTGAAATTTCACAAATGTCATCATTGACTCTGGAGAACTATCCTTGAACACAACAAAAGCATTAAAAGTTGCCAAGTGGAACAAGTGAACCGCTAATTTCTTATACCACACATAAGACTTACGAGCAGCAGTGTAAGGTTCTAACCTCTGATCTACTCTATCAACACCACCCATGTGCTTATTATAGTCTAAGATGCACACAGGTTTGCGCACTTCGGCAACCTGACCCCAAACAGCCACAGGTGAAGTACTCTCATCATGGATGGTGCTTAGCATGTATACATCCCTCTTGTCTACAAATTTCAGAGCTAGCAGCTCATCATTCCGCAAGGCACTGCACTGTCCCTTCTCAAGTTTTTTACAGACAAGCTCTTTTGGATAGCCTTTCCGATTGAGCGGATTGTGCCACAAGCAACAGTGTCCACTCTGAACAACTCCTTGAACAACCGAACTCCAGTGTAGAAGTTATCTACATATAAATGGTGACCTTTGTTAAACAGTCGTCTACCAAGTTCCCACACAATTTTCTCACTAACTCCAAAAGTGGGTGGACAACCAGGGGGGTCAATATTGGAATCCCTACCAGTGTAGACCCGTAAATTATAAACATATCCTGTACTACTTTCTGACAGCATATACAATTTAATTCCATACCGTGCCCTCTTGCTCGGAATGTACTGCCTAAAAACCAAACGACCCTTGAACAGGACCAAAGACTCATCTACAGATATTTCTTTCCCTGGAACATAGATCTCTGAAAACCGATCTACCAAATGATCAAGGACAGGTCTAATCTTAAAAAGACGGTCAGAATCAGGATGATCTTGTGGCAAGGCTAAAGCATTATCTACACAATGCAACATCCGAAGAAGAAGCTCATACCGGTTTCGACTCATGATGGCAGGAAATATAGCAGTTGCCATCAAGGGACTAGTAGACCAATATGAAGACAGCGATGGCTTCCTTATCAGCCCCATCAAAAAAGTTAAACCCAAGAACTTTTTCAACTCTTCCAGATTTGTGGGAATCCACCGGCTAGCTCTAGAGTGTGGCCTAAGTCTGGCAGCGTTGTCCCTCAAAAACTGCTCTGCATACAAATTAGTCTGCTCAACAATCTCTTCCAAAAATATATCGTCCATAAACAACTCAAAAAAGTTGACGGGCAAAAAGTTTTCTGTATTAACTCGACACCCTGGAAAACCAGTAAACGCAGGCAACTGTGGCTGCTCCATGTTTGGTGTAACCCATGTGTCAGGTCTTCCAATGGGAAGCCTTTCAGCCGCTGGCTCCTGCACCATTGGCACATCACTGTCCTCCTCTAAAATAGGCCCTTCATCAGCACTGAGAGTGGCTTCATCATCAGATGATTCATCTCTGACAGAAAATTCACTTCCAGAATCCTGCACTTCCTCCTCTGCCTCAGATGCAGAGTCAGTCTCATATTCATGATCAGAAGATGACTCAAAAAGCACACTAACAACCTGCTTAGCGGTAATCCTACGGCTAGCCATGATCCTTCCTACAAAAGTTAACTGGACAAATACACCACCAACAACCAGCACTGTGTAAGATAAGTAACAAAGTATAGCTTTATCACTAAGAGTTATAAACTCAAAAACTATACTGCTCACTTGCCTGAAAAAGCTTGACTCACCAGCAACTACTCTGCACAGCCACAGCAATCACCAACGATATCCCACTAAAAAGAGAAGAAAAAAAAGCAAATTAGACATAAAACAACACAATAATCATTGTGCACAAATCTAAGGACAATTTCACACACAATCCTGCATTCAGTACACCACCTACAAACATGTCATTCATGCATGGCAACAATACTCACTTGGAGTAAATTTATTTACTTACCTAAAACATGCAACTACGCAAACCGCAGGACAACTACTGCCAAAACTGCAACAAGCCACAGCAAAGTCAGCAAAAGCTTTGAACTAGAACAAAAAGGAGAAAAACTGTTATTATCATAAAAGCAAATACTTCGCCAGTTGACAAACACTCCGCTACCAACCATTTTTTCATTTTCCCTTGTGTCTAGTGTTCTCTGCTTGGGGGAAGATGGGCCTAAAAAAAAATAGGCCAATCTACCCCCAAGGGGGGGGGGGGGGGAGGGCAGAAATCGCCCAGATTACATTGCACCCTTTGGGGGGGCGACCCTTGCCAAGGGGCCACACCCCCACACAAAGCACACACACACACATATAGTATCCCTGGCGCTATGGGGATTCTGCCCCCCTTGGGGACAGAAAGGCCTAAACAAATAGGCATATCTGCCCCCAAGGGGGGCAGAACTGCCCAATAATGCATATGGGCCCCTGGGGCGACCCTTGCCCAAGGGGCCGCCCCCCAACACAAATAAAAAAAACAACAATAAAATCCCTGGTGTCTAGTGGCCTTCTGCCCCCCTTGGGGGCAGATTGGCCTAAAAATAAGGCCAATCTGCCCACAAGGGGGGCAGAAATGTCAATAAATACATTGCCCCCCCAGGGGGAGCGACCCTTGCCCAAGGGGCCACCACCCCACACAAAGCACACATATAATGTCTAAGGCCTAAAAAAATAGGCATATCTGCCCCCAAGGGGGGCAGAACTGCCCAAAAATACATGTGGGCCCCTGGGGGCGACCCTTGCTCAAGGGGCCGCCCACCAACACAAAAAATAAAAACCAACAATAAAATCCCTGGTGTCTAGTGGCTTTCTACGGCCTAAAAATAGGGCCAATCTGCCCCCAAGGGGGGCAGAAACGACGATAAATACATTGCCCGCCCAGGGGGAGCGACCCATGCCCAAGGGGCCACCCCCCAACACAAAGCACACATACAAACATAATATTTCTGGCGCTATTGGGATTCTGCCCCCCTTGGGGGCAGAAAGGCCTTAAAAAAATAGGCCTCTCTGCCCCCAAGGGGGTCAGAACTGCCCAAAAATACATGTGGGCCCCTGGGGGCGACCCTTGCCCAAGGGGCCGCCCCCCAACACAAAAAATAAAAACCAACAATAAAATCCCTGGTGTCTAGTGGCTTTCTGCCCCCCTTGGGGGCAGATCGGCCTAAAAATAGGGCCAATCTGCCCCCGGGGGGGCAGAAATGACGAAAGATACATTTGCCCCCAAAGGGGAGCAACCCTTGCCCAAGGGGTCGCTCCCCCACACTAATATCACACACACACATACTGAAATCCCTGGTGTCTAGTGATGCTCAAAGAGACATCAAGGGAAAGGAAAACCCTTTCCTTTCCCTCGATGCCTCTTTCAGAGCATCCCCCCCCCCGCACGAAGGTGAAAAACTCACCTTCTCCCTTAGACGCGATGGAAGCAAATGGCTTCCAGCGCGACTTTTCCCCTTCCCATGATATCAGCGCGCGATCGCGCGCTGACGTCATGGGGGGGTGATGGGGGGTGGTGGGGGTGAAAGGGGTAGGGATTCCCCTTTCAGCCCTGGCCTGGGGGGGTGGGGGGGCGGCCCTCGCTTCCCCTGACTGCCAGTCCCAGGACGTAATGGTTACGTCCTTGGCGCCACACGGGCGCTGCCATGGACGTAACCATTACGTCTGTGGCGGGGAAGGGGTTAAAAATAAAATACTGAAATTCATTAGTTATAGTTTAGTGGACTGAATATAACTTGCATACCTGTATTAATTATGATCACACATATTGCATCACCCATCACATGTTAAATTACGTCATTGATGACACCAGTGATGACATCACTGATCTTGTCATGCAGTCATTTTGACAGCATCCTATAGGGTTTGTGAACCTGTGCCAATTTTCTATCACCAATCAAGTGATAATGGAAATAACCTTTGATCACATGCAGGACACATAGCATATTGGTCAAGGCGCGCTCGCTTGGTGGATGTTACCCTCTCTGCTATTCACACATGTGACAAGCAAAATACATCGGTAGACTCTAGTGGGGTCACCCCTTTTTAATCCTTGAACACACTCCAAAACGTTTGTACCCTATCCGCCTTAAAAGGATCACTCTCTTAAAGACTTCATATGATTGCAGTTTTAAGTCACAAGGCTGACCAACATGCATTTGCTATTAATAAGGCACCTTCTATCAGGCCCTGTTATCAACCCTCCATAATCTGTGGTGATTACAATGTCATACCTCCTTAGAGCCATGCTTCCAGCCCAAGTACGAGTTAAACTGCATCTAAGAAGGTCTATATTATTCAGCAATCTGTAATGCCCCAAACTCTACAGCAAAGGTCTGGAAATAAACATCTACACCTTATAAACATCCTCATTATATAGGAGTTGTCTAAAGCATAGTCCAACAAGTATTTAATAATGTGTATGTGCCCACACTTCCACAGATAATCATTTGGAAGCAGAGGTTTTGGTTTGTCTCACAGTTGCTTTGCAATAGGCTTTTGCTTTAAGGCACAGACTACTTTGTATCAAACCTCTGCAACCCACACCAGGTGCACTCAGTTGAACACGGTTTGAAAAATGTACTAGCTATTGTAACAGAAAGTTTCAATTCTGTTAAGGACAAGTAGGCAAGTATTAGGCTTTTCTCTCTTTGCTTTTATTAACCAGCACCCTTTGAAAGCAAATATAATACTCTTGAACAACAAACAACATTTCCCATAAAGCATTGGGAATTACATCACCAGTTCAGTAGGTCAGCCAATCCCTGATGAATGTGCCCTTCAAGATCCTTTGTTGATGCTCCTTCCTCCTCTCTCTTCCTGCGACCACAGCCAAGGTAAGTGAGATTCAATCTTGTTTACCACAATCTGTCCTTAAGAGACACGGGGTGAACATCCCAATTCCCTAAAAGTATATGCACACATGATAGGCATAACAGAATTTGTTAAGAGACATAAAGCTGGTAACATAAGAGTAAAGCCATTAATAAATACATACTTTCAAATACATAATTGTAATTTGTGGAGTATTTCAAATAAAGCATAAGATGATAAAAAGAAACAGCTTGTGTGGGGTGGGCAAATATATGCTCGGAAGGAATGGCTAATCCTAGCCTCCGTGTCCTTTATAGAACTGAAACTTTCCGTTACAATATCTAGGAATTCTTTTATTCTATGTCAGGATGGGAGGCGATAATTAGGCTAGTTCAAAGCTTCTCTACCACAATTGTCAGGCGTTGGACTGGTGTAAAATAGAATTTCTTAAATGTAGAATCTGAAGACCAGACCACCGCATTTAGAATATCCTCTGAATGGACACACAAAGCAAAAGCTTTAGATGACATGCCCCCCTTGACGGAACGAGCTCCAAAGGTGGAAATGTTGATGCCAGCTTCCTGCATGGCTCAACAAACTCACCTGGCAATGGTAGGAATGGAAACCACCTTATGGGATTTTGTGAGGGAAACTAGCAGCTGCCTTTCCCTGGGGGATGGAGCTCTTCCGTCATAGTCTCATAGGCTTTTACTGCCTGACAACACACAATTTTGGGGTATCTGTGAACATAGGATATAAAACAATTCTTGAGTTTCATTCAATTCTTCTAGAAATATGAAAAGTCACTCCCTCCGGAGTGAATACCCTACCTGCTATATCAAAGGCTCTTATATACGAAACTCTGCGGCAAGGCACAAGACAGAACAGGGTAGCCAGTTTTGCAGATATCTCTTTCTGGGACAGATATTTATTTGAAGGCCAAGACTTAAAGAGGTGTAAAACATTATTAACATCCCAAAGTGTAGTACATCTAGGTTCTGGAGGAATTGACTACCTAATGCCCCTGAGAAGATTACATGCCAACAGATGCTCCCCTACTGGGTGGCCCTCCAAAGGAGAGTGTCCTGCCAAGATGGCCGACCAGCTGAGGCCAACAAAGCCAGGAAATTCAAGATACAGACAGTGTCTGCCCCCTGGGACCAACTTGTCTTGATGACACTGACCCATCCATTTAGTCCAGGCCGAACAATAGCATTTATTGGTGCCTTCAGACCAAGCCTTGGTGAGCAGGGAGGCAGCCTCCTGTGAAATACCAGAGACTTTCCAACATTCCTGGTAATCTGCCATGCCATGAGATGGAGGGAGCCTTCCAGGACTAAGCAGTGAGGATTCCCTAAGGATCCAGAAGGAGATCAGGAAGCTGGAGTAGATGGATTAGAAAATCCCAAGAAACTTCCATCAGAGGTGCAAACCAGGCATGAGACCTCAGACTGGAGTAACCGCAATTTGTCTCCGAACCTGTGTGGATCGTTGCATGAGCATTGTAAATGGGGAAATGCATATCCCTTCTCCTGACCCCAATCTTGGAGAAATGCATCCGTTGCTACAGCATGGCGGGCTGGTCTCCAGCTGCAGAACCGGTCCTTCTGATGGTACAACCATGAGGCAAAGAGATCCATTGTAAAAGGACCCCCTAAGGACCGGATCTTGAGAAATATGAGCAGGTGTTATTTCCACAGGCTCACATCCTACCAGTGGCCTGATTGCCAATCTGCTATCTGATGCTCCGCCATCACGGAAAGTTGATGGACTAGGCAGTAGGACCAAAAACTCTGGACGAGGTCAGAGAGAGATTTTGACTTCATCCCTCTGAGGTGGTTGATGTAATGGACTCCAGCCACATTGTCCATCTTGAGGAGTATGCAACATTGTGCCTTGTTCTTGGTCTCCTTTGGCTGGCAGTTATGGTGGTTTTTCAGTTTCTCAACACTTATGATGCTATTGGTGGTGGTGTTTTAGAATACTGATTATGTTGTTGTTTATTGTTGTTGATAGGATTTATTCCTTAATGATTGACACAAAGTGTTAGGCGAGAATGTATTTGTCCTTGGTTCCCTAATAAAATCGATAATGTTATTTATGATATCCTGCCTTATCACTGTCTTATTGTTTTGTTTTGTAGATTATTGTATGTACTCCATTATTAATATGTCCTGATGATGACCCTGAAAACAGCAAGGGGTCAAAACGCCGTCAACACTTTCCTAAGCTGATTGGAAACAAGTATTTTTTGATTTTTCTGTGCTGACTTACTGTGGTCTTTTGCTGTTTGAACTTTGGATCCATCACTTTTTTTGTCTCAACACTGTTTATTATGTGTATTTGTCTGTGTAATTAGTGGAGCCATTTTTAGGGCTATAAATGAGATTATTTAATAATTAACTTTGTTTTTTCATTATATTGTGTGTTGGCATCTTTTGTTTGTTTGTTTTTTATTTAATCATTCTCCTGGAACTATTGCGGTTAACAAAATAATTAGGTCCCAAAGTTCTGGGCTTGCGGGGCAGCTCCTGTTATCTTAGTATTGTTCTTGGTCCAGCATCTCACAGTGAAGGAGCCGGCCAATAACTCGAGACAGTTGATGTGGAGGGATTGCTCTGCGGAAGAACATTTTCCTCTGGTGGAGAATTCCCCACATTGGACTCTCCAACCCGAACTGCTGGCGTCGGATTCTAACCCTTCGTTCATGCTGGGAGCTAAAAATGGACCTGCCATTTCAGGCTTCAATGTGGGAAATCTACTATGGCAGTTCTTCACTCACATCCTCAGAGAGGGAAACGGATTGAGAATACGTGAGACCTCGTGCAGATGTGAGGTCTTGAGGCGTTGTAAGGCACGATACTGCAAAGGGCCTGGAATTATGGCCATTAATGGAGAGGACAGAAGACCCACGATTCGGGTGAGGCGCCGTAGAGAAATGGTGGGTCTGGTCAAGGTCCATCTGGGTTTGAGTCTGAACTTGGATAGTTTCTATGATGCTCAACTCAGCTTGGCTTTGACAGAGTCCACTACGAAGCCTGGAGACAGCAAAGTTTGGCACAGCACCAGGGTGGACTTTGTCTTGTTGACCACAAATCCCAAAGCTTCCAGCAGATTGATAGTGGTTTGAAGGTGGTCCGTCAGTCGCGCTGGACAATGGTCCATAAGAAGGATATCATCAAACTATACGATGAGCCGAATGCCTCAGGCTCGCAGGTGTTCCACCACCAGTTTCAATAACGTGGTGAAACACCATGGAGTGGGCAGTAGACGGAATAGAAGGGATGTGAACTGTAAGATCTGAGACCTCCATTGAAACTGAAGGAAACGTCTGTGGGGAGGAATGATGGGGACTGTCAGGTAAGTGTCCTTTAGATCCTAGAGTCCATCCTGTCATTTGGGTGGAGTAAATGACCGAGGAGGTGAATACCATCCATCTTTAAGTGTAGAAAGATCAGCCACTTGATGTGATAGTCTGCCTCCAAGTTTGATCTCCTGTGAGGCTGTACACTTACCTTGGGAACAGTTAAAGTAGCTGCTCCTTGTGGAATTTTTTTGGAGCCTCTTTGATGCGGGTAGCTCCTTGTGGGGGAAAAACCGTTGAAGTGGGAGGGATCTTGCCACTGCCCCCATCGTGTTTCTTATCATCTGTAGGCTTGGTGGCTGGCCTGGCCGGCTGCACACCCCCTTCCGTGGCCAGCTGTGGCAAACACACAGGGTGCAAAAATGAGCTTGATTGATGTTTGGGCCCTATCTGGGGAATTGAAAGTGTTAACAAATGTCCCTAGTTCTCAGTTAAAGAGGTCACCGAAGAGACCCCCCCCTTGGGCAATGGGGCCTCTGTTGGACGTCATCAGTTCCCCCAACTGAGGGTCTATTTTTTATTAAAAGGGACCATCGGCGTTCTGTGGAAATTGCGCAATTGGCGTTCCCAGAGAAGATTATGGTTAAATAAGTCCAGCCTGACACGGCCACTGGTAAGTTAAGGGTTCCGGATGGCTTAACCTCCTCAGTCATAACAAGGATTTTAGAAAGGGGCCCTACAACGTCCAGTAGCACGAGCACCATGAACGATCTATCCCCTTTTTGGGATCCCTTACAAATTTGGCTAGGAAGGTAGCCATTCTGGCATCGATTTCCAGTGTCAAGGCAACTTTGTCCTCCAAACGAGGGTTGCAGGCATTTTGCTCTGAGGCGGTTGTGGACCTCTTTATCCAGGGGTTTATGTGGGTGGCTCGCCACATACAAAGCCACTTTGGGCGCTGGGGACCACTCTGCTGAGCTCAGATGTAACAAGCCATCTGGGTCCAACATTTCTGAGTCTGAGCCCCATTTGGGGGTCTTTCGCCGGAGTTGGGGATTTGCCCACAGGGTGCCAAGGCCTGGCGTGCACCCCCATCGGGATCAGAGGTTTTGGGGGAGTTGTCCTCATCCAAGGGGTCAGACAAAGGGAAGAAAGAGGGAGCCCCAGATGTACCAGGCAAGGAAGAAGGCTGGCGGGAACCATGGGATTCAATGAAGGCCTTTTTAAGGCTCCAAGGTTGAGCCCCCGGGTCATCTACAGGTTTGCGTTTGGCATCTGTGGTGGGAGATGGTTGCTCTGGAAGTAGGGAGGCAGAAGGCACTGAGATGCCTTTCCTCGGGGCAAGGGGTTGTTGGTCCCAGGAGGCCATGTGGAGGACTTTCTTCTTCAAGGGCGCCATGAGTTGAGAAACCACCTTGGAAATAGATACATCTGTAATATGACAAAAATTAGCGTCAATCGGGAGGTGGGTAACTTTTCCCTTCTCAGTATATTCATTGTCCCACTGCATGACTATAGTCTAGGCCTAATGCAGACCGCGAGGTTAGAGGGTAGAATACAAGCTTGGGGTACCCAGTAATTTAGTCTTACTACCTTGCAGAAGAAATTAGCTAGTTGATGCCGTAACTTGCTTGGGATACACACTCTCTTATAGTTATTGTAGGGAAAATAATATATATATATAGGCCACCTGGGCCGTGTCCCCTTTTAAAGAAAGCGTCCTACCCACACGGGTGTTCAGACTCCAGGTGGGGGACTCAATAATCACAAAGGCATGCCGCAGTACTGACAGCTCCCACCGGGAGACGAGCTTTCATCAGAGACGCCAATATCAGTGTGACAGCTCCCTACTGGTGAAACTGATGAGCCGGCTACTTGGGAGGTAAGCGGCACTGAGCAATGAGTACAAAGAAGCATGGGCCCTCTAGTGGTCAAAAGACCGCACCGCGCTGAGCCCGCACAGAGAGCTGACAGCGGCCAAAGGAGCGGAAAAATTTTCTTGCAGCCACGCTGGAAATAAAACAAGCGTTAAAGATGTAAATGCGATCAATACACAAGGACAAATGAATCAGAAATTATACAGAGAAAGTTTAATAGTAATGAGTGAAATAGCAGCTTAACTGAGGCTGCGTGAGCAGCAAACAAAGAGGAGGAAGGAGTGTTAACATAGGATCTTGGAGGGCACATTCTTCGGGGATTGACTGACCTGTTGAACTGTTGATGCCATTCCCATTGCTTCATGTGGAATGTAGTTTGTTATTGAAGGGTATTACATTTGCTTTCAAAGACTGCTGGTTAGTAAAAGCGACGAGAGAAAAGTCTAATCCTCGCCTTCAGCCTTGACGTAGAATACTACTGCCACCCCAAATGTTTACTGATTAGTAAATGGTGTACCATATAACATTCAACATGCACAACCCTACCTGCCTTCGGCACTTACTGTATTTCCAGTCTATGCACCCACACACGTACACACAGTAACTATGCTGTATTTGACTATAGGCCATTAACTAACAACTTTCTTTTTCTAAATGATGTAAGGGCCTATGGAGTCTTGTGAATAACAGTGTCAAGGATTTGAAATATCCATACAAAATTATGACATCTATTCAAAATTTTTAATTTCAATGTTTGGGTGGAAAAATAAAACATCTGATTTAATCTCTTTTTAAATGCTTATTTATTATAAATTCATTATTGTTATACACATGTTCATTCAATTTTATCAGTTTTAAAATATCAATTATATTATATTCTTTTAAAATCAAAATCTTCAGGTCACGTATAAAAATTACAAATAGTTCAGGTGTTGTAAAAAATCTGAACATATATTGTGCAGAACATGCATGGTAATGTTCTCACACATTGGGGAGACCTAAGCCAACCTCCTCCACACCTCTAAGTAAAGTGTTAAGTGCTTGTCAAATGAGAATATAAAAATAGATTCTATTTCCTTAAAAAAGCTGCATTCGGCAGACAGGGTAAGGCTGAGAAGAGATAATAAAGAATTGAAGAATCATCATTTTTATTAATGTCACCCTCCCCAAACGGGCAAGGGAAGGCGATTTCCATTGCACTAACAACGCTTTATCTTTCAATAACAGTGGACAGAAATGTGACTTCAACCGTGCTTATCTAATCCCAAAGTAGCACTTAGGTTGGTTATGAATAAAGCCACGAAGCTCTGGTAGCAGAATATGTGCCCCACTATTGCACAAGATAACTTCAGTTTTTATTTTATTGACTCTCTAGTCTTCTAGTGCTTGAAACAGTAAATAGTAAAGATCTCAAACATTCTTTCTTGCATCGTCTTCCTAGTGGCTAAAATGAAGATTATATTGTACACATAAAACTTTATCTTATCCATCTGCGGCATACGAGGTCGAATGTCTTCATTTTTAGGGGCGAGCGCAAAACTCTCTGTCCTGTGTTGTAATCTCTCTTTGGTGTTCAAAGCACGCCCATGTCTCGTCAGTCTCTTTCGTTGGTTTGTGGCTTGACTTTTAAAATCTGCTTGCTTTCATTAGTGAAAGGCATGCATACGTCATGCCTTTTCCAATGTTTAGCCCTCCTTGAGCGCAGTGACCAGGTACTGAAAACATACGAGGCTTGCTGTTTTCCGTCTGGTTTCTGGACTACTTTTTCTCTTTTTTGGCAGTGCGATCTCGCTGGGCAGAATTCGAGCGCTTTGCATTACATCGACCCTGTAACATAGTTAATTGCACTTTTGCCGTTACATGGATAATTCCACTTTTGCCGATAGGTTTCAATACGAGTGAACTTTTATTTCCATTTGTGTGTCAGCTTTGCGTTGATGGCGGCCGTCAGATCTCTTATGTGAAACTTTTACTTTTCAGTTTATATGGCAAGAAAAGTCCAGTTAGTTATGTGAAACTGTTTTACTTTAAAATTTATGTGGCAAGAAAAGTCCGGTTAGGAGTTTACAATGCTAATTGATCTAGCTCGAGCAAACGTGAGACCCATTGCATTGCAAATGCTTGTTTCTTATTGCAATTGCCAAAGTTTCAGTAAATAAGGCAAAGAGAACCTGAAAAAGGGGACAACCCTGTCTGGTTCCTCGTTGTACCTTTACCATTCCTGCAGCTGATACATTAATAATTCCTTTTGCCTCTACGTTGTCATAGATTTTCTGTCTAACCTTTGTGATCTGAGAGAGTGTTCTTTGCATGCTATAAACAATTGTGTCAGGACCTTAATTTACAGATATTCAAGAGCTTCTGCTAAATACTGCATATTTCTTCCTATCTGTCGCCCAGCAATAAGCTGTTTTGATTACATGTATAAACTTAGAGGCTATCCCACTGAATCTGTTCAATTCAACAATGTTATAGAGCCATATGAATTCAGATCCTCCACATTTTTCCTGTTTTTACAAAAGCTAGCCACATTGCCTAGGTTAAAGGAAAGAGGGATGAGGCCTCCATCTTAGATAAAATTAGCTGATAAAACAGATATTTTAATAAGATATCAGAGAACACTTTATAAAACCCCAACGAAAAACCATTCAGTTGCACCCTTGCAGTTTGGCAAACTGCGACTCACCTCTTCCAACTCTCCCTTCACAAAAGGGACTGACAATCTTTTGCCTCTCTTCAGAAAGCGCAAGCATGTCTAATCCTCCCACATCCACTGCCTCTTCATCAACTCTCTGGCTGTAGCTACAGACCTGGTTGTAATGTTCAAGAAAGATTTCATGTATCTTTCCCTTCTCCTTACATTTTATAATATGTACGGTGCCTTTTCCTGTTTTTTCTTGAGATTGCCAGGCCATAACCTTTCCAGCATAATTGCTCTCTTCATAAATCTTTTGCACGTAGGCAATGTTGTTCACATATCTCTCGTTGTAAATGGAATCACAGCGCATACATAGCTTTCTCGAGCACCCTTCTTTTCTCTTCAGTAAACTGCAGCGAAAGTTTGCTATGCGCATCCTTCGCCTGCTTTCCCAGGGCCTATTTTTCCTCTTTAGCTTTCCTCAGACATCAGTTGCCCCATAAGTAAGCCTTCAATGCGTCCCATATTACAGTTGGTTGGGGCTGTCCCCTGATTTCTAGTCATTAATTCTCAGACATCCTCCTTGAATATTCTAATGCAGGTGCTATTTATTAAAGAACCACCTCTTGGATTGGGGCTTTTGCACCTCAACAATGATATCCAGCTCTAGGGCTGAGTGATCTGAGAATCCATTAGGAAGTATCTGGAGACACTTAAACCTCAGGCTCTTTGAAGGTAGAAAGAAATCAATCTAGGAGACAGTTCTCAATCTACCTGAAAAGCAAATATACTCCCTCTTATCTGGGAATGCTTCGCCCAGGGGTCTGAAAGGAGTACAACTCTGATAAGTTTGTATAACTTTAGCTACTTTGGGCTTCTGCAGTCTTTTAGTGTCTGAGGAAGAACCTGCTCTAATAATTTCACCTAGAATCTGCAATGGGGACTGAATAACTCAACATACTTTGATTAAATCCCCCAAGAAAGCTCTTTATAAGATTCTATGTTAAAAAAAAAAAACAGATGGACTTTTATAGGTACTATTCAATTCTCTTTATGATGACTGCTACATGTTTGTCTGATTTGGTCCGGGGTCCGAGGGAGATGACTGATAAAAGCACTGTATCTAAATGGACAGCAAAGAATGTCTCCAGTGTGATAAATTTAATTCTAGGGGATAGGTGGAAAATGTGGCTTGAAATAAAGGCCCAGATAGGAGGAAATTATTCTTTGCAGGGCTCTTATAATATTTTGATCTCAAGATTAAAGACAATTCATATAGGTCCACTATTGAGTAGCAAACATATCGTCATTAATTTGAATGCGTACTTAGCCCTGAAGTGACCAGGTGGCTGGAAAACATTTCTTGCATTAAGTAGAGGGACTGATAACTATTAAAAAGCTGAAAATAGGTGGGGAAATTATGAAGGTTTTGTATTGGCAAGGGAAGATTGGGGTAAAGTTAATAAATTGATTTTCATGATACTCAGAGGAGCTTATTGGTGTAGAATGCAGTTCTACACGAAGTGGTTGATTTATCGAACACCGCAATTTCTTCATGAGATTAACTCAGGATTGCTGCGCCAAAGCTTTAGATGCGAATGACTCAAGTAGCAAACCGGTCTCATGTAATCTACCACTGTGTGGCTCTTAGAAACTTTTGGAATGCAATTTTCAATATTTGGAGGAGGTTTGGCAAATACAGCTTGCACCTAGTGCTTCGTTGGTATTGCTGGGATATGATCCCATTCTGAAACTAACCTCCAGATAGCAAAGGCTGTTATATGTTTCAGTGCTGGTGGCCAGAGCACTGTGTTTGCAGAGGTAGAAACACAATTAATCCTTTCCATTGAAGAATGGATTTGGAAAATGAAGCAAGTGAGAGCGAAAGAGCTGCTACCTGCTAATCGATATGGAAGGAAAGCAAGGTTTAATAAAATGTGGGCCCAATTCTTGGTTGATTAAAGGTGAGGAAGGTGTGTTGCAAAGAAAAGAATATTTAGTTGTTAATGGTTGTTTATGGTTCTGGGTATAGTCATTATTTAGAGTTAATTTTTTTAGAGGAAAGTACGTATTAGTTCTGAATGCTTTTGATTAATAAAATCATGTTCATATAGGTCATTCATGGATAGCCTTCCGAAATTGTTTGGAATTGCAGCATGAAATTGTATGAAATGAATTGTCTTTTCAGTATGTTTTAATCTTGTAATCTGGCCGCAAAAAAATTATAAAAAAACACATGCCCATTCAATAATTCAATATATATTCAGAATGTCATTTGTCAGTTGCTAGGTCACATACATAAAACATTTGATACCTAACCAAGCAAACTAAAACATTAATTCTACATAATTAAAAGAGTGAGACATTTTCAGATCAATTTCCAATTATCCCAAGAGCATCAGATGTATACAATCTCTCCAGGCTCTTCTCTTTAGCCTCTTCTCTGCCCATGGATAAAACATCGACTAGGGCTCCATTGTTTAGGTCAAATTACTTTGGGCCTTCATCAGGATAAATCGAATTGGGGCTACATACATGTTATCTCCTCTCATGATGATGTATCTACAACATAAACATAAAGAACATTCACTAATATTTATTAACTCTAATTCAGAGACATTACTTTATGGTTGCTCATACTCATGATTCATTCATGAATAAGACATATCTTATCTATTACAATCTGCTGTTGGAAGGATATGACACTCATATCAGTCTCTAGATACCATTATTTTCTTCACAGGGTGTCACCTCAAAATTTCACTTCATACCTCAGCAATAAAGTCATTGTTATTCAGCGTATAATATTGGAGCACCCAAAAAAATGAATTGTCCACAGTCACAGAATAGTTATGAGGTCTCCTACAGAATAACTCTCTTACCCATTAAATAAACATATCATTGTTATCACATTCTCCAATAACCATTTTAACCATTTTCACCTGTAACAATATCGTGGTATAGTGGTATAGTCACACCAACCAATCTTGTATGTATATATATATATATATCTTGAATAACAACAAGCTTAAAATTCATTTAGATTTAAAATATAGTGCTCAAACTATAGAATTTCTTGATGTCCAGATTTCTGTACAAAAGGACAGCTTACAGACAACTATTTTTCGTAAACCAACAGCTTGTAATTCAATTCTGCATGGTAATAGCGGCCACCCAAAAGCTTTGAAATGGAGCATTCCATATAGTAAATTTTTACGGGCTCGTAGAATTTGTTCTAATGATGAATGCTTCAACACTGAAATTGTTATTATGACACAGAGATTTCTGGAAAGAGGGTATCCCTTAAAGATTCTCAAAGATGCTCATTTGAGGGTCCTGAACATGTCTAGAGAAAAACTGCTTTTCAAATCTGGTAGCATCAACAATCAAGATCAAAATGATGGATCTTCACCTAGACTGTTTCTGGAATTTAATTCCCAACACTCACAACTAAATAACATCATACAAAAAAATTGGCATGTTTTGAGACATGATTCTCCTATAAAGGACAGTATAGGTCCTCATCCACATATCACATATCGTAAAACTCAATCATTGGGTGACCATCTCACCAGAAGTCTATTCAGTTCCAAAGCTAATTCACCTTGGCTAGCTAAGAAAAGTCTTGGTTTTTGGAAATGTGTACATTGTAAATCCTGTTTATATGCACAAAATACTCATACATATACTATATTTGAAGGGAAAATTTGTGACATAACAGATCGCATTACTTGTGAAACTGAATATGTTGTATATGTTATTGAATGTGGTTGTCATAAAAAATATGTAGGCAGCACCATTCATAAATTGAAAGTCAGGTTCTTACAACATCTCAGAGCTATCAAGAATCATGATCCATCTTACCCCTTAGCTAAACACTTTTGGGATGTACATGAAGGCAATTGCAGCTCTTTAACATTTTATGGTGTTAAAACCATTGCTGCTTATCCCTGGGGGGGGTAATAGAACTGCCCACCTGAGACAAACTGAGTCTAAAATGATTCTACTTTTAGGCACAGAAAACCCCTGGGGTCATAATTTGGATGCAGAGCTTCATGTACATCTGTGAGATTTTAGATTCCGTTTTTTATATATTTTTTACAGTAGAAAACATGAAATTCATTTGACACTTAAAAAATTGCTTTTTAGCATCCTCTATTGGTTAATGAGATTTCCGGATTGGAACTTAGTTTATTTTGTTATTTTATTTATCACAGTATTAAATTTCTTCATGGTGTTACACTCATCTAATTTACCTTTGCACTGTAGTATACATTTTTGAGGGAGGTTCCTGCGGTCTGTACATATATATTCCTGTTGTTGAATTTGTTGGGTTTCCTTTGCAACTTCAAAATTAATGATAGTTTTGCCTGTGTTATGGACATAATAATTTTTTCCTTTTGACAGTATATCAACATTCAGAGGACCATGATCAATTTTATGTATTGTGTAACGATCTATCTATAATTGAATTTGATATTGTTATTAAGATTATTTGAGATATTTATATATTAGCACAAATTGTATAGAATTTTGGTTATTTAACATCTATTTATATATCTGTCCTTTTTAGATATTTTTATTGGCATTTTCTTGATAAGAATCGATTGGAATTATTCCATTTATTTATTTATAGCTTGTATATAGATTGATTGTATTGTAATTAAGTTATAGTACACATATTTATGTATTTATCTATTTATATATCAGGCTTTCAAAACTATCAAGTAAAAAGTGGACAATACGTTGATATT
Organism: Pleurodeles waltl; assembly: GCF_031143425.1. NCBI lineage: Eukaryota > Metazoa > Chordata > Amphibia > Caudata > Salamandridae > Pleurodeles > Pleurodeles waltl. Next base: position 934,314,408 of record NC_090444.1, read on the forward strand.
AGAGTGAAAGAAAAAAGGAAGAGAAAGAGAGAAAAAACCTTATATATGGGTTGTTCTTTTCCCTGTATTTAATAATTATTAATTAAGACTATATATCATTCATGTATTTACAGGCGTTCATATCATATATGTGATATTGCATTACAATATAAAAGTAATACACAATGTTATATTTGAAGTTTATATTTCATCAAAGCACAGGATCATTATTTTCTAACTTTTAACCCAGAACTGTTATGTTACAAAATGGCCGCTCCGTTTGCACTTCCCTCTAGCTATGTAGTTAACAACAAAGAAGGACTATAGGGTTTAAATAGTTGGGTGTAAAAATGTCTGCCAATGTCCTGTTGAAGGCTTCTGCCGAAACGCGTCGACATCTGGTTGGGACAGCGTGTGTTTGTTCATGGTGGGCACATTATTGATTTCATTTTGTGCTTCTTATACCCTTTTATGCGGTTCTAATTTACCTGCATTTAAACTTTTTTCAATAAATAGCAGCCGATGAAATTATTTACAAGTGGTTTTTGACTCTACTATTTTACGAGCCCATTTGGATGTTGTGCAGCCCTTGGTGTGCGATTACACTGCACCAATTTATTTGAATACTTTTGTTCCGCGTCATGTCTGGTTCGCGGTAGGGCTAGCACGCCGCTTGGAGTGCGCGTGATACAATCTTACCAGACCGTTTTTCAAAGGAGTATTTTCACGCTGCACCGCGCCGTTTGGATACATTGTTGCTCCCCCGCAGGACTGTCGCAGCTGCCGAAGAGAGTTGAATTTCTCTCAGAGGTAAGGAGGATCGTCGACGGGGGTGGCTCTGACATATTTATTGGATGTACAGCGTCGCTCGGCTCGAATGGACGATTATAGTCACATATTTGAATCATCCATCCATACTTCCTATTTTACATCGTGTATGTTATGCTTGTGCAATTAACTTTTGTAGAGTGCATTCCACCAAGTCTTATCGGCTTGCTTTTTGACTTTGATTTTTCACACACGCTGTCCCATTGTTTACTGTCTGGTGCTCTAGACTTTACATCTTTAGGATTCTATTTTTTGGAACGGAATTTTTTAGAACTTCTTTTTTCTTCTCTTTTTTTGGAATTTTCATATTGGGATTGACTTTCTATAGATGACTGTCACTTTACAGATTTACAGATTGGCAACCTGAATCTATAACTGTGCTATCCGGTGCACCTCTAATATTGTGGATCTAACTTACTAGTTTTTGAATTATCTAACGTACTATGGCCAATCGGAAAGCCCGGTGGGAACAGGCTGCCACTACTTTATTTGACAGTGCTCCTGGAACATTAGCGGCTTTGGATTTATCAACACGTACAGCAGCCAATATTATTTTTGAATTAGAAAAGGCAAGAATTTAAGAATTGAAAAAATGGTGGGAAATGACCTCACTGACCAAATATATACAAAATGGTCGTGTGCCACGAGGTCTAAGAATCCTAATATTACCCACCCTTGATGATATAGATCCTGATCTCTTGGAACAATGGAGAGTACATACATCTGAATGTTCAGTTAAATTAATGGACACCTTGATTATTCAATCAAAACAACGTATGGAAGAACAGACCCACAAAATTGAACTTTTATCTAAAGAACTAGAAAAAATGGATAACTCCCCAGAGATACAACAATTTCTGATGAAGATGGAAGAACGCATTGCCAAAAAAGAGGATGAAATTAAACTCCGTACGGCCTCTAAATTTAATAGAGATAAAAAAGACTATGAAGTAGGTAGAATCTACACATTTGCTCGTAAATATAATACATTCAGAGCACAAGACAAAATCGCAACAACGGATAGCTCTAATGTGACAGCCAATTCGGTAGAAGACAGCTCTGATTTAAGCTCATCAGCTGATGAAGCTTCTGCAAATAAACTGGATTTTCACGGGCAAATGAGATTATTACAATCAATCATGCCACAATCAAACAGGGGCAGAGGACGAAGTCGAGGAGGTACAAGATGCGGAGGGGGAAGAGGCAGAAATCACAAATATCAATACTAGAGGGGACTTTTCGATCCGACAATCCCAACATTATTGTAAATATTTCTAAAGTACAACTAACTTTGAATCAAGAACGTATTTTAAATTTAGGGTTAAGTTTTTGTCCAGACAATCATTGGGATTATGTTGACACCAGAATAGAATTGTATAAATACACACGCAAGTTGCGGTTGTTGAAACATTTCTCTAAAAAAACACGGGCCACTACATTTGGTCCTAACACAAATGTAGACATTCCATCTGGGTTTCATATCAATGATGTGCCTGACTTAGTTGAAATTGGGAAGTTGAGTTGTGTAGATGATGTTAGCAATGATACAGGTAAAGATAACAACATTTTGACAGATATGGGATTTGTTACTAATCAGACCACTGCCAGTATGTTAAAAGCCTCCAGCAGATTCAATCCTCAATTACCTACGGGTAATATGATTGATATGTTCTATGAATTGGTTGTTGATGATATTGATCATTTTCGTAACAATTGGAAAAGCATCAAAATGAAAAAAGCTCAGAGAATTAATTTCTCAGCCTCAGATTGGAAAGATCTAAATGAGCTTAAATCCAACAATACCATTGTCATCAAACCCTCCGATAAAGGAGGGAACATTGTTATTATGGATATTAATAGCTATACGAAGGAGGCTAATTATCAACTTTCCAATAAACAGCATTATCAAAAATTAACTACCAATCCTACAAATGAATATCAAATCATCTACTGGGAGATGCGCGATAGTTGGCACACTAATGATCTGATTGACCAAAACGAATATCTTTATCTTAAAGTCATGTTTCCTAGAACTCCCTGTATCTATTTCCTACCAAAAATTCACAAAAATACAAAACATCCCCCTGGTCGACCTATTGTTAGTATGAACTCATCCCTATTAGAAAACACCTCCCGTTTTTTGGACCTCTTCTTATGTCCTTATGTCACTGAACTGCCCTCTTACCTTCGAGATACCAATGATTTTTTAGCCAAGATCCATAATGTTCCATGGCAATCCAATTATTTATTGGTAACCATGGATGTGACTGCACTTTATACTTCTATCATGCATGATTATGGTATCCAAGCATGTTGTCATTTTTTGGGCACTCGCAAAATTGAATTCCTTCAACACACCAACATGCTAGTTAGCATGTTAAGATTCTGTCTCACCCACAATGCCTTTTTATTTGACAATCAATACTATTTGCAGAAACAAGGGACTGCGATGGGAGCTTCATTTGCTCCCACGTATGCTAACCTTTATATGGGCTGGTGGGAGAAGGAGATAGCTTGGTCTTTTTCCAATAGCAAATACATGGAACAAGTGGTACTATGGGTCAGATATATCGATGATCTCTTTCTCATTTGGGATGGTGATGAAGGTTCTCTTAGACAATATGTTAACATCTTGAATAACAACGAGCTTAACATTCATTTAGATTTAAAATATAATGCTCAAACTATAGAATTTCTTGATGTCCAGATTTCTGTACAAAAGGACAGCTTACAGACAACTATTTTTCGTAAACCAACAGCTTGTAATTCAATTCTGCATGGTAATAGCGGCCACCCAAAAGCTTTGAAATGGAGCATTCCATATAGTCAATTTTTACGGGCTCGTAGAATTTGTTCCAATGATGAATGCTTCAACACTGAAATTGTTATTATGACACAGAGATTTCTGGAAAGAGGGTATCCCTTAAAGATTCTCAAAGATGCTCATTTGAGGGTCCTGAACATGTCTAGAGAAAAACTGCTTTTCAAATCTGGTAGCATCAACAATCAAGATCAAAATGATGGATCTTCACCTAGACTGTTTCTGGAATTTAATTCCCAACACTCACAACTAAATAACATCATACAAAAAAATTGGCATGTTTTGAGATCTGATTCTGCTATAAAGGACAGTATAGGTCCTCATCCACATATCACATTTCGTAAAACTCAATCATTGGGTGACCATCTCACCAGAAGTCTATTCAGTTCCAAAGCTAATTCATCTTGGCTAGCTAAAAAAAGTCTTGGTTTTTGGAAATGTGTACATTGTAAATCCTGTTTATATGCACAAAATACTCATACATATACTACATTTGAAGGGAAAATTTGTGACATAACAGATCGCATTACTTGTGAAACTGAATATGTTGTATATGCTATTGAATGTGGTTGTCATAAAAAATATGTAGGCAGCACCATTCATAAATTGAAAGTCAGGTTCTTACAACATCTCAGAGCTATCAAGAATCATGATCCATCTTACCCCTTAGCTAAACACTTTTGGGATGTACATGAAGGCAATTGCAGCTCTTTAACATTTTATGGTGTTAAAACCATTGCTGCTCATCCCGGGGGGGGGGGGGGGGGGTAATAGAACTGCCCACCTGAGACAAACTGAGTCTAAAATGATTCTACTTTTAGGCACAGAAAACCCCTGGGGTCATAATTTGGATGCAGAGCTTCATGTACATCTGTGAGATTTTAGATTCCGTTTTTTTATATATTTTTTACAGTAGAAAACATGAAAATTATTTGACACTTAAAAAAATTGCTTTTTAGGATCCTCTATTGGTTAATGAGATTTCCGGATTAGAACTTAGTTTATTTTGTTATTTTATTTATCACAGTATTAATTTTCTTCATGGTGTTACACTCATCTAATTTACCTTTGCACTGTAGTATACATTTTTGAGGGAGGTTCCTGCGGTCTGTACATATATATTCCTGTTGTTGAATTTGTTGGGTTTCCTTTGCAACTTCAAAATTAATGATAGTTTTGCCTGTGTTATGGACATAATAATTTTTTCCTTTTGACAGTATATCAACATTCAGAGGACCATGATCAATTTTATGTATTGTGTAACGATCTATCTATAATTGAATTTGATATTGTTATTAAGATTAATTGAGATATTTATATATTAGCACAAATTGTATATAATTTTGGTTATTTAACATCTATTTATATATCTGTCCTTTTTAGATATTTTTTATTGCCATTTTCTTGATAAGAATCGATTGGAATTATTCCATTTATTTATTTATTTATTTATAGCTTGTATATAGATTGATTGTATTGTAATTAAGTTATAGTACACATATTTATGTATTTATCTATTTATATATCAGGCTTTCAAAACTATCAAGTAAAAAGTGGACAATACGTTGATATTAGAGTGAAAGAAAAAAGGAAGAGAAAGAGAGAAAAAACCTTATATATGGGTTGTTCTTTTCCCTGTATTTAATAATTATTAATTAGGACTATATATCATTCATGTATTTACAGGCGTTCATATCATATATGTGATATTGCATTACAATATAAAAGAAATACACAATGTTATATTTGAAGTTTATATTTCATCAAAGCACAGGATCATTATTTTCTAACTTTTAAACCCAGAACTGTTATGTTACAAAATGGCCGCTCCGTTTGCACTTCCCTCTAGCTATGTAGTTAACAACAAAGAAGGACTATAGGGTTTAAATAGTTGGGTGTAAAAATGTCTGCCAATGTCTTGTTGAAGGCTTCTGCCGAAACGTGGCAACATCTGGTTGGGACAGCGTGTGTTTGTTCATGGTGGGCACATTATTGATTTTATTTTGTGCTTCTTAAACCCTTTTATGCGGTTCTAATTTACCTGCATTTAAACTTTTTTCAATAAATAGCAGCCAATGAAATTATTTACAAGTGGTTTTTGACTCTACTATTTTACGAGCCCATTTGGATGTTGTGCAGCCCTTGGTGTGCGATTACACTGCACCAATTTATTTGAATACTTATATATATATATATATATATATATATATATATATATATATACACACATATATATATATATGTATATATATATATATATACATACACACATATATATATATATATAGCTTCCACCACTCCTTCACGTAACAGGAGACCCAGGACACCTCCAAAGTGCAATTCAATTTATTACAGCACAAACATCCAACGCGTTTCGGCAACAGCCTTATTCATGGATACAACATTGTTGCAGTGCTCCAAGCTAAAAACCCAGATAATAGTAAACATAAAAAACAGACAAATCTCAATTCCCCCACCAAAAAGCACATACTGTGGCATCTATAAGTGAATTCCACAGTAGTTTGTACCATAATCTTTACAAATACAGCTCTAATTTTTGTTCAAATCCATCAGAATCTTAAAATTTACACGATATCACTCTCCAAAGAATAAATAGAGTAAAATCCAATTGCAAAAATACAAAACTACAAAACTGCATATAGAATAATTCATTACACTATAAAGGTATAATAAATAAATATTATCAAAATTTAAAATTCAATATATCACTTATAAATCTTGTATATTAATACCTATGCTTGAATTACTCACATCTGGTCCCATAACACCCAAATAGACATGTACACTTGCAAGAGATTTTCTATGGAAGATCTCATATTAATATAGTGATAATCACGACCTTTCTCATATAATGGAGCTTATCAACCCAAGTGGGTAGACTTACACATACTTCTACTATGGAAACCTCATAGAACCCAACACCTTTACCCTTAAATAAATAAAACAATAAGAATCAAAAAGATCACCCCTACTCAAAGTGTTCTTCTAAACGGCCGCCTCTTTTCCCAAAATATTGATTACCCTAAATGGATGCTCATTTCCTCACTCGAGTTCAGCCCTACAGGTTCCAATGTTTCAAAGTCTATTATATATTTAGACTCTAAAATGCGTAACAACCTCTCTCTATCGCTTCCCCTTCTACTAGTCCTCACTTGGTCAATAACCACAAACTTCAGCAGATTCTCATTGCCAAAATGTTGGCTAAAAAAATGCCTAGCTACTGGGTAGTTTTTATCCTGATTCTTAATGGCTCGTCTATGCTCTAAAAATATTTTCTTAGCATTGTGTATTGTACTGCCCACGTACAACTTCTCACATGGGCATATCAAACAATACACGCAATAAGACGTGTTGCAATCGTAGTTACCTCTAATTACAAAGTTATCTAACCTTCCTGGAACACTTAATGTCCTGCAACTATTGCTGGTTCTGCAGGCTTTACATTTCATACAACAGAAGAAACCTTCCATTCTCGCATTTCGCATATATCCTTTCGATGTTACCTCATTACGACACAAATTGTCCTTGAGAGATCTATTCCTTCTAAAGGTTATTTGGGGATTATCACTGATCCAGTTAACCAGAACAGGGTCAGTCTGCAAGATATGCCAGCTCTTCCTAAGTAATGAACGTATTTTGTACGACTGATTACTGTAAGTTGTAATGAATCTAATGGACTCACTCTCCTCCTCTTGCCTCTTGTTAGTTCCATACAAGACATCATCTCTATTCAACGTCACCACTTTCCGTTTGGCTTGATCGATCACTTTAGCCCCATAGCCTCTATTTCTGAATCTCTCACACATCACTTTACACTCTTGGTGAAAATCGGCTTCCTCACTACAGTTTCTCCGGGCTCTCAACAATTCTCCAAATGGAATACTCCGTATTAGGGTCCCCGGATGTGCACTGTGAGCACTTAACAGACTATTCCCGGCCGTTGCCTTCCTATACAGTTTGGACACTAATCTGCTACCCCTCACAGAAATTTCTACATCGAGGAATTCTATGCGCCTCGAATCCAGATGTTCAGTAAATCTTAGGTTGCATTTGTTGGTGTTCAAATCTCGCACAAATTACATAGCTGCCTCTTCATCACCCCTCCAGATTACAAAGATATCGTCAATAAAACGACACCACAAGACCACATTGGTATCAAATTGGGTGATCTCTTCTGTCACCTGTTCCTCCCACCAGCCCATAAACAAATTTGCATAGCTGGGGGCAAAACAGGTGCCCATAGCTGTTCCTTGCAACTGCTTGTACAGATGACCATCAAAGATGAACACATTGTTCTTAAGACAAAACTCAATCATAGTGCACAGCATTTCCGAATGGATGAAGAAGGATAATGACCTTGCTCTAAGAAAGTGTCTAATAGCTTTCACCCCCAGGCCATGATCTATGCTTGTATAAAGGCTAGTCACATCTAAGGTTAACAGTAAAAAGTCATCTTCCCATTCGATACCCTCAATGATTTTAAAAAAATGTGTGGTATCTCTAACATAGGAGGGTATTGACTCAACAAAAGGACGTAAGAAAAAATCAATATATTTCGATGTATTCTCCAAGAGCGACTCCATAGCCGAAACTATAGGCCTCCCTGGTGGATTAACTGCATCCTTGTGAATTTTGGGGAGAAGGTATAAAACTGGAATCTTCGGATGATCACACTTAAGAAACAGGAATTCATCCCATTCTAACATCCCTTGATCTCTCCAATCGATGAGCATATCAATATATTGCTCATTCATTGACTTAACATCTCCCCAACTCACTTCTTCATAGCACAGGGTATTACTTAGCTGTTTCATTCCCTCTATCACATATTTGGTGGTGTCCTGAATGACTACATTGCCCCCCTTGTCGGATTGCCTGATCACAATGGTATGGTCTTCTTTCAACTTCCGAAGAGCTTGCCACTGTTCGCCTGATAAATTACTGTTCTTCACATTCATCACACCATACCTCAACTTCTTCAATTGTTTGGTCATTTCCCGCTCAAAGACCTCAAGGGCATCACAATGAATGGCAGGTAAAAAGGTAGATTTCGGTTTAAAATTACTCGGGCAGTTACTGTCTAAAGCAATACCAGTTCCCATCAAATTCAGGATAGGATCTTCATGAGCATCCACCTCCTCACATAAATCCATTGCTGTATGTAATACATCAATGTCAGAGATGCATAAATTACTCACATTTACCTCCACCCCCACTTTCTCATCCTTTTTAACCTTAGTGTGGTACCACTTTTTTAATTTCAGTTTCCTAATGAACTTAAAGGTGTCAATCCTAGTTTGAGTGTAGTTAAAACAACTCGTTGGGCAGAATGACAGGCCCAGAGATAAGAGATCCTCTTCAACAGCAGACAAAACTCTGCTGGAGAGGTTTACAATATTCATAGTTTTCACTTGCGTGCTCGGGTTACCACTCCCAGGGGTCTTGCATCGTCTCCTCCACCCCCTCTTTTTGGCCTGTCTGTTCCTCTCCCTCTTCCTCTGACTCCTCGTCCTCTGCCTCTCTGGGGGTGAGCTCCTTTGTGTTGATCCATCCTTCCCTGGTTCAAAAGTCTGAATTGCTTTAAAAAATGCAATCTGTCCACTTCTTTATCCGATGTCGAAACCCCTGCCAGCGCAGTGTCTGATACATCTGAGAGATTCCCATCCGAAATGTCACTTTCTTCTTGTTCCTCAATTGGTTGACTAACTCGTTCAGAGTCTCTCAAATCTGATTTGATAACTCCCTCGTTGTACATATGGTCATATTTCCGTTGGAATGTTAAAATACGGCCTGCCTGATAGTCCTTAAAGTCCCGTATGAATTTTCTCTGCTTTTTAGCAGTGATCTCTTCCTCAAATTTGCAGAGTTTTTTCTCTAAATTCTTCATATATTCATCAAGTATTTCTTGCGTAACTAGTGACAATATCTCCAATCTTACTCTCTTCATCTCTTCTAGAATTCTACTTCTATCCTTCATTGCATATTTAGTTAGTATGCGCATCATGTTCAATGAGCTCTGTTTCGAATTCTCAGCCCACTCTTCGAGCATTTCTGGATCAGGATCCTCATAGGTAGGTACAGTATAAATCCTCAATCCCCTAGGGACACGCTCTACCTCAATATATCTCTGTAATGATTCAACCTCCCACCATTTAGACAATTCTTTTCTATGCAATTTTTCCATTTTTTCATACAGGGTTTGTAGTTTCACTTCCACCTTCATATTACCACGACTGGGCTGGGTACTAAGCCCCTCATCCATCTGGGCAAAAAATAATTTGTTCGATTTCTCCTTTCGTCGGGCTTCCCATCCGGAAGCCATAATTGCTGAGATAAATTAAATATTTAATCAATATGAACAGATAACAATGTCACTGATATTGTCTTGGATGTGGGCAATAACACCTTAGATCTGGTGCCTTTCCCACTCTGTTCCTATATCATGACACTACCAGGAAAAGGTTTGCAGCTGGGCAATTCTAATGTCATAAGGCGTTTAAGCATTGGTTCAGCGCGAACACAAAAAGGCAGTTCTTCTTAGCAACAGGTAAGGCTTATATATTCACAATATCAATCCACATTAGTTCGACATAGGTTCTATGTTAATGGTTAACATCCGTCACTCCTCTGTATGCCAAACTTCAATGACGCGCTGCAGCAATAACAAACAAGCGCGTTATCAATGGATTGCAGCCGCGATATCTCATAGATCCATACTGTATCGATAATACGTCGTAACTGCGTGTTTATTTCCGAAATGGATTATACACGCACCACGTGGCTCGAATAAAGTATAATTGACAAACAGTACTGATCGGGGAACACTTGTACACTTCCTCCCCGTTTCGGCATTTGACGCGCTGCACGAGAGCATACCACGGCCTCCCGGTTTCAGTACAAACAAAATAAAACCTTACTCATGGGGCTGCTTTCGGTTGCAGCGTCGGAACGGCACAGCCCTCAGATGCCTCCACTGTCACACCGACCCCCATCAACTCATAAATAACGCCTCTTATGAAGTACGAGGAACGCAAATTTCAAAACTCCATTTGCTTCCGTGTCAGCCCGCTCAGCACATAGAACCATTCGACTCCTGGTAAATCCGATACAGGGGCTCCCGCATTGACAACAAATATATCTCACAAGAAAATCTCGGAATGCAGGAACTCAACACAGCGGTCCTGGATGGGCTCCGAGAGGCCCTAATACAGCTTCCAACACTCCTTCACGTAACAGGAGACCCAGGACACCTCCAAAGTGCAATTCAATTTATTACAGCACACACATCCAACGCGTTTCGGCAACAGCCTTATTCATGGATACAACATTGTTGCAGTGCTCCAAGCTAAAAACCCAGATAATAGTAAACATAAAAAACAGACAAATCTCAATTCCCCCACCAAAAAGCACATACTGTGGCGGCCATCTTAAAGTGCATCTATAAGTGAATTCCACAGTAGTTTGTACCATAATCTTTACAAATACAGCTCTAATTTTTGTTCAAATCCATCAGAATCTTAAAATTTACACAATATCACTCTCCAAAGAATAAATAGAGTAAAATCCAATTGCAAAAATACAAAACTACAAAACTGCATATAGAATAATTCATTACACTATAAAGGTATAATAAATAAATATTATCAAAATTTAAAATTCAATATATCACTTATAAATCTTGTATATTAATACCTATGCTTGAATTACTCACATCTGGTCCCATAACACCCAAATAGACATGTACACTTGCAAGAGATTTTCTATGGAAGATCTCATATTAATATAGTGATAATCACGACCTTTCTCATATAATGGAGCTTATCAACCCAAGTGGGTAGACGTACACATACTTCTACTATGGAAACCTCATAGAACCCAACACCTTTACCCTTAAATAAATAAAACAATAAGAATCAAAAAGATCACCCCTACTCAAAGTGTTCTTCTAAACGGCCGCCTCTTTTCCAAAAATATTGATTACCCTAAATGGATGCTCAGTTCCTCACTCGAGTTCAGCCCTACAGGTTCCAATGTTTCAAAGTCTATTATATATTTTACCTGTATTTAAACTTTTTTCAATAAATAGCAGCCAATTAAATTATTTACAAGTGGTTTTTGACTCTACTGTTTTACGAGCCCATTTGGATGTTGTGCAGCCCTTGGTGTGCGATTACACTGCACCAATTTATTTGAATACATATATATATATATATATATATATATATATATATATATATATATATATATACACACATATATATATATATATATATATATATATATATATATATATATATATACATACACACATATATATATATAGAACGCCCGTGGGGTAATGAACGCGGTCCTCCGAGCAGTTTGACAGGCTTGATATCAGCGTTTCTTCGTTCGTATGAATAATTGGCACACGGCCCGGAAAATAAACGGAAAACTAACGGCAGGAAAGAATTTACTTTGGCATTTGACACACGGCTTTCCTGTCCTACAGAAGCAGATTAATTCATAATCTGAAACAATCCACAAGCTACACAGTATTTAGCTGTTGATAGGTCTATATCTACACAGAGTCCTGTTTTATAGAATTTTTGTCCATATCCTTCTATTCTACATTTTTCGTTTTCTCTGTTAGGAGTTAGAAATCTGACATTTGAATAGTAACGAGACATTGTTAAACCCTATGCAAAATGGCTGAACGGAGAAAATTGTGGGAACAAGCAGCAGCCGAGCTGTTTGACAACTCGAAAATTAGCAGTGGACCCATGGGGGTTCAGATACAAACTACCTCCAATATTATACATCAATTAGAAAAAGCACGTATTTCTGAACTTAAAAAATGGTGGGAAATGACCTCATTAACTAAATACATCGAAAGTGGTAGAATACCTAGAGGTCTACGTATTTTAATCTTACCCACCTTAGGAGATATGGACTCAGATTTATTGGAGGAATGGAGGAATGGAGAATGCAAACAGCAGACTGCTCAACCAAACTCATGGGAACCTTAATCACTCAAGCCAAGAGACGCATGGAGGAACAAATCATTAAAATTGAACAACTTACAAAAGAATTAGAAAAAGATGCCTAACCAACAAGAAATTTCTAATCAGTTAGCGAAAATGGAAGAACTGATCAAATACAAGGAAGAAGAAATTAAATCACGTAAAGCACATAAATTCAACAGAGACAAGATGGATTATGAGCATGGAAGAATCTATACAGGGCGATCAAGAACAATGATGTTAATTACCCCATAGCTCGACATTGTAAGAAAACTCACGAGGGGAGTGTTGATGGTATGTTATTTTTTGGGATTGACAGGGTGATATCATCCCCACGAGGAGGAGACAGAGAACGGACCTTGAGAAAGATGGAATCGGAGTACATTATTAGACTTAAAAGCAGAGCCCCGTGGGGGTTGAACCAGGATGAAGAACTGTATGTACATGTGGGTTAATGGAATTGTTAGAACTTTTTCACTCTTTACAATGTTTAGGCGCTGTTTTGATTTAACTAGCTGATACCTTCACCCCGGATTATGAAATGAATTAGCAAAATTATTTAGTCTGAGAGGGTATGAACAATTATCAAATTTGGGTAATATAAAATTTGGGTGAGGAAAGATCTTTTAGTGGTGATAAGAATATAAAATCCTTTATTGGAGATATCGTAATGATGAGATACTTATCTAATTAATTGTTTAGTAAAAATGTGAAAAATAATTGTAAGATTGATAACCCCCCTTTTTTGTATAATGATTTTTTGAAAAGTGATGTGAAAATGAATTAGTTTTGAAGGGAATCTCTAAACTAATAGAGTTTTGTGAGTAATACTTTTTCTAAAACATAGGACTGGTGAATTTTAGTACCCTTAGTATTTTTTCTATATTTTTTCTTTGTCTATTAGCAAACAGGATATTAATGAGAAGGGGGAGGGGGTGCAGTTGGTTTATTTACTTTTTGAATGAAGGTGGACTATGAAGAAGACCGTTGAGGTTGAAACGCGTTGCCCGTAGCCTTGTTTGTTACCTCGGTTTCGTGATTTTGGTTTGAAATAAAATCACGAGTGTGCAGCAGTACAGAGTGCCGGTGTTCTCCTTTGACTGTTAATTGGGAGAAAATCCTTTGATGATATGTATATATATATATATATATATATATATATATATATATATATATATATCCTTCAGCAAACTGACATAAAGTCAAACGCGGCGGCACTCACAGGATCTCAGATGTTCTTTAATGTGGTATGAATTAATTACACCCGACACCGAGGCGTTTCAAGCCGATTCGTGGATCCATCGCGTCTCCGCTCGTAAAATAAAAAAAATGCCACTGTGGGAGGAGATGGTCCTGGCCATACTACATCCCGAAGGCCTGATTGAAATTGCTACTTGACTGGACACTGGTAAGTCCACTGTATTCACTGGCCACCATGTCACTGTGCACAGCATGTACCCCCACCACCTCACCCCCTCAAACCACCCGAACATGCACAATCCCATCATTGGCCTCATACCCACACTTGCATGTCACATCTCCAACTGATGCCATTTCCTCACATCCCAACCTAGTGGATGTATGCCTCCCACAGCAGAAAGTACCACAACTACCACAATGCAACACTCCCTACCCTTGCCTGACTGCTATGTCCATATCACATCTCTCCAATTGCATGCTAAACCATGCCACTCCCCATCACCAATATGTTGTAGGAATGCACATCAGTACATGGCAATGTCAGTAGAAAGACAAATGTAAACTGTCCTGCAAATTAGGACCATTGCAACCTTCCGCTGATGGGAACACAAGCAGTGGACTGCAAACTGTCAATGCCAGTACTGCCCTACAAATACAGTGAATGGAGGAATACAACCATGTGTGTCACCACATAAATAACATCATCTGACACAATACCTCTCATCTCACAGGTCTTCGGAGTACTGACACACAACAGAAGAGCCCAGTGACAGGAAGCCCAGGCCTGGATGCAGCACCAATAGGGGAGGATCCACATGCAAGTTTGCAATCAGACAATGAACCTGGCCCATCAGGCATGAGTGGTCAGTCCACCGCCGCCAGCCTTATCCTGCCCACAACCCAAACCACCTCCCATGTGGCAGCCAGTGCTCAGCAGAGCCCACATTCCCATACCTGTTTCCCAAGGTCACATCAATCATCAGTCTGCCCCACAGGAAAGGGACAGGAGTCAATGGTGCAAACCCAAGACAATGACTGTCTTGGTGTCAGTTGGAGGGGGCACATTGCACCAGGGGCACAGGCACAGGGGACAACGGCCAGTGGGAGGACAATCGTGGGACAAGGGATGAGGCAGGTCCAGGACACCACTGGCCAGGAGGCTGTCTCCAAGGTCCTCGGAGGTTTCCAGCAACGCCAGGACCAGTTGGGCCAGATGCTCACCACCTTGCAAGACACACAGAAGCTGCAGGAGGAATACCACCAGGAGACCAGGCAGCAGTGGCAGGCACACAGTGCCACCATGGCCTCCATATTAGGGGAGTTCAAGGAACTCAACAGCATCCTGTGGACATTCCCCACCCAACAGCAGGCACCATCCCGTAGTCAGTCACACCACTGCCCTCAACATCAGCACCTGCTACTGGAATGGAGGCACAGCAGGAGGACCCACAGGACAACAGCACCCCTATTTGTGCAGCTGAGGAACCCCCCGTAAAAGAGGTCACCCATCCAGGCATCCTGCAGGACCCCAGGCCAAGGCCAATCCCCCCACCAGGAAGTGATCCCTCTTCTGAAATGTCACCCTTGTGTGCCACTGTACCACCCTGTTGGCTGTCCAACACCAAGGTCACATAATTCTGAGGCTAATGGTCACAGGACCTATGAAGTTAACAGCTGGACCACCCACTCTGATCATCACCTAGACCACTACCCCACTCCTCTGGACTGTGATATGCTACACTAACTAAACACCTATAATCACAAGTCATGGTGCATGTCTCTTTATTGTTAGTATTGCCAAATATGTTGAAGAACAAAAACATAATACACAGGCCTACAAAACACAGATGCCTAAGTTACATATGTATTGTGATACTCCAGCAAGTGTGTAGTACATCCATTTTGTATTAACATCCACTGTCAACTACACCAACAGGCAAATACAGCAAGTAGACTGCAAACAGAAATGTCACCTGAAGAGGGATCATTACATGGAATGAGGTACAAGGTGGTAGGAATGTAAACTACAGTCATACTTCAACAGCAGTTGAGCACAAACACAGGATGAGTGTCCCAGTAGCTATGTTGCACCATAAATGAGGGACTGCATTGTCATTCACACACGTGTGGGACAGGAAAGATGATACATAGGTAACATCCTCAAATGCATAATTCCCTGAGTAGTCATGAACAGGTACCTGACACCCAGCAGATGTCAAAGCATGATATGCCACACAGCAATACAAGAGTGAGAAGTCCCCCAAACATAACCCCAAATGGGCAATCTGAGGATCCCAAACCTTCACAACAACTTTAAGGCTGTACCACAATAGCACCAGCATACCCCAAATGAAGTTAGCAGCTTTGCATTTCTACTACCCCTCATGGTGAGTCACCTACCCTTCATGGTCGTCAACCAATATGTAAGGCTCCAATCCCCACACATACATTGATGCATGCAAATACTGCCTACAGACTGCCTTCAACAAAACATCTCCCATGCGCAGATGATATGTAATGCAGACATACCTGTACATCAAGGAAAGTAGTGAAAAATCATGTCAGTCCTGTTGTCACGTGCCTCATCCTCGTCTCAGAGTCACCGGCCACAAAAACAGCTCCAGCATTGACGTCCCCCTCCTCCAACAGTGGGATGTGCTTTCTGAGGGCCAAATTATGGAGCATGCAGCATGCAACAATGATCTTGCAGTCTTTCCCTGGATTGTTCTGTAGTGCACCACCAGTCACATGGAGACAAAAAAATCTGCCTTTCAAGAGCCCGAAAGTAGGTTCAATCACACGGCTTGTCCGGCCATTGCCTCATTGTACCTGTTCTCCCCTAAGGTAGTTGGATGTCTCACAGGTGTCAGGAGCCAGGGCAGGCTGGGGTTTCTAGAGTCTCCTGTGTGGGAAAAGGAAACATGGCCATGGGTAACATTGCTAGGCAAAGTGCTGACTGGGACATGAGGGGTATAGACCTCTGACATGGAGACCAGTACACATACCTATGAGCCAGGCCCCTTTGCCCTGTATCTGGGACATTATTGCAGGGACACTGCTGTTCCTCAGGATGTAGGAATCATGTACTGATCCAGGGAGTTTAGCGTTAACATGTGTATTGTATTGGTCTGCAAGACACATCACTTGTACATTGAGTGAATATGTACTCTTCCTGTTCCTATAAACCTGTTCATTGATCCTCAGAGGTACCAGGGCAGAGTCCCATCAATGGCCCCAATACATGTGGGACATTTAAGATGTTGTAGAGGGCTGCTTTCACAGTGGGAAAATCTGGAGGTAATGAGAACCTAATGTACCTGTGCACATGCTTGAGTAGGGCATCCAGCTCCTCCTGCAATACCTTACAGAACTGGGGCTGTGAAAAGCCTGCAGCCAGTCCCACTGTGCTCTGAAATGAGCCACTCACAGGAAATGCAGGACTGACAACACATGGACTGTTGGAGGGATGGTATGGGGATTCCTCAAACCCGGCATCAGGTCTGCCTTCAACTGGGCGACTGGTTCCCTGTTGCACAAACGGTTCAGTCGATAGGTCAGGATGATGTGGCGCTCTTCCATGGTTTCCAGATCAGCGAGTGACTGGACAATTGGTGCATTCCTCCCCACACCATTCTGGCCAAATCTGTGCAGGGATACAAACAACAATCAGGATGTCTGTCACAATGTAGGCCATACAGTATGATACACAACACTAATGTGTCAGTGCACATTACTCTACCATCCATACCTAACCAGACGATGCCACATATTTACTGTGTGGATGGACATATACAGGACATGTACATCTACACCTTTCCTGTGTTTTACCTTACTGGTCAAATATGCTGACAATTGTTGTGCCAAGTCTGTACATTTCACTAGACATGCACTACATGTGTCCATAGTCACCATGTCCGACCTGAAGTATGTTTATGTGTTGACAGGCAGGTAGTGAAGCTCTGTAAACTGAGGACAGTAATATCACAAACTAAAATGGCATCCGTGCGTCCGGCATGCATTGGGCTGCTGGAATTGACCTTGTTCCGCCGGCGGATGTCATCATGGCGGAGTGCGTCCAGAACCGCCGTGGAACTCTTCATTGGTTAACATTGATGTCAATGGGAGCCTGGAACCAATGACGATCATTGCTGGCGGTGACGGTCATGACCTCTGCAGTAGTAACCGCCATTTTGTTGGAGACAGCTCACTTGACTCCTGGCATTCGGGCTATACAGACCTCGACTTTGTGTGCTACTGTGTCCTGTCTCTTGGAGCAACGATGGCACGAACTGCAGGGGAAAGGGCCCCAGTCTTATTAAAAGAGGAGCTGGAAAAACTGGTGGAAGGGGTCATACCCCTGTATGGGCTGATGTATGGAGCTCCAGGACAACAGGTCTGTACAACGTCCATGGCTCCACGAGTTATGTTTGTTTGACGATGTATGTGTGTGCTCATTCACATGTCGTGACTGACCAGGTGTGTAGCATGCACATGATATGTGTGGGAGATTGCCAGTGTGCATGAGTTGTGTTCATTGTGTGTCGCCTACGCTCACTGCTGGATTGTTATCATTTACATCATGGCCCCCCTTTCCTCATTGTTTCCCAATCAGGTCAGCACCCACCAGAAGAAAGGGTTGTGGCGAGCCATCGCCAAGGAAGTGTGGAAGTGGTAGGAGGACCTGCGTCGTTGGGCCTGAAAGACCGCAGAGGCCCAGCTGGGTACGGCCTCCCAACGTGGGAGGGGTGCATGTCAGACCCTGACCTTTGTAATGGCCCGCATACTGGCGGTGGCGTACCCTAATTTGGATGGGCGCTTGAAGGCAGCACAGCAACCACAAGGGGGTAAGTGTTGACTGTCAGGTCCCTTTTGCAGGGTTGTGCACTGTCACCCTCCTTGGACTTGGAATGAATGTACAGTCCTGGTTGCCACACCCATCAGGTAGGCGTGCGTGATGGATGCTATGTTGAGCCATGTAGGATGAGTAGGGGTGGTACATTGACACATGTTCTGTTGTAGGTATGGGTTTCTCTAGTCTGCTATCATATCAATGGATGCATCCTTCATCTCTGCGTGTACTGTAGTAGTTTGAGTTGGTCATGATGCCACTGTATATGGGTAATGGCAGGCATGTTACTTGAGGGTTGCAGTTGCATCACATCCTCCATCAATGGATCCTCTGTACCACATGTACTCCTCACATTCCTGTCAGTTAGTTAGTGTCCAAGTCCCTCTCTGCTTGGATTTATATCATCCTGAAGTGGATGACATGTGATTGGTTATAGTCCAGTACTTGATTCTAGGAGCAGTCATTTTGACAATGGTGGGCATTTAGGTGTCTCCACGCAAGGGTTTGGCCTGCAGGGTTGTAATGGGTTTGGACATAGCTTGCATGACTCTTTTTGGTAATAACTGCTAAATTGTCCAATGTTTGGCAGGCAGGGACTATTATCTGCATTGTTTGAGTGTGAAGTGGATGTGTGGGTTCTAATATTTTCCTCCCTTTCCGTTTCTGCCACCCTCCTTTTCTCTCTCCTCCTCTGTCTATGTGTGCATTAGCATCATCTGGTGAGGGAGGAAGGGCACCGGCGAGTGGGGATGCTGCAGCCCACGGGACCCAGGAGGCGACCAGCAGTGAAGCGGAGGGGAGCAGTGGGACAGAGGGAGAGGGGAGCACCACAGTGGAGACTGGAGCTACCAGAACATCTGACTCAGAATTCACCTCCGATGGTGGCTCCCTGGCAGTGGTGGACCCTTCTGGTACCACCCCCCCCCCTTTCCAGCAACACCCTCCCTGTAGCACCCCACCCAGTTGCCCGTGCCCCCAGGATGGCGGGCATCTCCTTCGCTGCAGGCACCTCTGCCCCAGTCAGCCCTGCTGCCCTCAATGAGGAGGCTATTGACCTCCTGAGGTCCATCTCTGCGGGGCAGACAATGATCGTGAATGCCATCCAGAGACTGACATCCCAGATACTGCAGACCAATGTGTTCCTGGAAGGCATTCACAGTGCCTTGTCTGTCCTCCAAAGATCGTTTCAGGCTCTGGCCTCCTCCTTGACGGCAGCCAGTGTCCCTTCATCTTCCATCCTACCTCCAGCTACCTGTTCCCAATCCACAAGCCCTCTCCCTACACCCGTCCATGGCACACCAACACACATGCATACACCCAGTACAACAGACAAGGTGCACAAAGACAGACATGGGCATCACAAACGTTCACACAGGCATGCACACACGCAACACACATCTGCAGACACAACAACAGACACTTTTCCCACCACCTCCTTCCGTACAGTCACATCTCCACTCATACCTGCCAGCACAGCATCATCACACACTGGTCCTGCTGGCATTCCTGTCATCCCCTCAATCACCACAACAGCAGACTCACAGTCATACACTCCACACACCACATCCGCACTCACCCTGACTACCGTCTCTGCCACCTGCAGCACTTCCACCTAACTTGCACATACCACCTCAACATTCACTCACACATCACCCATTCGCCCCTCCCAAGAAATGCATTTGTACCCACTCACCCACCTAACATTCAGCCACCACATAACAGCATCCACGTACAGCACACAGACACGTCAAACAACCACTCCCTCTACCTCCACTCCTCTCCCTCAATCATGTGTCCGCCCTGTGTACCTAAGAGAGTTTTCCTTGCCGCCCTCAACCTCTTCCATACTCCTCTCCCACCCCGTCTTCCCCATAAACAGCGTGTCCCCCTGCCCCTCTCAGGCCCTCCCATTCCTTAGGTACCCCTCTGGTGTTTCCCCTGCTCCTCCACCCAGCAAAGAATCCACCCCTCCCAGTGTCAAGGTCACCCCTCCCAAGCCCAAGCCAAAACGTGCCCCTTCCACTTCCAAGCCTTCCCCACCACCCCCACACCCTGAGGTACCTGCCTGTCCCATTGCTGCTCTTATGTAGTGGGGGCCTAGCTTCAGGTAGGAGCCAGGTTTGGCCATTCTTCATGGACAATGTGTCCTGCAACATTTGACATTTGAACTTGCCATTGGCACCTTTGTATATAGTTTTTTGTTGCAATACAACTGCCCACATTGCTGTGGTTGGAAATATGAGATGCTTGTCCTGGTTTCTTCAACATTTTGGTGTGACATCTGTATACAAAGCTATATGGTGTCTGTGTGTGGAATGTGTCTGTGATGTTGCATGTGCTTGGTAGATGGTTTGGACCATGGGGATGTTGTGATGTGTGTGTCTGCTTGCTTGTGTGTTTGTATGGGGTGTTGTGTGCGTCTGTGTGTCTGGTGCTGGATGTGTGTATTTCCTTGATTGTTGGTTGTATGTGTTGTGTCAGCTGTATGTTTGTTTGGATGTGTGTTCACAGCTAATGTTTGTGTTTCATTGCTACCTGGGTCCCATGGTGTGGTTGCATGTGTGGTGTCGCACAACGTGCCCGTCTATGCCATCGTTGAGGTGTTTGTGGGGTAGTTGTCGTTGTATGGTTGTGGGGGGTGTTGGTGGTGTTGTTGTGTGTTGTGCTGTATGTTTGGCACTTATCTGTATGGCTTTGTGTGTGTATTGGGTATTTTGCATTGAGGTATGTTGTGTGTGCGTGTGTGTGGCCTTCACTGTGTGTGTGTCTGGGGTATGTGTGTTCTGTGTGGGAGTGTATCACTGCTATTTCCATCCCATCTGTGCTAGGTATACGTACGGTTGTCGTCTTCGTCGTCGGCGGTGTTCCTGAAGGTGTATGGCGAGATACAACGCTGGGAAGGCTAGCAGTTCATTTGCCACGGCGGCCATTGCAGCCTCTCTGTGCCTGGAGGTGGGTGTTTCCATTTATACTTTCTGTTTCTGCCAGGTTTTTCATGGCCCCACCGGATATCCTGATGGAGTGGTTACTCAGAATATGGAGGGTGGGACGTTGTCTGCCTCCTGCCTGAAGTTGTCTTCCGCCGGCAGATGCGGCTTGTCAACGGTAGCGGGGCCGGCGGTGAGTTGTCTGTATTGCTTTGGATTCACCACAATACTTGTTATTTGGCGGTCTGCACCACTGCCCTGCCGGTGGTCACAAGACTGCCATCGGCGTGGCGGTTCGGTTATCGCCAAACACGGAATAAGCACGCAAGTCTAAAGGACTGTAGAATAGCAGCTATTGAGCCCTGAAGGGCACGTATGAGATCAAGGCAAGGGCCCACAATATTGGTTGGAACATAGAAGTTTTGCTGCAAGTAAAGCACCAAGAGAGAATTGAGTGTCAGATTATGAAGGAACATCAGCCCTACATTAAACCTCTTCAAAAAAAGCCATACAAATGACTCAAAATAAAAGAAGAAAGAAAACTAAAAACAAAGAATACCACAGAGGATGATATTTGAGGCGATAACAATTAAGAATCCAAGAAGTTTGGCTTGGGGAAAGTTATTTAGGGCAAAAGTAGCAATCTTAAGATTGGCTTAATATATAGTGGCTAAATCAGTGCTTCATGAAGGGCAGAGGAGTCAGGTGGGGAGATGGAAGCACCCAAGACTGAGAGTGAACTTCAGACAAAGAGAGCAATATATAGAGCATGGGGTGGTGTTGGAGTGTGACCTTTAAAATTAATATTAACATGAAAAGCTTGCAATATATTCTGTAATGAAGCTGCATAGAAAATGTGTTAACGTAGAAAAATAATGCACGCGTCTGAAATGTGCCCACGGGGAGTGGCCACCAATGTATACGATGACTAATGAAACTTAATAATGATGAATTAATGATGTACTAATGTATGGATTTGTATTAGCATATTATGATTAAAGTCATGTATTGGGGTTTTGCTAAATTAATCACTAGGCCTTAGTTAGCGAGGGTCTGGGCCTAGCTGCCTGGTCTCATATTAAACTGTGTTTTTCTAACGTGCAATGTACTGTTTTCCAGAAGGACGCAAAGCTGTACTTTTCCAGAAGTTAGATATGTGTGTGTAGCTGTAGTAAATTCTTTCTCATGGGACCTGACGTGCTCAAGGAGACATTCTTGCTGAATGCAACAGTGTAATTCGTAACAGGTGCAAGGCTGCCTGGACTAGGAGAAAACAATGGGACTACTGACTGGAGCGTAAAGTGTAACTTTCTTACCTGACATTCCACCTGATGAAGACGTCAATTACAGGAGCCAATCAACAACATGAGAACTGTGTTCTGTGGAAAATTCTAGTAAAGTGTGTGAAGAATTATTGGACAGAGATAATGATGCATCAAATATTATCCAATAGGGAATTAAGGGCTAGTTTGACAGTTTTGATATAACCGCATGACCCGAGGAGAAATCAGCCATTATTTGGACATTCTACTTAAGCCATACTTTGCCATTATTCTTTTGAGACTTTGTCGTTTATTCTTTTCATACTTTAACCATCCTCAGCCCATTCCTTACCTGATACTTACTTCTCCTCCTTATGAGGGAAGAGCCTTATTCTTTAGCTATGCCGTACTGCGACCTTGCCCCGTCCTAGCTTTGCTGATGGTCAATCGACTGATGTCCTGAGGATGAAGACTGATTCTGTTTGCTGATTCGTGGGAGGGGTAACTATCTGATGATAATTGTAATTGTCTGTTTGCCTTTCCTTTCTAGGTACCAACTACTCTTTTGATAGAGGCCATAGTTAATTGTTTTCCAAATTTGTGTTTGCTAAATTGTTTTGCATGAAGCCCTACATGCTAATGCTAAATTCGAGGTTAGTTAAGGTGTTCACCAATATCTGACGCAAATAGACAAATGATTAAATTCTTGCTTTGTTGAATCTTGCATAACTGAGACTTTGTTAAGCAGTTTTTACTAATGATATGTTAATGCTGAACGTATATTCTCTATGAATTGGTTAAGTGTATTCTAATTACAAAGTTTGAAGAGTCACTAATGAGATTGATTACTAATGAGATTAACGGAGATGATATTAGATTGTAACTAATAGGGAAATAAATATTCTAACTCCTAACTAAATTAGTGTGGTTATTCATGACTGAAAGGTCAGGGTGTGTTCGCTTTATTGATCTTTATTGAATGTTATTGACTAACTTGTTGATTAGGCATTGCGTATATTGATTGACTTATTTTCATATTGATTGTGATGTCAATAAGATATCTCGTTCTGGGAAGTCTCCGAACGTCAAAAGGTTAATTGGCCTAGACGTGTCTCCTTGTAGGTTTACTTATCAAGGCTCTGACGCGCTATCAGTTTTTGGTAGCAGAGGTAATGGTTTGGCCCTTTTGGGGCCCCAGGACAAGGGACCACTGTTTGATAAGATTGTTGGTTCAAAAGGTCCGAAGGTCTGGTAGAAATTGATGAGTGTAGTTTGGAAGTAAGCAAGGTGTATCGAGAAAATTGGGTTTTGGGAATTTTTTTATTTTTTAACGATGCAAATTGGAGAGATGATGTGCCCCTAAGTCTGGAATGACTTTCCCGGAATCTTGGAGCCTGCTGAAGTGAGTTTGAGTATGTTCTCGGCGTTCCAGTGATAGTGTGAATGAAGTAGGGTTTGTGCTTGCACAGCTTATGCATACCGCAGGTGAAGTGTGAGGTTTGTGAGGATTTTAGGCCAAATGATGATGTTTTAGTAGGAGTAGGCGTACTCCGCAGTATGAGAGTAGGGAAGTCGGCAAACTTCATGTGAGTGTGGCGCTTTGTGCTCAAAAATTGTCCACATGGTTGTTGGTGATGTACAGACCCGGCGTGGTCTAAGACTCCGGAGTATATTGATAAGTGTATGAGACACTTGGTTTATGTTGTAATTTGCGCAGTTTAATAGGTCAATCGGGCATGGTTGACGAGCCGAGTTTGAGTCAATGTGAGTGAATGAAAACTTCGATGGAGATTTGGTGAGTTGTAAAGTGCAGTAGAATGACCCATTGACAAGTCGAGAGTGAAATTTGCGGGTCAAATTTTGCTTGCAAGTGCGGGATCTGAGAAGGAGAGAGTAGCAGCCGAAGCTAAGCAAAATCTCTGTAAAGTTCTGAAGCGATTGTGTTACCCTTTCCTGTAGTAAACCGGCAAATTTGAGTTTTTGTTGGTGCTCGCAATATATTGCACTAGTTTTGTGTGAATCAAGAGTGAGGAAGACAAGCCGCAAGACTTTGTCAGCCGCAGTGTGTGAGTGTGACGTCATTGGAGCCACGCTGGATTAGGTCGGATAGTGAGAAGGATCGCGCACGGATTGGCAGCCGTTCGTGAGAGGCAATTGGTTGAGAAGGTAGGCGAAGAGAGTTCTGGGAATTAAAGTCACTTCCTGATTGTAGGAGGCTGGACTGGCTTGTAGTGAGTACCAAGGGGTACTTGCACCTTGCACCAGGCCCAGTTATCCCTTATTAGTGTATAGGGTGTCTAGCAGCTTAGGCTGATAGATAATGGTAGCTTAGCAGAGCAGCTTAGGCTGAACTAGGAGACGTGTGAAGCTCCTACAGTACCACTTAGTGTCATATGCACAATATCATAAGAAAACACAATACACAGTTATACTAAAAATACAGGTACTTTATTTTTATGACAATATGCCAAAGTATCTTAGAGTGTACCCTCAGTGAGAGGATAGGAAATATACACAAGATATATATACACAATAGCAAAAATATGCAGTATAGTCTTAGAAAACAGTGCAAACAATGTATAGTTACAATAGGATGCAATGGGGAAACATAGGGATAGGGGCAACACAAACCATATACTCTAAAAGTGGAATGCGAACCACGAATGGACCCCAAACCTATGTGACCTTGTAGAGGGTCGCTGGGACTATTAGAAAATAGTGAGAGTTAGAAAAATAACCCTCCCCAAGACCCTGAAAAGTGAATGCAAAGTGCACTAAAGTTCCCCTAAGGACAAAGAAGTTGTGTTAGAGGAATAATGCAGGAAAGACACAAACCAGCAATGCAACAACTGTGGATTTCCAATCTAGGGTACCTGTGGAACAAGGGGACCAAGTCCAAAAGTCACAAGCAAGTCGGAGATGGGCAGATGCCCAGGAAATGCCAGCTGCGGGTGCAAAGAAGCTTTGACTAGACAGAAGAAGCTGAGGTTTCTGCAGGAACGAAAAGGGCTAGAGACTTCCCCTTTGGTGGACGGATCTCTCTTGCCATGGAGAGTTGTGCAGAAGTGTTTTCCCGCCGACAGAACGCCAACAAGCCTTGCTAGCTGCAAATCGTGCGGTTAGCGTTTTTGGACACTGCTGAGGCCCAGGAGAGACCAGAAGATCTCAAATTGGACCAGCAGAGAGAGGAGACGTCGAGCAAGACAAGGAGCCCTCTCTGAAGCCGGTAGCACCCGGGGAAGTGCCAGAAACAGGCACTACGAGGATGCGTGAAACGGTGCTCGCTGAAGTTGCACAAAGGAGTCCCACGTCGCTGGAGACCAACTTAAAAAGTCGTGCAATGCAGGTTAGAGTGCCGTGGACCCAGGCTTGGCTGTGCACAAAGGATTTCCGCCGGAAGTGCACAGGGGCCGGAGTAGCTGCAAAGTCGCGGTTCCCAGCAATGCAGCCCAGCGAGGTGAGGCAAGGACTTACCTCCACCAAACTTGGACTGAAGAGTCACTGGACTGTGGGGGTCACTTGGACAGAGTTGCTGGATTCGAGGGACCTCGCTCGTCGTGCTGAGAGGAGACCCAAGGGACCGGTAATGCAGCTTTTTGGTGCCTGCGGTTGCAGGGGGAAGATTCCGTCGACCCACGGGAGATTTCTTCGGAGCTTCTGGTGCAGAGAGGAGGCAGGCTACCCCCACAGCATGCACAAGCAGGAAAACAGTCGAGAAGGTGGCAGGATCAGCGTTACAGAGTTGCAGTAGTCGTCTTTGCTACTATGTTGCAGGTTTGCAGGCTTCCAGCGCGGTCAGCAGTCGATTCCTTATCAGAAGGTGAAGAGAGAGATGCAGAGGAACTCGGATGAGCTCTTGCATTCGTTATCTAAAGTTTCCCCAGAGACAGAGACCCTAAATAGCCAGAAAAGAGGGTTTGGCTACCTAGGAGAGAGGATAGGCTACTAACACCTGAAGGAGCCTATCAGAAGGAGTCTCTGACGTCACCTGGTGGCACTGGCCACTCAGAGCAGTCCAGTGTGCCAGCAGCACCTCTGTTTCCAAGATGGCAGAGGTCTGGAGCACACTGGAGGAGCTCTGGACACCTCCCAGGGGAGGTGCAGGTCAGGGGAGTGGTCACTCCCCTTTCCTTTGTCCAGTTTCACGCCAGAGCAGGGGCTAAGGGGTCCCTGAACCGGTGTAGACTGGCTTATGCAGAATTGGGCACATCTGTGCCCAAGAAAGCATTTCCAGAGGCTGGGGGAGGCTACTCCTCCCCTGCCTTCACACCATTTTCCAAAGGGAGAGGGTGTCACACCCTCTCTCAGAGGAAGTTCTTTGTTCTGCCATCCTGGGCCAGGCCTGGCTGGACCCCAGGAGGGCAGCTGCCTGTCTGAGGGGTTGGCAGCAGCAGCAGCTGCAGTGAAACCCCAGGAAGGGCAGTTTGGCAGTACCAGGGTCTGTGCTACAGACCACTGGGATCATGGGATTGTGCCAATTATGCCAGGATGGCATAGAGGGGGCAATTCCATGATCATAGACATGTTACATGGCCATATTCGGAGTTACCATTGTGAAGCTACATATAGGTAGTGACCTATATGTAGTGCACGCGTGTAATGGTGTCCCCGCACTCACAAAGTTCAGGGAATTGGCTCTGAACAATGTGGGGGCACCTTGGCTAGTGCCAGGGTGCCCTCACACTAAGTAACTTTGCACCTAACCTTTACCAGGTAAAGGTTAGACATATAGGTGACTTATAAGTTACTTAAGTGCAGTGTAAAATGGCTGTGAAATAACGTTGACGTTATTTCACTCAGGCTGCAGTGGCAGGCCTGTGTAAGAATTGTCAGAGCTCCCTATGGGTGGCAAAAGAAATGCTGCAGCCCATAGGGATCTCCTGGAACCCCAATACCCTGGGTACCTCAGTACCATATACTAGGGAATTATAAGGGTGTTCCAGTAAGCCAATGTAAATTGGTAAAATTGGTCACTAGCCTGTTAGTGACAATTTGAAATAAATGAGATAGCATAACCACTGAGGTTCTGGTTAGCAGAGCCTCAGTGAGACAGTTAGGCACCACACAGGGAACATATACATGCACACCTATGAGCACTGGGGCCCTGTGTGACAGGGTCCCAGTGACACATACATATAGGCCACAAACCTATGAGCACTGGGGTCCTGACCAGCAGGATCCCAGTGACACATAACAAACATACTGAAAACATAGTGTTTTCACTATGAGCACTGAGGCCTGGCTATCAGGATCCCAGTGAGACAGTGAAAACAGTGACAAACACCCTAACATACACTCACAAACAGGCCAAAAGTGGGGGTAATAAGGCTAGAAAGAGGCTACCTTCTCACACTGATTCGATTGTGAACAAAATAAAAGATGCAAAAATGAAATTTTTCAAGGCTTTAAAGAGCGCTTTGAGGGGAGATACATACATTACTGCAAGTGTAGGGGAGGTTACACCACCAGAGGATACACCAGCTTCTGCCGTAATGGAGGAGAGCGGAGTCACGCCATGTCTTTGGCTAAAGCAATGGTGCAAAGCGACAGAGAAAGAAGGGTGTTTGGCGTTTCCAGAGCATGGAACGTTCAATATAAGGGTTTTGGAAAATTTGCGGAGGGTGCTAAATGAGCTAAAGCCACCTCCGAGGCTAGCACAGTTTGAGGTGTTAGCAATTTTGGGACTGATAGCAATACGACAGCAGCAACAGAAATTTGAGAGGAGAATGAGGAAGGCAGAAAAGACACTAGGGTGGATAGGTGGGATAGTGCAAAGAGAGTTTGGAGGAGAGAAACAATAGACGGAATTAGGATGTTTCCAGCAATAGCTCAAGAAAATGAAAACAAAGGGGGAAAAGCAACTTGTAAGACTGACAAGAGTTCCTCAAAAGACAAAGAGGCTAAGAAGCCCTGGTCAGAGATGGATGACTCAGACGATGATGAGTTCCTTAATCAGTTACTGAATGATCGACCACCGCCATATGCAATAGATGACAACAGACCGAGTACTAGTACAGGTACTGTGAGTTCCACTCAGAACAAGGTGACAGCGAATCCAATACAGGTTAGTCCTGTCTCGACACCAGTTCCGGTGCAAAGTAGTATTAGTGTGTCTACTGCTCCATATATGCAACCTCATCTACAGCCACCACAGGTTCAGAGACTTTACCCTGATGTCCCAATCTTAGAGACCACAACTAATCTGATGGTGCCATCAGAGCCGGCACTTTCGAGACCAAAGCTGATTCAGACTGAGCCCACTCCACCTTTACTGCCCCAGGTGCAGCAACAGATGATTCCGAATGACACTTCGGTCACAGGACCGCAGTCAGCCATAGCACCAGTAATGAACCAGAATATGGGAGTAATTGCTCCACAGGTTTTGGGAAACAGGCAGACGCCAGACGTCACATCTTTGCCAATTACGGTTGGTCCACCAGTACCATTGTATGCATAGGCGAAGCCTAGTGTATGCTATCAACGGATAATGACTCAAGAGATGACAAGAGGAGGGTTCGTAGGGAGCTCTGAAGGGATGACTCCAGTGGTACCGACATTCGAAAGGTCCAGGTCTTTATTAGACTTCAGTCCGATTGGGGCTCCTCCAGATGCCATGAGACAGTCAGGTTTGGGACTGCTGTAACCGCAGATCTCGAGTGCAAATATACTGCAAACACCGACAGTGCAGGCTTGGAATATCTCCTTGCAAGGTTTACTGCGCAACAACTAAACAATTGGTTACACAAGTTAAATTCACGACAGACTACACCTGCAGTGGCAGGAAGGTCAGAAGGGGAAGAGTACCTGAATTTTGTGAGGTTGGGCATGGAGGCAAATGAACTAGTTGAAGGGAGCATGGGAGTGAACAGGTTAGAATCATACACAGAAGCAGAATTAAGGTACTTGTGTCCAAAAATAACCAAAGAAGTGAGCAGGGTGCACCAGAGGTTGGCAAATTTGGCAGATAAATATGGAATAGACTTAGAAAGTACTAAACATCGGAAGAGGAGTTACAGGTTAGACTTTGAGCCTAAGGATTTTGAACACATGAGATCTACTGGGATGAAGGCACATCTTAAAGAAATACTGCAGAGTGCACACGTTTGGGGAGCCTTAGAGAAGTGGGAAGGTAGATGGGCGAAGAAAAGAGACAAGAGGAAGAGTGACTGCATAGAGCACCCAGCAAAAGCCTCACAGGATGCGGATGCGGTGAAAATGTTAGAGATGAAAGAGACGGCTGGAGGGGTTCTTGTCCATGTGCCATGGACTAGAGGTGATATCCTGTAATTTACAAATGACTTTCCCAGGTTGAGGGTGAAACCAATCGTGTGGTATCAGCAGACGGACATGTTTGTGAAGCTTGCGAAATGTCTCTGGGAAGACCTGAATACTCTCTTTGAGATCATAGTTCCAGCTGATCTGTGGCTTGAGTGCAAGAGAAGTGTGGATTGGCCAGCTGCGGAACCGGCAAGGGATGGAGTCAAAGGAGCACCGTCTCCTGAGGTGATGAGATCCTACTATAAGGTGATTGAGTTCTTGAAACAGAGGGTTGCACCGCAGAATATTGATTGGTAAAAGATTGATTGGACAGCACAGGAACCCAAAGAGTCGATACATGCCTATTATGAGAGGTTGTTGAAAGCGTCCAAGCACTACAGCGGTACAGAGGTTGTTGAGGCGAAGGACATGAATCACCTTGTGTTCAGGTTTGTTGAAGGGTTGAGACCTGAGATTAGTCAGATGATTAAGAACCATTTGATCTGTTGGCAAGCGAAGCCGATTGACGATGTGTTGCAGTATGCAAAGTACTGTAGTGACGAGATTGAATTGAAGCAGAGGAAGCTGAAGGAGAAAGCGATGGTGATGCAAATTAAGGCAGCACAGTCAGGGATGCAGGGAGGTTGTCTACAACAGATGGTGCAACAGCCGCAAGGAAACGAGATGTTTAAGGCGCAAGTGAGAGGCAGAGGTCGCAGAGGTTTTGTGAATAGAAGTCCGGATTTGAACACGGTATTGGTTCAAAACGATGTACAGGGGATGAAGAAGATGTTACCTTGTCATGCTTGCGGGGCGTTGGACATTGGATGCGGGAGTGCCCGATGATGGTGCATGAGGGTCTTGTTCAACAAAGCAATGATGTCAGTGCATTTCAAAATATGAAGGGACCAGGACTAAGAGGTCCTAATCTGAATTTTCAGAATAACATGATTCAGATGCAAGGTCTCCAACCCATGCAACAGGTGCAGATGCCGCGTATACAACCGATGCAGATGCAGCAAATGCAACAGCAGGTTCCCATGGTACCTAGACAGCAAATGCAAGTGCCCTTAGCGCCAATGGAACAGCACCAGGTGATGCTTCCTCAACAGGTCACAGGTCAAAGAATGAGTCAAAGTAACGCAGTACAACAGTTCCCATTGCGTGGTGAGAATGGAATAAACAATGAATGGTCGGATGAGAGTTCAGATAGTGAAGAGTGTAGGCTTGCAGCGTCCCTAGAAGTAAATCAGAAAGGACCCTATGTGCAAGGGAAAGTAATGAGTCACAAGGTTTCATTCTTGGTTGACCCAGAAGCTACACGCTCTACGGTCAGAAGTGCAGAGGTTCCGAAATTGCCTCTTTCGGGACGTACAGTCAAGGTAGTAGGTGTGGCGAACGAGCTCCTGACTAATCTGATTACAGATCCGGTGCAGGTTGAGCTTGGCACTTTCCAGGGATTGCACAGGTTTGGGGTTTGCTATTCGAGTCCCGTGTCCCTACTGGGAAGAGACTTACTGTGCAAGACAAGGTGTTCTATCACCTGATCCAATGAGGGAATCGAGGTTCAGACAGTGATGATGAAAGAGATGAGGAGCAGGTTTCAGAGTCTGAAACAGAGACCACAGATGAGGAGTATCCTCTGAATAACTTCTTCCCAATGTTCACAGTGACTGATCTACCAGCAGACTTGCAGGGAACAGTCCAAGAGAAGGTGTGGGATTTGACAGGGAAAGAAGTAGGACTGATAAAAGGAGCAGAACCGGTTAAAGTCAATGTAAAGCCAAATGCTGTGTTTCCCCAGGTACCGCAGTACCATATGGCGCAAGATGTCCTTATAAAGGTGGCGCAGTTAATTGCAGACTTTGTGAAACAGGGAGTCTTGAAGGAGGTAATGAGCAGTCCATGTATTCACCAATAATGGGGCTCAGAAAGCCTTGTGGGAAGGTTCGGATTGTCCAAGATTTGAGAAAGATCAATGACATAGTAGTGAAATGCTGCCCAGTGGTGCCAAATCCAGCTGTGATTATGTTCCAGGTTCCATGTGATGCAGAGTGGTTCACAGTAATTGATTTGTCCCAAGTGTTCTTTTCTGTGCCTCTTCATGAGGACAGCCAATTTCTCTTCAGTTTCAAATTCCTGGATAAGGTTTCAATTGGTGTTGAATTCCTCGGGGGTTTTCGGAATCACCTTCCATATTCAATCAAATACTGAAAAAGGATTTGGAGTCATTGGAATTGCCTTTTCAATCGACTCTAGTGCAGTACATTGATGATCTGTTGATCGCGTCCCAAAAGAGGGATGAGTGCAAGTATGATTCGATTGCCTTACTGAACCACTTGGGGAAAATCGGACACAAGGTGTCCCCAAAGAAGTTGCAATATTGCCCGAAAGAGGTGAAATACTTGGGTCATCAAATTGAGAAAGGGTCGAGGAAGTTATCCAGAGAGAGGGTGACTGCCCTGTTACAGATAAATACCCCAACGACATGGAGAAATGTTAGGATGTTTTTGGGAATGGTGGTCTACTGTCGTCAGTGGATCCCGAATTTCTCAGTCATCTCCAAGCCATTGGTGAGACTGACGGTTAAGGAAGGGCCAGATGCCACAACACTCTCGGAAAAGGAAATTAATGCGTTTACTGAGCTAAGGGAGAGCATGTGCAGGGCTCCAGCTTTAGGTATGCCTGATTACACGAAGCCTTTTGTTCTGTTTTGTCATGAACGTGATGCATACTCTTTGTCTGTCCTGACACAGGTCCAGGGAGGTGTAAACCGACCAGTAGCGTATTTTTCAGCTACTTTGGACCCATTTGCAGCAGCCTTACCGGGTTGTCTGCGTGCAGTAGCAGCAGTTGGTCAAAGCCTCACACAGTTTGAAGGCATAATGATGGGACATCCTTTAACAGTCATGGTCCCTCACTCAGTTGAGATCCTGTTAACCTGTACAAAAATGCAACACATGACAAATGCATGACTGACAAAATATGAAACAATTATATTGGGGTCACCAAATGTAACGTTGAAAAGATGTACAGTGTTGAACCCGGCAACTTTGCTTCCAAATGAAAACACAGAGGTTGAAGATGTTGAAGATGTAGAACATGACTGTCTTGAGGTAACAGAAATGTGCACCAAACTGAGGCCTGGTATTAAAGATACCCAATTGGAAGAAAATGACAAAATTATCTTTGTCGATGGCTCGTGTTTAAGAGACTCAGTAGGAGTGCTGAGAGCTGGATACACTGTATGTACAATCTCTGGTATCCTGGAAGCGTCTTGGCTTGAGAGAGTATATTCTGCTCAAGTGGCTGAATTGGTTGCTCTTACTAGAGCATGCCATGCTTCTGCCCAGCTGAGGGTGACTATCTATGCTGATAGAAGATACGGATTCAGAATTGTTCATGATTTTGGCCAACCATGGTCCCAGAGGAGTTTCCTGACCTCTTCTGGTTCTCCGGTGAAAAATGGTGAGAGAATTAAGGAGTTGTTGCACGCGATTCAGTTACCTCATGAAATTGCTGTGGTGAAATGCAGTGCTCACCTGAAGTCACAAGACTTTGTTTCAATGGTAAATGAATATGCGGATCAAGTCGCAAGGTTTGCGCATTGAACTGTATATCGTTTAAGGATCAGTGGGAATTGTTACCTGAAAAACAGAAAATGAGACATGCACAGGTTACGTTCTTGTGTTAAAATGCAATGTGTACAAAGGCCAGATGATTTGTGGGTTTCAGATGAAGGGAAGATGATTTTGCCAAACAGTCTTCTGTCACAATTTGCCAGGTTTTACCATGGTCAAGCACATATTGGGAGGGATGTCATGATCAGGTTGTTCAAAGTTGATTGGTTTAACCCGAAGTTCAGACAAGCTGCAGAAGTGATTTGCCACAGGTGTATCATCTGTCAACAGATGAATGCGGGGAAAGGGACAGTGATGAATTTGAGCCACATTGGGAGAGCAGGAGGTCCATTTAGCAGAATGCAATTGGATTTTATTGAGATGCCTGTGTGTGGAGGTTTGAGATACGTGTTGGTGATTGTGTGTATCTTTAGTCACTGGATTGAAGCATACCCTACAGGTAGGAATGACAGTCTCACAGTAGCAAAGCTGCTGCTTAGGGAATTGATGCCACGTTTCGGGTTTCCGATCTCTTTAGAATCAGATAGGGGAAGTCACTTCAACAACGAGGTGGTTAAGCTATTGTGTGCAGCATTGAACAGAAGTTGCATTGTAGTTACCGCCCTGAAGCATCAGAACTAGTGGAACAGATGAATGGTACCCTGAAGTCAAGAATGGCAAAAATGTGTGCAGCCACAAATTTGAAATGGCCCGATGCATTGCCTTTGGTGCTGATGTCAATGAGAAATACACCTAACAATAAAACAGGACAGGCTCCTCATGAGATTCTCATGGACCGAGCTATGAGACTGCCCGTAGTGCCTGCGAATGCTCTTGTAAATATCACGTATGATATGGTGTTGGACTACTGCAAGGGTCTGACTGATGTGGTCTGCTCTTTCTCTCACCAGGTGGGGGCTACCACCCTGCCACCGATAAATGATCCGGGACACAACCTGAAAGCTGGTGATTGGGTTGTCATCAAGAAGCACGTAAGGAAGTCGTGTTTGGAGCCACGTTGGAAGGGGCCATATCAAGTAATACTGACGACTACAACTGCTGTGAAGTGTGCAGGAATTCCAAATTGGATCCATGCCAGTCATACGAAAAAGGTGACGTGCCCAACTGATGAGGAAGTTGAGTTGTTGAAAGTACCAACAACAGAGAAGGAAGTCTCAGGGCCGGAGAGTGATCGAAGGGGAACTGAGACAGAAGGAGAGCCCGTTGAGGATGTCTTGGTCACTCCAGTAAGAAACGAAGGAGAAGAGACCCACAGGGGTGACGGTGAGCCTATCTCAACTGAGGCACCAGGAGAGCCAAGTCAGAAGGAGGTTCTCCCAGAAGCAGATGAATATGGAAATGAGCTAGAGCCCCTGACAGACCTAGAAGGCGAAGGAGTTGAGGCGGAAGAGAGTCAGAGTGTCCAGACTCCTCCTGAGCAAATTGCAGGTCCATCAAGAGAAAACACCATAGAGTCAGAGGAGGGTGAAGGGTTGCCCCAGGAAAGATCAAAGGCCAGAGACACACTGAAGGGAGATAAGTGGCAAGAATTGCAAGTGAAAAAGGGAAAAGTGGTAGTCAAAAATGCAATAGAGGAGGAGGTTGATACAACAAGGAGAGACGATCTAAGTGAAAGAGAGTTGCAAGGTGATCGCAAGCTGAAAAGAAAGAGAATAGCAAACAGAAGGTACGTGGGTCCTGAATGGGCATATGCAACGTCAGCTTAATGGCAACAAGAGTTTTGGGCGTTCTGCTTTGATCGAGAAGTCCCAGGTCAGTACTTTGGTACCTGAGTCTGGCCAGAGAGTCTGAGTTGGCATGAGAACTGAATTAAAGAAGAATTGAGAAAAGAGACTGATAACTTACCGGATGTGACACTGATAACCTGAATTGACTTTTTAAACCCGATTTTGACAAGCTGCTAACCTGAGTTGACAAGGATCCTGGGAATGAAACTGAAAGCTGTAAATAATTGCTAAAGAAAGACCTTTGCTTGCTTTCACTTTGCTGAGAAAAAAAAAAGGGGGAAAAAGAGTTTTTATCATCCTCTGTTGGTTGTTGTTTGAACTAAGTAATCCTTTCACTTTCTGATTCTTTATAGATCATGGCTAACACTAGAGAGGATAATAGGGGAAGTAGGCATTGTGAATGTTTGGGTGTTGGTTTGGGTGTCGTGTGTGTGATATTCATCATAGTTGTAATTGTGGGTATGCCATTAGTGGGTAAGAATGGAACTAATAATGCCACAATTCCTGAGACCGCCACTGCACTAACAGCTTGGGAGAGGTTTGAGCAGGATACGAAATATTTGCATGAGGGAACTAACGAAAAGGAGAATTATCAACTAATGTTTTCTATCACTTGCTGAGTGAGTATGTTGACACAATGGATGCGGAAGATTGTTATGTGTGTACACAGATTCCTGTCTCTCTACAAGAGGGGGTTGCCTATCATAGTCTGCCTTTAACATATGGGATAAGTTGTAGTCTGTTACTAACAAGATTCTATAATCAGCAAGAGATTCAGTATTTTTATTCGAACAATGACTTTGTGTTTTCTTATGTACCTATCATAGAGGATTTGAGTAGTGTAGCTAAGTACTATAGCATAAAGTTAGTTAAGGGATTCTTTGAGGCGACACTACCAATTAGTACATCCTATGCACACCGCAATAATTTGACATGTTTGCTTACACCTGTAGAGAAAAGCTTTCTAGATCACACAGAAGATAGGAGAAGGGTGTTGAAGGGTAAATTGGAGAAAGGATTGCAGCAATGAGCTTTTGCTAGTAGTGAGGGTTACAGTGCAATTAGGGAACAGGGGAAGTTAGCTTTAGATGCACTACACATAGGTAAGCTTTGCATATTTAGGCCAAAGTCATATTATGACAATGTGTTTGTGGGTACGAGTGAATGTAAGCATGTGTTTTTGTTTCAGAGTAAGTGGAGATTCATGTTAAATGGACAGGATCCAGCGATCCCTGGGATCTATTATGTATGTGGACTTAATGCTTATTACCGTCTTCCAAAGGTCTGGTATGGGACATGTTATTTGGTGATAGTTTTCCCTAAGATATATCAACTTGAGGATTTGAAAAGGTTTCCGAAATTGTCTGAATTACATCGTACTAGACAGAAGAGAGAAACTGCTGCTTGTGTAGTAGGAGACATATTTGGGGCGATAATTCCTTCAGTGGGAGTTATCTTAAACTCCATAAAGATTTGAAAGTTGTCTACTATTGTGGATAACATGCTGACAACTTTTTCAGGGGCTATACTCCTGATGTATACTGAACTTGCTGCGGAGAGGGCTATGACTCTTCAAAACAGGCTTGCTTTAGGGGAAAAATGGCAGAGTTTGTAGGATGCTTAATGAGCGTCACTGCTGTGCTTACATACTGGACAATAGTAATGAGATTAGAAGTATACTTACTAACTTAACTAGGGATAGTACAGATTTGAAGGAACTGAAAGAACCAGGTGTTTGGGAAAAAGGTTGGGAAAGGATTTGCTTCAGTGGGAAATTGCTTAAGTAGTATTTGGCATGGGATATTGGCAAAAATAATACAGGGAATATTGATTGTTGTAACTTGCTTATTTGGATTATGGGTGTCATGTAAAATTAGTAAAAGAATAAAGTTGAAAATGGCGAAAAATAATAAGAGGAGGGAGGCAAACCGAAGGGAAAAATTATTCAGGGCAAAATCACAGGGGGAACGATTGAGAGAGGGAATTGAAATGAAGGAATTCTAGAATGCAAAATTTGAGGGGAACGGTTTTGTGTGCAGACCCGAGTCATCAGAGGAGGGATTGTTGGAATGTGACCTTTAAAATTAATATTAACATGAAAAGCTTGCAATATATTCTGTAATGAAGCTGCATAGAAAATGTGTTTACGTAGAAAAATAATGTACGCGTCTGAAATGTGCCCACGGGGAGTGGCCACCAATGTATATGATGCCTAATGAAACTTATTAATGATGAATTAATGATGTACTAATGTATGGATTTGTTTTAACATATTATGATTAAAGTAATGTATTGGGGATTTGCTAAATTAATCACTAGGCCTTAGTTAGTGGTGGTCTGGGCCTAGCTGTCTGGTCTCATATTAAACTGTGTTTTTCTAACGTGCAATGTGCTGTTTTCCTGAAGGACGCAAAGCTGTACTTTTCCAGAAGTTTGATATGTGTGTGTAGCCGTAGTAAATTCTTTCTCATGGGACCCGACGTGCTCAAGGAGACATTCTTGCTGAATGCAACAGTGCAATTCGTAACAGGTGCAAGGCTGCCTGGACTAGGAGAAAACAATGGGACTACTGACTGGAGCGTAAAGTGTAACTTTCTTACCTGACATTCCACCCGAAGAAGACGTCAATTACAGGAGCCAATCAACTCCATGAGAACTGTGTTATGTGGAAAATTTAGTAAAGTGCATGAAGAATTATTGGACAGAGATAATGATGCACCAAATATGATCCAATAGGGAATTAAGGGCTAGTTTGACAGTTTTGATATAACCGCATGACCCAAGGAGAAATCAGCCATTATTCGGACATTCTACTTAAGCCATACTTTGCCATTATTCTTTTGAGACTTTGTCGTTTATTCTTTTGATACTTTAACCATCCTCAGCCCATTCCTTACCTGATACTTACTTCTCCTCCTTATGAGGGAAGAGCCTTATTCTTTAGCTATGCCATACTGCGACCTTGCCCCGTCCTAGCTTTGCTGATGGTCAATCGACTGATGTCCTGAGGATGAAGACTGATTCTGTTTGCTGATTCGTGGGAGGGGTAACTATCTGATGATAATTGTAATTGCCTGTTTGCCTTTCCTTTCTAGGTACCAGCTGCTCTTTTGATAGAGGCCATAGTTAGATGTTTTCCAATTTTTTGTTTGCTAAATTGCTTTGCATGAAGCCCAACATACTAATGCTAATTCGAGGTTAGTTAAGGTGTCTGGGGGTGAGTGTTTGCATTGTTCAGCACTCCGTCCATCATCCTTTTGTGTTGCTATAGTTAAGGTGTTCACCAATATCTGACGCAAATAGACAAATGACTGAATTCTTGCTTTGTTTAACTGAGACTTTGTTAAGCAGTTTTTACTAATGATATGTTAATGCTGAACATATATTCTCCATGAATTGGTTAAGTGTGTTCTAATTACAAAGTTTGAAGAGTCACTAATGAGACTGATTACTAATGAGATTAACGGAGATGATATTAGATTGTAACTAATAGGGAAATAAATATTCTAACTCCTAACTAAATTAGTGTGGTTGTTCATGACTGAAAGGCCAGAATGTGTTCACTTTATTGATCTTTATTGAATGTTATTGACTAACTTGTTGATTAGGCATTGAGTATATTGATTGACTTATTATCATATTGATTGTGATGTCAAGAACGTATCTTGTTCTGGGAAGCCTCCGAACGTGGTCAAAAGGTTCATCGTCCTAGGTGTGTCTCCATGTAAGTTTACATATCAAGGCTCTGACGTCCTGTCAGTGGCAGGTGGCTATTTGGCAGGCAGGAAGCAGCACACAAGGTTGCATAACCAAACATAAAAAAGTAATTTCCTAAAAGTGAGCATTGGAAGCATGAGTCAGCCAGTCAAAAGGATGGTTAAGATGTACTTGTCTCTCCCCTGCGGCATAACAAGAATGTTTCACCAACGAGTGAGCACAGATAATGCACACAAGATTCCGCAATTATTAGGCAGGGAGAAGACACAAGAATGACTTGAAACTAGGCAAGTGGCTGTCTGAGAAACGCTAATACTAGCTCCCTAGGTGTCAAGTTGTGTGAAAGACACATTAAAGTATAATAATGACAGCAACGTGAAAAAAGTTAATAATGAAACAAGAATTAAAACTCTGGTGAGCCCAAAGGGAAGTATGACCAGTAACTCAAAAGAAATAAGGAAAATAAGTGTTAAAAGTGCTGAAATTAGCACTGAAGTAGATGAGAGTAAATCAGCTGGGAAGAAAATCCTCTCCAATTGATCACCTTCTTTCTTCATAATAGGTGTTGCATGCTGGCTTCGGCACATAAATTCCTTACTGTTCAACAGGCCTCAGCCTGTAAGGACGAGTACAGTATGCACAGCCGCAGTAAGGACACATAGTTGGTGTAAACGGACTTCCTGATGGGAAGTTTCCCATATTTTATTAGCTTGGTCCTTACGTAATTGTTGGGACCATAGCACATAATCTCAGGTGGGGTCTTGTCCCAAAAAACCCTTCATTGCAGTGTAACTTTGTGTGCCCCATATAGTACAATATAACATCCCTCCCAAACTAAAATAAATGAAACAGCAGTGAAGTCACAGTAAGAACATCAGCACATTAAAGATGCACATCAGAAGAACCTCCAACAGGTCAAAAACACTGGAACACATGCATCGTTGACCTCATCAATCAAACTATTAGCCTTGAACAAAATCCTTCAGTCTGGAGGATACCACAGGTTTGGGTCTGAGGCGGTATCTCCCCCAAGGCTGCATTCAGGGTGGAACCCCGTTTCCACTGAGCCAAACTGTTGCCCAGCAGGTCTTAGAGAGTCTTGTCTTAGTTTTGGTGTACGGGCACCTACGGTCAAGTTCTCCATCAGGTGAGTGGTGCTTCAGGCGGCCCCTCCAGGAGTTTCTACATCAGGGGCCAAATCATCCCCATCATTTAGTGATAGAGAATTCCTCTCAGCAAAAACACCTGCATTCTTGTATCGTTTTAAGAGCTCAACATTTCTAATAACTGTCTTGGTGCCTCCGGTGATGGTGGCCATTGTCCCCTGCACTTGGTTTATTTCCCAAGAAGTAGTTTCAAATGGGAGACGGAACTTGCTCCCCGTGTGTCAATTCTTGATGAGGACCATGTCCCCCACTTGCAGGTGTTGATGACATGTGTCTTCTCTTTGAGGACATTTTGTCATTTCGGATTCTTTGCCACTGTAGGGCACTTAACAATTTGTCCCTGATTAGGGATGAGGGTTCCACATGAGGGATGGAGTCGTTCATAGCTTGGTTGAGGCATAATGCACTGGGGCTGACCCCTGTGGTGGAGTGGGGAGTGAGCTGGTACTTTCTCAGGAATACATACAAGGCACACTCCAAATTCTGCCCTTCTGCCAGTATGATGCAAAGCATTTTTTTTATAGTTCTCATTAAACGCTCCACTTCTCCATTTGCCTGGAGTCACCTGGTGTGATTTTCTGGTGCAGAATGTTTCTCAACTTCATGTATTCGACAAACTCTTGGCCGGAGAAGGGGGGCCCATTGTCTGTGTGGAGCTCTCTTAAAAGACCATGGGGGTCATTTTGACCCCAGCGGATGGCATTAATATGGAGGAAAGTACTGCCAACAGACTGGTGGTACTGTTCTCCATATTCAGACATTGGCGGTTTGGCTAAAGCCAAGCTGCGAATGTACCACACCGACCGCCACGGCGGTAATGACCGCCGGGCTGGAGACTTCACTCTCCAGCCCGGCGGCTGTCATTTGCCCACCTGCGGGATTATGACCCCGCCTGCAGCCATGGTTTTCGTGGCAACCTTAATGCCACGAAAACCATGGTGGTAGGCACTATCAGTGACAGGGAATCCCTTCCCTGTCATAGATAGGGGTCTTCCCCGCCCCCCTCCACCTCCCCAGGTTTTTCCCTGACCCCACCTTCCTCTCTAGCCCCCCTTCATACACGCACCTTCATTCAGACACGCATACACACACTCATTCCCACATTTTTCCATGCATGCATACATCCATTCACACACACATCCACACACACTTACATACATACAAGCACACACACATTCACACAACACAACGTACGTGCACTCACACATCCATACATGCACACACATACAACACGCAACACACACCTGCATACACGCATGCACGCAGATATACACACACACATACCCCACACACACACACACAAAGCCCCCAACCCCCTTCCCTGTCGGAGCACCTGACTTACCTGTTGTCAGGGGGTCCTTCGGCAGGAGATGGGATGGGGCGCTGCTGCCAGGAGCAGCGACCGCCAGCAGAACACCACCAGGCCTTATCATGTGTCACGATACGGTCTGCGGCTGTCTACTGGTGTGGCGCTGCTGCTGGCAGCAGTGCCACCTTACCGCCATCTGCAGGCATGGCCACAGCTGGATTGTCCGCATCCTTCTGGCAGAAATCTGGCTGTGGTCATAATTCGGCGGACGGCTGGTAGCCGCGGCGATGTCTTTTGGCAGCCGTCGCCACGGCAGGAGGCGTTTTTTACCGCCGGGTCATAATGACCCCCCATGTGTGGCCATGATTTTTTCGAGGCAAGCATATATTTGGCTCGCTATTAGTGACTCAACAATCTCTACTTCTGGATATTTAGTGAAGTCATGTGCCAGCTGTCTGGGAGACTGCCAAAGTCTGTGCTAGCTTGGGGCAAAGGAAAAGGAGAAATGGGTGTTGTGATGATGGGTGCGGGTGGCTCTGCAGGGCTGGCAGCTTGACACATTGGGCAGTGGCTGATGGCTCATTCCACTAGGCTGTCAAGGCTGGGAGCCATACTTTACCCCACAGTCTGGACTTATTTTTTACAACACCTTGATGTGTGGAGTGGGCCACATGTACCACGGGTTGGTGAAGTGTCCTCAGGATCATGAGGTGAGGTCCTCGCAGCAGGCACCCTTCCAGGGAAACAGCTAACTCATTGCAGACATGCTGTAGAGATGTGAGGATCTGTCCTGCCTTGGGTGTTCGATAGGACAGGTTGCGCATCAGTATGTCCCAGTTCCCGGATTATCCTGCTGCCATTTCCAGCTGGAGGCACTCATCTCCTTTAGTTCCTTTGACAATGTCTAATAGGGATATGAGCAATGGTCTCGACCTTTCAACCACCAGCTTCAAGTACTCTTCGACTTCCTCTGCTTCTGATTCTTCACCGACAGTGGCAGGTCTGGCATGCTGGCAGAGATAATCTGACAGGTTCTCAGTCGCTGGCCTATAGACCACTGAGAAACAGTACTCTTGGAATTCGAGGATTCATTTTTCAATACGCGGAGGTGACTTGGAGGAGGACCCAGAGAAAAAAATTAAAAGGGGCTTGTGGTCTGTATGAACAGTGAAGAGACGTCCATAGAGGTAGAAGTGGAAATGCTGACACCCCCTGTGGATTGCGATAGCCTTCTCGTTATGGGAGAATTGTTGCTCTGTTTCCTTCAGAGCCCAGCTGGTATGTGCTACCCGGGCCCATTCACCATTGCCTTGCTTTTGCAAGAGCACAGCCCCAATACATGTAGGGCTAGCATCCACAGACAGTTCTGATTCAAAGCATGGATCAAAATTTGCCAGCGCCGTGTTTTCTCACAGTACGTCTTTGGTTGTTTGGAAGGCTTTCTCCTATGAGGGGCCCAATTCCCAGATGGTATTGGATTTAGTCAGGTTGCGCAGAGGGGCTGTGAGAGAGGTGAGAATGGAGATGAAATGCCACAGTATGTCACCATTCCTAGAAGGCTCTGTACTCCGATGACACTGGTTGGGAAACATGCTGGGTGGATATCTTGAACCTTGGTTGGGTCAGGCATGACTCCATGCTCTGAAAACTTGTATCTGAAGAAGCTGATTTCCTTTTAGAGAAACACACACTTTTCTCGAAGTGGAGTGAGTCCACTGTCAAGTAGGTGCTGGAAGGTTGCTCATAATCTCTTGAGGTGCTTTTCCAGAGTCGGGCGTGTATCAAAACGTCATCACTGACATTGAGAATGCCAGGAAGTCCTGCCAATACCCCTCAGATCGCGTCTTGGAACACCTCAGCAGCACTTGATACTCTGAAGCTGTGGTGCTTGTATTGTCTCAGGCCCACATGAGTGGAAAAGGTGGTGCTTGATCAGGAATCAGGTACCAACATCAATTGGTGGTATCCTGCCCTGAGGTCCACCTTAGAAAATCTCTTGGAGCCATTCACTTCGACTACGATGTCGTTACACAGTGAGTGTATGATGCCCTTCTCACAGAATCACCATGTTGGTTGTATGTCCAAACTGATTTGGCCGCTCCCAGCTGCTTGGACTTGCAAGCCACCACTATTGGAGACATCCACAGGGAAGGACAATCTACCCTTTTGATAATGTCTCTTTTTCTAGCTTCTTTAGTTCAGGTTCAACTTTGGTTGTATTGATGTATTGTTGTGAAGATGTACCATTCAGTTCTTCAGACACCTGATCTCCTCAAACAGCTGTGTGAACTCTTTCACAAGGGTGTCAATAGCTGACAGGTGCACGCTGAAAGTGAAGGTGACTAACTGAAGGTGTTCAGCCGTCTTGCAGTTCAGGATCATCCCTGACCCACCTTGGGTAACATAGATCCTAGTTCTGGTCATGTGGTCATCATGTGTGATGGTTGTTGTGAATACCCCCACCAGTTACGTCGAGAAACCAAAGACGTAGACCTGAGTTGCTGTAGGGCATAGCATCGGTTGGCATGGGAGAGTTTGGAAGACTGGATATACCATGATGTTAATGGTGGCACCTGTGTCGATCAGCACCAGGACTGGGTGTCCATCTACTGTAATTGTGCACTTTAGAATGTGGCATCCTCACTGTTCTTCTGGTTGTATGGCATGAATGTCATACATTGTGCCTTCAAAATCACCGTCATACATGTCCCAATGCCACCTTGGCATTGGATATTTGTATGGCTTGCGTGGATTTGGCCTTCTGAGATGGTTTTCTGGCTGTGGACTGACAGACTTTGGCGAAATCGCTCAACTTGTTGCATGCCAAACACATTTTGCTTTGTGCTGGCAGGTACCTTGGTGTGGGTAGGGACCTCCGCACCAGTGTCATGTTTTTGGGGTCTTGGATGACTTGGGCCAGGTGGGTGCTTGTGACTGGGTTGAT
This sequence comes from Pleurodeles waltl, assembly GCF_031143425.1. NCBI lineage: Eukaryota > Metazoa > Chordata > Amphibia > Caudata > Salamandridae > Pleurodeles > Pleurodeles waltl. Next base: position 934,359,058 of record NC_090444.1, read on the forward strand.
GGATCTGTTTTTATTGGCCGTTGGAGAATGGCTTTCATGTGTGCCATTCATGCTTTAAACAGCTCCTTGGAGGATAGCTTGACAGATGAGCATCTGTGAATAAACTGTGTCCTGATTTCATCCTCTGCATCTGGCAGCATGCACATGTTTGTTAACTCTCTGTGACAGGCATAGAACATGTCAAATGGCTCCTCAGGTTGTTGTCTGGCCTGTCGTAGTAGAAATCGATCGTATTCTGGATTAGCGAGTGGTTCAAAGTGAGCTGTGAGTGCTTGTTTTGAGATGTTATAGGTGTACGGCTGTCCTGTTTCTGTGACTGATTTTGCAATCTTGTGTATTACAGCACCCCCTAGATGGAAGAGCAGGGGGCATTTCTTGCTGTTTTCAATTGCAACTGTGGCAAAATACATATCTAGACTGTCTAGAAAATCCTTCCATTTGGCTGCCTGAGAGGTTGGGGGCTCATCACACACGAAAGGTTCAAGACTCCATCTTGGTGCAGTGTTAGATTGTGTGCTGAAACTGAACTAGCACATTGAGGCTGAGCTGTGTGTCATGTGCTGGTGTCCTCTTCCTAGGACGACGTGATCCTCCCCCTTCGTAATTTTAAGAAAGAACTAGGATGCCAGTGGTGATCAGGTCACATGGTAATGCAGAGTGTAGGAGTGCCAATATGCTTATGGTGCTCAGGGTACTTATAAATGTTTTAGAGGCATCACAGCCACAAGTCCGTCCCTCCCTCCTTCTTGTAGTGACACTGTAAGTGCACTGTTGTGTCTTGCTTCCCAATTGACACCCTTATTTGTGTTGATAGGTGGGGATTGCAGGGGTGTAAAAACTTTACACACACAGGGTCCACCTGGAATGGGCACAGCTGTGAAGGAGCAGTGGTCCTGGGGCATCAGTCAGGGGGACTCGGTCTTTTCCAGACCTTGTGCTCCATCCCTGGGCAGTGAATGACCTGGTGCTTTGCAGAGGCTTGGGGGCGCGGCCAAACTGCTGACAATGTCCTCCTCATGGCTCGTGCTTCTAGAGAGTGGGGAACATGCCTTGGTGGAGGACGGCGGCACAGTTGGAGCAGCATGGCTTCTAAAGATGGAAACGCATCACAGGCACTGCCGGGGCAGACGCTGCCATGGTTCATGGGCAGCAGGAGGGGTTGGGTCACCCGGCGTGAGGCTGGCCACCAGCCTGCTGACAGGAATGAATGCCGTCTTGAGGTAGACACGCAGCTCTGCAGTACTGATGGACGGATGCTGGAGGGTGGGCATGTGCAGACCCTCCCATCACCAGTTGTGTGCTGGCTTCCATACACATGGTCCTCAATGTTCACCTGGCCTCGGCTTGTAAGGATGAGTGTGGTATGTGCAGCGGCAATAAGAACACAGGACACATAGTTGCTGCCAACTGGCTTCCTGGTGGGAAGTCTCCCATATTTTATTATCTTGGTTCTGATGTAATGGTTGGGACTACAACACATAATATCTCTAGGGGGGATCATCCCAAAAACCCCTTCATTGCAGTGTAACTTGGTGTGTCCCATATCGCACAAAATAACATCGGGCAGGTGCCCATTTGGCTTCCTTACAAGCCTTTGTTTGCTACTCTTGTCTTCCCCTTCTGAATTGGGATCTCTAGTCTAAGCATCTGTGACCTCTAGATCCTCTAGGTCCACTCTGCTGCTGTGCTGTCCCATTGTGTGGCCTTCATTTATGCTTCTTTGTCAAAGTCACTGTCTTGTGGCATCCAATGTTTGCCTTTCTTACCTCCCGGATCTCTCTTCCACCATCAAAAACAGAGGGCTGCTGCTGAACGTTATAAACTATGCTGTTCTGAGTTCTTCAGGTCATATATTGGGGCCATGCCTCTTCCTCACGTGTTTAAAGTCTCAGGTCAGGTGACTTAGGCCAGCTTTCTTGCCCATGCTTCTTCCAGTTTCTTCAGAATTTTTTGGAGTTGGACCCAAACATTGCAGTTCATACAGAGCAGAATCAGCTATTTGTCAACATTATTGCGGGAGTATGAGGCCAGGCTTGTGTCTGACCTAGACCAATACCAGGCTTTGAGCAGTGAGGTTTAACTTAGAGGCAATGTGTAAAGTATTTATCCAGCACTCAAACAGTGATAAAGTGAAAATACAACACATGAAAAGCCCCGAAACAATTTAGGAAAATATAACAAAGTTGAATACATAAAATGACATCAAACGTACATAAATACATTCATCAGAACCAGAGTTATAAATTATTCAAGGTTCAGGTACAAAGAGCACATTGAAGCACACAGCACCACTTGCGGTTACCTGGTCCTGTTGGACCAGGTCAAAGTCACAAGTTCAGGCAGACAGCAATGGAGTGCGCGTTGGATACAAGGATCGGGTTTGTCCTGCTAAAGAGTTTGCCTTTTCAAAATCCAAGTACACAAGACGACCCTTGGCTTAAGTTTGCGTTGGTGGAGGCTGCAATGATGTAATTGACAGGGGCAGTGAGGAAGTTATTGCCATTGCTTGGAGTGGTCATTCCTGGAGCTTTGTGTTGGTGGTTGAAGCAGGTGGGCATTGTTTGACATGAAAGGCAGACGTTTGCTTTGGAGGTAGACACAGTGATTGTTACTGATGTGAGGAGCCTATGTGAGCGCTGAAATTAACGGTAATAATTTTAACATGTATTCCTATATCTGACTTAACATATAAGATGTAATTAGCATAGAAAAATAACGTGTGACTCATAATGTGCCTACTTGATTGGCCGTCTATGGGGTGGTTAACTAATAATGAATTAATATGAATTAAGAGTTCATATATGCTTGAAAATGCATTACTCTGTCATACTTGCAGCTAAATATTATGAACTTTGCTTAAGCTATCTGAAAAGGCCTCAAGTTTTAACCAGGCCATGGTCAAACTAAGCATCTGCCAAAAGCACTTTAAGTTGTTACATTGGTAGATCGATCTCATGTCCGCTGTATAACAGGTTCTTTGTCTGAATCTCAAAGTTGTTTAGAGTTTGTATTAATAAAATGTATTTCTTTTGAGGAGATGTTGTATAACCCAAGAAGGTTTCTGCAGTCTCTGTAACCACTGTCTAGCAGCGTACTTGGAATGTGCTGAACAAAAGGGCCTACTGATCGTGGACAGAAGGAAAAGCGGGATGATACATTTAGTATAGTTTGGAGTTACACAAATGGAGAAGACCCAATCATCACACTGGCAATGTTGTGTTGTATCTCTCCTAGTGTATTGCTGATATCTAATATTTTTATAATTGGATATTCTTTCTTCACCTGATATTTCTGACCAATAGCAAACTTGTGTTAGATTTGTATTAACAACTGTGTGCTGAGGGTTTTTGGCAGTCTTGGTCTTGTCATTCTGATTCTCATTGTGACCTGTCACTTTGACACTTTGAAGCATGTTTGTACTTGTTTTGCGCCAAATTTGCGTCATTTGTTTTACGCAAATTCGGTGCAAAACTAACTCCATATTTATATTTTGGTGCTAGACCCATCTAGCACCAATTTGTGGATTTAAAGTCATTTTTTGGACGTGGAAACCTACTTTGCATCAATGAGATGCAAAGTAAGCGATCCGATGCAGAAAATGACTCTATCGCTTTAGCGCCATATTTATCCCCATGCTAAAATCACACACTAGGGTGAGGAGGGGTCAAATAAGCTTGCTTTGCACCATTATTTAACGCCTGGATCAGGGCAAGCGTTAGGGGACCTGTGGGCCTATTTCCATGGTGAAGCACCATGGAATATGCCCACAGGTGCCCTCCCCAGGCCCCAGTGACATCCCCACCCACACAAGAGTGACAGCCGAGGATGTGGGACCCCATCCCAGGTAAGTATTGGTAAGTACATGTAAGTATTTTTAATTATTTTAAAGTACCATTAGGGGCCCTGAAATGGGACACCCTACATTGCACTGGATGCAATGGCCATGTCCAGGCGTTAGTGCAGTTTTGCACCAAAAAGTATAAATCAGGGCCTTCGTGCCTTGCCAGTCAGTCCACTGACATTCTGGTACTTAATTATTTTCTGAGTTTACTTCACCTGTTCAATGCTGAACTAATGATCTGATGGTTTAGTGATCTTATAGTCCAAATTCTAAACTGTACCCCTTTCCCTGCTCCTGTCCTGATGAACGTTCTGTGCATTGTTGTTTGTCTTTTGTTTTTCAGGTACCAACTGCTACTGTTGTGATACTGCTGCCGTTTGATAGTGCCATAGCTAGATGTTTTCTAAATTAATGTTACTAAAACGTTTGCATGAAGGCCAACATGCTAATGCTAATCTGAAGATAGTGAGGTGTTTCCTCCACACCTGTGAACTGATATCCTTCTAGTGTTGAACAAATGTATGTTATTTCGCTTTCTCAAATATTGCTGCTATCAATGAGTGTTTTTGCTATTGAAATTATCGTTCTTATTGCTTGTTTAAGTTTGAGATTCTTTAGAAGGTTTAGTCAACCTGTAATGTTTCTTTCTTGTATCATTTGGTGTTGTGACAAATGTTTGTGATCTTAGCATTGTTAATGTAGGGAAATAAACATTTTAATTGATACAAAAAGGTGTGGTTATTCGTGGCCAAATGGTTCATGGTGTGTTCTTTACCAACTCTCTAATGATTTGTATTGTTTGATACTGTGCCTTATAACTATCCCCTATATAAATTTAAACCAGTCAACAGGTTCATTGACCTTCGGGATGAATCCGCTTTCTATTATTATAACAAAATAGATAAGCCAATGGCATTCTCACACCTACTAGTTGCAAAGCGCAAGAAACATCTGGATTTTCACCTGGAGTGTAGATTTCTGAAGATTTGAGGCAGAAGGAGTATACACTAATGCCAGCTAAGGGGCTAAGAGCAGGGGGTCCCTCATGGAGTTCAGGAGTCACTCCAGCAGAGGCCAGCAGCAGGGCTAAGGCAGGTGTAGGTAGTGTTGGTCAGCTGGAAAGTTGCAGAGAGGCCTCTGGAGGCTTATGCCTCTGTAGTTCAAACAGAAGGTCAGCTAACTGACCCTTAGAGTCACTTCTGGGGATCCTCAGATAAGGTCCAGGCTTCCTACTTCAGACAGCAGGGCAGTCTTTCTTCTGAATTTTTCATGGGTCCACAAATGTTATGCTGAGGGGTTCTGAACATGCCACATGTATACACAGTGCCAACTTATGTACGAGCAGAATCCCTGGCCTACTCCCCAAACTGGTTCTGGTCAGTTCTTCTCCTGAGTTTGGCTCCAAACTGTATTGGATGAAAAGGGTGTAAGCAGGCCTGGTATCATGTTCCTTTGTGTTTTGCAGGCAGGGTCATTTGAAGTGTAATCAGGGCATGGTATGGCTCCCCCCACCCCCAGTCATTCTGTCAGGAAACCAACTCTCTTCACATCTAGGCCCCTTTGTTGCTATGTTTTGGAAGAATACACAACCCACATAAGGAGAGCCATTCACAGTTCTGTGACCCAGGACACTAGAAGAATGGCACATTTGGTTTGGGCAAAAAAGTCAACTTTCTAGAAGTGATATTTGTAGAATAGTAATTTAAAATCCAATATAACATTTAAAGGGATTGTAAATTACAATTTAAATTAATAGCTTAAACATTTCACTATCTGTTCTCAATTGGAAAATTTCTCTTAAGTGTAGTAAAGTAGACCAGTGTTAATCTATGGGAGAGAGAGCCTCTCCACTGTGAAAAACGATATTAGGTCTTTCACTGTCAGAACATGTACAACTTCTAAATGCAACACACCTTGCCCTTTAGGCCTTTAGGGTCAACCTCAGGGGTGACTTATAAGTATTAAAAAGGATGGATTAGGCCTGGCAAAAGATTTATTTAGCCAGGTTGAAATGGTGGTATAAAACTGCACTACAGACTGCAGTGGCAGTCCTGAGCCATGTTTCACAGTGCTACTTTAGTGAGAGGGCACAATGAGTGCTGCAGTAGCATTTATCTACAGACCCTTGGTACATATAGTAACATGTATCAGGATCTTACAAGTACATTAAATAACCCAATCAGGTACATACCAATTTTACCATGTTTAAAGTGAGAAAAATGACGTAATTTACTACTGGTTAGCAGACGTAAGGTGCACAGAGTCCTCAAAACCAACAAGAGCTAGTTCAGCAAGGGAAGGCTGGAATGATCCTGCAGAGACGGCCCGATTCAACAGTTGCAATAGATAGAAATATGTATGTATGCTGAAGCTGGGAGGCTGTTGTGGTGAAACAGGACAAGAAACATAGCTGAATTTTCCAATTGTTTTTTACTTTTACACTGATGATAGAACCTGAACATATAAATAATAAAGGTTCTACACAAGGGGTGTTCAGGGGATGCCAGTGTGTGACCAGAAGGGCTGGTTCTAGGCCACCGGTTCCCAAACTGAGGTCTGCTGACCCCGAGGGGTCCGTCACACATTCCCCTGGGGTCCGCAGAGATCTCAAGGCCTGGGCCAGCAGGAAGGCACTTCTCCAGCTGAGCCCCTTGACAGAAACATATGAGTATTTTTATATTTGTTACTTAATTTGTGCAGGATTTTTAAATGCACTGCAAAGTTCCTTGTATATCCAGCAGTTGTCGGGCAAAAATAAAAGTGTCAAGAGAAATCTGGTAATTATTGTACCTGCTGGAGAGAGATGGGAGTTTTATCTAGGTGACGCAGATGGTTAATATGCCTGCTGCAAAGAACGGGTATCATGCATATCAATGAACAGTATTTTATATTCATAGCACAGTGGGTTGCTTCTTTTGTCACAGAGATTCTTTTGTTACTGTGCAGTTCATAAGTTGCAATCATAATTTAGCACATTGAGCTACAAACTGCCATCAAAGAGCTGCATGCAAACTGCATGGTACAAGGTAGAAAATGTTGTTTTGTCCCAGTCTTTCATTATACTGATGTTTTCAAAAAGAATACTTTGCTTAGAAATACATTCTTATTATTAAAGTCAATTCTAACCACTTTGTTATGTTCTGTATCCTGAGTTTGTGCTTTTCCAGACCAAGCACTGTTAGAAAAGGCTAGTCGGACACATCAGACATAAATTGCATCATGAGTAACAACAGCCTATTTGTGCATATGAAAAGCGTTACTCAGGTTTACAGTGCCCTGCCATGTTCAGTTATGATGCCAACACCACATATGTTCACAGATCCTGGCATTGTGGTCATTGCTGTTTGGTCAGACCAGCATATTAGTGGGCACTTAGTTATCGCATTCAGAACCACCTTGACATTAGTCAGAAGCAAAGCCACAACCTCCACCTTACTGTCCATACACATGTATAGCCCATGGAGTTTCACTTTGTATACATGGAATTTGTATATGGCATTGCACACAGCACACAACATCAAACACAATCTTTGCACTAGCCATTACACATAAAGGATGACACTCACTAGTAGCACCAGGGTCACTGAAGCTTTCCACCTCTCCAGTTGTGTATGGATCGGGTCCACCAGCAAAATATAACATGAGACATGGCACTGTGAATGTTGAACAATGAACACTATGGTCAAATATTGCACTTTACACATGACTTGCAAATGACCATAAAAGCTTTAGGGTTGTGACAACTCAAATGTCATACATTGGTAGGCCAGGCTGATATGTACTCATATGTAATGGTGCCATACATACATGTATCATGTACCTAGTGTAAGGCTTTCAGTGACTACCCCAAGATTTTTCAAAGCTACTCAGTGTACATGACTCACAGAACACACTCAGCCATGACCAGTAATACGCCTGCCTCCCTCTTGTCATCATATGTACATGACTATGCAACATACAACAGTAGTTAGACATCCTTGTCCCCTCATTTAACATACAGCATTAGATGTTGTTGCTGCATGGTCAAAGACAGAAATCAAACATGTTTTCTACATCCCCAAACCACTACATTCTCATTTCAGGTACAAACATGTGTGTGACATATTCAGGTGTGTGACATTCAAAATGTTATGACTATGTTCATATTCACATACATCATGCCTCATCTACATCAGCCGTGATCAACTAAAGTGTCTCTAATTTGGATCTCCAATGCTAAGGGACATGTTGACATATGCCCTGGCAGCAGTCCAGCTATATGAATTGTGTACATTTCCTCAGCCTACCCACAGCACATATGGTGACGTGTGAACTGTGGTGCTAACAGGAAAGTTTTTGACAGTTATGTTAGGGACACTGCTCAATGAGGGGTAATGACAGCCCAGTTTGTGTAAACCTTTGTATAATGCTTTAACTTTGAAATGCCTTTTTTGGGGTGTGATGGCATTTGAGCCCTGACATACATCAACCACTGACACACTGGGCCACATTTACCAGCCCAAGTTTCATCCTGCACCTCCAGAGCAACATGTCTGGTAAATTCATGTGGCACAGGGTGCCTGGGCATGGGCACAAGGATGGTAATGCATCAGTCACATGTCACCTCAGGGGGAGAGTCACAGTGGCCCTGTAGGAATAGAATACCTTATTTAACCACATTTTCTATGTGCACTCCTATGTACAGCAGACATAAACAAAGGACAACATCTTTGATGATTGTGTATGGGCAGGAAGGTGTCCCTTCATGCACATATACACTTGTCTCTGGCAACCATGTATACTTGCAACATGACAAAAGGATGTCTGCAATGGTACTCATCATCAATTTGTGGGTTAGTACAGGAATGTGCCATATGTCATATTTACAGCACATTGCTGCACTTGCGAGGGATGTTGTTTGGTGCAGTAACATGATTTGCAGCGCTGCCCTCTGTCCAAACTTAGTAAAGGAGGCACTATGGGCAGCAGAAATCTACTTGCAAATGCGATACAGGAATCACTCACATAGATTGTGTACTTATCAACAGTTTCACTGACCTCAAGCCCGAGGTAATCCAGGAGGTCATGTTACCACGAGCTGATGTCTGCCAAATGATGCATAAGTTGTGGGGTTGTCCGCTCCACCTCAAAGATCTGCGGCATGTGGAAACAGGCCTTCTCCCACTGCAGCTTCCATGCCTCCATCCTGTAGCTCAGGATCACTCGCCCGTCCATGGCCCCCATATTTGGCAGGAAGTAGGTGAACAGCCATACGAAGCCACCCAGCTCCTCCACACTCATGCCACAGGTCCTTCCCTTCCCTAATACATCCCACCCCAGATGCACGACTGACAAAAAAAAACCAAATACACCCCCAACTAACCACACAAACTAATATTCCCCAAGGACAAACACACGACAATACACAGTACCTTACAACACAATATATAAATGTAAAGGACAAAACTGATGTCAGGAACACAACAGTGTCAGCAGACAGCACAGATGACTCAATGAACAGCACTCCTCGCTCCACTAACAACACTACACAACCTCTACCAAGCACAGACACAAAGACTATGAGTATAAGAGAAAGTGAAATTAACTTTACAGTTCCTAGTTTGCAGCATGGCTGATCCATTGCATCACTTTCTTTGCTGATGTGGCACGTTTTGAGCAAATGCGTAATTCATTTGACGCTGCATACCAATGCGTGGATTTTTTTGAATGCATGATGAAGCACCACGAGGATTTCCGATGCACTGCATGGTATCCATCAATTTTTGGCACACACAATGTTTGAACAAAAACGTATTGGCACTAAGCGTCAATATGTTTGACACAATGGATGAAATATGTGTATCTGTGTATGGTATCATGTGAAATTCAATTTTGTAGTAATATAGATTGCTGTGTTGCTTGTGAATAGCTGTTTTTCACACTCTCCTCTCTTTCCATCTGTCCAATGTATGTTTTGTAAGTGTACATAGGTGAAAGTACATTCATTACATGGATCAGACCACGCATAGGGCACATTTCCTACATTTTTTTGACACTAAATCTTTGAAGGGTTGTCCCAGGAGTGAACTATGTGTTGGCACCTGAATCTATTGCTTAGTTTACCCCCAGGGCTTGCCATGGAATTGCCCTGGAATGTGGGGCACGCACCCACATCTAGGGCAGTACAGACATATGACAATAAGAGCTGCGTTCCACAGTGCAGACAGCAGGCTGTCAGGCAAGGGCGGTGGGATACAGTCTCCAGTGCAGGCAAGTGTTGTGATAGCAAGTACGCACATGTAAAGGAATATGTGAATGGTGCAATTTGCTCCTGTTCCTCCCATCCAGGTGCCTGTCATCAGGGGACACATTGCCAGTTTGCCTCCGGAGATTGACTCTGCACCTGGCATCACATTTTCTATGCAGCGGCCAGTCAAAACTTTCCTGCTCTATTTTCTGCTAGGGTCCTCTAGGTAGTTTGATTCCCCCTTGCCCTGTTGTCTACTCTGGAAGTCCCCCCCCACAATGTAGGTTGTCCTGTTTGGGACATGATTATGACTCTACTGATTTTACATGTGGGTGTGCTTGTACTCACACACAGCTGCAGTCTATATCCTTTGTCAGCTGCACAGTGAGTAGGGGTGTATTGGTGGAATAGTCATTGCAGCTAATGGTCCCACATTCTGGGGGTCATTCTGACCCTGGCGGCCGGTGGCCGCCAGGGCCACCGACCACGGGAGCACCGCCAACAGGCTGGCGGTGCTCCCACGAGCATTCTGACCGCGGCGGTTCAGCCGCGGTCAGAAGCGGAAAGTCGGCGGTCTCCCGCCGACTTCCCGCTGCTGGGGGGAATCCTCCATGGCGGCGGAGCGCGCTCCGCCGCCATGGGGATTCTGACACCCCCTACCGCCATCCTGTTCCTGGCGGGTCTCCCGCCAGGAACAGGATGGCGGTAGGGGGTGCCGCGGGGCCCCTGGGGGCCCCTGCAGTGCCCATGCCAATGGCATGGGCACTGCAGGGGCCCCCGTAAGAGGGCCCCACTGTGTATTTCAGTGTCTGCAATGCAGACACTGAAATACGCGACGGGTGCAAACTGCACCCGTCGCACCCCTGCAACTACGCCGGCTCAATTCTGAGCCGGCGTCCTCGTTGCAGGGGCATTTCCTCTGGGCCGGCGGGCGCTCTTTTGGAGAGCGTCCGCCGGCCCAGAGGAAATGTTGGAACGGCCGCCGCGGTCTTTTGACCGCGGTGCGGTCATTTGGCGGCGGTACCTTGGCGGACGGCCTCCGCCGTCCGCCAAGGTTAAAATCACCCCCTCTGTGTCCTGATGCACTCTGACATATTCGCAACAGTTGTGATGTGCTATGCCATTGATTGGCATACATGCAAAATGATCACAAATTGGTGGACACTGTTCTACACATACAGGTGTACTTTTGTCTGTGATACCCATACTATTTATCATACATGTAAGTGCAAAAGATGTGGATGCTGTGAGTTCTCAACAGTGTCATAACTCTTTCACTTATTGAGTTCACACATATCTCATACTGATCCAGTGTTGCAGTTCAAGTCTTCTTTGTATGTACCTTGCCATACAGTTCGGTCATAATGCATCAGATGGTGACTCATATCTATCCATTTTTTGATGTACTGACAATTCGTTGTCGGATATGAGAATTTTCAATTCAAGACAATGCTTGCATTACACAACACATGTCTCCGTGCACGTACAGCAGTTTTCTGGAGGTCAGGTTAATGTGGTGGCTCATCCTCCTCCTTGTCACTTGGTGCCTCCTGTTCTTCGTCCCAGGGGTTGTGTTCCTGACACAAATATTGTGCAGTACTACACTGCCCAATATTATCTTTCAGGCCAGGGAGGTGAGGGGAGGTTTAGGGGAATACAAGAGTCTCCCACCTGAAAAATGAAGAGAAACTGACCCTTGAGTAGAACAAAGGTCCGCTCAATTATGTCTCTTGTACAACAGTGTGCCTGGTTGTAAGCCTTTTCTGCCTCAGTTTCCGGGGTTTTCAAACTGTGTCATGACCCACTGTTGGATGCCACATCCTTGGTCAGTTGAATTGGAAAAGGAAAGAAACAATGTCCTTGTTTAGATTACTGTATTCACATATGTTCATATGTTCTGCCCATGTGTGTTATGTGTATTGGGTTTATCATGCACTTCTCCCAATTATGACCACATGATATGTTGATAATGCCAGTGTACTGCAGTTTCAGATTCTTGACTGTCATATTTCTGCAGCAGATTTAGATGGTGGCTAAGTCCATTCAATGGTTAGTGTTCACAGTACATGTGTGGTGAGACAGGATGTGGATGTGAATGTGAATTGTTTTGTAGGTCCAGCCTAGGTTGTTGGTGGCATACCAGATGGGGCTGACACAGAAACATGTATGGGTCCATGCTCATCCCCAGATGTTGGTGTTGCCATACATTATATTTAACCATGCCTTTGATTTTCCTACTTTGTCCATGACAGTTGACTTGATGCGATCCACACAGTATGCACTCATCCATCCCAACTGAGTGACATGATGTGACAACTGCCATTTCCCAATTCCAGGTTGCATATCATGATGAGGGGACATAGTGAACATGTGTGATGGCATTGTGCCCAGTTTGTGCACACAACACCTGTATCCTGCCAATTTGCTGGTGGTCAATTGCAGTCCAGCTGGCCAACGTCCTGCACTGTGCTACATCTTTAAGAAGGGGTACGGGTACACAATACTTGGGGCTCCTACAGATTTGGGGTCCATACAACTAGACTTACACACAAGTTGGCTAGAAAGTACACATTCACACTTGCATCAGGGGTTGTCTCACCTTCTGTAGGTGGTCTCCTTTGCTTTCAGTTTAAAAGTTGTGTATGCACCTTCCAGCCAAGGCTGCTGCCTCAAAAGCATGGTAAGTGATGTCTGTGGGTAGCTTTACACTTCACACATGAGATGGGCGTTATTTGACATACCATTATACATTTGTGAAGTTACATGTCACCTGCCCATGGGACGTGTTTTGTCATCTGGCACCTAGTGCCTCATTTACGGGGCCCATGGCATAGGACAGGGCAGCAAGTGCCTTGCTGTGCTCCCATGCACCTCTAAGAAAGGGCATAAATGTACAGTATCTACAAGATATGTTGCCTTTCCGGCTTCTCCCTCTGCAGCAGCGTACAAATTGCTGCCATGCGCCAACGCAAGCAGCCTTGCACCATGGTGCTTGGTGCATGGCTCCCTGCATTGTAGTGATGATTGATTTGTGTAGGAAGGTACACCTTCCTGGCCAAAAACAATCATAAGAGGTGTTTCCCACTTTCTATGAGTGCTGCAGAATGCAGCACACATGGTAAGAGGATGATACAGGGAGAAATAATATATTTTCCCCGTTACATCACTCTTACCCTTGAGGTGCTGTAAGATTCTGCTGCATTTCCAGTCTTCTAAATCTGGGAATGCATCAGATACCTTCAGCTACCATGGGTGTTGCATGCGTACACCCGAAGCAAAACCAATGGAATGCCCCTTTCACCTGTTGTTATGCTTAAAAGGTGTCAATATTTACAAGACCATGAAAAGCCACACAAGGTCGCTTTGCAGGGCCATGTAACTATGAACTTGCACACTGTGCCACCAGAGCATGAGTACAATGTCAGTCTGGTGGTGCAACATGCCAGTAGGGCCATGTACATGCGGCCCGTCTCCCTGATGTGTGAGCCATGACACAGGTGATGGCCCATGCGTGTTGCATGTGCCCACCCAACAGTGTATATGGTACACCTCTCTTACATACAGGATTTTGGGCAGATTTCCCAACCCCAGGCCCAGCCGGTAGAAGGTGATGACCTCTTCCTCCATGAGGGCAATCTGGGATGTCTGTTGGTGGTAGATGCGCTCCTTTCTCCTGTGCTGCCTCTGTGGTGTGGGGGGGGTGATTGTGGTGGTGTTGGTAGATGTGGTGGTGATAGTGGGGGTTGGGGTGGTGTTCTTGGTGCCCAAGCTGCAGTTCAAGTAAATCCATGTTGTCCTCCATGTTGCCTGGGTGTTTTGTGTGTGTTCTACCTATGTACCTGTACCAAAGAGTTTTTTTTAATGCCTGGTTGGACCAGGTGTTGAAATTTTGATGCTAGTCAGGCTAAGCATGACTTTTCCTTAGCGTCTGTCATTTTTCAGAAAGCTTGCAAATACTGCTACGTAACTACAGCATCAATTTTCGAGGGGGAACACCTACCTTGTATAACGTTGTCGGTGTCTGACGAAGCCAGATCAGACACATTGAAAAATTTTGCTGAGGTGGAAAAAGTGACTCTAGGGGCCTCTAGCATCACTTTGCAAGTACACAATCTTTGTAAATAAGCCCCTTTTGAGTAGTTGTAGCTTAACACCTTGGCTCTTGTGGGGTGGTCCCAGATGCACCCAGCCTGGGATAAATAGAAAAACATTTCAGGGATCTAGGGCCCTCCCATGGGAGTACCGTTGGTAAACATGGGACCGTGCAAGATTTCAAAAGTGAAGCTTGCATGGACCCATTGTACTTGGGAGTGATGCAGTATTGCAAAAATATGGCAAAAAATGAAAATATGGTGAAGGTATACTTGGAGTGTTGTGCAATGATGGGGTGATGGCCAACAACATCGCCTTGGCCACTAGTGGGTGGTAGGGCACAAATGATGCCATTGAAAGACTTCAGTTACAGTTTAATGGACTAACTATAACACACACTTCTATCTTGCCCTGCTTATGACCTCACATATTACATCACTCATGCCATGGTGAATGACATTATTGATTATATCATTTATGACACCTCAGTTACAGATTCTGGCCAGACCCTGCATTCAAACTTGGACTTGGTGCCTGGGCTTCAACAAGGCCATGTACCCAACCCTACATAGCATCAAAGCACCACTGCACATTATTTTCAACCTTATGTAGGACATGTTTAACACAAGGCATTGCAAGTGGCTAGGGCCTGTACCCATCCCTCCACATGCAGCCGCCCCCATTATGCACAGACTTTGGGCATACACAGTAGAGATTGTCTGCAAGGCCTAACATCACACTAGACCCTGTAGCTAACATGCAACAGGAATTGAGTGGTGTGATTGCCCTATAATGAAAGCCTGTGCTCAACCCTCTGCGTGTGGCCAAACTCTGACAATCATGCCCTTCATTCACTTCTGAACTATCCAATTTCTTTCGCATCTTTCAAAAGCTTAAATACAAGCTTATTGGAGTCAATCCACCCATATACCTTTACTCTTCTTCACAAAGCCTACAACACACTTTCAAAATCATGGGTTAAAAGCTAGATCTTTACTACTGAAGTGTGCTTTCGGTGATTTGGTGTAAATCTATTTAGCTATTTTTGAGAAATTAAAGTTAAAAGTACAGTGATATCAGGACAGTTAATCTAGCAGGAAGCCCACAGTACTCCGTCAGTTCCACAATGTTAAAAAATAAAACATTCTAATTAACCAACAGGGCTTTTTTCCTGTTGGTTATGTGGGACCGGTACAGGCCCCCTTGGACCTAGTGATTTGATTTGGCTGTCCACAATATGAAGAGAAATGTTGTGGTCACTTTACCGGACACTTGCACTTGGTCCTCATATCCTGAATTTCAAACAAAGAACACACATAAAGGGGCAGGGTTGGGGTACCCTGAACCCCTGGCACTTCTTGCAGACTCTGGGTTCAGTCTCACACTGAGCACAGCTGAAGAATGTGAGCGAAGGAGGGGTTTACTGCCAATGTGAGTTGGGCACAGGACCTTTTATGTCTGGCACACAACGGAGCCCAGCAACTTTTGTTGCTAACCTACTTTTCGTGATTTCTCTGTAAATTTGAGTGTTATAGCATGCTGTGGCAGACTATTGTAGCCATTAGAGTCTGAGGCTATTGTTTGAGGTGTTCGCTTTTAAGTTGGACATACAACAGTAGGCTGTCCTTTAATTATTATAGCCTTCTGTGGCTTTACTTGTTTACATACAGTGGCTTTTAATAACTGTACTTGAAGTCCCATATAAATAGGGGATACAGCAAGATGTTGTAAACAGTTGTTTCATCCAAAAAGTGTCACACTTCTGGTAACATATGTCCATCAAGGTACATGCACACCCTATATTCCAACACATCTGCAGTATTTCAGGGTGTATCCTTTTGCAGCACATCTGTGAAATAACTCACAATATGTAGATGTTATACTGGAATTGAGGCGTTTAACAAATGTAATTGCGCAGTAGACATTTATGTCATATTTTTAAAAAACAGAGTTTGGTTATCATTTACCCCAGTAATATCTGTCTATTCAATATCTCATCTGAATTTTAAATCAACATCACTTCCATATATTAACAAGTTATAATGCATGCACTCCAGGTCCTGTGGAAAACCCACCATTACATGTACAAATACCTTACACAAATTCCTGAAACGAGGAGAATGGTGTACACCAGTTTAACAACGCTTATGCTCATACTGTCATGTGAGCCGTCTGAGAGTCACCCATATGTTATACATTGTACAACAATGTATTTTTTAGAATTTCCACAGAACTTCTGAAAATAAATATTTGCAGTTTTAAATCTCCTGTTTTTATAGAAATTGTTTTTAGCACAATGCCAACTTTTTCATAATGTAGCATGTTTTCAGACACTGACATTTTCACCAGTTTCATTCAGTCTCCACCTTGATTTAATGAAGTACTGCTTCCACTTAAAACATCACTGGTAGCTAATGTGTTCACCATATAACTTTTACCTTAATGAGTGAGACTTGTTCCAGTATTACACTGTTGCTATTTCCAGAGCAGTAGCTTGGATAATGTAATCAGTGATGTCATCAATTAATTCATTTGAAATGCCATCAGTGATTACATCAATGATGAAATTTAACATGTCATGAGTGATGTCATATGTGAGCTCATAAGCAGGTCATGGCGAGGGCACAATTCATACTTAGGTATAACTGGAGAATTTCAGGACATCATTCACAATAGTAAACGTACACTTTCGTGTAGGTTTACATTTGTTATGGATTTCACAAACTCTGATTTAATATTAAGTTTAGAACTGTAGAGGCTCCACAGTCAGGGTGGGGAACTCCGCACATAAAAATTATGATATTGCTATCTTTTTATGTGCGAAGTTATTCACAATGACGATGTATCCTCTGCAGTTGTAACCATGCTATTAAATTGGAGTTTGTTAATTCCAAAGAAAACATAAAATTATCAAATTAAGTCCCAGCATGTCTAGAGCGTAAAGGAGGGGAAGGAGGAGGATGTAGGGCCATTGTCCCATCAGCACTATAAAACCCCAGCACCTGCCCTGGTGTGCAGGACCCTTTGGATACCACCACTGTGACTACGCATCCCAGCATATCCAGAGCCTGAAGGAGGCTGAGGAGGGGGAGGCAAGCCCTTCTTTCAAACAAGCACTGCATGGGAACCTTTGGATGCCACCAGTGAGACTAAGGGGCATATTTATACTCTGTTAGCGCCGAATGTGCGTAAACATTTTTGACACACAATCGGCTCAAACCATGCACCATATTAAAATGTTGACGCCCGAGCCTGCGGACGTCAAAATTCCTCTGTGTGCGTCATTTTTTGGATGCGGGAAACTGCCTTGCGTTAATGACATGCAAGGTAGGCGTTCCCGCCCAAAAAATTTAAGGCCTGTGCGCCTTATTTATACTCCTACGTCATTTTGACGCACAGGAGGGGGCGGGCCTTAAAAAATGTGCGCCGTTTTTTAACGCCTAGGTGACGGCAGGCGTTGAGGGACCTGTGGGCTCACTTCAATGGTCTATGACCATGGAAGGAGTCCAGAGGTGTCCTTCCCTGCCCCCAGGGACACCCCCTGCCACCCTCGTCCACCCCTGGAGGACACCCATGAATGGGGGGACCCATCCCAGGTAAGCAAAGGTAAGTTGAGGTAAGTATTTTTTAATTATTTTTAAAAGTGGCATAGGGGGGCCTAATTTTGGCCCCCCTACATGCCACTGTGCCCAATGACCATGCCCAGGGGACTGATGTCCCCTGGGCATGGCCATTGGGCAAGGGGGCATGACTCCTGTCTTTGCTAAGACAGGAGTCATTTCAATGGGGGTTGTGCGTCAAAAAATGGCGCAAGTCCGGTTTGAGCTATGATTTTTGCCGCAAACCTGACTTGCACCATTTTTTGATGCACAACCCCCATTTTCCCCTATGCCGGCGCTGCCTAGTTTGAGTAATTTGTTTTTTACTCTGACCAGTCCGCAGCGCCGGCTAACCTCCTTCCTTAAATAAGGCGCCCGCATGGCGCGTAGGAATGCCGTTAGCTGGCGGTAAAAGTTTTGACGCAAACCAGCGCCAACCCTGGTTTGCGTCAAAAAGTATAAATATGGGCCTTAGAGTCCCAGTGTATCCAGAGTCTGAAGGAGGAGAGGGATGAGGAGGCAGGCCCTTTTTCTCATTAAACTCTATAAAGTGCCACAACCTCCCTTGCTGCACGGGACTCTGAATGCCGTGGAACTGTGACATCTAGCATATCCAGGGCCTGCTGGAGGTTGGGGTGAGAAGGAGCGGGCCCTTGAACCATTAAACGCTATAAAGCCCCAGCCTCTGCCAAATGTGTGGAGCATGCACAGGCTGTGCCTGAGCGAAGGGTGGGCGAGTTGCACTCGTCAAGTCCAAGGTAAAATGGGACCGGGCCACCCAAGTTATCTTGGTTTTACTTTATTTGATGTTGGGGCCAATTTTTGGCTCCATTGAGATATTGTGATATTTTATTTTTTATTGAGAAATTTGTCTTTTGGGTGATTGGTTGCTTGATCTTCTTTTGTGATTAACCTACTATCGCACCAAAGACTTGTCTGAGTGTTTTTAATTTGTTGTATTCTTTAAGTCATTAATTTGTTTTTGATATACTGGTTTGATCTCCCAGCTTGAGGATGGGTAATGGGTCTTGTAGCTAGATCTGTTAAGACTGAAACCAATTATGACAAAAAATAAAGCTGCTAGTAGTGCCTTAGGTTCTTTTAATTCCAAAATATACAATAAGAATGCTGCTCAGAACTGGATGATTAATATTATCAACAATTTGATTGACAAGGGTCAAATTATGTTAAATGAAAAGGGTTCCGGCAAAGAGGCCACAACCAATGAAAAAAAGATGGCAAAAATATTTGAAAAAAACAGCAAAAGTTTAGAGACGAGTAGCACTCCTTTGGAAACACCGGCAGCAGAAAAATATTACTTTATCCCAGATACCCTTGCATCCAATAGTGCTATTAATTATTCTAGCAAGCATACTCATGCAATACCGAATGTTGGGTGTTCTAAAAGATTTGAGGACCTTCCGGTTGAATAAGTCAACAAACAAGTAGAGCATAGACCGACTGTTGGTTCAAAAAATGATTTGCCGTTTAGAAAAGTTATGCATGACTTTTCAGTTACTATGTTGAAAGAAGTTAGCAACTTGATGAGAGCAGGTAGAGTGGAGATTAGTGATCTTTGGTGACAAGGCTGATTCATTTTGGTGTAAATATGCTTTTTGGCACTTTGAAGCAATTGTGTCATTCAGAGTGACATGTAGAACCAATTCAGGGTGAACCTGGGCCCTCCGAATGCAGTATAATGAGGAGAAAGTAGACCATTCCTCAAGGTCTCAGATTAGGACTGAGAGTGAAAAGTCTCTAGGGGCTGATAATAGCTTCAACTGCTGGCATAGTGCACCCGATTATAGTCTACGAGAAAGGGAAGGTTATTTCATGCTAAGCAAGCATTCTGTAACAACAGCCTAAAATTGTGATCTGGTTCGAAGTCTAGTCCTACCTGTCTCAGTCCTAATGGGACAGTAACGCAATTTGAATAAGGGCCTGAATTAGATATTGGCGGATGAGTTACTCCATCAGAACTGTGACAGATATCCTGTCCACCAAAATCTAAATCTCATAGATTATAATGGGATTTAGATTTCGGTGGACAGGATGACGGTCACAGTTATCCCGTCCGCCAGTACCTAAATCGGGCCCTATATTACATAATGAGAAAGCTGCTTTCATGACCCAAATTGCCCCATGGCGCCCATGAATGCTAGGCAACTCTAAAAAACAAAGTAGTTCACTGAATTTGCCTGGCATTGTTATCCAATGTTTTTCAGAGATTGTTTCTGCTAGGTTCAATATCACCCCTATGTAATAGTGAGATTTGTTTTAGATAGTCCACGTGGAGGCAAGACCTATTGAGAGTCTAATTAGGCTTGATCATAGGACACTTCCTCCTGGGTCCAGAGATTTAGTTCAAATTAGAACTTTTCAACAATTCAAATACTTTGCCTAAATTTCATAATAATCCTAAACCTAACACACTAGAGGTACGGTTAGCCCTTGAATCCCTAGAACTAATGTAATACCAACTAATTGACACTTCTTTCTGCCAAACTATTGACAGGGGTTTCTATAGAAATTATTAGATCTGTAAGGCAACATTTACATTTCCTTCAATAGGCCTGGTATTAGCCAAGACCTTTTGATTTTATTAAAATTATATGCTGGGCCATGGAATCATGTGATTCTGTGGCGATTTTCGCATTGTTATAGATTTTCCTCATTTACTACATAATCTATCATCTGTTGAATAATCAGCAGATTTTAACAAAAAATTGTTTCTAGATCAAATGGTTCAAAAGTTACAAAAAATGTAGCAAACTCATGTTGCCATGCAGTGGAAGGCCTTTTACAAAGTTTGACTGGACACCTTTCTGTTGCCTACTGTTATAGTTGGGTGTTAATCTGCTATTAATGAGGTGCAACCAATGCCCAGACAGTGTTATCAAGTGTAAAAATTAAACCATCATGAAGTAACTATCATAAAATGGTCTGCATTGCGCCACATAATTTGCCTTTTCTTGCCACATAATTTACTCAAACCTCTCTGATAATTTCTCCCTCCCCTGCCCCATAATTCCAGTGGCCCTGATTAAATGTATGGTACACTTACTTAAAGGTGCTTTTAGCCACCTATCTTCACCCATTAGTCTACTGTTGTGCTATTCACATTTTGCTTCTTCCCACTACATCATAGAGCATGGTCCAGCCTACTTCAGCCATCAGTTAACTTCACTTTGAGTGACTGCATTTCGCTCTTTCTAAATGAGCACATCTGCACACAAGGTAATTCCCTTCAGTACCAATTTTTTACTTTATAATTACTTTCATGTTGCCTTTGTGTGTAGAGCCTGAGGTGAAAGCAGGACCTTTCAATCATATATGAGCACAGACCACATTCCACACTTTATCAGTTCCTGCCTCCTGCCAATGCTGTCGTAAGTTCCTTTTGAAGTGTCCTTGTTTATCTGATTGCTGGTAGTTTACAGCATAACAGATTACGTCCCTCATTGTGACTTTGGCAGTCTCTGAGCGAGACTGCCAAAGCCACGGATGCCAGAAGACTGCCAGTGCTAGCAATCTTCTGCCCGCCATATAATGGATACTGCCTGAATTCCGCCACACTCTCGGCAGATATCCGGCAGTAGCCATGCTGGCGTGGTGGCAGTCTGGCATTGCTACCACCTGCACTGCCCCGCCAGTAGGATGCCACCAGTCGTATTAAGACCATTAATACGGCCTGGCGGAAACTATGGTGGTAGGCCAGCTCCTAATACCGCAGACGATCCTCTGTGGACTGCCGGATCAGAGATGAAAATCTCTGGGTGGAGATGTGGCGGGTTGGCAGCAGCCAACCCGCCACACTCATAATGTGGCGGTCTTCACCGCCAGCCTGTTGACGGTGATACTGCCCCATTAACCCTGGCGGTCAGAAGACCACCAGGGTCATAATGTCCACCTATGTTTTAACCATTTGGTGATTGGCAGATCTTGCCAAGGATGACAATTACTATTGAGATATAACCAATTTCTATACGGGGTTGAGACTGTAGGCCTAAATAGACATTTAGATTGGGAAAAAGTAGAAGGACGATGTTTGAGAAACCAGTTATCCCTACCAAAATGTGGCATGGCTGCAAATATTAATGTCAGCATTGTTGCTCATCCAGATCAGTACAATGCTTAAGAGGTCCACCTCCCATCACCATCAATTCTGCATGCTGTTTGGGCACAAAGGTTTTATGTGGCCAGGCAACTGAAAGAGTTTGGAAGGGAGCAGCTAGGAAGAAGATCTGAAATATAATGAGTGAACATGTTAGCGTTGGTTTGAACTCTGCACTACAATTGTACATAGACGTATTCAGAACTGACCGTGTGTACCTGCAAAAAAGATGACTGTTTACTCTCTCTTTCTATCTTTAAAGACTTTCTCTTCTAGAGTTAACTTTGACCCTTATTAAGACCCTGGCGGTCTTTTGACTGCCAGGGTAAATGTGGCGTTATCATCACCAACAGGCTGGCGGTGTATACTGCCACATTATTAGTGTCTCCACCCATGGCAGGATGTACATCTCTGACCCAGCGGTCCACAGCAGTCCGCTGGCGGCATTATGAGCCAGCCTACCGCCATGGTTTCCACGGTGGTAGCCCCGCCACGAAAACCATGGTGATAGGGCTACCAGTGGCAGGGAATTCCTTCCCTGTCACTGGTAGACAGCTCCCCCACCCCCCCAAGCAAGCACCTGACCCCCCACCCACCTACAAACATAGCACCTCCATCCCTGCATACATGCACACACCCATCCACACATACCACGCATTCACCCATTCACCTCTACTTTCAGACATGCATCCACTCACCCTCATCCATACACGCATTCAGTCACACTCATCCATACACACATTCACTCACACATATTCACACTCATCCATACCCGCATTCAATCACACATACTGACACGCATTCACACAAACATACTCACACGCATACACGCTGACATGCAGACACACACTCATTGCAACATTCATTCACACATTCACTCAAACGCATACAACCACGCTTATACCACAACACTCACAGACGCACACACACATTCAGACACACAGGTAGACACCACACACAACACCCCTCACGCTCCCACCCCCTCCCCTGTCAGAAGACCAGCTTACCTTGTCTGGCGAGGAGGTCTCCGGCAGGGAACGGGAAGGGATGCTGCTACTGCCAGCCGTGCCCCACCAGCAGGACACTGCCTGGCCATATTAATGGTCTTAATACAGCTGGTGTGTCCTTCTGGTGGTGGTGCAGGTGGTAGCACTGCCCAGGTGCCTCCGACAACCAGCATGGATACTGCCAGATTCCCGCCCACAGTGTGGCGGAAATCCAGCAGTATCCATTATATGGTGGGCAGAAGGCCGCCAGCACTGCGGTCTTCTGGCGCCTGTGGCTTCGGCGGTCTTCAGAAAAGACCGCCAAAGTCTTAATGAGGGCCTTTGTGTTTTATAAGTAGGACTGGATTGTGCCTGCTGAAATGGAAGGATTAGTAAAGGCAGTCTTGTCCCCAGTATTAATAAAGACAGTCTTATCTGAAAGGATTAACAGTTTATGATCATGAGCAACAGAACATCAGAGCTTAATAGAGTAGCTGCATTCCCAGCTTGTAGTTTTCACATCACTACAAACATGACGTAATAAAGGGTGATTACCTCCACAAATCATAGTTCTCAATGAACACACAATGGGTTTCAATAAACTGGCAAGCAACTCCGCATTCACAAAGTCAAGTTTATTGACAAATAAACACACTGACATAGATAGCCAAATTCTTTGTATTGTCCCTCATGTCACAGTTTACTCATTATGTTAATCAAAGTACTAATAGTTTGATTGTAAAGTGATGCACTGAAAAGCCATATTGGTGTGCATTCACTCTAGACTAGATACCAAAACCCCTGTGGTATAGAGATTACATTTCATGTTTGGAGAACTAATCTGTTATTATATTACATTTTACAGTGTAAACTAACAGTCTATATTAAAACGATGTTTGATTCCTGATGAAAAGTGTTTTCATTTTGTATGCAAAAATGGAAAAATGTAGTTCTGCGGTATATCCCAAGTAGAAGACTAATTATCAAGTTTCTGAAATGCTGATGCCTTCACTTTTTACTTAAGTCTTGCTTATTTTAGCAAGTGACCTGTTACTCAAGATTTCCATGTTCTAAATAATTTTTTCCCTTTTTGTCCTTCTTATGTTTTGCCCACAGGTGTTCCACCCAGCACATGTTAATTCCTGTATTAATTAGTAGGATATTCCCCTGCCCAAAAATCTGTATTTGCATTATTTCAAATGCCTTAATGCTTATTAGAACTGAGCAGCATTTGTTTACTGTACACCAAGTACTTTTGCTAATGTCCTGTATAATAATTTTAGAGTGCCTTGTTCTTTCAATGTTAGCTCACCTAAATCTATTTTGCCACCTTGGTCAATCCTTGGTGATTCTGTGTCTTTATAGCTTTGTCTTGAGAATTGTCTATTTCATTTTGAGCTTGAGTCTGTAATAAAACCCCTTAACTTTATTCCAAACTGTAGTTTCTCTAGTGTGGCCACATTGGTCATACTGTGTAATTGATCTGGCATGTATTGACATTTTATGTTGTGTTCTCCACACCCTTATGCTGGGTCCAAAGATTCATTGAAATTGTCAAGCATTGATTTCTGCGAAGGAAGAAATGCATTAAAAACACTGTCTTGCACCATAAACAGGCTGGCAACTTTCTTGCTACAAACGAGTTGGAAACCTCATGGTTCTTTTTCCTTGCAGAATGAACCAACCTGTTCTTTGATTTATCACTCTTTACCCCCTGCGATGGCTCTCAAAACAGGATCTCCTCTATAGGGCATCTGCCCTTCCCAAATCCTCACAATAACGCACACCGTCATCTGGGTGGGGCTAAATGTGTGCTGGTGCCTCACCTAAGTTGCCCAAGGCTGACTCCAGGATATCTGGGCCACATAGTCCCAAGCCAGAATTGTGCTGAACCCCAGTCCCATAGGGGATAAAGAGCAAGAGACTCCTTTGAACCCATAAATGATGTCCATACTAAGGCCCTTACATTAAAAAGTTCTTGAATGCTACCAGTGGCGCCTCAACCATTGATCCCTGGGAAGGAAGACATGAGTTAACAGATCTGGTAGCAGAGTTATGGTTTGTCCCACAAGGGGCAGAACCACTTAAGTATAGCATAGGATTGATCCCATGCAATTGCTCACTCGAAAAGTTGTCCACCCCTAATTCTGACCTATGGTTTGTTTCAAAGACTGGTGCAGTTGCAACGTCATTTCTGCGGCAGAGGGATGTGAGTATTAATAGGGTTTTGCGCTTGCATTGCTTTTGGCCTGAATATTGCAGTTAAATGTGATGTTGTGAGGTGTTTTGTGGAGTTGTCGTACTAGTGTGATTGTGTCTCTTATTGGTTAAAAAATGTCTGCGGTTGTTGTTGTTGATGAATCCGTTGTGGCCTAAGATGCTGGGATAGCACACAAATGTAGAAGACACTTGGTTAATTTATTGTCTGCAGTGGGGTGCTTGTCTGGAGACATTGTTGACAGTGGCAATAGTTTCCTTGAGTATATGTGGATTTGGTTGGTGTTAAGTGAATCCTGAGAGTACATAGAGGATCTGTATCAACCAGCGTGAGAATTGATGGTTACGTTTCACTGGTTGTGTTGCTATTGGCAGGGAACATTGAGGGAAATGAATTGTGGGTTTGAAGGTACTTCCTGCTTGGAACTAAACGTTATTGTGATTTATTGGATTTGATTGAAAATGAAGTTCTTTAAAGCTTAAAAAAGTGCACTAAAAGGAGATATGTTTATTTGAGTTAGTGAGGGTAGACAGATCTTGCCTGAAGATACTCCAGGTCATTATGTAGCATCTGAAAAGGGTGTTCATGCATGTGTGTGGCTTGAGCAATGGTGCAAGATTACTGAGAAAGAAGGTGCTTTAGCATTTCCCCATTATGGAACTTTTAATTTAAGGATTCCAGATAGTCTGAGGTGAGTGCTTTATGAGATGAAACCGCCTCTGAGACTTGCACAATTTGAAGCAGTTTGCATTTAAGAACACATGGCATGTTGTAAAATGACAGCGAGTATGAGAACAGAAAGCAATAAGACAATTGCTGAGGCAAGATGGGATGAAGTACAGAAAGCTTGGAGAGCAGGCATAATTGAAAGAACTGGATTCTATTCAACTATTTATAGTGAAGATGGAGAAAGCACTAAACCTAAGAGTAAGACAGGGGAAGCAGAACAGTCAGGAGATAATGAAGAGAAAAACTATGACATACAAAAAGGTTTCGGTGATTTTATAAATCAGATCTTGTTAAATCGTCTGCCTCTGTACCATTCTGTTATGGTAGGAGCAAGAAGTGAAGCTGCACAGAATGTGGTCCTGAATATGCCTACTGCTCCAGTTGCACAAACCCCAAGTCAGATAGTAACAGGTACCAGTACAATGTGTAAATTCAGTCACACAAATTCCTGAAGCGAATCAACCAGTTCAGAGTTTTAGCACAGTTCGGCCTGTACAGAGTCCTATT
Organism: Pleurodeles waltl; assembly: GCF_031143425.1. Lineage (NCBI taxonomy): Eukaryota > Metazoa > Chordata > Amphibia > Caudata > Salamandridae > Pleurodeles > Pleurodeles waltl. Next base: position 934,385,370 of record NC_090444.1, read on the forward strand.
GTGAGTCAAATGACACCAAATTCTAATGTGAACCAGACAGCGCTGTTACCTTATGTGAATTTGCCTGTGTCAAATTTTTCCTGATCAATCTGTGCCAATGTTTAGTCCCATTCAGCCCATACCAAATGTTTAATCGACTCAAACAGGACAAAGTTCTTGTACTGTCTTGTCAGGACAGATGTAGGAATGACAATCCCTCAGAACCACACAAATCGTATTGGCACAGATGCATTGACAGTTCCTGTGACTATAGTTTCCGTTGTTCCTTTGTATGCCCCAGGTATGTCTAAGAAGTGATGCACATTCACTAAATTTCCCAACAGTCCCTGACACACAAGCTACATCTCATGAGATGTCCCTGCATTGTGTGCAGAGATCAGTATATTCTAACACCTCAGAGATGAAGAGAATAGGTTCTATTGTGAAACTGTTAACCCCTATGTGGATTGCAGATCCAACTCCAATGACAAGTCAGACAGGATTTACTCCTGATGCGAGTGTTTCTCAGAGAAACTCACCTTATTTTGTGCCCAGAATAGAGCAGATCCAGAAAGCAAATTGGAGTACACCTCAAGGAGGAATATGTTCTAATACGTCAGAGAATATGTCTACTTTTAATACCCCAACTGAATCAGTTGTAGGTCCATTAAAAGTAGAACTGTCACAGAATAATCCCATGAGTTTGAGAGGTTTCACTACACAACAGTTAAATGATTGGTTAAATAACTGTGGTCCTGAAGGTGCAACAAGTGTAACAAAATGCAATATGAGAACAGAAAAGACCCCAGAGACAGAGATAGGCCAGTAAATTGGAATTAAATGAAATTATATTGGGAATGTTAGATAAAGCCCCATTGGAGACTTACACTGAAGACGAAGACAGTTGGTGTGCGAAAATGTCACTCAGTGTGCAGGGCAGGCTTATGAAAGGTTAGCTGAAGTGGCAGAGAAATATGATGTGGATCTGGAGAAATCGAAGCCCTTAAAGAGGAGTTATAGAATAGAGTTTAGCACCAAAGATATAGATAACATGAGATCTCCTGAAATGGAATTGCACATTAAGGAATTAATTATGTACATTCAGAAATGGGGGGCTATAGACAAGTGGGAAGGTAGATGGCTAAAGAAAAGAGATCAGAAGAAGGAGCAAATCAAGCTTCGGCAAATGTGAAAATGCTTTCTGTGAGGAAAAATACCAGGTGGAGGTTATGCTTATGTGCCTTGGAGTAGGAATGATATTTTGTCATTCACAAATGATTGCCCCAGATGGAGAGATGAACCAGTGGGATGGTACAAGCAGACAGAGAGGTTTGTGAAACTTTCAAAATGCCCGTGGGAGGATTTGAATACATTGTTTGACATTGTGGTTCCAAGTAACTTCTGGACTGAATGCAAAGTCAGTGTTGATTGTCCAGACAGAGAACCTCCATGAGACCCAGTAACAGGTGCGCCATCTGAGGAAAGTATGAAAAGGTATTATAAGGTAATTGAGTTCTTGAAGAACAAGGTGTCTCAGAAAGGCATTGATTGGCAGAGGATTGATAGGACAACACAGGAATTGAAACAGTAGATTCATGCCTATTATGAAAGATTGTTGCAGGCTTTTGAACATTTCAGTGGACAGAGACAATAGAAGCCAAAGCTGTGGATCATTTTGTGTTCAGATTTATGCAAGGTGTGAAACCAGATATAAGTGAGCTGATTCAGCAGCATTTGATTTATTGACAGAACAAACTGATTGATAATATCTTGCAATACACAAAGTAGTGCAGTGATGAATTGGAATTGAAGCAGAAAAAGTTGAAAGAGAAAGTCATGGTCATTCAATTCAAAGCTGCACACAAAGCTATTCAAAGTGTGCAGATGATGGTGAACACTGGCGGTATGCAAGGAGTGCAGTGGCAGGGAACTAATATCATCCATTCTAGAGGGAGAGGATGTGGCATTCAGGTAGATCAAGCTGGTGCCATTTTTTATGTCCAGACTTTGAAAAGAACTAGTCTGTGTCATGCGTGTGGAAATGTGGGTCATTAGTGAAGAGAGTGTCTCCTTAAAAATGTAAATAATCAGGTACAGAATAATGGAGCTGCTTAAGTTCAAGGCAGTAATCAGGTTCAAATTCAAAGAATTCAAAGACCCCGATTACGGAATGTAAATATGCCCAAAGGGCAGCAAATGCAGGTACTGCAAGCCCCGATGACTCAACAACAGATGGTTGTTCCCCAACAGAATCTAACCCAGATTGCAAATATGAATCAGTTAGCATCACAGTTTCCCTTAATGAACTTGTGTGATGAGGAATTTTCAGACATTTTTCCTGGAGATAGCTCAGATGACAAGAATTGCATGTTAGGTGCATCCTTAGAAGTAGATCAGTGTGGTATCTATGTAAATGCTGATGTAATGAGTTTGGTCATCATGTGTCATTCATGGTTGACACTGGAGCTACACACTCTACTGTCAGAACAGCAGAAGAACTGAATTTCCCCCTTTCAGGTAAAAGAGTCTAGGTTGTAGGAGTTGCAAATAAACAATTGTCCAATGCTGTAACATAATCTGTCTCTGTAAACATAGGTTCATTTGAAGATGAGCACAAATTTTTGGTGTGCAATTGAAGTCCTGTAAGTTTGCTTGGACAAGACTTACAGTGTAAATTAAATTGTTCCATTAGTTGCACACTCAAGGAATTGTAATCGAGGCCAATGAAGAAGATGTGCCCTCTAGAATTGTGAAGCAGTATCCAAGTCTCACATTGCACCCAATGCTGACATGCAATGATTTACCAAAAGATTTACAAGACACAGTGACACCTGATGTTTTGGATTTTTCGGGAAAGGAAGTAGGTCTCATTAAGGGAGTTGAGCTTGTAAAAATAACAGTGAAGCCAAATGCAGTGTATCTCCAAATCCCTCCATATAATATGATACCCGAAACAATTGCTGGAATAACACGTTTGATAAACTGCTTAATTGAAAAAGGTATCCTGAAAGAGATAATGGGAAGTCCATGTAACTCTCACATTTTAAGACTTCAGAAGCCCAATGGAAAGTACTGCATAGTCCAGGACATGACAAAGTTTAATGAAATTGCTGTTCCCTGTTGCCCCATGATACTGAATCCTGCAGTGATTTTGTTCCAAATTCCATATAGATCAGAATGGTTCACCATGGATGCCCTTTGTCTGGCATTTTTCTCCATACCATTGCATAAGGAAAGCCAATTTCTATTTGCTTTAAAATCCAGCAGTCATGTTTTGCCATGATACAGAGTTCCACAAGGGTATAGTAAGAGTCCTTTGATTTTTAATCAAAACTTGAACAAAAATCTGGGATCACTTAAAATTACTTATCATTCAGCCTTAGTGCAGTATATTGATGACCTACTTGTGGCATCAAACATGGGAGAAGCATGTAGGAATGATACAATTGCTCTCTTGAATCATTTAGGAAAGAATGGACATAAAGTTTCCCCAGCAAAATTGCAGTATTGCAAGAAAGAAGTTCTGTATCTAGGTCACCAAATTGAGAACAGTGTGTGGAAGGTGTCGAAAGAAAGAATCTCAGTAATCTTTTAAAAGAATTCCCCTGCCTCTCAGAAAGAAGTCAGAATGTTTCTGGAAATTGTTGGCTACTGTTATCAGTGGATTACAAACTTTTCCCTTTTGGTCAAACCTTTCCAGAGGCTGACACACAAAGATGTGTCTGATCCGGTACCATTGGATGACAACTGCATACATGCCTTCACAGAGCTGAGAGAATGCCTTTGTTGCACCCTATGTCTGGGAATGCCTGATTAACAACAAAGGTTTTTCTTTTTTGTGTTGTGAGAGGGAAGGATGTGCTCTCTCAGCTTTGACTTAGTTGCATGGAAATGCAAACAACTTGTTGCGTACTTTTCGGCCACACTTGACCCTGTGGCTTCCGTGCTGCCTGGTTGTTTGAAGGTGGTTGCAGCTTTGAGCGTCAACACTGAACAGTGCAAAGGCATTGTTAAGGGTCACCCTTTGAATGTTTTTATGCCCCACTCTGTGGAGATATTGTTAACCCAAACCAAGACACAGTAACTCACCAGTGAATACTTAACCCATTATAAGCTGGTCAGCCTCAGAGCACCTAATGTAAATCTCAACAGATGTACCGTTCTGAATCCTGCTAATCTGTGACCTGCCCCTGTTGAAAATGCAAACAAATGGATGAGGTTGAGCTTGACTGTTTCAGTGTAACTGAATAGTACACGAAGCCAAAACCTGACATTCAAGATATTCCCCTTTCTGAAAATGATTGTCATGTTTGTTGATGGCTCCTATTTTAGAGAAAAGGATGGTGCACTGAAAGCTGGTTTTGCAGTTTGCACAGTCTCAGATGTTATTGAAGCTTCCTGGCTTGGAGGAGTCATTTCTGCCCAAGTAGCTGAATTAATTGCTATTACTAGAGCATGCTGTGTTTCTGAACAGCTGAGAGTGACTATCTTCACTGATAGTCAGTACTGGTTTGGTGTTGTTTATGATTTCGGACTGTTGTGCTCACTGGGAGTGTTTATGACCTCCTCTGCATCTCCCATCTGTAATGGAGATAAGATGTATAATTTGTTGAATGCATTACAGTTACCTGCAAAAATAGCTGTCTTCAAATGTGCTTTTCATAAAACATCTACTGATTATGTAACATTGGGAAACAGTTATGCGGATGAGGTGGAGAGATACTGTGCCTTAAGCTGCATGTCCTTTAATGGAGAGTGGCACAGTGATACAAGTGATGAGACAAGTCACACTGTCCTGTTAAATGCTGTTGATACCTGAGAAGAAGTTAAAAGATTGCAGGAAGAAGTGGAGTTGGGATACAGCAAGATGTGTCAAGAGAAATTAGGATCATATTTGGGTTTCAAGTGGTGGAAGAGCTGTGTTGCCAAATAGTTTGTTGTCACCCATGGCTATCATTATCATAGACAGTGACATATAGGTCGAGACGCAATGATTAGAACCTTTGAACAGGCATGGTTTAACCCCAGAAACTGTGTGTTACAAGTGTTACAGGTGTGTCACATGCCAGCAGATTGAATGTAGGTAAAAGCACTGAAGTTGCACTGAGTCACATAGGCAGATCAGGAGGACTGTTCAACAGGATGCAGCTGGAGTTTACAGAGCTACCTGTTTGCAATGGACTGGGATATATTTGAGTCATTGTGGCCATTTTCTCTCGTTGGGTGCAAGAATACCCAACCAGGAAAAATTACATTCTCACAATAGCTAAACAGTTACTTAGGGAGTTGATTCCCAGAGGTCCTGAAATTATTATATGTGACATTGCAAGTTGAGCAAAGTCTACATTGCAGTTACAGACCTGAGGATTCTGGGTTGGCAGAGCAAGTCAATGGTACTCTGAAGTCTAGACTGGTGAAAATATGTGCATCCACCATTTTGAAATGGCCAGACGCATTGCCTCTTGTTTTGAGGAGTATGCGCAGTACAACTGACAGAAAAACTGGTTTGTACTCGCATGATATTATCATGGGCAGAGCTACGAGATTGCCAGCTGTGCCTACAAATGTGCTTGTTAACATTACCAATGACTTTGTGATGGATTATTGCAAAGCACTGGGTGACCTGGTGCGTTCTGTGTCCCATCAGGTTGGACAACCCATGGTACAGCTGCAGCAGGTGCTCTGCCATGACCTATGTTCAGGAGAATATGTTAAAGTGAAGAAACATGTAAGGAAAACCTGCTTAGAGCTGTGTTGGAAGGGCCCTTACCAGGTAGTGTTTGTCACTACTACAACTGTGAAATGTGCTGGTCTCCCTAACTGGGTACATGTGAGCCATACTCACAAAGTTCCAGGTCCCCTAGATAATAGAGCACCTGTTCCTAAAGGGTCGCTCACAGTGAGTGAGGGGGATCAGGTTAGTCAAGCTGTTGCGGCTGGACAAGTGGCTGCTGCAGCACAATTACAGTCGGAGGAGGTCAGAGCAAGTCAACTTCAGTGGTTGGTCCAGAAGGGTAGAGACAGAATCAGTTGACTCATGCGAGCTCCTATGCTGATGAAGGATCAGTTGCTATAAATAACAGACCTGTACGAGGAGACAATTGTCCAAGTGAACAAACAGTGCAAGCTGTACAAGTGCCTCAATTGTCTGCTGAAGAAACTAAGGACACAAGCCAGAGTGACAGCCATGCTGGGGGTCAAGTAACTAGAAAATCAAAGAGAAAGAGAGTACCAAGCCGAAAATACTCATCATCTAAATGGATATATTTTGCTGCCAATGACTGGGAGAAGGAGTTTGCAGCCTCTTGCTTTAACAATTCGGATCCAGTTCAATATTCTTTTTTTTAAAGTCTTTTTATTGACAAGTTCGAACAATTGTCGAACGTATTTGACAGTTGACCACAATTAATACAGTAATTCTCAGTTTTTCCAAAGAAGGATGTAACCCCTTTTTCATGAAAGAGTAAACCACACATTCTCGGGGAGACCATAAAGGCAAGAGAGGGTTGTCGATACATCAGAATCACAATCAAATTACAAACCTTTTCCCATTTAATCATCCTCCCAATCTCTCTATATACTTCAACTACCCTATATCTTATCCCATTTTTAGGGCACCCCATACTCTGATAAACCACCCCCTTGGCCCCCATGCACCAATCCAGGTAGGACTTCCATACCAGACATTGGGAGTTTGTCCCGCCACAGGCATTTGCAGTAGCTTTAGCTACTATTGCAACCAGGGCCAGCCGTATGCGTAAGTATTCTGGCAAACTTTCCTTACCACCAATTTTCAGACGGAGCAGTTTAGGATCCATAGGAACTGCGCGCCCATGCACCCGGGCAGTAATTTCTGCCACCCCCTCCCAGTAACATTGAATTTCAGGACATGACCAAATGATATGGGGAAAGGTCCAATGTTGCCCACATTGCCTCAAGCACAGCGTGGAATCCTCTCAGCCCATCCTGTGCAGGAGTACCCTAGAATAGTATGCCCTATAGAGAACGCTCAGCTGAATCAATCTGAAACCAGCACAAATGGCCACTTCCCTGGGGCTCTGAAGCACCTCCACCCAGTCGTTGTCCTCCAGCCCTCTCAAATCCCCCTCCCTGAAGGGAAATCAATGAGTCTGGGGAGTTATTCATCAGTTTCTTATAAATTAACAAGATTGCTTTGAGTTCCAGGAGTTCCATGGGGAGGCGATCCTCTAGTAGGGTTGCATCTGGCAGCTGCTCCCCCTCCTGTATATGACAGCATAGGGCATACCCCAACTGAAGATATTGAAAGCACTCTGAGTTGGCCATATTGTACTCTGACCTCAGATACTCAAAAGAGACATATACTCTATAGGAAAGTACCCTATTTCTTGGCACGGTTACCCCCTTTTTTCTGCCTGATGTCAGTGTGCTTGATTGTGTTCACTGGGATCCTGGTAACCAGGAGCCCAGTTATTATGAACTGTCTCCCAAAACTCTGTTTTTTCACTCACAATTGGCATACTGGTGCCCCCTTATAAGTACCTAGTATATGGTACCTAGGTACCCAGGGCATTGGGGATCCAGGGGATCCCTATGGTCTGCAGTATATATTTAGCCACCCATAGGTAGCCCATGCAAAGGCTTTTGCAGGACTGCCATTGCAGACCGTGTGAAAAGGTGCAAGCATCCTTTCACTGCCTTTTTTTTACTACACCAGGTCACTTATAAGTCACCCCTATGGTAGGCCTTCTAACCCGGAGGGCAGGGTGCAAAGTACCTGTGTGTGAAGGCACCACTGCACTAGCAGAGGTGCCCCCACAAACTCCAGGCCGATTTTTCCAGACTTCTTGAGCGCGGGGAGGCCATTTTTCATGTGTACTGGACATAGGTCACTACCTATTTCCAGCTACATAATGGTAACTCAGAACATAAGCATGTTAGGTATCAAACATGTTGAAATCATACCCCAAGGCTTTTGTAAGCATTGGTTATATGATTCCTTGCACTCTGGGGACACCTTAGAGGACCCCCAGTATTGCCATTACAGCCATCTGAGGGTTTCCAGGCAGTCCAAGCTGCTGCCACCTCCCAGACAGATTTCTGCCCTCCTGTTGCTTGAGAAGCTCGAGCCTTGGAAGGCAGAACAAAGGATTTCCTTTGAGAGAGGAGTGTTACACCCTCTCCCTTTGGAAATAGGTGTCACAGGCTTTTGAGGGGTAGCCTCCCCAGGCCACTGGAAATGTTTTGAAGGGAACATTTGGTGCCCTCCTTGCATAAACCAGTCTACACCGGTTCAGGGACCCCCAGTCCCTGCTCTGGTGTGAAACTGGACAAAGGAAAGGGGGGTGACCACTCCCCTGTCCATCACCACCCCAGGGGTGGTACTTAAAGCTACAGAGGGTCCCTGGGTTTTGCCATCTTTGATTCAAGGTTGGCAGGGAACTCCTTGAGCATTTGAGTTGCCAGGGCCAGCAGGTGACGTCAGATACCCCTCCTGATATGGTGGTCACCAAGCTAGGTGACCAACACCCCCTTTCAGGGCTATTTAGGGTCTTTCTCTTGGGTGGTTCTTCAGATGTGGATTGCAAGACTTCAGCAGGAATCCACTGCACCCTGCACTTTAACTTCTGACTGAAGAAACTGCATTTGGACTCTTCAGGACCCTACAAGCTGCAACAAAGAAGCAAGACACCTTCTGCAACATTGTGTCTCTGGCTCCTTCCAGCAACTGCAACATTTCCCCGGTCGTGCATCCTCTGAGGACAGTCCATCTTCAGCCTGCATCAGAAGAAAGAAGGAATCTCTCTTGGAGTGAAGGAGTCACTCCCCTGCTTCTGCAGACACCAACCGCGATGACGACTGGATGTGTGGATCCCCTTTCCTGCTGAGCTGTGTGGATCCTGCATCACGGGTGGTGGACTGAAGAGGTCCCGACATTCCTCTCTTCCAACTGTCTAACTTGGGTGAAAGGAAGCCCTTGCCTGCCCACGTCGAACAGTACCCCCATGCACCACGTCATTTGCAGCTGCCAAGGCTTGTTGGCATCCTTCCTCCAAGATCTTCATGCTTCTTAAAGCTCTGGCCCCCAGCACTCCTTCCTGCATTGCACAGCTCCCTGAGTGGTTCTCCGGCGGCATGGGAGCCTTTCTCGTACTGCTACATGGGCCTTTTCTGCGACTTTCCTATTCCCGTCCTGTAGGACTCCTGTGGGTGCGGCCTGGTCTTCTGTGGACTCTCTGGGTAGAGTCCACCTGGGCCTTCCTGGTCCCTGGCAGTGCCATTTTCTGCTAACCGTGAGCTTTGCGTATGTCAAGGCTTGTTGGCGGACTCTGACGACGCAAACCTGACTGCAATCCTCCATTCATCGTGGGACATGACCTGCATCCTCCAGGAACCTGACTACATGTTTTTGGGGGCAGTGCTGACTCTTCTTCTTGTTCACCGGTGGTTCACCATTTGCACCTACATTTGGTTTGGTATGGGCTCCTGCCCTTGCTGGACTCCTCTGTGCTTCTTGGGCTTGGTCCCCTTTTTTCCACAGGTCCTCTGGTCAAGGAATCCACTGTTGTTTTCTTGCAGTCTCTTCTGGGCTTTGCATAATTCTTCTTTACTTCTCTGTGTGTGCTCTGGGAAACTTACTGTGATTTACTCCTGTTTTCCTGGTCACTGGGGATGGGTTGTGGTACTTACCTTTGGGCTTTCCTAGTACTTTCAGCTCCCCTTTACACACTACACTTGCCTAAATGGGAGACCGACTTTCACATTCCACTTTCTTAGTATATGGTTTGTGCTCCCCCTAGGCCCAATTCTAACTATTGTTATTTTCACTAATTGTACTGTTGTCTATTTTTTATGCCTATTTCTGCATACTAGTGTATATAATTTGTGTATTACTTACCTCCTAAGGGAGTATAGACTTTATGGTATTTTTGGTATTTCTGTCACCAAAATAAAGTACCTTTGTTTTTGTAACACTGAAGGGCATATGTCTACTCTGCTTACGCTGGATTTGACATGCAAGGTAGGCGTACCTGTCCAAAAAATGACTTAAACACCCATCCTCCAAATTTATCCAATCGTGCAAAAATGCCGCATGGCTGGGAGGCGGAGGCGGAAAATGGCCCACAGCTCGATTTGCATAAAAAATGAATGCCTGTGTCAGGCAGGCGTTAAAATGTGGCAAACACACCAGTACTTAAGGAAAACACACAGAAGCAACATCAGAGCTCCAAAAGGAAGACATGGAGGTGCTATTCATCCAGCATGCATGAAGACGCAGAGCACAGGACCAACAGCAGCAGCTTCCACCACACCAGCAGGGACCCCAAAGGCAACACAGAAGGCAGGAGAGGATATTCCAGACCAGGACAACCCTTCAGGGCCTCAGGGAACATGACATCATCCAGAGGTAAAGACTAAACTGGCAAGCCATACAGCAGCTGCTGCGCAACATTGCGCCATAGTTGGCACCCAGCTTGCAGACACCCCACATCATTCCACCACAGACCAAGCTGCAGCTGTCCTCCACATGTTGGCAAGTGGCTCTTTTCAAATCACTGGTGCCCTGGTTGCTGGGATCTCATAGCCCTCATTCTCTGCCTTCCTACCTAAGGCATTGGATGCCATCATCTCCCTCACACCCCGCTGCATCAGCTTCCCCAACACACAGCTGAAGCAGCAGGAGACCAAACAGGGCTTCTACCAAATCAACGGCTTCCCACATGTGCTTGGTGCCACTGACTGCACACATGTACGGATTGTGCCACCTGCTGCAACCAAGCATCACAGGAAGCACACACACTCCCTCAATGTGCAGGCAATTGTGCATCACCGGGGATTGATCACCAACATCGTGACAAAGTATCCTGGGAGTGTACATGACTGATTCATCTTCCACCACTGCACCATCAATCAACACTTCCAGGATCGACGATTTGGAAATGGCCTACTTGTTGGTAAGTACAGAAACCTAGTTATAAACACTCTGTATAGCAACCCTGTAGGACGTATAACACATACCCCACTACATGGACACGTGGCCAGGAAGACACTGAGGTTGTGACACTGCTAGTCATGATTGAAATTCTTACCCAATGGGATACACACCCATGGACAAATGACAGATGTAAATCACAACAGATGCCACTCCAGAGCCACAACGGACCAACCACACAGTGGCAATGACATGGCCTTAACTGGCAGTACAACTTGGAAGATGAATCTTACTATATCACATCAATAACACTCAATCACACACCCTTCCAAGCAATTCGTACTATGTAAGGGGTATGTAATGTGTTTCACTGCAGGTCAAACACCATGAGACACATAGCATGATAATGAAGACTCTAATGAAGGTGACATGGAATCATTGAGGCAGTACCAACACCTCACATCACTCTTGAGGTGACATTGCCTGCTACCAATAAGAAAGTGGACTGTGCTAAGAACACACTTAATGAGACATTATTGCAAAGTGCACACTGCTACACATACGGATTGAGACAATTACATATATACACAACAGATGTAGAGGCATATGGACCTTCTGACAATTAAACCTTCACCCCCACAACCAAGTTAGCCAGCTTACCTGGAGCAGGCACAGTAGTGTAGGTACACGTTTGACCATGAGCCAACGCGGTGAGGGCACAAAAATAGGTTTGCATAGAACTTGTCACACATGGAATATATGTGCATTGTCAGTTGTCAACACTTCAGTGCTGCCAACGGATGGAGATGTGTTGTACATTGTCGCCTAGCCAAATTAAAGAACCTCACTGTTGTTTTTCACATACAATTACATATGTTGAAATGGATGGGATTTTCAGGCCACATAATGCAACTGTGTTACCACCACGGTGGAATCGATTCTGTGTGTGGAAGTATCATGTCACCTCCAGTGAAGACACATGGACACTTCTTTCACATTACATAATGCATGGGAGATACACAATGTACTGCAAGTTTACAAATATACCGCTGATATCCGGTCAATCAGCCAAATACCAGTTTAGATAAATAAACAACCCAATGCCCAAGTTCCCACAGTGTTGTTCCAGCTTTTCCCAATCAGAGTCTGCTCGCTGTGTATTTGCCTTGTTCATGTTTGTTCCTAACAGAGCCTGCATCCTGTAAGCCTGACTGGTTCCTGTCTTTGCGTTATCATAGAGGTTCCCTGTGGCTACATTTGTCTCATAGTTGCTTTCCATGCCCTCTCTTTCCTCCTGGGGTATTGTGTCTGGTAGGTCTACGATGATTCCTTAAATAGATTGTATAGTGTAATCAGTTTACTTATCGTATCATGGTCTGGGACATGTATTCAAATAGCCTAATCCAGCCCCCATCCCTTGTCTGGGTTTTATGTATTCATAAGTGACAAACAGTAACAGTGTACTATGGCTGTGTGCATGGATTTGGTACGGTGCCTCCAGCACAAAAAACATTTTTTGCTAATGTGTATGAAAGGACAAAACATGTTTGTGCCCTGACGGTCCACACACAGATTCACATTGGCTGCAACCTATTGATGGTGCTTGCGTGGTGACTAGCTGTGAGATTAATCAGCACAGAGGCACTGATGTTCCCTGTTGCAGTGGGAATTTTAGAGGCCATCCTGTGTACAAATATTGTGATGAAACCTGCCTGTTTCATATTACTGATCCATAAAGTTTGTGAGCACACCAAGGTTGCCCTGTTGTCAGCCTCATAAAAGTTCTATAGTGCCATAGCTGGACTATCCCCATGTGTGTTGTCAATTTCTCTTTGGCTTTCGGTCAATTTTGCTTTGAAGGATACTCTGTTAATGCAGGGAATGGCTCCACAGACTCATGACTAGACCTGCACGTAACTGTGACAACAAGGAGGCCAATACTGACACAGGGTCCACATGGCCACACACTTGAACTAGACACCTTTGTGCAAGGAACCACTGGACATATGTGAGCATGGTCTGCTGGTCCTCCACTGTCACAGGAGAAACATAGGTCATTGATATGACTGAAACTGTGGTGTAACATTACATTTTTGGATTGGTTTTGGGACTCTGTGTCAAAAACACTGTACCTACCTAACATGTTCAAATGCCTGACTCATGGGTAGTATACAAACAAGTGACCTGGAAGTAATATCCAACATTCCAGTATATGTGATGGCTTACCCTTGTAACATTGCCATTATCAACGTCCTCTATCTATCCCGTGCATAGTTTGTCATGGAAGATGTTTGGTCCCCAAAGTCAGGGAAGTTCACACAGCATTAGATGCTACGGGTATGACAAACACATATCCTGACTGATGTACCACACTGAATGGCATCTGATGGTTATCCACATTTACAACACATGCAGACAAGCACTTTATTCAAAACACGTCCTGTGACGTTCACACAGAGGCACAACAAAAATTGAAATAGCCAATTCACAGACATAAACACACAGGCAATGAGTGAATGTATAAAGTTGCATAGCCTTGCTATCCTCTATTGACGCACCACCTGCTCAAACTTGTGAATACCAATTTATATTCTAAATGTTTGGGTTGCTGTTGCATCAGTTAAGAGTGCTAATACGGCACAACAGCATTAGTATTATGGTCCACAGTAGTGTGGTCTGCCACATGTGCCCAAACACTGGAACACACAATGCAGGCCCTAACAGCCTATCTCTGTATAGTTACAGCTTTCATGTACATTAAAAATGAGAGAAATGACACAAACACAGTTAAAGATATATATTTTGATGCAAACGTGTCAAAAAAGACGCTATGTGTCAAATTTTGCCGCATATTCATTAACAAATGACCCTCACAGCCATTATACATCCATTGGCCCCTAGCGGTAATTCCTACACTGCACCCCATGAAATTGGTTATCAATGAAAAATATATTGAACTTTGAATGCGGGGGAATTTTGAAGCATTTGCGTCAAACATTTTTAGGAGCAAAGCCCGTAAGAGTCATAAATGTTTTACGCGTGATAACAAAAACGCACCGCATTTGAGACAGGAAGTGATGTAATAGGATATCCTGTTTACAGAAATGGTACAGTGGGTGTACTTTCACTTTCACTTTGCAGTCTGTGATTCTTCTAGACTGTGTGGCTGTGCTGAGAGTTTTGTCTGTCGAAATTGTGCTTTTGTCTCCTGTGTTCCATTCTAATTGTCAACTGTTGTTTTTGTAATTGTCTCAGTTATTCAGTGTAAGTGTTTTTTTGTAATTTTTGGTGTCTAATTTTGTCCTTGTACTGTTGGGAGTGTGTAGTGGGTATGGTTTGTTGGGGTGTTGTTGGGCTGTTTGTGGGTTATTTCAGTTTCATTTTCCTCCCTCCTTTCCCTGTATTTACCTCTGTACCCTTTCCTATCCCTATTATTTCTGTCATGTTGGGTAGGCCATGTCTGGGGAGAATGGGCGAGGAGGAGCTGGGGCCATTCATTTGGCTGGTGTGCCACTTCCTCCCCCTGATTTTAGAGGCTGGTGGCAGGGTGATTCAGGGGTATCACACGGAGGCGAGGAGGCTCAGGTGGTCAAGGTGCTGTACCATCTGAAGAGAATTTTCCACACACTGCACAACGACCACCAACTCAAGCATCGCTGGGCTGACCTTGTTGCCAGAGAGGAAGACCTGCTGGACTACCTGGGAGTGGTGATTGGTGGCCCTGTTGGTGAGTACAATTCAGGCTACTGTGCACATTTAAATGCTTTGTAGTGACAGTAGCAGATTTGTTGAAATGCTACAATATACAGTGGCCCTGATTTATGCAATATTTGCTACACATTACTGTCATTTGTTGACGCAAAAGCTGCATAAACTTACAAAACACAACTTGATCTTGTCAATTAGTGCTGCTTCGACATCAATAGATGATGGTAATGCTGCTCAAACTTATGTTTTATTCATGGTCTGTGAGTGTACCAGGAAAGAGTTATATTTCACAAGCTAAAGCAAGGAATGAATGTAGTCCCCAATTATTTGGAACACATATCTGAACTGTATTCATGGCCATATGTACAAAGTTCTTCCTAACCTCTGGTAATAGTTTGACTTGGTTTGTACAGCATTTAAATTAGAAATGGATGCCAAAGTAATGGATATGGGATACTATCTAAATGTTTGGTGCTACTTTCCATAGCTGTAGCGTAAAACAAGAAGCAAACGCTACAAATTGAAGATAAAAAATATATCTGGCCCTCTGTTCATTGTTCCTGTGTGTTTTAATTTGCCATGGGCACAATTGCTGGAACAGAGCTGATGCATTTGCCATCTGTGTCACTTTATAGCCATGCAATTCTCATAAGTTAATTGGTTATCATGGGATACCTGAACTTGGTGAATGCATGGTCGCAAATTATTACGTGCCTGATGTTGGGCAAGGGACCCCTGACCGCTTCCATCATACCTATAAAGTAACTATATAGTTTGCTAGTTTACGTTTGGTACACCCCTGCTGATCTAGTGCAGCATATGTACAATAGTTAACTTCCCAGTATGAATGCTATCACAGACATGAGTGTATGCTAAGATCAGCAGACCAGCATTCCTGTGACTGGTGCCATTCCCAAGGTGCATACAAATTGAGACCTACCTCATCAAGATTGCCATAGTAGGACGTTTGCTAAACCATGTTTCAATTAGGGGACAGTGTCAGTTTGTTGTATACCCGCAGATCACCCAACTTGGAGGATGAATGTGGCTAACTGTGATTTCCAATACCCGATAAAATTACACAGGGCAATGAGTGACACATTTCAGGTGCAATGACTACACCTGTGCCCATGTATTCTGTCACAGATTATCAAAATAGACACTGTCAGCATATATTTCTTTGTTGTTTTGGTTTAGATAGATGACCAATCCATGTGTAGCATAAGATTGTCATCAAGTAACACACATGATCCCTGCCATCATGGTGTCATAGGGGGCATATCTGGCTCTGGGTACACTGGCAATGTGGCATATGTAACCTACAGACAACACAGGCCCACATGTAATGGACCATAGAAAGCACAATATTTCCTGAACTAAACCCAACCCACATAAGTATCACACAGTAACTGATTGTCCGTTGATGCACAAGCCACAATACCTGAGTGACTGGTATTGCAGTGCACCAGGAATGTGGCTTTGCATGTCTCTCATAACATCAAATGAAGAAATGGAGTACCCTCTATAAATGAATCTGCAACCAATTGTGTAATCATGATTGTTAGGGCCACTGCATGTGTGCATATGTGTGTGTATCACTCACTGGAGTGACAGGGTCAATACATGTTTGCAGTGGAATGTCTGTTGGGGTGTCTACATGCCTGAGGTGCTGGTATATCATATATACTGTCACACACAGTGAGTTTCTGTTCCAAATGTTGTACAGTGAGCAGACATTGAGCACATTTCCACCCTTCCATGTTTAATAGGTGGACCAGCCCCCTACACAATTGGAGTAGTGGTTCGATTTGCGGACCCAGACATATCCAGTAAGTGTTCATATGTTAGTTCTGTGTTCTGTTTACAGCTGTTGTGTGATTGACTCCTGTGTGTCGGACACATAGCAAGGTATGATGTGCTGGCACACGATCTGATATGCGACTTGACTGGTGTTTGACTTGTTTTTCCATGTTTGAGTTGGACAATCAGTGACGTAGAGTCATAATTTGGGAATCTAGTGCTACGCTGTAGGCATGGGCAGGTGAACAGGGCATGGGCAGGTGATCTGTTGCTACATTTATGTAATGAAAATGTTTGAGGAAGCCATTTTCATGATTTAGTCAGCAAGTCATACCCTGAATCACACAGAGCAGTGATGCTGAAGTATTACCCACAGACTTGAGCCTCCCTGTTAACTGATGAACATGTAGCACTGTATGTTTAACTTCCTAGCAGCATCTAGCTCCACACGTTGTGCTACGTTTATGTGTCACTTGAGTAGATTATCATAGGTGTGCATGCAGCTCAAGCCCAGATGGGTGCTTGCATCTATATGCTTGTTTTTGGAAAGGTATTAGTGATATCAAATGGTGTGGACAATTGTCTGCAATTAGGAACATAACTGTGGATGTGATTGTCCAATGTTTGTATCTATCCTAGTTGGACGCCCTCCAACCCTGTGGTGGACTGTCTAAAACCATGGACAACTGTCCACAGCTTCCTGGCTGTCCTTGATGTTTGAAAGTATGTGTTGCATGTCCATCACCCCCTGAGGCACAGTGTTAGGGTTATGGAATATGTGTACCTAGGTGTGAGGATCCCAGTGTAGAAGACAGACATGTAATTCAAAAATTCATTTGTTCCAACCTAGGATACCCCCTCATGATTAGCAACTGCATACCATCCTGGCAATTCCATTTACAAATCACAGATCTTGTGGCCCTTGATTGTCATCCAGAAGATAGTCATTAGTTGGCCTCTCGCATGTGGAGTACTTTCAGCATTTGTTAGGTGACTAATGGCAGAACAATGATGCACAGATCATTTGAGTGGGAGCACACCTTTTTGAGCATTGCTGTGCTTTTAGAAAGGAGATGTGTAGGCTGCGTTGGCATGTACTTCCTCAGGGACAATCTATGATCTATACTGTGATTTGGCCTGTTTAAGCTAATTTTGAGGAAGTGTTTGAATATCATCAGTAGATGTATCACACAATGATGTAACTAATGTTTGGCTTTATCTTTTTTTACAGCTGACAATATGGATGCCAATCAGATCCGAGAATTCAAGAGGAGGGCGAGGTGTTACCGCCACATTCTATATGTGGAGTCTGGATTCCGCAACATGGCACAGCGTTATCGCCATGAGAGAGCCACAGGGGTCTGGAGGGCAATTGCCCAAGGGGGCCCATCCATGTCAACAACAGCCGCCACCACCAGCACCACCACTCCGACCCTAGTGGCACCAAGGATGACAGCCACCATTGTAGGTCCCTCAACATCATCCGCTCCTGGACCACTGACAGCAGCCCCTGCACCTCCCCCTCCAAGCATGGCACTGGCAACAGCACAACCCTCCACTAGTGGCACACAGACCACCCCTGCTGCAGTCATTGACAATGCGGAATTTATGAACATGCGACGTGACATGCAACAGATGTTGTGCAAGATGGACAGGCTGCAGCAGGGGGTGTCCCGCAGTAGAAGGAGACTGTGTGGGATAAAAAAGATCCAGCAGAGGGCAAACTTGTAACTGTTGGACCCTCAGCCATGATTCCCTCCCCTCCCTCCTCTTTCCTGGTTCTTATATTTAATGGGTTTAGGGGGCTTAGTGTTAGGTTAGAATAGGCTGTTAGTTTAGTTAGTATAAGTGGGTTGGGGTGGAGGGGATTCTATTTTTACAAGTGTTTTTTTGTGGGTGGGTGGGGGGATGATGTTGGGGTTTTTGGGTATAAAAAAAATACAAACAAAATATTTAAAAAAAACAGAAAAAGATACATTTGTTTCGAATAAGATAGTATGTGTTTAGGTTAGTATATGTTGTCCTCCATGTGTCCCGCCATATAAGGGGGGAGTTGATGTTTAGAGTGTTTAGTTAAATGTGATAAGTAGGTTTAGCTTAGGGTAGTTAGGGCCAGTTGTGGATAATGTGTATTTAGGATAGGTTAGGTTAGTTAAGGTGTTTCCCCTAGTATTATATATCCTTTTTTACTGTTAAATAAATAGTTAGGTACTCCTTTACAGTATGTGTCACATGCTTGGGGATCAGGGCCTTGGCATCGGTGAACAGTGTCAATTTAGTATTTGCATTTGAGTTCCATCCTGCATCCCAATCCTATTATTGGCTATTCCTAATTCCAATTGAGCTGTCACATTGGCAGCTACACCAAAGCGACTTCGCTATGCATCTGCCATCCATTGCACCCACCACTCAAGGTTACTATGGTTCCCAATGTCTTGTGAAGTTTTGATGTGTGTTTTCAATCTGTCATCGTTTGAGACCTGATTTGGAATCTTGGGCACTGTGGTATGTCTACCTGCAGCCTGATGTTCATGTGAACCCTGATAAGGTGAGTGATGGTATAATGTTATGTAGTATTGTATACACAACTCACACCTATCATTTCTTACAATGTATTCCCAGGTCACTTATTTGTCCATACACTCATACACATCCATTCCTGCTGTATGGTGTATGTGTGTGATGAAAGTTTATAGTCAGCTGTCACATACATAAAGATTGCCTAGAAGGGAATTTTGAACACATTGATTTTCTGCTTAAACACCCCTTGAAGCTGACTTTTTCAGTCCAACACAGCATTATACTGTTAGTTTGTTATTTACTACAGAAATAATCCTCAGGAAGTGCAGATGATGATACAATCCAGACCCCAGTGCATAGTTATCAGGCCACATTCTTTCAACACTGTTGTATTGACATTCTATGGCCCTAGACATGTGACATTCATCACAAATCTCCTACACAGTTGATGTGTCACATTACACAGAGACAAAATGGTTGTGTAAGTGCTATTTATTTTAAAGTGCTGTAGTGCAATATTTACATAGTCCAGGATTGTGAGTCCATTAGTGTGACCCATTCGATTGTGATACTACACAGGTGCAATGGGACATGTCATTGGACATGCTGGGGTGAAGTATCATACAGTGCAGAGGAACATGAATTGCCAATGAGGTAGTGAGAGACAATCACAGAGCATAGTGTCAAGGTAAACAGTGGGCTGGAGAACAGTGCATGTGAGCAGCTGTTGCAAGACTGGCATGTTAACAAGCACAGGACCTAGGATTCAATTACCCATTTGGCATGGACTTCTGCTACTGGGTACTCTTACGGGTGAAGGTGATCTGTTCCACGTCTTCTTCTTCTAATGTGTGTGTTGTCGCCTCTGCCCTTGGTGGTGGTGGGTTTGAAGGGGCAACACACACTTCAGTGTTTGAAGACGTGGAGTCAGAAATCCTGGTAACTGCCAACTGTGGGGCTATTAAGGGCAGTACTGCAGCAAGGAGGAGCTGCTGGTTCTCAAGTATAGCAGCTACACCACTGTGGTAGGCAGCCAGGTTGGCCCTGAGGGGGTCATGATTGCATTTGTGCATGCAGTGAAAGGTTTGGTGTGCGAGGTGTTGTGGCAACACCCTTACTGCAGTGCTGATTTCCTTTACATTTTGTTGAAGTTCTTGCAGGATAGAAGTCGACCTTGCATGGCTGCTGCCTGTTCTGCAGATGACATCATGCACGAACACACCCCCTCAAGGCTGGCTGCCATATTTTACATCCCCACCCACACCTCCTTGGCCGGCTCCCTCTGTACTCCAACTACAGCTCTCTCAAAGCTGGTGCCAGTGTCCTCTGAGTCTTCATCTGGGTTGGAGGTGGCTGGTCGTACAATGGGGGTGGTGGGTGGGGCTAATATTTGTCAGCTCGTCATCCATGTCAATGAGATATTGTACAATTAGTGTGTCTGTGTGGTGGCATTTGTAATGTGACGTGCCTGACTTCCTCTTAGTTGCACATTGTGATCTTGGTTCCTGTTCATTGTTCCTGTCATTAAGATTAGCAGTCTACCAGGCCTGTGTTCCACCTGCATGTCACATGTGGGCAGTTTGGGAAATGTCTGCGTCACATCCTCTAGGTGTAGGTTCTGCCCAAATTGTATGTTGCCAACTTCTTGTCCTATCCAGCCCACCGTCTACTTCCATTATCATGGTGTGGCCTTGCACTGGCTGTGGGTGTCCTGATGGCACTTACACCACACTTAACAATCTGGAACTGACCCAAGCTCTGATATTTCACATCCAGCTATATGTTGCTGAGACCTAGCATATACTATGTATAGCATTGGCATGGCACAATACAGGTGTCAGCATTTGTAATGTGTACTGCTGATGTTGGGCAATGTGTGCTACATTGGATTGCACTGATGGTCCTAGCAGTGTTCCATTTCCTCTTCTGACTGTGCGGGTGTGTTTCACTAGCTGGAAACATATGTTCTCCCCCTCAATGCTGTTGCCTTAGCACTATGACACTTGAGATGTTGCATTGTGGCATTGAAGCTATTGTGACACAGGCACATGGTAGACCCTGACATGTGCAGCATGGGTGTGACATTACTGCTGTGTACCTCATAATGTTAAATGCAATACCTGATGTTTGTAGCGCCTATAGACATGGGCATTTGACAGGATTTGCTCATTTTTATTAATTACAGGGGATTGATAACGTTGTCACCCTGAACCCTCTATTTTGGGTGTGACTGATCCACGGGCACGTAACTGCCGTTAGCTACTTGACCTGCACACACAGCAGAGGTGGTAGTGCCAACTGTTGTCATTGGTACATACCACTTGCGGATATGGCCTGAGACTGGTAATTGATCCCTAGTTCATGTAGCGACAATACCAGCTGTCGTGTGACAGCAGGCCTGTTTTACGTTGTACCCTACTGTTGGAAAATGGGTCATTGGTAAGAACAGGTAAGTACCTACACTTAGCAATAGGCCACTAACCTCCACTTAGGTCCAGTTAGGTCTCAGTAAATTAAACCCAGCTCAACCCTTGGTAGCTTGGCAACGAGCGACAAGGCTTAACCTAGGAGACAGAGGCCCTCATTCTGACCCTGGCGGTCAAAGACCGCCAGGGCGGAGGACCGCGGGAGCACCGCCGACAGGCCGGCGGTGCTCCAATGGGGATTCCGACCGCGGCGGTAAAGCCGCGGTCGGACCGGCACCACTGGCGGGCTCCCGCCAGTGTACCGCCGCCCCATTGAATCCTCCACGGCGGCGCAGCTTGCTGCACCGCCGCGGGGATTCCGACCCCCCCTACCGCCATCCAGATCCCGGCGTTCCGACCGCCGGGATCCGGATGGCGGTAGGGGGGGTCGCGGGGCCCCTGGGGGCCCCTGCAGTGCCCATGCCACTGGCATGGGCATTGCAGGGGCCCCCGTAAGAGGGCCCCTACATGTATTTCACTGTCTGCTGTGCAGACAGTGAAATACGCGACGGGTGCAACTGCACCCGTCGCACAGCTTCCACTCCGCCGGCTCGATTCCGAGCCGGCTTCATCGTGGAAGCCTCTTTCCCGCTGGGCTGGCGGGCGGTCTGAAGGCGACCGCCCGCCAGCCCAGCGGGAAAGTCAGAATTACCGCCGCGGTCTTTCGACCGCGGAACGGTAACCTGACGGCGGGACTTTGGCGGGCGGCCTCCGCCGCCCGCCAAGGTCAGAATGAGGGCCAGAGTGTAAAGCATTCAAATATCACGAAACAGTAATTAAATAAAACACAGGAAACTGTAAAAATCCAAAACCAATTTATAAACATAGATAATATTTTTATCTTTAACATGACACAAAAACGAATAAAATCGGATAAGGGGAACCGGAGATATGAATTTTTAAATAATTTTATTTTTTTTGCGTCTAGAAACAAAAAGCGCCAATCGGGTCATCTGGTTGCACCTCGACCGGGGCACAGTCAAAGTTTAAGGCCGACCGCTTTGGAGCCCTGCTCGGCTACAGCTTGCGGGAGGCCTCGGTCAAAAGTTCACCTTCGGACTTAGGGCCAGATGTAGGAAGCCTTTTGCATGTTACAAACTGCGAAAAACGCAGTTTGCGGCATGCAAAAGGCCAAACGCGATGCTCATCCTCAAATTGCGAGTCGGTACCGACTCGCAATTTGAGGATACGACTCGCAAATAGGAAGGGGTGTTCCCTTCCTATTTGCGACCGCATCGCCATGCTGAGTTGCTTTGTGACCGCGAATGCGGTCACAAACCAACTCGCAGTTACCACCAGTGTCACACTGGTGGTAACACATTCGCAAAAGGGAAGGGGTCCCCATGGGACCCCTTCCCCTTTGTGAATGCCGAAAAAAATATTTTTTCAGAGCAGGCAGTGGTCCTATGGACCACTGCCTACTCTGAAAAAAACGAAACCAAATGGTTTCGGAAGTTTTTTCTTTTTGCAACTCATTTTCCTTTAAGGAAAACGGGCTGCAAAAAGAAAGAAAAAAACTGCTTTATTGAAAAAGCAGTCACAGACATGGAGGTCTGCTGACTACAGCAGGCCACCATCCCTGTGAGTGCAGGGACTCGCTATGGGGTCGCAAACTGCGACCCACCTCATTAATATTAATGAGGTGGGTCTTTGCGACCCCATAGCGAGTCGCAGAAGGTGTCTGAGACACCTTTCTGCATCCCATTTTGCGAGTTGCAATTTGCGAGTCGGTCAGACTCGTAATTTGCAAGTTGCAAAATTTTCCTTTCCTACATCTGGCCCTTAGTCTCTTTTCTATAGATTTTCTTCAGCGGGACGAACCTGCCAGTCCAATCCGACCTCCTGGAACTCTTCTCCGGATACGCATTGCGGGAATCCTCAGTGGAGATTTTTACCTTCGGACGTAGTCGTTTTTTCGAGGTGAAAATCCTTCGACCGGGGTAAACCTGGATCTTGATCCGACGTCCTTGGAGCCCTCCTCGGATACGCTGGCTGAGAGGTCCCGGTCAACTTTTTACCTCAGACTTAGGCCCTCATTCTGACCTTGGCGGGCGGCGGAGGCTGCCCGCCAAAGTCCCGCCGTCAGGTTACCGTTCCGCGGTCGAAAGACCGCGGCGGTAATTCTGACTTTCCCGCTGGGCTGGCGGGCGGCCTGATGAAGCCGGCTCGGAATCGAGCCGGTGGAGTGGAAGCTGTGCGACGGGTGCAGTTGCACCCGTCGCGTATTTCACTGTCTGCGCAGCAGACAGTGAAATACATTTAGGGGCCCTCTTACGGGGGCCCCTGCAATGCCCATGCCAGTGGCATGGGCACTGCAGGGGCCCCCAGGGGCCCCGCGACCCACCCTACCGCCATCCGGATCCCGGCGGTCGGACCGCCGGGATCTGGATGGCGGTGGGGGGGTCGGAATCCCCTCGGCGGCGCAGCAAGCTGCGCCGCCTTGGAGGATTCAATGGGGCGGCGGTACACTGGCGGGAGCCCGCCAGTGTTGCCGGTCCGACCGCGGCTTTACCGCCGCGGTCGGAATCCCCATTGGAGCACCGCCGGCCTGTCGGCGGTGCTCCCGCGGTCCTCCGCCCTGGCGGTCTTTGACCGCCAGGGTCAGAATGACCGCCTTAGTCTCTTTTTCTGAGATTTTCTTTTCCGGGACGAACCTGCAAATCAGGCCGGGTCGCGGTTGAGGCAAGCCGGCTAGAGTTGCCGCGGCGGGTCGGTCCCTCTATGGAGCTTTTTTATCAAAAGTACTTCAAACTTCTCCAAACTTCTGGGGCTTCTCTAATATGTTCTTTTAAGGTTCTTTTGGGGTCCACAGCTCACCCCAAGGGTCCAGAAGCTCTGAG
Organism: Pleurodeles waltl; assembly: GCF_031143425.1. NCBI lineage: Eukaryota > Metazoa > Chordata > Amphibia > Caudata > Salamandridae > Pleurodeles > Pleurodeles waltl. Next base: position 934,409,594 of record NC_090444.1, read on the forward strand.
ATGATCCTTGGGGGTGCGGACTACAACTCCCAGAATGCACCTGGCACAAACTCCTTTTTGGCCACTGGACAGTGGTAAGCTGGTCGGTTTCTTCAGGAGTTGGTGCAGGAGTCCTTCCTTGAACCAGTTGAAGCCAGGCAAAGTCCTTCTTGTGGTGAAGCTCAAGTGTGCAGCTGGTGCAGTTCTTCTGAGTGCAGGTTCCAGGTGCAGGCCAGGGGTCCAGCAGGGCAGCCCTTCTTCTTCTGTAGTTCTTCCTGGTAGGGATGTGGTAGGGAACTGAGGTGTGGGTGCAGGTCTGCCAGTTTTATCCTTGCTCCTGGGTGAAAAACAGGGGGGTCCTGATTCGCCAATCAGGTGCAGGGTCCTTCCCCCTGTGATGACCACTTCCTGGGAAGTGTGGCAAAAATCAATTCCAGGAGGCAACATTCTTCAAAAATCCATCATGGCTGAACCTGATTTTTGGAGGTTACATCTGGCTGGGCCCACCCACTGGTGTGGCTAAAAATCATAAACACACCCCTCTCCTGCCCTCTCCTAATCTAATCAAGGGGACACCTAGTTGTCTGGGGTTGCAGGATGTGGGGGCTCTGCAATCAGCCCTGTTTTCTCACACCTACCCTCCTGGACTGGCTTTGCTTTTCCAACATCCTTGGCATGGCCAAGCCCAGCCCATGCATCTGTGCCGTGCCCCTTTGCCCTTTTCACTACCTGATTATCATGGCTGACATGCATTGTGTATGAGGTATGCCCCCCTGCTTGCAATTAACAAATAGTCATTTTTGTTCCCCAGGCCACTTACCCTGCATCTGTGTTGTATCCTGGTAGTCTGTGCTGTCCTGCTCTTGAATCCCTGTGACGATCTCCTCAGGGATGACGGCTGCCACCATCTCCTCCATGTGGCTCAGGGCCTCCTGTGGTGCTGGACTCCCACCTCCAGTCTGCAGTGCTGCCTTCCTGTTCCTGGCCATCTTTTCCTTGGTCCTGCGCTTGCAGTCATGCCAGCGTTTCTTGCACTTGGTGACTGTTCTCCGTACCTCTGCCACACTGTTGGTCTTATTGACAATTTGTTGTCAAATTGTCTCTCTCCTCCCAATTGGCAATTTAGAGGTGACAAATAGTTGGTGCTGGTGTTCCGTTACGTCTTTCACCAGTATTTCATGCTCCTCTGCACTGAACCAACACTTCCTTTTCTTCTTCTCCCTCTCCTGGGTCTTGTGTGGGTCCTCTTGGCTGGTTCCTGGTCGGTTGTCATCTTCCTAAGGTCTCTCATGGCTTCTGGGATCCATTTTGGGGCTTCTTTGAACATTTTGCTGGGTTTGCGCCGCTTTTTGACGCTATTGCGGCGAAAAATGGCACATATCTGGTTTGCGACGTCGTAAACCGGATTAAAGTAATTTTTGCCACGTTAACGTCATTTTTCTTTACAACGTCATGCATTGGTTTGAGTAAAAAAAATTACTCCAACCAGTGGTTTGCGTCGCTGAGCGTCAAAGTATAAATTTGTCACCTGGGTGGCGCAAGGAAATGGCGTTAGCCAGTGGTAAAAAATTTTACGCAAAACTGCATTGGCGCAGTTTTGCACCAAAAAGTATAAATATGGCCCTAAGTGTGACTACAGTGGTACTGCATGAGATTTGAATGTCTCCTAGATAAGCCTCGGCTGCTCATCCACAGCTACCTCTAGAGAGCCTGGTTTCTAGACACTGACTACACTACACTAATAAGGGATCCATGGACCTGGAATAAGGTGTAAGTACCATAGGTACACACCACACACCAGGCCAGTCTCCTACATACCCTTTCCTTCCAAACATTGCCTGGGTGGTCGAGGCCCAAAAGTGACCTCTTTTTGAAGCCCTGCAGTCCACCCACTTCCCTCTATAAGTCACTGTGCCACAGGGGTGTCAGGGCAGAGAGGGTGTTTTCCTGCCCCAGATACCAGGATGCCTCTCTCCAGATTTGTGCAACAGTCTCGGTGTGGGGTGGCCCCCCAGCATCCCCTAGATCGTTGGTAGGGCACTACTTCATAGACCTCGCTCCCAAAGGCATCACTGTCCGCTCAAAATGCCGGGTCCTCCTGATCTGCGAATACCCAATCATTGACTACTACTAGCTGTGTTGCCCAATAGTACCTAGTGATATCTGGGACAGCCAGGCCCCCTTCATATACCCCTCACTGCAACTTACTCAACGCTATGGGAGAGCCTCTCCTATCCTACAGGAGCAGCCTGACCTCCTGTTCTATCTTCCGGAATACCTCCTTTGGGACCCTGTGCGCGGTGTTCTGCATGACATATATAAATCACGGGAGCGACATCATTTTGTACAGCGCCGCCCTCCCCATTAATGACAATGGGAGGGCGCGCCAGAGGTCCACATCCTTGTGTAAATACTTGTGGGAGGAGGTTGGCCTCCTAGAATCTCTCCTGATCTCTGGTAATGTAAATACCCAAATTTGTAGATCCCTCATGGACAGTATGCATGGGGCATTCCGACTGTAGCACCAGAGTATCCCCAACAAAGGGGAAAACCAGGGATTTCTCCCAATTGATATGATAGCCAGAATTATCACCAAAGATACAAAAAAATTGTAAAATCCTATCAATGGACCTGCGTGGGTTGGTACATAAAGCAGAACATCGTTCACATAGAGAGAGATTTGTTCCTCCCATGCCCCATACACCGTGATACCCCATATCAGGGGATATTGGCGAACCCACGGTGCTAGGGGCTCAAGTGCTAGAGCAAACAACGTCTGGGAGAGCGGGCACCCCTGGTGTGTGCCCCCATGCATAACAAAAGGCTGGGAGAGTGTAGCATTGACCTGAACATGGGCCATTGGCTCCCTGTATAGAAGGCGGATCCAGCTACAAAAGCGAGGGCTGAACCCCAGTCGCTCCAAAAGTACAAATACGTAGGGCAACTCTAGGCTATCAAAGGCCATTTTGGCATTGAGCGATAGAAGGGCTGCCTGGTCTGCAGTGGACGAATTGGTCACAAGCAGAATTCCAAAAAGGCATCTCAAATTAAGGCGAGTGCTGCTGTCTGGTATAAATCTGGATTGATCCAGATGTTTTAATTTGTGAACGATCTTTCGCAACCTGACCGCCAAGGCCTTGGCAAGCACCTTGACCTCTGTATTTAATAAGAAGATGGGTGTGTATGAGTCACACTCTTTGGGAGGTTTTCCCATTTAATAACACTTTTATGGTCGCTGTTCGTTGATCCAATGGTAAGCACCCCTGATTGCATGCTTCCAAAAAAATATCTAGCATGGGATTTGCCTGTTTATCAGTCATGCACTTAAATAACTCAGAGAGCAACCCATTTGGACCTGCTGCCTTGCCTGACTGCAGACCTCACAAGGCTTGTGCAACCTTCTCATGAGTCAATTCGGCATCCAAGGCCTCCCTGTCATCTGACAGCTGCAGAAGCTTAATATCTCTCTGCAATTCCCCACAGCCGTCTTAGGTTTCCCACATCCCTGATTTGTATATCTTCTCATAGTACCTCACAAAAGCCACTGCCATGTCGGCATTCAAAACCCAGCGCGTTCCTTCTGGGTCGATTATCTCTCTAACCCAGGATCTTTCCTGGTTCCTCTTGTCCAACCACGCAAGCAGCTTAGAGGCTTTATCCACAATCTCTTAGAGACGTCTCTGCGCTGCCAGGTTATAAGCTCGGACGTAGGGCCTGATTCTAACTTTGGAGGACGGTGTTAAACCGTCCCAAAAGTGGCGGATATACCCCCTACCGTATTACGAGTCCATTATATCCTATGGAACTCGTAATACGGTAGGTGGTATATCCGCCACTTTTGGGACGGTTTAACACCGTCCTCCAAAGTTAGAATCAGGCCCGTAGTGTTCCGCCTCTTCCGCAGTTCGTTTAAGACGAATTTGGTGTTGGAGGTTTGTGAACTTTCTCCTCAGCCTTAACAGGTGTTTCTCCGGAGCTCAATCCAATTTATCTCACTCCAGTGCCCCACATCGCTCCTGATGTTCCTTCTTTTTCCTCCCTATTAAGTCCTGGGCATGACCTCTCAATACCATCTTATAGGCCTCCCACAAGACTCACTCCAATTCAACTGAAAATAGTGTTCTGTCCTTTCTCTCAGCTTGTCCCTAAAACCCCTGTCCTTCAAGTACCAAGGACTTAGCCGGGTGGGCAATACAGGCATCAGGTCTGGGCCTAGTAACTTCACAGCAACTGGGGAATGATCTGAGATTCCTCTCAGATTGTGCAGGGTTTCCATGTAATACCCGAGGTGTGCTCACAGAGTAAGCATGTAATCTAAACACAAATAACTGCTGTGGGCCGCAGAGAAGTAAGTGGAAAGTTTCAACTCAGGGTGCTGTTCTCGCCACAAGTCCACCAACCCAATAGCATCTAGAAAGGCCCTTAGAGTCCCACCTTCCCCCTGCATAGTGGCCCTCATTTCTCTATACAAGGCCGGATCCACCACCAGGTTCAGATCACCCCCCAGCACCAGCAGCCCAGGTGGCATGTCAAACAGCAAAGTCCCCACCTCAGCTAGCGTTTGTGTCTGTAACCTTGGGGTACATAGACTGAGCATAGATTTAGTATTTGACCATCCCATACACCTGATATCACCACATATCTGCCCAGCAGATCCTACCAAACTTGGATCAGACTGAAGGGTAATGATTTTTTAGTGAGTACCCCCACGCCTCTGAAGTCAGTAGAGTAGCCCGCATGCACAGCCAATGAGTAACCAAACCTGTCTAGCGCCCTACATCTGTTTCTCTTCAGATGCGTTGCTTGCAATAGGACCACATCTGGAATATGCCTATGTATGTACTATGGCACCATAGTGTGTTTAATTCGGTTCCCCAGCCCATTAACATTCCATGTCAATATCTGTACAGAGTGGGCCATTGTGGATATCCAGTTAAGACAGTGGGCGCATTGCTGGTGGTCCCCCCTCAACCCCCCTATATGTGCAGCCCCACTCCCACCCTTTGTTCCATCTGGTCAATTGCATTACTACAGAACAACAATTAACTAACAAACACTTTGCAGCATATAACAGTATTGGTTTCCAACATCCCAACTCCCCCCCGGACCCCGCTACCCAGCTAGATAGTCTTTGAATTGGCCACCCCCCAAACTCGTGGAGTGCCTGTCACCCAAAAGGAACTTCAATTCAAGTGGTTGGGCCAGCACTGCCACGGATGGCCAAGCCTACACTGCAAAGCATCTGCTGCATGATATCCTCCAGTCACCTTTGAATTCATGTCCCCCCATCAACTTTAGAAACATTCCAGGGGTTTCATGCCTTGTAAAACCAATCTGGGTCTCACAATGCTCCCTTAGACTCTACAATGTCATTCTTATTCCATCGCCCATGAAGGCGGGGGGAAACACCTTGTCTCCATCCCAATACAATCTAAAATCTACCACCTGACAGGTGACATAGGCACTATGGCGGTATTGGCTGTTCTGGAGTCTGACCGCCTTCATTGATTTCCCTCATCTCTCCGGGCTATTGAGTGCTGAGGCACCGCAAATTCTTCTCATACTTGGACTGATGTCCAGGGGTGCACCAGTACTCCAACCAATTCCACACTTCCTCCAGGACAGTGAAATGCCAGGTCTTTCCCTCTGTGAACACCCGCAGCCTGGCCGGATGCAGCATCATATATTTTAGGCCTCTGGCCCTCAGTACCTTTTTCACCTTCTGGAAGTTGCTCTGCTGTCATGGCACTTGAAGTGTGAAATCAGGAAAAAATACGATTATTGTACTTTCATATGCTGTTTGCAAAATTGCGTCTCTGACACAGAAGTTCAAAACACGAGTGATTACGGCCCTGGGAGGGGCCACTGGTTTCGACGGGGAAACATTTGCTCTGTGCACCCTTTCTATAGTGAAGAAATTGGACAACCATTTAGAGCAAACTGTTTTTGTGATACGGTCTTCCAAAAAGAGTTTGGACTCTGCCCCTCCGGCCCCTCTACCACCGCCACCACCCTGATATTGTTCTTTCTGGCCCCCTCCTGCCCTTCCAGTTTTGCCGCCATTATTTCATATTCCTTGGTTAAGAATCTCACTTGGCTTCCCAGGAGCTTAGATGTAGATTTTAAGGGGCATATTTATACTCTGTTTGTGCCGGAATTGCGTCGTTTTTTTTGACGCAATTCCGACGCAAAACTAACTCCATATTTATACTTTGGCGTTAGACGCGTCTAGCGCCAAAGTCCATGGAGTTTGCGTCATTTTTTAGCGTGGACACCTACTTTGCGTTAATGATATGCAAGGTAGGCGTTCCCGTCTAAAAAATTGACTCCGAGGCATGTGCGCCGTATTTACACTCCCGGGCAAAATTCGCGCCCGGGAGTGGGCGGGTCAAAAAAAAGACGTACGCCGCTTTTGCGTCGTCTTTTAGCGCCTGGTCAGGAGGTGCCCTCCCATGCCCCCAGGGACTCCCCCTGTCACCCTTGCCCACCCCAGGAGGACGCCTAAGGATGGAGGGACCCATCCCAGGGACATTAAGGTAAGTGTTTTTTTTTTTTTTTGTGGCATAGGGGGGCCTGATTTGTGCCCCCCTACATGCCACTATGCCCAATGACCATGCCCAGGGGACAGGAGTCCCCTGGGCATGGCCATTGGGCAAGGGGGAATGACTCCTGTCTTTGCTAAGACAGGAGTCATTTCTATGGGGGTTGGGAGTCGAAAAAAATGGCGCAAATCGGGTTGAGGCGAAAAATTTGCCTCAGCCTGACTTGCCCCATTTTTTGGCGCCCAAGCTCCATATCCCCCTACGCCGGCGCTGCCTGGTGTACGTCGTTTTTTTTCACGCACACCAGGCAGCGCCGGAGGCTAACGCCGGCTAACGTCATTGAATAAATACGGTGCCCGCATGGCGCTTCAGAATGGCGTTAGCCAGCGCTAATTTTTTTTACGCAAAACTGCGTTACCGCAATTTTGTGTCAAAAAGTATAAATATGGCCCTAAGTGTGCAATGTTCGTTTTAGTTATTGAGACTTTTTCTGCTACTTTTTTTAAGGTCAGTGCACAGGAATGTCACATCTACTGTTACTATGTCCAGTTTGGGTTCTAGTGAGCCCTTCAGATCCTGGCTGGCCGCAATGATCGCCCCCAGTGACAGTTCAACCTCAAGAGTCTACCAGTTCTCTCGAGACTCTTGGGTGCCCCCACCCGCCGCTCTGCTTACCTCGCTGTCCACTAACGTTCTGGGGACAACCTATTTATCCATCTTGTTGGCTTGCACGGGGATCTGTCCTTTGTGTCTCACCTTGCCTGATGGAGTGCCACACTGTCAGCTCTAGATGGACTCTCCTCGGCCAAATCAGTTCAACCCCTGTCACCGGCAGCACAGGATTTTACTTTCAGAAAGGGGTGGAGTGGGAGCACGCCACCTCCAGGAATATTTTCTGTAACTTTGACCTAGTTTTCTCCGCACCACCTTCTGTGAGGCCCACGCAAGCCACCACACTGTCCCAAAGGTGCTCAGTACCACATACCAGGGCCCAGGGAGACACAAATGCACGCAGGGGTGCCCCCTTAGGTCTTCAGAAGAGGACTCTGATCAGCATCTCCTGCTCCCTCCATGGCCACTGCGCTCTGCACAGTCCAATGTGGGCACTCAACATGGGTTCTCAATAGCTAACTATCAGGCGAACCTGTCTTCAATGTTGTAGCTCTACCGCCAGGTAGCTGCTACCGTGCTCCAGTTTGGTGTGGGGTGCCTGAGTGCTGGTTTTTCTTCTGTTCACCGCCACCCCTCAGGGTCATCTCCCCTCACGCCCAGGCCAGGGGGGTTGCTGCCTTTTGGTGTCTTGGTCACATTGTTACGGGGACTACGTGCGTTTTGCCCCCTCTGTCAGGCGTGCCCAGGTGGATATCGTACAGCGTTGCATTTTCCCAGGTAAGCGCCCTTATGTCTGGGTGCTGTACGCCACTGAGGGTAAGGCGAGGGTGTAGATGGAAGGGGCAAGCCCCCTGCTTACCAGCACGGCCCATCCAGGTCCTGGGGTGGCACAGCACCACTCCCCGCACTCTGCTCCTAATCTGCTCCGCTTCGAGGGTCACCATTGTCCGAGCGTTCCCCTCCTCACTGCGTCCCTGACACCCCAGGCCTAACGCCATCTGCCACGCAGCCCTCTGCCATCCCTCCTTATTTTCTGAGCATGCGGCTTGTGCTGATCAGGAAAGTTCTTTCGTGTTGCTTCCCCACACGTCTTCATAAAGAGGGGCACCGTTAATGTAGGTGATGCAGCCAGATGAATGTGTGGATATAGCGGGGGATCTCTTTGCTAGCTACAGAGCTCCCTCACAATGTGGCACGTAGCTCTGCCACCCTCCCCCAGTTCGATATTCTTGAATTTGAGATTACAGTGGAAGTGAACTTTGAAATGTTATTGCCACTTGCTGAACAAAGACATTACCTTTTGGAAGTGATTATTAGTGATTATGAGCTATGGCTTTGAGCTGTGGTTTTATTAGAGACATTTGAATTTTATTTGACATTTTTTGAATATTTGCAAATAGAGAAACAGAGAAACATTGATGATTTTTCTAGAAGACATTTTGTGAATAATTTGAATTTTTAAAAGATTATTCTTGATGTTTTGCTTTGCTCACTAATAAAGAAGGACTGAAAAGAGACAGTGATATATTGGAGCTGCTTTGCATTTTTGATTCTTGAATTCAAATTTTGGTCTGAAATTAGAGAACTCGTGAAGTTGAATAGAAGTAAAAGTAGTAAGTGTAAGTACATATGTGTAGCTTCAATAGTTGTGACAATTTTCATGATCATATTATTTCTCATTGGACTGAGCATATCAGCAACAGATGATACAGAGAAAGTCAAATCAACAAGTGTCCTGAGCATAGCAAATCCCATTGCAGATCAAGATCCCTTATACAATAATGAGAAATCCTTACACACTGATGGTTCCAGAGGTGATTTGTCTGCAAGTGTATATTACAAATTGTTAGATGAGAATGTAGATACCATGGAAGCTAGAGACAGTTACGTGTGTGCACAGTTGCCTCCATCAGTGAGTGAAGGAATCACCTATCATAGTCTTCTTTTAACCTATGTAATTTCCTGTAGTCTGTTGCTAACGATTTTGTATCAGCAGGAATATTTTCAGTATTAGTATTCCAGCTATGTCCTTGTGTTTTTAATTGTCCCAAACTTGAAACATTTGAGTAACATTTCAAAGGCGAAACATATTGACACAGTAGGAGGTTTATTTGAACCCACATTGACATTAGGTACAATGTATTTGAAGAGCTATGAAGTCTAAAATAGAAAAGGGAATAATTTTACAACAGTAGGAAAAGGATGAGGCATTCATTTGCTGGAAGTTAAGGATCCCTTGCTTTAGACTAGTGACATGCAGGGAAAATACGTGTATTTAGGCCCAGATCAAAGACTAGCACACATTTTGTAGGGTACTACTGAATGTAGACATGTATTTTTGATTAAGAGTATTTTGACTTTTATTTGAATGGACAAGACCCTGCCCTACTAGGTGTTTATTTTATTTGTGGAAATAACCCCTATTATAAGCTTCTGAAAGGCTGGTATGGTACACATTACCTGTCAGTAGTTTTTCCAAAGATTTATCATGCAGACCACTTTCATGATCCAGTCTGGGATGAGAAGTCAAACATCAGAGTCAAGAGAGGTGCTAGTGCTTCAGAGATTGTAGGAGATATATTTGGTGTCATATTCCATCAGTAGGTTTTATCTTGAATAATATAAAAATAAGAAAGTTGTCAACAATGGTATATAGGTTATCTACAAATACAGCAGGTGCCAGCTTGCTGATGGGCACAGGAATGGTTGCTGTAAGATGAATGGCTTTACAAACTTGCCTTGTGTTAAACATTCTTCATGTAAAGAAGGGCGGAGTTGGCAAAATGATGCAAACCCAACAGTCCTCCGTGTATATCCCTGATGATAGTAATAAGATAAGAAAGTACATTGCAAGTTTTGCAAACTTGAGACAGGACCTGAAAAAGTTAATAGCAACAGGCGCCTGGGAAGCAATAGGTGATGGTTTTTCAGCAAATGGAAACTAATTTGGAAGTCTAGGGAGAGGAATTGTTGGAAACATTTTGGGGACCCTGTTGATAATCGTTTTGTGTGCCTTAGTTGCAGTTGGTCTTTACAACTTGGTTAAGAAGCTGAAAGAAAAAAGCAAAAAAGAAAAGGACACAGGAAGAGATTGAGATGGAGACTAGAAGGAGCATATACTATAATAACAAAAAGCAGTTAGAGGATTTTAGAAGACCTTACCTGGAACTATCTTTGAAATTTTGAGCTGTGTCATTACAATAAGAGTTGGAGTTTTTTGTGATGGCTTGATTCACCATTAGAGGGGAGACTGATGTAGCCGAAAATTTAGTATTGTCATTCATGGCATCTATATGTGACAGTTTATGCATTATATTAATCAAAGTCCTAATAGTTTGATTGTAAAGTGATGCTCTGAGAAGCCATATTAGTATGCATTCACTCTAGACTAGATGTCAAAACCCCTGTGGTATAGAGATTACATTTCATGCTTGGAGAATTAATCTGTTATTACATTATACTTTAGAGTGTAAACTAAGAGTCTGCATTAAAAAGATATTAGGTTTTCAATGAAAACCGTTTTACATTTGTACGCAAAAATAGAGAAATGTAGTTCTGCGTTATATTCATAGAAATTTATTAACAGAGTTATTTTTCATTTAAAGTTACTGCAGCCTAAAGGCTAATAGAAGTTTATTAATGCTGAAATTATAATGTGAGTGTTAAATGCTTTATTAGTGTGATTTAATGTACCGTTTAATTAATTCTCATTAGCCTAAGTGAGGCCTGTTAGGCCATGTATTTGTAAATGTAAAGAAAATGTCAAGTCATCTTGCTAATGGAACTTTTCTTTCAGACTTTGTTCTTATGAGAAAGCTAGCTTGGTAATAGATGTCTATATTTTCTTACACATAGAGAGTTTTGAATTTGTCTGTGAGTAAGGAACATTTAAGACTGTGGACTGTCAAATTACACATTTGTTTTGATTCTGCACAGAGGAGTACAGATGGATTCAAATCTCATGGAAAACCTGAGATCCTTAGCTCATGTTTCAAGTTTAAGTTGCATGATTGATTTCTATTGGATGATACACCTTCAACGTCAATCTGAGCCAATGGACTGATTAATCATCTTGCCCTATGAACTTCAATATATAGATCCCCAGCTGGATTGGAGTTAGATGGAAGATGATAGATGTTGAATCTGCACTGCCCCTTGCAGCATCCTTCTTGCTGTTCTGCGCTGCATGCTGAATCCCTTGAACTCTGAGAGGTACAGTCCTCTTTGCCCTTGCTCCTTTGAAATGCTTTGCTGAGACTTAAAGATTTTTCTCCGGACCCCAAGAAGAAGACTCTTGATCAAGCTTCTGGAATGCTGACGCCTTCTCTTTTTAGGGTTGAGTGCGCAAAGTGCTCTCTCCCTTTTATTATCTCTCTACAGGCTTGTAACCACGTCCATTACTTTGATTGGTTTGTGGGCTTGCCTTTTAAAATTTGCTTAATTTTATTAGTGAAAGGTATGCATTTGTCATGCCTTTTCAGGTGATTAGCCCTCCTTGAGCACACCTACCAACTACTGAAAAAATACGAGGCTCCATGCTTTCCGCATGGTTCGTGGACTACTTTTTCTCCTTGTTTCGTAGGCATCGCGATCCCATTGGGCAGTAGTCACGCTCTTTGCATGACATCCATCCTGTTACATAGATAATTGCACTTTTGCCGATACGTTTCATTGTGAGATAGCTTCTGTTCCCTTTCTGTTTGCTTGGCGTTCATGGAGGCCGTTGGTTTGTTTAATATTTTAACTCATTTGTTTTACTAACCCTTCCTTCAGCCATAGCGCCTAGATGCTTTCAGGCAGTTTATCGCACTTTGCAAATTCCCGTTAAAACATAACTTAACAATGGCTTATGACCCAGTAATTAGTTTGTAAATAAAAATGAACCGGTGCCCAAAGCCCTCCTCTTAAACACGCAGCTGCTGCACTTGAATGTGCGAACACGGAATACTGAGGCAGCTTCAATCCATTAACACCCACTCTCTGCCCCTTCAGCCCACTCTTGCGTATTTCTGCTTTCTCCCATTGTGACACTTTTTTGTTTTTCTCTTCCTCCGTCTTTTCCATGTGTCTTTTTCTCGCAGTAAATGCTTGAGGCAGAAAAATAAGCACCAGCCCAAAAAAATAAGTGCTGGTGCGGCCTGTCAGCACAGGGAGTGCTGAGAGCTGTATTAAAATACATGGTTAGGCACTACATATAGTGACTGACATGTAAGAAAAGACGTACTTGACTGTATTGCGTGCTCCTGGCAAATCACCTAATTTGCCTGAGCATCAGTTCTCAACTGTCAAAACTGGGAGTGCTGAGAAACAGGCGAGTGGAGTGCCATATAAATATGTAGACCATTATGGAAACTAGCTCACATCATGAAAGTTCCCAGAGATACTCGGTTCTCTTATCCGTGCACCTCCAGGGTACAGGTACCAATCTCTATGCACCCCGATCTTTTCCCCTCCCTATATGAATAACTCTTATGACAGACAGAACTTCTAAGTTGTCCGACAAACTTGAAATTGCCAGCAATTTTTAGAGTCAAGCATGCAAGCGTTCTAGCCTGTTGTAATCTCTCTGTAGGCTGTTAACCACACCCACTTCTCTATTGTGCTTGTCTTAAATGCTGTATTTTTATTGGTGCGTTTTGTGAAATGTCCCTTCTTTGTGTGCTGAGTTCCCTCTTCAGACGATTTAACTCAGTGAACATTTTTGGTGTCCATCACACTACGGCACGCTTCCTCCTGTTACAGTGTGTGATGGCCCCTCCTTTGGTTTCGGTTTGCCTTTCATCTCAGCCACGATTCTTTCTAGACATTCATTCAGGGAGAAAATAATTCTCATGCTCATTAGCAGCAGTGGTGCTTTGAATTGGCTTGCTTCTGTCAACAGTTTTACTTTACATTTTCAATGTATGTGACAAGAAAAGTCCAGTTAGGAACTGACAACGCTAATAGCTCGAACTCGAGCAAATACGAGACCCATTGCATTGCAAATGCTTGTTACATATTTCTTGCCTATTTTAGTTAGTGACCTGTTGCCCAAGATTTCCTTTTTCAAAATTTATTTTGCCCTTTTTGTCCTTTTTGTGTTTTGCCCACATGTGTTCCACCCAGCACATGTTAATTCCTGATCAGCTAATCAGTAGTGTTTTCCCCTGAACAAAGATCTGTATTTAGATGATTAAAATTGCCTTAACCCCTTCTGTGCCTTGGACGAGGTCACCTCGTCCAAGGCTACAGTTGCCCTGTGCCTTGGACGAGGTCACCTCGTCCAAGGCACACGGGAACTTGGGGGAGCGCTAGCGCGCCCCCCCCTGTGCACCCCCTTCCCCCCCAAGGCGGGGATGATAGGGGAAGACCTTCCCCTTCCACCCCCGACCCCCCCACCCACCCTGTGACTAATCAGCACGCGAAGCATTTCTCTTTCAATCACGTGGGGGAGGCCCGGAGGGGCTTCAAAGGGAAGGAAATGTATTTCCTTCCCTTTGAAGTCTCTCCCAGGGTTTCAAAAGCCGGATTGCTTGCAATCCGGCTTTTGAAACCCCACTAGACACCAGGGATTTTTTTTTATTTTATCAGATATTGACATAAGGGAGCGACATCTTGGGCAAGGGTCGCTCCCGGGGGGGCATTTTTCGGGAAGGCCTTTTCTGCCCCCCTGGGGGCTGATCGGCCTATTATTAGGCTGATCTGCCCCCAGGGGGGGGCAGAAACCTCTAGGCACCAGGGATTTTTTTTTTTTTTTTTAATGTTTTTTTTTTTTTAGGTGGGGAGCGACCCCTTAGGCAAGGGTCGCTCCCCTAGGGGGCAAATTATATTTAGGCCATTTCTGTCCCCCTTGGGGGCAGATTGGCCTAGTTTGATGAGGCCAAACTGCCCCCAAGGGGGGCAGAAACCACTAGACACCAGGGAGTTTTTTATTTGTGTGAATTTCACGCAAGGGGAGCGACCCCTTAGGCAAGGGTCGCTCCCTGGGGGGGGGGGGAAATTATTTTAGGCCATTTCTGCCCCCCATGGGGGCAGAAACTTCTAGGCGGCAGGGCAATTTTTTTTGTGTGTTTTTTTTTTTTTGGTTTGTTTGTTTTTTTAGAGGTGGGGAGCGACCCATTAGGCAAGGGTCGCTCCCTTGGGGGGCAAATTGTATTTGACCATTTCTGCCCCCCTTGGGGGCAGATTGGCCGATTGTAGGTCAATCTGCCCCCAAGGGGGCAGAAACCACTAGGCACCGGGGATTTGTTTTTTGGCGCCAATGTCACGCAGGGGGATCGACCCCGTAGGCAAGGGTCATTCCCGGGGGTGGGGCTTGGGGGGGCAAATTTATTTTAGGCCATTTCTGCCCCCCCGGGGGCAGATCGGCCTATTAATAGGCCGATCTGTCCCCGGGGTGGCAGAAACCTCTAGGCGCCAGGGCATTTTTATTTTGGTGTGTTTTTTTTGTTTGTTTGTTTTTTTAGAGATGGGGAGCGACCCATCAGGCTAGGGTCGCTGCCCTGGGGGGCAAATTGTATTTAGACCATTTCTGCCCCCCTTGGGGACAGATTGGCTGATTTTAGGTCAATCTGCCCCCAAGGGGGCAGAAACCACTAGGCACCGGGGATTTATTTTTTGGCGCCAATGTCATGCAAGGGGAGCGACACCGTAGGCAAGGGTTGCTCCCGGGCAGGGGAGGGTTTGGAGGGGGTGGGGGGTCAAGTTTATTTTAGGGCATTTCTGCCCCCCCCTGAGGCCAGCTGAGCTAGAGGCCAAAATCCACAGGTAGGCACTTTGCAAAAAACACCTCTGTTTTCTGTGAAAAAATATGTTGTGTCCACGTTGTGTTTTGGGCCATTTCCTTTCGTGGGCGCTAGGCCTACCCACAGAAGTGAGGTACCATTTTTATCGAGAGACTTAGGGGAACGCTGGGTGGAAGGAAATTTGTGGCTCCTCTCAGATTCCAGAACTTTCTGTCACCAAAATGTGAGGAAAATGTGTTTTTTTAGTCAAATTTTGAGGTTTGCAAAGGATTCTGGGTAACAAAACCTGGTCAGAGCCCCACAAGTCACCCCATCTTGGATTCCCCTGGGTTTCTAGTTTTCAAAAATGCGCTGGTTTGCTAGGTTTCCCCAGGTGCCGGCTGAGCTACAGGCCAAAATCCACAGGTAGGCACTGTTTTCTATGAAAAAATGTGATGTGTCCACGTTGTGTTTTGGGCCATTTCCTTTCGTGGGCACTAGGCCTACCCACACAAGTGAGGTATCATTTTTATCGGGAGACTTGGGGGAACGCTGGGTGGAAGGAAATTTGTGCCTCCTCTCAGATTCCAGAACTTTCTGCCACAGAAATGTGAGGAACATGTGTTTTTTTAAGCCAACTTTTGAGGTTTGCAAAGGATTCTGGGTAACAGAACCTGGTCAGAGCCCCGCAAGTCACCCCATCTTGGATTCCCCTAGGTCTCTAGTTTTCAGAAATGCACAGGTTTGGTAGGTTTCCCTAGGTGCCGGCTGAGCTAGAGGCCAAAATCTACAGGTAGGCACTTTGCAAAAAACACCTCTGTTTTCTGTCAAAAAATGGGATGTGTCCACGTTGCGCTTCGGGGCATTTCCTGTTGCGGGCGCTAGGACTACCCACACAAGTGAGGTATCATTTTTATCGGGAGACTTGGGGGAACACTGGGTGGAAGGAAATTTGTGGGTCCTCTCAGATTCCAGAACTTTCTGCCACAGAAATGTGAGGAACATGTGTTTTTTTAGCCAAAGTTTGAGGTTTGCAAAGGATTCTGGGTAACAGAGCCTGGTCAGAGCCCCGCAAGTCACCTCATCTTGGATTCCCCTAGGTCTCTAGTTTTCAGAAATGCACAGGTTTGGTAGGTTTCCCTAGGTGCCGGCTGAGCTAGAGGCCAAAATCTACAGGTAGGCACTTTGCAAAAAACAGCTCTGTTTTCTGTCAAAAAATGGGATGTGTCCACGTTGCGCTTTGGGGCATTTCCTGTCGCGGGCGCTAGGACTACCCACACAAGTGAGGTATCATTTTTATTGGGAGACTTGGGGGAACACTGGGTGGAAGGAAATTTGTGGGTCCTTTCCGATTCCAGAACTTTCTGCCACAGAAATGTGAGGAACATGTGTTTTTTTAGCCAAATTTTGAGGTTTGCAAAGGATTCTGGGTAACAGAGCCTGGTCAGAGCCCCACAAGCCACCCCATCTTGGATTCCCCTAGGTCTCTAGTTTTCAAAAATGCACAGGTTTGGTAGGTTTCCCTAGGTGCCGGCTGAGCTAGAGGCCAAAACCTACAGGTAGGCACTTTGCAAAAAACACCTCTGTTTTCTTTCAAAAAATTGGATGTGTCCATGTTGCGCTTTGGGGCGTTTCCTGACGTGGGAGCTAGGCCTACCCACACAAGTGAGGTATAATTCTTATCG
This sequence comes from Pleurodeles waltl, assembly GCF_031143425.1. Taxonomy (NCBI): domain Eukaryota; kingdom Metazoa; phylum Chordata; class Amphibia; order Caudata; family Salamandridae; genus Pleurodeles; species Pleurodeles waltl. Next base: position 934,426,115 of record NC_090444.1, read on the forward strand.
GGAGACTTGGGGGAACTCTGGGTGGAAGGAAATTTGTGGCTCCTCTCAGATTCCAGAACTTTCTGCCACAGAAATGTGAGGAACATGTGTTTATTTTAGCCAAATTTTGAGGTTTGCAAAGGATTCTGGGTAACAGAACCTGGTCAGAGCCCCACAAGTCACCCCATCTTGGATTCCCCTAGGTCTCTAGTTTTAAAAAATGCACAGGTTTGGTAGGTTTCCCTAGGTTCCGGCTGAGCTAGAGGCCAAAATCTACAGGTAGGCACTTTGCAAAAAACACCTGTGTTTTCTTTCAAATAATTGGATGTGTCCACGTTGCGCTTTGGGGCGTTTCCTGTCGCGGGCGCTAGGCCTACCCACACAAGTGAGGTATCATTGTTATCGGGAGACTTGGGGGAAAGCTGTGTGGAAGGACATTTGTGGCTCCTCTCAGATTCTAGAACTTTCTGCCACAGAAATGTGAGGAACATGTGTTTTTTTAACCAAATTTTGAGGTTTGCAAAGGATTCTGGGTAACAGAACCTGGTCAGAGCCCCACAAGTCACCCCATCTTGGATTCCCCTAGGTCTCTAGTTTTAAAAAAGGCACAGGTTTAGTAGGTTTCCCTAGGTGCCGGCTGAGCTAGAGGCCAAAATCTACAGGTAGGCACTTTGCAAAAAACACCTCTGTTTTCTTTCAAAAAATTGGATGTGTCCACGTTGCGCTTTGGGGCGTTTCCTGGTGCGGGCGCTAGGCCTACCCACACAAGTGAGGTATCATTGTTATCGGGAGACTTGGGGGAACGCTGTGTGGAAGGAAATTTGTGCCTCCTCTCAGATTCCAGAACTTTCTGACACAGAAATGTGAGGAACATGTGTTTTTTTACCCAAATTTTGAGGTTTGCAAAGGATTCTGGGTAACAGAACCTGGTCAGAGCCCCACAAGTCACCCCATCTTGGATTCCCCTAGGTCTCTAGTTTTAAAAAATGCACAGGTTTGGTAGGTGTCCCTAGGTGCCGGCTGAGCTGGAGGCCAAAATCTACAGGTAGGCACTTTGCAAAAAACACCTCTCTTTTCTTTCAAAAAATTGGATGTGTCCACGTTGCGCTTTGGGGCGTTTCCTGACGCGGGCGCTAGGCCTACCCACACAAGTGAGGTATAATTCTTATCGGGAGACTTGGGGGAACTCTGGGTGGAAGGAAATTTGTGGCTCCTCTCAGATTCCAGAACTTTCTGCCACAGAAATGTGAGGAACATGTGTTTATTTTAGCCAAATTTTGAGGTTTGCAAAGGATTCTGGGTAACAGAGCCTGGTCAGAGCCCCGCAAGTCACCCCATCTTGGATTCCCCTAGGTCTCTAGTTTTCAGAAATGCACAGGTTTGGTAGGTTTCCCTAGGTGCGGCTGAGCTAGAGGCCAAAATCTACAGGTAGGCACTTTGCAAAAAACAGCTCTGTTTTCTGTCAAAAAATGGGATGTGTCCACGTTGCGCTTTGGGGCATTTCCTGTCGCGGGCGCTAGGACTACCCAACACAAGTGAGGTATCATTTTTATCAGGAGACTTGGGGGAACACTGGGTGGAAGGAAATTTGTGGGTCCTTTCAGATTCCAGAACTTTCTGCCACAGAAATGTGAGGAACATGTGTTTTTTTAGCCAAATTTTGAGGTTTGCAAAGGATTCTGGGTAACACAGCCTGGTCAGAGCCCCACAAGCCACCCCATCTTGGATTCCCCTAGGTCTCTAGTTTTAAAAAATGCACAGGTTTGGTAGGTTTCCCTAGGTGCCGGCTGAGCTAGAGGCCAAAACCTACAGGTAGGCACTTTGCAAAAAACACCTCTGTTTTCTTTCAAAAAATTTGATGTGTCCACGTTGCGCTTTGGGGCGTTTCCTGACGCGGGCGCTAGGCCTACCCACACAAGTGAGGTATAATTCTTATCGGGAGACTTGGGGGAACTCTGGGTGGAAGGAAATTTGTGGCTCCTCTCAGATTCCAGAACTTTCTGCCACAGAAATGTGAGGAACATGTGTTTATTTTAGCCAAATTTTGAGGTTTGCAAAGGATTCTGGGTAACAGAACCTGGTCAGAGCCCCACAAGTCACCCCATCTTGGATTCCCCTAGGTCTCTAGTTTTAAAAAATGCACAGGTTTGGTAGGTTTCCCTAGGTGCCGGCTGAGCTAGAGGCCAAAATCTACAGGTAGGCACTTTGCAAAAAACACCTGTGTTTTCTTTAAAAAAAATTGGATGTGTCCACGTTGCGCTTTGGGGCGTTTCCTGTCGCGGGCGCTAGGCCTACCCACACAAGTGAGGTATCATTGTTATCGGGAGACTTGGGGGAACGCTGTGTGGAAAGAAATTTGTGCCTCCTCTCAGATTCCAGAACTTTCTGACACAGAAATGTGAGGAACATGTGTTTTTTTAGCCAAATTTTGAGGTTTGCAAAGGATTCTGGGTAACAGAACCTGGTCAGAGCCCCACAAGTCACCCCATCTTGGATTCCCCTAGGTCTCTAGTTTTAAAAAATGCACAGGTTTGGTAGGTTTCCCTATGTGCCGGCTGAGCTAGAGGCCAAAATCTACAGGTAGGCACTTTGCAAAAAACATCTCTGTTTTCTTTAAAAAAATTGGATGTGTCCACGTTGCGCTTTGGGGCGTTTCCTGTCGCGGGCGCTAGGTCTACCCACACAAGTGAGGTATCATTTTTATCGGGAGACTTGGGGGAACGCTGGGTGGAAGGGAATTTGTGGCTCCTCTCAGATTCTAGAACTTTCTGCCACAGAAATGTGAGGAACATGTTTTTTTTAGCCAAATTTTGAGGTTTGCAAAGGATTCTGGGTAACAGAACCTGGTCAGAGCCCCACAAGTCACCCCATCTTGGATTCCCCTAGGTCTCTAGTTTTAAAAAATGCACAGGTTTGGTAGGTTTCCCTAGGTGCCGGCTGAGCTAGAGGCCAAAATCTACAGGTAGGCACTTTGCAAAAAACACCTCTGTTTTCTTTAAAAAAATTGGATGTGTCCACGTTGCGCTTTGGGGCGTTTCCTGTTGCGGGCGCTAGGCCTACCCACACAAGTGAGGTATCATTGTTATCGGGAGACTTGGGGGAACGCTGTGTGGAAGGAAATTTGTGCCTCCTCTCAGATTCCAGAACTTTCTGACACAGAAATGTGAGGAACATGTGTTTTTTTACCCAAATTTTGAGGTTTGCAAAGGATTCTGGGTAAAAGAACCTGGTCAGAGCCCCACAAGTCACCCCATCTTGGATTCCCCTAGGTCTCTAGTTTTAAAAAATGCACAGGTTTGGTAGTTTTCCCTAGGTGCCGGCTGAGCTAGAGGCCAAAATCTACAGGTAGGCACTTTGCAAAAAACACCTCTGTTTTCTTTAAAAAAATTGGATGTGTCCACGTTGCGCTTTGGGGCATTTCCTGTTGCGGGCGCTAGGCCTACCCACACAAGTGAGGTAGTATTTTTATCGGGAGACTTGGGGGAACGCTGGGTGGAAGGAAATTTGTGGCTCCTCTCAGATTCTAGAACTTTCTGCCACAGAAATGTGAGGAACATGTGTTTTTTTAGACAAATTTTGAGGTTTGCAAAGGATTCTGGGTAACAGAACCTGGTCAGAGCCCCACAAGTCACCCCATCTTGGATTCCCCTAGGTCTCTAGTTTTAAAAAATGCACAGGTTTGGTAGGTTTCCCTAGGTGCCGGCTGAGCTAGAGGCCAAAATCTACAGGTAGGCACTTTGCAAAAAACACCTGTGTTTTCTTTCAAAAAATTGGATGTGTCCACGTTGCGCTTTGGGGCTTTCCTGTCGCGGGCGCTACGCCTACCCACACAAGTGAGGTATCATTGTTATCGGTAGACTTGGGGGAACGCTGTGTGGAAGGAAATTTGTGCCTCCTCTCAGATTCCAGAACTTTCTGCCACAGAAATGTGAGGAATATGTGTTTTTTTAGCCAAATTTTGAGGTTTGCAAAGGATTCTGGGTAACAGAACCTGGTCAGAGCCCCACAAGTCACCCCATCTTGGATTCCCCTAGGTCTCTAGTTTAAAAAAATGCACAGGTTTGGTAGGTTTCCCTAGGTGCCGGCTGAGCTAGAGGCCAAAATCTACAGGTAGGCACTTTGCAAAAAACATCTCTGTTTTCTTTAAAAAAATTGGATGTGTCCACGTTGCGCTTTGGGGCGTTTCCGGTCGCGGGCGCTAGGCCTACCCACACAAGTGAGGTATCATTTTTATCGGGAGACTTGGGGGAACATAGATTAGCAAAACAAGTGTTATTGCCCCTTGTCTTTCTCTACATTTTTTCCTTCCAAATATAGGAGAGTGTGTAAAAAAGACATCTATTTGAGAAATGCCCTGTAATTCACATGCTAGTATGGTCACCCCGGAATTCAGAGATGTGCAAATAACCACTGCTCCTCAACACCTTATATTGTGCCCTTTTTGGAAATACATAGCTATGATAATAATGATAGCTATTTTTTACTCTTTATATTTCAGCAAATGAACTGCTGTATACCTGGTATGGAATGAAAATGCACTGCAGGCTGCAGCTCATTTATTGGCTCTGGGTACCTAGGGTTCTTGATGAAGCTACAAGCCCTATATATCCCCGCAACCAGAGGAGTCCAGCAGACGTAACGGTATATTGCTTTCGATAATCTGACATTGCAGGAAAAGTTACAGAGTAAAACGTAGAGAAAAAGTGATGTTTTTTTCATCTCAATTTCAATATTTTTCTTTTTTAGTTGTTATTTTCTGTAGGAAACCCTTGTAGGATCTACACAAATGACCTATTGCTGAATTCAGAATTTTGTCTACTTTTCAGAAATGTTTCTGGGATCCAGCATTGGTTTCATGCCCATTTCTGTCACTGACTGGAAGGAGGCTGAAAGCACAAACAATTGCAAAAATGGGGTATGTCCCAGTAAAATGCCAAAATTGTGTTGAAAAATTGGGGGCCATATTTATACTCCGTTTGCGCCGAAATTGCGTCGTTTTTTTTGACGCAATTTCGACGCAAAACTAACGCCAACTAACGCCATATTTATACTATGGCGTTAGAGGCGAATAGCGCCAAAGTTCCCGGAATGTGCGTCATTTTTTAGCGTGAACCCCTTCCTTGCGTTAATGATATGCAAGGGAGGCGTTCCCGTCTAAAAAATGACTCCCAGGCCTTTACGTGGTATTTATACTCCCGGGCAAAAGAGACGCCCGGGAGTTGGCGTGGCTAAAAACGGCGCATTTGCGCCACTTTTTAACGCCTGCTCAGGGCAGGCGTTAAGGGGCCTGTGGGCTCAAAATGAGCCCACAGGTGCCCTCCCATGCCCCCAGGGACCCCCCCTGCCACCCTTGCCCACCCCAGGAGGACCCCCAAGGATGGAGGGACCCACCCCAGGGACATTCAGGTAAGTTCAGGTAAGTATAATTTTTTATTTTTTATATTTTTTTTTGGTGGCATAGGGGGGCCTTATTTGTGCCCCCCTACATGCCACTATGCCCAATGACCATGCCCAGGGGACAGAAGTCCCCTGGGCATGGCCATTGGGCAAGGGGGCATGACTCCTATCTTTACAATGATAGGAGTCATGTTGATGGGGGATGGGCGTCGTTAAAAAATGGCGCAAGTCGGGTTAAGACGATTTTTTCGACGTAACCTGACTTGCCCCATTTTAAGACGCCCATGCGCCATTTTCCCCCTACGCCGGCGCTGTCTGGTCTACGTGGTTTTTTCCCACGCAAACCAGGCAGCGCCGGTCTGATTGCGCCGTCTAACGCCATTCCATAAATACGGCGCCCGCTTGGCGCTTCAGAATGGCGTTAGACGGCGCAAAACTTTTTGACGCTAAACTGCGTTAGCGCAGTTTAGCGTCGAAAAGTATAAATATGGGCCTGGGTTTCTTATTCAAGTCTGCCTGTTCATGAAAGCTGGGAAGCTGCTGAGTTTAGCACCGCAAACCCTTTGTTGATGCCATTTTCAGGGGAAAAACCACAAGCCTTCTTCTGCAGCCACTTTTTCCCATTTTTTTAAAAAAAACTAAATTTTCACTGTATTTTGGCTAATTTCTTGGCCTCCTTCAGGGGAACCCACAAAGTCTGGGTACCTCTAGAATCCCTAGGATGTTGGAAAAAAAGGACGCAAATTTGGCTTGGTTAGCTTATGTGGACAAAAAGTTATGAGGGCCTAAGCGCGAACTGCCCCAAATAGGCAAAAAAAGGCCTGGCACAGGAGGGGGAAAAGGCCTGGCAGCGAAGGGGTTAATGATTATTAGAACTGAGCTGCATTGTTTTCTTGTTTTCTGTACACCAAGGGCCATATTTATACTTTTTGACGCAAAACTGCGCTATCGCAGTTTTGCGTCAAAAAAATTTGCGCCGTCTAACGCCATTTGGATGCGCCATTTGGGCGTCAAATTTATACTTTGACGTACGGCGGCGCAACCAACAGGTGGGAGTCATTATTTCGTGACGCAAACAGCGTCGGTCTGTCGTAAGGGAAACCACGTAAAAGTGACGCAAATCACTGTGGGTCGATTTACGACAGCGCAATCGTGAAAACGCCGGTTTTTTTCACGCTATTGCGTGACATTTTTGCGCGAAAACTGCACTTACAGGAGAGGAGACCCAAAATGGATCCTAGATGCCCCAACAGACCCCAGGAGGATGAGAGCAGACCAGGAACCAGCCAGGAGGAAGCATACAGGAACCAGGACATGTTAAAGAAAAAAAGAAAGTGTTGCTTCAGTGCAGAGGAGCAGGAAATCCTGGTGAAAGAGGTGACGGAACACCAGCACCAACTTTTCATATCCTCAAAATTGCCACTCAGTAGGAGAGAGGCCATCTGGAAAGAAATTGTGGACAAGATAAACAGTGTGGCTGAAGAACGCCGGACAGTCACCGAGTGTAAGAAACGCTGGCATGACTGTAAACGTAGGACCAAAGAGAAAATGGCCAGGAACAGGAAGGCAGCAATGCAGACTGGAGGGGGGAGTCCAGCACAACAGGAGGCCCTGGACCACATAGAGGAGATGGTCGCAGCCGTCATCCCGGAGGAGATCGTCACAGGGATACAAGGACTGGACAGCGCAGACTACCACGACACTACGCACATGCAGGGTAAGTCGCATGGGGAATTACAATGCAATAATGGGGACTGTAAGCAGGGGGGGGATACCTACTACACAATGCATGTAACTTAGCACATATATGAAGTGGCATGGGGAAAGGGGCACGGCAGGGGGGAATGCCCAGTACTGACCATAGCCGGGGCACGACAAAATACTGCCACCACTACAGTCCCACGGGGACATCCTGTAATTACAACAAGAGAGCCAAGGGAAACCAGTGACAGGTGGGAAGGACACTACCCTGAATCCACATCCAGGCACTTGTTTTGCACAAACTATTCCCCATCAACTAGGTCCCTACCTGTAATGCAGTAGCAAATACAACAACTGCAACTTAACTGCCACCACAGTTGACAATAACACCTCTCATCTCTGGGCAGCTATAGTATCAAATGGCAGGAACCCCACCCTGGAACATACATTCCTAAATTAGGGGGTGAGGATGACATCTGCAACTACTCCTAGAAATAAGACAAAGGTACCAGTACACTTAAATGCCGAATGTCCATAACTGACACATACATAAGCCTAAGTAAACAGCAATAGGAGCCACACAGCACTAACGACACACACATGCTGCATACGTCAGGGTCCCTCACGTGCCTGCCTAACAATGCTACATCACAAATGTCATACTGCTCAGACAACAACATTGACGAGGGGACACAGGCAACTGGTCAATGAAACACATCTGCACAGTCTAACCAAAAAATAGGACATTCATACGATAAACAGGCCAATCCAGTAAGACACACATGAGACCCCATCAGATACAAACATCAACAATGTTTACATCCATACCACATCCTAACATTGACATACATAGGTCATGCCACCTAACATGTACAGATCATGCAATGTGAATAAAAAGTGTATGGTGCAGGGCCTGTGAGGCAAGTGTGCTGGCAGGGCAGTCACAACACCCACAGTCAGTCAAAGTGTAGCGTGGAAAGTGAAACGTATACTTTGCGCAATAGCCTCAGGCTGGAGGCCTTTGTGCATCTTACCCTGAATGTACTTATACTCATTTGCTCACATCTAAGTGCCTCAGAGCACTTTGCACTAAATGAATCTCATTGCCCTTCCTATCAGTTAATGTAGCAAATAGTCAGTCCTAAGGTGTTGGCAATTAGTCAAATCACCCTGTTTTGCCTACTTCTGCACTGGAGTTTGCCAGAACATATTCACTCTGTGCCCCAGTCAAGGATACCGTCTGGTTCGTTGATGATAGATGTGGTAGGGGTTAAGGTTTGCCATTCCTGCGTAGGGAAACTTTGTCATCACAATGACATATGTCTTTTAAATTCACTTCCTCGTCCCAAGACACGCATGGGGGAGTTTACAAACAGAAAATCACATCTAGATGCTGCCTGCCTTGCTGCTGATGCACAACCAGATCCCAGCCCATTCCTCTGATATGAGGGATGATGTCTCCCCTGTGATTCAGACAGCCAAGCTCCAAACTTAACATGCTGTGCTATATATAGAACAAGCAGAGGGAGAGTAGAAACTGTTAGGCACCATGATAGCTGTGTACCAATGTATTACTCTCCTGCGGACTATTTCAGTTCTAACTGTGTGTATTGTTTTGGTTATTGGGGCTCACACCTAAATTCCTACAAGTCAGTTGTACAATGAAACGTCATATCAAACAAATACTGTCTGTGTCATTTGTGTATGGGAACATACCGGAAAAGATAGAAATGTGTAGGACCTGAGTGACCACCACTTCCCTGAGAAGTCCCAAAGATGTCATGGGCTTGGACTTCTAAACATTCCTCTGTTGTGGGAGACCAGAGGCACTGCTAGTCTGTCTGAGCTAAATAGAATATCTGGGTGACAGAGTTATTTACAAGTGGGTCAAACTTAGTCCCCCACACCATTAGCTATCCTGCTGCCTAGAAAGCCAAGAATCACATGTAGGATAATGAGAGCCCACCCAAACAAATGTCCCTCCATAACAATAGTGAAACACCGAGGGAGGAGTAGGACAAAAAAATGCATATTCCGAAATAATTACAAATCAACACCTAGAGATGACCTGGCAGGCCTGTCTGATAGCTCCATATCATACATGTGACACACAGGTGGGCCATAGGCCTACAACAATGCCCTATGACGGACAGCAGATACCAAGACAAAATCAGAGTACAAAGTTAAGGCATCCAAAGGCTTGTATCTTAGTGCTAAATGATCTCAACACAGACACACTAATTGTACCCTGTTTCTTTGCAGAGGAACACGGATCTCCTGCCGATATGCCTGTCCATGAGTTCCCTGATGACATGGATGATGAGACCATCAACCTCACACAAGAGACCATTGACATGGTCCTCGAAAGCCTCCAAACCCCCCCTTCAGTAACAAGGAGGAGCCAAGAAGAAGCAGCCACCACAGTAGAACCACCCGCCACCCCAATTGTAAGACCTGCCAGCTCCAACACAGCTGAGGACTCTGACGACACTGGCACCAGCTTCGAAAGAACAGTCGTTGGGGTCCAGCGGGAGCTGGCCAAGGAGGTGTGGGTGTGGATGCAAACTATGGCAGCCAGTCTTGAGGGGGTGCGTTCGTGCATGCTGTCAACTGCTGATCAGGCAGCTGCAATGCAAGCCAGAACATCGCTGTTGGAGGAACTTTTAGTAACACAGAAGGCAATCTGCACAGCTGTCATCCAGTTGACCAAACAACTCCAACAGCAAGCCAGTCAGCGTGTGCACAAATGCAACATCGAACCCCTCAGGGCCGACCTGGCTGCCTACCATCGGGATGTGGCTGCCATTCTGAAAAACCAGCACGCCTTCCTTGCTGCAGTACTGCCCTTCATAACTGGACAGGGATCAGCCCCCGGGATGTCTGCCTCCATGTCTTCTGACACTGAGGTGTGTGTTGCCCCTTCACAACCAACAACAACAAGGACACACCAGGCAACACACACATCAGAAGAAGAAGACATGGAACAGATAACATTCACTCGCAAGAGTACCCGGAAGCCCTAGTCCCTGCACCATGCCCTACTCTGACCAAGGTCCTACGTTTTGACACATGCCAGCCTCACTCCAACTACCCTCAATGACTGTTCGGCAATCCACTGTTTAACTTGTCCACATTGGCTGTAAATGTTTCTCTCCTACCATTTGGCAATTCCTGTTCCTCTGCACCGTCTGTGACATCACCCCAGCATGTCAGGAGCATCATTCACACCCTGTAAATAGGATCACCCTTTAAGAATGCACCAGAACGGACTCACCTAACATTGTTAATGGACTTTTTGCACTACTCCACCTAAAAATAAATATCACTTGCACACCTATTGTGTCTCTGTGTCATTTCACACTTCAACTGTGCAGTACATAACTCCAAAGTGGCTGTGTGGCAACCATGTCGATTCTCTATACTACTGTCCTGATTTCATGTATACTGAAACATCTGTGCAGTGGCCAGGATTGCATCATAGCTTTACTAGACTGAGGAAAATAACTGATGTAGGGACTAAGCACACACAATCATGCTGTGTTGGACAGAATGAGGCCCCATCCATAGCTATTCTAGACAACTAATGGTGGCTGAGAAATGTAGGCACCTTGCAATACTAAAACAAGAAATTATGCTGTAAAATGAAAGGAATGATAACCAAATTACACTGCATCAATCACCCTTACAGCGTATACTACCATGAAGGAAAGTCAAGCTCAAGCAGTACACACATGATGTAGGTCAGCAATGACAGCAACAAGACAAGAGTGTGAACAAATACTCATCTACAAAGCTCTCCCTGAACTTCACAATGCTGTCCGACCTATCTATTTACCTACAAAATCAACTCTGGAAGCACTCTTTGTGAAGTAGGATACATACCAACCCCAAATCTTGATGATCTATGCACACTACCAATGGTGGCTCTCCCACATGGTGGATACTTACCAAGTTAGCACACGGGTAGCTGGCATGTTAAACCTCAATAGCCTGGGGATAGCGAGCATAGGACACAAATGTCATACTAAAACATTCTGCTACACTGATGTCAAGGCCATGAAAAGGTAGCACCTAACGCATCAGGTAAAGGGTTAACAACATTTTTATTTCCAATAAGTAATAAAAGAGGCAACTAAGGGAAAGATAAACCTACACTAATCTAACCTGACTACTACTAGCCCACAACTGTCCCTAACTAACCTAAGCTAAACTTACTCTACACATGTAACGAAACGATCTAAACATCAACCCCCCACCCACCATTATGAGACAAGACACATGCAGGACAACACTTACTAACCTACACACATACTACACTATCCTAAACAAACATATATATATATATATTTTTTTTTATATAGTTTTTTTTTTTTTTTTTTTATTTTATTTTTAAACAGGAATCCCAACATTGCCCCCCACCCACCCACCCACACAAAAAGATAAGATATAAAGAAGAAGGACCCCCCACCCTCTTACCTAACACTAACTAAGCTAATTTCCTACACTTATCCTATAACTAACCCCCCAAACCCAACTAACAGTATGAAATAGGAAAGAGGTGAGAGGGGAGGGGTAAAAGTTCTGGAGGGCAAAATGTCTACTGATTTGGCCTCCGTAGTGTTCGCCGGATGGAGCGCACCTTCTTCTTCACCTCAGCCATGTCCTCCGTCAGGGTGTCAACTTTTCCAATCAACCTGTCCAATTTCCTTGACAATGCGTGGAAGTCCGCTGGGTTGATCGGAGGGTCAGTGCAGGTCTGGGTGCTGATGGAGGTGGATTGTGTTGGTGGAGTGGTGTGGGCACGGGACTGCCCTGCTCCCACCACACGGCTGGGTCCAGGTCTGGATGAGGATGCCTGGTCCGTTGCTGGGTCCACTTGGCCAGACCTGGTGGATGTAGTGGCGGGGGTTGTTGGGGGCACCGTTGGGGGAGCCTGTGGTGTGGCATACCACGCCCCGGAGGCCCGTTCCGAATTGTATCTGCGGGTCATCCTCCGATACCCACACTGCACCTGCAGGATGTGGCTGTACCTCATTGCCCGGCGCTCAAACTGGTTGCGAGCTGCGGCACTCAGGTTTGCAGCTGTGAAGAGAAAAGGCAAATATTGAGCATAGAATTTACAGTGGGTTGAATACCACAATGGGTAATTTGTCCATTACTAGCAATGTATTGGTTGCAGCAATTGTTACAACATAGTTCACGGGAAGGCTCAGAGGAAGTACATGTGAATCATGCATACTGAAGGGCATATCACATATAGCATATCCATGTCTCTACATGATGGATGACATCACCCTAAACTACTCATACAATTCATACCTAAGGCATTATACATTATGGCACCAGCTCGTCCGCATACTGACTTCACTACATATGTCATTCTATGTGATAAGAATCACACTCCTCACTCAATGGCATTTCGAAATAGTTGTGTGCTAAGATTTAACCCCTGGCCATGAATCATATGTCGACACTATGGGCCAGATGTAGGAATTGATGGGAAATCAACTAGCAAATTGCAAAGCTGAACGGTGTCTCTGACACCGTCTGCGAGTCACTATGGGGTCCCTAAATCCCACCTCATGAACATCAATGATGTGGGTTCCAACTTGCACCACCTTAGCAACTGTGGGCACTCACGGGGATGAAGGCCTGCTGGGAACAGCAGAACTCCATAGACGTGACTGCTTTTAAATGAAGCAAGTTATTTTTCACCAAGTGTAGGCCCTTTATCTGAAAGGAAAATGAGCTGCGATTTGTTTAAATTCACAACAATTGATTTTTCGTAATTTACACAATAATTATTGCTCCCCTAGACCACTGGCTGTTTTGTGCAGGAGTATTTTGGTCCACTCACAAAGGTGAAGGTTCACAATGAGGACCCCTTCCAGTCAGCAAGTTGGTTAGCATCCACTTCAAGTGGATGATAACAGCTACTCACTTTGCAACCACGTACTCGTTAGCAAATGGGATTGCCTACCACTGTGATTTGCAAGTAGGGCTGGTAAACTCCTTTATTTTTTTCATTTAGAAAAGCATTTTGCGAATATGTACATGACCACCAAAAACATTTCGGATTAGGAAACAGACGTTTGCAACTCACTAACATCAAATTATGCTATTTGCAATGTGTAGACATTTTGCTACATCTGGACCTAGGTACAAACTCAAGTCACAAAAGGTGTTAAGTACGTGTAACATACTGGTTGCTACAGTCCTAGGTACCCTGTTTCACAGTAACATCCCAGTCTTTGTGGGTGGTGTGGGAAGAACAAACAACAATCCCATAATCAATGCACAACCAGGAGTGTACAGAAAGTTCAACAAGCATGTGCCTTCACACACAACACCTATGAAGGGCTAGCAACACGTTGGAGTCAGCCCAACCTTGTCACATCCCAGGTCCACACATGTCAAAATGATATGACTTAGCCCAACATAACATACTATTAGTGAGGCATGTTTTACAACACACACAGAGGAGGTAGAACACCCATTCACATGATTCAACAGAACACCTAGGCCATTGCACTCAAGTCACACACACTTCGAGGTCACCTTGTGGAAGTACATGCCCCCGGAAGATCCGACCTACAGTGTACACAGTCCATCCTCAACTAGGAAGAAGCACTTGTCATCGAAGCCATGTGCCTAAGCTATCTGGGAGACTGTCAGTCTGATATGCTGACTCAGTTAATGGCAAGTTCCTGACCAAGTCTAACATTGACCAGTGTATTCAAAATGAGTCATGCCATTCCCAATTGTCGCACTAATTGAATGACCTACTGCCCCTCAATCTGAGAGATGACTAGGTATTGCTTTACAGAAACATTATTCCAATTTGATATCACACCAAAACAACAAAGCCAATGAACGGCCAGCACATCAAATCATGAATTATCCTGAACACACAGTAATCCATCATGCTTCATTTCCAAACAATGTAAATAGCACTTAGGCAACACTCACTGTAGGTATCGGGGTCGTCAAAATGGGCCACCTCACCAACGGTGTACGGGGCTGGTCCACCTGTAAAGCATGAAAGGAAGATTATACTCAGACTGGGTGAACAGACAAATAATTTCTGTTACAATGACAGTGTGTGAATATTACATGGTAATGATACACTTTCACACATGCTCATCCTGCCTGGCTGACTTTGTATTCTAGATTATCATTGGATGAGTCTCCTGCTCCAGTGACACACCCTACTACACTCATGCAGTGGCCAGGACAGTCATGTGTCGTCCAAGTTAATCCTCTATTAGTAGGCCCCAACAATCATGTGATCCATACATCTCAGCATGTGCATCCCAGAGAGAAACATTCCACAACTGGTTCCATGAGGACTGCATGACCACTCACAATCAAACAGGCTATGTGGACAGGTTCAACACACAGCAACCAGACGCACATGTGACATATGTGTGGACAACATGACTAACTTCATGTGACGTGAAGGCAACACACATGTATAGCATCATCATGTGTTTGCAATTTTCGGTCTAGCTATGGCGTCTACATATGTAGGTATGTTGTTTCTACATGACGTACTCACTGGCCATTATGACCAGTAGAGTACAAATAGAGCAGTTCACGTGTTGCTTTTCAGAAACAAATGCAACAGTACATTCCATGCAGCTACAGCCATCTGGTATGTGTTGCAAAAATGAGGCATCGGCCTGGTAGCATAGGTCTTCATACACATCCTGCAACAAATACACATTTGGACACATATGTATACCTTTGTAGCGCAGCATTTGCATCATTTTGTGACGCAGAGAGGGGGCTACTTAGCAAAATACAAATAGATGTTGCATTTTACTGCTGTTATTGGGTGTACATGTGTAGCAAAAATGGGGATTTATGTGTATGCCCATGGGCCTAGGTTTCCCTAGCATAACACGCAGTCAGCTACTTATTTTGCAGATTGGCTACCAATCATCACATGTTCACGCACACATTCCTATTATTCCCATGTAATTGATTAGTACTCACCAACATAGCCACCAATCCGGAGTCCCAGGTGGTCCAGCAGGTCCTGTTCCCTGCTGATCAGATCTGCCCAGCGGTGCTTGAGTTGATGTATATTCCTCAGACTCCCGTAGACCCGGACCAGGTGATGGCGCACCTTCTCCCAACGGATTTTCCTCGCCTCCGTGTGATACCCCTGTATCACACGGCCCCCAGCCTCCAGCATCAGTGGGAGGAAATGGCTTACGAGCCATATGAAGCCCCCCAATTCGTCCTCACCCATCCTGGACAGGCGAGGCCTACCTGACATGATGAGAGGTGTAAAAAAGTACAAAAGAAAAATTAAAGAAAAAGTGGGAAATGGGGAAAGGTAGAGGTGTGAAAGAAAAAGAAGAAGGAGAAAAATAGCCCAACTAACCCCCCAAACTATGCTACCCACAACAGACTCCCACAGACAATACAAACTATCACAGGTATAGACAAAATAACACTAAACAGACTGAGACAATGTTAGACAACAATAAAAGATTGACACAAAGACAAAATACAAGGCACACAGGACACTAAAGCAGTAAAACACTGGACAACACCTTTCACACAACCACACAGTCTAGATAACTCTGAGACTGCAAAGTGAAAGTGAAAGTCAACTCCCAGTACAGATTTGGTAAACAGGATATCCTATTACATCACTTCCTGCATAAAATGGCCGCCGTTTTTATTTTCGCGTAATGCGTCATATTTTCACGCATACACAGATGTGCGTCATATTTTTTTGACGCATTACAGTGCACATGATGCGGAGTGTAAAAATATGATATGAATATTAATATTTCAAATTGTACATGAGATGACCAACATATTGTGCATGTAGCGTCAATTTCACCACGCATACATCATGGGCGTCGTTTTTTTTACACGTACAGTGGTGCACATGATGCGGAGTCAAAAAATATGATATGAATATTAATAATTAATACTGTACATGAGATGACCAACATATTGTCCATGTAGCGTCATTTTTACCACGCATACATCATGGGCGTCATTTTTTTTACACGTACAGTAGTGCACATGATGCGGAGTGAAAAAAAATTATATGAATATTAATATTTCAAATTGTACATGAGATGACCAATATATTGTGCATGTAGCGTCAATTTCACCACGCATACATCATGGGCGTCGTTTTTTTTACACGTACAGTGGTGCACATGATGCGGAGTCAAAAAATATGATATGAATATTAATAATTAATACTGTACATGAAATGACCAACATATTGTCCATGTAGCGTCATTTTTACCACGCATACATCATGGGCGTCATTTTTTTTACACGTACAGTGGTGCACATGATGCGGAGTCAAAAAATATGATATGAATATTAATAATTAATACTGTACATGAAATGACCAACATATTGTCCATGTAGCGTCATTTTTACCACGCATACATCATGGGCGTCATTTTTTTTACACGTACAGTGGTGCACATGATGCGGAGTGAAAAAATATGATATGAATATTAATAATTAATACTGTACATGAAATGACCAATATATTGTGCATGTAGCGTCAATTTCACGACGCATACATCATGGGCGTGGTTTTTTTTACACGTACAGTAGTGCACATGATGCAGAGTCAAAAATATTGTGGATGTAAATAATAATTTGAAGGTGAAATATCAAGACACTTTTGGATACATTTGTATCTGACTCTGCATTGTGTGCACTCATGTACGTGAACAAATTATGACGGCCATGCTGTATGCGTAGAATATGGAGCAAATTTATCCAAATGTCTTCATGTGTTTAGCTTTGGAAAGGTGATTTGTCATGGTAAAACGGTGCGATGTGAGACACATTTGTGTTTGTATATGACAAATGTCCGTACTTTTATGTATAGACGGCCTTCACACTGTGATGTTTGGGATACGTTAACTAATGTATTGACCATATTTGACAACATATTTGGTGTAATTGCTGATGGTTATTTTGAAATGAGGTTTTTGATACATTATGTATTCCGTCTCCAAAATGTACCCACCTTTATGATGGGGATGCTTTTATCTGTAGTCCTAACAGGGAGTGGGAGAGTCACTTTCAGTTTTTATGGGGCTGACCATGTCCCATTATGATTTTGTGTTTCATATTTGTGTAGGACTTGTGACATGGAGGCCACACATGTGCCTTATGCATGTGTTTAGTTCACAAGTACATGATTCTTGTATGTTTTGGGGGTGGTAGAGGTGGAGTTAGGACCCAGCACCCTAGGATTTGACCATCCAGAATAGCTACTGTATCCATGGAGTATTTTTATCATATCCTGGCAAACCTGCAGCAGCGGGCGAATGTAAGGCCATATGGTATGAATGACTGTTGACCATTCATTCATCTCATTAGCCCATTTGACGTTTGCAGTAATGATGATTTGGAGCTAAGTTGCATACCATTTTCATATGACTAAGGGGGTCATTCTGACCGCGGCGGTCGGCGGTCGCCGCCCGCCAAGCGGTTCCCGCCGAAAGACCGCAGCGGTCATTCTGGCTTTCCCACTGGGCTGGCGGGCGACCGCCAAAAGTCCGCCCGCCAGCCCAGCGGGAAACACCCTTCCCACGAGGACGCCGGCTCAGAATGGAGCCGGCGGAGTGGGAAGGTGCGACGGGTGCAGTTGCACCCGTCGCGAATTTCAGTGTCTGCAAAGCAGACACTGAAATTCTTTGTGGGGCCCTCTTACGGGGGCCCCTGCGGCACCCCCTACCGCCATCCTGTTCCTGGCGGGAGACCCGGCAGGAACAGGATGGCGGTAGGGGGTGTCAGAATCCCCATGGCGGCGGAGCGTGCTCCGCCGCCATGGCGGATTCTCAAGGGCAGCGGGAAGTCGGCGGTACACCGCCGACTTCCCGTTTCTGGCCGCGGCTGAACCGCCGCGGTCAGAATGCCCATCGGTGCACCGCCAGCCTGTTGGCGGTGCTACCGCCAACCTCCGCCATGGCGGTAATTACCGCCAGGGTCAGAATGACCCCCTAAGTTTGCAAGACTCTCAGCGTTCACGATGTGATAATGCGAAGATTGTTTTGCTTGTCTGTGTCCCTTTCTGCATAAACTGGTTTAGTGTCATGTTACAATCTTCCTGCTAGGTTCAAACTGGGACACAACTGTGATGGTCTACTTTCAAATATTAGGTTGGTTGTATGACATATGTGTACATGTGTGTGGGAATGTGGATCCAGTATGACCTGTCTGTGTGTATGTTGTCACTGTAACTTCAAGGTCTCCTCCTGAGTTAGTGGCAGCTGATGTTGTTGCAATTGTGTATTGCTCACATCATACACTTGAGAGAAGCCATTGATGACATGTTCACGTACACATGGATGGTCCCACCATGTCTCTGAACACGTGTGATGTGACTTTCAAATGATCTCCAATTTTGGGCTGGATGAGAGACTGTTTCAGTTGTTTGGATCCGGCATGTGTAATTGTCACATTTGTACTCTTGTTGGGCTCTGTGTATGGTAATGTAACATGTCACATCCTACCCTCTGTGCATACAGTTGTGATGTTTATTTTTGGTGTGATGAATTTTAATGGCATTCTTGATCAATGAGACGACATTCATCTTCAGCTATTTCAAACTAAAGGTGGTCAGAAATGAATAGGCCAAAGCATGATGTGGTGTTTGTGATCTGTGTTTATTTACAAGTGTGGAATACAAGTGATTATAATAACTTAAGTAAAAAAATTGTTCACAAGCTGTTGGCGCCTACGCACTCCTGCTGCGGTGTTAGGTTGTTCCCCCTCCTGTTGCAGGCCAGCATCCTCCTCATCATCATCCTCAGGCATGTCTGGGTCCGGTTCAAGGAGGGGAATGTTCCTTTGTACACAAATATTGTGTAATATGGCACAAGTGAGTATGATTTTGCATACCATCTCTGGGGAGTATAGTAGGCTTCCGCCAGTGATGTCAAGGCAGCGGAACCTTGACTTTAGGATCCCAAAGGTCCTCTCCACAATGCTGCGGGTCCTCTTGTGGGCGTCATTGTATGCCCGCTCAGCAGCAGTATTTGGGTTCCCATATGGTGTCATTAGCCAAGGCTGGATGCCACACCCCTGATCAGCTGAAAGAGAAACACAGAATGGTATCAATTAGATGTAGGAGGCACTGTTGTACATATCTTTGATGGCAGTAGTTGTGTTGTGTTGTCTGTGACTATTTTGTGTACTAATGTGACAACCTATGGTTGTTGGTGGAAACTTTGGCATTGTTTTTTTTCCTTGGCTGAGCAAGTGTTTGTTGTCTAACTGTTTGTCAGCAGGATGTATTGGTTTCTCAAGTACAGTGTGCCCTCCCTTGCATTGTGACTTGTGACACAGGTGTCCGTGTGTCCTCACTGGGGGTGTGATGATAGTTCCATGCAGAGTTGAAACATGAAAGGGTATTAGAAACGTTCATATGAACATAGCCAGGCCATCCCATCCCTTAAAAGTTATGCATTGTATTAGTGTACATGTTATTGTGAGACTTCCAATTTGCAAGGTGACATTTAGGCAACCACAGTCATGAATGTCTTCACACTAAGCTGTGGAGTAAATTCAAATGTTTGAGAGGTTCAATGGTGACTTGTGACACATGGCTAGTGATATGAGTACCTCAGTGTGTTCCTGTCTAGGTGTTGCTATTGTGGTGTATGGGTTGTTTATCCTAGAGGGTTTCTGTGCAGTGAGTATATAGGTAGATTTTTGTCCTTACCAACAAGTAGTCCATTGCCATACCGTCCATCCTGGAAGTGTTGGTTGATGGTGCAGTGACGGAAGATGAATGCGTCATGTACACTCCCAGGATATTTAGCCACAATGTTGCTGATCAGTCCTTGGTGATCGACTATGGCCTGCACGTTGATGGAATGTGTGTGCTTCCTGTTGCGGTAGAGGTGTTCACTCGCAGCAGGTGGCACAAGGCGTACGTGTGTGCAGTCGATTGCACCAAGGACGTGCGGAAAGCCACTGATGGCGTAGAACCCCTGTTTTGTTTCCTGCTGCTTCTGCAGTGTGTTAGGGAAGCAGATGTGGCGGGGTGTCAGTCCAATGATGGCATCCAGTACTTTAGGCAGGAATGCGGAGAAAGGTGGTTGTGAGATTCCACCAACCAGGGCACCAGTT
This sequence comes from Pleurodeles waltl, assembly GCF_031143425.1. Classification (NCBI taxonomy): domain Eukaryota; kingdom Metazoa; phylum Chordata; class Amphibia; order Caudata; family Salamandridae; genus Pleurodeles; species Pleurodeles waltl. The sequence goes on from NC_090444.1 coordinate 934,446,329, forward strand.
GTCTGAAACGAGCCACTTGCCAGCAGGTGAAGTACGGCAAGCAGCTTTGTTTCTGTTGGGATAGTGCGTGGAGTCACTAAAGTGGGGGCCAATTGCTGTTCAATATTTGTCAGCAGCTGCTGAATGGCCTGCCAGTTCAACCGGTACCTCTGGATGATGTCTTGTTCCCTGAGGCCATGCAGGGTTGTTCGTGGGCGGAATATCCTCTCCTGCCTTCTGCGCTGTCTTTGGGGTCCCTGCTGTTGTTGTTGTGGCTGCTGTTGTTGCTGCAGGGCTCTGCGTCTACGTGCACGTTGAAGAAAAAGCACCTCCATGTCTCCCTGTTGCTGCTCTGCTGCTCTGTTGTTTGTTCTGTGTGTTCTGATTAAGTACAGGTGTGTTTGCCCCATTTTAACGCCTGCCCTGACCCAGGCGTTAAAATTTCACGCTATTCGTGCTTTGCGCCATTTTTTTGCGCCGCCTGCCGCGCGGGAGTGATTTTTGCCCTGGAGCATAAATACCATGCACCGCTATGTGCGTCTGTTTTTAGACGGGAACGCCTTCCTTGCATCTCATTAACGCAAGGAAGGCGTTCACGCTAAAAAATGACGCTATTTGCCCATACTTTGGCGCTAGACGCGTCTAACGCCAAAGTATAAATATGGCGTTAGTTTTGCGCCGAATTTGCGTCGAAAAAAACGACGCTAATTCGGCGCAAACGGAGTATAAATATGCCCCCAAGTACCTTTGCTGATACTCTGTATAATATTTGTATGTGCCTAGTTCTTCTAATGTTAGTTTGCCTAAATCTATTTCCTCACCTTGGTCAACCCTTGGTGATTCTGACTCTTTATAGCTTTGTCTTGAGAACTGTCTATGCGACTTTGAGCTTGAGTCTGTAAAACAACCCCTTAACCTTTTTCCCAACTGGAGTTTTCCTTATGTGGCTACATTGGTCATACTGTGTAATTTATTTGGCAGGTATTGAAATTTTATGTTGTTTTCTCTACACCTCTATGCTGGGACCAAAGATTCATTGAACTTGTCAAGCATTGATTTCTCAGAAGGAAGAAAAGCATTAAAAACACTGTCTTGCACCATAAACTGGCTGGCAACTTTCTTGCTACAAACGAGTTTGAAACCTCATGGTTCTTTTTCTTTGCAGAATGAAACAACCTGTTCTTTGATTTGTCACTCGTTACCCCCTGTGATGGCTCTCAAAACAGGATCTCCTCTGTAGGGCATCTGCCCTTCCAAAATCCTCAGAATAACTCACCCCGTCATCTGGAGGGAGCCATATTTATGCTGGTGCCTCGTCTAAGATGCCCGAGGCTGGCTCCAGGATATCTGGGACACGTAGTCCTTTGAACCCCTAAATGATGTCCAGGCTGAGGCCCTTACATTAATACGTTTTCGAATACTACCAGTGGTGCCTCCTCTGTTTGGGCGGAGGAGCGTTGCTCCCCCGCCAGCAGCGGAAGCTGCAAAACCTTCACCAGAAAACCATCATTAATTTTGTTTATGATGGTTTTCTTGTAAAGGGGGTGATGACACGGGGATGACGGGCACTGAGGGGGAGTGCTGTGCAGTCCCCCTCAAAGCGCATGTGTGTTTGGCCATCCGTCTCAGGTCGGCCAATCACAGATGCGCACAGGGCTCTCTTGAGCCCAGCAACACGGTTGCTGAGTTGGAGAGAGCCTTCACAGGCTCCCAGTCTACCTGGAAGCATCCACCCTGAGCGCTCCCAGCTGCTCTGAGCAGCATCAGGATTTGCGCAGGGCAGGCTGGGAGCCTGTGCCTGCAGCACCAGAGCAGAGTGCTGCGTCAGAGAAGGTACATTTTAAAAATGTTTTAATATTTATTTCCTCCTGATTTCCCCCTTCCCCTGCACACCACCCCTCCCCTTCCGAGCCCGAGACCCGCTACTGAATACTACAGCAGCAGGTGTGCCAGTCCCGAACTCTCGGAAAGGAACTGAGATTATCCCAGTTTGTAAGAATGGTAGCCGCACCCACCTAGGGAGCTACTGCACCATTAACCTTATCGATAATGTACAGAAAATGTTTAGCAAGTAGGTGTTAGATAAGCTTTTGGCGTGGAGTACTGACAGTAAGTGTTAAGTCACTACCAGGCAGGTTTTAGATCAAACCTTAGTAAAGTGGACCATATGCTTTGTTTCCTTTGAACTAAATGGAAAACAGTAGATATCAATCAGGGCCAAATATGTGGCCCTTGCCTATTTTACTTAGGGGGTGCGTTCAACCTGGTCCCAAGAGCACAACATTGGGAAGCTCATAGGAAGACGGGTGCTCCACACTATCTGTTTCAATTAATTATGTAACTTTATACTGAATTTTGTCCAGGTAAGGTGGTGTTTTAAAGGGTGAATTCACAGAGAGGATTGCCACTAAGAGTGCAGTGTGCCAGGGATGTGTACTGATGCTAACAATTGTTTTGCTCTTTTTGCTGTATTGATTATTTAATGGATTGTGAGAATGATATGCCAGTATTGGCAGGCGAAAATGTACCAGACTTATTGTTTACGGACAACAATCACTTGCTGGACAAAACTTCCAGGGGTTTCCAAATGTTATTGGAGAGGTTTAATTTGTTTTGTTCATTGCATTGCTTGGAAATTCGTATTTTAAAAACTACATCTATGACCTTTAACCCGCTGAAGAGGTTTATGGGCACATTTTATATGGATGGTAATGCTTTAGAGAGCGTCCCTGAGTTTGATTATGTTGGGGTTTATACTCTCAGATTCTCATATGTGGTTGGCACAAACTACAAAAAGCTAACTCATTTTGAAACATCACACAGCTGTTAACCTTAGCTTTGCAAACTGTGCATCAACCTAGCCTATATCCCCATCCAATTTATGGAAGTATACAGAAAAGTCATGACTGGAATGCTTGAACTAATCTCAGCCACTGATGATTACCTGGGGCCGCACCTCAGTCTATTGTTATTTTTCACACCATGCCACCTGAGATTAGTCCCAGCTATACTCAAATTAGTCTTGACTCTACCCCAATAACGGCCCAGCCCGAACTGCCAGGCCAAGTCCTCCCTGAACCAGAACACAAGCAAACTAAACTAAGTTATCCCTCATGAGAGCTAATGAGTTGGATATAGCCTGCTTCTAGAGGCACAGGGTGGACAGGACCCACCTCTTGGTATACCAGTCCTATGTAGGTCATCACACTGAAGGATAAGCAGTGATAGATTACATGCCTGAATCAATCTCAGCCAGTGGTTATTTCTTAGATTGCATCTAAATCAGTCCATTGTTATTTTGCACAACATGCTACCCCACTGTGGACCCAGCCAGAGGCAAATCAGTTTTGACCCTGTTCCAACCCAATGCCAGTTCTACCCTTAGTAAGGCTCATCAGTCAGGTATAGTTTGGTTTCAGCGGCACAGTATATACAAGACCCACATCATAGGAGGGCTGGACACTGGTAAGTCACCATTCCTACCTTACCTCCACGGATACCTGCATGGCATGTCACCCCCTCACCCGACTCCCTACACCCCTCTCCATCCTACACAGTGCACCACCCCACTGACCACACCTAAATGTCTACCCCTGCATGCCCTACCCACTGCAAGCACGTCCCTCCCAGCTCTGCATGCACACCCACCAGCAATGCATGGACAGCATGTAGAACTACCAATCCCACAATCCATCACCGTGCACTACCAAAGGTCGGAGGACAACACCAATCCATAGGGAAAGATAGAAATGCGGAATATGTGACAAACAATGACCCTGACATTACACTTACATCCCCACAGGTGCCCTAGCCAATGTCAGCGGCGAGCAGGAGCCACGGCAACCCAGACCTCCACCAGAAGATGCCCTCAGTGATGATAGCAACTCTGGATGTTTTGAGCTGGATGAACTCCCTTGCCCATCTGGAACCACTGGTCAGTTGGCTTCCACATCCCAGAGCCAGTCCACCTCAGGCCCACCCCCCTCTGACTCCAACACCACAGCAGCCACTCAACGTCCCCAGACCCCTATCCCCAGGATACATCGATCAATAGTGTGCGCACCTGTACTGGAACCCGGGTTTTGACACCACAGAGGCAAGACGATGAAGGTCCTGGTGTAAGTGGGAGAGGGCACATTGTTCAGGGGAAACGGGCACAGGTGGCCAGGGACAGTGGGAGGTCAGCTGTGGGCCAGGGGGAGGCCAGACCCAGAGAACCAACTGCCCAGGAGGCACTCACACATGTCCTGGGGGAATACCAACAATCCCGGGACAGGATGGGCCAGGTGATCAGCATCATGCAATGAGAACTAGCGGCTGGAGGCGATACACCACCAGGAGGTCATGCAGCATTTGCACAGACTAAATGCCAAAATGGCCTCCATTGTAGGGGTGCTGGGTGACATGGCCAACACCATGCAGGAGAACAGAGCACACCAGTGGCCCACTTCCACTAGCCAGTCCACTCAACAGCCTTCAACATCTGCTGCAGCTAGTGGACAGGTAGACCTGCCACAAGACCTGCAGGACACCAGCATGACTACCCCTGCAGAAGGTAAATCACCCTGCAAACATTTCCTGCGACCCTGACAGACACCAGAGACTGTTGAAAAGACCAACACCACCACCAAGAAATGAGCCGCTCCAGAATGTCCCCCTTATGTGCCACTGAGTCACCTTGTTCACTTTGGACTGCCATTGCTCCTCTTCCTATGGCCCCATGGACACTAGACCTGTGCTACAAACAAACTGGGTCACTACTATGAGCTTTTCCTCAACCATCACCTCACTCTATTGCACCATCCCTTCATTATTGTTACTTCAAGAAACACCCTTCAACACAACTGGAGTATTGGTGCTTTATCAGACAGTGTGTCTCAGCAGTCTGTAGTCATTACATCAGTACACAGTTGTAACCATACCAACATCTAAAAAAAAGGGAAGGCATAAGTGACAGTCAATTGTAATGCAAAGGTAGTGATTGGAACAACACAGCTGGCACACAGCACTTAACTAAAAAGGAGACTTGAACAGACCAACAGTCTTACCTGAGTGTCATTGGAAGTCCAGCTGATGATATGTGTACTGTTGTCCACATCCTCCTCCTCTTCCTTCTCCTCACCTTCCTCAGTGCCCACTGCTCCCACAGGTGCATTGTCACCCCCTCCTCCTGCAGGTAGAGAACATGGTGTTGGAGGGCCAAATTGTGCAGCATGCAGCAAACCACCACAATCTGGCAGACCTTCTTAGGGGCGTAGCATAGGGATCCCCCTGTTAAATGGAGGCAGCTGAACCTGGCTTTCAGTAGACCAAAACTGCGTTCCACAACCCTCCTGGTATGGCCATGTGCTTCATTGTACCAATTTGTAGCCCCTGTTCTCAGATTCCTAACAGGTGTCAACAACCAGGACAGGTTTGGGTAGCCGGAGTCACCTGGAAGAAGTGAGGGACACACATTAGCCATGTACAATTGCATGGGGTACAACTCCAGTAGGCATACACTGACATACATTGGGTGAAGTCTCAAGCTCACCTATGAGCCACATTCTGTGCCTCTGTAGTCATACCATCTCCTGTGGGACGCTACTATTCCTCAATACATAGGCATCATACACAGATCCAGGAAACCTGGCAGTGACGTAGGAGATGTATAGATCAGCAAAGGACACCATCTGGACATTTTGAATGTGGTAACTCTTCCCATTCCTGTAGACCTGCTCATTTGCCCTCGGAGGAACTAAGGCAATATGGGTCCCGTCAATGGCCCCAATCACAAGTGGTGTATGTCCCATAGCATAGAATCCAGTGGGCAAATCTTCAACCTGGGCGAATGAGATGTAGCTGCTCATGTGTTTGAGCAAGGCAGCCAAAACCCTTCCAAGCACAATCGAGAACATTGGCTGTGACATTCCTGCAGCCAAGCCCACAGTCACCTGGAAAGAACCACTTGCCTAGAAATGGAGTACTGACAGTACCTGCACAACAGGGAGAATTGCTGTAGTGCAACAGATAGCAGGAATCAGATTAGGCTCCAATTGTGCACACAGCTCAGTGATTGTGTCCCTGTCCACACAATAGGTGAGTATGATGTGCTGGTCCACCAGTGTAGCCAAGACCACTAGGGGTCTATACACGGGTGCTTGCCTCCTCAGCCTCATCCTCCGCAGTGGTTGGTATCTAAGTGAACCAAAATTAAAATGTGTTTGACTACAGGACATATGGACACACAACATCACATAAACAGTGCATGTATGTATGTAGGAAACAGGAATTGTATGGGTGTTTACAATGCATGGCATTGACACACACATATATTGGTCCCACATGAGTAATAGCATTGGGAAATGGCAACCACTTGTCCTGTATGCAGGGACAGGTGGAAGTGACCTCACTCTGCTGGTGCTTGATGTCATGGTGGAAGGCGGTCTGCACCGCTGTGGAATTCCTCATTGGCTAACATGGAGCTCTATGCAATGACCAATAATGATCAACGTTGGCGGTGACAGTGTCTACCGCTGTGGATGTGACCTCCATTTCGTATTAACTAATACACTTGATTCCTGACACTCTCTGGATCAACATCTCCACTGCGTGGGTTGCTTTGACCTGTGCCTGGAACCAACGATGGCCTGTGCTACAGGGGAAAGGGCCCCAGCCTTCACATTGGAGGAGCTGGAGAACCTTGTGGATGGGGTCCTACCCCTGTATGGGCAGTTGTATGGGCCTTCTGACCAACAGGTGAGTAAATCATTGGTGCCTTGGATGCAGCATGGCTGCATGTAGATGTATGTGTGTGCTGGCAGTGTGTCATTTGGGGGGTGGTAGCATTCAATGTGTATGCAGAGGTAGGGGTAATGTATGTGCTAAATGTGGGGTCTATGCAGCCTGTAAGCCATTCCTGTTATAGAATGGAGTGTTGAGTTCATGATGTAATTTAGTCTGTGTCTCCTCTGCAGGTCAGTGCCCATCAAAAGAAAGGGTTCTGGCATGCCATCGCCAAAGGACATGTGGACCCTGGGGGTCCACAGACGGCAGAGGACCCACTGTAGGAAACGGTGGGAGGACCTGAGACGCTGGGCCCGGAAGTCCGTGGAGATCCAGCTGGGGACGGCCTCCTAACGAGAGAACAGTGCCCGTCGGAGCCTGACCCCCCTAATGGCCCGCATACTGGTGGTGGCCAATCCTGATTTGGATGGGTGCTTGAGGGCAGCACAGCAGCCACAATGGGGTGAGTAAAGACTGTGCAGTATTTTATTTTTTGTGCCCTGCAATGGTGTTTGGGTGCAAGGTTCAAGTCAGTGGATGCCCTAATATGCTGGTTTAGCTTTTCCAGTGTGGTCTTGCATAGCTATGTAGGGTGGTATGTATATTGGTCTTGGTAAGTAGCTAGCATACCATGGCAGGCAGGGTTTAGTGAGTCCAAGAAGGTGTGCAGTTGGTAGTGTTTGGGTCCTTTACTGCAGTTTTACTCTGGTAGTGTTTTGTCATTCAGGTCCATACTGCACTGTGTAAGTCCCAGTGAGTGAGTGATTGTGATGTGCATACCATATGTGCTATTGTTGCTGTGATTGGCCCTGTGCTCCCTGTGCTCCCTTTCTTTCTCCCCCACCCTCTCTCCTTTTCTCATCTGGTGAAGGTGCAGGGGTACTGGCAAGTGGGGGAGCTGCAGCCCACGAGACCCGGGTGGCTGTTAGCACAGATGCTGAGGGGACCAGTGGTTTGGAGGGTGAGGGGAGCACCATGGGTTAGACAGAAGTGACAACAACAGACTCTGATTTCTCCTCCGATGGAAGCTCCCTGGTGGTGGTGGACTCCTCTGGGACCACACCAGCTACAACATCTTCCACCACCTCTATACCAGGACCTCCCTCCCAGTAGCCCCCCGACCGTGTTGCCCCTGCCAGCTCACTCAGGAGGGTGGGAATCTCCTTCGCCCAGGCATCTCAGGCCCTTCCCCTGTCAGCCCTGCTGCCCTCAGTGAGGTGGCTATTGACCTCCTGAGATCCATCTCTGTAGGGCAGTTAACCATAGTGAGTGCCATCCAGGTGCTGACATCCCAGATGCAGCAATGCAATGCCTTCCTGGAGGGCATTCACTGTGGCCTGGCTGTCCTACAGAGATTGTTTCAGGCTTGGCCTCCTCTCTGACGGCAGCCAGTATCCCTGGTTCTTCCGTCCCCCCTCCAACTACCTGTTCCCAGTCCCAAAGCCCTCTCCCGCAACCCATCCCAAGCACACAATCTGACAGGCATGCACCCAAATCAACAGACAGGACTATCACAGACAAACACAGGCACAACACTTCAGTCCACATGCACATACACAGCTAAACAACACATGTACATATTTCAACAGCCATGGCCTTCACTGTCTCCCCCTCCTCCTCCTCCCTCACAGTCACATTAACACCCACACCTGCAAGCACTGCATCATCAGTTTCAGATCCTGCCACCTGTACAGCCTTGCCCACAGTCACCACAACAGCAGACACGCAGACATGCACCCCACACACCACATGCACAGCCACCACCACCACTGTCACAACCTTATGCAGCACACCCACCTCACTTGGAGACACCACAACATACATCCATACATCCTGTTTGTCCTCTCCCACCCTGTCGGTCCCCCTCCAATTACACATAAACACTCCCACCCAGTCACCCACCAACCATCCCCCTCACACACGCATACTGTCTATGCACCTGCACCTAGGTCCAGCCCACCTACTCCTCCTACATCCACTCCCTCTACCTCCTCTCCCAATCCTCCTCCCACAACCCAACCCCTTGGTCTTATGAAGCTTTTCCTTTCCTGCCTTGACCTTTTCCCTCCCCCCATCCTGCCTGTGAGGGGAAGAGCCCTGCCCCCCAGCCCAGTACCTCCACCTCCCATTTGACTCCTGTCCCTCCCCCTAAGACTATGACTGCCACTAAGGGGCATACGAGTAGCACTTCAGCCCCCGTCCCAAATCCACTCCTCCACCCCCTAAATGGAAGAGTAAAGACCTGCCCCCTCCGACACCCAAGCCCAAGCCCAAGGACCCCCTCCCAAAAAGAAGCCCCTACCACCTCCACCCCTCTTTCCCCTGAGGTGCCTTCCTATTTTTAACAAGATACCCCTGTCCAGTGGAGTGCCGGAGCTGTCAGGAGTCAAGTTGGGTCTTGGGCGTTGCCCTGTGGCTTATAGCTGACATTGGGCTGGCCAATTACCTTTGTATATAGTTGCCTCAGTTGTTTTGGGCGCAGGTCCAGCTAAATACAGAGGTTGGACCTACTGTATATGTCTTCTGGCTTTCTTTACTTCTAGCTTATTTTGCTGTTGATTTAATCTGCAGATTGTTCTGGGTGTGTAGTGTATGTGTATGGTGTGTGTTGTGCATGTGTGTGTGTCACTCTCCCCTCCCTCCCTTGTGTGCTAGGCAGCTGTACTCACTGTTGTCTTCTTCATTGGCGTTCCTGCTCGTGGACTGCCATCGCGTGGTTCAGCCTTGGCAGGACTTTCGGTTTGGGTTCCATGGTGGCCGCAGACTCCTTTGTGTCCCTGGAGGTGAGTGTCTTCTTTTATATGATGTGTTTCCATTAGGCTTTTGGTGGCGGTGGTCCTGCCCCAGAAATGCTGGCGGTCTGCTATGTCATAATATGGTGGGCGGGTCGTTGTCTTCCTCCTACCTGAAGGGGGATACCACCGTGGTCAGTGGACGGACCGCATTGGCGGTTAGGGTGGTACATTGGCTGTCTATGGGCGGGATCACCACCATGGTCATAATTTGGCGGTCTTCACCACCAGCCTGGTGACGGTACTACCACCATCGCCGGCATGTCGGTCAGCAGGCCGCCAATGTCATAACGGGGTCCATAGTGTCTAAAGAATTGTCATGTAAAGCCCCCTTTATTGGTAAAGTTGTATTTTAAGTCACAATTGTAAAAATGACACTTTTAGAAAGTTGGCATTTTCTTGTCCAAACCATTTGGTGTTTGCTGCCTGCATCCTGGGTCACATGATAAGGTATAGCTGGCAGTTGGTCTTTGTCTATTGCTTTCAAGTGGTGAGACAAGAGGGAGATAAGTGTTTGTAGGATGAGCCATCTCTGACTTGATGAGGGGGAGGAGCTGTCACCTACCATACTTGCACATCACAAAGGCTCTGTCTGAGCACATTCACAAAGGGAATTCACTATTCTGCTGTGACTCTAGACAAGCTAGGGCCAGGGCAGGAAGGTAAGAAATTCCAAACACCTCTAGGGCATGTACACCTCCAGAACCTTCTCCTACTTCAAAATGGGTACCAGGTAGAAATAGTGGACCGGCAGACCCAACTCTTTAATACACCTCTTGACCTGTGGAAGACTCAGAAGAACTGCTTTGCTGCTTTGCAAGAAGGACTGCTACTCTGCTGCCCTGCTACCTGAAGAAAGGTCTGGACCTGCTTCTTGATTCCAGGACCACCAGAGTGACTCCAAGGGCTAGTTGGCTGGCCTCATGAACAGAGCCTCAGGGACAGAAAAAGTATAAAACCACAACAAAATCCCTCTTAACCTATATTCATCTTACAATGGAAACAAATCCAAGAGGTAAGACCCATAAAACAAACTTATACTTATTATTATTATTTTTTTTTTTTTTTTTCCAAACTACAAAAAATTTCATCTCGTGTTTATCTTATTTTTTTCATATTTTTTCAAGACATATTTTCCATAAACAAGTTAGTCACAAAAAAGCCCTGAATATATAATTCCTATATAAGATACAAAAACATGTACAGGGAATCGTGCAGTATAATAAAAATCTCCTAAAATATCTCAGCCCTACTCATACCAACCTCACTCATGCTTCAAACCACCCAGTCCAACACTGCCTGTACATGAGTACAACTGAGTCTACTTTTTTTCCATCTTCTGTTGTAGTGTCCAAATTTGGGTTTGTCTGTATAAATTGTCAACGCATGTTTCAGTGGGTTTAGATGCTTAAAACCACCTTCTTCAGGACCCAGTATATAGATAAATACTTTTCTATCCAACCAGTAAGACAAGCGGGGACATCTCTAAAAAAAACTGTAAAAATACTTCCGTCATAACCATATTTGTTTGGTGAACATAGGTTCCACATTATGATCATTATTGCTCTAGACCTTACCTTCATCATGGGCCCTAAAAGGAAAGCAAAAAAAAAATGTGTCAAGTACTTAGCACTGTGGCCCAATGTGTTCAAGCCAACTGAGCCAAAACCTTCACCATCTACACAAGCACCCGTGAGCGAATCCGTGCAGACATTCCATGTCCATATATACCATAAGCTCCAACCATCTTGAACCAACCACCTGGATTCAGCCTGCTGTGTGTCTTGCCCTCCAAGTGGTGCCACCCTAGTCCTGGACCTGGGAAGTGGGCCTGAAGGTGCTTTGCCAGCCGAGCTGTGGCCATGTGGGCAGAATTGACGCAGAGTGCTGTATATTCTTACATCTCTGCCTCAGAACCACCGCTGCTCAATACATCCCAGGCGTAGGATTTCGCATCGCAGTTCGCATTCTCCTCGGAACTGCCACTGCACAATGTATCCTCGACGCACACCTTCTCATTGCAAACCCTTCATCACCAGCATCCTCGACGACAACGCAGGACTCCTCATCACAGTTGCTTAGATTCTTTGGGTCTGCCAGTGCGCAAGGCATCTTTGACGTAGGACTTTGCACTGCCAGCCCCTTGTCGACTACATCCTTGATGATGATGCCGGACCTCAATACACCACCTCACAGCCTTGTAGCCCCATGGAAACTCCATAGTGTGATGCATCCTTGAGGGGATCACGCAATGTTCCTCAACCCGTATTTAAGGTACTTTATTCAGAGCTCCTAACCTGGTCCCTACATCCGGCCCATGCTCTATTGTGGTCAGAATAAACTTGTGACTTTATCCCAGTCCGGCACAACCAGATAACTACAGTTGCAGCTTTGTGCTTTTAACATACAACAGTGCTTTAAGAGGAATCAATAAAGAGTAAATTCAAAAACAAAATTAAAAATGAATCAAACAGATATTACACAGTAAGTGAGTTTACATATGCTCTATTTTGAATAGGCCTGGATGGAGTTTGCATAGTTGTGCTACACGGAACTCCACAAAGTGGCAAAAAATATCTGTTGCACTAGGTGGAGTTCCGCTAGTGGGCGGAGTTTCTTGCCACTCCCATTTGCGTGATGCTTAACGTCACTGGCAACGTGAAGTACGTCCTGACCTTGGAATTCTCGCTAGAACGGCACCACACAGTTCGCATGGGCACAGCCATCTTGTTATTTTTTCTTGTTATGGTGCTGAGGCCTAGTTATATCATCTCTATATCTCTCCCATTCCCCACTTTTAAAACCTATGTTCCCCTAGTTTATTTTTATTATATTACCTTTTCTCTTTCTCTTTTTATACTTTAACTTTTCTCCTGATTATCGTGTGTTTTTTTGCAACTTTTATACTTTTTAATTTTTTTGCTTTATTTCCCCCCTTCTTTCTAATCCTTCCTTATCTCTCCCCCACATCATGTCCCCAGTGCCATGGCAAGGCCCCCAACTGCAAGCGCCAGCCGCATTCCTTGCTGGTGGCATGATGGGGTGCAGCCACCCCATTACTTCCGAGGTGGAGGTGGCTGTCTTAGTGTTCTACGTGCAGCGCCACCTCCCCTCCACCTTGGCAGCTGGTAGCAGGCCCAGGTCTGGGTACTTCCTCTGGGAGTGTCAGCAAAGCTGGATGAGGATGTGCTGGGCTGTGCGCTGCAGCTCTGGGGTCCGGCCCACCCAGCAACAGCTGATGCACCTGTAGGGCGACATCGTAGATCGGGAGATGGACCTGCTTGACCTGCTAGGCATCGAGGTTGCCAGGTTTGGTGAGAAATAATTAATTATTAGTTGTATTCTATGCTAATAGTTTTTTCCCAAATAGCAAGCATGCTACCCACATGCAGGTAAGTTAACTTTATGTTAAAAATATAATATTATGTGATCATCATCGAGACAGGTGCTCAGCACTACCTAATTGTACTTGTTTGGCGCTTGCATGGGCTGATTAAGAAGTAATGCAGAGACTCCTCCTGTGCCCTGTCTAAGATAGTCATTGTTAATATTAGTATTAGTGAGTTTGCAGGTTCTCTCATTTCTCTGTGCCTTTATTTTATTATTTGTAGCTTGTACAACAGTGCCAACTGCCAAGCAATTTCCCAGTGATGTGTAGTAGTTTTGTATGCATCCAATCTAAGCAGTGAGTGATTCAGAATGAGATGAGAACTGTAGAAATCATTCATTGAAATTTATTAGTAATTACAAAAAGTAGTTTAGGAAATTTGGAATGGGGTTAAGAAATTTGGAATAGGATGGTCCAAGTTACTAGTATTATTAATATTATACAGGTGCTCTGAACCTCTGATATAGAAATGTTACTGTGTTTGCCTTTTCCTTAAAAAAAATATTCTTGGAGAGATTATTTATTAACAGTAACACTAATCTTTTTTATTTCTTTCTTACATCATCCAGCGTCAAGGGGCAGGAGGAGGGCTGAAGGTGACCCCTCCACAAGTGCCGGGTCAGATGGCTATGCTGGCCCCAGTAAGTCCTCCTGTTATTGTTAATATTAATATTTATTTATTTCACTAGCTTTTACCACTACACACTTAGAATTATTTTCTCCCTTTTACTGTGCATGTCTTCTAATTGTTTTCCAACTCCACTTTGATTTATCTGTTTTGTAAATTCTTCTTATCCCTGCATTATCCTATTTACTTATTTTTTATATTTCAAGTTTCTTTACTTCAAACTCTCTGGCTGTATTGGTCTGTCTGTAGTTTCCTTTCTTCTGCTTTGTCAGTGGCCTTTCCCTCCCCCTTATGTATCTTATCTTGTGGAATGGTGGTAAGGCTCAGAGAACACATGTACTGAAGATTGCATGCCCATGTAAGTTATTCCACACATGTTTCGTGAGAAAGCTTTCTGTTTCTTTCTGCAGCGCAAACATTAAAACAAAGGAAATAAATTGTTTTTGATCAAGGCCATGTAATTGTTTGTTCACTCCAATGTTGTGTATGTATTATTAGTATACTGGCAGTTTATGACCGTGCACCATGGTTGGAAGCATGAGGAGGATGGCTCCATTGCATTAGCCAACCAAGACCATGGGCCTCATTATGAGTTTGGTGGGCAGCAGAGGACACACACCAAACTCATACTGCCACCAGACCCCCATTGCAGTCTAAACCCCACCGGCCCTATTTTGAGTTTCCCGCTGCGCCATAACACTGCAGCCGGCACTTAATCGAACCGGCTGCAATGTGGTGGTGCAGCTGGTGCAGCAGCACCTGTCGCGCATTGCAGTGCTCGTAATTTGGGCAGCCTGGTGGGTGTCGTCGGTCAGACCGTGGCGGAGCTGCCACGGTCCTCATAGGGAGGTCAGACTGCCCTGTCTGCGGCAGTCTGACTGCCATCATGAATGTGGTGGTCTTGAGGCTACCACACTCATGATGAAGGCCAAAATGTCCTTCATTGACAAATTTGTGCACCCTTTTATTTCTCTTGAAAAAGTCAGATACATCAATAGCTAGTTCTGCCCCTCCAGTACCAAAATATTTTTGCAGATAGGGGTGGAGTCTCTGGGCGGCAGTGGCAGGCGGTGGCAAGTCCAATTGCTTGCTTATTGACAATTAGTAATATAGTCACTACTATACTAAGGGTATACTAGTGTTGTTGTTCAATCGCTTGTCAACACCCTGCTTTAACAGATGCAGAGGAAGTTAAATATTAAATACCTCTATCTGCAACTCAACAGACTTAGGTTCATAAAATGAACTTGAACTGTAATGTGTTTTGAATATTTGAAAGAAGGATGGAAGTAGAATGGATTGGTGAAGTATAATGTGAGTGGAAGGATGTGTGTGTGGATGAAAGGGTGCATAATAATCATATAGGTGAGTGATGAGGAGGATGATAGGATACATGGGTGGGTGAAGGATGGATGAAAGGGTATAGGGGTGAAAGGATGCCAGCCCAGGTGGGTGAAATGGTATGAGTGAAAGGATTCCATGCCTGGATGGGTGAAGGGACTCCTCTGTTGGTTTAGCTCTCTTGGATGGGTGAATGGGCGAAAGGATGCACTGGTGTTACTGGGTAAATGGATGTTGGTGAAAGATTAGGAGAGTGCCATGTTTGGAATTTGGCCTTTCACCAGTGCCACCCATGGTGACATAACAGCTGCTTGGTTCAATTTGGCAGAATTGGCACTGCAATGTTGGCTGTACAATGTGTGCCTGTCTTAAGTTAAGTTAATGTGTCAAACACTTTTCAATGAATGGCAATGCATAAACAAGGTATATTCCCCGTTCCTCCCAGTGCCCACGGTGTCAGTCACTTCCTATTACTTCATTCCTTTAATCTTTCTTAAGTTCTGTCCCAGACTTCTGAATACTTTGAAAAGTTCTATCTTTGCTTGCACTACATATTTCAAGCCAAGTGATAAATATAATTCATAATGGCTTACATAATAGATTTACTTTTGTTCTAGTTTTATCCCTTTCAACATTTGTCCACTAGAGTGAGTCACGCTACTAGCCAAACCTTAGGAATATGATGATGAGGTATTGATTGATCAGTAAAGTGTGTTCTCTTCTTTCTCATCCTAATCCCCTCAGCTTTACCCTGCAGTTGAGTACGTTAAGAAGATTCCTTTACTTACTGCAAAGCAAATGTATTGTTTTGGAAAAAAGTAGTTATTACAAAGTGTGGTGGAGGACAGGCATGAGGACAGTGAGTAAAGTGATCCATAAGTAAGTGCCTTGATTTTCGTGAATGGGATAGCCTGTGATGAAGTCTATATCACATTCCTTAATCCTCTCCCTGTACTGCAGTGCATCGCTTTTCCCACCGCCTATCTTAGGCAGACAGGATGTCTGCATGGTTGATTATTTTATACTATGTGGAGTATTTAATTCTTAGTATTCATCAGCCTTGTAGTCCATGTACAAAGAAGAACAGAGCCATTGGAATAAAATAATTTTCTAGTTAAGCTGCCCCAGCTGCAGACAGTAACGAGTACGACTAGGGTGCCAGCTGAGCTAGCAATGCCACCATTCATTTAGCACAACAGGAGAGAGAAGAATACTTCAACGCAATAGTGCATATTATGGCTGTGACAGTTATCAACTTAAAATGGAATGGTCTGAGGTGACCACCAAATGTACTGCTGCTGTGCCATTACACTATATGATTTTAGATGTGTTTTGCTCAGAGCACTGTTTACAATTTCTCTTTTTTCTTTCTTGATATAGCTATTCCTGCTGGTCCACCATCACGACAGGAAATAGCAGCCCACCTGCGTTGGATGAAGCTGGAGACCATACAGGCTGAGTACCAGCGGCTGATGGTTCTCAAGGAAGAGAAGGAGGAGGCAGCAGTCGCTGCCAGTACTCAGGACCCCAGTGCCTCCAGCCCAGCCATACCCATGCCACAATGCCAAGGCAGCCACCTGCCGTCACATCAATCCCTGCTGCCCCCCCCCTCGGACCGTGTTCCAATGCCGTATCCTTAGGGGGATGGCGCTGTTTGAGACCCATCAGGCACGTATGGAAGGGCACCTCAGAAGAATCCCGGCCCTCCTTTAATCAACTGCCCTCCTCTGCCCCTTTTTTAACCTTTTATTTTGGTGGGTGGGACTTGTTGTGGGTAGAGAGGATGGGAAAGGGATTTTGGGGGACTTTTTTTTTTTTTTTTATTCACCATGGACAGTTTTTTTTGTAATATTGGTTGGGGAAAGGGAGATTTGTTTAGGGGTAGGGTTGGGCCAGGTGTGGGCCTTTATGCAGCGTAATTATTAAATCTGCTGATAGTGTATTCCTTTTAGCTCAGAATATTTTACAAATCTGCTGACAATGTATAACAATTATGTATGCAGTTAGGCATGGATAACCTTGTCCTAATACTCTTCTAGTCTCTGCAGTGCATTCAGCAAAATTGGACCCATAGGAGTGGGGTGGAGAGATTTGCCATTGCCAATTATATTGCCTAAACTAAAAGTACAACAATGCTCCATGATTCTTTTACCTGAATGGGTGTAGTGAGGCTGCATGGTTTCTCAAGGTACCATGGTGGTGTAGTATTAGCATGCTAGCGCACTAACAGTGAAGGCATCGTAAGTGACTAGGTCACACTCCACGTAGGTGAACTCTGTGAGAAAGTAGCCTCTTTCTAGCATGGTTACCCGCAATTTTGGCCTGTTTGTCAGTGTGTTTTGACTGTGTCACTAGGATCCTGCTAGTCAGGACCCCAGTGATTATGGTTTGTGGCCTACTTGTCAGTCTGCTTCACTGTATTTGTCATTGTGCTTAACTGTGTCACTGGAGTCCTGCTAACCAGAGCTCCTGTGCTCATGCTCTCTCTGGTTCCAAATGTGTACTTACATACTGGTAACCCAGTATTTCACTCCAGATTGGTATACAGGCCCCCCCCCCCCTTATAAGCCCCTAGTATATGGTACCTAGGTACCCAGGGCATTAGGGTTCCAGGAGATCCTTATGGGCTGAAGCATTTCTTTTGTAAACCATAAGGAACTCATACCAACACTTCTTCAGGCCTGCCATTGCAGCCTGAGTGAAATAGTGTAAGCACTATTTCACACCCATTTTCACTGCACCAGGTCACTTATAAGTCACCTATATATCTAACCTTTAGACCCTGAAGACTAGGTGCATAATGCCTGTGTGTGAGTGCACCCCTGCACTAGCAGAGGTGCCCCCACATTGTCCAGGACCATTTTCCCAGGCTTCGTGAGTGCAGGGACGCCATTATAAGTGTGCACTACATATAGGCCAATACCTATATGTAGCTTTACAACTGTAACCCTGAATATGGCCATGTAAGGTGTCTAACAACTGGGAATTGTGCCCCAATATTGGTTTCACAATCCCATGCACTCTGGGGGCTTCACCATGGAGCCCCAGTACTGCCATAGCAGCCTTCTAAGGTTTCCACTGCAGCCCTAGCTGCTGCCGCCTCACAGACAAGCTTCTGCCCTCCTGGGGCTTGAGCAGCTGAATCCCAGGAAGGCAAAACAATGCATTTACTTTAGGAGAGGAGTGTCACACCCTCTTCCTTTGGAAATAGGTGTTACATGCATGGGAGAGGTATCCTCCCAGAGCCTCAGGAAAAGCTTTGAACGGAACACATGGTGACCTCCTTGCATAATCCAATCTACTCCAGTTCAGGGACCCCTAGTCCCTGCTCTGGCGTGAAACTGGACAAAAGAAAGGGAGTGACCACTCCCCTGTCCATCACCACCCATGGGGTGGTGCCCAGAGCTCCTCCTAAGGGTTCTGCCTTCTTGTTTTCAGGATGGTCAGGGAACTCTGGGAGCCTCTGAGTGGCCAGTGCCAGCAGGTGACATCAGAGACCCCTCCTGATTGGTGCTTACCTGGTTAGGTGACCAATCCCCCTCTCAGGGCTATTTAGGGTCTCTTCTCTGGGCGTTTCTTCCGATTCCGATTGCAAGACTCCAGCAGGAATCCTCTGCATCCTTTACTTCATCTTCTAGCGATGGATCAACCGCTGATGGCTCCAGGAACTCTACAAAGCTGCAACAAAGAATCTAAGACGGCTTCTGCAGCATTGTGACTTCAGCTCCTGCCAGCAACTGCAACAGTTTCCAGGTTGTGCACGCTTTGAGGACGGCCTGTCTTCCGCCTGCACAAGAAGAACCAAAGGAATCTCCTGTGGAGTGACGGAGTCACTTCCCTGCTTCAGTAGGCACCTCTCTGCAATGATGATGTTTGCTTGGGTCCTCTTTCCCGACGACGGGCATGGATCCAGCAACATGGGTGGTGGACTAAAGTGACTCAGACAGTCCCAATGTCCAGCTGTCCAATTTTGGTGGAGGTAAGAGTTTGCCTCTCCACGCAAGACAGTACTCCCATGCACCGTGAGACTTGCAGCTACCAAGGCTTGTGTGCCACCTTCCAAGAAGTGCTTCATGCACAGCACTGCTTAGGCCCCCAGTACTCTGTCCAGTGACACACAGCTTCCTGAGTGGTTCTCTGGCGGCATGGAAATCCTTTGCATTGTGCTGTGTGGGCCTCCATTCACACCATCTTTGTCCCCATGCTTTGGTGCTCCTGTGCATGCTGCCTGGTCTTCTGAGGGCTCTCTGAGTTGCTAAGAGCCCCCTCTGAGTCGACTTGGTCCTTCCTGGGCACGGCCAGCGCCATTTTTCACAAACCATGAGTTTTGCGTTTACCAATGTTTGTTAGTGGAATCCCGCAACGCAAACCAGACTGCATTCACATCCACCCGGCATGGGACATCTTCTGCACTAACCAGAAACCTTCATCTATCTTCTTTGGTGCAATACTGACTTTGTCTTCTCCTTTTGCACCTTCATCCAGGTAAGCAGGGGCTCCTGTTCTCCCTGGACTCTTCAGTGCTTCTTGGACTTGGTCCCTCTTCCACAGGTCTTCAGGTCCCGGAATCCATTGTTGGTGTCTTGCAGTCTCTTCTGGTTCTTGCACTGTCTTCTACCACAACTTCTAGTGTGTTTTAGGAAATTGCTGTATTTTACTCCTGCTTTCCTGGGCTCTAGGTTGGGGTATTTTACTTACCTTTGGTGTTTTCTCACGCTCCCAGTGCCCCTCTACACACTACACTTGCCTAGGTGGGAAACCAAATTTCGCATTCCACTATTTTAGTGTATGGTTTGTGTTCCCCCTGGGCCCATAGCAACCTATGGTGATTTTCATTATTTACACTATTTCCTGAATGTTTACTTACCTATTTTTGGTTACTAGTGTATATATTGAGTAATTTACTTACCTCCTAAGGGAGTGTAGGCCCCAAAGTATTTTTGGACTTATGTCACTAAAATAATGTGCCTTTATTTTTGGTAACACTGAGTATTGTCTTTCATGTGTGTGAGTACTGAGTGACTACAGTGGTATTGCAAGAGCTTTGCATGTCTCCTAGTTCAACCTTGGCTGCTCTGCCTACATCTACCTCTAGATAGCCTGTCTTCTAGACACTGACTACATTTCACTAATAAGGGATCACTGGACCTGGTATATGGTGTAAGTACCTGTGGTACCACTACAGACCAGGCCAGCCTCCTACAAACTCAAATGAAAATCATCCAAACTGAGTTGAGGTTGCTTCTGCCACATCCACCCCGCCAAGTGTGATTAATCATTGGTGTAAATTATTAATTACCACCTCAATAATTCACACAGTGCAGTGGAAGAGAGTTAGGGATTTCACGAATGGATGGGAAAGGGATTTTGGTAATGTTGTGACAAAAAGACAAACATTACACAAACACAATATTTATCTGGGAAAAGAATGATCAGCAGCCTGTTGTTGGAGGAATAGAAAAAACATGAATATGTATGACTCAGAAATATATTTTTTACATTCTGTTAGCCCCAGTGAAACCGAAGCTGTATATACCTAAAAATGTTTGGTCACCGACGTTTGCAACATAGAACCTAAAATGAATCTTGGGGTGAAGCTAACACACACAGTTGTAAAAAAGACAATGTGGAAAGAAAAATTATACTAGTCTGTCTTGCCAAATTGGGTGATACACCTGCAATCTTCTCGGATTGGCTGATCAATCATCTTGGGTGCTTGCCTGAAGTGGTCTGATAAGGTAATCATGAGTGTTTTGGCGCAGGAGAAGAGAAGGTCTGCAGTTTGTAAAACAGAAATAATTATAATGATATTGTAGAATCAAGAAGGATAGAAATGGAAGGTAAGCTTTACGAGGAGTAATGAACCAAGAAGACTCAGAGGTGGCAGAGCAAGAGAAAGAGCAAAGACATTTGTGATCATTCACTTTATGACTGACGTGCAATTAAGTGAAAGCAATTACACCAACATGTATCGGGATGATCAATCTCGCAACTTTCATGATCATTATAAATAACATTTATCCTAGAGCACGTGCATAATGTGACATTATCACCCATCACGTCGGCTTCCTCCAGTTTCCTACAACAGGCCCTCCACTCAACCACCACATAGATTCAAGCTTGGGCGAACCAGCAGATACACCCAGAAGCATTGCATTTGCCAAACCAAGTCATTGATTCATCTCTCACCACCAGTTCACAGAATAGTTTAGGCCTCTTAGACTCAACCTCACATCATCCATGTTGATTTCCATGAAGTTGATAACTTCCTTCTTCTGGCAGTTGTTTAAGCTGTCAAACCACGCTCTGATTCCTTCCATCATCCTGTAGGCTCTGTTTAAAATTAATATGTCCAACTCCATACCAACTGCTCCTGAGAGTCATATTCTCCCGATCCAATTGAGATACAGCGACCTGTAGCACATAGCTGTGTTTCACAACAAGAGAAACAATGAGTATTTTCTTTTCTGGACTAGAATTTAGTTTTTTAGCTAAATGGACCGGTTGGGTCTTCTTTGAAAAACATGAACCAGAAAACAAAGCTCCAGAAAAGAAAGGAGAGTGAAAACGCCAGCAAACACATTTCGCTAAGTGTCAAAGGGGAAGGGAAAGAAAGACCTTTGGGAAATAAAATTATCACACAATCTTATTATGCCACCAACATTGTAAATCGATCACAACACAAACACAAGCCAGAGTAATAATATAGGTAAATAATATAAATTAAACACCCACTCTCACTGTCTGCCACCACTATAGAAGTGGCACATGAAGCATCTCAACATTGAAACAAGTATTCCTCATATCAATCGTTGAGGCATATAGCATTACTACTTACCTGTTCCAGTCAAGCATAGTGGCATGTTGCTGACCCTCTTCGATTCAAGAAATGAAACAAACATTGGCCAGTAAATTGTAAATCAAATATCTGGGGCAGTCCTGCTACGGGACAAAAGAAAGGATAGGCACAGAAAGGGGGCAGGCTCTCTCTCTTAAATCTCTTTGAAGTGATTATGTGGCGCTTGCAGGCTTCTTCAATGCACACTGGTCCAACTACAATTCGGCTATACATGTGCCTGAAACAGTTGCAGTTCGTTGGTCATTTAGAGAGAAACAAGCAACATAAAATAATAAGGTTCCTCCAGCCAGCAATTTTTTTTTCTCAAAGCAGTTCATAGTAGAAAGTAGAAAGTTCATTGGTGCCCCAGGTCTAGTTAGGGAACCAGAGTTCGTCCTCATACTCAGGTGGTTCACCCAGAAGTTGGTCAGCTAACACACTACTATGACCTGAGTCCGAGTAATCATGACCCTCATCCACCTCCTGTTGTACATCAGGTATGCTGTAATTTGGTGGTATAACATGCTGATTCATTTTTATCATGTTCAATCTCTCAACATTTTGGGGAGAGAGACTAGTCCTTCTCACTGTCAGCATTGTAACAGCTGCACTGAACAAATGCTCAGCAGACACAGTGGCTACAGGGTAAGCCAGATACTTTATTGTCAGCCTTCTGAGCACTGTCCATTGACGCCTCTTTCCATACCAATACACCAATGGGATTTGATCCAGACAGACCTCTGCTGGGTTTTCCAGGTAGGCATGGGCCATCCTCTCAGTAGTCATTAGTTCTCCAACCTTGCTTCAGCTCTTTTGCTTCCGCCTCTGCAGTGGGCTTAAGCCCTGCCCTTAGAAACCAATCAAATGAAGATTTTGGGGCTGCTGTTACTCTTCCTGTTATTGTTGCTATAGTGATTTTGGCTGCTGTAAGCCAACAGCACTGACCGCAAGCTCTATGGAAGTTGTAGGCTGTACCCCAGAACTTCTGCCCATGAGTGGGCCTCTAATTTCCAGCAGTTCTTTTTCTAGGTCTCTGGCTTGCACAGCAATCCATGTCTATTAGTTTGAAACATCCCCATCTGAAAAATGAATGAAAGTGGCCAATAATTGTTTGTACCGTTGGTCAAATATTGTGTCACAGACGTGAAGTTTGGATGACACAATGGTGGTCATTCTGACCTCGGCGGTAAAAGGCGCCTACCGCCGGTCAGAAATCCTCCATAATCCCGCCGCGGTCGCGGAAACCTGCCACGGTCATTCTGACCCGCAGAAGGCAAACCTCCGAAAATCCGACCGCCACAACAGACCGCCAGACCAGCGGTCGGGGGAAAGGTGGAGGTGACCAAACCTCCACCGCCACGCCAACAGAAATACGCCCATGCCATTACGACCCACGAATCCACGCGGCGGTCATTCAAACGCGGTATTCCATTGGCGGGACACACCGGCGCGGTCAGAATACACACAAACGAACAAAACTCACCCACATTGGACGATTTGAATCCCACACACCTGATACACATACACACACCACTCCCACACACACAATACAATATAAAACACCCACCCACATCACCCACAAACCCCTACGCTTAAAAATTCGTAAAGAAGACAAGAGCGAGACACCAGCATCCAAAACATAACAGCCACAGCCACTCAACACCATCACCCACACACTATCCACACACAAAACAACACACACCACCACACTCAACTCACTTAAATACACATACTCCACCCCACACATCATACACACCACCCCATGGCACCCCAAAGACAACCCGCTTCACAGACGAAGAACTCAGGGTTATGGTGGAGGAAATCGTTCGTGTAGAGCCCCAGCTGTTCGGCACACAGATACAATACACCAGCATTGCCCGGAGGACGGAGCTATGGCAGAGGATTGTCGACAGGGTGAACGCAGTGGGACAGCACCCCAGAAATCGGGAAGACATCAGGAAGCGATGGAACGACCTACGGGGGAAGGTGCGTTCCATGGTATCCAGGCACAACATCGCCGTGCAGAAGACTGGCGGAGGACCCCCACCTCAACCCCCACAATTCACATCATGGGAGGAGGAAGTCTTGAACATCCTGCATCCTGACGGCCTCGCAGGAGTCGGCGGAGGAATGGATACTGGTAAGTTGAAGCTTCAATACTGCTTCCCCCCCACCTGCATGCCAAATCAGACCCCAACCCTCACCCCCATCCTCGAACCCCACCCTCACCCCCACCCCCATCCTCACCCCCACCCTCACCCCCACCACCATCCTCACCCCCACCCCCAGCACACCTATTCCCCGCCAATGTCTCACCATCACAACCCACACATTCCAAAACCTAGGCCTGCATGCGTCCACTAAGCATGGACACCCATCACCAAAGCATGCCCAATGCATATACACATCCCCCCCACAAGCCACCCTCACCAAAGCCCCCACACACGAATGCCAGCACTTGGGGACACGGGAACCCACAGATACACCCATATGCCACACATTGAAACTATAACCATACCTCTATACCCCTGCAGGACCCGACCGTCAACACACCGCGGCGGAGGGGCCAGAATTATCCCCACCCCCCACCCAAGAGGCCGTCAGCGATGACAGCAGCTCTGTCGATCTGGACACCGATGACCAGCCCGGACCATCGGGGACCTCTGGACAGTCGGTTCCCCTCACACAGGCACAGGCCACTATAGACCCTAACCCCTCTGGGAACACCAGCACAGCTCCCACCCAGCGGGCCCATGCCTCTGTCTCCAGGGCGCGTCAATCTGCGGTGTGTCTACCACTACAGGGCACCCAGGATAACCCACCACCCCAACAACAACAGGGACCTGGGGGCAGTGGTAGTGGGCACACCGGCCAGGGGGCAGAGGCCCAGGGAAACAGGGCAACTCGGCGGGCAGCTGTGCGACAGGGGGGGGAGGAGAGGCCCAGGGAACCCACTCTCCACGAGGTCCTCACCACCATCATGGGAGCATACAACCGCTCCCAGGAGACGATGGCGACGGTACTGGCCCGGTTCCAGGAGATCCAGGTGCTGCAGGAGGAACACTATCGGGGGTACAGGGAGGACATCAGAGCCATCAACACCACCCTGGTTACCATGGTAGGGCTGCTGCAGGACCTCGTAAACAGCAGGGCGGACACTGAACAACACCCAAGGGCCCCTGCCACTAGCCTGGACCAAGAACAGCCATCCACCTCCGCCGGCGCTAGTGGACAGGAGGCCCCCGCACAGCAGCAGCCCACCAGACCCCCACCTCCTGCAGGAGAAGAACCACCTGCAAGAGGGCCCTGAGATCTCGCAAGACAGAGTAGGATGTCAAGACCCCCGCCAGCAATGGATACCACCTGATGTCATCCCACTGTCCCACATTGTCACCCTGTCCATCCTCGAACTGCCCATGCTCCATCTCTCCACAGGCCTCTGGACAATGCACCTGTGTGACTGTTACTCTGGACTCTGCCATGGACATTCCTTCACCATAGCCCCCACCCACTTGAAACCACCCATCCCATTTTGAGCACTTCAATAAACACCTATTTTGCACCAAAATATCAGGAGTCTGGCTGTGATTTCAATAGATTGTAATTGACATGACAGTGCAAATATGTCCTTGTACATGGTGAAGTCAACAAACAGCTGCCACAAAGCTGTAGTCCATGGGGAAACGAAGCACAGGACTCGTAGTGGGGACCCCAGATCTGAAATAGGGAGGGAAAAGCCAAAACTCAGTCATCATACACTGGGGCAAATAGACAGGCAGCAGAGATGCTGCAGAGTAGTTAACATTTACTAAATTATCTTTGAAATGTTACCTGTGTCCTATTGGAAGTACTGTTCAATGATTCTGTCCCTGTTGTCTGTTTCAGCCCCGTCGTCTTCCTCCTCGTCACTCTCCTCAGGTTCCACCGCTGCCACAACACCACCGTCTCGACCATCCTCCTGCAGGAAAGGCACCTGGCGGCGCAAAGCCAGGTTGTGAAGCATGCAGCAGGCCACGATGATGTGACACACCTTCTTAGGTGAGTACATTAGGGATCCACCGGTCATATGCAGGCAGCGAAACCTGGCCTTTAGGAGGCCAAAGGTGCGTTCGATCACCCTCCTAGTACGCCCATGGGCCTCATTGTACCGTTCCTCTGCCCTGGTCCGGGGATTCCTTACTGGGGTCAGTAGCCACGACAGGTTGGGGTACCCAGAGTCCCCCACTAGCCATACACGGTGTCTCTGTAGCTGTTCCATCACGTAAGGGATGCTGCTATTCCTGAGGATGTAGGCGTCATGCACTGACCCTGGGAATTTGGCATTTACATGCGAGATGTACTGGTCAGCCAAACACACCACCTGGATGTTCATTGAATGGTAACTTTTTCTGTTCCTGTACACCTGCTCCCTGTCTCTTGGGGGAACCAAAGCCACATGGGTCCCATCAATGGCACCAATTACGTTGGGAATATGTCCAAGGGCGTAGAAATCACCCTTCACTGTAGCCAATTCGCCCACCTCAGGGAAAATGATGTAGTTCCTCACGGATTTCATCAGGGCAGACAACACTCTGGATAACACCTTTGAAAACATGGGCTGAGACATCCGGGAAGCAATTCCCACGGTTGTCTGAAATGACCCACTTGCCAAGAAATGTAGTACTGACATGACCTGCACCAGAGGGGGAATCCCTGTGGGTTGGCGGATGGGGGACATCAGGTCGGGCTCCAGCTGGGCACACAGTTCATGGATAGTGGCACGGTTAAGACGGTAGGTCAGGATAATGTGGCGTTCTTCCATTGTCGACAGGTCCACCAGCGGTCGGTACACGGGAGGATTCATCCGTCTCCTCGCCCAACCCAGCGGACGGTGCCTAGGAAGGACAACATGGAGCACACAGTCAGGCAACCCACAGGTACGTACTCACAGCTAGCACAGTATACGATTCTCTATGCAGTGAATGGCGTGTCTGAGTGGCTATGCAAGGCCTAGGCCTGTGTGACGCAGTTGAAATTGAGCCATGTGGGCCCTGGAAATGGCGGCTGCCTGACCTGTGAAGTGTGACAATGGGATGTGAGGTCAATGCGCTGGCGTGGCACACCGCGGCGGGCGGCGGGCGAAGACCGCAGCGCGAAGCCGCATTGGTTAACATTGAAGCCTATGGGTTTCAGGAGCCAATGGCGAAGGGCGCCGGCGGTGGCGGGACGCACCGCCGCGGTACGCACCGCCGCGGACGTGACCGCCATTTTCTATCTACTTATCCACTTGCGACTTGAACTTTCACAGGAGAGGACCTATACTGCAAGTGTTGCTGTGACCTCGGTCTGGAAGGGACAATGGCTGCTGCGACTGGGGAAAGGGCCCCTGCCTTCACTGGAGAGGAGTTGGAGGAACTTGTGGATGGGGTCCTCCCCCAGTATGCGCTACTCTACGGTCCTCCAGACCAACAAGTGAGTTTAATTCAATCTGGATTTGGGGCCACTGGCTGGCTTGGGGGCCTGGCGGGGATGGGGGGCATGTTGGGGCTGGCGGGGGGCCTGGCGGGGGGCCTGGCGGGGATGGGGGGCATGTTGGGCCTGGCGGGGGGCCTGGCGGGGATGGGGGGCATGTTGGGCATGGCGGGGGGCCTGGCGGGGATGGGGGGCATGTTGGGCCTGGCGGGGGGCCTGGCGGGGATGGGGGGCATGTTGGGCATGTTGGGCATGGCGGGGGGCCTGGCGGGGGGCCTGGCGGGGATGGGGGGCATGTTGGGCATGGCGGGGGGCCTGGCGGGGGGCCTGGCGGGGATGGGGGGCATGTTGGGCCTGGCGGGGGGCCTGGCGGGGATGGGGGGCATGTTGGGCATGGCGGGGGGCCTGGCGGGGATGGGGGGCATGTTGGGCATGGCGGGGGGCCTGGCGGGGATGGGGGGCATGTTGGGCCTGGCGGGGGGCCTGGCGGGGATGGGGGGCATGTTGGGCATGGCGGGGGGCCTGGCGGGGGGCCTGGCGGGGATGGGGGCGTTGGGCCACTGGAAAGGAAAATGCTGAGTAACTTGAACGTGGTATTTCTCCCTCCCTGTACGTGTCACATAGGTCCGCGCCCATGAGAAGATCGGGATTTGGCGTGCCATCGCCAAGGAAGTCCGGGCCCTGGGGGTCCACCATCGACGGGGCACCCACTGCCGCAAGAGGTGGGAGGACATCCGCCGCGGGACCAAGAAGACCGCCGAGTCTCTGCTGGGGATGGCCTCCCAACGTAGGCGGGGTGCCTGCCGTCAACTGAGCCCCCTGATGTTCCGGCTCCTGGCGGTGGCCTACCCTGAATTGGATGGGCGCGTGAGGGCAGCACAGCAGACACAAGGGGGTGAGTACAAGCATTATCTACTCTGTTGTCGCGCAGTGGAGGTGTCTGGGTGGGGGAGGAGGGCTGGGGGTCCCCCTAGGCCAGGGCGATATCTGTAGGCTGGGCACCCCCGTAAACCCCTGTGTCCCCAGCCACCACCCTCAGTAGTTTGTCAGTACAGCCATCCCTGGGCCGTGTCATCCATGGGTGCAGTTGTCAACTCTAGGCGTGTAGGGCATGTTCCACGGAATGCGTAGCGGACCCCAAGTGCGCAACTTAGTGCAGGGGGCATCTGTGTCTGTCATGTCCGCTAACTGTACTGGAGATCCATGTAATCAATATCCCTTTATTTCTCTCTCCCCCCCCCTTTTTGTTTGTCTTTCTGTGCTTGTGTGCATCAGCATCATCAGGCGGAGGAGAAGTGGCATCGGGGCAGGAGGGAGCTGCATCTCACATGGCCCAGGAGGGCCATGCCACAGAGTCAGACTGGACCAGTGAGACGGAGGGCGAGGGGAGCTCCACGACGGGGACGACTGGACCCTGCAGCGACACGGACACGTCCTCGGAAGGGGGCTCCCTTGCGGGGGTGGCACCATCCGTGCCCCCCGCCATTACAGGTACAGCCGCCACCCAGCGCACCATCTCCGCCCTCCCAGCAGCCCCTCAGCGTTCGCCCCGTGCCCGCTCTGCCAGGAAGCCGGGCATCTCCTTCGCCCCAGGCACCTCAGGCCCTGCCCCTGTTACCCCCGCTGCCCTCAGTGAGGAGGTCATTGACCTCCTCCGAACGCTCATTGTTGGGCAGACTACCCTTTTGAATGCCATCCAGGGGGTGGAGAGGGAGGTTCATCGCAGCAATGCGTACCTGGAGGGCATTCATTCGGGTCAGGCTGCCCATCAGCGATCGTTCCAGGCTCTGGCCTCAGCACTGACGGCAGCCATTGTCCCTGTCTCCTGCCTGCCTCTACTAACTCCCTCCTCCCAGTCTCCTGTTCCTCTGCCTGTCCCACCCACACCATCAGACCAGCCTGCACACACCTCAACACCCAAGAGAAGCTCATCCAAACATAAGCACCACAGATCACGCAGACATTCACACACGCAACATTCCGATGCAGACATGCCAACAGTCACTACCACCTCTGTGACCCCCACCTCCTCGTCTCCCTCCTCCCTCCCTGTGACGTCTACACTCACACCTCCATTCACCTCACCATCAGCCAGTGTTTCCATCACCAGCACACCCTCCACTCCAGTCCGCACACGTGCAGTCACCACCCCCACTGCCATTTACACGTCCCCTGTGTGCTCTCCCACTGTGTCTGTCACCCCCTCTTCCACACCACACAAACGCAGCCACCCACCCACCCAACAGCCATCCACCTCACGACAGCCTATCCCTCCTGCACCTGCACCCAAAGACAGCAAACGTGACTCACCTACAACCACATCCTCTCCCTCCACTCCCATTCCCACTGTACCTACCACTCTCCATTGTCCCAAGAAGCTCTTCCTCGCCACTACTAACTTCTTTCCTGACCCTGAGCCCCCCCCTCCTTCTCGTCGGGGTAAGAAGAGCACCTCAGCCACCACCAGCCCTGCAGCCCCCTTGACAAGGGTGCAGGGGTATTGGAGCCCGCCAGCCCGCATGTCTGGATCTTCGCCCAGCAGCAAGGGGACAGCCAGCCCACCCCCTGGGAAGAGGAGCAGAAGGCGGAAGGGGCGCCGCAGGAGCCCGCCTTCTACATCCCCCCCGGACACCACCCAGAGACAGTCACCAGCCACAGCTCCAAAGGGAGGAAAGGGCCACAGGCCGACGACTAAGGAGGGCAAGGGCAGCAAGTTGGAGAGGTCAGGCAGCAGGCCTGCTGCCCAGGAGGAGCCCACAACCCCCATAGCCGCTGCCCCGGGAGGAACCGGCACAGCTGCCCCGGGAGAGCCCACCAGCCCCATAGCCGCTGCCCAGGGAGGACCCAGCCCAGCTGGCCAGGAGGGCCCCACCACCCACAGCCCAGGTGGGCAGTGAAGGAGCACCATCCCCGCTGCCCAGGAGGGCACCACCAGGCATTTAGCAGTTGGCCATAGACCGTCCGCCGTCTCAAGAACCGCTGAACTGGGCCCTTCAAGGCAAGAACCGCTGAACTGGGCCCCACCGTCTCAAGAACCGCTGAACTGGGCCCCGCCGTCTCAAGAACCGCTGAACTGGGCCCTTCAAGGCAAGAACCGCTGAACTGGGCCCTTCAAGGCAAGAACCGCTGAACTGGGCCCCGCCGTCTCAAGAACCGCTGAACTGGGCCCCGCCGTCTCAAGAACCGCTGAACTGGGCCCCGCCGTCTCAAGAACCGCTGAACTGGGCCCTTCAAGGCAAGAACCGCTGAACTGGGCCCTTCAAGGCAAGAACCGCTGAACTGGGCCCCGCCGTCTCAAGAACCGCTGAACTGGGCCCTTCAAGACAAGAACCGCTGAACTGGGCCCTTCAAGGCAAGAACCGCTGAACTTGGCCCCGCCGTCTCAAGAACCGCTGAACTGGGCCCCGCCGTCTCAAGAACCGCTGAACTGGGCCCCGCCGTCTCAAGAACCGCTGAACTGGGCCCTTCAAGGCAAGAACCGCTGAACTGGGCCCTTCAAGGCAAGAACCGCTGAACTGGCCCCCGCCGTCTCAAGAACCTCTGAACTGGGCCCTTCAAGGCAAGAACCGCTGAACTGGGCCCTTCAAGGCAAGAACCGCTGAACTGGGCCCCGCCGTCTCAAGAACCGCTGAACTGGGCCCCGCCGTCTCAAGAACCGCTCCGCTGGGCCCCGCCGTCTCAAGAACCGCTGAACTGGGCCCTTCAAGGCAAGAACCGCTGAACTGGGCCCTTCAAGGCAAGAACCGCTGAACTGGGCCCCGCCGTCTCAAGAACCGCTGAACTGGGCCCCGCCGTCTCAAGAACCGCTGAACTGGGCCCTTCAGGGCAAGAACCGCTGGCCCTTTGGCAGACGTGGCAGGGCAGGATCTATCTCGGGCAGGGCTGCAGGATGTCCTCTGGCCAACTTGCCTCCTCCAGTGGCAGTGGGGTCTGTTATGGACTGTATGGACTGTGGCTTTGCTCTCCCCAGGATGGCCCAGTGGGCAGGCCACCCACTGTATGGACTGTTTGGACTGTGGCTTTGCTCTCCCCAGGATGGCCCAGTGGGCAGGCCACCCACTGTATGGACTGTATGGACTGTGGCTTTGCTCTCCCCAGGATGGCCCAGTGGGCAGGCCACCCACTGTATGGACTGTTTGGACTGTGGCTTTGCTCTCCCCAGGATGGCCCAGTGGGCAGGCCACCCACTGTATGGACTGTATGGACTGTGGCTTTGCTCTCCCCAGGATGGCCCAGTGGGCAGGCCACCCACTGTATGGACTGTATGGACTGTGGCTTTGCTCTCCCCAGGATGGCCCAGTGGGCAGGCCACCCACTGTATGGACTGTTTGGACTGTGGCTTTGCTCTCCCCAGGATGGCCCAGTGGGCAGGCCACCCACTGTATGGACTGTGGCTTTGCTCTCCCCAGGATGGCCCAGTGGGCAGGCCACCCACTGTATGGACTGTATGGACTGTGGCTTTGCTCTCCCCAGGATGGCCCAGTGGGCAGGCCACCCACTGTATGGACTGTATGGACTGTGGCTTTGCTCTCCCCAGGATGGCCCAGTGGGCAGGCCACCCACTGTATGGACTGTATGGACTGTGGCTTTGCTCTCCCCAGGATGGCCCAGTGGGCAGGCCACCCACTGTATGGACTGTATGGACTGTGGCTTTGCTCTCCCCAGGATGGCCCAGTGGGCAGGCCACCCACTGTATGGACTGTATGGACTGTGGCTTTGCTCTCCCCAGGATGGGCCAGTGGGCAGGCCACCCACTGTATGGACTGTATGGACTGTGGCTTTGCTCTCCCCAGGATGGGCCAGTGGTCATGGAGTCCCCTCGTGGATCTGGCGTCGTGTACTCAAGTGGCTGAGGTGCCCCCCCTTCCCTTCCCCCTGAGGTGCCTGTCCTATTTTCTTTCTGATGCCCCTGCAGTGTTCTCTCCGTGGAGTTCTTGTCGTGGGACTGGGCCTTGCCCCTTTGCACAGGACCCCTGTGATCCACGGACAGTGGTTGGACTACATTTAGTAGCTGTATATATTTTGTACATAGTTTATTTATTTTTTGGGATTAATGGCGTACATATTTCAATATATCTGCCCGTTTATGATCTCTTCTTTTGGTCTTTGCATTATTTCGGAGGGGGGTGGTTTGTGGGTTGTGACAGTGATCTGTGGGAATGCATTGATGTGTGTGTTGTAGTGGGTGTGGGTGGGTGGGTGTGTGCCGGTAATCTTTTCCCTCCCCTGTGTCGTAGGTGCAGTACTCACCGATGTCTTCCGCGCCGCCGGACGTGCTCCTGGTATATGAGGAGGAATAGGAGTGCGGGGATGACCTGTAACTCTGGCTCCATACTGCCGGAATCTCGCGTGGAGTGCGTAGAGGTGAGCGTTTTCCCGTTCGTAGTCTGTTTCCGCCGTGTTCTTATCGGCGGTGCTCCCGCCCCGGAAAAGGTGGCAGATTGGTGGGTCGTAATAGGGTGGGCGGTACTTTGTCTGCCGCCGGGCTGTTGGCGGGAACCGCCGCGCTGTTTGTTTGTACCGCTGTGGCGGTCGGAGTGTTAAGTTGGCGGGCTGTGTTGGCGGTTCCCGCCAGGGTCAGAATTGCATATTTTAGACCGCCGGCCTGTTGGCGGCTTGGCCGCCGCTTTATCACCGACCGCCAGGGTCAGAATGAGGGCCAATGTCTCTTTGAAGGATTAAGCTCTCCAACAACTCCTGCACATCTGTTTTTTCATCCACACCTGCATATGTTTCAGACACCTCCTTTAGCTGTTTCTGCAGCATATGCACCAATGGGATAGCTAGGCCCATGGTACAGCCCTCCTTGCTGACTTCCCGTGTGAAAATTTCAAAAGGAAGCAGCATCTCTGTCAGGCATTTGACCAGGCCCGGTTGGTCCATCTCAATGATCATGCCTTTCACAGTTGCATCCCCTTTTTGCATGACATATTAATTGATCGGTCTGTACTGCTCAAACAGATGTTGTAACATGTAATAAGTGGAATTCCAACGTGTTGGCACCTCCTGTATTCAGGCTTTAACTGCCATTCTGTTATCACGCTGGATAATCCTCAACAGCTTGTAGGCTTTAAAAAATAGCTTAAAGAGAGCAGATTCTATGGCATGTGGATAGTAAGTTAGTGACTCAGGGTTCTTTTTTGAGGAAGTCCTGTACAATGATGTTTATGCAGTGCCCCAAACAAAGGACCCTGAAATAGCTACCATCTGACATACCCTTAACAAAATTACTGCCATTATCCGTGGCAACAAATCCAATGGTAAGCCCTCTGGGGCACAGCCATTCAAAGGCCTTGTTGTTAAAGTCATCCAAGATATTTACAGCTGTGTGATTTCTCCATGGCGAACATAGCTACTGTTGCATGCTTCCGTGCATCATAAAAAGTTTCAGCTGTATCATTTCTCTAACCCCCACAAAAGAGATCCAGTGTGCAGGGATGCACATGTAATCAGTGGCTTGGCAACTGGCCCACATGTCTGTCGTCAGGTGGATTGTGTGGACAGCACTCTCCTGCAAAGCTTGTCCAACCAATTCCAGCACATCGTGATGTAGCGCTGGAACAACAACTATGGAAAAATAGGCCCTGCAGTTAGCCACCAAAAATTCTAGAAAACCCATGCCTTCCACAAAAGAAAAAGAGAGAAGGTCCAACGCTAACATTTTAGCCAGCTTCCCATTGTACAAACGTACCGTTGTTGAGTGGTTGAGTTCGTACTGCCCCTTCTGCCTAAACATGGGAGTAATAGTAACCTGCATTTATTTCTTTGCTGGTTCAACTGATGCAGGTGTCTTAGAAGGTGGTGGTAGGCTCAATGTGCGTCTCAGGGGCGCAGCCACTGTAGGTTCTTACCTTGGTGTTTCAAACTGACTGTGAGTCTTTCTGTGCCATTGCGATGTTGCTGATGTGGGCAATGATACTACTGCACTAGTGGGGTCAGGGCTGATTTGTGTAACAAAAATGACACCCTCTTCTTCACCTTCACCTTCACCTTCACCTTCCACCATGATTGGATCAGATTCCCTGCTTGCAGCACCTTCACTAATACCACACCTAGGCTTTTCCTTTTAGCCGCTAAGGTGCGTCTTCCTGTGGATTGCATGGTGTTTTCTCAAATGGGTTGTTTGGACTCCAGTTCCATAGCTTGTACCAAGCTTACCCCTACTATCACTTGCTCGGCAAATGGAGCATATGGCTCCTTTTCACTAACCGTAAAGAAGTCCCAAACTGGGGAGGTCAACTTTCTAAAATTGTTGCTTCTGCCAATGTCTGAAGAAGTGGCAGTAAGTGGATGTTGATTTGATGATGTTTTCCTCTCTGCAGTGGTTTCTTCTACTGAGGTGGCAGAGGAAGTAGGTCGCACCTAGGGCCTTGTAAATATGGAAGCTGGTAGAGGTGGAGGTGGTGTTATGGGTGCCACATCTCTCGGAGCAGGTTAAGAAGATGGGATAATGTTTGACCCCACTGGGGCCGGGCTAGCCCATGATGACTGTTTTTTTATCAGATTCATCATCCTCCTCTTCTTTATCCATAACTCTAAGGCTTTCAGGACCCTTCCCTTTTCCTCCTTGCCTCTCCTGACATGTCTTAGACTGAGGTGGCATTGAAGTGGAATCTTGATCATCAGAAGGGAGGCTTGAGGAAGAAGATGGCGGAGATCTGGAAGACAGTGGATCTTGTGAAAGAGGGGCTTCCTCGGCTTCCTCTGCATGAAGCTCAACATCCTGATGTGCTCCTACTTCAGGATGAACTGCTTTTGCCTGGTGCAGCTGTTGTTGTTCACTGGCCTGAGTGTCTGGCAACGGTTGGGTACTACTTTGAGAAAGAGATAAGTCCAATTCAACATCACTGCTCGTTGCGTTCCTGTGATTAGAGAGGCTACCTCTGTTCCAGACATGGGCTTGGGCCTAGTTTGGGATGGGGCCACTGATGCAGGAGTGGTACTCCCAGCTTGCTCCTGAGAGGCTAGTACAGCAGTCATACATCTATGCCCAATAAAAGGTCTTGGGTGACATACCAGTGGTGGGAAGCTCCTTCTTATTACTGGCTGCTTTCCTGGTAGCAGCTTTCTTTGGGGCCACCTTGAAGCTGTCATTTGGCAGTCCACTTAGCTTCACAAGCTGAAGAGATGTCCGTGTGGTCGTCAGTGTGGTCACGCATCACGTCGTGCACCGGCCTTCTGTCTGGCAGTACTGTTGGTGATGTCTCTTTCTCTTTGTGCACCTAAAAGCAAACATGCAAGAAGGATCAGTGAAGTGTTGCATAGTGGTTGTGGTTGCCTTAGTAGTAGAAGCAAACAATAAAATGTAATGGTTACTTAAATAAACGTCTAAATAATTATGAAATACAGTGGCCCGTATTTATACTTTTTTTAGCGCTGCATTTGCGCCGCTTTTTGACGCAAAACGGCGCAAACCTACAAAATACAATGGTATTTTGCAAGTTTGCGCCGTTTTTGCGTCAAAAAACGACACAAATGCGGCGCAAAAAAAGTATAAATACGGGCCAGTGTATCCATTTATAAAAACAACACACCAACATTGACTTTCATTATCATGTACAGTCATGAAGGATAAGAAAGAGCAACAACTACAACATACAGAATGTAACTGTTAGCTTTATCTGTCTGCATCAAATTGGCATGTAGCACTCAGGGAGGTGTTGGTGAGAAATAGAATAATAATCATAGAATAATGTAATGTTATGTAATGTAGTGCAATTGTACGCCAATGGCAGACATGGGCTAATGGGGAAAATAGGAAAAAGATATTAACAAAAATAAATAAATTTATTTTTATTTTATTTTAAAAAATCAAAAAAGCAAGAAAAAAGTTTTAAAAAATGTAAACATTATATTAGACTGATATGATACATTTAAATAAATTAAAGGTTTTGAAAAAAATTAGAAAAAAACGATAACACTTTTTTAAAACAAATTTCAATTGCTGATGTACTAGGGGAAGGGGACTAGAATGAAAAACCACAGGGATTTGGGAGTCAAGGAGTGGTGGAGGTGAAAAATGCAAAAAAAAATATATAGTAAAATATAACAAGCATTTGCAATGCAATAGGTCTTGCATTAGCAAGAGTCAGTGCATTCCTTCAGACAATTGGCATTAGACTGTAATGGTCCTGAACAGACCCTACAGAGCACCACAGTAAAAATAGCATTTGGTGGAAACATGGTCATATAAACATATATTCAGCCCCTAAGGGCACAATCACAAAAAAAATAATAATAAAGATTATTGCAGTGTAATCTTATAATCAGCACCTTGAGGGCATAGTGTTTTACACACTTTCAGGCCTAGCAGGACTTTTAAATATCATTTAACTGTGGAGTCAGAGGCACAAGGGTGCTGTGCTGCAGATAATTACTAAATGTCCCTGTAGAGTCAATAGCAGAAGATGCAGTACTACTGGTCGTGTTTAGATGTTCCTGTAGAATCAAAAACAGAAAACATGGTACTACTGGTAATGACCAGATACCCCCATTAAACTAACTGTAACGCCTTAGAATCAATTATTCTTTTGAATAAAGCATAGTGCATTACGAATTTGCAGGCCAACATGACTACCAAAACATTAATACCAACAAAACCCTTATAAAACAAACTTCTTGCAAAAACTAAAAAAATTTAACTATGAGAGATTTTAAATTTAAAAATGCAATGAGTGATAGAAGAGGTTAAGATATTTGGGCCCTTTCTCACCTAGTGTGACCCACAAGATTGCCTGAACAGACAGAGCATAGCATTCTAAGGCCCGTATTTATACTTTTTTTAGCGCCGCATTTGCGCCGCTTTTTGACGCTAAACGGCGCAAACCTACAAAATACAATGGCATTTTGCAAGTTTGCGCCGTTTTTGCGTCAAAAAATGACGCAAATGCGGCGCAAAAAAAGTATAAATACGGGCCTAAATGTTTCGGGGGTGGGTCCATTGCCCTAGGACCACCACAGGCTGAGTTATGGGCACAAATGTTTTGTAAACCGAATGCCTGGAAAGCATTATGGGGTGAGTTTCTGTGAATACATTAAACCTTTATCAGAAATAAAGTGTGTTTGTTTATTAGCAGAAGGTGCAGTACCACCAGTGGTGGCTAAATGTCCCATTAGTAGAAAATGCAGTACCCCTTGTGGTGGCTGGATGTTCCTGTTGAGCCAATTAAATCAGTAGTGCCTTGAAGCAGTTGTTTTTTTAATATCAGAGTGCTTTGTATAGTGCATTACACACCTACAGACCAGAAATAACTGTCACAATACTAATAAGATCCTATTAACACAAACTCCTCTGTACTGTGAATACAAATGTTTCAACCATGAGAAAATTTAAAGATGCAGTGAATGGTGGAAGAGGTTATGATATTTGGGCCCCCTCTCACCTGGTGTGACCCACAAAATTGCCTGAACAGAAAGAACACACCTCTCTAAATGTTTTGAAGTGGTCCCATTGCCCTAGGACCACCACAGGCTGAGTTATGGGCACAAACGTGCTGTAAAACAATATGCCTGCAAAGCATTATGGGCTGAGTTTCCATGAATACATTAAACCTTAATGTGAAATAAAGTGTTTTATTCTTTTGATATCAAAAGCATGTAACAGGAGAGTGTTCATTATGGGTTGAGTTTCCATGAATACATTAAACCTTTTTGCAAAATAAAGTTTGTTATTCTTTTGATATCAGAAGCATTTACACATCTGTAGGGAAGACAGAATTGTCTGAAGATTAAAAAGGACCTTACCACACAAACTCCTCTAAGCTATAAAAATAAGTTTCAGCTGGGAGAGAATTTAAATTTACATTGAATGGTGGAAGAGGCTATGATATTTCCCCCACCCTCTCACCTAGTGTGACCCACAAGATTGCCTGAACACAAAGTACACATTATTCTAATTATTTTTTTGGGGAGGATCCCATTGCCCTAGGACCGCCACAGGTGGAATTATGGGCACACAAGTGTTATAAAACAAATGCCTGCAAAGCATTGTGGGTTACGTTTCTATGAATACATAAAACCTTTATCAGAAATAAAGTGTGTTCTTCAGCAGAAGATGCAGTACCACTGGAGGTGGCTAAATGTCCCTGTTGAACCAACTATGTCAGTACTACCTTGAAACAATTATTCTACCAATATTGTAGCACATAACATGTCTGCAGGCCAGGCAGAATTACCAAGATATTAACAACCCCCTAATAAAATAAACTTCTCACAGCTGTAGAAACAAAAGTTTGAGTTCTAAGAGAGTTTAAACAGGCACTGGGTGATGGAATAGGTTATGATATTTAGGCCCACTCTCTTCTAGTGTGACCCACAATATTTCTTGTACAGAAAGAGTACAGCATTATAAATGTTTTGGGGTTGGTCCCATTGCTCTAGAACCACCACAGGCTGAGTTATGGGCACGAATGCTTGCAAAGCATTATGGGTTGAGGTTACCGAGTACAGTGAATATTGTAGTATCAGCTCTCTCGCTGTGCCGGGAGAGCCTGAGGATTCATTCCTAGGTCGATTTCATGTTTTATATAGCGAGAAAAGAGTACAAAACAGGTACAACACTACTTGTTATTAATGACAATGTAAAATAAGGACTCAGTGATAGGCAAACAGGGAAAACAAACTGTGCCCATGAACATGAGTGCTGACAAACACGAGAGGCAGGAAACAAAGAAAAATAGTCTGTCTAAACAACAGAAAAACATGTGTTGCGTAAGTAAACTGTACTTGGCCGGTGCCCCCTCGCCAAGTACAGGAAGTGACGTATCGGCTGTCAAACCACTTAGGAGGCAGCACAACAAGAGCAACACTGCCTTCAACCTATTCGAAGTGGCAGGCAGTGGCAGGCGGGACAAAAATGCCTATATCCCTAACAATAGGTCTTCCAGGCAGCGCATGCGCGCTGTCGAGGCTCGACAAAAAAAAACTGCTCATACAGTACATTTAGTAATCAGCATTCACCTACTAGGCCCGAATAACACACAAAATGCCCACCAGCCACATGGTCAAACAACAACCAGCAAAGAGGCATGGCAACCACAGCAAAGAAGAACACGTGCAGCCCTAAAGCACACTGGCTGCCTCCAAAAAATGACCACCAGCCACATGGTCAAACAACCAGCAAGGAGGCATGGCAACCACAACAAAGAAGAATGAATGCAGCCCTAAAGCACACTGGCTGCCTAAACAAAATGGCCTCCAGCCACATGGTCAAACAACAACCAGTAAGGAGGCATGGCCACCACAACAAAGAACACATGCAGGACTACTGGCTGACTAAACAAAATGGCCAGCAGCCACATCAAACAACAAGTAGGATGACTAGACAACAAAAAACACATACAGGTATAGGATTATAAGTCTGACTATACAAAAAGGGCCCCTGGCCACATGGTATGGGAAACAAAGACAAATGGCGGTCTATGACAAACACTCTCACGCACCGGCCAGACAAAGAAGGCATTAGTACAGGAGTAAAAAACAGCATTACATTAGTATTAGTAATTCCAAAAACTAAAATTAAAGGGGCTACAAAATTGACAACAACACACATCATACAAAGGCATCAAGGCCCATATTTATACTTTTTGACGCAAAACTGCGCTAACGCAGTTTAGCGCCCAAAAAATTAGCGCCGGCTAACGCCATTCTGAAGCGCCATGCGGGTGCCGTATTTATTGAATGGCGTTAGCCGGCGTTAGCCGACCGGCGCTGCCTGGTGTGCGTGAAAAAAAACCACGTACACCAGGCAGCGCCGGCATAGGGAAAAATGGCGTTTGGGCGTCCAAAAATGGGGCAAGTCAGGCTGAGGCAAAAAAAACGTCTTAACCCGATTTGCGCTATTTTTTTTGGGCGCCCAGACGCCATTAACATGACTCCTGTCTTAGCAAAGACAGGAGTCATGCCCCCTTGCCCAATGGCCATGGCCAGGGGACTTCTGTCCCCTGGGCATGGTCATTGGGCATAGTGGCATGTAGGGGGGCACAAATCAGGCCCCCCTATGCCACAAAAAAATAAATTAAAAAATACTTACCACAACTTACGTTCTCTTCCCTGGGGTGGGTCCCTCCATCCTTGGGTGTCCTCCTGGGGTGGGCAAGGGTGGCAGGGGGTGTCCCTGGGGGCTTGGGAGGGCACCTCTGGGCTCATTCTGAGCCCACAGGTCCCTTAACGCCTGCCCTGACCCAGGTGCTAAAATCCGGCGCAAATGCGGGTTTTTTAGTCCCGCCCACTCCCGGGCGTCATTTTTGCCCGGGAGTATAAATCCGACGCAATAGCATTGCAGTCATTTTTTTAGACGGGAACGCCTACCTTCCATATCATTAACGCAAGGAAGGTGTTCACGCAAAAAAATGACGCTAACTCCATGAACTTTGGCGCTAGACACATCTAACGCCAAAGTATAAATATGGAGTTAGTTTTGCGTCGAATTTGCGTCGAAAAAAACGACGCAAATTCGGCGCAAACGGAGTATAAATATGCCCCCAAGTACTATAACCCCACCATACACTGTTTGCAGAAAAAAAAATGAAATACAGCCAAACAACATTTTGTTATCTTTAATCCAATGCCATCCGTGGTACTGCAGTTCCACGGACACCACAAACAGTTGTTTTTTCATCATGTATCCATGACTGCTGGGCCTACAGCTGGAACGCCTATTCCAGTAGCAGGCTAGGCCACTTAACAGTGACATTCAATTTTCTGAATATTGCAAATTTAAAAAACAAAACATGGAGAAAATGTAGCAAAATGTAAAACAAGTTTCCTTCGTAGAACAAAAATTACAAGTAAAACTATACCTAGGTCCCAAATGCAGGCAAGCCGCCACAATACGTTAAAAAAATCTAATAAAAGTACAGATAAATCCTGGTGCATGCCCTCTATCAAACAAACAAGTTCTACAACACAGTTATACAAGTGTTTTTAACTTACTGAAATCTCAAATACAACAAAGTCCTTAAATCCAATGATATATCTAGGAGACAAAAACAGTGATCCTTCCAGCTCGAAATCCAAGTGAAAAGTGACCAGCAGAGGGACAAAGCAGTAGGAGGAGCCTGCTAGACAGGAACAGGAAGTTGGAGTCTCTGGGGCACTTCCTATTGTTGGAAAAAATAATAGTAAAAAATACTTCTTGCACAACAATATCAGTGTGAACGGTCAGTTAGAGAAGATTTTTCACTTGAGGTTGTAGATTTTAGCTGCTTCAGCTTCCCCAGGTTGCAGCAGCAGTTGATCGCGTTCACTTGCCTACATCAAAAAACACGTGCCGAAAGTTTTGTGAGGAGGTAAAAAATCCCGTATTTGCTCGCTAGAGACCGGAAGTCTCTTGTCTCACTTCTTGTGCACGCAAAATGACAGAGAGCGCACCAACAGGGGAAAACTGAAAAAAACTCTGATGCATTGTGGAGTGCAAAGTCTATCGGTAAGTCAGCGTTCTCCGCGGAACGCATACCCTACCAGCGGAGCAGAGTTTTTCACCCAGGCCTAATTTTGAACAGGTTACAATGGGAAGGCAGCATCAAAATTAAATCTTGATTGTGTGTTATGTGCAAGGTGGACACAAATTGTTCACGAAAAGGGACAGTGAACGGTGCAAAGTGGTACACATAAAAGAAGTATGAACGGCAAAGGGTATTTCAGTCCATATCGTGCATTAAAAATATCATCTTGGTTTTCAATTATATCTATTTCCAAATAGAGGAGCCGTCAGAAATGTTTTAAATAGATCTATGGTTCATAATTTCCCATGATTGGGTTATATTAAGGGTTTCAGTTTAATACTTTATTGCATAATTAATGAAAATCATTCCAATCAGCAACAAGCATAAAAGCATTATCATCTAAAAACACCAAATTGACATTCACGGTCATTTGGTACATGCTTTAAAAGGTGTTCCGCTTTTAAATTGAAATTAATTTTGTCACGCATGCCATGTGTTGAGGTGTCTACCCTTTGAAACAAAATAGGATAGCTTGGTGCAAGATCTGATGCCATTGGAGTTGAACATGTTTTTGAGGTTGGTTGGACACTTCGGGCTGGGGCACTGTTGGACAAACCAGTCGCTGATTTCTATTGCCTTCCTTAGAACTGTGAAAAGAAGGGATTAGTAATTTTATGACAAGACCGGAGGCTCCTCTTATGCTTTCTTTTCTTGTTTATTTTAAATAGCAGCAGTCAAGACAAAAAACTACAAATCCCAAGAAACGAACGGTAGTAGCCAATAGGAAGAAACGTGTAGTTCTAAGTTATACACCAATAACGAATGAGCTGCCGCCATATTACTTATCTTGACCGTGAACAGCCCTCTTTTCTTGCTGCTCGCAGTCAAGACGTGTATATATTTTTTCACTATACTTTTAAAGTTGTACACCTTACGGTGTGTTCTAATGGTGTATTTTTTGGTTTATGCACATCTACTTATTGCATGGTATTTTCTCCCCAGTCAGTTTGTAGCCGCACATTGCTTTCCACTCCTGCCTCGCGCACGCCTGCCGTTTAGAATCTTCATCGTTCCCCTCAGCTTACAGTCACCATTTTCGACGACGGTTGAAGGGAAACATCGAATTCCTGGCTTTGCTGTACTTCATCTTTTCTGGTCGCTGGTTTATCTGCACTGAATATTCTGACTGCTGGCATTGCGGTCTTCTTCAAGGTAACCTTTGTTTTCTTTGCTGTTTTCCTTGCCAGCCACTCCCTTTTCTCCACCCATAGGTGGAGCCAAACCATTTTTCCTATGTGTGAGAGGCAATTGACCCTTTCTTCACCAGTGCTTCTATAGATATAAGTTTTAACCAATAATTGCCATGAAGATTGACAGTTATCCTATTTTCCATGCTCTGAATGAGGAGGAGGCTATTAAAGAAAATGTGAATGATTTTATTCAACTCTCTGTGGAGCAGGCAGTCTCTGCCTCATTGGATAAACTGTCAAAAAATTTAGAAAATGCTGTTATTAATTTGGTTTCAAAGACAATTTTGACCCAGTCTGCAATGGATAGCAGAAAGCGTCCAAGGTGGCACTATTGGTTGGTGAGGGTTCCTCACAAAAGGCAGAGGACATGGTTCCTCAAAGGCCTCCCTTACGGGAGGTGATAACCAAAAATAAATAGTCTAAAAAATGTGCTTCTAAGTCTAAGCACTTGTCCCCCCATTATCATATCCAAAATCCTTGCGGCTCAAGAACTTTCCAAATCTTGTAAAATTACTGACACGGAAGGGTTCTTATGTTCGATCCAAATTATATTCATCATCCACATTCCACTGAATGGCTTCCTGCGGACCATGTGGCAGAGTACGTAGCTTCTAGATTATGCACTCCTCTGGACAAGCGAGTCAGAGCAAAGCTAAGATCAGCATGTCCTCGCCCTTGCCTACAGTCAAAAATAACTGTAACTCCTGCTATTGACCCTTCTCTTATTACCTTTTTTACAAAGTTTGGCAAGGATCCCCACAAGGGAGTCGATAAGGCATGGTCCACATGCCAGGACAAACTGTTAGACATTATGGGGCCTTTAACCTGCATTTTTGCCCTGTCTGAGGCAGCTCGCTTGGATAATGCTCCTGTTAGCCCAGTTGACTTGTCTTTATGGATTCAGCGAGATATATGTTTACTGAGTGATGCCAACTCAGCGATCACCCATGAGCGCAGAAAGGGTCTCATGCTCGAGCTCAATCCAAAACTGCTGAATCTGGCAAAAACAGGGATGCCGTCACGGATCCAGGAATTAAGGCGTAAGGTCTCCTGTTTGGGGAATCATTCATAAAGGAGCTTAGTAAATATGTGGCAATGTTACCTTCTCTGGACAAAGCTCAACAATCTCTTAAGAAGATGTTTTCCAGTTGGGTTTTTGCCAGGGCTGGCAGAGACAGGAACCGCTTTGCCGGTCGTACCTACAATAACGAAAGTTTCCGTGGTGCCTACAACAACTCTTAGCAGGAGTACAAACCACAGTTCTATCCGTAACAAAGGCAACAGGAGTTCCAGATACATCTCCTATCCCGGTAAGTCACCTTCCTATTGTAAGAGGTTGACTTTTGCTATTTCTTCCAAAATGGCAGTCAATTGCCGCAGATCCATGGGTTTTTAACACTGTTCAAGGATATACTGTCGAGCTTTACTCAAAGCCTTTTCAGTCAGTGCTTCCTC
This sequence comes from Pleurodeles waltl, assembly GCF_031143425.1. Lineage (NCBI taxonomy): Eukaryota > Metazoa > Chordata > Amphibia > Caudata > Salamandridae > Pleurodeles > Pleurodeles waltl. The sequence goes on from NC_090444.1 coordinate 934,490,660, forward strand.
ATCCTCCCCAGTTTTCTACGGAAATGACAAACTTAATTTCATCACAGATTCAAATTCTCCTTCAAAAACAGGCAATCGTCCCTTCTCCACTCGATTTTTCAGGCGTCATCAGTTCAGTCTTTCTAGTCCAAAAAAAGAACAGCCTTGTTGTCAACTAGAGACAGTTCAATCACTTTGTTGTTTACTGACATTTCAAAATGAAAACCATCTTGCATCTCAGAGATTTTGTTCTTTAGGACGACTAGATGGTTCTCTTGGATCTTCAGGATGCGTATCTCACCCTCCCCATGCATCCGGACTCCAGAAAGTATTTACAATTCCAATGGCTAAACCAGTCTTCATTTTTCTTCCCTACCTTTCGGCCTCTCTTCCGCTCCATGGTGTTTCACAAAGCTCATGAAGCCGGTAGTAGCTTTTCTCAGAGATCAAGGAGTCAGGTTGATCATTTACTTGGATGATATCCTTCTTATGAACGAAAATTGTTTGACTCTTCTATCTCACATCCAACTAACTTGTACTCTTCTGACAGATCTCAGTTTTATTATAAACAACGAAAAATAATCTCTAGTTCCAATCCAACAGATAGAGTTCTTAGGTGTTCTATTGGATTCAGTCTTAGCTACTCTACTCCTTCCACCAGCAAAAATAAAGTCCATAAAATCAGAAATTCTTCAAACTTTACACAGTTCTTTTATTTCCATCAGATCCATAGCAAGGATAGTAGGCCTTTTGTCTTCTTCAATTCAGGCCATATTTCCAGGCCCGCTGCATTAGTGGGTGTTTCAAAGGCTGAAGATACGTTATCTTCAAAAAGGTCTTGCTTATTCGGACTCTATCACCCTAGATCAATAATCTCGAATAGAATTACAATGGTGGATAGACCATTTAGACGCCTGGAATGGCAGGACTATCTTTGCATCAGCCCCAGATCTTGTACTAGAATCAGATGCATGTCGGTCAAGCTGGGGTCCTGGTGTGGTCCAATCTCGAATGGTGGTACATGGTCACTAGAGGAGTCAAAATTGCATATCAATTGTTTAGAGATGCTTGCTGGCTCCTTTGCTGCTCGGTTCTTCTCTGGATGGACAATATCTCAGCGGTCCTTTACATTAATCATTTAGGGGGCACAAAATCTAATCTCAGTAGCAGTCTCGCCACCTTCAAGACTCAACCGATTGGAAAATCCATCATGAGATCTACAAGATTATTCATCAGATATGGGGTCCTTTTCACATAGATCTATTTGCTTCTCATCTCAATGCACAATTTCCCCAGTTCTTCAGTTGGCGCCCAGATCCCTTGGCACTAGCCTTCAATGCTTTCTCTCAAGATTGGTCATTTTCTCTCAATTATGCTTTTCCTCAGTTCATTATGGTCAACAGATTGTTAGCACAGGTGAGACGTCAACATGCAGTGGTGGTTCTCATATCACCCTTTTGGCAATCCAAGGTGTGGTTTCCCACCCTCCCAGAGTTATCAATAGACTTCCACTTTCTTCTTCCTTCCTTTCTGGAACTGCTGTCCATTTCACCCGGTCTTCCTCACATCTTAATCTTAGAGAATCTCCTTACCATTTTGGCTTGGAAAAATCGGGGAATCCCAGCCAGTCCCTGCTATTTTGGCAGAAGCTTCAAATTTAATCGAACTCTCTTGGGCTCCAGGAACAAAAAAGGCATATACATCAGCTTGGTCTTTGTGGCATAGTTGGTGCACGGGAAAACATATTGATTCCCTTTCAATGGATGTAATCTTTATTGTTAATTTCTTTGCAGCGGAAGCTAGTAAAGGTAAAACGTATTGCACCATTAATTTATATAGGCCTGCCATTTCCTCTTCTCACCCTCACATTAATGCTAAGCCAATTGGAGAACACCCATTGGTCTGCCGTCTTTTGAAGGGATTAACATTTTCCAATCCTTCTCAACCCAGATACAGTACTTTGTGGGATATCAATGATGTTTTAAGCCTATTCGTATCTTGGCCAGATAACACAATGCTTACTTTGAAAAAGCTGTCTGCTAAACTTACCATGTTGTTATGCCTTGTTTCTTATAAACAACTTTCAGATGTTAGAGCCCTAAATATCATTGCACGTCATTTTTTCCCAAAGGTGTTTTGTTTAATATCCGCAGACGTACTAAAACTAATCTATCATCTTTATTTTAGCCCTATTTCCCTGACAACCCTAAATTATGTTTGGGTCAATGTCTGAAAATTTACAAACAAAAGACAGTCAATTTGACAAATTCCTCAACATACCAACTCCTTATTTAATTCAGGGAACCTTTCAAACCTGTCTCTTCCCCAACTCTTGCCCGTTGGGTTAACTGGATTATGTCCTTATCGGGCATTGATACTTCTTCCTTTGGAGCTCATTCAGCTAGAGGAGCTATGGCTTCTAAAGCTTTCTCGGCTGGTTCCCAGCTGGAGGACATTCTCAGATCGGCTTACTGGTCTTATGATAATGTTTTTAAAGAATTTTATTGTAAACCAACATGCCTCGTTAAATGTAATTGATTTGCTTTAAACAAGCATAATAGGAGCCTCCGGTCTTGTCATAAAATGTAGATTTTCTTAGTAATTTATGAAGGAAAGTCTTAGTTTTATTAAAAACAGGGATGCAAGTATTATCCCACCTCAACAGTTGCTTACCAATTGTTTTTCTCCCTCCCTAACAGCGTCATCGAATACTTTGCAGGCTTCCTCCAAAGGACATCCTCTATACTCAGCACCTTATGGGAGCTCCTGCAACATCGATGGTTCAGCGCAACTATGATTATTCAGATGTCTGGGTTCTACCGAGTTTCATTCTTGGAGTTGTGAACTTTTTACAGGAACTTTTGTCTGTAGTCATGGCAATTTGCATATGTTGTTCTTTCCTTCCATTATTTGTTAGTTTCTAACCCTCCCACAAGAAAAGAGGGCTGTTCACTTTCAAGATAAGTAATATGGAGGCAGCTCATTCTTGATTAGTGTACTACTCAGAACTACACCTTTCTTCCCATTGGTTACTACTGTTGTCTCTTGGGATTTGTAGTTTTTTGTCTTGACTGCTGCTATTTAAAATAAACAAGAAAAGAAAGCATAATAGCCCCTCCTTGTCTTTAATAAAATGAAGACTTTCCTTCATAAATTACTAGGAAAATCTGCATTTATGCATGGAAACTGGTGACATAATACACCAGCTGGATGTTTATCTGTTCATTTTTGTCTTTTAAGACAAATTTTAAATTTTAGGAGTTTTTGGGCTACATTAGTCCTCTGTGGAGTAGAGCTTTACATATAAAGTTTTGGGCTGCGTACTCTCTCGCTTGCTTCCTTTGCCAGCTCATGAGCTATTGGCAAGTATGATTTCAAAATGTGTTCTGTGGGTTGCCATGCGTTAAAGAGCAATGAACATGCTTTGTTCTGTTTTAGAAGTTATCAGAATCAGAGAGCGTCCTGGATTGGTAATAAGGAACTATCAATTTTCCCAGAGAATATGCAAACTCGATACTAACGCCTGTGTAGTATATGGATTATCAAAGATTCTCCAATTGATCTGACATTTAAGGTCGAAAAGAAAAGGCACTGGTTAATCTAACGAGTATGGTTATACATTATGTATTGTTAATATTTTTTTTACATTTTCTGGCTCCCTAGCGAATGATGGAAAGATGTGATTTTAATAACTGACGTGGTTTTATTGTAATTGTATGTGCGATGAAGGTGTTCTAATGTTTTCCGTGTTGATGGATATTTTAATCCCATCGAATAGTAAAGTATACAAAAATAAGAAAGGCATAACAAGCGCATTCTTTCCTCAGGGCTTCAATTTTCATTGCACTTTCAATATGAGTTTCAAGGCATTCTTGTATGATCGTGCTCCACATTCGTTTGTAAATGATGTTAGTTTGCATGTTAGTAATTCCCCTCTCTGCTCATTGTCCAGGACCACTAGTTTGTAGAGACAAAGATGGTTACATTACCAATAAAATACAGTCTCTATTGCCATCTAGTGTTCATTTATTATGTTATTTAGTTTTACATGCGTAATAATTCTCATAAACAAAAACATCTCATTAAACGCATCATGTATCAAAATTGTACTTTGTAATTGTGATTGTATTTATATAGCGCTTACTACCCTTGGCGAAGCGTCGAAGAAAACGTATTCATGATTGCTTCATGCAGCAATAATATCTGTTTGGTACAATTACTTAGTGAGGAGCGAACCTGCATTAGCCCAAATTGTGTATTATTTTTGTTTATTTGCAATATTATTGAGTGTAGACATTTCCCGAAGGCGTCAGAGCGCTTTAAAACACACAGAATACTGAGTTACATTGGGTTACATTAGTAGTAATTGAACTCGAAAGTTTATGTCGAAGTAAGTATACGGGAATTACCACAGGAGACAGTTACAACAATAGGGCAGAGGACATGAACAGTTAAACAAAGCAGATCAGGACGCTGTAGGCGGCTGGCCTGGTTTGTAGTGGGTACCTAAGGTACTTACACCTTATACCAGGTCCAGTTATCCCTTATGAGTGAAATGTAGCGACTGTCTAGCAGCTTAGGCTGTCTAGGGGTAGCTGTAGCAGAGCAGCCAAGGCTGAACTAGGAGACATGCAAAGCTCTTGCAATACCACTAAAGTCACACAGTACTTATACACAATAAAAGACAATACTTCGTTTTACCAAAAATAAAGATACTTTATTTTAGTGACACAAGGCCAAAAATATCTTAGAGGCAATACTCTTTCTGTAGGTATTATACACAATATATACACTAAAACCAAAATCAGGTAAGTAAAGGGTCATAGAATAGTGCAAACAGTGAAAAACACAATAGATTGCAATTGGCCAAGGGGCAACACAAACCATATACTAAAATAGTGGAATGCAAACATTGGATTCCCCCCTAGGTAAGTGTAGTATGTAGAGGAGCGCTGGGAGTGTCAGAAAACACCAAAAGTAAGTAAAGCATCCACCCCCCAGAGCCCAGGAAAATAGGTGTAAAGTACAGCAAGTTTCCTTAGAACACACTACAAGTCGTTGTGAAGGATTATGCAAGAACCAAGCAGGACTGCAAGCAACCAATGATGGATTCCTGGACCTGAAGACCTGTGGAGAGAGGAGACCAAGTCCAGAAGTCAATGAAGAGTCCAGGAAGAACAGGAGCCCCTGCCCACTTGGAAGAAGGTGCCAAAGTGGATTCTTCAGTTGAAAGAAACGTACAGAATTGCACCAAAAAAGATAGCTGCGGGTTCCTGTTTGGTGCAGGAGATGTCCCACATTGAGTCATTGGATGCAGGCTGTTTGCGTCACTGGCTTCCCCCAACAAGCCTTGGTTCACGCAAGAATGCGTTTTGCGTCAAAGGGGAGCTGTCTGGACCCATGATGGACCTAGGGGTGTCAACTCAGACTGAGGAGACAGAGGGGGCTCTCAGCACTTCAGAGAGCCTTCAGAAGATCAGGCAGCACCCAAGTGAGTCCCAGGACACAGGGACAAATGAGTTACAAACTGCTGTCGTCTCAGCACTAAACAGAAGGATCCCACGCCGCCAGAGAACAACGCAGGGAGCTGTGCGTCCCAGGATAGAGTGCTGGCAACCTGGGCTAGGCTGAGCACGAATAACTTTTGGAAGAAGTGCACAGAAGCCCAAGGAGCTGCATAAGACGTGATGCACAGGGGTACTGTCTGGCACGGGGAGGAAAGATCTTTCCTCCACCAAATTTGAAAAGCTGGACCTTTGGACAGTCAAAATAACTTTGGTCCACCACCTGTGTTCCAGGGATCACACTCATCAATAGAAGAGGAGTCCCAGAGTACCGGTCATCATTGCGGAGAGGTACCTGCTGAAGCAGGGAAGTGACTCTTTAACTCCAGGGGAGATTCCTTCGGTTCTTCTGGTAAAGAGTGAAGATAGGGAGTCCCCAGAGCGTGCACAACTTGGAACCTATTGCAGTTGCTGGCTGGAGCTGAAGTTGTAGGTCACAGTAGCATTCCTGTATACTTTGTTGCGGTTACCTTGGTTCCTGGAGCAGTCTGCGGTTGATCCGACGGTCAGAAGCAGAGGTTGCAGAGGAGTCCTGGTGGAGTCTTGCAAACCAAATCTGAGGAAACACCCAGAGGAGAGATCCTAAATAGCCCTGAGAGGAGGATTGGCTACCTACCCAGGTATGCACCTATCAGGAGGGGTCTCTGACGTCACCTGCTGGCACTGGCCACTCAGATGCTCCCAGATGCTCCCCACACCTTGGAATTCAAGATGGCTAATGCCAGGGACACTCTGGAGGAGCTCTGGGCACTACCCCTGGGTGGTGATGGACAGGGGAGTGGTCACTCCCCTTTCCTTTGTCCAGTTTCATGCCAGAGCAAGGACTGGGGGTCTCTGAACTGGTGTAGACTGGATTATGCAAGGAGGGCACCGTTTTGCCCTTCAAAGCATTTCCAGAGACTCTGGGAGGATACCCCTCCCATGCATGTAACACCTATTTCCAATGGGAGATGGTGTAACACCCCTCTCTTAAAGGAAATGCATTGTTCTGCCTTCCTGGGATTGAGCTGCTCAATCCCCAGGAGGGCAGAACCCTGTCTGTGAGGTGGCAGCAGCTGTAGCTGCAGTGCACACCTCAGAGAGCTGGTTTGGCAGTATAAGGGGTCCACGATGGAGCCCTGAGGATGCATGGGATTGCCTCCCCAATACCAGATTTGGAATGGGGGGACAATTCCATGATCTTAGACACCTTACATGGCGATATTCGGAGTTACCATTGTGAAGCTACATATAGGTATTGGCCAATACATAGTGCACATGTGTAATGGTATCCATGCACTCACGAAGTCCAGGGAATTGACCCTGGACAGCGTGGGGGCACCTTTGCTAGTGCAAGGGTGCCCTCACATTTAGTAACATTGCACCTAGCCTTCAGTAAATGAAGGTTAGACATATAGGTGACGTATGAGTTACTTAAGTGCAGTGAAAATGGCTGTGAAATTGTGTGTGCACTATTTCACGCAGGCTGCAGTGGCAGCCCTGTGAAAGGGTTTGTCTGAGCTTCTTATGGGTGGCAAAAGAAATGCTGCAGCCCATAATGTTCTCCTGGAACCCCAGTGGCCTGGGTACCTAGGTACCATATACTAGGGATTTTGAAGGGGGGTCCAGTGTGCCAATTGGAATTGGAATATGAAGTCACTAAACTATAGTGACTAATTTGGAAGCAGAGAGAGCATACACACTGAAGTTCTGGTTAGCAGAACTACTGACAACACACACATTAGACCACAGACTATGAGCAATGGGGTCCTGGCCAGCAGGATCCCAGTGAGACAGGCAAAACATACCGACAAACAGGTAGAAATTGGGGGTAACATGCCAAGAAAGATGGTACTTTCCTACAACTTCTCCCTGCCAGCCAATGGCACAAGAGCCAGCCAACATCTCTCGCCTCCCTACACAGCTGGGAAGACAGCAGAGAGCTGGTAAGGAGCCACAACATGGCCCATTCGTCTGTACATCTGACACAAGCAACATCATGGCACAAAACCTTGCAACAACCCCTGTACATGTATGAAGTGACTGCATGCATGGCATCAATACTGACATTTGAACCTTTTGTTGTCTCTGGAGCTCCCTCCTCGCAGGCTACAAAGTGGGTAATCTGGATAGACCACCTGAAAACATACTTTGGCGCAGTGGAACTTGAAGCTTACATGTGGTGACCCATGCTCCTCCATCTAGGTGGCACCACCATGAACAAGCTGTCCAAAATGGTAGGCAAAGCCGGCCCTCGTTACACCTATACCACACTCGGATGAGTCCATGGACAAATTCTATACTAGGCTTTGTGAACATGTGCACTCTGTCCATTTAGCAAGATGAAATCCAAGCTTAATTCATTTGGGGCTACTCATTGGCAGAGTTTTGTGAGCACATCTTGCAGGTATCCTGCATGATGATGGCAGACAGCCTCACCATGGGCAGTTCAAAAGAACTGTCAAAATCACAAGCTGTCCACATGGAAGTGACACTTCAGCACACTGTCAAAACTGAACCAGTCAACCAAGTGGAACTGCCATATCACCTCACAGCAAAAGACACCACCCCAAGATGCCACAAGCTGCTAGATCCTGCAGATGGTGCAGAGGACCCACCCCGCACTCAGGAGACTGCTCAGCAAAACTGAGAAAGTGCTCCGCACGTGGCAAGATGAACCACTATGCAAAGATCTGTTGCTCAACACCCACGGAGAAAGGGCCCAAGAAAAAGGTGGCCAACCGAGTGGACACTGAATCTGTGCTAATGGTGAGATGGATGATGATGAGTCAGAGGGAACAGTTCACATCATCCACATCGTAGAGCCGACCCAAAACTGCATCGGCTGGGCCCCCTAGTGTCAAGTCACTGTCGATGGACAGCCACTTCCGGCCCTCATTGACACAAAGGAATAAAGAAATGGCCTCCCCACCAATGCCATGTCTCACCACCACTAAGGTGTTGTGTAGGTTCTCATTATGCTAATGAGGCTACTGGATTTGGGCGGTAGGATAACCTGGGTTGTGGGTACTGAGTATGATTCCACACCAGGTGACACCTATCGGCCTAAACCAGGGTTTCCTGCTAACTAGCAGCGCCTCCTCTCTGGGCAAGATGATTGTGGCAACCAGGCACATGGCAAGAAAGACTCCTCAGGAAATCCTTGTAAATCAGATCTCATCCCCTTCTCTAAGTTACCAAAAAGTTTCACACGGGCAAAGACAACAGAGGCAGAATACAATTCAATAAGCAATTATTGAAATAACTGCATCTTGGATAAAATGGCATGTATAGCAATAACTAGGATGATAAAACACAATATAAGTAAGCATGTGTGACTAAGAATGTAAAACACAAAAACAGTACTACCATAGTGGCCAAAGAGGAGAGATCTATAATTCTCCGGCCCACGCTATGTATAAGTACAGCCTACTAAGCCTAGTCTACCCTTCAGGTTACTCCCTGGGGGAACATCATCCCTCATACCTGGAGAAGACGCTGGTAGTCCAGAGAGACACCATCCCCACATGGATCAGGGGTTCGGCCGTTTAAGCAAGCAGCTGTAGTGAAGCAATCAGAAATCAGCATACAGTCGTGGTCATCTGGCTGGAATCTCCCTCTAACGTGTTCGGGACAAAAGGGTGTTTTTATAATAAAACAGCTAACATTCTAAGAAATAGTTCCCGCATATGAGTGCATGTTTTTTTGTGAATGTTGAAGACACAGCATACCACATTTGTTGACAATCATATCTGACTGTAGCCTTGGAGAAAGTACAGAGGCCCAGATTTATACTCTGTTTGTGCTGAATTAGCATCATTTTTGCTATTTAAGCGCAAACTTAACTCCAAATTTATGGAGTTAAAGCTATTTTTTCCTAGCGGAAAACTACCTTGCGTCAATGAGATGCAAGGTAGGCATTCCCAGGCAAAAAATGACTCTAAGGCCCAGGGCCCTTGTTTATCCTCCTGTGCAAAACTGGTGCACGGGAGGGAACAAGTCCACAGGTGCCCTCCTCAGGCCCCAGGGACACCCCCACCCACGCCAGAGCGACATCGGAGGATGGAGGACCCCATCCCAGGTAAGTACAGGTAAGTAGAGGTGACTATTTTATATATTTTTTCAAAGTTCCATTTGGGACCCTGAGCCCCCTACATAGCACTGGGTACAATGGCCATGCCCAGGTGACCCTTGTACCCTGTGTTGGCCATTGGAGTGGTGGGCATGACTCCTGTCTTTTACAAGACAGGAGTCATATGGTATGGATGGTTTTGCATCAAGAAATGATGCTAGGCTGGTTAGAGTCATCTTTTTTTACTCTAACCAGCCTAATGTCATTTTTTGGTACAAAACAGCCTTCTACCAATCCACCACTCCCACCTGGCTAAAGTCATTTTCCATGACGTTAGCCCACCCTTTGCGCCAGATTGCACCATTCAATGACTAAGACACCTGGCCTGCATCTTGGAATGGCGCTAGCCAGCTGTAAACCTTTTCACATTTCGCATTAGCACAGTTTTGCCTGAAAAAGTATAAATGTGGGCCAAAAGTGTCTGCTAAGAGCATTCTGTTTTCCTAGGGGAAAGGACAGTGTGATAGTAACAATAAAACAGCACTGTGAAATTGGCTATTGCTAGAAAAATAAAACCATACTGATGTAAATGTATCTAGGTGAAAGTGCACAGCTGCAGGCCTAGTTAGCTAAAGTAATGTGTACAAAATATGGCTAAAATAGCTATACAGCACCCTACCCTTTGGCGGTCAAAGTTGGTTCAAAGCCAAAGCTAAAATAAAGCTAATAAAAACCATAATTATGAGCGAATAACATATATGTCAATCATGACAAGTTAAGAGACATGAGCATTAAGAAAGGACAATTTGAAGACCAAATTTAATAGTCAGTGCCGTTTTGGAAATTGGCAATCACATCCGGGACAATTGAAGCCAGGAGACATTCCACTTCGGCAGGTGGTAAAATAGCCAGATCATGTCCAAGGAAAACCACAAAGAACTCATGTTCCAAAGCCTGAGCTTTAGCTGAGGCAGCAGCATTTCGTGTAGTGCCCATCACTGACCTAAGAGTTGTAGTATCCACAAAGGGCAACTCATAGGTGGCTTCCCATAGCAGACGCACCCTCAACGCGCATGTCTGATAATGAGCCCTCATGGAGAACATCAGCAGATCTGCATCTAATGAAAGTAAGCACCTCGTATAAAGACAGACTCCCAGTGCACATTTGAAAGCGCACCAAAGGCATCGAAACAAGGGCTGCATGCAGTCCAGAAACAGTCTAAGTGACAGAGACCAATCGCACTCCAGTTGTTACAGGAGTGGTGCTCCAAAATACTGCATCATGCACTTATGACACAGTTGCGCTGGCAGAAGTGCTCTCAGTCCTCCCTGTTGTGAAGGGACAGTCATTGTGCAGAAAAGGTAGCAACAGCAAAATGCCACCTATTGTAGCCAAAGTGATTGGAAATCCCCCGAAAACACTCAAAAATATTGACTGTATGGCTGAAGGTATTAAACCGAATATGGAGGGGTAGGTGTGAACAAAACCAGAACCAACAGCCTTAAAAAAGTGGGTGATTCCAGTAGTACTGGATGCATTGAATATTCGTCCCAAGAGTTCACTAAAGGGTCTCAGAAAGTTTGCACTTAAAAGGGACTTAATCTCTGCAGATGACCTTGCAATCTGAAGCGCGTAGGTCTCGCCGGCAGATGTAAGCGCCACATGTTTTTGAAATAATAAAACCTTTAGTCTGCTCAGCTTGTCAAAATTCACATTAGAAGTAGCAAAATGAGGTCAGATATCTGCTACTCCTTTAAATTGTGTGGGGAGAAAAAGGACATTCCCGTAACATGTAACAATTTGGGAGATCGAAACGACGTAAGCTATTCCGGCTCACATTCCACAACAGCTCTCACTGTTAAGGAACATTTAGCTGCCATTGGAGAGCACCTGGAATGAAGGTCTAATCAGGGGGAGTGGAACTCCCTTCAGAGAACAAGCCAAATTGGCTGTGGAGGTATTACATGCCCCGTGCAAGGACAGCTGTTTACAAACCATAGAATGGATCACAGAAGTCTTGCATTCACTACCGCAAAGAAAGACCTCTTTCGTGCCGTTGAAACATTTGTATGAAAAGGGAAGCTCCCACACCTCGTGTATGTAACTATCACCCAACCTTTCATATCTGCCTGCTTGAATGTGTTTCAAACAGGCTGTAAATTGAAGCCTTGAAATAGGCAGATTTATAACCTGATGTATTAGCCACTCAGCAGATGATATTTCAGCCACAGTAAAAGACAACTTTTCTAATTCCTCTATTATCAACATGATATATGTTGCTTCCGTCTTAGCCATTATTTGTTGTTGTCGGATTAAATTAAAGGTTAAAAACATGTCCCTTGCGCTCACGTGTTGCCATGGAATGTGACCTGCCTTCAGTGTTTGTAATGTCCAACCTAACTGCAGTCTGGACTTCAGCTGACTTTGTCCATGTTGCAAAAATGACACATCACCCTGTACTATGTCTATTGCAGAGGACACAATGTTATTTACGATACAAAATCAGTCAGACAAGGTGTTAATCCCATTATCCACAATGGCTAAGGATTTCTGCAAATTCTTCTGATCTATTTGCCTTAACCAAGTGGCCACTTCTTGTTGGGAAAGTTTCCAATTTTCATTAGAGGTGGCATGTAAGAAGCATTTTCTGCGTTCTCTTCTGGGGACTAATAGGAAATCCTGTAAGTCTGTATTATTGGTCAGGAGACTCAGATGTTCTTTGACAGCATCCGGTGAGGAGCCCTTCAGCCATTGCTGGCATAGTTTTCCTACACTATATATTGTCACTATACCCAAGTGTTCAAAGGACGCATAGCAAGGGTCCGCCCCAGAGGAGTTTACAAAACACATATGGCACCGATTGGTGTCTACAGGCCACAATAACTACCCACCAGGACGTGAAAATGATGTGTATTATGTTTCATTATGGACCCTTTCATTGACCTGTTCTTCAGATGCATTTATACACTTTTGACATTTGTAAAACTTTGCAGGGACGGGTATAATGGGCACATTCATGTCCTTGATATTTGCTAAGCCTAGACAACTTGTTTGTTGCACTGATTCGTTTAAAAATATCATTTGATCAGGAATCATACAGGCTCTGAATAAAGCTTCTATTCCTCTAATTTGCCAATTTTTTGTTCCCCACACACTTTTTAGATCAATTGAATTCAACCAATGTTCAGTACCTTCTATTACCAAACTGGAAAAAGGGAATCGGAATAGATTAACTTTGTCTGTGTCAATAAGATATGCACATTTTCCATTACTGGTAATTTAAAATAATATAACTAAGAATTTTTAACATTGTGTCCAGAAAAATATGCAAAATTTTCAGTATACATTTTAGAACTGCCTGCTGGTGGAGTCGGGCATTGTTCCCATTGTGTATATTGAAAAATGTCTTTGGGGTACTAGCTCTGTGAATGAAATAATGTCCATAGTAATTATAACAGAACATATCTCCATAATTTATTTTAAACTGGTACACATCATCATTTTCGAAAAACTGTATAACACTGTAGATCAGACATTATAGTATCAACTACTTTCACATCCCAATCATCGGAAACCGCCCCGGGTGTAATTACATAATTCAATGAAAGTTTGAATACATATGGAATTTGAATGACCTATGTAGGCCCATATATATCGAATAAAACTTTCTACCAAACAATGCCATCAGGAATCGGTATAGCTGAAATGTACACTAGGGACAAGACCCTGCAAATTTTGTGTGATGAAAAATGTGGTTTCAGAACCTCTTCCACCAGTTCAATTGCAGAGCGTTCAGAAAGGTAATGACCATGTATTAGAAGAATGAAAACAGTGACAAAGAAGGAAAGCAAATATAGTTAATGCAAACCATTGATAGTTCCATGGATGAATGAAATAGTTATTTTTTAGCCAATGTATCAGCTTATGTGCTCTTGACAGTTCTGTTGCAATAGAGGCAGATGAGTCAGTGAAGGTGTGATTAACGTCGACAAAATAACCAGAATCTGTTTGTGCAAATATTGAAACTGTGTTTCGAAGAGGTGGAGTTGCAGAAGACTCTCTTGGTGGTTCATAGTAGACTATGTCATCCGTTTGTATTGAATGTGAAGAATATTGCTCAGTATCACCAGAAAGCTTTGTAGAAGTAGTTGTGAGAAGAACTAATGAAAGCTCAATTTCCACCCTCCCCAAGCTCGGAGAGGTGTTAACATTGCTGTTGAAGACTTGTAGTGGAACATCCTGGTCTGTAGTGGGAGGGATTCGGTTACTACCCAGGAGTCCCCTATGTCTGCTGCACAGGATCGGTCACATGGTGTAACTTGACATTGTCAATGGAGACAAAGCGATTCTCTTTCCAAACACGCAGTGGTGGTAAAATTACAATTCTGGTACCGTGTATTCCCAGGACTGGAACCGGTGCACGATAAGAAGGACCAAGCTCCTTTTTCACAGCAATCTGTTCATGTACTAGATCCCCTAGTTTTGGAATCCAGCTGGTAAATGTTACTGGTGCATCCATAATTCCAGAGGAGGCAGCATTAGCAGGTGCGTTGTCATCACGGAATTGTTATAACTCCTGCAAGACAGTGACATGTTCATTTATGTTAAAGGATGTATCTGCTGCCTCCACACCAGGACCATCACGATCTGAAACATGCATTTGAGTTCTGAACAGACATGCGTATGAAGTATGCCCCTCCAGGGACCTTCTGGGCAGATTATTAAGGGCTCTCTGAACTCCATACAGGTGTGTAAGCCAACTATGACCTGTGCCCAATACTCCAGCAGTTAAGGATTGCTTTAAATTTCAGTTTTGTCACTCCATGACACTATTTCCCTCGGAATGAAATGGAGACGAGTAATGCAGTTAGACCCGTAAGGAAGCCATGGTGTCCCTGAAAGCCCTTGAGGCAAAGGCAGGGCCAGGTCTGAGTGGAAAGCCGCAACAGCATATGTACTTGCAAATCTTTAATAACAGTTGGAGCGTCAGTCGAGCATTGTGGCCAAACCCACAGAAATCTGGAGCATTAGTCAACAGTGACTAAAATGTATTTGTATGCACTGTCTGGTGTCAGAGGACGTCAATGGTCCAAGTGCACCCATTGTAAAGGTTTGTTGGAAATTAGGAGGGGTGTCTGCAGAGGGTGCTTAACACTTGAACCTTTAATTTGTTGGCAGATGTCACAACAAAGGACATACTGCTTGGTCTGTTTGTAAAGACCTGGCCACCAATAGCGTGTTTGTAATATTGAAATTGTAGCCACCTGTAGGAGGCTGGCCTGGCTTCTAGTGGGTACCTGATGGTACTTACACCTTGTGCTAGGTCCAGTTATCCCTTATTAGTAGATTAGTAGTGTTCCAGCAGCTTAGGCTGATAGAGGTAGCTATATCAGAGCAGCTTAGGCTGAACTAGGAGACATGCAAAGTTCCTACCATAACACTTATATCATATAGGTACTATATCATAAGAGACACAATACTCAGGGTTACTAAAAATAAAGGTTCTTTATTTTAGTGACAATGTGCCAAAAATATCTCAGAGGATATACTCCCTTAGGAAGAAAGTAAAATGCACAAAATATACACACAAACCAAAATCAGGTAAGCAAAACAGTCAGAAAGTAGTGCAAACACTGTAGAATACAATAGGCCTAGGGGCAACACAAAACACATACTAAGAAAGTGGAATGCGAACCATGAATGGACCCCCAGGCTAGTGTAGTGTGTAGAGGGTCGCTGGGAGTGTAAGAAAACACTAAGGGTGTCCAAGATACCCCACCCCAAGATCCTGGACAGTAGGAGTAAAGTACTACTATTTCCCTAGAAACACACTAAACTCGTGATAGAGGATTTTGCAAAGACCACAACAGACTGCAAAGCACTGGAGATGGATTCCTAGACCTGAGGACCTTCAAAGGAAGGGGATCAATCTCAAGAGTTGTGAAAGTGTCCGGGGGGTCAGGAGCCCACTAAACCCCGGATGAAGGTGCAAAATGGCTGCCTCTGGATGGAAGAAGCTGAAGATTCTGTAACAACAAAAGGTGCTAGGAACTTCTCCTTCATGCACAAGATGTCCCATTGAGAGCTGAAGGATGCAGAGTTGTTTCTTTGGCAAAAGATTACAAACAAGCCTTGCTAGCTGCAAAGATTGTGGTTGAAGAAAAAGGGTGCTGCCCGGGCCCAGGAAGGATCGGGATGTCGCCACTTGGGAGAAGATACAGAGGGAGCCCTCAGCAATGTAGAGAGCTCATGCACAAGAAGATAGCACCCGCAGAAGTTCTTGAACATGGGTTCAAGAAGACTGAGCATGACAGTCATCTCAACAGTACAAAAGAGGGTCCCACGAAGCCGGAGGTCAACTCAGGGAGATGAGCAATGCAGGACGGAGTGCTGGGGACCTGGGCTTGGCTGTGCACAAAGGATTCCTTGGAAAGGTGCACAGAAGCCCTAGCAGCTGCAGTTCACAGGATTACTGTCTGGAGAGGGAAGGCAAGGACTTACCTCCTCCAAATTTGGTCAGTTGGACCACTGGACAGTCTGGGTCACTTGGGTCCACGACCTGTGTTCCAGGGGCCATGCTCGTCAGGATGAGAGGGGTCCTGGAGAACTGGTGAAGCTGAAGTTTGGTGCCTGCTGGAGCAGGGGGAAGATTCCATCAACCCACAGGAGATTTCTTTGTGGCTTCCAGTGCAGGATGAAGGCAGGCAGCCCCCAAAGCATGCACCACCAGGAAACAGTCGAGAAAGCCGGCAGGATTAGGTGCTACAATGTCGCTGGTAGTCTTCTTGCTACTTTGTTGCAGCATTGGAGGTGTCCTGGAGCAGTCAGCGGTCGATCCTTGGCAGAAGTCGAAGAGAAAGGTGCAGAGGAACTCTGGTGAATTCTTGCCAGTTGTTATCTGAGGAAAATCCCACAGTAGAGATCCTAAATAGCCCTCAAAGGAGGATTGGCCACCTAGTGAGGTAAGCACATATCAGGAGCGGTCTCCGACGCCACCTGCTGGCACTGGCTACTCAGAGGCCTCCAGAGTGCCCTCACACCTCTGGATCCAAGATGGCAGAGGTCTGGGACACACTGAAGGAGCTCTGGGCACCACCTCTGGGGTGGTGATGGACAGGGGAGTGGTCACTCCCCTTTCCTTTGTCCAGTTTTGCTCCAGAGCATGGACTGGGGGGTTCCCTGAACTGGTGTAAACTGGCTTATGCAAGGAGGGCACATCTGTGCCCTTCAAAGCATTTCCAGAGGCTGGGGGAGGCTACTCCTCGCCAGCCCTTAACACCTATTTCCAAAGGGAGAGGGTGTAACACCCTCTCTCAGAGGAAAATCTTTGTTCTGCCTTCCTGGGACTGGGCTGCCCAGACCCCAGGAGGGCAGAACCCTGTCTGTGGGGTGGCAGCAGCTGTAGCTGCAGAGAAAACCCCAGAGAGCTGGTTTGGCAGAACCCGGGGTCCAGAGTGGTGCCACGGGGATGCATGGGATTGGCATCCCAATACCAGATTTGGCATGGGGGACAATTCCATGATCTTAACCATGTTACATGGCCATATTCTGAGTTACCATTGTGAAGCTACATATAGGTATTGGCCTATATGTGGTGCACACATGTAATGGTGTACCCGCATTCACAAAGTCAGGGGAAATGGCCCTGAACTATGTGGGGGCACCTCTTCTTGTGCAAGGGTGCCCTCACACTTAGTAACTTTGCACCTAACCTTCACCAAGTGAAGGCTAGACATGTAGGTGACTTATAAGATACTTAAGTGCATTGAAAATGGCTCTGAATTAATGTGTGCTTTAGTTCACTCAGGCTGCAGTGGCAGTCCTGTGTAAGATTTGTCTGAGCTCCCTATGGGTGGCAAAAGAAATGCTGCAGCCCATAGGGATCGCCTGGAACCCCAATACCCTGGGTACCTAGGTACCATATACTAGGGAATTATAAGGGTGTTCCAGTGTGCCAATTGAAATTGGTAAAAGTGGTCACAAGCCTTTAGTGATAAATTTAAAGGCAGAGCGAGCATAAGCACTGAGGTTCTGATTAGCAGAGCCTCAGTGACACAGTTAAGCATTACACAGACACACACATTCAGGCCACAAACTATGAGCACTGGGGTCCTGGCTAGCAGGATCCCAGTGAGACAGACAAAAACAAACTTACATACATTTAAAAATGGGGGTAACATCCCAGGCAAAATGGTACTTTCCTACACTGCCACACCAGCATGAGCAGAAGCAACTCCCTCATGGCCTGCTTTTATTAATTCAGGTCTTTATTGGGAATCACTCGATCTCACACACCTGGTATTGCTGCTTGTTCATTAAACAGGCCTGCCATCTGGTAGAAATATTTAGCAGGATATGCTTTAGGAAAGGGTGTAACATCAGCTGAAGCTTTCACAGCTGCTAGTGTTTCATCATTCACTTTTAATTTAGAATGAGTTACTGCTGCGACAGAAGCCAAAGCAAAAACTCACTTTACTGCTTTATCAGCCAGAATGTTGCCTTTCAAGTGTATTCCAACATGCTGGTGTCCTAGTGTATGTACAACATGGACATTGGATTGGGTTTCTTACATGTTCACTACTTTCCCCCACAGAATTCTGTGTTTAATTGCATTTCCTTTTGAATCTCTGAACCCATTTTGGCGCCAGTAATGCAGATATTCAGTGAAGGACTGGACACAATAGTACGAATCATAGACAATCAACGTCATCTGTTCAGGATCCGTATGTTCCAGTGTCATCACCAGAGCCTTTAGCTCTGCAGGTTGTGCAGTACACTCCCTTAGTGTTTGCCTGTAAGTATTTTGTGAATGAAACTTGCCATCCTTCATGTATACACAAAAGACTGTGCATGCAGCTGAGTATTGATGCTTAGTGCCTATTGCTGGTTGGGCTGAACCATCAGTATACAGAATGGTCTGATATTGTTCAATAGGTAATGTATTTGCAGGGACTGGATACTGAAGTTCATACTGTAAAAATGTTTGGGTCTATAAGTTTGAGTCAAAAACATAGTCAACACCAATAGCCGTCAGAAACGTTGCCCATTGTATCCAACTTGGATGTAATACTTTAGCATTAGGAATGCTTGCTTTGGTAATAGCCTCAAGGGCTGGAATAGGGGATACAACAACATGCCAGGTCCCTTGGGCCAGAGGTCTCTCTTTCAGGACTACCATCTGGACAGCAGTGAGAATCTTCTCAGTGGGAGAAAAGCGTTGTTCAGCTGTGGAATACAAGTGGGATTTATATGCAATTGGGACTGTCTCACCCTCATTGAAAATCACATAGGTGAAACCAATGGCACCAGCAATTTCTCTGATGACCAAATGCTTTTTATTGTCCCTTGCGTGTAATTGTTTTGCTTCAAACATGTCTTTTTGTAATGCTCTCAGGATGCATGTGTGTTCGACTGTCCTTAATTTACTGGTAAAATCATGACATATTAAATCATATAAAGGTTTAATGCGTTGTGCATAGTCTGGAATGTAAGTTCTGCCAAAATTTAGAAAGCCCAATACTGATTGGAGCTTCTTTATTGTATTTCGTATTGTAGTTGTACACATTTTTCTAAAAATTGGGGAGCAAGGCTCTTGCCTTCATCCGACAACTCCTATCCCCAAAACAAGTCACTGAGAAAGGCTAATTTTGTTTTTTTTAAATGTAATTTGTAGCTGATTTGGCACATCCTACAACAATGCGGGCTACCTGTCTTAAATGTTGCATGAGGTCATCCTCTGTAAGGTAGATGTCATCCACATATGACAGCGCCTCAGAGTCTATGTTGTGTAAAATTGATGTAACACGAGCTGAGAGCAGGCCTGGACTGTTCTTGTAGCCTTGTCGGAGTCGGCAACATTTTCTGAGAGCCTAGGGTGCTGAAAATTGTTAAGTCCCTACTTTCAGGCGCTATGTTTTGTCAGAAAAACCTGTTGGATATATCCAGGGTCGTATTAAATTTTTTCCGCACAAAATTGTTCATCAGTTGTGCTGTGTGCATTTTGTATAGCAAATGTTTTGTGTGACTGTGTAAATCTCTGTAGTCTAAGACTATTATGAGTGGTCGGGTTTAGCGACTGGAAATAATGTATTATTCAATGATGAGTCTAAGGGTTCAATGACACCCTGGTACTCTAATTGATTGAGGATTACCCTCACATGAGCTTTTGGATCATACTTTATTGGGTATTGAGGCTGAGGTTGGGATTTTATTGGTGTTACGTGGTGGGAAGAATCTTTGTCCCACCCTACATGATTGCGGTATAATGCAGGTGCCTGCACCACTGCCCAATCAATGGCAGACATTTCAAGGAACTTTTTAGAAACAAGGGGGGAGAAGGACTTTTCAGTAATGTCCTCTCCGTTAGGGAGATCGCAGACAAATACTGGCGGTCTATCTTTTTTGGCCGCAAGATATGATAAACAGAGATGACATGGTCCCAAAAGATGGCATCTATCATACGTTCAATGTCCCCTTCTAACTGAATAGCTACTTTATACATCCTATCAGGTGTGGAGACACTCATGCCTGTAGTCTCAACTTGCAAGAAGTCATCAGTTGCTTTCACCTCCAGAAGCTCTAGAAGATCCTGGCAAACTATTGTGACCTCTGCTGCACTGTCTAGCAGTGCCAGTGCCCACTTCCTGTCCCTGAGTAAAGCCCTCTTCTTCAGTGGCATGTCGGATTGCAACTGCTGCCACTTTTTTATTTTTAAATTGGGGTTTCTGTTGTGGAAGTTTCTCTTTTTTCTTAACCGAAACTTCAGACGAGCGTTGTGAGCCTTTTCTCAGTTTCATGTACTCGGTTCGCTGCTCTGACTGCCCACCTCTCTCACTGTGTTTTTCTAGTGAGTCCTGAAAGGAACAAGATTGGCATGTATCAGTATACTGTCAGCCATTTTTATATTACCCCTATTTCTAAGATTATGGCCCTCATTATGACCCTGGCGGTCGGTGATAAAGTGGCGGTATTAATGTCAACAGGCCGGCGGCAATTACCGCCAAATTATGACCATGGCGGAAAGATCTCCGAAAGACAGCTAATGTACCACACGGACCACCAGGGCAGAAACAACAGCCACACCTGTGACCCCCGCAGCCCTGACCAGTAGTAGATGCTCACAAGCTAGGTAGGCAGGATGATCTCTTCAGAACCCTAGCCACCAGAGGACCTATGCTGCTATGTCAGGCCCTGCCTAGGGGCACCCACTGACACACATCCACCACCCTGATAGCACACCACCAGGAGTAAGTTGTAATGATGGGCACTGTACTCACCCCCTTGTGGCTGCTGTGATGCCCTCAAGTGCCCATCTCGCTCTGGATAGGCCACTACCAGTATACAGGCCATCGGGGGGTCAGGGTTCGACAGGCACCCCTTCCTCATTGGGAGACCATCCCCAGCTGGGTCTCCGTCGTCTTCCGTGCCCAGCGTCTCAGGTCCTCCCTCCGTTTGTGACTGTGGGTGCTCTGCCTGCCATAGACCCCCAGGGCCCGCACCTCCTTGGCGATGGCACGCCATATACCCTTCTTTTGATGGGCATTGACCTGCAGAGGCAATACACATTAGACAAACAGTCCAGCCTGTTACACATAAGGCCCAACATGCCCGTTCTCAAAACCATTGGCTCACACAGAGCCCAGCACACAGCCTGTATGCAGCAAAGAGGACATCTAGCCACCCCCTTACATGAGGCCTTCATACACACAACTCCATGCATCCATGCCACATGCATCGTGCCCACAGTGTACTCACCTGTTGATCTGGAGGCCCACACAGCAGTCCATACTGGAGTAGAACCCCATTTACCAGTCTCTCCAACTCCTCCGAAGTAAAGGCTGGGGCCCCTTCCCTGGTCACCCGGGCAATGGTAGGTTCCGGACACAGGTCACAGCAGCACATGCAGTGTAGGTCCTCTCCTGTGGAAGGTCAGGTAGCAAGTGAGGAATATGATGGAAAATGGCAGTCGCGTCCATGGAGGTGCATACGTCACCGCTGGTGTAGATCACCATTGGCCACTCTACCCCATAGGGGCCAATGAGGAGTTGCATGGCGGTTCCCGACCGCCTCCCACCACAGCGCACAACGTCAGCGGAATTACCTCACTTCCATTTGTCCCTCCACACAGGACAGATGGATGCCATTTCATGGGGGGGGGCAGCCCTATTGATTCTTGCTGCGTCACAGGAGAAATAGGCACATACTGGACAAATCACACTGACCCATTACAAATTTACAGATTGCAAACTCCTGTTGTGGCTCCAATGTTCAGTTCGTGACAGCCTCCTCACTCTTGTGAACCTTACATACCTACCGCTGTGGCTGAATAGGAGATGAGACATACCCCTGTGCACAGACCCCTGGTGGACTTGGCAACACTGTAGGAGAGGCACATTATCCTCACATATAGACTGGGCAGGGCCACAATCACAGAGCTTTGTGCCCAATTGGAACCTGACCTGACATCTGCTATCCGTCACCCCATTGGGATCCCCCCTCTTGTGCAAGTGCTATCTGTACTCCATTTCCTGGCAACTGGTTCTTTCCAAGTGGCAGTGGGCTAGGCAGCAGGAATGTCACAGCCAAATGTTCTCAAAAGTGCTGACAAGAGTGTTGTGTGCCCTGATAAAACACATGTGCAGCTACATTGTTTTCTCCCAGGTTGAGGATTTGGCCACAGTGAAGGTCGAGTTTTATGCAAAGGGACATATCCCCAACATAATTGGTGTGACTGATGGAACACATATTGCATATGTCCTCCCCCGGCCGAATGTACAGGTGTTCAGAAATCGTAGGAGTTTTCACGCCATGAATGTTCAGATGGTGTGCTTGGTGGACCAGTACATCTCCCACATCAATGCTAAGTATCCTGGGTCTGTGCATGATTCATTTGTCCTGAGGAATAGCAGCATCTCAAATGTGATGCCCCAACTACAGAGGCACAGGGTATGGCTGATAGGTGAGCCCTGGTTCCCACCCAGTAGATGTTGGTGTATGGGTATAGTGTGTGGCTAAATGTTGTCCCTCAATAGTTGCAGTTGACTCTGGTTACCCAAACCTATCGTGGCTGCTGACCCCTGTCAGGAATGCCAGGACAAGGGCAGAAGAATGTTATAATGAGGCACATAGGCGAACAAGAAGTATAATTGAAAGGACCTTTGGCCTACTGAAGGCCAGGTTCCGGTGCCTCCATCTAACAGGTGGATCCCTGTGCTATTCACCGAAGAAGGTCTGCCAGATTGTAGTGGCATGCTGCATGTTGCACAACCTGGCCCTCCGACGCCATGACCTTTTCTGCAGGAGGAGACTGGAGATGCCCGTGTGGCAGCAGTAGACCCTGTGGACAGTGAGGGTGAGGAGGCAGAGGATGAGGATGAGGACAACAGAACATCAGTTATTCGACAATACTTCCAATGACACACAGGTAGCACATTGTAACTTTACATTTCATCACTTTGGTTGTAATCTGTGTGGCAATGGCATGCTGATATTTCCCACTTATATGCCTACTTATTGTTCCCTTTGGAAATTCTTTTTGCATATGTTGGTGACTTGACATATACTCCTGGTGTGATCACTATAGCCAGCCACAGGTCATAAATCTATGCTCATTATATGTACAGTTCACTTTGAATGTTTGTACCTGTTTCAATGAATACATATTTGATATACATGACATACTCCAAATTGATTTTTTTCAAAGGGTGTTTATTGAAGTGCTAACATATAGGGGGAAAGTGCAATGGGATAGGGGGGTGATGGTAGAAAGTCCAGGGTATGGTTCCAGTCTGTTTGTAGCACAAGTGCATTGTCCAAGGAGACATAGGAAGGGGTGCAATGGCAGTTCAAGTTGGACAGGGTGACTGAGTGGGACACAAGGGTGACAATCAGGAGAGTCTAATTTCCTGGCAGCGGTCTTGGCAAGTGTCTCTGGCTTCTGTCTGGATCACAGGGAACGTTTGTGGGGTGGTTCATCTTCTGCAGGGGGAGGGGTGCTGGTGGCCTGTGAGTCCTGTGAATGGGCCTCCTGACCACTAGCGGCAGCGGAAGTGGAAGGCTGTTCGGATGTCTGGCTAGTGGCAGGGGCCTGCTGTTGTGAGACTGTCTCCCTCATAATGTTGGGCATGTCTGCTAGCACCTCTGCTATGGAGATCAGGGTGTTTTTGATGGCCTGCAAGTCCTCCCTAATCCCCTAGCCCATCGTGTCCTGGGAATGTTGATAGGCTACCAGGATCTTGGAGAGGGAATCCTGGAGTAGTTGGTTCCCTGGGCCTGTCCTCCCCCTGGCACACAACAGTCCTCCCAGTTTCCCTGTTGGCCTGTGCCTCTGTTCCCTGAACCGTGTGCCCACTGCCACTGACCCCAAGTTCCTGATTGTCGTGTGTGAGGTGTGGCCTGTTGTCCCTGTAGAGGTGGACACACTGCTGATTGACGTGTCCTGGGGATAGAAGTGTGGGTATGCTGGGTGGGTGCTGTGGTGGTGTTTCCAGATGAGGTAGGCTTGGTGGTGGTGTGTGACTGGGCCTGGGTGACCGGCTGTCCAGTGGTCCCTAATGGGCCAGGTAGGTCATCCAGATCCTGAAGACCAGAGTTGCTGTCATCACTGTGGGCCTTTTCAATTGGGGGACTGGATAGTGCAGGCACCTCTTCTCTGCTGACATTGGCTGGGGTACCTGTGGGAATGTAAATATTGTGTTATTATTGATATGTCTGACATATTGTACATCCGTGGCTTCCCCTCTATGGTTGGATTTGCCCTTCCAGCTTTCAGTTTTCTATGTTAGTGTATGGTGGGATTGTTAGTTCTCTATGCTGTGCATGCTTTAGTGATGAGTGTCCAAGCAGGGTTGTAAGGGGTATCCATGCATTGGTACAGCATGCAGGGCTTGGCATTGGGATGAGTGAGATGTGATGGTGGGGTGTGTGGGATGGAGTGTAGTGATGGGAGTGAGGGTTAGGGTATGTGATGGCATGCAGGTAGGGAGGTGATAATTGTTGAAACTTGACTTACCAGAGTCCAGTCCTCCTCCGACTCTGGCCAGGCCCTCAGGATGCAGTATTGCCAAGACTTGCTCCTCCCAAACTGTTAGTTGTGGGGGAGGAGGTGGGGGTCCACCGCCAGTCCTCTGGATAGTGTCTTGCTGCTATGGAACGTACCTTCCCCTGTAGGTCGTTCCACCTCTTCCTGATGTCATCCGTAGTTCTGGGGTGCTGTCCCACAGCGTTGACCCTGTCCACGATTCTCTGCCATAGCTCCATCTTCCTAGCTATAGATATCTGTTGCACCTGTGCTCCAAACAGCTGTGTCTCTACCCTGACAATTTCCTCCACCATGACCCTTAGCTCCTCCTCTGTGAAACGGGGGTGTCTTTGTGGTGCCATGGGTGTTGTGTGAGGTGTGGTGGAGAGGGTGTGTTGGGTAATGTGTTCGGGTGTGTGATGTGGAGTGCGTGAGTGGTGTATAGGTGTGAGTAGTGTGAGGCTCTAGTTGTGTCAGTGGTCTTGGTGTCTCTCTGTTGGCAATGCTGTGTGGTCGCAAAGGGTTGTGGATAATGTGGTTGTGTGTTGTGAGAAAACAGGGCTGATTGCAGAGGCCCCATAACTTTTTGCCCCCATTTTCCTCTTTTTGCTGATGTTTTCCTGACTTTGATGGTGCCCTGGGTACTGCTAACCAGTCCCAGGGCCTGTGCTCTGTGTAAAATGGATATGCAAATTAGGCTAATTATAATTGGCTAAGTTAACCTACCTATAAGTCCCTAGTATATGGTAGGGCATGTAGGTTTAGGGACCACAGCATAGGTGGTGCACACCTAGGTGCACTGCTGAGGTGCCCAGTGTCATTTTAAAAGCAAGCCTGCCTTGCTGGCTGCTTTTAAATTAAAGTTATATGCAAATTCGACTTTGGAATTAAAGGTACTTCCAAAGTCTTAAACTACCTTATTTTTACATATAAGTCACCCCTAAGGTGTGCCCTATGTGCCCCTAGGGCTGGGTGCCATGTAACTATAAGCAGGGACTTTATAAAAATAGATTTATAAGCCCTGGTGAGGTAAAAACAGCCAAATTTGTTTTTCCCTCATTGAAGTAAATGGCCTTCATAGGCTAGAATGGGCAGACTTTATTTTAAATTTTAAAGTCTCCTTAAATGTTACATACCAAGAATTTGGTATCAAATTGATTGTTGTAATAAATCCCACAACTTCCAGTTGTTGGATTTAATATAACTTGTCCAGGTAAAAAGTTTAGACTTTACCTAAAAAGTTGCCAATTTCAGCTCTGCATTGTTTTTGCTGCTGTGCTCTGATTGGCCAGCCTGCAGCAGCTTCTGCCAGGCTACCTTGATGAGGTGTGAAGTGGCCTGACTTCACACAAAGGAATGTGCTTGGGGGAGAGAATCTCCCCTCAGCAGATGGTGAGGCAGGAAGGGGGAGGGCTGCCAAACTGGTCTTCAAAGGCAGAGAAGGACATTTGCAGCACCCAACAACACCCCCACATCCTGCAACCCCGGACAATTAGGTGCCCCCTTGATTAGATTAGGAGAGGGCAGGAGAGGGGTGTGTTTATGATTTTTAGCCACACCAGTGGGTGGGCTCAGCCAGATGTAACCTCCAAAAATCAGATTCATCCATGTTGGATTTTTGGAGACTGTTGCCTTCTGGGATGGATTTTTGCCACACTTCCCAGGAAGTGGACATCACAGGGGGACGACCCTGTACCTGATTGGAGGATCAGGACCCCCCTGCTTTTCACCCAGGAGCAAGGATAAAACTGGCAGACCTGACCCCACACCTCAGATCCCCACCAAATTTCAAGAAGAAGGAACTACAAGGAGAAGAAGGACTGCCCTGCTGGACCCCTGGCCTGCACCTGGAACCTGCACTCAGAAAGACTGCACCAGCTGCACACTTGGGCTTCACCACAAGAAGGACTTTGCCTGGCTTCCACTGGTTCAAGGAGGGACTCCCTGTTTGCTACAGGTGAAAAATTGCTATCCAGAGTCCCCTGCACCAACTCCTGAAAAAGTGACCAGCTGACCACTGTCCAGTGGCCAAAAAGGAGTTTGCGCCAGGTGCATTCTGGGAGTTGAAGTCCGCACTTCCCAAGGACCATCACAGAACTTCTGGACCCTTGGGGTGAGCTGTGGACCCCAAAAGAACCTTAAAAGAACATCTGGGTGAAGCCCCAGAAGTTTGGAAAAGATTGGAGAATTTTTGAAAAAAAGCTCCATAAAGTGACCGACCCGACGCGGAAATTCTAGCCGGCTTGCCTCAACCGCGACCCGGCCTGACTTCGTGGTTCGTCCCGGTAAAGAAAAACATCCAAAAAAGAGACTAAGTCCGAACGTAAAAAGTTGACCGGGACCTTCCAGCCATCGTATCCGAGAAGGGCTCCACGGACGTCGGATCAAGATCCAGGTTTACCCCGGTCGAAGGATTTTCATCTCGAAAAAACGACTACGTCCGAAGGTAAAAATCACCACCGAGGAAACCGACTTCGCGTATCCGGACAAGGGCTCCAGGAGGTCGGATCCAACTGGCAGGTTCGTCCCGGGGAAGAAAAACATCAAAAAAGAGACTCAGAAGGTAACTTTTTAACCGAGGCCTCCCGCGACTTGTAGCCGAGCAGGGCTCCATCGCGGTCGGCCTGAAAGTTTGACTTTGCCCCGGTCCTGGTGCAACCAGATGACCCAATTGGCGCTTTTTGTTTCTAAGCGCTAGAAAATAATAATACTTTAAAAATTCATATCTCCGGTTCCCCTGAACCGATTTTAATCGTTTTTGTGTCATTTTAAAGATAAAAATATAAGCTATTTTTTAAATTGGTTTTGGATTTTTAAACTGTTTCCTGTGTTTTATTTAATTACTGTTTTGTGATATTTGAATGCTTTACACTTTGTCTCCTAAATTAAGCCTTGACGCTCGATGCCAAGCTACCAAGGGTAGAGCTGGGATTAATTTACTGAGACCTAACTGTACTTATGTGGAGGTTTGTGGCTTGTTGCTAGGTGTAGGTACCTACCTGCCCTACCAATAACCCATTTTCCAACATAATTGGAAGCAGCGACGGGATCCTGTACTTGTGTTCAATATCACGTTACAGTTTTGGGTAAAACAAATTAAAAATCCTTTAAATTGTCCTAGTGCAAAAATTGTTTTTAATTTTTAATTTGGATTAATTTCAATTATTGAATTTTTGTAATTTTTCTAAATTCTTGTTTCCAATTTTAAAAAAAAGTTTTTGTTGACACAAAACTAGGGAACCATGGAGCTTGATCTGGCTAGCCTACCCACACTGACAGTAGTCCATCTTAGGGGGTTGTGTATTGAAAGAGGGTTGCCTGCAACCACTGATCTCAGGAAGCAAATCTTGATCAAATCCCTGACAGCATGGGCTGAGGCCCAAGAGGTAGAGTCAGAAGAAGCTCCAGAGGAGGGAGAAAGAAGGGAGGATGCAAGCTCTAACCACTCAGGGGAGGGAAGGCATCTGAGCCTAAGTGAGGATGAGGAAGAACGGTCCTCAGTAAACACAGTCACTAGGGGCAGATCCAAAGCTAGTGGTGGGAAGGGGGTCCTTTCAGGAGGAGAGAACCCATCCATCAGAGAAAGAGAGCTGGAGGCCCAGCTAGCATACATAGCTTTGGAAGCAGAGAAGCTGGCCCTAGAAAAGAAAAAGTGGGCATACAAAGAAAAAAGAGATGGAAGCAGCGATAAAGAAGCTGAGGTGTCCATGGGTGGGGGAGTTTGCCCCAGATTACCCAAGGGGGTAGTTCCTGCTTATGTAGAGGGGGATGACATAGATAAGTGGCTGGGGGCCTTTGAGAGGGCACTCCAAATGAGAAGGGTTAGGCCTCAATACTGGGGTTCCCTTTTGTGGGAGTTGGTCCCCAACTCAGGGAGGGATAGGCTTCTGACCTTAAGGGGGGAGGAGGCAGATTCATACCCTAAAATGAAAAGGTGCTTAGCCAAGAAGTTTGGTCTGACCCCAGAGCAATATAGAATGAAGTTCAGGGACACTCAGAAGGTCAGTACCCAGTCTTGGGTTGACTTTGTGGACATTTCACTAAAGGCACTAGAGGGCTGGATTATTGGTAACAAAGTAGATACTTATGAGGGGTTATACAATCTGATCATGAGAGAGCACATCTTGACCAATTGTATCCAAGAAAGGTTACGCCAGCATCTAGTGGACTCTAAGCAGACCAACCCTAGAGAGCTAGGGGAGGCAGCTGATGAGTGGTTGAGAACCAGGGTGGTTGTCAAGTCCCAGGGGGGAGACTCCAAGAAGAGGGGGACAGGTCCCCAAAAACCTAAGGAGGGAGGTGGTAAGCCCACCACAGAGACTCCCTCTGTACCCCAGAACCCTAAGAAGGAGGAGAGTAAATCCCACTCCCACTCTGACAAGCAGAGACAGGGAGACCCAGGGTTAAAAAAACTCTTGGACAGTAGGGCTTGCTTTGACTGTCAGCAGACAGGTCACTTCAGAGGAGATGCAGCCTGTCCAAGGAAGGTGGTTAGCACTGGGCTGTCCAGTGTAGCCATAGAGGAGGATTCCTCAGATGATGAAGTCCTCCTAGCATTGTGCTGGGAGACAGGACCAGATGGTAAGCTGGTGATCCCTGAGGGTGGGAGTAGGCACTTCCACCACATTCAAGTGAATGGGATCCCTACCACTGGCCTGAGGGACACCTGTGCCAGTCACACTATAGTGAGTGACCGGTTAGTGACCCCAGACATGTATGTCCCAGGAGAGACAAGGAAAGTCAGGATAGCCACAGGGGAGGTCACCTCCAAACCTGTAGCCATAGTGCCCCTAGAGAGGGAGGGTATCCTTGACTGGATTAGGGTGGTAGTCAGTGCTGACCTCCCCCTAGATTGTATCCTGGGCAATGACCTCCCAGAGGTGAGTCTGGTCCCAGATGGGGCGGTCGCCCAGGGCGCCCCCCCAAACCAAAGTCCTGGGGAGTCAGTCCCTACAGTTAGGAGACAGGGGTCCCCAAGAAAAGGAAAGAAGAAAAGGAAGGGTAGGCCACTCTTAAAGAGAGTTCCAGGGAGCCAAGGGCCTTCAGCCCCAGTAGGGGGGGAGCCCAGAGTTGGCACTGGTGAGGCCTCACCTGACCCCAAGGAAGTCCTGAGTAGTCAGGCAGCTGTCCAGATGCAAGGTGTTGCCCCTGCACTGACAGAAGGGAGAGTGGAAGGAGGGTGTCTGCCACAGGAGGTGGTAGCCCCCCACTCTAGACAGCAAGAGGGGTGCCAGGACCCCAAAGTTGCCCCTAAAGCAGCTCAGCCACCTGTCAGTGGAGAGCTTAGGGTGTGGTTCTGGGTACTGACAGCTGTCAGTAGCCTCTGCTGGGTGCTAGCCTTCCTGGCAGCACTGTACTTGGCCTGGGAGGCAGACCCCAGGGCCAATAGCAAAGTAGGCCCCCTGACCCTATTGGTCATGGTGGGGTTGCTCAAGTGTTGGGTGACCTCTTTGGGTAAGCTAGGTGTTGCCCTAGCAAAGTTTGGAGTAGGGGAGGTGGGCACCTCACTACCCAAGTTGGCAGAGAGAAAGGAGGAAGACCCCCCTAGAGGAAAGTTTCAGTTTGAGTTGGGTCCTTTTACTGTTGGGATGGCTTCACTACCCATAGGGAGTGACCCTGACAGGAGGATATAAGGCAGAGTAGGCCCTGCAAAGGGACAGCCAGTTTTCTTCACTGTCTTCCTCGCCTAACAAGCCAGGAAGACTCTCCCAGGGTTGGGCTGAGTCTCCTGGGCGTGTGGGCTGGGGGGGGTTGTGTGAGAAAACAGGGCTGATTGCAGAGGCCCCATAACTTTTTGCCCCCATTTTCCTCTTTTTGCTGGTGTTTTCCTGACTTTGATGGTGCCCTGGGTACTGCTAACCAGTCCCAGGGCCTGTGCTCTGTGTAAAATGGATATGCAAATTAGGCTAATTATAATTGGCTAAGTTAACCTACCTATAAGTCCCTAGTATATGGTAGGGCATGTAGGTTTAGGGACCACAGCATAGGTGGTGCACACCTAGGTGCACTGCTGAGGTGCCCAGTGTCATTTTAAAAGCAAGCCTGCCTTGCTGGCTGCTTTTAAATTAAAGTTATATGCAAATTCGACTTTGGAATTAAAGGTACTTCCAAAGTCTTAAACTACCTTATTTTTACATATAAGTCACCCCTAAGGTGTGCCCTATGTGCCCCTAGGGCTGGGTGCCATGTAACTATAAGCAAGGACTTTATAAAAATAGATTTATAAGCCCTGGTGAGGTAAAAACAGCCAAATTCGTTTTTCCCTCATTGAAGTAAATGGCCTTCATAGGCTAGAATGGGCAGACTTTATTTTAAATTTTAAAGTCTCCTTAAATGTTACATACCAAGAATTTGGTATCAAATTGATTGTTGTAATAAATCCCACAACTTCCAGTTGTTGGATTTAATATAACTTGTCCAGGTAAAAAGTTTAGACTTTACCTAAAAAGTTGCCAATTTCAGCTCTGCATTGTTTTTGCTGCTGTGCTCTGATTGGCCAGCCTGCAGCAGCTTCTGCCAGGCTACCTTGATGAGGTGTGAAGTGGCCTGACTTCACACAAAGGAATGTGCTTGGGGGAGAGAATCTCCCCTCAGCAGATGGTGAGGCAGGAAGGGGGAGGGCTGCCAAACTGGTCTTCAAAGGCAGAGAAGGACATTTGCAGCACCCAACAACACCCCCACATCCTGCAACCCCAGACAATTAGGTGCCCCCTTGATTAGATTAGGAGAGGGCAGAAGAGGGGTGTGTTTATGATTTTTAGCCACACCAGTGGGTGGGCTCAGCCAGATGTAACCTCCAAAAATCAGATTCATCCATGTTGGATTTTTGGAGACTGTTGCCTTCTGGGATGGATTTTTGCCACACTTCCCAGGAAGTGGTCATCACAGGGGGACGACCCTGTACCTGATTGGAGGATCAGGACCCCCCTGCTTTTCACCCAGGAGCAAGGATAAAACTGGCAGACCTGACCCCACACCTCAGATCCCCACCAAATTTCAAGAAGAAGGAACTACAAGGAGAAGAAGGACTGCCCTGCTGGACCCCTGGCCTGCACCTGGAACCTGCACTCAGAAAGACTGCACCAGCTGCACACTTGGGCTTCACCACAAGAAGGACTTTGCCTGGCTTCCACTGGTTCAAGGAGGGACTCCCTGTTTGCTACAGGTGAAAAATTGCTATCCAGAGTCCCCTGCACCAACTCCTGAAAAAGTGACCAGCTGACCACTGTCCAGTGGCCAAAAAGGAGTTTGCGCCAGGTGCATTCTGGGAGTTGAAGTCCGCACTTCCCAAGGACCATCACAGAACTTCTGGACCCTTGGGGTGAGCTGTGGACCCCAAAAGAACCTTAAAAGAACATCTGGGTGAAGCCCCAGAAGTTTGGAAAAGATTGGAGAATTTTTGAAAAAAAGCTCCATAAAGTGACCGACCCGACGCGGAAATTCTAGCCGGCTTGCCTCAACCGCGACCCGGCCTGACTTCGTGGTTCGTCCCGGTAAAGAAAAACATCCAAAAAAGAGACTAAGTCCGAACGTAAAAAGTTGACCGGGACCTTCCAGCCATCGTATCCGAGAAGGGCTCCACGGACGTCGGATCAAGATCCAGGTTTACCCCGGTCGAAGGATTTTCATCTCGAAAAAACGACTAAGTCCGAAGGTAAAAATCACCATCGAGGAAA
Organism: Pleurodeles waltl; assembly: GCF_031143425.1. Classification (NCBI taxonomy): domain Eukaryota; kingdom Metazoa; phylum Chordata; class Amphibia; order Caudata; family Salamandridae; genus Pleurodeles; species Pleurodeles waltl. Next base: position 934,522,950 of record NC_090444.1, read on the forward strand.
CCGACTTCGCGTATCCGGACAAGGGCTCCAGGAGGTCGGATCCAACTGGCAGGTTCTTCCCGGGGAAGAAAAACATCAAAAAAGAGACTCAGAAGGTAACTTTTTAACCGAGGCCTCCCGCGACTTGTAGCCGAGCAGGGCTCCATCGCGGTCGGCCTGAAAGTTTGACTTTGCCCCGGTCCTGGTGCAACCAGATGACCCAATTGGCGCTTTTTGTTTCTAAGCGCTAGAAAATAATAATACTTTAAAAATTCATATCTCCGGTTCCCCTGAACCGATTTTAATCGTTTTTGTGTCATTTTAAAGATAAAAATATAAGCTATTTTTATAAATTGGTTTTGGATTTTTAAACTGTTTCCTGTGTTTTATTTAATTACTGTTTTGTGATATTTGAATGCTTTACACTTTGTCTCCTAAATTAAGCCTTGACGCTCGATGCCAAGCTACCAAGGGTAGAGCTGGGATTAATTTACTGAGACCTAACTGTACTTATGTGGAGGTTTGTGGCTTGTTGCTAGGTGTAGGTACCTACCTGCCCTACCAATAACCCATTTTCCAACATAATTGGAAGCAGCGACGGGATCCTGTACTTGTGTTCAATATCACGTTACAGTTTTGGGTAAAACAAATTAAAAATCCTTTAAATTGTCCTAGTGCAAAAATTGTTTTTAATTTTTAATTTGGATTAATTTCAATTATTGAATTTTTGTAATTTTTCTAAATTCTTGTTTCCAATTTTAAAAAAAAGTTTTTGTTGACACAAAACTAGGGAACCATGGAGCTTGATCTGGCTAGCCTACCCACACTGACAGTAGTCCATCTTAGGGGGTTGTGTATTGAAAGAGGGTTGCCTGCAACCACTGATCTCAGGAAGCAAATCTTGATCAAATCCCTGACAGCATGGGCTGAGGCCCAAGAGGTAGAGTCAGAAGAAGCTCCAGAGGAGGGAGAAAGAAGGGAGGATGCAAGCTCTAACCACTCAGGGGAGGGAAGGCATCTGAGCCTAAGTGAGGATGAGGAAGAACGGTCCTCAGTAAACACAGTCACTAGGGGCAGATCCAAAGCTAGTGGTGGGAAGGGGGTCCTTTCAGGAGGAGAGAACCCATCCATCAGAGAAAGAGAGCTGGAGGCCCAGCTAGCATACATAGCTTTGGAAGCAGAGAAGCTGGCCCTAGAAAAGAAAAAGTGGGCATACAAAGAAAAAAGAGATGGAAGCAGCGATAAAGAAGCTGAGGTGTCCATGGGTGGGGGAGTTTGCCCCAGATTACCCAAGGGGGTAGTTCCTGCTTATGTAGAGGGGGATGACATAGATAAGTGGCTGGGGGCCTTTGAGAGGGCACTCCAAATGAGAAGGGTTAGGCCTCAATACTGGGGTTCCCTTTTGTGGGAGTTGGTCCCCAACTCAGGGAGGGATAGGCTTCTGACCTTAAGGGGGGAGGAGGCAGATTCATACCCTAAAATGAAAAGGTGCTTAGCCAAGAAGTTTGGTCTGACCCCAGAGCAATATAGAATGAAGTTCAGGGACACTCAGAAGGTCAGTACCCAGTCTTGGGTTGACTTTGTGGACATTTCACTAAAGGCACTAGAGGGCTGGATTATTGGTAACAAAGTAGATACTTATGAGGGGTTATACAATCTGATCATGAGAGAGCACATCTTGACCAATTGTATCCAAGAAAGGTTACGCCAGCATCTAGTGGACTCTAAGCAGACCAACCCTAGAGAGCTAGGGGAGGCAGCTGATGAGTGGTTGAGAACCAGGGTGGTTGTCAAGTCCCAGGGGGGAGACTCCAAGAAGAGGGGGACAGGTCCCCAAAAACCTAAGGAGGGAGGTGGTAAGCCCACCACAGAGACTCCCTCTGTACCCCAGAACCCTAAGAAGGAGGAGAGTAAATCCCACTCCCACTCTGACAAGCAGAGACAGGGAGACCCAGGGTTAAAAAAACTCTTGGACAGTAGGGCTTGCTTTGACTGTCAGCAGACAGGTCACTTCAGAGGAGATGCAGCCTGTCCAAGGAAGGTGGTTAGCACTGGGCTGTCCAGTGTAGCCATAGAGGAGGATTCCTCAGATGATGAAGTCCTCCTAGCATTGTGCTGGGAGACAGGACCAGATGGTAAGCTGGTGATCCCTGAGGGTGGGAGTAGGCACTTCCACCACATTCAAGTGAATGGGATCCCCACCACTGGCCTGAGGGACACCTGTGCCAGTCACACTATAGTGAGTGACCGGTTAGTGACCCCAGACATGTATGTCCCAGGAGAGACAAGGAAAGTCAGGATAGCCACAGGGAAGGTCACCTCCAAACCTGTAGCCATAGTGCCCCTAGAGAGGGAGGGTATCCTTGACTGGATTAGGGTGGTAGTCAGTGCTGACCTCCCCCTAGATTGTATCCTGGGCAATGACCTCCCAGAGGTGAGTCTGGTCCCAGATGGGGCGGTCGCCCAGGGCGCCCCCCCAAACCAAAGTCCTGGGGAGTCAGTCCCTACAGTTAGGAGACAGGGGTCCCCAAGAAAAGGAAAGAAGAAAAGGAAGGGTAGGCCACTCTTAAAGAGAGTTCCAGGGAGCCAAGGGCCTTCTGCCCCAGTAGGGGGGGAGCCCAGAGTTGGCACTGGTGAGGCCTCACCTGACCCCAAGGAAGTCCTGAGTAGTCAGGCAGCTGTCCAGATGCAAGGTGTTGCCAATGCACTGACAGAAGGGAGAGTGGAAGGAGGGTGTCTGCCACAGGAGGTGGTAGCCCCCCACTCTAGACAGCAAGAGGGGTGCCAGGACCCCAAAGTTGCCCCTAAAGCAGCTCAGCCACCTGTCAGTGGAGAGCTTAGGGTGTGGTTCTGGGTACTGACAGCTGTCAGTAGCCTCTGCTGGGTGCTAGCCTTCCTGGCAGCACTGTACTTGGCCTGGGAGGCAGACCCCAGGGCCAATAGCAAAGTAGGCCCCCTGACCCTATTGGTCATGGTGGGGTTGCTCAAGTGTTGGGTGACCTCTTTGGGTAAGCTAGGTGTTGCCCTAGCAAAGTTTGGAGTAGGGGAGGTGGGCACCTCACTACCCAAGTTGGCAGAGAGAAAGGAGGAAGACCCCCCTAGAGGAAAGTTTCAGTTTGAGTTGGGTCCTTTTACTGTTGGGATGGCTTCACTACCCATAGGGAGTGACCCTGACAGGAGGATATAAGGCAGAGTAGGCCCTGCAAAGGGACAGCCAGTTTTCTTCACTGTCTTCCTCGCCTAACAAGCCAGGAAGACTCTCCCAGGGTTGGGCTGAGTCTCCTGGGCGTGTGGGCTGGGGGGGGTTGTGTGAGAAAACAGGGCTGATTGCAGAGGCCCCATAACTTTTTGCCCCCATTTTCCTCTTTTTGCTGGTGTTTTCCTGACTTTGATGGTGCCCTGGGTACTGCTAACCAGTCCCAGGGCCTGTGCTCTGTGTAAAATGGATATGCAAATTAGGCTAATTATAATTGGCTAAGTTAACCTACCTATAAGTCCCTAGTATATGGTAGGGCATGTAGGTTTAGGGACCACAGCATAGGTGGTGCACACCTAGGTGCACTGCTGAGGTGCCCAGTGTCATTTTAAAAGCAAGCCTGCCTTGCTGGCTGCTTTTAAATTAAAGTTATATGCAAATTCGACTTTGGAATTAAAGGTACTTCCAAAGTCTTAAACTACCTTATTTTTACATATAAGTCACCCCTAAGGTGTGCCCTATGTGCCCCTAGGGCTGGGTGCCATGTAACTATAAGCAGGGACTTTATAAAAATAGATTTATAAGCCCTGGTGAGGTAAAAACAGCCAAATTCGTTTTTCCCTCATTGAAGAAAATGGCCTTCATAGGCTAGAATGGGCAGACTTTATTTTAAATTTTAAAGTCTCCTTAAATGTTACATACCAAGAATTTGCAGCACCCAACAACACCCCCACATCCTGCAACCCCAGACAATTAGGTGCCCCCTTGATTAGATTAGGAGAGGGCAGGAGATGGGTGTGTTTATGATTTTTAGCCACACCAGTGGGTGGGCTCAGCCAGATGTAACCTCCAAAAATCAGATTCATCCATGTTGGATTTTTGGAGACTGTTGCCTTCTGGGATGGATTTTTGCCACACTTCTCAGGAAGTGGTCATCACAGGGGGGCGACCCTGTACCTGATTGGAGGATCAGGACCCCCCTGCTTTTCACCCAGGAGCAAGGATAAAACTGGCAGACCTGACCCCACACCTCAGATCCCCACCAAATTTCAAGAAGAAGGAACTACAAGGAGAAGAAGGACTGCCCTGCTGGACCCCTGGCCTGCACCTGGAACCTGCACTCAGAAAGACTGCACCAGCTGCACACTTGGGCTTCACCACAAGAAGGACTTTGCCTGGCTTCCACTGGTTCAAGGAGGGACTCCCTGTTTGCTACAGGTGAAAAATTGCTATCCAGAGTCCCCTGCACCAACTCCTGAAAAAGTGACCAGCTGACCACTGTCCAGTGGCCAAAAAGGAGTTTGCGCCAGGTGCATTCTGGGAGTTGAAGTCCGCACTTCCCAAGGACCATCACAGAACTTCTGGACCCTTGGGGTGAGCTGTGGACCCCAAAAGAACCTTAAAAGAACATCTGGGTGAAGCCCCAGAAGTTTGGAAAAGATTGGAGAATTTTTGAAAAAAAGCTCCATAAAGTGACCGACCCGACGCGGAAATTCTAGCCGGCTTGCCTCAACCGCGACCCGGCCTGAGTTCGTGGTTCGTCCTGGTAAAGAAAAACATCCAAAAAAGAGACTAAGTCCGAACGTAAAAAGTTGACCGGGACCTTCCAGCCATCGTATCCGAGAAGGGCTCCACGGACGTCGGATCAAGATCCAGGTTTACCCCGGTCGAAGGATTTTCATCTCGAAAAAACGACTAAGTCCGAAGGTAAAAATCACCACCGAGGAAACCGACTTCGCGTATCCGGACAAGGGCTCCAGGAGGTCGGATCCAACTGGCAGGTTCGTCCCGGGGAAGAAAAACATCAAAAAAGAGACTAAGTCAGAAGGTAACTTTTTATCCGAGGCCTCCCGCGACTTGTAGCCGAGCAGGGCTCCATCGCGGTCGGCCTGAAAGTTTGACTTTGCCCCGGTCCTGGTGCAACCAGATGACCCGATTGGAACTTTTTGTTTCTAAGCGCTAGAAAATAATAATTCTTTAAAAATTCATATCTCCGGTTCCCCTGAACCGATTTTAATCGTTTTTGTGTCATTTTAAAGATAAAAATATAGGCTATTTTTATAAATTGGTTTTGGATTTTTAAACTGTTTACTGTGTTTTATTTAATTACTGTTTTGTGATATTTGAATGCTTTACACTTTGGGGGTGATTCTAACCCTGGCGGTCGGTGTTAAAGCGGCGGCCAACCCGCCAACAGGCTGGCGGTAAAAAAAATGGGATTCTGAGCCTGGCGGGAACCGCCAACACAGACAGCCACCTTAACACTCCGACCGCCACGGCGGTACAAACAAACAGCGCGGCGGTCACCGCCAACAGACAGGCGGCAGACAATGTACCGCCCACACTATTCCAACTCACCAATCCGCCACCTTTTCCGGGGCGGGAGCACCGCCGATAAAAACACGGCGGAAACAGACTACGGACGGGAAAACGCTCACCACTACGCACTCCAGGAGGAAGGAGGACAGCATGAAACCCGAATTAAACATCCTACCTGCTCTTGTCTACCTTCTCATCTACCACGAGTACGAAGTCCGGCGCAGACGACAACGGTGAGTACTGCACCTACGACACACGGGAGGGGGAGGACGAAAGGTTACGGCCACACACATATGCGACCCCCCCCCCCCAACTATGTACTCACCAATGCAGCGCACCAAGTCACAGTGACACCACCCAAACACCCCTGAAAAATGCTAGGACATAATCATATTTGGAATAAATATTTATGTACCAAAAAGCTCCAGAAAATTAGCGTACAGCCATGAAAGATATCCACAACAAAACTAATTACACACACATCAGTGTATAACTGAAGTACCAAGTCCTGCACAACCTACGATTTCAGCATGTCCGTGGGCCAAAGTCTTGAGAAACAAGGGCAAAGCCCACACAGGAGACCTGAGTCCTTTGGAGAGAACACTGCAGGGGCATCAGATGTAAAAACTACAGGCACCTCAGGGGGAAGGGAAGGGGGGGGCACCACAGCCACATGAGTCCACGACGCCAGATCCACGAGGAGCCACCATGCCCACTGGACCATCCTGGGGAGTGCAAAGCCACAGTCTCTCAAGTCTCTGCAGTGGGTGGGCTGCCCACTGGGCCATCCTTGGGAGTGCAAAGCCACAGTCTCTCAATGTCTCTACAGTGGGTGGGCTGCCCACTGGGCCATCCTGGGGAGTGCAAAGCCACAGTCTCTCAATGTCTCTACAGTGGGTGGGCTGCCCACTGGGCCATCCTGGGGAGTGCAAAGCCACAGTCTCTCAATGTCTCTACAGTGGGTGGGCTGCCCACTGGGCCATCCTGGGGAGTGCAAAGCCACAGTCTCTCAATGTCTCTACAGTGGGTGGGCTGCCCACTGGGCCATCCTGGGGAGTGCAAAGCCACAGTCCATCAGGTGGATGACAGTCTCCACTGGTCAAGGAGGAGGCATGGTGGGCACAGTGAACCATAAACGGTGCTTGCGACGGCGGTGCCCAGCGGAGCGGTGCTTGAGAGGAAGGGCCCAGCGGAGCGGTGCTTGAGAGGAAGGGCCCAGCGGAGCGGTGCTTGAGACGGCGGGGCCCAGCGGAGCGGTGCTTGAGACGGCGGGGCCCAGCGGAGCGGTGCTTGAGAAGAAGGGCCCAGAGGAGCGGTGCTTGAGACGGCGGGGCCCAGCGGAGCGGTGCTTGAGAAGAAGGGCCCAGCGGAGCGGTGCTTGAGACGGCGGGGCCCAGCGGAGCGGTGCTTGAGACGGCGGGGCCCAGCGGAGCGGTGCTTGAGAAGAAGGGCCCAGCGGAGCGGTGCTTGAGAAGAAGGGCCCAGCGGAGCGGTGCTTGAGAAGAAGGGCCCAGCGGAGCGGTGCTTGAGACGGCGGTGCCCTGTTCAGCGGTGCTCTTCTCCACCGCGGGCCCTGTTCAGCGGTGCCTATCTCCACGGCGGGGCCCTGTTCAGCGGTGCTCTTCTCCACCGCGGGCCCTGTTCAGCGGTGCCTATCTCCACGGCGGGGCCCTGTTCAGCGGTGCTCTTCTGCACCGCGGGCCCTGTTCAGCGGTGCTCTTCTCCACCGCGGGCCCTGTTCAGCGGTGCCTATCTCCACGGCGGGGCCCTGTTCAGCGGTGCTCTTCTGCACCGCGGGCCCTGTTCAGCGGTGCTCTTCTCCACCGCGGGCCCTGTTCAGCGGTGCCTATCTCCACGGCGGGGCCCTGTTCAGCGGTGCTCTTCTGCACCGCGGGCCCTGTTCAGCGGTGCCTATCTCCACGGCGGGGCCCTGTTCAGCGGTGCTCTTCTCCACCGCGGGCCCTGTTCAGCAGTGCCTATCTCCACGGCGGGGCCCTGTTCAGCGGTGCTCTTCTGCACCGCGGGCCCTGTTCAGCGGTGCTCTTCTCCACCGCGGGCCCTGTTCAGCGGTGCCTATCTCCACGGCGGGGCCCTGTTCAGCGGTGCTCTTCTGCACCGCGGGCCCTGTTCAGCGGTGCTCATCCAGCAGGTCAAGGGAGCCAGACCTGGCCTCGACTCCCTGCTCAGTCGCCCTCGGACCGTGACGTTTCTGGACCCTTCGGGAACGGACTCCTGGCCTCCTTAGTGTCCTCCTTCCCAGCTGGGATGTGGCATGTGGGGTCCACCTTCTCCGCGCTCCTGCTGCCCTTCCGCTCCTTTGATGGGGCTCTCGGGCCCTTGCCTCCCCCAGATGGTGTGGGTGGTGAAGTGGCCGCACATTGCTCCTTGGGGGCAGCCCTGTCGGTCCTCGCACAGCGGTCCTTGGTTTTGCGGGTCCTCTTGCCGGGGGGGGGGGCTGGACGTGTCCTTGCTGCAGCTTGATGTGTCACTGCTGGCAAAGGGTGGGCTCCAGAACCCAGGCACAACAGTGACACCCGAAGCTGGGCTGGTGGTGGCTGCGGTGCTCTTGGGACTCTTTGAAGATGGATGGGGGAGGTCATCGGGGGGAAAGAGGTTAAGGTTAGCCAGGAAAAGTTTTTTAGGGCCAAGGTAAAGGGTTGGAGGAGTGGAGATGGAAGTGGAGGTAGAGGAGGTGGTTGTAGGAGAGTCAGGTGTGCTGTCATTGGGTGAAGGTGCTGGTGCTGTAGGCTGTCGTGAGGTGGATGGCTGTTGGGTGGGTGGCTGCCTGCGTTTGTGTGTCTTGGAAGAGGGGGTGACAGACACAGTGGGAGAGGACACAGGGGACGTGTACATGGCAGTGGGGGTGGTGACTGCACGAGTGTGGACTGTACTGGAGGGTGAGGTGGTGATGGAAGCACTGGCTGATGTTGGGGTGCATGCAGGTGTGAGTGTAGACGTCACAGGGAGGGAGGAGGGAGACGAGGAGGAGGGGGACACAGGGGTGGCAGTGGCTGTTGGCATGTCTGCATTTGGGTGTTGCTCGGGTGAGTGTTTGCGGGATCTGTGGTGCTTGTGTTTGGATGAGCTGCTCTTGGGTGTTGAGGTGTGTGCAGGCTGGTCTGATGGTGTGGATGGGATAGGCTGAGGAACAGGAGACAGAGACAGGCTGGAGGCAGTCAGAAGAGGGAGGCTGGAAACAGGGACAATGGCTGCCGTCAGTGCTGAGGCCAGAGCAGTGAACGCTCGTTGATGGGCAGCCTGACCCGAATGAATGCCCTCCAGGTACGCATTGCTCTGTTGCACCTCCCTTTGCACACCCTGGATGGCATTCAAAAGGGTCGTCTGCCCAACAATGAGCGTCCTTACCAGGTCAATGAGCTCCGCACTGAGGGCAGCAGGGGCAACAGGGGCAGGGGCTGAGGTGCCTGGGGCGCAGGAGACGCGCGCCTTCCTGGGCGAACCGGCACGGAGCGAAGACTGAGGGGCTGCTGGGAGGGCGGGGCTGGTGCGCTGGGTGGCGGCTGTACCTGTAGAGGCGGGGGGCACGGATGTTGCCGCCACCCCTAGGGAGCTCCCATCCGAGGACGTGTCGCTTTCGCTGCTCTCACCAGCGGTCCCCGTCGTGGTGCTCCCCTCGCCCTCCGGATCACTGGTGCCCTCGGTGTCTGTTCCTGGGCCCACCGGGGCCTTGTGTCCTGCAGCTCCCTCGTGCTCCGATGCCATATCTCCTCCGCCTGATGATGCTAATGCACACATGCACAAGAAGATGAAGAGAAAGGGTGGGGGGAGAAAAAAGAAGACCAGGTTGAGTGCATGCAATGTCAACACCGTTGGCGGAGAGGACAGACACAGGTGCCTAATGCACTAAGCCGCGCATTCGGGGTACACTACTCAGTACTACTGACTAAGACAACAGGCCAAGAGACGTCAAACGCGCACATGGGAGATGCTGGACCTTCAATGGCTGTACTTGTCACCCTACCGAGGTGGGGGCCGGGGGCACAGGGCCATGCCTAAGGGAGAGGACTACACTACAGAAAGCGCCCTGGCCTAATGTCACCCACAGCCCTCCTCCCCCACCCAGACGCCTCCACTGCGCAGAAAGATAGAAGAATGTGCTGATACTCACCCCCTTGTGTCTGCTGTGATGTCTTAAAGCGCCCATCCAATTCAGGGTAGGCCACCGCCAGGATCCGGGACATCAGGGGGGTCATGGTGCGACTGGCACCCCTCCTAGGTTGGGAGGCCATCCCCAGCAGTGTTTCTGCGGTCTTCCTTGTTCCGCGGCGGATGTCCTCCCACCTCTTGCGGCAGTGGGTGCCCCGTCTGTTGTGGACCCCCAAGGTCCGGACTTCCTTGGCGATGGCACGCCAAATGTCGATCTTCTGATGGGCGCTGACCTATTAGACATGTACAGGGTGGAAAGGAGGAACTCATCAATGACCTGCATGTTAGATGTAATTGCCCCCCCCCCCACCCACTTTGCCATATGGCACATGCTCTCATCTGTCGGGCGTTGCACTCCTCATTCGCCCCCCACCCCACCAACTTACATCCACCCCAATCCACACAGGCATAGCCCATTCCATTAGCACCCGGTGTACTCACTTGTTGGTCTGGAGGACCGTAGAGTAGCGCATACTGGGGGAGGACCCCATCCACGAGCTTGTCCAACTCTTCAGACGTGAAGGCAGGGGCCCTTTCCCCAGGCGCAGCAGCCATTGTATCTTCCAGACCGAGGTCACAGCAGCACTTGCAGTATAGGTCCTCTCCTGTGGATGATCAGGTCTCGAGTGATTAAGCAGATAGAAAATGGCGGTAACGTCCGCGGCGGTTATTGGCTGCTGAAACCCATAGGCTTCAATGTTAACCAATGCGGCTTTGCGCCGCGGTCTGCGACCGCCTACCGCCACGGTGTGCCCCGCCAGCGCATTGACCTCACATACCATTGTCCCACTTCACAGGTCAGGCAGCCGCCATTTCAAGGGCCCACATGGCTTAATTTTGACTGCGACACACAGGCCTAGGCCTTGCATTGCCACACATACACGCCTTTCAACCCATTGCCATTCTTTAACTGTGCAAGCTGTCTGTACGTACCTGTGTTTTGGCTAACTCTGTGCTCCATGTTGTCCTTCCTAGGCACCGTCCGCTGGGACTTGCGATGAGAAGGAGGAATCCTCGCGTGTACCGACCGCTGGTGGACCTGTCGACAATGGAAGAACGCCATATAATACTTCGATACAGACTTGACCGTGCCACTATCCATGAACTGTGTGCCCAGCTGGAGCCAGCCCTGATGTCCCCCATCCGCCAACCCACAGGGATTCCCCCTCTGGTGCAGGTTTTGTCAGTCCTCCATTTTTTGGCCAGTGGGTCATTCCAGACCACAGTGGCCATGTCATCTGGAATGTCTCAGCCTATGTTTTCTAAGATTTTGAGCAGAGTGTTGTCTGCCCTGATGAAACTCCTGCGGAGCTACATCATTTTCCCCGAGGAGGGTGACTTGCCTACAGTGAAGGGTGATTTCTATGCCCTTGGACACATCCCCAACATCATTGGTGCCATTGATGGGACCCATGTGGCTTTGGTACCCCCAAAAGACGATGAGCAGGTGTTCCGAAACAGAAAAAATTATCATTCGATGAATGTCCAGGTGGTCTGTTTGGCTGACCAGTACATCTCCCATGTAAATGCCAAGTTCCCTGGGTCAGTGCATGACGCGTATGTGATGCGAAATAGCAGAATCCCCTATGTGATGGAGCAGCTACAGAGACAACGTGTGTGGCTAATAGGTGACTCTGGTTACCCCAACCTGCCGTGGCTACTGACCCCAGTAAGGAATCCCCAGACAAGGGCAGAGGAACGCTACAATGAGGCCCATGGGCGTACTAGGAGGGTGATTGAGCGAACCTTTGGCCTCCTGAAGGCCAGGTTTAGGTGCCGGCATATGACTGGTGGATCCCTAATGTACTCACCAAAGAAGGTGTGCCATATCATCATGGCCTGCTGTATGCTTCACAACCTGGCTTTGCGACGCCAGGTGCCTTTCCTGCAGGAGGATGGTCCAGATGGTGGTGTTGTAGAAGCCGTGGAGCCTGTGGAGAGTGAAGAGGAGGAAGACTCAGAGGACGACACAGACAATAGGGATAGAGTGATACAACAGTATTTCCAGTGACACCCAGGTAAGATTCACCCACGCCATTTCCCAATTGCTTCTAGCCTCCTGCATCTGTACTTTCTGTAGTTCCCCACAGATGTTTTTCAGTAATTTTTGCCTTTCCCTTCCCTTCTCAGTGCTGTCTGACTCAATACCTGACTTCTGCTTGGTTCGCCCATGAAATACAGCGTATTGACATTGGTATGTTGTCATGACTAATTGACAGAACAGAAATTGAACAGTGATATGTAATACATTTGTTAATAAGACATCATGACTCAAAACAGATTATTGTGCAAAATGTGATTTATTTACAGTGCTAGATATCGGTACATGTGATTCTAAGGGTGATGGGTGGGGGTGGAGGAATATCCATGGCAGAGTCCAGTTCTCAGTCTCACAGGTGCATTGTTCTTTTGCCTGGGGAAGGATTGAGCATAGGCAGTTCATGGTTGGACAGGGTGGCAATGTGGGACAGTGGGAAGAGTTCAGGGGGTATGTCCTGCTGGCAGGGGTCTTGACATCCTACTCTGTCTTTTTCTTTGGTCTCAGGCTCCTCTTACGGGGTGGTTGTTCTTCAGCAGGAGGTGGGGTTCTGGGGGGCTGTCGAGGTGTTGGGACCTCCTGTCCACTAGCGCCGGCGGAGGTGGTAGGCTGTTCCTGGTCCGGCCTAGTGACAGGGGCCCTGTGTGGTGCACCATGGTCCCGCAACGCGTCCTCTATCCTGTGGAGGGCCAGGACGATGGTCCACATTGCGGTCCCGATGATTCTCAGCTCCTCCCTGAACCCCATGTAGCGTTCTTCCTGCTGTGCCTGGACCTCAGTGAACCTGGCCAGTACCGTCGCCATCGTTTCTTGGGAGTGGTGGTAGGCTGCCATGATGGTGGTGAGGGCCTCTTGGAGAGAGGGTTCCCTGGGCCTCTCCTCCCCCCCCTGTCGCACAGCAGCCCTCCGAGCTGCCCGGTTTCCCCCGGCCTCTGTCCCCTGGCCGGTGTGCCCGCTCCCACTGCCCCCAGGTCCCTGTTGTTGTTGGGGTGTTGGGTTAGCCTGGGTGCCCTGTAGTGGCGGACACATCGCTGATTGAGCTGTCCTAGAGACAGAGGCATGGGCCCGCTGGGTGGGAGCTGTGCTGGTGTCGGCAGAGGGGGTCGGGTCTGGTGTGGCCTGTAGCTGCCTGAGGGGAACCGACTGCCCAGAGGTCCCCGATGGTCCGGGCTGGTCATCAGGTTCACTGTCGACAGAGCTGCTATCCTCAGTGTGGGCCTGTTCCGGTTGTGGGATGGACAGTTCTGGACCCTCCTGGCTGGTGTGTTGTCGTTCGGGTCCTGCATGGGGTAAGAGAGTTTGGTTATTGTTTCTGTGTGTGCAATAGCGTGCCCTTGTTCCCCAGTGCAGGCATTCCCTTGAGGGAGGTGTTGTGAGGGTATTTAGTGGGGGGGAGGGGTTAGTGCAGTGGTCATGCATAGGTGATGGGTGCCCATGATTTGTGTTATCATGCAGGAGTTGGTGTTGGGATGGGTGGGTTGTGCTGGTGAGACATTGTCAGGGAGGATATGTGCTGGGGGGTTGGGGGTGAGGGTGGGGGTGTGGGTTGGCATGCTGGTGGGGTGGGGGGGATATAGTAGTTGAGATGGGACTTACCAGAGTCCATTCCTCCGGCTACTCCAGGGAGGCCCTGAGGATGCAGGATGTTCAAGACCTCTTGCTCCCACGATGTAAATTCGGGAGGGGTGGGTGGGGGTCCGCCGCCAGTCTTCTGGACCGCGATGTTGTGCCTGGAGACCATCGATCGGACCTTCCCCCGTAGGTCGTTCCATCTTTTGCGGATGTCCTCCCTATTCCTGGGATGCTGTCCCACCGCGTTGACCCTGTCCACGATCCGCTGCCATAGCTCCGCCTTCCTGGCTATACCTGTGTGCTGCACCTGCGAGCCGAAGAGCTGGGGTTCCACTCTTAGGATTTCCTCCACCATGACCCGGAGTTCTTGGTCCAAAAAGCGTGGGTGCCTTTGGGGTGCCATGGGGTGGTGTGGGTGAGGTGTGGGGTGGTGTATGTGATGATGAGTATGTTGGTGTGTGGTCCTTTGTGCTACTGTGTGGTGTGTGTGATGGTGTAGTGTGCCTCAGTGTGTCTTGCTCTGGATTGTCTGCTGTGTCTCTCTCTCCTTCTCTCAGTAATTCTGGTCGCAGGGGTTTGTGGGTGATGTGGGTGTGTGTTTTATAGTTGGTTGATTGTGTGGGAGTGGTGTGTGTATGTGTATCAGGTGTGTGTATTTCAAATTGTCCAATGTGGCTGTGTTTTGGTGATGTGTGTGTATTCTGACCGCGGCGGTGTGTAGCGCCAATGGAATACCGCGTTTGAATGACCGCCGTGTGGATTCGTGGGTCGTAATGGCATGGGCGTATTTCTGTTGGCGTGACGGTGGAGGTTTGGTCATCTCCAGTTTATCTCTGCCCGCCGATGTGGCGGGCTGCAGTGGAGGACGGATTTTTGGAGGTTTGGCCGTTGTGGGTCAGAATGACCGTGGCGGTTGACCGCGGTCGCGGCGGTGTTATGGCGGTTTTATGACCGGCGGTAAGGGCATTTTACCGCCGAGGTCAGAATCACCCCCTTTGTCTCCTAAGTTAAGCCTTGACGCTCGATGCCAAGCTACCAAGGGTAGAGCTGGGATTAATTTACTGAGACCTAACTGTACTTATGTGGAGGTTTGTGGCTTTTTGCTAGGTGTAGGTACCTACCTGCCCTACCAATAACCCATTTTCCAACATGTGTTTTATAGTGGTGTGGGTTTACCACCCTTGAATGTGCGCCGTGGTGATTCGTGGGTGATAATGTGGTGGGCGTTGTTCTGTTGGCATAAGGGTGTGGGTTTTGATACTGCCAGTTTATCACTGTCCTTTAGTCTGGCGGATTTGTGTTTGTGGCTGAATTCTATCGGATTGGTGTGTGTGTCATAATATGGTGAATGGATATCCGCCACCACGGTGGCCATCAACGTGGGAGTAAGTGGGATTTACCGCCAATTTTATAATGAGGGCTTATATCTATTCTGAGGTGCCTCTGAATGCGGAGTTTCTCCCCTTTCTTTTTTAAGTGTTTGTTGTTTTTTATCCCAGTGTTTTTTGGAGCCCTCAGGTGCTTGCTTGGTAGTGTCCTTATTGGATCTACCTTGAAATTGTGGTTTAGTTGGCCTGGTTCCCAGACTATCTCGACCAATACTAGAGTAGATCTCAGCGATAATCTTTGGCAGCTCACGTTCTTGATCCTGTGGAGGAACGTCCCTGAGCCGCATGCGCACTGCTAGTGCTACTGTTTCCCTCTTAAGGTTACTTAATATGATCGAAGACACTGTGGCTAAATTGCCCATTAATTACATCCCCAAAACCAGGGCTGGGGCAGCCCTGTATTCATCTTGAATTTTTTTCAACACCACTGGAAGATTGGCAAGTGTTGGTGTACCGTGTGGGGTACTAAAGAGCATGGCAAATACCGTGCCCCATGTGTTGCAGTTATCAATTGTGGGAAGCATCCCAAATGGCAAGCGCATTGTGAGAATTCTATGTTTATCCTGAGGTCCCGTAAGGGGAAAAACTGCTTCCAGTGTATTGATTTTTGAGCGAACCAAAACTGAATTTCCCCCCTCTTGACGGGTGCCTTTCCCATGATCGAATTTACAGTAGCAGAATTAATGCCTGGCGTAACTGCGTGTGGTTGTGCTGTGGCAGCATGAGCTGGGTTTGTATTTAACATTTGCATAACAAACTGTACTAACAGTCTATATATTGTTGTGAGCTCTACATGCAAGCAGCAGACCTAAACTACTGCCAAGGTTGCTTCATCAGGATGCAGTGTATGTTGTTGGCCAATAAAGGCCAGGTTGGGCCCTCATTACTCAAAGGACCTAACCTAACATGTAGTATTGTATGTGGTAGGGCGACATCAAGCCAGTTATTATGGTCTTGATAAGATAAAGGTATTTCTAAATATGCATAAACTCTGTAATGTGTAGGTGCATTTACAGGTGTGTAGTGATAAAATGTATTTGTGTTCCCATCTTATGCTGGAAAAGTGTCCCAAGAATAAAAAAGGTTCTGTTCTGTAGGCTGGATGCTCCTCAACAACAAATATAACTGGACCTCCCTTGGGCCATTAGGCCATTTGCCAATAAATGTGCAGTAAAAAGCGGTTGCATATTTATTGCAATTGCTACTCGTTGAGAGTTCACCATAATACTGGTATTTATGTGTTCAGGGATAAGGATACCAACTGGGGATTAGTCCTTTTAAGGTTCAAGCTCGAACAACCTACAGCTCAAGATAGATCCTACCTACTTAGGTGAGGAGGAAATCCATTATACAATGGACATCTCCGTATATAGTATCAGGGTGTCTTTAGCCTTTAGTGAGACAGAGATACTTGGGAGGATCCGAATATTAGTGCCTGACCAAATGTTGGCAGCGACATGTTGCGTAGGTTCTCATTGTGCCAATGAGGCTACTGGATTTGGGCGGTAGGATCACCCAGGTTGTGGGTACTGAGTATGATTCCACACCAGGTGACACCGTTTTGGCCTAATCCAGGGTTTCCGGCTAACTAACAGTGCCTCCTCTCTGACCGAGATGATTGTGGCAACCGGGCACATGGGAAGAAAGACTCCTCAGGGAATCGTGGTAAATCAGATCTCATCCCTTTCTCTCAGTTACCAAAAAGTCTCACAAGGGCAAAGAAAACAGAGGCAGAATATAATTCATTGAGCATTTATTGAAATAACTGCAACTTGGATTAAATGTCAAGTGTAGCAACAACTGGGATGAAAAAACACAATATAAGCAAGCATGTGACTAAGTGTGTAAAACACAAAAACAGTACTACCATAGTGGCCAAAGAGGAGAGATTTATAATTCTCTGGCCTACGCTATGTATAAGCACAGCATACTAATCTGCCCTTCAGGTTTCCCCCTGGAAGAACATCATCCCTCATACCTGGAGATGAAGCTTATTGTTTAGAGAGACACCCTCCCCATATGGATCGGGGGTTCGGCCATCTAAGCAAGAAGCTGTAGCGAAGCAATCGGCAATCAGCATACAGTCATTGTCATCTGGCTGGAATATCCCTCTAACGTGTTTAGGACAAAGGTTTTTTTTTATAATGAAACAGCTAACATCCTAAGAAATAGTCCCCCCGTATGAGTGCATGTTTTTCTGTGAATGTTGGAGACACAGCATACCACATTTGTCGGCAATCCTAACTATCTGTAGCCTTGAAGATAGTACAAAATGTCTGCTAAGAGCGTACTGCTTTTCTAGGCGAAAGGACAGTGTGATAGTAATAATAAAACAGCACTGTGAAAGTGGCTATTGCTAGAAAAATAAAACCATACTGAGGAAAATGTATCTAGGTGAAAGTGCACAGCTGCACGCCTAGTTAGCTAAAATAAAGTGTATAAAATATGTCTCAAATAGCTATACAACAAGGGTGTCTGAGTTATGGCACCTCCACATGCCTCCTGCTAGCAGGCGTGTTCACCACCACCATCAGCCACAGAGGGCAGGCTACCAAAGCAAAGGTCTACTTCACTAAAGAAGGGGCCAACATGCTACTCAGTTGCTGCATACTTGAGCGCCTACAGCTAGTCCATTTCGCATTTGGAGTCCACGTCAGTGCCCTTGACTGTTGGACAAGTTCAAACATCTCTTCCAGGGCTTCGGATGTCTCAAAGACAGAGTAGTCCACTTTCACATTGACCAGTCAGTGCAGCCAGTAGTGCTGCAACACCACCAGGATGACCTTCCAATGTTGATCAAAAGTAAAGGTAGAGCTACTGAAGTTGGAGGTAGCCAACATCATTGAAAAGGTAGAAGACACAAGACCCAGGTGTCACCCATAGTAGTAACCCACAAGCCAAAGCAGTCAAGAGAAGCATGTATGTGTGTTGACATGAGGCTCTTGAACACAGCAATAAAGAGGGATCATCTCATAACACTAACCTTAGATAACATCATAGGAGAACTCTCTGGCTGCCGGTTGTTGGAAATGGGGTCTTCGATTGGCAGTCAGGTTACCCCCTGTCCAAGCAAGGACCCTCACTCTAGTTAGGGTAAGTCACACACAATCCAAATTATCCTGTGCCCACCCTCTGGTAGCTTGACACTGAGCAGTCAGGCTTAACTGAGAAGGCATTGTGTAAAGTATTTGTGCAATAAATCAGGCAATGACACAGTAGAACACCACAAAAATACACCACACAGTGTTTAGAAAAATGTTGAATATTTATCTGGTAAAATGCAGGTCAAAACGATCAAGATTCAATAACTATACATTGATGACTACCTGACCGGGTTCTGGCCAGGAGTCTACTTGTCTACACCGGCCTTCCCCGTGCCTCATCCCTGGTGCCCAGCGGTAGGCATCGCCGGTTTGTCGAGTAAGTAATCCTTTTGTGTATATGTATTTTGTATTTTGTATATGCCGTTCCTCCTTCCATTTTTTGCATAGCCATCTATTCCTCTGACCCGTGTGATTCTCTGCGCGCTTCTGCCCCGTGCCCCCGTACTTCTTTTGCTGCTGCCCTCACCGCCTGTTTTCTCCACCGGCTCCGGCCGGTCACTTTCTCCCTGACGCTGCCTCCCCTGCGGCCCTGACCCCCTCGCTCACCCATTGGCTCTCACTCCCGCCTCCCAGCTGCTCCACCATCCCACCCCTCCCTCTTAATGGTGGTCGCTGCGCGGAGCACCGTGTGACTACCTGACCGGGTTCTGGCCAGGAGTCCACTTGGCTCCACCAGCCTGCCCCTTGCCCCTTATCCTGCCGACTGCTGCCTGGACAGCAGTTCGAGGCCCTCCTCCACCTGCACGCACCCGCCTGCGCCTCATCCCTGGTGCCTAGTGGTAGGCATCTCTGGTTTGTCGAGTAAGTAATCCTTTTGTGTATTTGTATTTTATATATGCCGTTTCTCCTGCCATTTTTTGCATAGCCATCTATTCCTCTGACTCTTGTGATTCTCTGCGCTGCACGCTTCTGCTCCCGAGTCCCCCCCTGTAATTCTTTTGCTGCCCCCCTCACCGCCCGTTTTCTCCACCAGCTCCGGCCGGTCACTTTCTCCCTGCCGCTGCGTCCCCTGCGGACCGCTCCCCTTGCACACCCATTGGCCCTCCCTCCCACCTCCCAGCTGCTCCACCCTCCCACCCCACCCTCTTAATGGCGGCCGCTGCACGGAGCCCCGTGTGACTACCTGCCCGGGTTCTGGCCAGGAGTCCACTTGGCTCCACCAGCCTGCCCCCATGCCCCTTATCCTGCCGACTGCCCCCTGGACAGCAGTTCGAGGCCCTCCTCCACCCGTAGGCACCCGCCTGCTCCTCATCCCTGGTGCCTAGTGGTAGGCATCTCCGGTTTGTCGAGTAAGTAATCCTTTTGTGTATTTGTATTTTGTATATGCCGTTTCTCCTGCCTTTTTTTGCATAGCCATCTATTCCTCTGACCCTTGTGATTCTGTGCACGCTTCTGCCCCCGTGCCCCCCGTACTTCTTTTGCTGCTGCCCTCACTGCCCGTTTTCTCCATCGGTTCCGGCCGGTCACTTTCTCCCTGCTGCTGCATCCCCTGCGTCCCTGCCCCCCTGGAACACCCATTGGCCCTCCCTCCTGCCTCCCAGCTGCTCCTCCCTCCCACCCCACCCTCTTAATGGCGGCCGCTCCGCGGAGCCCCGTGTGACTACCTGACCGGGTTCTGGCCAGGAGTCCACTTGGCTCCCCAGCCTGCCCGTGCCCCTTATCCTGCCAACTGCTGCCTGGATAGCAGTTTGAGCCCCTCCCCCACCCGCAGGCACTCGCCTGCGCCTCATCCCTGGTGCCTATGGTAGGCATCTCCGGTTTGTCGAGTAAGTAATCCTTTTGTGTGTTTGTATTTTGTAATTTGTATATGCTGTTTCTCCTGCCATTTTTTGCATATCCATCTATTCCTCTGACCCTTGTGATTCTCTGTGCTGCGCGCTTCTGCCCCCATACCCCCCTGTACTTCTTTTGCTGCCGCCCTCACCGCCTGTTTTCTCCACCGGCTCCGGCTGGTCACATTCTCCCTGCCGCTGCGTCCCCTGGGGCCCGCCACCCTTGCACACCCATTGACCCTCCCTCCTGCCTCCCAGCTGCTCCAGCCTCCCACCCCACCCTCTTAATGGCGCCCGCTGCGCGGAGCCCCATGTGACTACCTGACCGGGTTCTGGCCAGGAGTCCACTTGGCTCCACCAGCCTGCCCCTTGCCCCTTATCCTGCCGACTGCTGCCTGGACAGCAGTTCGAGGCCCTCCTCCACCCGCAGGCACCCGCCTGCACCTCATCCCTGGTGCCTAGTGGTAGGCATCTCCGGTTTGTCGAGTAACGAATCCTTTTGTGTATTTGTATTTTGTATTTTGTATATGCTGTTTCTCCTGCCGTTTTTTGCTTAGCCATCTATTCCTCTGACCCTTGTGATTCTCTGCGCTGCGTTCTTCTGCCCTCGTGCCCCCCCTGTACTTCTTTTGCTGCCGCCCTCACCGCCCGTTTTCTCCTCCGGCCAGTCACTTTCTCCCTGTCACTGTGTCCCCTGCGGCCCCTCCACCCCTCGCGCACCCATTGGCCCTCTCTCCCGCCTCACAGCTGTTCCACCCTCCCACCCCACCCTCTTAATGGTGCCCGTCCGCGCCTGGACCGCGCCCAGCGCCAGTCCCCCTGGTCCCCTCAACCCAGACCCCATCAGACTACACTTCTCAAGTACCACACTCCACTCCCTCAACCCAGGCCTACCCCCCCGCCTCTGCCCAAGCCAACCCCAAACACATGCAGGGACCTTTCACCTGCTATGCTTGCGGGTTCTCCTGCTCCTCCACTAACACCAGAACCACCCACACGCCCCACACCAACCCAATGCTTCCCAACACAACACCACCTGAGACATCAACACCAAAAACTCCCACACAGTCCTCACCCACTCCAACAGACCCTACTCCAACACCAACAAGACCCACAACCCCAACACACTCCACAACACCACCACAACCCACAGCAACACCAATATACCCCACAACACCACTAACACCCCCCACACCAACAACATCATGCACCACAACAACAACGGCCTCCACAACCACCTAAATTGCATACTCCTAAACACCCGCTCTGTACACAAGCACACCGTCGAACTCTGGGACCTTATCACATCACACTCACCAGACATTGCCTTCCTCACGGAAACGTGGATGAATCCCTCATCTGAGCCCGACATAGCCACAGCCACCCCAGACGGCTACAAAATCCACTGCAGAGACCGTTTAAACAAACCAGGAGTGGGCATCGCCATTATTCACAGAAACACCATTAAGGTCACCAGCAACACACACAACACCCTAGACAGCGCAGAACACATGCACTTCCCAATTTACATAAACAGCAACACCACCCTCAGAGGAACCCTCATCTACAGACCACCAAGTCCTCGCCCCCCTTCTGTGACGCCATCGCTGACACCATCAGCCCTCATGCCCTCACTTCCACAGATTACATCCTCCTCGGTGATTTTAACTTTCACCTGGAGAACCCCCACAACAACAACTCCACATCCCTTCTAGACAACCTCACAAACCTAGGACTCAAACAACTAGTCACATCACCCACCCATTCAGCAGGACACACACTAGACGCAATCTTCACCTCGAGCAACCACATAACCTGCACTCACACCACCGAACCCCACTGGGCTGACCACCACTGCGTACATTTCTCCTTCTCCAATACCCCCACACACCACCACCACCACACCACACCCTACCGCATGTGGGTCAAGATCCCCACGGAACTCCTGAACACCTAACTCGCTCAGAACCTCCCAACACCAACGACCCCCAACACTGCTGCCCATAACCTCACACAATGGATCCCAAACTGCGCAGACTCACTCGCCCCTCTCAGAAGAAACATCACCACCCGCAACATCAAGAATGTCCCCTGGTTCACCACTGAACTCCAAGCCTCCAAGTGTGAATGCTGCAAAACAGAGAAAGCTTGGCGACAGGAACCCTCAACCGCCAACTTCTCCACCCTCAAAACCACCATACGCAAACATCACCAACTCATACGCACTACCAAAAAGGCATACTACAAGGAACGTATAGACAGTAACTCACACAACAGCAAGGAACTCTTTACCATCATCAAAGAGCTCTCCAAACCCAAAGCCAGCAACATCGACCCCATTCACACACAACATCTCTGCGACTCCCTCTCCAACCACTTCCACCTCAAAATCTTCGACATACACAACAGCTTCACACCACAGGCACTCGCCACCTCCACCACCGACACGATCAGCTATGACTCACCCCCCACCCACTACTCACCTGGGCCCCTACCAATGACGAAGAAACCGAAAAAACTATGAATTCCATCCACTCAGGCTCCCCCTCGGACCCCTGCCCCCACCACATTTTCAACAAAGCCAGCCCAACCATCGCCCCCAAGCTTCGCGCCGTAATCAACAGCTCTTTCAACGCCGCCACCTTTCCAGACTCCTGGAAGCACACAGAAGTCACTGCACTCCTGAAAAAGCCCAAAGCAGACCCTGATGACCTCACCAACTACTGCCCAATTTTGCTTCTCCCCTTCCCTGCCAAGGTCGCTGAAAAACGAATAAACACCCGCCTGTCTCACTTCCTAGAAGAAAGCAACGCACTCAACACCTCCCATTCTGGATTCTGCAAGAACCACAGCACAGAGACGCACTGATCGCATGTACTGACGACATCAGAACCAGAGTCGTCAAGGGCGAGACCGTCGCACTCATCCTCCTGGACCTCTCTGCTGCCTTCAATACTGTCTGCCACCAAATACTCCGCACACGCCTCCACAATGCAGGAATTTGACACTAGGCCCTAGGCTGGCTTGCCTCCTTCCTTGCCGAAAGAACCCAGAAAGTCTGCCTCCCCCCTTCCACTCCACAGCCATCAATATCATCTGTGGAGTCCCCCAAGGGTCCTCCCTCAACCCCAACCTTTTCAACATTTACATGGCCCCACTCGCCAACATCCTCCGGCCACACGGAATCACCATCATATCCTACGCCGCCGACACCCAGCTCGTCATATCCCTTACCAGAAACCCTACCACTGCCAAAAGAACCCTCCAAGCTGGACTCCTTGACACCGCCAAATGGATGACAGCAAACCACCTCAAGCTAAACTCCAACAAAACCAAAATCATCATCATCACCGCCCTAGGATCTCCACCAACGCCTGCAACCCATGCACGCAACCACGGCATCATCTTGGACTCTTCCCTCTCCATGACCCATCAAATCAACGCCATCACCTCCTCCTGCTTCAACACCTGCTGCATGCTGCGAAAAACCTTCAAATGGATTCCCACAGAGACCAGAAAGACCGTCACCCATGCACTCATCAGCAGCAGGCTAGACTACGGAAACACCCTCTACGCCGGCACCACAGTCAAGCTCAAACGAAAACTCCAGAGGATCCAGAAAGCAACCGCCCACCTCATCCTGGACCTCTCACGCCACTAACACATCTACTCACACCCCGATCCCTTCACTGGCTGCCGATCGACAAGAGGATCACCTTCAAAATCCTCATCCATGCACACAAATCACTCCACAACACTGGACCAACCTACCTCAACGAAAGAGTGAACTTCCACACTCCCACTCGCCCCCTCCACTCCGCCGACCTTGCACTCGCCACAGTCCCCCGCATCCAACGCGCCACCACCAGAGGCAGATCCTTCTCCTACCTCGCCTCCAAAGCCTGGAACTCCCTCCCCACCAACCTCCACAAGACTCAGAACCTCCTGCTCCTCAGAAAACAGCTCAAGACATGGCTTTCCGAACAGTAAATCGCCCTCCTCCCCTCTCCCCCTCCTCCCTTGCCCCCCCCAGCACCTTGAGACCCTTACGGGTGAGTAGTGCACTCTATAAATTTTGATATCACTGTAAAAATCATATAAAGTGTCTTTGGTCTTTTAAAAAGCAACAAGTGTCTCTTGCAGGCACAAAGTACCTGGCTTGCGTTCAAATTCTCCGCAAGGGACCACAGAGGAGGAGATGTGTGGATAACAGGGAGGTGTGCGCCGATTTTTCCAGCGCACACAGACGATGCGTTGTTGAGTTTTCACGCAGGGCAGGCTTTGCGACGATTTCCGGCGCGGAGACTGGGATTCTCTTCGGGTTATGGGGTTTTCGGATGCCCCGGGGATGATGCATCGAAATCCTGGGTGTGCAGGATGAAGTCACAGGGGCTGCGTCGATCCGGTGGGTGATGCGTGGAAATTTCTACCGCATGGCAGGCGCTGCATCGATTCCTCTCAGGAAGTCGGGCTGCATTGTTCCGGCTCAGTTTTGCGTCGATCCAGTGGGCCGTGCATCGAATTTCTAGTTGCAACTCTGGCGCCGTGTCGATCTTCTCCTTGCGAAGTTGGGCTGCGTCGTTCCGGTTCGGCGTGTGCAGATTTTCTCACCGTGATGCAGGCTGTGCATCATTTCTTGCAGGCTGTGCGTCGATTTTTGCTGCAGAAGGAGTTCATTTGCAGGAATTAAGTCTTTTTGGTCCTGAGACTTCAGGGAAAAGGAGGGAAGCTCTTGTCCAAGCTCTTGGAGAGCACTTCTCAGCACAGCCAGAGAGTAGCAAGGAGGCAGGGCAACAGCAAGGCAGCAGTCCTTCTCAGAAAAGCAGTCCAGGTGAGTCCTTTGGGTAGCCAGGTAGTTCCTCTTGGCAAGTTGCAGGTTCTGGTTCATGGTTTCTTCTCCAGGAAGTGTCTGTGAAGTAGAAGTGTCTACCTCAGAAATGTCTGAGTTGGAAGGGTCACACACCAATCCAGTGCAGCTCAATCCAGTCTACCCCACTTCAATCCAATTAACCTAGCTCCAATCCAATCTACCTTACCCCACTTCACCAGAATCCACCCCACTCAATCCAGTCCACAACCGTCTACCCCACTCCAGTCCAACCATCACACTACAGACCAATCCACTACTCTCCAGTCCAATCCATCCCATTCCTGTCTAATCCACCCCATACCAACCCAAACCACTCCACTACAGTCCAGTCCAGCCCAACACAATCCGACCACTCAAATCCATTCCACCCTATTGAAATCCAATCCACCCCACTCCAATCCAATCCACTGCAACCCAACCCACTCTGCTCCAATCCACCCACACCACCCCACCCCTCTCTGGGCCATCAGACCTCGTTCCAGTTCACCTTTTTCCACCCCATTGCAGTCAAATCCAGTCCACCTAAATCTACCACACCCCAATTCAATCCACCCCACTCCAAACCACCTTAATCCACCCCACTCCAGTCAAATCCATGCCACTCCACTTTATGACACTATTGTATGGTGGTCATTCTGACCTTGGCGGTAAAAGGCGCTTACCGCCGGTCAGAAGACCGCCATAACACCGCCGCGGTCGCGGTAAACCGCCACGGTCATTCTGACCCGCAACTGGCAAACCGCCAAAAACCCGACATCAACAAAAGTCCGCCATAGCAAAGGCCAGCGCAAAACTGGCAATGACCAAACCTCCACCGTCACGCCAACAGAAATACGCCCATGCCATTCCGACCCACAAATCCCCGCAGCGGTCTTTCAACCACGGTATTCCATTGGCGGTACACACCGCTGCGGTCAAAATACACACACCTTTACAAAACACTACCACATTGAACAATTCAAAATACACACACCTGAGACACATACACACACCACTCCCACACACCCAATTAAATAAAAAACACACACCCCATCACCCACAAACCCTTACGACCACAATTGCGACTGAAGGACAGAGAGAGACAGCACAGCATAGAGTAGACCATCACACAGAGGCAAATCACAACATCACCCATACAATTTCCACGCACAAAACACCATACACCACCACACTCACCACACTCTACAACACATACACCACCCCTCACCTCATCCACACCACCCCATGGCACCCCAAAGACACCCCAGGTTCTCTGACGCCGAACTCAGGGTCATGGTGGAGGAAATAGTTTGTGTAGAGCCCCAGCTCTTCGGGGCACAGGTGCAGCACACCACCATTGCCAGGAAGATTGAGCTATGGAGCAGAATAGTGGACAGGGTCAACGCTGTGGGACAGCATCCACGCAATCGGGACGACATCAGGAAGCGGTGAAACGACCTACGGGGGAAGGTGCATCCATGGTATCAAGGCATAACATCGCGGTACAGCGGACTGGCGGCGGACCCCCACCTACTCCCCCAGAATTCACAGCATGGGAGGAGGAAGTCTTGCACATCCTGCATCCTGAGGGCCTCGCAGGAGTAGGCGGAGGAATGGACTCTGGTAAGTCAAATCTTCACAACTTAATTCACCCCACCCCACCCCACCTGCATGCCAAATCATACCCCCACCCTCACCCCCATCACACCAACTCCTTGCAAATGGCTCACCATCACAACCCACCCATCCGAAAACCTAGCCCTGCATGCCTCCCCAAAGCATGGACACCCATCACCAAAGCATGCCCACTGCACATACCCATCTCCCCCACAAGCCACTGTCACAAAAGCCCCCACAAGGGAATGCCAGCACTGGGGTACACGGCCACCCACCCAATACACGAAATGGCACAGACAGAAGCAATAACCATACTCTTATACCCCTGCAGGACCCGAACGCCACCACACCGCCCAGGAGGGTCCAGAGATGTCCATCCCACCCCCAGAAGAGGCCCCCAGTGATGACAGCAGCTCTGTCTCCCTGGACCCAGGTGACCAGCCCGGCCCATCGGGGACCTCAGGACAGTCGGTTCCCCACAGACAGCCACAGGCTACAGCAGACCTAACCCCCTCTGGGAACACCAGCACAGCTCCCCCCCAGCGGGCCCATGCCTCTGTCTCCAGGACACGTCAATCAGCGGTGTGTCCATCACTACAGGGCACCCAGGTTGACCCACCACCCCAACAACAACAGGGACCTGGGGGAAGTGGTAGTGGGCACACAGTCCAGGGGACAGAGGCCCAGGGAAACAGGGGAACTGGGAGGGCTGCTGTGCGACAGGGGGGGGGGACAGGCCCAGGGAACCGACTCTCCAAGAGGCCCTCTCCTCCATCATGGGAGCATACCACCGCTCCCAGGAGACGATGGCGACGGTACTGGCCAGGTTCCAGGAGATCCAGGTACTGCGGGAGGAACAGTACATGGGGTTCAGAGAGGAACTGAGAAACATTAGTTCCGCAATGGGGACCATCTTCGTGGCCCTTAACCAGATAGTCACGACATTGCGGGACCATGTGGCACCACAAAGGGCCCCTGTCACTAGCCTGGACCAGGAACAGCCTACCACCTCCGCCGGCGCTAGTGGACAGGAGGCCCCCACACAACGACAGGCCACCAGAACCCCACCTCCTGCAGAAGAAGAACCACCCCGCAAGCGGTACCTGAGATCTCACAAGAAGACAGAGTAGGATGCCAAGACCCCCGCCAGCAAACGATACCCCCTGATGTCATCCCACTGTCCCACATTGTCACCCTGTCCAAACTTAAACTGCCCCTGCTCCATCCTTCCACAGGCATATGGACAATGCACCTGTGAGACTGAAAACTGGACTCTGCCATGGACATTACTCCACCATCACCCATCACCGTTTTACAATAATGTCCCTAAATTTAGCACTTTAATAAAATCACTTATTGCACTTAAAAAATCTGGAGTCTGCTTGTATTTTGAACAAATGTATTAGACATAACGGTGCCAAAATGTTCAGTTACATTGTGATGACAACATACCACTGTCACACAGCTGTAGTCCATGGGCAAACAAAGCAGAGGTCACGCAGTGGGGCCCACAGCTCTGAAAACGGAAGGGAAAGTCACAACTCAGTTAACAGGAACTGGGGGGAAACACAGACAGTAGAGAGGCAGGAGACTTTAAGTAAATGTAAAATGGCGGGGTTGATTCGTACCTGTGTGCTACTGAAAATACTGTTGTATCACTGTGTCCCTGTTGTCTGTGTCGTCCCCGTCGTCTTCCTCCTCTTCACTCTCCACAGGCTCCACAGCTGCTACAACACCACCATCTGGACCATCCTCCTGCAGGAAAGGCACCTGGCGTCGCAAAGCCAGGTTGTGAAGCATACAGCAGGCCACGATGATATGGCACACCTTCTTTGGTGAGTACATTAGGGCTCCACCTGTCATATGCAGGCACCTAAACCTGGCCTTCAGGAGGCCGAAGGTCCGCTCGATCACCCACCTAGTACGCCCATGGGCCTCATTGTACCGTTCCTCTGCCCTTGTCCTGGGATTCCTCACTGGGGTCAGTAGCCATGACAGGTTGGGGTAACCAGAGTCACCAATTAGCCACACACGGTGTCTCTGTAGCTGTTCCATCAAGTAAGGGATGCTGCTATTTCGCATGATGTACGCGTCATGCACTGACCCAGGGAACTTTGCATTTACATGGGAGATGTACTGGTCAGCCAAACAGACCACCTGGACATTCATCGAATGATAACTTTTTCTGTTCCTGTACACCTGCTCACTTTAACTGGGGGGAACCAAAGCCACATAGGTCCCATCAATGGCACCAATGATGTTGGGGATATGGCCAAGGGCATAGAAATCACCCTTCACTGTAGCCAATTCGCCCACCTCAGGGAAAACAATGTATCTCCGCATGTATTTCATCAGGGCAGACAACACTCTGGACAAAACCTTAGAAAACATAGGCTGAGACATCCCTGATGATATGGCCACTGTTGTTTGGAATGATCCACTTGCCAAAAAATGGAGTACTGACAGAACCTGCACCAGAGGGGGAATCCCTGTGGGTTGGCGAATGGGGGACATCAGGTCTGGCTCCAGCTGGGCACACAGTTCCTGTATAGTGGCTCGGTCAAGTCTGTATGTCAGTATGACATGTCTTTCTTCCATTGTCGGCAGGTCCACCAGCGATCTGTACACGGGAACATTCCTCCATCTCCTAGCAAGTCCCAGCGGACGGTGCCTAGGAAGGACAACATGGAGCACAGAGTCAAGCAACCCACAGGTACGTAACCACAGCTTGCACAGAGCACGAATCGCTATGCATTGAATGGCTTGTATGAGTGGCAATGCAAGGCCTAGGCCTGTGTGACGCAGTACAAATTAAGCCATGTGGGCCCTTGAAATGGCGGCTGCCTGACCTGTGAAGTGTGACAATGGGATGTGAGGTCAATGCGCTGGCGTGGCACACCGTGGCGGTAGGCGGTCGAAGACCGCGGCGCAAAGCAGCATTGGTTAACATTGAACCCTATGGGTTTCAGGAGCCAATGACGATGTGCACCGGCGGTCACGGTACGCACCGCCGCGGTACGCACCGCCGCGGGCGTGACCGCCATCTTCTATCTGCTTAATCACTCGAGACCTGATCATCCACAGGAGAGGACCTATACTGCAAGTGCTGCTGTGACCTCGGTCTGGAAGATACAATGGCTGCTGCGACTGGGGAAAGGGCCCCTGCCTTCACATCTGAGGAAATGGAGAAACTTGTGGATGGGGTCCTCCCCCAGTATGCGCTACTCTACGGTCCTCCAGACCAACAGGTAAGTACACTGGGACCATGCTTTGTGGGCAATGCCTGTGTTGAGTGGGTGGATGAAAGCTGGTGGGGAGGGGAGCGAATGAGGCATGCATCGCACGACAGATGAGAGCATGTGACATATGGCAAGGTTGGGGAGGGGAGGCCACTCACATCGACCATGCAGAAAATGATGGGTTTTTTTTCCCCACCCTGTCCATGTCACATAGGTCAGCGCCCATCAGAAGATCGACATTTGGCGTGCCATCGCCAAGGACGTCCGGACCCTGGGGGTCCACAACAGACGGGGCACCCACTGCCGCAAGAGGTGGGAGGACATCCGCCACGGGAGCAGGAAGACCGCAGAGGCTCTGCTGGGGATGGCCTCCCAACGTAGGAGGGGTGGCTCCCGTCAATTGACCCCCCTGATGTCCCGGATCCTGGCGGTGGCCTACCCCGATTTGGATGGGCGCGTGAGGACATCACAGCAGACACAAGGGGGTGAGTACCAGCACATTCTGCTATGTTAGCGCACAGTGGAGGTGTCTGGGTGGGTGAGGAGGGCTGTGGGTATCTCTAGGCCAGGGCAACTTCTGTAGGCTGGTCCCCTCCGTAAGGCATGGCCCTGTGCCCCCGCCCCCCACCTCTGTAGGGTGGTAAGTACAGCTATCCATGGCCCTGGGTCACCTATGTGTGCAGTTGTCGTCCATAGGCTTGTAGGCCAAGTCACAATAATTGAGTAGTGTACACCGAGTGCGCGGCGTAGTGCAGGGGGCTTCTGTGTCTGTCCTCTCCGCCAACGGTGTCGCCAATGCATGCACTCAATTTTTCTCCCCCCCCCTTTTTTGTGGTCTTCCTGTTCATGTGTGCATTAGCATCATCAGGCGGAGGAGAAGTGGCATCGGCGCACGAGGGAGCTGCATCTCACATGGCCCCGGAGGGCCATGCAACCGACTCCGAGTTCACCAGTGAGACGGAGGGCGAGGGGAGCTCCACAACGGGGACCCGTGGAGACGTCAGCGACACAGACACGTCCTCGGAAGGGAGCTCCCTTGTGGTGGCGGCAACATCCGTGCCCACCGCTACAACAGGTACAGCCGCCACCCACGCGCACCAGCTCCGCCCTCCAAGCAGCCCCTCAGCGTTCGCCCGTGCCCGCTCGGCCAGGAAGGCGGGCATCTCCTTCGCCCCAGGCACCTCAGACCCTGCCCCAGTTACCCCTGCTGCCCTCAGTGAGGAGATCATTGACCTCCTCCAGACGCTCATTGTTAGGCAGTCTACCCTTTTGAATGCCATCCAGGGTGTAGAAAGGGAGATGCACTGGAGCAATGCATACCTGGAGGGCATTCATTCGGGTCAGGCTGCCCATCAGCGATCGTTCAATGCTCTGGCCTCAGCACTGACGGCAGCCATTGTCCCTGTCTCCTGCCTCCCCCCTCCAATTTCCTCATCCCAGTCCCACTCCCCTGTTCCTCTGCCTATCCCAGCCACACCTACAGACCAGCCTGCACACACATCAACACCCAAGGGCAGCTCATCCAGACATAAGCACCACAGATCACACAAGCATTCACACATGCAACATCCACATGCAGACATGCCAACAGCCACTGCCTCCACTGTGTCCCCCTCCTCCTCGTCTCCCTCCTACCTCCCTGTGACGTCTCCACTCACACCTGCATGCACACCACCATCAGCCAGTACGTCCATCACCAGCACACCCACCAGAACACTCCGCACACGTGCAGTCACCACCCCCACTGCCATTTACATGTCCCCTGTGTCCTCTCCCAGTGTGTCTGTCACCCCCTCTTCCAAACCACACAAACGCAGGCAGCCACCCACCCAACAGCCATCCACCTCACGACAGCCTCCGTCACAAGCACCTGCACCCAAAGACAGCACACTTGACTCTCCTACAACCACATCCTCTTCCTCCACTCCCATACCCACTGCACCTACCCTTCCCACTGCTCCTAAAAAGTTTTCCCTCTCCAAACTGAACCTCTTTGCATCACCTGACCCACCCCCTCCATCTCGGAAGAGTCCAAACAGCACCTCAGCCACCGCAAGCCCTGCACCTACAAGGACCATAGTCCAGGGCTATTGGAGTCCACCAGCTTCTAGGGCAGCAACATCGGCCAGCAGCAAGGGGCCAGCCAGCCCACCCCCTGGGAAAAAAACTAAAAAAGGGAAGGGCCGGCGCGAGAGGCCAGAGACGGCAGCCCCCAAAGGCAATACCCTGGCACCGTCACCTGGCACATCCACAAAGGGAGGCAAGGGCCCCAGAGAATTGGCGAAGGAGGGCAAGGGCAGCAGGGCGGACATTTCCGGCAGCAGGCGAGCTGCCCAGGAGGGCCCCACCAGCCCCATTTCGGGTGTGAAGGAGGACACCCACGGGCCAAGGACTCCAGCACAGGAGGGCCCCGCAAGTGAAAGGTCGGACAGCGACTGAGCGGAAAATATTGGCCCGATCTGGTTCCCTGGGAACACATGTCAAGCACCGCTAAACAGGGCCCCGCCGTGACAAGCACCGCTGAACAGGGCCCCGCCGTGACAAGCACCGCTGAACAGGGCCCCGCCGTGGCAGGCACCGCTGAACAGGGCCCCGCCGTGACAAGCACCGCTGAACAGGGCCCCGCTGTGACAAGCACTGCTGAACAGGGCCCCCCGTGACAAGCACCGCTGAACAGGGCCCCGCCGTGACAAGCACCGCTGAACAGGGCCCGCCGTGGCAGGCACCGCCGAACTGGGCCCCGCCGTGGCAAGCACCGCTCCGCTGAGCCCTTCCTGTCAAGCACCGCTCCGCTGGGCCCTTCATCTCAAGCACCGCTCCGCTGGGCCCTTCATCTCAAGCACCGCT
Organism: Pleurodeles waltl; assembly: GCF_031143425.1. NCBI lineage: Eukaryota > Metazoa > Chordata > Amphibia > Caudata > Salamandridae > Pleurodeles > Pleurodeles waltl. The sequence continues at coordinate 934,555,037 of NC_090444.1, forward strand.
CCGCTGGGTCCTTCCTGTCAAGCACCGCTCCGCTGGGCCCTTCATCTCAAGCACCGCTCCGCTGGGCCTTTCCTGTCACGCACCGCTCCGCTGGGCCCTTCATCTCAAGCACCGCTCCGCTGGGCCCTTCCTGGCAAGCACCGCTCCACTGGGCCCTTCATCTCAAGCACCGCTCCACTGGGCCCTTCCTGTCAAGCACCGCTCCGCTGGGCCCTTCATCTCAAGCACGGCTCCGCTGGGCCCTTCCTGTCAAGCACCGCTCCGCTGGGCCCTTCAACTCAAGCACCGCTCTGCTGGGCCCTTCCTGTCACGCACCGCTCTGCTGGGCCCTTCATCTCAAGCACCGCTCCGCTGGGCCCTTCATCTCAAGCACCGCTCCGCTGGGCCCTTCATCTCAAGCACCGCTCCGCTGGGCCCTTCATCTCAAGCACCGCTCCGCTGGGTCCTTCCTGTCAAGCACCGCTCCGCTGGGCCCTTCATCTCAAGCACCGCTCCGCTGGGCCTTTCCTGTCACGCACCGCTCCGCTGGGCCCTTCATCTCAAGCACCGCTCCGCTGGGCCCTTCCTGGCAAGCACCGCTCCACTGGGCCCTTCATCTCAAGCACCGCTCCACTGGGCCCTTCCTGTCAAGCACCGCTCCGCTGGGCCCTTCATCTCAAGCACCGCTCCGCTGGGCCCTTCCTGTCAAGCACCGCTCCGCTGGGCCCTTCATCTCAAGCACCGCTCCGCTGGGCCCTTCCTGTCACGCACCGCTCTGCTGGGCCCTTCATCTCAAGCACCGCTCCGCTGGGCCCTTCATCTCAAGCACCGCTCCGCTGGGCCCTTCATCTCAACCACCGCTCCGCTGGGCCCTTCCTGTCAAGCACCGCTCCGCTGGGCCCTTCCTGTCAAGCACCGCTCAGCTGGGCCCTTCATCTCAAGCACCGCTCTGCTGGGCCCTTCCTGTCAAGCACCGCTCCGCTGGGCCCTTCCTGTCAAGCACCGCTCCGCTGGGCCCTTCATCTCAAGCACCGCTCCGCTGGGCCCTTCATCTCAAGCACCGCTCCGCTGGGCCCTTCCTGTCAAGCACCGCTCCGCTGGGTCCTTCATCTCAAGCACCGCTCCGCTGGGCCCTTCCTGTCAAGCACCGCTCCGCTGGGCCCTTCATCTCAAGCACCGCTCCGCTGGGCCCTTCATCTCAAGCACCGCTCCGCTGGGCCCTTCCTGTCAAGCACCGCTCCGCTGGGCCCTTCCTGTCAAGCACCGCTCCGCTGGGCCCTTCCTGTCAAGCACCGCTCTGCTGAGCCCTTCCTGTCACGCACCGCTCCGCTGGGCCCTTCATCTCAAGCACCGCTCCGCTGGGCCCTTCCTGTCAAGCACCGCTCCGCTGGGCCCTTCATCTCAAGCACCGCTCCGCTGGGCCCTTCATCTCAAGCACCGCTCCGCTGGGCCCTTCATCTCAAGCACCGCTCCGCTGGGCCCTTCATCTCAAGCACCGCTCCGCTGGACCCTTCATCTCAACCACCGCTCCGCTGGGCCCTTCCTGTCAAGCACCGCTCCGCTGGGCCCTTCCTGTCAAGCACCGCTCCGCTGGGCCCTTCATCTCAAGCACCGCTCTGCTGGGCCCTTCCTGTCAAGCACCGCTCCGCTGGGCCCTTCCTGTCAAGCACCGCTCCGCTGGGACCTTCATCTCAAGCACCGCTCCGCTGGGCCCTTCATCTCAAGCACCGCTCCGCTGGGCCCTTCCTGTCAAGCACCGCTCCGCTGGGCCCTTCCTGTCAAGCACCGATCCGCTGGGCCCTTCGTGTCACGCACCGCTCCGCTGGGTCCTTCATCTCAAGCACCGCTCCGCTGGGCCCTTCCTGTCAAGCACCGCTCCGCTGGGCCCTTCATCTCAAGCACCACTCCGCTGGGCCCTTCATCTCAAGCACCGCTCCGCTGGGCCCTTCCTGTCAAGCACCGCTCCGCTGGGCCCTTCATCTCAAGCACCGCTCTGCTGGGCCCTTCCTGTCACGCACCGCTCCGCTGGGCCCTTCATCTCAAGCACCGCTCCGCTGGGCCCTTCATCTCAACCACCGCTCCGCTGGGCCCTTCCTGTCAAGCACCGCTCCGCTGGGCCCTTCCTGTCAAGCACCGCTCCGCTGGGCCCTTCATCTCAAGCACCGCTCTGCTGGGCCCTTCCTGTCAAGCACCGCTCCGCTGGGCCCTTCCTGTCAAGCACCGCTCCGCTGGGCCCTTCATCTCAAGCACCGCTCCGCTGGGCCCTTCATCTCAAGCACCGCTCCGCTGGGCCCTTCCTGTCAAGCACCGCTCCGCTGGGCCCTTCATCTCAAGCACTGCTCCGCTGGGCCCTTCCTGTCAAGCACCGCTCCGCTGGGCCCTTCATCTCAAGCACTGCTCCGCTGGGCCCTTCATCTCAAGCACCGCTCCGCTGGGCCCTTCCTGTCAAGCACCGCTCCGCTGGGCCCTTCCTGTCAAGCACCGCTCCACTGGGCCCTTCCTGTCACGCACCGCTCCGCTGGGCCCTTCATCTCAAGCACCGCTGGCCCATTGGCAGGGCCGGATCTGTGTCGGCCAGGGCTTCACGAAGCACTCTGGGCACCATGCCTCCTCCAGAACCAGTGGAGTCTGTAATCCACTTGATGGACTCTGGCTTTGCACTCCCCAGGATGGTACAGTGGGCAACCCACCCACTGTAGAGACTTGTGAGACTGTGGCTTTGCACTCCCCAGGATGGTACAGTGGGCATGGAGGCCCCTCGTGGATCTGGCGTCGTGGACTGAACTGGCTGAGGTGCCCCCCTTCCCTTCCCCCTGAGGTGCCTGTCGTTTTACTATCTGATGCCCCTGCAGTGTTCTCTCCAATGGAATCGGGTCTCGTGTGTGGGCTTTGCCCATGTGTTTAGGCCCATTGGCCCACGAACAATGGATGATAGCCAATATGGGCCGGACTTTTGACCTATGTATATATTGTTCATGATGTAATATATATATATATTTTTTTAATTTTATTTATATTTTCATATTTCACTTAACTTCAATTATGCTATATTATACTTCATTTTTAATGATCATTTTATTTTGTCTTTGCATTCTTCCGGGGGGGTTGGGGGGTGTCACTCTGACTTGTTGCTCTGCATTGATGTGTGTGTTGTAGTGGGTGAGGGTGGGGGTGGGTGTGTGGCGTATGTGTGTCCCCGTAATTTTTTCCCTCCCCCCTTCCCTGTGTCGTAGGTGCAGTACTCACTGTTGTCTTCTGCGCCGGCGTTCGTGCTCCTGGTAGAGGAGCAGGTAGACAATAGCTGGTAGGATGTGTAGTTCGGGTTCCATGCTGTCCAGATTCCTCGTGGGGTGTATGGAGGTGAGCGTTTTCCCCTTCGAAGTCTGTTTCCGCCGTGTTTTTATCGGTGGGGCTCCCGCCCCGGAAAAGGTGGCGGTACATTGTCTGCCGCCTGTCTGTTGGCGGTGACCGCCACGCTGCTTGTCTGTACCACCGTGGCGGTCGGAGTGGTAAAGTGGCGGGCTGTGTTGGCGGATCCCGCCAGGGTCGGAATTCCATTTTTTTGGCCGCCTGCCTGTTTGTGGGTTGGCCGCAGCTTTAACACCGACCGCCAGGGTGGGAATGACCCCCTATGTGAGGGCCTTCATGGTTTAGAGTGCTATCTTTGGGCATGCTGCCCACAGATGGCAGAATATACCTAGCAGGGCTTGTAGTTTCTTTTTTTCGTGAAGCACAGGCATGGTAATACACAGCAGCGATGGCACATGCACACTTATGCATCATTGTGACGTTTTAAATTGTTTTCTGGTTTTGCATCAGCAGTAACTCTTTCTTTGTCGATGCCAAACGGTAATGGCAAAAAAAAGTATTGGCAAAGCCAATAGGTAAGACCTACATTAACCTTCAGAAATTGCAACCTCATTCTTCTACTCACAGACCATGGCGGTCATTATGAACATGGCGGGTTGGCCCGCCATGCCAGCGTTCGCAGGTGAAACCGCGAGCCGGCATTGCGGGCCAACCCGCCACATAATGATCCCGGAGAGGGCCGCCATCGGCAGCCCTCACTCACCGCCAGGCTTCCTCCGTCTGGCAGCCTGGCGGCGGGCGGAAACATTATCCGACAGGGCAGCGGTGCTACCCCTCGGATAATGTTTCCTAATACTCCAGCCTTTCCCTGGTGGGTTTCCCCGCCAGGGAAAGGCTGGCAGAGGGGGTGCCCCGTCTTGATTGATGCATCGCTCTCTTGTGTGAGAGAAGAGACGACGCACGCGACCCGACCGGAGTAGGAACGACACACAGTCTTGCTTGCGAGTGAGAAATCGACGCATCGCTGGCCTTTTCCGATGCACACTCACCTGTGCGGCATTATTTTGATTCTACCCGGGTACTTTTGTGCGCTAACAGTGTTCTAACTGTTTTCTAAAGGATTTAAGACTCTTTTTCTTTTTAAATTCAGATCTTGACTTGTGTATGTTGGATTTTTGTCGTATTGGTCTTGTTTTGTTAAGATAAATATTCTCTATTTTTCTAAACCAGGGTTGTGCCATTTTGTAGAGTTTTCACTGAGTTAATGTGTGTGTTGGTACAAATACTTTACACTTCTGAATGTAAGCCTGCCTGCTCGTACCAAGCTACCAAGGGGGTGAACGGGGTTAGCTGAGGGTGATTCTCCTTTACCCTGACTACAGTGAGGGTCCTTGCTCGGACAGGGGATAAACTGACTGCCAATCAAATACCCCATTTCTAACAGGAGGAAATAGGTGTTGGCAGGATGGGCCATTTCTGACTTGATGATGGGCAGAGCTGTCACCTACACCATTTGTACATCACAATGACTTTGCCCCAGCACATTCACAATGGGTTTCATACTAGTCTTTTGTGCCCTCAGACAAGATGGGGCCAGGTCAGGGAGGCAGGAAATTCCAGGCCTCTCTCTTGGGAGGACTCTAAAAGCTTCTCCCACATCAAAGTTAGCAACAGGTCTTCAGAACACTTCTGGACTTGTGGAATCTGCCTTGAAGAAAGACTGCCCAGCTGTGAATTTTTCCCTACTGCCTAAACTCTGCTCTGCTGATCAAGGACTGCTTTGCTGCCCAAGGCCTGCTGTTGCTATACCAGGACTCTTCTGTTGCTGAGAGCTGCCCTGCAGAACTAAGCCTGCCTGGGTGGACACAGAACTCCAGGAAATCTGCAAGGGTCTGTCGACTGTTGAAGCTACAGGGTACAACACGCTTCTTCGATGCATCTCCATGCACCTCAACATAGCAGCCATTGACTACACCCTAGCGTGATGCAGCTCCTACTCAAAGTATCTGAGTACAAGTATTTGCAAGCCCCAGTGGCTTCTTCGATGCTGACACAGCTTGGATGCCAACATTGGGTCAGCATGTGGCATCTTGTCCCCTGAACTGGCGCATCCCAGCGCAGGTCTTCATAAGCCCCAATCGCTTCCTAGAAGAATGAATGCAGGACATCGCATTGCTGCTCTTCATTGACGTTGATGGCTCTTCAACACAAGCCTCAGCAGCTTGAACAGGAATTAGCAACTCAGCACCCAGGCCCCAAGGTACCTTTCAGAAGACTGAACTCAGTCCATTGTCCAGCCCGCACTCCATCATGGTCAGCCTGTGACTTGGACTCAGTCTACTCTAACTAGATAAACACATATTTCAGGTTCCTCTAAATGGATTTTTATCATTTTGCTGTCAAATAAATCATTACATTTTACTCTCTATTTTTCTAAATTGGTATGGGAGTCTTCTTAAGTTGTGTTTTCACTTTGCTACTATTTGTGCCCTGCATAAATACTTCACACATTGCTTCTAAGTTAAGCCTGACTACTTCTGTGCCAGTCTACCAGAGGGTTAAGAATAGTTTAATTTACTGATGTTTGTGGTTCACTCCGACTAGGATTGGGGCTGCTACTTGAGAAGGACTCACACCCACCTCAACCAAAAACTCAATTTCCCACATCACCAAAAGACTGGTCTCAATTATTTAGCATTTAGTTTACAAAATGATAGAGTTCAATGCTCACTCAAGACAGTTAACTACTCATATCCAGGGTGGAATGCCAGGTTTTCACAGCACTGCTTTTTAGTTGGATAATTGAACTGCATGTTGTTAGTCGAATCTGGATTTTATTTCTTAACTAGAAGAAAGACAAGAAAGCCACAGACAACAAACAGAAGAACTGCTAAAAATCATCTAAAGAAATGTGAAAACATTGACTGGAAGAACGAAAGAATACGTCCAAAACCGATAAAATCAGTTAAAATGCCAGAGCCAATGTTTTTGAAGTAGTGCACTATTCCAGTTATTTTTGATTAAGAGATGCTGGTGTGCACAAAATTTGCAAATGGAGTACGGTACTGGGTTTGCAGTAGGTTTTGAATCTCTGATGCAAAGGCAGCTATTTGTAAATGAAACGTTTCTGCAGCTGAGGTTAAAATCACCTGTTCATTTATTGATATTGCAACAGGTTTGCTTAACTTATCCACAGCATGTTTAATTTGTAATTAGCAAATAGGAACTGCTATTCAGGAGTGGGTGGCATGTTGGGATGGATGAAACAGATGCAGCTAATACTTTACTTCTTAAAGCTGGCTTCAAAGGGTTACAACCTCTGTGCAAAGATATGGAGTCACACAGGAATATGTGACCTATGAGATTAGAACATTCAGCTGTACTTATGAATGTGGGATTGTCCTGGGTGTAACAGTCAAATTCAAACAGTAACTCCCATACATGATGAAGAAAGGTTTTGCGTATTTTTTCATACTAACCCAAAGAGTTATACCAGGGACACTCATGAAATTAACGCAGTTCTGGGCAATTGATTGTTCTATATATGAACCACGTGATATGTGGGCCTTCAGCTAGGGAAAATATGGTATTTTCTATTTTCTATTTCTTAGGTACTTAGACATGTATTTTTGTGAGGAGGACAAACTGTAATGTTCAAATATGGAACTCTTGTTTATGAGCTACTCAGGTCCCTTGTTAGATGTTAGCCTTTGTGGTGCTCAATGTAGCTGTGTAATGACTTTCAACTGAGCCTGTCTGCATTGTAGAAGACTTATGTCTTTCTTACATGGTCCAGGGCCAATGGCATTGCACTACCTATAGCGCACACTCATTTGGACTTTGTGCCATTGTCAATAATTTGAAATGTAGCGTGCATTATTTCTCTGCCACCCTTCCCCTTTCTTTCAGAAACTTCTTTTACTGAATATTTCTGCATTTCTAGCTGCAAATGTGATGTGTATAACTTTAGACGATGAGGACCTAGGAGGAAACCATTAAAATATATATTAACACTAAGGGCCAAATGTACGAACACATTTTCCCATTGACACAGAATAGGAAAAGCCCTTTGGTACATCTGGCACTAACTGTGGACATGTGCTCCTCCACAGTCACAAGTGCATGTCCACATTTAGTGAAAAGTTACAGTTACAGGTATTTACAGTTACAGGTGTATATTTAATATTCCTGAGGTCTTGGCAATTAGCTCACGGACCAGGAGTCTTGATAAGAAATTGATGCAAGCATATCCCAGTATCAGTGGCCACGGGGCTATCTCTTCAGGATGTAACATGTTTGAATTATAAGGACCATTTTGGAACATATCATTTAATTTGACATCTGTAATGGTTTATTTCCTTTGCTAATTTGGAGACTGTGTCAAATTGACTTTTGGAAATGAGGTCGTCTTCAAATCTCTATTGGCTCCAAATCCGAGACAAGTTGTCTGCTCGACTGTTTTGTCCAGAAAAATCATTTCTTAGAGAATTTTGAATGCTTTAACTAAGTCTTCTTTACCCTGAATTTTCCAAAAATATTGTTTCCCAAATACCTTTTCCATTAATATTTTCTTTCCAATACTAGTGTTGTATGGCAAGGCTTTCAGAAATACGTATGGGAATATATCGGTTTAGGATTAGTAATCAGATTATAATCAATTATCAGTCTTTCTGCTTCTTATGTATAATAGAAGGCTGATGGATCTGACCTATCAGCACTGTTAAAATATGGTACCTTCTTTGGAAAATGCGAATAGCTATTTGTGGGCAGAGCCACACAATGCTCCCACTGTGTAGAATTATATATTTCTTGGGGACTACTTGTTCTGTGTTTGTAGTGATGGCAAAGTTGTGACAACAATGCATTTCTTTATCACTGTCAGCATTTAAATATGGGTCTGCGTTGTCAAGCATAGTATGTGCAGGTAAATCTTTTATCATTATTTCAAGAGTTTTAGGGGGTCATTCCAACCCTGGTGGTCGGTGTTAAAGCGGCGGTCAAACCGCCAACAGGCTGGCGGTAAAAAAAATGCAATTCCGACCCTGGCGGAAACCGCCAACAGAGACTGCCACTTTAACACACCGCCCGCCACGGCGGGACAAACAAACAGCGCGGCGGTCACCACCAACAGACAGGCGGGAGACAATGTACCGCCCACCCTATCACAACCCACCAATCTGCCACCTTTTCTGGGGCGGTAGCCCCGCCGATAAAAACACGGCGGAAACAGCCATTTCAAACGGAAAACGCTCACCTCCATACACCCCACGAGGAATCTGGACAGCATGGAACCCGAACTACACATCCTACCAGCCATTGTCTTCCTGCTCCTCTACCAGGAGCACGAACGGCGGCGCAGAAGACAACGTTGAGTACTGCACCTACGACACAGGGGAGGGGGAGGCAAACAATTACGGGGACACACATATGCGACACACCCACCCTCACCCTCAACCACTACAACACGCACATCAATGCATAGCAACACATCACAGTTAAACCCCCAAACCCCCCGGAAGAATGCAAAGGCAAAAGGAAATGATTATAAATATAGAATTATATTGTAAGACTGAGTATAAAATATATCACACATCTATAACTTTATATACATAAATTGTCCAGTCCGATATGTCTATCAGCCATTGTTCGTGGGCCACTGGGCCAAAACACATGGGCAAAGCCCACACAGGATACCTGCCTCCAACGGAGAGAACACTGCAGGGGCATCAGATAGGAAAACTACAGGCACCTCAGGGGGAAGGGAAGGGGGGGCACCTCAGCCAGATGAGTCCACGACGCCAGATCCACGAGGGGCCTCCATGGCCACTGTGCCTTCCTGGGGAGTGCAAAGCCACAGTCTCACAAGTCTCTACAGTGGGTGGGTTGCCCACTGTGCCATCCTGGGGAGTGCAAAGCCACAGTCTCTCAAGTCTCTACAGTGGGTGGGGTGCCCACTGTGCCATCCTGGGGAGTGCAAAGCCACAGTCTCTCAAGTCTCTACAGTGGGTGGCTTGCCCACTGCCATATCCTGGGGAGTGCAAAGCCACAGTCTCTCAAGTCTCTACAGTGGGTGGGTTGCCCACTGTGCCATCCTGGGGAGTGCAAAGCCACAGTCTCTCAAGTGGATAACAGTCTCCACTGGTACTGGAGGGGGACTAGTGCCCAGAGTGCTTCGTGCAGCCCTGCCCGACACAGATGCGGGCCTGCCCCTTCCGCCAATGGGCCAGCGGTGCTTGAGATGAAGGGCCCAGTTCAGCGGTGCTTGAGATGAAGGGCCCAGTTCAGCGGTGCTTGAGACGGCGGTGCCCAGCGGAGCAGTGCTTGAGATGAAGGGCCCAGCGGAGCGGTGCTTGAGATGAAGGGCCCAGCGGAGCGGCGCTTGAGACGGCGGTGCCCAGTTCAGCGGCGCTTGAGACGAAGGGCCCAGTTCAGCAGTGCTTGAGACGGCGGTGCCCTGTTCAGCGGTGCTTGAGACGGCGGTGCCCTGTTCAGCGGTGCTTGAGACGGCGGTGCCCTGTTCAGCGGTGCTTAAGACGGCGGTGCCCTGTTCAGCGGTGCTTGAGACGGCGGTGCCCTGTTCAGCGGTGCTTGAGACGGCGGTGCCCAGTTCAGCGGTGCTTGAAATGAAGGGCCCAGTTGAGTGGTGCTTGAGATGAAGGGCCCAGTTCAGCGGTGCTTGAGACGGCGGTGCCCTGTTCAGCGGTGCTTGAGACGGCGGTGCCCTGTTCAGCGGTGCTTGAGACGGCGGTGCCCAGTTCAGCGGTGCTTGAGATGAAGGGCCCATTTCAGCGGTGCTTGAGACGGCGGTGCCCTGTTCAGCAGGGCTTGAGACGGCGGTGCCCTGTTCAGCGGTGCTTGAGACGGCGGTGCCCTGTTCAGCGGAACTTGAGACGGCGGTGCCCAGTTCAGCGGTGCTTGAGATGAAGGGCCCAGTTCAGCGGTGCTTGAGACGGCGGTGCCCTGTTCAGCGGTGCTGAGACGGCGGTGCCCTGTTCAGCGGTGCTTGAGATGAAGGGCCCAGTTCATCGGTGCTTGAGACAGCGGTGCCCTGTTCAGCGGTGCTTGAGACGGCGGTGCCCTGTTCAGCGGTGCTTGAGATGGCGGTGCCCTGTTCAGCGGTGCCCTGTTCAGTGGTGGTTGAGACGGCGGTGCCCAGTTCAGCGGTGCTTGAGATGAAGGGCCCAGTTCAGCGGTGCTTGAGACGGCGGTGCCCTGTTCAGCGGTGCTTGAGACGGCGGTGCCCTGTTCAGCGGTGCTTGAGACGGCGGTGCCCTGTTCAGCGGTGCTTGATACGGCAGTGCCCTGTTCAGCGGTGCTTGAGATGAAGGGCCCAGTTCAGTGGTGCTTGAGACGGCGGTGCCCTGTTCAGCGGTGCTTGAGACGGCGGTGCCCTGTTCAGCAGTGCTTGAGACGGCTGTGCCCAGTTCAGCGGTGCTTGAGATGAAGGGCCCAGTTCAGCGGTGCTTGAGACGGCGATGCCCTGTTCAGCGGTGCTTGAGACGGTGGTGCCCAGCGGAGCAGAGCTTGAGATGAAGGGCCCTGTTCAGCGGTGCTTGAGACGGCGGTGCCCAGCGGAGCGGTGCTTGAGATGAAGGGCCCTGTTCAGCGGGGCTTGAGACGGCGGTGCCCAGCGGAGCGGTGCTTGAGATGAGTGTCCTGGTCAGCGGATCCGGCCCAGACATGGATGTCACTCGCCACCTGACATGTGGCTGACGAGGCCTTCCCGCCCATCTGTCTGGTGGCTTGCGGGGCCCTCCTGGGCTGCAGTTCTCGGCCTGTGGGTGTCCTCCTGCCCACCTGGGACGTGGCTTGCGGGGCCCTCCTGGGCTGCAGTACCGGGCCTGTGTGTGTCCTCCTGCACACCTGGGATGGGGCTGGTGGGGCCCTCCTGGCCAGCTGGCCTGCTGCCGGACTTGTCGGGCGTGCTGCCCTTCCCACCCTTCCCTGCACGCTTGTGGCCCTTTCCCACCTTTGGCGGTGTGCCAGGTGGCACCCGACTTCCTGCCGGAGCCAATGTAGGGATTTTTGTCCCTGGAGTTTTTGGTCGCTCGCGCCGGGCACTGGCAATCTTAGGATGCTTTTCCGGTGGTGGGCTGGCCGTGCCTTGGCTCCTAGCTGAACTGGATGCCCTTGAGGGTGGGGGACTCCACAGTCCATGGACAACAGTCTTCACAGGTCCCGGTTTTGTGGTGGCTGAGGTGCTGATTGGAGTCTTATGAGATGGACGGGGTGGGGGAGTTGTTGGAAAGAGGTTAAGGTTGGCAAGGAAAAGCAATTTGGAAAGAGAGGGACGAGTAGGTGTAGTGGGTATGGGAGTGGAGGAAGAGTATGTGGTTGTAGGAGTGTGAAGTCTGGTGTCTTTGGGTGCAGGTGCTTGGGCTGGAGGCTGTCGTGAGGTGGATGGCTGTTGGGTGGGTGGCTGCCTGCATTTGTGTAGTTTGGAAGAGGGGGTGACAGACATGCTGGGAGAGGACACAGGGGACGTGTAAATGGTAGTGGGGGTGGTGACTGCACGTGTGCGGAGTGTTCTGGTGGGCGTGCTGGTGATGGACGTAGTGGCTGAAGATGTTGTGCATGCAAGTGTGAGTGGAGACGTGACAGGGAGGGAGGAGGGAGACGAGGAGGAGGGGGACACAGTGGAGGCAGTGGCTGTTGGTATGTCTGCATGTGGATGTTGCTTGTGTGAATGCTTGTGTGATGTGTGGTGCTTATGTCTGGATGAGCTTCCCTTGGGTGTTGAGGTGTGTGCAGGCTGGTCTCATGGTGTGTCTGGGATAGGGAGAGGTACAGGGGATTGGGTCTGGGTGGAAGGAGTTGGAGGGGGGAGGCTAGAGACAGGGACAATTGCTGCCGTCAATGCTGAGGCCAGAGCGTTGAACGATCGCTGATGGGCAGCCTGACCCGAATGAATGCCCTCCAGGTATGCATTACTCTGGTGCACCTCCCTTTGTACACCCTGGATGGCATTCAAAAGGGTAGACTGCCCAACAATTATGGTCCTCAGGAGGTCAATGACCTCCTCACTGAGGGCAGCAGGGGCGACAGGGGCAGGGCCTGAGGTGCCTGGGGCGAAGGAGATGCCCACCTTCCTGGGTGAGCGGGCACAGGGCAAACGCTGAGGGGCTGCTGGGAGGGCGGTGCTGGTGCGCTGGGTGGCGGCTGTACCTGTTGTTGCGGGGGGCACGGATGTTGCCGCCACCACAAGGGAGCTCCCTTTAGAGGACGAGTCGCTGTCACTGACATCAGCACGAGTCCCCGCTGTGGAGCTCCCTTCGCCCTCCGTCTCACTGGTGAAATCCGAGTCAGTTGCATGGCCCGCCATGGCCATGTGAGATGCAGCTCCCTCGTGCTCCAATGCCACTTCCCCTCCGCCTGATGATGCTAATGCACACATGAACAGGAATACCACAAAAAAGGGGGGGAGGAGAAATAAAGACATGTTGAGTGCATGGATTACCGCTGCAGTTGGCGGACAAGACAGACACAGAAGCCCCCTGCACTACGCCGCGCACTTGGGGTCCACTACGCAATCCGTGGGACATGGCCTACAAGCCTATGGACGACAACTGCACACATAGATGACACAGGGCCATGGATACTCGTACTTGACACCCTACAGAGGTGGGGGGCGGGGCACAGGGCCATGCCTTACGGAGGGGCCTAGCCTACAGAAATCGCCCTGGCTTAGGGATACCCACAGCCCTCCTCCCCCACCCAGACACCTCCACTGCGCGCAAAGTCAGCAGAATGTATTTGTACTCACCCCCTTGTGTCTGCTGTGATGTCCTCACGCGCCCATCCAAATCGGGGTAGGCCACCGCCAGGATCCGGGACATCAGGGTGGTCAAATGACGACTGGCACCCCTCCTACGTTGGGAGGCCATCCCCAGCTGAGCCTCCGCCGTCTTCCAGCTCCAGCGTCGGATGTCCTCCCACCTCTTCCGGCAGTGGGTGCCCCGTCTGTTGTGGACCCCCAGGGTCCGGACGTCCTTGGCGATGGCACGCCAAATCGCGACTTTCTTTTGGGCGCTGACCTATGTGACATGTACACGGAGAGAAAAATTGTCATCACCTTCTGCATGCTCGATGTGAGTGGCCCCTCATCCCCACCCGTGCCATGTGGCACATGCTCTCATCTGTCGTTTGATGCATGCCTCAATCGCTCCCCTCCCCACCATCTTTCATCTACCCCACTCAACCCAGGCATTGCCCACTAAGCATGGTCCCAGTGTACTTACCTGTTGGTCTGGAGGACCGTAGAGTAGCGCATACTGGGGGAGGACCCCATCCACAAGTTTCTCCAACTCCTCCGCAGTGAAGGCAGGGGCCCTTTCCCCAGTCGCATGAGCCATTGTCTCTTCCAGACCGAGGTCACAGCAGCACTTGCAGTGTAGGTCCTCTCTTGTCGAAGATCAGGTATCGAGTGATTAAGCAGATAGAAAATGGTGGTCACGCCCGCGGCGGTGCGTACCGCGGCGGTGCGTACTGCGACCGCCGGCGCACATCGTCATTGGCTCCTGAAACCCATAGGGTTCAATGTTAACCAATGCGGCTTAGCACCGCGGTCTTCAACCGCCTACCGCCGCGGTGTGCCACGCCAGCGCATTGACCTCACATCCCACTGTCGCACTTCACAGGTCAGGCAGCTGCCATTTCAAGGGCCCACATGGCCTAATTACCAACTGCGTAACACATACCTAGGCCATGCACCAACACTCATACAAGCCATTCAATGCATTGGGAATCGTGTTATGTGCAAGCTGTGGTTACGTACCTGTGGGTTGCTTGACTCTGTGCTCGCTGTTGTCCTTCATAGGCATCGTCCGCTGGGACATGCGAGGAGATGGAGGAATCTTCCCGTGTACAGACTGCTGGTGGACCTGTCGACAATGGAGGAACGACATGTCATACTGACATACAGGCTTGACCGAGCCACTATACAGGAACTGTGTGCCCAGCTGGAGCCAGACCTGATGTCACCCATCCGCCAACCCACAGGGATCCCCCCTCTAGTGCAGGTGCTGTCAGTACTCCATTTCTTAGCAAGTGGGTCATTTCAAACAACAGTGGCCATATCATCAGGGATGTCCCAGCCTATGTTTTCCAAGGTGTTGTCCAGAGTGTTGTCTGCCCTGCTGAAACACATGCGGAGCTACATCGTTTTCCCTGAGGTGGGGGATTTGCCTACAGTGAAGGGTGATTTCTATGCCCTTGGACATATCCCCAAAATCATAGGTGCCATTGATGGGACACATGTTGCTTTGGTCCCCCCCAGCAGGAGTGAACAGGTGTACAGGAACCGGAAGAGTTATCATTCCATGAATGTACAGATGGTGTGTTTGGCTGACCAGTACATCTCCCATGTTAATGCCAAGTTCCCTGGGTCAGTGCATGACGCCTACATCCTGCGGAATAGCAGCATCCCGTATGTGATGGGTCAACTCCAGAGGCACCGGGTGTGGCTATTAGGGGACTCTGGTTACCCCAACCTGTCCTGGCTACTGACCCCAGTGAGGAATCCCAGGACAAGGGCAGAGGAACGGTACAATGAGGCCCATGGGCGGACTAGGAGGGTGATCGAGCGAACCTTTGGTCTCCTGAAGGCCAGGTTCAGGTGCCTCCATAAGACAGGTAGATCCCTAATGTACTCACCAAAGAAGGTGTGCCAGATCATCGTGGCCTGCTGTATGCTTCACAACCTGGCTTTGCGCCGCCATGTGCCTTTTCTGCAGGAGGATGGTCCAGATGGTGGTGTTGTAGCAGCTGTGGAGCCTGTGGAGAGTGAAGAGGAGGAAGCCGAAGAGGACGACATAGAGAACAGGAACACAGTAATACAGCAGTATTTTCAGTGACACACAGGTAAGAGTAGACACCGGCATATTACATTTACTTAATGACTCCTACCTCTCTACTGTCTGACTTTTTCCCCCAGTGTATGGTAACTGTGTTGTGACTTTCCCTTCCGTTTTCAGAGATGTGGGCCCCACTGCGTGACATCTGCTTTGTTTCCCCATGGACTACAGCTGTGTGAAAGCGGTTTGTTAGCATCACAATGTGAATGAACATTTTGGCACGGTCATGTCTAATACATTTGTTCTAAATCACAGCCAGACTCCAGATTGTTTTGTGCAATAAGTGTTTTTATTCAAGTGCTCTAAATTGGATGGGTGGTTGCAAATCGGTGAGGGGTGATGGTGGAGGATTGTCCATGGCAGAGTCCAGACTATCAGTTTCACAGGTGCATTGTCCAAATGCCTGTGGGAAGTGGAGCAGGGGCAGTTTAAGGTTGGACAGGGTGACAATGTGGGACAGTGGGATGACAATCAGGGTGGTATCCTTTGCTGGCGGGGGTCTTGACATCTTACTCTGTCTTCTTCCTGGATCTCAGGGCCCGCTTGCGGGGTGGTTCTCCTTCTGCAGGGGGTGGGGTTCTGGTGGCCTGTTGGTCTTGTGTCGGGGCCTCCTGTCCACTAGCGCTGGCGGAGGTGGTAGGCAGTTCTTGGTGCATGCTAGTGTCAGGGGCCCTTTGAGGTGCCACAGTGTCCCGCAATGTCGTGACTACCTCATTCAGGGGCACTACGATGGTACCCAAGGTGGAACTGATGTTTCTTAGTTCCTCCCTGAACCCCATATACTGTTGCTCCTGCAGAAGCTGGATCTCCTGAAACCTGGCCAGGACCGTCACCATCGTCTCCTGGGAGCGGTGGTATGCTCCCATGATGGAGGAGAGGGCCTCGTGGAGAGTGGGTTCCCTGGGCCTGTCCCCCCCCTGTCACACAGCAGCCCTCCCAGTTCCCCTGTTTCCCTGGGCCTCTGTCCTCTGGACCGTGTGCCCACTACCACTGCCCCCAGGTCCCTGTTGTTGTTGGGGTGGTGGGTTAGCCTGGGTTCCCTGTAGTGGTGGACACACTCCTGATTGACGTGTCCTGGGGACAGAGGTATGGGCCCGCTGGGTGGGTGCTGTGCTGGTGTTCCCAGAGGGGGGAAGGTCTACTGTGGCCTGTGGCTGTGTGAGGGGAACCGACTGTCCCGAGGTCCCTGATGGACCGGGCTGGTCATCTAGATCCAGGGAGACAGAGCTGCTGTCCTCACTGTGGGCCTCTTCTGGGGGTGGAGTGGACATTTGCGGACCCTCCTGCGCGGTGACGTGGCGTTCGGGTCCTGCAGGGGTATAAAAGTATGGTTATTGCTTCTGTGTGTGTCATAGCGTGCAATGGGTGGGTGCCCGTGTACCCCAGTGCTGGCATTCCTTTGTGGGGGCTGTTGTGACGGGGGTTGGGGGGGGTTGCATGTGTATGTGCAGTGGGCATGCTTAGGTGATGGGTGTCCATGCTTTGTGGACGCATGCAGGGCTAGGTGTTGGGATGGGTGGGTTGTGATGGTGAGACAATTGCAAGGTGTAGGATGTGATGGGGGTGAGGGTGAGGGTGGGGGTATGAGTTGGCATGCAGGTGGGGTGGGGGGAAGAAGTAGTTAAGATTTGGCTTACCAGAGTCCATTCCTCTGCCTACTCCTGCGAGGCCCTCAGGATGCAGGATGTTCAAGACTTGCTTCTCCCATGTTGTAAATTCTGGGGGAGGAGGTGGGGGTCCGCCGCCACTCTTCTGCACCGCGATGTTGTGCCTGGATACCATGTAACGCACCTTCCCCCGTAGGCCGTTCCACCTCTTCCTGATGTCGTCCCGATTTCTTGGGTGCTGTCCCACAACGTTAACCCTGTCCACTATTCTGCTCCATAGCTCCATCTTCCTGGCAATGGTGGTGTGCTGCACCTGTGCCCCGAACAGCTGTGGCTCTATTCGTACAATTTCCTCCACCATGACCCTGAGTTCACCATCAGAGAACCTGGGGTGTCTTTGCTGTGCCATGGGGTGGTGTGGGTGATGTGTAGGGTGGATTGTGTGGTGCTAAGTGTGGTGATGTGTATAGTTGTGTTGTGTGAAGTGCGTGCAAATATTGCTGGGTGACAGTGAATTGGGCGTCTGGGTTCTCGGATGTCTTTTCTCGGTGCGTGTTCACGAATCTCTAGGAGTGGAGGTTTGTGGGTGATGTGGGTGTGTATTTTATATTTAATTGGGTGTGTGGGAGTGGTGTGTGTATGTGTCTCAGGTGTGTGTATTTTGAATTGTCCAATGTGGTTGTATTTTGTAAGTGTGTGTGTATTTTGACCGCGGCGGTGTGTACCGCCAATGGAATACCGCGGTTGAAAGACCGCCGCATGGATTCGTGTGTCGTGATAGTGTGGGCGTATTTCTGTTGGCGTGACGGTGGAGGTTTGGTCATCGCCAGTTTCTCGCTGCCCTTTGGTGTGGCGGACTTTTGTGGATGTCTGTATTTTGGCGGTTTGCCTGTTGTGGGTCAGAATGACCGTGGCGGTTTACCGCGGCCGCGGCGGTGTTATGGCGGTCTTCTGAACGGCGGTAAGCGCCTTTTACCGCCGAGGTTGGAATGACCACCTTAATGTCCTATTGATCTGAAAAGGAATGAGGTAATATTATATCATCTAGTGAAATCTCTAAAACCTAAGGGAGCTGTAACATCTCTGTATAACTCATGATCTGATGGGGGAACCATTTCCCAAACCATATCGTCCAGCACACGATATGCAGTGATGTTTAACCAAGATTTTCAGGCAGTGATCTGCGCGACGGGTGCAGCTGCACCCGCCGCACAGAGGCATTGGCGACGGCTCCATTTGGAGCCGCCGTCAATGTCCTGGGCAGACCTTCCTGTGGGCAGAAACAATGTTTCCGCCCACCGGCCCACAGGAAGGTTCATTATTTGGCCGGGGGGATCCGGGGACGCTGGCGGTCAGTGTTTTGACTGCCAACATGAACACGGCAGTTGTTACCGCCGTGTTCATAATGAGGGCCACAATCTAAAAACAAACTTTACTCAAAGATGTATTTTTAAATTGTGAGTTCAGAGTTCCCAAACTCCACATATCTATCTGTTCCCAAAGGGATTCTGCGCTTTAATAATATTTAAAGGCAGCCCCAAGTCAACCAATGAGAGGGATGGGCCTTGCAACAGTGAAAAACGAATTTGGCAGTATTTTACTGTCAGGACATGTAAAGCACATGAGTACATGTCCCACCTTTAACATGCACTGCACTCTGCCCATGGGGCTACCTCGGGCCTACCTCAGGGGTGCCTTACATGTATAAAAAGGGAAGGTTTAGGCCTGGCAAGTGGGTACACTTGCCCAGTCGAATTGGCAGTTTAAAACTGCACACACAGACACTGCAGTGGCTGGTCTGAGCCATGTTGACAGCGCTACTTATGTGGATGGCACAACCAGTGCTGCAGGCCCTCTACTAGCATTTGATTTACAGGCCTTCAGCACCTCTAGTGCACTATACTATGGACTTACTAGTAAATCAAATATGCCAATCATGAAAAACCATTTACACTTATGTTTTACATAGGAGCACTTGCACTTTAGCACTGGATAGCAGTGGTAAAGTGCCCAGAGTGTCAAAAACAGCAAAAACAGAGTGCAGCACATTTCAACAACCTGGGAAACAGAGGCAAAAAGTTAGGGGAGACCAAGCCAAGGATGCCAAGTCTAACACCCCCTTTGTGTCACTGTCTGCGAGTAACACACAAAGGACAATTGCCAGCTACCCCTCATCATGTGACATATGATACAGGCTGCTGGCATCAAATAGTTAGGATAAGAAAATGCCAACTCTCTAAAAGTGGACTTAAAATCCAACTTTACCATTAAACAGGGGTTTAAATTGCAAGCCCTGAGAGACCATAATCAGCTTTTCTACCCGCTCACATTTGAAAGTTACTCCTTATTAAATGTAATAAGGTAACCTAAAGTTATTTTATAGCAGATGTAGATCTTGCAGTAGTGAAAAACGAATTTAAGAGTATTTCACTACCAGAACATGTAAAAGTTAGAAGTGCTTCTCCAGTCTTTCAAACACATTGCTGCCTGTCCTATGGGATGTGTAGGGCCTATCCTAGGGGTGACTTATATATATAAAAAAATAGATCTGGCAAAATGTTTATTTTGGCAGGTCGAAATGGCAGTTTACAACTGCACACAGGCTGCAATGGCAGCGAGAACTACCCAACCTCCTGGGAGTCTCATCACTAAGACAGAAGAACCAGGAGAGACCATGTGCTTTGCCATGGTCTGACCCAGGGCAGTGTTCCACCGCAAAATCCATTCCCTGTAGGGAGATAGACCATCTCAACAGCTTGGGATTTTCACCTCTTATTTGCATGAGACATCTGAGGACACTGTGGTCTGTCTGAACCCAGAAGTGAGTCCCAAACAGGTATGGGCTCAGCTTCTTCAGTGCCAAGACTACTGATTACCAAAATATCACTTCTAAAAATATTTGTTTCTATTAGTATTGAAACCACAAATATTATAAACAAAAATATTGTTCTCTAAAAAAAAAATATAAAAAGTACAAAACATTGAAAACCACAATATTGACTATACTACTATTGCCAAAAAAGCACACATTTACAGAATAATATAGTAACTCTATTTTAGTTAAAACAACAAACAACATTAGACTCTACATATATCAATAAATCATCTAGCTACAGTATGTAAATATTTTAAAAATAAAAAAATACTTTAAACACAAAAACATTGAAGTACATTTCAAAATATTGAATAATTCACAAACAAAAATACTTTTAACAATTAATGAAATATAAAAAATAAACACTAGTTAAATAAAATTAAATATAATAAATACATCCAAAATAACACAAAAGCAGAAATGTATATTTCACATTAAACCAGTAACACTTATTAGCAACTACCGTAACAGATAGCAAGGAAAAAATAAATTCTAACTAAACTAACTCTAACCAATAAAAACAACCATAAAGTAAACTACACACTAAAATAGGAAATTGGTTAAAAATACAAAATAAAAGGAAAATTTTAACACTTACCACACCAAAAACATTAACACAGCAAGACATCGGCGCTCTGCCAGATTGCCAACAGAAATCCAAAAAAGGAAAACAGTTACGCAGCAGCAGAGTCAGGGCAGCAGTACGAGCCCCAGCAAGTCCAGTGAGGAGGCAGGGGGAGGAAATTAGCGAAGATCGAGTGCTACTTACCTACCACCGTTTCCTAGCAACATCTGATGCAGCAACAGAGTTAAGGCAGCACTGTGAGCCCCAGGAAGCCCTGTAAGGAGGCAGGAAGAAGAAATCGGTACCAGTCAGGCTCTACTTAACTGCCACAGTTTCCCTGCGGCACAGATGTGCCCAGGCATGACGAAGACGAGCCAAGAGTGGGCATGTCTGTACCAGGCTGCGGCTGACCGAGGCTGGGCTGGATAACCCCTCTTGGTTTCCTTCTAGGAAGACATTGTGCTGCCTACATTGAAAAGGACCATATTACATCATGGGTAAGGGGAAATCCACAGAATTAAGTGTGTCTAATGTACAAACAACGAATGTTCTTTAAATTGTAACATCAGTAGTTTTCTGACATTTCCCTACTAACACCAAAATTGAATGTGTGGAAGCCAGATTGGGGGCATTACCACTAGTCTCAACCAGAGACTCCATCCCTGAAAATTGATGCACCACTGCTAGTACAGTGAATTCCCAAGGGGCCTTAATAGATATCAGCAGCCGGGCTGCAGACAAACCCTTTGTATATATGGGGCTCCTGGAAATAGTTCAGGAAAGCGAGCCACACAGTGAGAAGGATCCCACTGGGCCACTACTGATCAAAAAACAAAAAGGCAATGCACAACAGTCAAAAGTCGGCCCCAGGAAACCGTCTGTTGTCATGAGACATCTTAACAAAGTAGTAAATAGAGAAGTACTGGAGAAGGGCCCTTTGTCCTCAAGACTGGATAAAGAGACACCCTTGCTCCAAACATCATCATATGATGAAGATAAAAGTGACCATACTTTGTTTAATCTAAAACGCATGGAGAACATACTTATGAAACTATTTAGTCCAGTAGTCTCAGCACTCAGTGTTATTGAAGCAGCACTAAAAAAGATATCATGGCAACTCTCACAACCAGCAAAGCAAGCTAAAAATGTGTGCTTGCAGAATGCTCACTTTTTCCTTACATCCCACACCATACTGATACGAGAAGCGGATCTCAAGGAGCAGTAAATAGGGCTGCAAATCAATCAATCGATCATCGTATTTGTAGAGCGTGGCTGATCACCCCAGGGGTATCCAGACGCTGAAAGGTTGTCTAGGGTACACCTCAAAGAGACATGTCGAGTTTTTTTTCTGAATTCAAGTAGAGTGTGCATGGTGTGAACGGGGGTGGTTGTTCCAGTTCTTGGTGGCTAGGTAGGTGAAGGATCGCCCTCCGCATCGGCCCGGCTGTGTCAGATTCTCGGGACATGAGCAAGGGCAAAAGTTTGCGAGTGGATCTCCCTGGTTGACTGGTGGAAGGAGAGTCTGCAGTTGTTTAGCTTGGGTCCGATGTTGTGGAGGGCTTTGTATGCAATGGTGGGAACTTTGAATTTGCATCTCTTGTGCACCGGTAGCCAATGTAGACTTCTGAGGGTGGGGCAGTGATGTGGATTTTTCTGGGAAGGTTTAAAATGAGTCTTGCTGCTGCATTCTGGACAATCTGGAGGCGATGGTTGAGCTGGGCAGGGAGACCAGCATAGAGGGCGTTTCATTAGTCAAGTCTGCTGGTGGTGGTGGATTGAGTGACTTTTTTTCTGGTTTCGAGGGGAATCCATTTGAAGATCATCCGTAGCATGTGGAGGTTGTGGAAGCTGGTGGAGGCCACTGCATTTATCTGTTGTTTGAAGGTGAGTTTGATGATGATGCAGAGGCTGCAGGTGTGGTTCATCAGTGACAGGGGTTGTCCAAGTGTGAAGGGCCACCAGGAGTCGTTTCACAGAGAGGGATTGTTTCCGAAGATGATCACTTCCGTCTTGTCCATGTTCACATTTAAGCAGCTGGATTTCATCCAGTTGATGACTTGCGTCATGGCATTGCTAAAGTTGTCTCTGGGGGAGGCATGGTCTTCGGCAAGGGAGAATATTAGTTAAGTGCCGTCAGTGTAGGAGATGATTTTGAGTCCATGGGAACCAACAGTCTCAACCAGCAGCGTCACATACATGTTGAAAAGGGTGGGGCTGAGAGAGGATCCCTGGAAGACACCACATATGTTACTCTTAGGTTCAGAGGTGAAGGGCAGGAGGTGGACCCTCTGAGTGCAGCCTGTGATGAAGGCATGGATCCATTTGAGGGCATTGCATCAGATCCCGATGTGGTGGAGTGTGATGGTGAGGGTGAAGTGGGAGATGGTGTTAAATGCAGTAGAGAGGTCCAGAAGGATCAGGGCTGCTTTCTCTCCATGGTCGAGGAGGGATCTGATGTCATCCGTTGCAGACAG
The DNA here is from genome assembly GCF_031143425.1 of Pleurodeles waltl. NCBI lineage: Eukaryota > Metazoa > Chordata > Amphibia > Caudata > Salamandridae > Pleurodeles > Pleurodeles waltl. The sequence continues at coordinate 934,577,698 of NC_090444.1, forward strand.
AAGGGCGGTCTTAGTGCTATGGTTGGAGTGGAAACAGCATTGTGAGGAATGAAGTAGGTTGTGTTTTTCCAGGTGTTCAGAGAGCTGCTTGTTGGTGTTTTTTTCCAGGACCTTTGCTGGGAAAGGGAGCAGAGAGATGGGGCAGTAATTCTTGAGTTTGCTGGGGTCTGCTGAGGGTTTCTTCAGAAGTGACCTAACCTCTGCTTGTTTCCATGATTCGGGGATTGTGCCAGTACTGATGTCGGTGTTGAAGATGGAAGAAAGGAAGCAGGGGTCTTTGGGTGAGCCACAGTGGGTTGAGTTCATGAGGGTGGCTGTTTCCTGTAGGGATATTGGTTTCCAGTCAGTGATGAGGTGGTTGGGGGCGTCTTCTGAGGGGGTCAGAAGGTGTTCAATGCTGGTGGGTTGGGGTTGAAAGTTCTTGTAGATGGCTGGGATTTTGTCATTGAAGTAGTTGACTAGAGAACTACAGAGGGCCTGGGTGGGTTAGATTGTGATTTCAGTGCCTGCTGGGCAGCATAGCTCTTCGACCATCTTGAAGAGTTATTTCTGGCGGTTGGTGCTTTCCTTGATGCAGCTGAGTAAGGGGAGCTTTTTGCTTCTTTGAGGCAGAGATGGTATTTGTTCATTGCCCCTTTGTAGGTGGTTCGGTCTGTGGGGTCTCTACTACAGTGCCACCATCTTTCTAGGCTTTTGCATTCTCTCATGAGTGTGTGTAGTTTGTGGGTGAACCACCTTGCAGGTTTACTGGATCTTTTGAGGGTGGAGCTCTTTATGGGGGCAGTTTTGTTGGCACCCCTGATGATTCATTCAAAGAGGTTTCCCGTGTCTTGTTCAACATTGACAGAGATGATGGGTTTGCTGGCCCGGAGGGTGGTGGTCCATTAAGTCTCAGTGACTTTTCCCCATCTGTGGAGAGGGGGTGTGGGGTGTGTTTGACCACTCCTGTCTGCTGGTTAAGGCCAAGTGTACCTGGTGGTGGTTGATCTATGTGAGCTCCATTGTATGGCTGAACTTGATTTTTTCGTTGGTTGCGAAGATGGGTTCCAGAGTGTGGCCTGGGAGTGTGTGGGGCTGGTGACTAGTTGTTTGAGTCTGATGTTGCTTAGGTTGTCCAAGAGATTGGTGGTGTTGTGATCACTGGGGTTGTCTAGATGGAAATTCAGGTCTCCTAGAAATAGGTAGTCTGTCGAGACAATGGCTAAGGGGGCGATGAGGTGAGAGATGGCCTTGTAGAATGCGGGATGGGGTCCTGAGGGTCTTACACAAGAGTTCCCCTGATGGTTGTTTTGGCGTTGATTTTGACAAGGAAGTTTAAGTGTTTCATGAGGTGGGACACCTCATCTTCGCGGGTGGTGCACAGGAGGTTGTCTTATGCATGATGGTGATTCTGCCTCCATGCTTATTGTAGCGGTCTTTGTGGATCAGTTTGTATACTTGTGGGGTGGCGCATGTAATATCGGTGGCCAAGACAGTTGTGGGCCAGGTCTAGGTTATAAATATCCTGTCTGGTCTGAATGTGGACATGGTGTCCCATATTCCTGTTGCATGTTTACAGAGGGATCGTGCAATGAGTAGCAGGCAGTGGAGTTGTTTCTTGGGTTTCAAAGATGGCCGTGCAGGAGCGTTGGGAGTCTGGGTGTTGAGGGGGAAGTGGCATTGGAGGCATGAGAAGGGTCTGACTGTGATCCGGGGAGGAGATGCAGCAGTTTTGTCCCAGTTCCTTGGGACCAGGGCCTGGAGTTTGGCAGCTGAGTATTGGCAAATGGAGGGGCAACCAGACTTCCTGGTGCTGGGAGCATTGACCGCCATTAAGTAGGTCATGGGGTGGGAGGAGCACAGTGAGAAGAGGGAAGGAGGGGCAAATAAAATGGTGGGAAAAACAGCAACCAGAAAAAAGGCAGGAGTGCGGGAGGGCAAGGGGGCAAGCTGGGGCAAGCAAAGGTCTAAAGGACAGAGGCCCTAGAGGCACAGGAGAAGGCCTAAATGGGCCTAGGGGCACCCTGCAGCCTGCACCTACTCAGAAGAGTGGGCAGGCAGAGACACTGGCAGTGGAGTGGAGCTAGCAAGGACCTGCTCAATGGGGTTGTGCAGCGACTTCCATTAAGTAGGTCCTGGGATGGGAGGAGCGCAATGGGAGGAGGACAGGAGGGGCAAAAAATGGCAAGAAAAACTGTGGCAGGAAAAATAGCAGGAGGGCAAGATGGGGCAAGCAGAAGCCCTGAATGGCAGAAGCCCTAGAGGCACAGAGGAAGGCTTGAAATGGGCCTTGTTGCACCCTGCAGCCTGCACCTACTCAGGAGAGTGGGCAGGCAGAGACACTGGTGGGGGAAAAAGGCAAAAACCTGCTAAATGGCCAATCATTTCGCAGATGTGTGATTAGCACTCCTGCACTACTTCTGCAGTCGGACATTATCTTGTTGACCTCTGACCATATTCCTTGATTCTACAGCTACCTCCTGAGGCTACTCCTTTTGTGGTCATACTGAAAAATATACCAGTACTACAGGCAGGTCAAACTGAAGATGAGCCCCAATTTAAAAACAAGGTTACACACTGGTTGTGTTCATTGCTGGGGAATTCTGAGAGCAACACCATATTTCATGGTATTATCACAGTGTGGGAAGTCTCATGGTTTGTTGACAGTATCCAGATGGAACAAGGGGATTGTACATTTATAAATTTCTATGATGCACAACTGACTGGCCTTGTTTTACATAATATATCTAGTTTGGCCAGTACTAAATACTTTATACAAACAGTAACTTTGGACTATTTCTACAGGCCACAAATTGGTGCACTGACTAATACTGTTCCCATGAGACTACAAGTGACAAGGTCGCAGGTCCCTTCATTCATTGTTCCAATGCACAATTGTTTCTCTGTCTTAGCTGATGTTGATTGACTGGGCAAGTGCTATTATATGCTCCAGACTGACCATGATCAGCGTAGCGGCACATTAACCCTTGCGATCCATTGTTGCATGGAGCAAAATGGACAACCACAGACGCTGATAATAATCTTGGGATAGATTCAATGTCATGTGTCTAGCACTATTGTGCTTCATGAGAATGCCTATACCAGGGTGAAATACATGGGTCTCAACCTTACTCCAGTCTCAACATGTTCCTCTCCCTCTTGGCACATAAAGCAGTACAATTCTCAACCCAAAATGCAAGCAAAAGATACTACATTAAGCAGGTTACATCTGTTGGTTCAACTATGCAGGACACTTATGTCCTCTTCTGGAACATTGCCAAAATTGCAGGTAAACTGAGAGACTTCAACTTGGTTAACATGATAAATGAATTTCTGATTGTCAGGAGACATGGTCATCTATTTCTCAGCATATCAGTAGGTTTTACTCAGTGTTGATGCCAGCTATGCAAACTACACATGGTCACATTAGTGGTGGCCTTCTCACCTTAATCAATGTTGCACTGCTGTGTAAAATAGTTAAAACCTTTCTAAATTCTCCCTACTTCCAGGAAATTTGTTTACATTTTGTCTTATGATCAGCCATAATTTTGATTAACTTTTGCCATATTCATTTTAACTGCAGAAACCCAACAATAGTGGATTCACTGTATTCCGTGCTAAGTGACGCAAAGGGCAGGTTTCAGGGGGATTTTACCTTAATGTGTGTGGGGGGTGCAATTGATTAGCTTACTATGTCCTATTTCTAATAGCACTGTGTGTGGATTATGGGACAAAGATGCAGCTGACAACTTTGACTTTGATCACAATCCTTGCAGCGAGTCGCTAAACAAAATGCTGGTGAGACAAAATCTTAAACTCACTGTAGATCTGGTTGAGGAGGCAATTACCAGAAAAGTGACATTCACTGGGAAGGACGGTGGTAGTCTGATTGATTTCATCACATTATAAGAAAATCTGGATGTGAAAATGTCTTAATTTTCTATCCTTCATTGTGACATGAGTGATCATAACTCCTTAATTTTATACCAATCATTGAAGCGGCCTCCGGCACAACACATCCTCATTGCACCTCAAATGGAATACACAAAAAAAGGGACATACGCTGCAAGTGGGTTGACACAGAGGAAATGGTGAAAAGCTTGGTGGGAGACAGCATGAAACATCTCATGGTCTGTCTTGACTGTGAGGCCAAGTCACCAGATATATTAGGAATACAAGGGTATATGTAAAAATGCCTCAGAACTGCTAATAGCCCTCTCAATGCATCCCGCAGCAAGGATAAAGAAGTGGTTTGACAGTTCATGTTCAAAAGCACTTAGCCTCTTAAAAAGTGCCCTTAAAAAGACATCCAGGGATCCGAAAGAAATACAATGTTGCAGACACTACTATAAGGTCACAATCAGGAAAAAGAAGGGAGTCAAGGGAACAGCCTTAGAGGGCAAGTGTATCTAATTATGTGTCCCTGTTCTGGAAAGTGGTGAGTTCACCATATTTACCAAGCAGATATAACGTTAGTACTGACGGAACTATCCAGCTTTCCGTATCAGTTGCTCACTTTAGTGAGGCATTTGAACACTAATTTTTAGGGCTGCAACCTGATTTCACTTATTGACACTACAGCAAAAGTGATGGGCAGGGTACTGCTGGACTGCCTTGAGGCTTGGGCGGCTGAGGAGGCCATTCTGATACCAGCATAATATGGGTTTAGATAAGGGCTAGGAACTGTAGACCAGTTCCTGAAACTCCACCTCATGACCAGCAAGTACGCTCAGATCAATGTGTCTATATCTCACTTTTTTTTGGACTGTATCTCAGCGTTTGACATTGTTGTACAAAGCAATTTATGGTCAAGGATGATGGCTATCGGTGCCCATACAAGGACTGTATATGTTCCAGCCAAATTACAGGAGGATGTATTGGGCAGCGTATGATACAGTCCCAATGGGGAATGCACACCCTTCATTTAGATCAGGAGAGGCATAAGACACGGTTGTCTACTCACCCCTTTCTAGTTTAGCCTCTCTATTAATGATTTGGAGTCTGATCCAACAAGGGCTGAAACAAGAGGTTGCCAGTCCTCATGTATGCTGACGATTGTGTACTTATGTCTAGAAAAGAGGTTGGTCTACACAGACTGCTGGACAGATTGTGGAGTACATAGATAGTCTGAGTTTGCAAATGAACAAGTCCAAATCATATACAATGATATGTGGTCCACCTAAGAGCAAGGTGAGAGCATTTCAGATGTGGCACCAAACTGCAGATTGTACCTACCTTCACTTACCTAGGGATTCCCTTAGGCCGCAATTGCACTTGGAAACACTTGATAAAAGTGAGATGCATGGAACAAAAAAGAACATCCATGTTCAAGTTCACAAAGAAACCTCTTGAGGCAATAGTTAACATATGTAAAGCCAGATTAATTTCTGCCTCCGTATATGGTGCTGGTATCTGAGGCCTTTGTGATCTGGTGCAGTTACAGACTGGTGAAAACAGTTTCTTGCGCAAACTCCTCCAACTTCCTGGGGGTGTACCTGCTTCCATTTGCTATGATGAGCTAGGCTTAAAATATGTAGAGGATATTATCAAGATAACACTGCTATGAATATCTATCTGGAGTCGTCCCAGAGCAACACTTAGGGTCTGATTTAGATACTGGCAGATGAGTTACTCCGTCACAACGGTGATGGATATCCAGTCCTCAGAAATCTAAATCCTATTATATCATATGGGATTTAGATTTCGGCAGATTGGATATCTGTCTCTGTTGTGACAGAGTAACTTGTCTGCCAACATCTAAATGAGGCACTTAATCAAGAGGTGATTATTGACTGCTTGAGCTTAGATACATCATGCAACATCCAGTGGCTACAGTACGTGAAGACCCAATTGAATTCAAACAGTCGCCATAATCACAACCTGCAGAACCTAGAATGGCACCTTAACGTTCTTGTCAAAAATGAATTCCTGGTCCTTGTGGCAAATAAAAGAGAGGAACTGGAATGCAGCAAAAGGTCAATGAGGGCGTATGTACCACTGATGACCAACTGTATGGGACTATACTTACTTACCATCCCCAGCTAACAGAGATACTATCTAAGATGAATCTCAATATGGCATGTGATAAACCACCTGATCCGCATTAAAAAAACCTTCAACAAAAAATGAAAAAAAGACCAGCAATTATAATCAACAACACATATGTTAATATGAAGTGCAAAACAATTGCCACAATATTTTATGTATGTTTGCAAAACAAAAGTAAACCTTTTACAGTTTATATAACTGTGTTATTAAAAAAAATTGGATAGAATGACAGAAAGAGCAAGATATATCACCTCACAGAAAGACAAACATTACTTTTGCACATGGGCTATACTTAGAATCAAGAAAGCACAGAGAATGCTAATTGGAAATGTACAAAATACTACTCTAATGCGGGTTTTGGTGGGCTATTATGAAAAATGATGTTGTTACTAACATGAGAGAACACAGCCACCCCCAAATGTCACTGAAATCAAAGTAAGGCATGTACTTCAAGATTAAAAAGAGACAAGAACTAGTTTCCAAGAGTCCAGTACTAAAATGTGTAAAGATATACTTTCCTGAGTACCTGAACACATCACGTCTGCTACCAGCTATAACACCTTAAAATGCTAAATAATGCAAAATAAGAAAGCCACCATTGACACTCCTGCTGCCCCTAGAAGATACAAAGTCATTCAAATACCTGAACACTAAACCACCACACATAATGATAGATCCTTCCTTCTACATGACAATCTAAATAATGACAAACACATTATTATATTTTCTACAGCAGTTAATTTATTAAGATAAAGCCAATGTCATACATGGATGATGGACAGAACATTCAAAATGTGTTCTGAACCATTTGCTCAGATATACACCATACACTGTTGTTGTACTTGGGTTCTGCTTCTTCAGGACGGCTGGATTTTTTTTTCTTTTTTGATCACCTGGTTTTGGACTTTTTACTGTGAGTGAGACTCACTAACAGTGTCTCTTCCATGTTAATCACATGGTAAACGAACTGCACATGTTTACTGCTAGTGTCCGCCTTTTTTGATAAGGCTGCTGCAAGACAGCAAGCATAATGGGCACTTGGCTGGCTACATGTGAACATGTGTGCACAAGCTTGTGTAATCTACGCATGGGAGACTACTGTCGTGCACAGCCCGGTAACAGTGCACAGCTAGCCAGGTGCAATAAGGACTCTGCAGGATTAGGTATTCAGTTGGGATAGGCCTTATGAGGTAATGTACACTAATAGGGAAAGTCAGTGAGCTCTACTGTTTTGCCTACAGTGGCACTCCATTAGGCACATAGGGAGAAAGCTTCCTTAGAGTGTAGTTTCACTTCCCCTGGACCTACATAGACCATTGACATCTTGAACTGGAGTGTAGCCTGTGCGAGAAAACCAAATATGTAACTTCCAAAGTGATAACTGTACATCTTATTGTCATTTGGAGTTTTCATAGTTCTTTGGCGCACCTCAGGATCAGTCTCCAGGCCTTGTGACACTCTTCTGTGCTAAGTTAATTTATTTTTCTCCAGCAGCTGAGACCCCAGGAGCTGATGTGACCAGGGGCTCTTGGATGACTCCATTTTGGACTGTCCCAGCATGCGGTGCATGAGGGCTGGGGAAGGAGTGAAAAGGTGATGTGGCACCCCAGGACTGGCTAGGGATGCCTGACTTCTGTAGCCTTCCCTTGTTTTTAAAAACTCTTGCACAATGGAAAGACTTTGTGCTGCCTGTAGATTTTTTCACACTTTGCTGCTGGATCCTCGGACTGCCACGAAGAACTGAGAGGAGGATTCCCCTGACTGCCGCTCAGGACAAAGGACTCTGCCCAGTTGACCCCAGGACCAGTGGATCTCTCCAAGTGGAGAGCTGGTGCAGGGTACCAGGAAGACCAGCTTTTTTAGATCTGCACTAGTCTGGAGGCGAAAAAGATTGCTGCAACTGCCTCTGGTGGCTAAAACTCAACACTAGGATCATCCAGATTGGCTGAAAGGGACCGAGTTACGACACTTTAAAGTTTGGCAACCTTTGACCCATTCTTGCCACCAAGTGTGTGGGGCTCTGCAGCAGGGCTGATGAAATTCCCCTGGGAGTTGGCCAGGGCACATTGGACAGCGCAAGGGAGCTGCCCTCTTGCAATGGGGGAGAGGACATGTGTGGGGCACCTCCCCTTTTCTTCATCTTGCCTTGGGACCGCATCCCCCAGGTGTTCTACTGTTCTAGGAGGGCAGGACCTCAGCCCTGAACCCCCACGCTGCAAAGAAAAAAACAGCCAATCAGGTGCCCAGGATCCCATCTCTGGGACCCCAGAAGAAGGAGCAAGCGAGGGAACACCATTGAACTCTGCCGCCAGTGCGAGAAGGGGGTCCAGGCCCCCCTTCCCTGGGCCTCGAGCAACAACCAGCACTACCCTGTTAGGCCCACCTTACCTGCTCCCTGCAGTCGGAAGTGTTACACCTTCTAGGGGCCATGTATATCATGGTATTCAAAAGGGCCTGGAAGGCCCGAAAATACAAATATGTAATGTTGATGTTGTTATGCTCTCTAAGGGCCAACTATATAGTTGCAATGCAATGACACTTCAACGTGATGCCGTTTAGGGAATTATTTTATAATTGCAATTTGGTACAAAAAGTACAAAAAATTCACAAACACAGAGTATGTTGATGACAAATGCTTTATTGGTCCACCATAATCCTTGTGAATGCTTTAGAATGCATTATTGATTACTGCAATAATGACATTGATTCTGGCTAACGGTATCTAAATGTGTTTTATCACAAAACAAATGATTGAACTCACGTGATATGTTTGGGTGACCCATCTAGGGTGTCACTAATGGTAACACAATGTCAGCTATGGTATGTTCCATGTGCCAGTGTATATATTTGTAAATTATTGTGTAGTATTTAGTACTGTGGGTGTAATAAATGTACTTCTCCTTTTTCTAAAGAAAAAGTACTGACTGGACAATCATTTATTGAGTGTTATTATTGTGTGCCAGTGATTCCTGATTGCTAGCCCACACCACCTTCCTTGAATAGGCCTTGGACTGCTCTGTTTCGCAACCCTATAACAATCAAGCACTACAATGGTATGTTTGGTTACCATTATGGACAATTGAGGATCTATTACTTGTTCAGGCCACACAACTAATAGTCCAATTTCCATCAGTGGTGAATAGCAGAACACTAATATACCCATCATATATGCCTTGTTCCTTAATAAACAAAATGCCATTTACTATGAACTATTAAACCACATTCAAATTAAAACAATCACTTTCCACATAAAATAATAATCAACTTCAACAAGCCATTATACAAACAATAGTTAAAATGTACCCACACATGGACATTCAATGCTGTTATTACCACTTTAATCAAAGCATTTGAAGATATCACTAACAATCTGTGTAGGAAATGCAACAAACAGCAACTTTTCATTTGAAATAAAAAAACTAATTGTACTAGCCTTTGACCCTGTAACAGAGGTAGCTAACCACTACAGCTTGGTTATAGAAAGTCCATTTTACCAACAAAATGATCACAAACCGAGTCCCGTGATGGACTACTTTGAAGACACTTGGACGGAAAGACTGCACACAGACACCAACCCAAATTCCAAATATCATGGTGTAATGTCGGTGACAACACAATTGCTCAAGAAGCCAAAACCAGCAATGCAGTAGAAGGAATTAACAATGCCTTCCAACCCACACCAGGGAGAAGCCACCCTATACTCTACAAATTCATAGAAGCCCTACAAAATAACAAATCTAGTGCCAACTAAGAAGTGAGCAATCAGTAACTAAAATGAAACCTAAGGTCAATGAACAAACCAGTATAATGTATGACATACTACAAATTAAAGTTAGAATCTCTTTAAACAACAAAGAGGTACACTACTTAGAATCAATAGCAAATACACTATTATAAAACACCTAGCTACCTACACACTAAAATGCAAACCTTAAGAAAGGGACACAACACCACACCATTAAAGATGTTTAAATAAAAGTTAAATAATGCATTTTATACATCAGTCAAAAGCATAGAAATAACATAGAAAAGAGGCTGATAAATGAAATCAATTTGTTTAACCCCTTCGCTGCCGGGCCTTTCCCCCCTCAGGTGCCAGGCCTTTTTTGGGCTATTTGGGGCAGTTTGTTCTTAGGCCCTCATAACTTATAGTCCACATAAGCTACCCACGCCACATTTGCCTCCTCTTTTTCCAACATCCTAAGGAGTCTAGAAGTACCCAGAGGTGGTGGGTTCTCCTGGAGGAGACCAAGAAATTAGCAAAAATACAGCAACATTTTTTTTTTTAAATGGGAAAAAGGGCTGCAGAAGGCTTGTGTGTTTTTTCCTGGAAAAGGCATCATCAAAGGGTTTGTGATGCCAAAATCGCCATCTTCCCAGCTTTCAGTAACAGGCAGACTTGAATCAGAAAACCACATTTATCAACACAATTTTGGCATTTTACTGGGACATACCACATTTTTACTATTGTTTGTGCTTTCAGCCTCCTTCCAGTTAGTGACAGAAATGGGTATGAAACCAATGCTGGATCCCGGGAAGCTAAACATTTCTGAAAAGTAGACAAAATTCTGAATTCAGCGAGGGATCATTTGTGTAGATCCTAAGGTTTTTCTACAGAAAATAACAGCTAAAATAAAAAAGTATTGAAATTTAGGTGAAAAAAACAGCCATTTCTCTCCACGTTTTACTCTGTAACCTTTTCCTGCCATGTCAGATTTTCAAAAGCAATATACCGTTATGTCTGCCGGACTCTTATGATTGCAGGTATATTTAGGGCTTGTAGTTTCATCAATATCCCTAGGTACCCAGAGCCAATAAAAGGGCTGCACCTTGCACTGGGTTTTCATTGTATACCAGTATACAGTAATTCATTTGGTGAAATATAAAGAGTGAAAAATAGATATTAAGGAAACTTTTGTATTTCCCAAATGGGCACAAGATAAGGTGCTGCAGTGGTTATTTGCACATCTCTGAATTTCCGGGTCCCCATACTGCATGTGAAATACAGGGCATTTCTCAGATAGAACATCTTTTTTACACACTGTCTCACATTTGGAAGCAAAAAATGTAGAGAAAGACAAGGGCAATAACACTTGTTCTTCTATTCTGTGTTCCAACAAGTCTCCCAATAAAAATGGTACCTCACTTGCGTGGGTAGGCCTAATGCCTGCAACAAGAAATGCAACATGAACATACCACAATTTTACATTGAAGTCTGACATGTTTTTTTGGAAAGTTCCTAGCTGTGGATTTTGGCCTCTAACTCAGCCGGCACCTAGGGAAACCTACCAAACCCGTGCATTTATGAAAACTAGATACCTAGGGGAATTCAGAATGGGGTGACTTGTGGGGCTCTCACCAGGTTCTGTTACACAGAATCCTTTGCAAACCTCACAATTTGGCAACAAACACTTTTTCCTCACCTTTCAGTGACAGAAAGTTCTTGAATTTGAGAGGAGCCACAAATTTCCTTCCACCCAGCACTCCCCCAAGTCTCCAAATAAAAATGGTACCTCACTTCTGTGGGTAGGCGTAGTGTATGCAACAGGAAATGCCCCAAAACACAACGTGGACACATCAGATTTTCCCAAAGAAAACAGAGCTGTTTTTTGCAAAGTGCCTAGCTGTGGATTATGGCCTCTAGCTCAGCCGGCACATGTGCATTTTTTAAAACTAGACACATAGGGGAATCCAGGCTGGGTTCACTTGTGGGGCTCTCACAAGGTTCTGTTACCCAGAATCCTTTACAAACCTCAATATTTGGCCAAAAACACCTTTTCCTCACATTTTGAAGACAGTAAGTTCTGGAAACTGAGAGGAGCCACACATTTCCTTCCAACCAGCGTTCTCCAAGTCTTCCAATAAAATGGTACCTCACTTGTGTGGGAAGGCCGCATGCCCAGGACAGGAAATGCCCCAAAACACTAAGGCACCTGCGTTTTTGGTCCTGGCCTCAGCAGCCATATAGTAAAACCTACCAAACCCAGACATTTCTGAAAACTAGACACCCGAGGGACTCCAGGGAGGTGTGACTTGCGTGGATCCCCCAGTGTTTTCTTACCCAGAACCTCAGCAAACCTCAAATTTAGCTAACAAATCAAATTTTTCCCACATTTCTGTGTGGGATCACTGTACCGGGACAAATTTCCTACCACCCAACATTCCCCTCAGTGTCCTGGTAAACATGATACCTCACTTGTGTAGGTGGGCTGAGTGCCTGTGACAGGGAAGAGCCAAAAACATGTTGAAATTGTGAGGGAACCAAAGTGGGTCCAAAAGGGCAGTTTGAAAAAAAACATTTTTAGGCTGACAAGTGGGGCAGAAATTTTATTGGCCTAGATGCAACAATGCTGGGTGGTAGGAATTTTGTGGATTCCTGCAGATTTTGGAAGGTTCCATAACAAAACTGTGGGAAAATGTGTGATTTCCAGCAAAGTTGGAGGATTGTAGGGCATTGTGGGTAAGAAAAGGGTGCAGGTGCATGTGAAGCACACTACCCTGAACCCACCCAGATTTTTAGTTTTCAGATGTGTCTAGGTCTTGTGGATTTTTCTACATGGCAGCGTGCCAAAGTCCAAAAAGTGCAGCCTCACCATTCCAGGTGGGACGATTTTGAGAGTTAGACAAGCTCTCATGGGCCAAATGTAAAACCAAAACCCAAAATAATCAAATGTCCTCTTGCTTGCCATGGGATAGCATGTTTTAGTGTGCAGGAGAGAGCTGAAAGACTGTTACCCCCTTCAGTTGGGGTTGGGGCATAACCATGCCCATACATATTGGTAGCCACAACCCCACTATTTTTTTTTTTTTATTCCCGGCATCTAGTAGGCTTTCTGCCCCCCGCAGACTGGAACAGGGACCCCATTTCCCACAGGTGGGCAGAACAATTTTGGCCCCATTTATTTGGGGTGGGGGTATGGCCATAACCCCACCCTCTTTTTTTGAGAAAAAAATCTTCCCTGGTCTTTGGTGTGCTTTCAACCCCCTTTGGGGGCAGATGGGCCTTCCAAAAATAGGCCACTTTGCCCCCAAGGGAGGTAGATATGGCCAATAGTAATGTGCCCCCATGGGGAGCGACCCTTGCCCAAGATGCTGCCCCCCCAAACAAAACACACACCAATCCCTGGTGCCTAAGTGGTTTCTGCCTCCCCGAGGGCAGATCGGCCTAATGGAAATAGTCCAATCTGCCCCCAAAGGGGACAGAAATGGCCTAAAATTAATTTGCCCCCCCAAGGGGTCGCTCCCCTCACATGAAACTGATGTTAAAAAAAAAAAATTCCTGGTGTCTAGTAATAAAAATAGGCTAAAATGACCTAAAGTTAATTTTGCCCAGAGGAGCACCCCTTGTCTAAGGGGTCGCTCCTCACATATAAAAAAATAAAACAAACATAAAAAAATTATCCCTGGTGTCTAGATGTTTGTGCCCCTCCCCGGGGGCAGATCGGCCTAATTATAATAGGCTGATCAGCTCCCGGAGGGGCAGAAATGGGCTTAAAATAAAAGTCCCCCCTGGGTAGTGGCCCTTGCCCAAGGGGCCGCTCCCCTTATGCACAAATAAATTAAAGAAAACAAACTCCCTGGTGTCTAGTAGGCATTTCTGCTGCCCGTTCACATCACGATCGGGCAGCAGAAATGCTGAGCGAGACATCAAATGAAAGGAAAGGCCTTTCCTTTCCTTTGATGCCTCTCTCGCCCCCTCCACGTGATCGGAGGAGAAATGCTTTTACATTTCTCCTCCGATCTGCGACTTTAGCTGAGCTTCCAGTGCAGAGGCGGCAGCCTATGACGAGGTCAGAGCACAATCGCTGGTGATGTCATCAGACACCACGGGGGGTCAGGGGTGGAAGGGGATGCGATTCCTCTTCCATCCCTGCCCATGATGGGGGTGCGTGTGCCCCGGGGGGAGCGCTAGTGCTTACCCCGGGGGCTGGTTCTGGGACGAGGTGGTTACGTCCCTGGCGCCTGAGCGCCACGGCAGCAGACGTAACCACCTTGTCCAAGGCACCCGAGGGGTTAATCATAAACTTAAAATCAGTATATCAACAATCACAAAGTACAATATTAGAAATAAACACAGGATGAAACAAAGTAAATCCAACAAACAGACATGTAAATGAATACATTGTATTTATGGCAATCACACATATGTAATAAAATCTAACATTTCCCACCCATAAATTAAAAAACAAATTAAATTTATAGCTATGAGCTGTAGATCTCTGTTCATATCCACATTTCCAAAATATAATGCATCAAAAAGGAAACACTGAAGTTCAAAAATGCTAAAATGAAAAAGTCCAATGTAAATCCATCTAAATAATCCAAGGTCATAAGGAGTCAGTAAAATCAGAAAAAGAAACAACAACAAAAATAAACGCTCCAGGAAACCTGACAAATCAAAGGAAATTAAAAAATTACAATGTTGGTTTTCTAGAAATGAATTAATCTTCTTAAAAAAAGCAAAAGCCACAGGTCAATGTGATGGCTTTCAATTCATAAACCTGTAAAAAACATAGCACACCTAACCACACAAGACACTATGGGCCTCATTTCGACCCTTGCGGCTGGCGGTAAGCTGGCGGTAACACCACCAACAGGCTGGCGGTGCTCCCCCAGCTATTATGACCATGGCGCAATAGCCACGGCCATACCGCCGGCCCCTCCACTATACCGCCATGCTTCCGCCTGGTGGTCATATTCCCCAGGGCAGCAGTGCAAGCAACGCTGGGGATTATGAGTCCCTGACCGCCAGCCTGGCCACGGCGGTAAACAGCGCCATGGAAAGGCTGGCGGTGAGGGGGACTTGGGGTGCCCCTGGGGGCCCCTGCACTGTCCGTGTACTTAGCATGGGCAGTGCAGGGGACCCCAGGCAGAGCCCCATCGCGCATTTCACTGTCTGCATTTCGGACAGGGAAATGCGCGTCGGGTGCCACTTCACCCACTGCACATCAGCATTGACGCCGGCTCTATTAAGAGCCAGCAGCAATGTTGATGTGACTTTTCCGCTGGGGCCAGCAGATGGTAACATTGTTACTGTCCGCTGGCCCATCGGGAAAGTCGAAATAGGGAGCCAGAAATACCGCCAGCACTGGCGGTATTCTGGCACCTGCAGCCTCGGCGGTCTTCACAGAAGACTGTCGAGGTTGTAATGAGGGCCTATGTTCAAATAAAACATAAACATTACATTACAAATGTAATAAACACAGATTATGACATGACCATTTCTAAAATAACACTAGGTGACTACCAAACTGTAAGTAGGCCTAACGCACAACACTATAAACAACAGAGCACAAACTATGACTAACAGTCAAAATTAAACTAACTTTATAACTCACATTACCTAGTTCTACCCATATCTCCCTACTACCAAAACCCTCTAGAAAAACCTAAAAAAGATCTCACCTTATCCAATGTTCAGCAGCAGGTAACCACATCTCACCCAATCCAATAAAAAATGAAAGGAATAGACTACAAAAGTAAACTTATCAGTAAAAATGGATTCTAAATGGAGCCAAGTAAAAGAGACTATCTCCCTTTAGAAAACAAAGGGACTATAACAACTGGTAAAAAATTTCAGAAAATATGTAACAATCTTATAAAATATGTAAAAAATCAATACATATACTATGAAAATCGAAATAATTATAAAGTATACAATAAATATTACTATAAAAATAACAAATAATATAATACAACACTATCTATAATATAATTTTACAAGTATATCAAACTTATTATAAAAAGTATAGATAACAGATGTATATAGCTTAACAAAAATATCATATTTGCCAAAAGTTTGGAAAATACCAACATATGATACGATGTTAAAACATACATAATGTTTCATGTTACTATAAAATATAACAAATGTGGATAAAAAAAATTAACAATACAACATTTTTATTTTATGTTTTGAAACTGTGGGGCATATTTATACTTTGCGCTGAATTAGCGTCATTTTTTTACGCTAATTCAACGCAAACTTACCTCCTTATTTATACTTTGACGCTAGACCCATCTAGCGTCAAAAATATGTAGATAACCTCATTTTTTAGATGCGTGAAACCACCTTGCGTCAATGAGATGCAAGGTAGGTGTTCCCATCCAGAAAATTACTTAAAGCCCGGTGCGTCATATTTATACAACTGGGCAAAATGGCGCATGGGTTGGAGGCGGAGCCAAAAAATGAAGTTAACTCCGATTTACGTCAAATTTTAATGCCTGGGTCAGGGCAGGTGTTAAAATGAACAAACGCAAGGAAACTTAAGGAAAACACACACACGCAACATCATAGACCAACATGACAACATGGAGGTGCTACTGATGCAGCTTGCAAGACAAAGCCGAGCACAGGACCAACAGCAGCAACCACCACCACCTCAACGCGGCCCACAAAGACAACTCAGAAGGCAGTAGAGAATATTCAGGAACAGGATAAGCCTCTGTGGCCTCAGGGATCAGGACATCATTCGGAGCTATCGACTCAACTGCCAAGCCATACTGCAGTTGCTGTGCCATTTAGAGCCACAACTAACAGCTATCCTGCAGACACCACACAACATACCACCTGTGAGTAAGCTGCTAGCTGTCCTGCATATGTTGGCAAGTGGCTCCTTCCAGACAACGGGTGCCCTGGTCGCTGGGGTGTCACAGCCCTCATTCTCAGCTTTCCTGCCCAAGATGTTGGATGCCATAATCTCCCTGACACCCTGCCACATAAGCTTCCCCAACACCCAGCAGAAGCAGCAGGGAATAAAACTGGGGTTTTATCAAATCCATGG
Source organism: Pleurodeles waltl (assembly GCF_031143425.1). Classification (NCBI taxonomy): domain Eukaryota; kingdom Metazoa; phylum Chordata; class Amphibia; order Caudata; family Salamandridae; genus Pleurodeles; species Pleurodeles waltl. The sequence continues at coordinate 934,594,509 of NC_090444.1, forward strand.
CTTCCTTCATGTGCTCGGTGCAATTGACTGCACCCATGTCCGGATTGTCCCACCTCCAGCAACAGAGCACCTATTCAGGAACAGAAAGCACACGCATTCTATCAATGTGCAGGCCATAGTTGGCCACCAGGGACTGTTCACTAACATCTTGGCCAAGTATCCTGGGAGTGTCCATGATTCCGTCATATTCCGGCACAGCAGGATCAATCAGCACTTCCAAGATGGACAATATGGCAATGGCCTACTTGTCGGTAAGTCTCCAAACCTAGCAATAAACACACAGCACAACAACCCTGTAGGACACACCAGACAAACACCACTACATAAACACATGGGCAGGGTGACACAATGGGATACACACCCTTGGACACCTGATGGCTGCCACAAACATTAGCTGCCACTCAGAAGCACCAAGAGACCAATGTTAAAGTCCACAGTGACAATGTCATGGTGTGCACTGTAAGTACAACTTGGAAGATAAACTATTTCCAATGACTAGAGGCCACCTAGTCAATCGGCCACCCTCCCAAGCAGTATTTAGCGTGGGAGGTAGTGCAATGTGTGTTGCAGCAGATCTTACACCATGAGACACATAGCATGCTGATGCTGACTCAGGTGTAGGTGTCACAAAAATTCTGAGGCAGTGACAACATCAAATACCATTCCAGGGGTGCCGTTTGCAGGTTGCAATAAGGAAGTGAACTGTGCTATGAACACATATTGATGTGCCACAAATGCATACTGCACACTGCTGCACACACTGAAAGAGCCAATTGTCCATCAAAACAACATATGTATAAGGAGGTGGCCCTTCCTGCACAGATACATCCAGCTCCACAAGGCAGTTAGCCAGGTCCCCTGGTGCAAGGTTGGTAGTGTAGGTGCATGGCTGCACATGAGCAACTGGCAGAGATAACAACAAAGGGTTACCTAGAAACAAGTCACACATGGGACAATTGTGCATTGTCAAAACTTAACAGGTCAGTGCTGCCAATTTTGGAGATGTGTTGTGCATTGTCACCCACCCAATTCAATGGGCCTCAGTGTTGCATTTAATATGCAATGACACATGTCTAAATGGATGGGAAGTCCAGGCCATGTAGTGCAACCATGTCACCACCACATCTGAACCCATTGTGTGTGTGGATGTATCATGTCCCCGCTATTGAAAGCACACTGATATATATGGGACACTACACAATACATGGTACATACATACTGACCAACAGTTAGGAAACCAAATCATATATTCCAGGTCCTTGACCCAAACACAAGTTGTCATGTCCAACACCCCAGTGCTGAGAAGACATTACAGAAGGCCAGGAACTCACACCATACCCCAAACACATATGAGTCACAAACAACACAATATACCAACTGCCATGCTACATGACAATCCTGTTGCAAGCATTAACCAAAGTATTCACTCCTATCATCTTTTGCAACTGATCAGGGTTATGGAATCCAGCCATGGATCATGACCCCATTCCCCAACCAAAGCAAAGCAGCAGAAAGTGCCTATAATGAGGCACATCGGAGAACACACACCATTGTGGAGAGGACTTTTGGCATCCTGAAGTCCAGATTCAGGTGTCTGGACATCACAGGAGGCAGCCTCTTATGTGCCCCACACATTGTTTGTACACTGACCTGTCTTATTCTGCACAACATTTGTGTGGAGATGAACATCCCATTATATGAGCCGGACCAAGAACTGCCAGAGGAGAAGGAGGAGGATGGTGGCAGGGAAAATCAGGGGAGCAGCAGAACACAGCTGCTGGAATGTGCAGCAGACAGAAAATCATTAAAAACTTTTTCACTCCGTTGTCACTCTACACACGTTGTCAATATTTATAAATAAACACCTTACTTGATCACACAATCCTGCTCTGGTGTCTTCATTCTCCATGACATGTACCTTAGAAATGTGCGTATTACCTCAGGGAGCATGTCACAAATAGAATTCTGAAAACCTCTGTTGCTGTGATGTGTATGATTGTACTGCTACCATCACACACATCACAAACTGAAGGACACAATCTATGGACCACAACGTATGAGTTACATCCACGTTGCCAACTTGTACAACTGTAGCTCATGACACACAACTACAACATTTCCAATAATGAGGTAAACAAGAACCCCACACATGAGCCAGTGGATGTAATCAGAAGGACAGGGATGTATGAACAGACCACTGACATTTCTAAGTGTGAGAGAAATACCTCCTTGATTTTAGTATTTATGTTTTTATACCTTTCATGTATTTTTGAATGTAAGATATTTATGATTTTATATTTTATTCTTGTATTGTGTGATTTATGCTTTGATGGTTTAAATTAACCAAATAAAGCGATGTGTTAATGATGATGATGAAGTGTGAGACTTGCAATAGCTGCAAGGAGCTTGTGTGATGGGGGGCATCATTGGTGAAAATGGATAGCATAATTGGCCAAGGTGTGACGAGCAATGGTAAACACACTTGCCCTGCACAGTATCTCCCTGGAAATCAGTCCTGCCACTGCCATGGGGCCCAATCCTGACACAGGGTACACATGGCCACACACTTGGACTGGACACTTCTGTGGAATGCACATCATAAATAATGAGAACACATGCAGCTAGGCAGCAGGTCCACCACAACAACACAATAAACATAGCTAAATGTAATGAGTACCAACTGACTTATGTGTTCAAAACATGATATGGGTGGAATTTAGGCACAGTGTGTCAAACACAGTACGTACCAAATATGTATATATGTCAGACATATGTGTGGTCCTCACACATCACCATGAACTCATTACCTTCATTTTGAGACAGATGAGGGGTAACATATCCTACATAGCACTCATCAACCATCATAGACAATGCCTGAGTTGTGTATGTCATCTTAAATGTAATGCCCTGTAAGTCAAACAACTACACACCTCATGAGTCAACATAATTCACAAACACATACCATGACTGTTGTAGATCACTGACTGCCATAAAATGTAGATAGACCTTTGTCACACATGCATACATATGCATGACATCCAAAGTTTTGCATGCCGTTCAGTCTGAAACACACACATCGGTGTAACAGACCATACCCACCCAAATCACATAGTTGCATGGTCTACCACATGTGGCCATACACAATATTACACACTGCAGCCCATCCCATCCAATTTGCATGTTGATACAGGGTGCATCCATGGTCAATGGAACAAAATCACGCAATCACAAATAGAGTCAGTCAGTCAAAATAACTTTATTTGGCGTATTGCCATAAAAGTACACATACATACATATAAATCATCATAAAATACAGTACTTATCGCATAATTCAAAGGCAAGACTCTTTGATCTGCAAATCTATAAAATCTAAGCATACCACTTAAGCCTACTAAATCGATATAAAATAATAAATGCTTATAAAATCGTATACAACAGTAAAACAATATCTGAATTCCCTTAATAAATAGTCACGTTACTAATTCATATTGGTTCCTAATGGTGATAGCGGATTTAATAAAACTTAAAATAGAGCTGCACATTTGTTCGGATGAAAGGCTTTGAATGCCAATCAATCCTTCTTTGTAAGAAAAGGTGTGCAAATTACGCAAAATAGGTAGTAAAAAAGTTTCCCTAGGAGCTGAGTAGAGTGTACAAAATAAAATTGTCGCAAGGGCATGGCGGTAATTTTTTTTCCCACGTGCATTTTGTCGGAAACGCCACTCTAAAACGGATCATGTTAAATCTAAAAAGTACAAGTAAAAAATATAGAGAAGGGATCGGAAACCAAATAAAATAAGGTTCTAACGAATCTGATGATGAAATTTGTACATATGAATTAAAAGAACTCAATTTCTCTGCCACTTGATATCTAAGGTTCGTAACGTGCTCTTTGTATCGGAGTTTAACAATTTATTTCGCATTGGCGGGCAAGAGCTCTGGTTTGAAATACATAAACTCCAAATCCAAAATTTCTAAAACCATTGTGAACAAAATTTAACCATGGAATTTTGTTATGGTTTGCTAACGAAATACAGTCTTTTACACAATCATTTGTTAAAGTAGCCGCCGGATTTTACCATACTTTTATCCATAACAGAAGGGGGGCAATATCTATCAAATCTGTAATGTAACGGATTCCCAACTCCTCATGGCATATAATATTCGCTACGTTCTTGGGTACCATAAGTAGCCGATGGAGAAATTTATTCTCTGCCAGTTGTAATATGCTTGAACTGGTATATCCCCTACGGCCACCGCCATAAATCGCTGCCGAAACACATTTGGATTTATAGAGCGTAATGATCTGGTGAACCGGTCTATGCCCTAATCTACGGGCAAAGCGGAAAATTGCTTCAACATTTCTTTCCATTTGTTGGAGCTTAAAATTCAGATGAAATTTCCATGACAGAGTGGAACTTAGGTACAGACCTAGATGACAAAAGTCTTTTACCTTTGTTAAGGTGTTCCCCCCATTCTAAGCCATTTGGTGGGTGTGTTTTTAGGGCTGCAAATCATGACATGAGCTTTTTTTTAAATTAACTTCCAAATCAAGCTCTTGTGTGTGCGTTAAAAAAAGATCCAAAAGGGTCTGTAGACCATTGGCCGTGCGGGCAATTAAAACGGCGTCATCGGCATACAAAAAAATTGGCAATTGTCTAAAACTCATCCTTACCATTTTCATCTAAATAGCTATACAGGCCATTTATGTACAACAGAAATAAAAAAGGTGCCAAAGTGCAGCCCTGTCTAACACCCCGATTGGATGCAAGGGGATGGGATCTTTCGCCGTGTTGTCCAAACTGAATTATAATAGTAAGGTCAGAGTATAAGCGTTTAATCAGATCCAACAAATCTTGCTTGATCCCCATTGTGTCCATTATTTCCCACAATTTTACTCTATTCACCATATCAAATGCACTGGACAGATCTATAAAGGCTAAGTGGATAGATTCCCTTTTTGCAATAACATATTTGCTAAGGATAAGATGTAAGTTTAGGGCCTGATCCACTGTGCCTAATCCAGGCCTAAACCCATATTGAATTGGCGATAGAATGTTTGTCCTTGCAACCCACTCCTCAAGCCGGTTCAAAATGACGCTCCCCAGAATAGAGTCAAAAATATTGATGAAAATGTGCCAAAAACATCTGCAAATGAAAAGTTGAGAACCATGGGCCTTAGCGGGAATTCAACTCTTGCACTACACTCATGCGGATATCCTGTTAAATCGAAGCATACAGGTAATGTGTCGTCAATTGAAGCACACGTTGGTAATGCATTGGAAATAGTCATGCAAATATCTTATGCGTAAAAAAAAATACACACATGATGTAAAACGCAATGCAAGCCCACAGGAAGTGACGTAAAAGGAAATCCTGTTTACAGGCATGGTACAGTAGGTGTACTTTCACTTTCACTTTCACTTTATAGTCTGTGCATCTTTCGACTGTGTGGCTGTGTATTGGTGGTGTGTTTTAGGCAATTTTTGTATCTTGTGGTGTCTTTCTTGTTGTGTCTGGTGTGAATTGTGACTGTTACTTGTACCAGTGTCTGTGATTTTGTGTAGTTTTCTGGATTTCTCTTTGTACTTGTACTGTGGGGTGTCTGTCCGGGTATTATATTAGTTGGGTTAGTTGGGGTTAATAAGTTTGGTCTGTAAGTTTCCTTTTTTGTCAAATTGTCTTTTGCTATTTACTTTTTCACTTCATGCGTGAGGGACATGTCAGGAGGGGCGAGGCTGACACGGATGGGGGAGGAGGAGCTCGGAGGCTTTGTGTGGCTGGTGGCCCACTTCTTACCAATGATGCTTGAGTGATACAGGAGTATCAGACAGAGGCGAGGCAGCTAGGGTGGGGCAAGGTGCTCCACCACCTGAAGAGGGTGTACCGTAGCAGCCATAACGAGCACCAGCTGAAGCATCACTGGGCTGATCTGGTGGCCAGAGAGCAGGATCTGCTAGACCATCTGGATGTGGTGATCGGTGGCCCTGTTGGTGAGTAACCCATTGACATACGTTTACTGTAGAACGCTCGTGAGTGACAATAGCGGATGTGTTGCCGTGCTGCACGCAATGCTTGTGGACAGGTTGAATGCAACCAGAACGAAGTGTAACTGTCCCAGTACTGAGATGGAGATCTCATGCCTATACATTTTAACAATGCAGGTCAGAGGTTTGTTGAGTCATGTACGACTATCACTCAGTCATTCATTTCAGGGGCCATGGCAACACCTGTGCCCCAGCATTGTGTCAATGATGAAAAGGCAAGACACCGGCAGCATACCATATTTCACTGGATCCTGACAGCAAAGTGGGCAATCCATGTATACCGATACATTGTCATCATTACACACACATGATCCCTGCCATCATGTTGGCAAAGGGGGCATACCCGTCTTAAGGGACACTGACAATGGGGCATTTGTTACCAACATACAACTGTGCCACATCAGCCATGGATCACTGAACGCATGATAATTGCGGACTAAAAAATTAACCCAATGTCCATCAAACAGTTTCTCTGTGTGCCTTGAAGAACAAGCCACAATACCTGGGTCCCTTGTATTGCAGTGCACCAGGGTAGTGCCATGGATGTGTCACCCAAATCCAAATTATGTCATGGAGTGCCATCTTTAATGGATTGCCCACATATGGTTGTTGTAGAGTACAGCATTACATGAGTCTTAGCCCCAGGGCATGTGTGCAGATGTGTGATTCTTAATCACCAGAGTGTCAGTGTCAGTGTCAATGTGAGTTTGCAGTGGTGTGTCTGTTGCACTGTCTTCAAGCAGAATCACTAGCTCACTCATCTAAAATGCTACACACTGTGATATGTTGTCCACTCGTAGTGACAGTGATATGACACTGAGCATGTTTTTCCATCCATGTCTTAGAGGTGGACCTGCCCCCTACACCATTGGAGAAGTGGCAAGATTTCAGGACCCAGATGTATCCAGTAAGTCTGATAATGTCTGTCCTGTGTAATGATTGCAGCTGTTGTGTGAGTGAGTCTTGTGTATTGCAGTCACTGCTAGATATGATGATCTGGCAAATGACAAGATTTCAAAGTAGGCTGGATGGTGACATTGTGCAAGTCTTACCCATTCACGAGCAGAGAGTCATATCTTGGGAGTCTTGTGCTGTGCAGTGGGCAGCTGCCTGTGAACAAGTTGATAACTATCCACATGTAGGCTCATTTGTGACTTGGAAGTGCACCACTGTCAGTATATTGGCACTGGGTCATACCGTAATTCTCACAACACAGTGATGCACCACTTTTCCACACAAATTGGTGCATCCCTGAGTTTCAAATTATGGAATGTTAGTTTGTGTGTTGGGGGTAATGTTGGGGCATTTATGTGTAAAAAAAAAAGAAAAAAATATATACATATATATATATATTTGTTTAGGATTAGGTAGTACAGTATATGTTTAAGTTAGCATATGTTGTTCTGCATGTGTCTCGTGATATAAGGGGGTGGGGGCCAATGTTTAGAGTGTGTTGTTTAATGTGGTAAGTAAGTTTAGCATAGGGCAGTTAGGGCCTGTTGTGGGTAATGTATAGGTAGGATAGATTAGGTTAGGATAGGCGTTTTGCATAGTGTTTAGTTCAGTTTTATACCTATATAATAAAAGTTTGGGTACTCCCTTACTGCATGTGTCATATGCTTGGGTCTCAGGGTCTTCCCATGAGTGTACAGTGAGAATTGTGTGTTGGCCAAGGGATTCCGTCATGCATACAGATCCCTCTCTTGACATGTTCATTCCCACTTACAACTGAGCTGTCACATTGGCAGCTACAACACATCTACTTGTCTACGCATCTGCCATCCAGTATACCCACCACTCGAGGTGACTATGTTTCCAATGTATTGGACAGGTAGTTGTGGTTTTTAAGCTGTCATTGTTTGAGTCCTGTGTCGGAATGCTTGGCACTGGGTGACGTCTGACTAGAGCCTGCATTTCATGTAAACACTGCTAAACTGAGCAGTGCCAATTTCAGATGAGGTTAAGTATATCTGTTTCACACCAATGTGTTCCACTGGTCCTCCCAGCTTACGTTATTGCCCGAGCACTGTTTCACAGCCATTCCTGCTGTATGTAGTGGGTGAGGTATACATGTGTTCAGTATTTTTCAAATACACAGTGACTTGCTCGTTGGGGATGAGTCCAGCATCGACGTTCATCATGTAGGTATATGGGCCCCCATATTTCTGCACTCTTGTACTGACACTCTGTGACTATAGGCATGTTACACGCATCACAATTGTACAGCATAGTAGATATGTCACATTACACAGAGACATGCTGGTTGTGTAGGTGGTGTTTATTTACAAGTGTTGTAGTACAATATTTACATTGTCCAGATCTGTGAGCCCATTAGTGAAATCCATTCAATTGCGACAAAACACAAGTCCAGGGTTGAGGGACATGTCATTGGACGCGCTTGGGTAAAGTGTTGTTCAGTGCAGTAGAACATGAATTGACAATTGAGTAGTGAGACACATTTGCAGTCCATAGTGGAAAGGTTAACAGAGTGTCAGTGAAGAGTGCATGTCACAAACTGTCATGATGTCAAGCACAGGACAAAGGGAAATCACTGCCCATGTGGTATGAGCTGGTGCTACTGGGTACTCCTACAGGTGAAGATGATCTGTTCTGCATCTTCATCCTCTGATGTGTGTGTTGTCTCCTCTGCCCTTGATGGTGGTGGTGGTGGGGGCCCTTGATGGTGGTGTTGGTGGTGGGGTAGAGGGGGCCACACACACTTCAGTGGTTGGAGAAGTGGACACCAAATTCTCGGCAGCTGCCATCTGTGGAACTACATATGGTATCACTGCAGCAAGGAGGAGCTGATGATTTTTGAGTATGGCAGCAACATCCCTGTGGTAAGCCGCCAATTCTGCCCTGAGGGAGGCCAGTTCCCAGTGAATGGAGTCCAGCTTGTTGTCATGCATGCTGCATCATGATTGAGAGGGCAGGTGTTGTGTCAACTCCCTCATGACAGTGGTTAGGTCCCTCAGACACTGCTGGACTCCATGCAGTGGGGATTGTGTGCCTTGTTTGGCTGCTGTCTGTTCATTGGCCATTATGATACATGTACGCATCCCCACCTGCACCTCCTTGGCCAGCTCCCGCTGGACTCCCACTACTGTCCTCTCAAAGGTGGTCCCTGTGTCCTCGGAATACTCAGCTGTGTTGGAGCTGGCAGGTCGTACTATTGGGGTGGTAGGTGGGGCCTCTGGGATGGCTTCTACGTTAATGCTCCTCCTTGCAACTGGAGGTGGTGTCTGGAGGGTTCCCACGACATCTTAGATGGTCTCCTGGCTGATGGTTGTCAGCTGGTCATCCAGGTCATCAGGGTAGTCCAGGACAAGCAGATCCGCAGAAGAGCCATCGTCCTCTGCAATGAGATGTTTTAAAATTAGTGTGTCTGTGTTGTGGCAGTTGATATGTGACGTCACTGACTTCCTATTGGTGGCTCATTGTCATCTTGTTTCCCATACATTGTTCCTGTACTTAATGTTTGCAGTCTCTCAGCCCTATGCCCCACCTGTATGTCACACGTAGGGAAGTGCAGTTTGCGCAATTGTCTGCGTCACATCTTCTAGGTGTGAGTTATGTCCTCTTTGTGGTTTGGCATCTTCTTGTCTTCATCAACCCTCCCTATGCTTCCATTTGCATGTTGAGGCCTTGCAATGGGTGTTGCTGTGCTGATGCCACAGCATCATACATGGCAATATGCCCCTGTCCCAGGCTTTCATGTTTCACATACACCCATGCGGTGCTGAGACCTAGTACCACCCCATGCATTGCATTGCCAGGTGACAATGCTCTTGATACCATTGCTAGTTCCTCATGTTGATATGTGTGTATGTGTGCTACATTGTATTGCACTGATGGACCTGGCAGAGTTCCATTTCATCTTCTGTCTGTGCAGGTGTGTTTGCCTTCCTACACACATGTCCTCCCCCTCCTTGCAGTCCTCCTTGCACTATGATACCTGAGATGCTGCATGGTGGCATGCAGCTACTGTGACACAGGCACAGGGGGAAACCCAGGGATGGTCAGCATGGGTATGAGATTAGTGCTGTGTACACCATTATATATGTGACAGTGCCAGATGGTTAATGCGTCTATGGACATGACCAGTTGACAGTAGTTGCACTTAGATCGGGGCCTGATGCTATTTTGATGGGGATTGATCAGGTAGTCATCCTGAACCTTCATTTCAAGTGCGTTTGTCCTATGGGCACCTAACTGCCATTTCCTAAATGTCCAGCGCCAACAGCACAGATGGTAGTGGCAACTGTTGTCAATGAGGAATGCCCCTTGGGCCAATGGCCTGGAACTGGGCAGTTTCCTGCAAATTACATACTGGCAATACCAGCTGTACTGTGACACCAGACAGTTTTGCGTTCAATGCTCTCCTCCTGGTCTGTTTCAGCATTTCCACTAGCCGTGGCATGGCTGTGAACCCCTGTGCAGAGGTTGTTGGTGTTGTGTTTGGTGTGCCCCTCAGTGCCCCTGCAGATCCCATGCATCTGGCATGGGCAGTGCAGGGGGTCCCACACCCTGGCTCCTTGCCCTTTCCACTGCCTGATTTGCAGGGCTGACATGCATTTTGTGTAACCTATGTGCCTCCCCATCTTGCACTTGACATTTTGGCATATTTTTTGCCATAATTTATTAAATCATATATCATATTTAGGAGAACAATTACATACATTTAAAACAATTATCAATGTAACACAAAAATTAACTAAAGAACCCAAAAAGATATTTTGTCATAACATAGAAGATACAAAATTTAAAATGAAAAAACACATTATAACATTTACACCATATTTTAAATACAAATTAATACATCATATTTTAAAAATCACTCCTATGAACCCAAAGGTCCCCACTTATAACATTATAAAACATATACAGATATAAATCAATCTCTTCTAAGTAATACTTACAAATGAGTTATAATAATTACAAATTACAATAAATAAATTAGAAATGAAAAATTAACAGCATAAATATTATGCAACACTACTAATTAAATACTACAAAAACATAACAAAATAAACATAAAAAGGATATTATACACAACAGTAATTTAGAAAAGATTTTTTACAATGCTATTAAAAAATAATACTTAAAACAATATTCTTTGATTTTCTGCCCTTGATATTTTTGTCTTTCTCAATCATCTGCTTCTAATTGAGGGGTGCTCCTCTCTATTCTTTGTGCTTGTCCTTTCCAAGGAGTATTTTGATCTCACTTTGTTTTGGATGCATGAGTTTCATACACTGACTGCTGTTGTGAGGACAATGCATTGCAGTTCATAAGAGAGTATTATGCAATGGAATGAACTACAATTACACAGCTATGTTCATATGACAGCAGGCCTACCATTATGTAGCCAGACATCCACCATTGTATACTTACACATCTAGCATCATACACCGGCTCACCCACAGTCATATGTCAAGACTCTGACCATCATGCACCCAGACAACAAGCATTACCAATGCTTTATAATGTCTATCAAATAACTCTGTCACACCATTATATGTCCTTCTAATCCAACCAACATCATACAACCATCAACCTAAAATCATATGTAACCCCTATATTTATGTGCATACAAACAACAATATTTGTCCACACTTTCAGTATAACATACCCTCACATTTACAGATGCCCACACTCAGCTACTTGCATCTATACAATAACATTAAATGAACTCATAGCACACACAGTTCATCATAAGCCAGTGCACCAACCTTCGTACATCCAAACACACACAATAGTACACACTCTGAAAAAAAAAAAAATTCAGCAACAAACACACCATCATATGCCAACCAGTAGACATCATATATTGACATGCTATACAATGGGACTTCCCCATGTGGAACCAAGACCTATTCCACTGCACAGTTTTGACTGGGCTGACTGGCAGAAACTTTGATTTTCACCAGTCAGCCCAGTGGAAACCTTGTAATGGGTCTTGTGGGGAGACCGACAGCTCTGCGGTGGTCACCTCACCGCCTCTCGTAATGAGGCCTTTTGTCACACAACTTTTTGAACTTTTTGGAAAACATAAAAACACATGGTTCAAAGGCAGAAGAGAGACTGAAACTAAAGTGGATCTGTCCAGAGCCGAAGGCCATCAGACAGAGGAAAAGATACAAGAGACTAACCATGACAAAGGGAGCTTAAGTGGCATAGTTAAGTGCAGTGTAGCTTGAATAACTGTTATACACACCACTGTTGGAGACACAAACAGCCTCATCTATACTTCCATACTTTGCGCAAGACAAACAGTGATTATGAGGAAAAAGCTGTTTGGGATTTCATTTTTTCCTCATATTCATAACATACCTTGTCCACTCCTGCTCCAAAAGTGTGGTCTTTTTGAACTAGAAAATGATGAAATATTGCGGAATAATTAGGAAAATGTACGATGAAAAATCAGACAGTTTCTTCTTATCCCCTTTCTGCCTTTTTATGGAAGCTGGATTAGCTACCATGAAGTTGTGGATCCTCTTCGGTAAATAGCCAGCTCTGAGCTGGTGGTTCAATATGGAAACATGTATTTTGTAAAGGCAAATGTTAAAAAGTTACATTATCTTGATGTCTTTTTGTATTAACTGTAATCAGCATATGCACATTCCAAGCTGAATAGGACACTGGCCATTAAAAAATTATTTGTTTCCTTGCATAACCCTCCCTCTTTGCATGATTGTGAACTTTCACTTACCATGTACTTAAGTAATTTATTTGCATTACTGTATCACCTCTGGATGCGTATGCGCTCTCCTGCCCTTAAAAACATTATTACATTGTCCTCTTAATGGCCTTAGCTGAGGGTGTGGGCGATTCACAGTCAATATTTCACCACATTTGAATCACCCGTGAAAATCTTGCTGGAACAATACAGCGCAACGTTGTCTTACATGTTTGTACTTTCAACAGTTTTGGTATTTCAGCGTTGGAGACAGTGCTTAATTTGTAAATAAAAACGTGCCAGTGCTCAAAGCCCTCCTTTGAAACACGCGACTGCTGCAATTCAAAGTGCGAACACAGAATACTGAGGCAGCGTAATCCCGATGCCATCTCTGACCTCTTCAATCCATTTAAAATCACTCCTTGCCCCTTCAGCTCACACCTGCAGCTTTTCTGCTTTCTCTCATCGTGACGCTTTTCGTTTTTCTCTTCCTCCGTCTTTCCCAAACGTGCCTTTTGCTCACAGCAAATGCTTGAGGCAGAAGACTGAGCGCCGGCCCTCAATAATAAGTGCCGGTGCTCAGCACCGGAAACAACAAGCACAAATTAAGCACTGGTTGGAGAGTATATATGCACTTTTGCTGTCAAACAACATAGCAGGGACGAGAGGAGGGAGGGATGCAGTGGAAATTGCACGTATGCAAGTTGGCATGCTGCAAGGAAAATAAAACAAACTAAAAGTAACAAGTGGTAGGGAGTATTAGGGGAGGTCATCTGCACCAAATGGCATGGGAATCGAGGTCATGGACATATCCACAACTGGTACAGCAGGTGCAGTGGCACTGGAGTCCAGTGGTCAGAGGGACTAATTGCATGCAAACTACTGTTGTTTTCCAACTTGAAATGGGGGGTCATTATCCTTGCTTGCATAGGGGCCTGTAGCATTTGGGCCCTAGAGGTGTCCTGCGCCAAGTAAAGACACCGACACATTTCAATGCTCAATACTGAAGACCTCCGCCTACCATGTGAGTTCTGGTTCTAATCAGCTCAGTACACCCAACATTATGCTGAACTAATCCTTGGACACTCATGGGGTAGACATCAGAAACAAAAATTCACAATACCGACTTATTCATTCTCCCTGCTGTCCTGAACTAAGTGGGTGAGTCTACCTGACCCTCAACACTACACTCCTTCCATTCTTCTTGGTTTGATACACCAGTCAAAACGGACTTAACAAAACCAGGTAAACAGTGAGAAGAGAAAAAACATTTAAACAAACAACAGAGTCAGCCCTTCAAACAGCGTACATGCCAGTCAATACTCTAACACAAAGTACCTAAGCCATTGGGATGGTTTGGGATTGCCTCTAAGGTGGTCCCACTGAGCACTACTTCGCAGAGTCAGCCTCAGAAACACAGTTAAATCACCAGGGGTTGACCTGGCTGGAATACACTGTGCTGGCTGGGAAGTGGGGTGTGCTCCGCTGGATGGAGTTTGTGCCATACTGGCAGTACCACTCTGCCTAGCAGTAGTCTAGATCTTGCCAGTCTAGGAGGGCATCACATATTCTTGTCTGTCGCTTCATGAGTCCAGATCGGGCCATTTGCATCTTGAACTTTGGACAGTTTCCTGAAGTGTAAGATGTTTCAGGTAACAGTTTCAGCTCCCTGGCTGGCGGTGATCATGGTCCCCTTCAATGCTGTCATGACCCACTGGGTTGCTTCAAATGGTAGGTGGAACTTTCCCGCACTTTCTTGCACTAGCACTGAATCTCCTGGCTGAATTTGGCATCATTTTGCCCACCTTCTTTGAGAAGCATAGTCTTTTTTGTTTGCTCACTGGGGGTCAGATTGGTTTGGAAGGTCAGGGCGCTTGGCTCATGCCGAGTGATGGGGGAATAGTGTAATTGACTGGCTGTCCCAGGCACATCCTGCTGGGAGATATCCCGGTGATGGAATGTGAAGTCACACAGTACTTCAATAGGAATGAATAGATGCACTTTCTACATTCTTGTCTTCAGCTTTGGTTATTCGGATGACTTTAGGTATAGTGCACATTAATCTTTCCACCACCCTGTTGATTTGAGGCCAACGCGGGGTGATCTTCCTGTGTTTGGTATTGCGAAACTGAAGATACTAGGCCCATTCATAGCTGTTAAAACAACACCCATTGACTGCGCAGTTCTTTTATGAGCCCCTGGGTAGCCAGCATCTTCTCCATTTTCGGAATCACCTTCGATGCTGAGGTGGAGGCCACAAATTCTACTTCTGGGTAGCAAGAATAGTCATCGATCACTATAAGCATGTGGGTGTCATCTCAGAGACTCGCAAAATCAGCTCTTGCTCACTGCCATGATGCCATCAGGCCTGCCTCTGTGATGACAGGAGCTGGTGATTCTAACTTTTTGCTGGCTTGGCAGATGGAATGGTCATTTTTAAGATTGCTTTCACCCTTTGATCCAACCCCGGAAACCATACTTTGCTGTGGAGCCAACTCTTTGTCTTCTTCATTCCTTGGTGCGCTCCATGAACTAGCTGAACTGCTTGCTGTTGGAGGCTTATGGGCAGGACAAGGTGGGGGCCCTCTCATCAGAGAGCCCTCTAACGTCAATGAGAGTTCTTGCCTCACCATATATAGCACTTGCGATGTAGATTTGGCCTGTTGTGTCCTTTGAGATGAGTTGCTGTGCAGTGCTTTTCAGTCACTGGCTTTCACAGCCTTGATGGCCAGCTCTGGCAGTCATCCTGTTCAGTAGCAGCCATGACATCCTCCAGAGACATGGGCAATGGCTTGGATCTCTCTACTACTAACCAGACTTTTTCTGATGTGTCTTGTGATTCTTTGGTTCGGGCCAGAGTGGCTGGTCTGGCTTGTCACACAGGGAGTCAGCTGGATTCTGAGTGCCTGACCTGTAGGCAACTGTGAAATTGAATTCCTGCAGCTGCAGAATCTATTCTTCAATCCGTGGGGGTAGTTTAGACACGGATCCTTCAAAGACAGAGATTAATGGTAGGTGGTCTGTGTACACAGTGAAGGGATGTCCATACAGGTAGATGTAAAACTAGTGACATTCCCAATGGATCGTGATGACCTCCCTCTCAATCTGAACGTATCTCTGTTCTGTAGGTGTCTGGGTTCTGCTCACATAGGCAACCAAGCCCATTCACCCAAGTCTTTCCATTTCAACAGTATGGCTCCTAGCCTTGTGGGACTGCCACCCATAGCCAGTTAGGACTCCTTCTTTGGATCAAAGTATGCCAAGGTGTTTGAGGCTGACAGCATCTTTGGTGTTTTGGAATGCCTGTTCCAGTTCCTCACCCCAAACCCAGAGTGGCCATGTGAGGACTGACAGGTTTTGCATAAACCAGCCGCAATAAGTGACCATGCCTAGAATAGCCCAGACTCCAGACACCAATGTGGGGGCAGGTGCTTTGGGCTCTCTTGTACTTTTACTGGATCCAGATCAATGTCCTTGCCTGAGAACTGATAGCTGAAAAAGCTAATCCTTTGTGGTAAAAACATGCATTGTTCTCCATTCAATGCCAGGCCTTTATTGTTGAGCCTCTGAAACACTGCACAGAGGTGCTTGAGGTGACTATCGACAGTGGGGGCATGGACTAAAATTTAATCACTTATGTTGAGGATCCCAAGAAGGCCGGCTAGTATGTCTCTTTTGATGTTTTGAAGCACCTTGCCTGTGCTCAACATACCAAAATTCAGCCTGGCATATCGTCTGAGGCCAACATGATTTGAGAATGTTGTAATGGACCGGCAGTCTGGGTGGAGGAGAATCTGGTGGTCCCCTGACCTCAGGTCCATTTTTGAAAACCATTGTGACCCAGCTAATTCCCTATGATGTCATCAATGATGGGTGTTAGGTAGCGCTCTGTCTTGATAGCTGCATTAGGTACCCCCATATCTATGCAGATAAGTAATGCTTCGGGCTGCTTTGATTTTTTGGCAAATACGATTGGGGATACCCAGGGAGTTGGGCCAGTGACCTTTTCAATGGTGTTTGCTTGTTCCAGGTGTCTCAGTTTTTGTTCTAGCTTGGGATGAAGGTGAAATGCCATACTCTAGTGACAATGGGCTACAGGCTCAATAGTTTTATCAATGGGTAATCAGATAGATGTGTCTTTCAGGCACCCAATGACCTCAAACAGTGGGGTAAGGTCACTTATGAGGTTGCTGATTTCGCTGGTGTGAAGTTGAAATTGTACCTGGCCCAGTTCCTGAGCTGCCTGGCAACTTATCAGAAAACCACTGCCTTCTTGGAAAACGCATATCTTGGCTTTTGTATGTGAGTTGTGGTGGTCAGTGATGATATGGCACACCCCAGCGAGGTTGAGGGGTTGTTTGTTGTCATATGCATATACTTTTACTTCGGTGGGGCACAATTTGGGAGGCGAGGTTCGTCTATGATATAGATCAGCAGCTATAAGGTTGATAGAGCCCTCTGTGTCTATGAGGGCAGTAACTGCATAGTCCTGTATTTTGACATCACATTTGGTAGAGGCACGGGCTGCAGAAACAAATGTTTCTGTAGTGTGTCCTACATGGATGGTTTCTCGATTATCTTCATCTATGTAGCTCCCTTCCACTATTTTTGAATGAGACTCTGTACTGCCATTTGTTAAATTTTGTTTTGACCAATGACTTTGTGTTTCACCACTGCGCATATTAGTTGCTCAATGTTCACCAGTAGCACATGGTATGTTTTGTTCAGTTTAGCCGCCTATGGGCTTTGACATGGCATTAGCCATTGCTTTCTGTATTCAGTTTAGCCGCCTATGGGCTTTGACATTGCATTAGCCATTACATTCTGTATTCTGCCTATTGGCTTTGACATGCTGTTGACATGATGTATTCAGTTTAGCTGCCTATTGACTTTGACATGCTATTAGATATTCTGCCTATTGGCTTTGACATGATATCATATGTTACACTTTGTATTCAGCTCCGCTGCCTATTGGCTTTGACATGATCTTATACATTGCATTTTGTATTCAGCTCAGCTGCCTATTGGCTTTGACATGATATTATACATTGCATTTTATATTCAGCTCAGCTGCCTATGGGCTTTGACATGATATTATACATTGCATTTTGTATTCAACTTAGATGCTTATTGGCTTTGACATGACACTAGACATTGCATTTGATATTTAGGTTAGCTGCCTATTGCCTTTAACATGACATTGCATTTGATATTTAGGTCAGCTGCCTATTGCCTTTAACGTGGAGTTAGACATTGCAGTTGAGAATCCAAGCTGTATTTTTCCAAGCTGTGTTTTTGCACCAGAGAACCAAGATGTTTTTCTCACAGTAGACTAGACATGATTAGAGAGAGTACATGGGTGTTGTTTTTTCTTCGCTTGAGCTTGGGAACAGGAGTAGTCTTGGAGACCTGGCCAGTCTCCAAAAGGCTTGCTCAGTTTCCCAGGTCTGAGAGGAGGGGGCACACCTTTGTAACGAATGTAACAGGCTGCAGAGAGTCAGATTCGAATCTGCCGGACCTCGTGCTGGAGCTTGGCGCAGGCTGCCAGCAATCCCGTGTGGGTAGATGAATCTCTCTTTCTCGCGGCTGACAGGGGTCATCAGCTTGCAGACCTTAGAAAGATGAAGCTGTAGATAGTTCCCACACGGTGAAGTATTTGTTTTCCTTTGCATTCAATATCTTATAAATATAACCTGCTGTGTATATTGCAAACTGATATATTTTGTTTGATTAACGCGGACTTGAAAGCTACTAATTCGTCATTCATAAATATTGTGGTTGGGGAAGAATTAACAACAATAAAAGTCTTCTTTGACCTCAGAAGTGCATTTCTAGTGGTTTATGTATGTGCTTAGAAACTAGATAAGAGGAAAGCACTACAATTGGTACCAGGAGTCGTGGGGTCGGTCATTAAGAGGTGATTAAGAAGGGGTTTGACGAGTTAGTAGATTTCTAAGTGCACACTTTAAAAGTGTAATTGTTTTTGTTGTTTGGAGAATTACAGAAATTGTTTTTTTTGGAGAATCACAGTAGCACGGCAGACCATGTCTGAGAATACATGTGTTGATGAACTGCCTGATGGTGCTAAGAAAAACTGTGAATTGTTTTCTGTTTGGGGAATTACAGAAGAAAATGCATGCGTAGCTAAAAGGCCTGATAATGCTTTGAGAAATAATTCCTGTTGTACATATGTAGAAAACGTGTCTTTTGGAAGTAATGATGACAGAAAGGTCTGGATACCTTTATCTGCTTACAGAGAAATGCAGGAGAAATGTAGGCAGTCGGAACATGAAAATAGGAATTTACGTGAGCAAATTAGCCCGACTGAAAGTTATAAAAAGTCTGTTTTTGAAGAATCTTTCTTGTCCCATTCCAGTAATGAGGGGGTTAAGACAGCTCCGAGCTGCACTGAGTTTTCGTGTGAGCCAGGGTTTTTGGCAGCCAAAATGCATTCCTTAACTGATAACACTGACGAGAGAGACCAGAATGTGATTTACGAGTTACCGTTGCAGAATGAAGTAAAAAGAAAGGTTTTAAAGGAAGAGACACCGAGTTTCATTAGCTTGTTTGATTTTTGGAAAAAGAATAGCTCTCATTTGAGAGAAATCCTAACACTTTTGTATATGGTCACTGTGAAAAATTATATGCAGCTGCGCGCTTGTGATTTGGCAAATGAAATAATGCAGACTTTAGGTTTTTGCGCAGTGCAAGAAGGATATACTTATGTACATTTAAATAATGAACAAGGAAAGAAAATAGTGCCCCTAGCTAGAATCATACAATGGATCTGGTACTTGCAAGACAGGGCTAGAGTACCACAGGTAAAAGAATTACCGGTGAAATTGTGTGCACCATTTGAATTCGTGTCTACTGAAGATAAAAAGCATGTTTGTTTTACTAATGATTCATTGACTGAAATGTTGTTTTCTGGCACAGTAGAAGAAACAGCGTTGTATAATGTGTGTCAGATTTTAAAGCAAGAGCTACGTGAGATGTGTCATTTTTATGCTGATTTTTGGTTTATTGCTAATGTTTTAGCTATTTGTTTTTTCACATGGCTTGTACCTAACTGGTTCAATTACCTTGCAGATGTTAATGAGAAAAATTCAGAGAGAGAAGTGTACACCCAGAATTCTGCCTTAGTGGGGATGGCTAAGTGGGTGCCCCAGAAATGTGAACAGCTGAGAGAAAAAGCC
Source organism: Pleurodeles waltl (assembly GCF_031143425.1). NCBI lineage: Eukaryota > Metazoa > Chordata > Amphibia > Caudata > Salamandridae > Pleurodeles > Pleurodeles waltl. Next base: position 934,614,431 of record NC_090444.1, read on the forward strand.
ACTTACAGGTGGGCAGAGATGAGAGAGATGCACATTCCCCTAGATTTGATAAAAACTGTGCAGCACGCACAAAAGCAATCTGTCATGCAAGCAGTCACAGAGCAGTTGGGGAGAGGAAAGTTACCAGGACAGAAATGGCAAATTGATCAGGTTTTAGGGAGAGTGATTGCTGCAGATTACCAAGGAAAAATCGAAATTATGCTGATACCTAGAAAATAATCTGATTCATTCATACAAATTGGAGACAGAATGGCCCAAATTGGCAAAAGTGCAGTGAATGGAGGTTTGTTAAAGAATGAGTCTGCCCCAGCCCTTCTGACAGTGCAAGAAAAGGGAAGCTGTGGTGCAGCAGATAAAAACCTCAGTGCTGATGTGTGGGCTGAAGCCCCAAGTGATCCTCCAGAACCTGCAGAAAATATAACAAAGGGCCCCAAAAACGTCCTGCTGATTATAAAACAGGGAAAGAAAGAGGAAGGGTGCAGTTTAAATGAAAAATGTTATTTGCAAGAAAAGTCATACTTGTTTCTTTTGCAGATCCTACCACGTTTCGCCACTGTCCCTGAGTGTGCTGTGTGGTCCCCCTTCCGGTGTGTGCGTGTGGGGTCGGGGAAGGGACCGAATCCCCAACCTGAACCTGGCTGAGTAAAGTGCCAGCACCATGGATCCATTTTGCGCAAACTGCGCCTTCAGTTCAAGTTCAACTTGTTTGATTGCATTCTTCCACTGGAACTAAGCTGTGATTTTTTTTTTTTCCCTCTCGTATGGAACTCTGACTTTTGCTTATCTTCCAGCAAACCTTTCAGGTGGACCGTGCATCTTTTACATGAGTAGATAAAAATTGCCCAGTCTTTTCTGTATAGATGTATCTGATGTGAAAGGTTATGAAATCAATGTGTTAATTCACTTCTATTGCTTTACAGGGATTGCTTTGATCATAATGTTTTTTTTGTTTGTGCTGATGTTTTTTTTGTTTTTGTTTGAAACAAGAGATATGTGAAACAAAAATTCATTGGTCAAAGGGCGGAATGTACTGCCATTTGTTAAATTTTGTTTTGACCAATGACTTTGTGTTTCACCACTGCGCATATTAGTTGCTCAATGTTCACCAGTAGCACATGGTATGTTTTGTTCAGTTTAGCCGCCTATGGGCTTTGACATGGCATTAGCCATTGCTTTCTGTATTCAGTTTAGCCGCCTATGGGCTTTGACATTGCATTAGCCATTACATTCTGTATTCTGCCTATTGGCTTTGACATGCTGTTGACATGATGTATTCAGTTTAGCTGCCTATTGACTTTGACATGCTATTAGATATTCTGCCTATTGGCTTTGACATGATATCATATGTTACACTTTGTATTCAGCTCCGCTGCCTATTGGCTTTGACATGATCTTATACATTGCATTTTGTATTCAGCTCAGCTGCCTATTGGCTTTGACATGATATTATACATTGCATTTTATATTCAGCTCAGCTGCCTATGGGCTTTGACATGATATTATACATTGCATTTTGTATTCAGCTTAGATGCTTATTGGCTTTGACATGACACTAGACATTGCATTTGATATTTAGGTTAGCTGCCTATTGCCTTTAACATGACATTGCATTTGATATTTAGGTTAGCTGCCTATTGCCTTTAACGTGGAGTTAGACATTGCAGTTGAGAATCCAAGCTGTATTTTTCCAAGCTGTGTTTTTGCACCAGAGAACCAAGATGTTTTTCTCACAGTAGACTAGACATGATAAGAGAGAGTACATGGGTGTTGTTTTTTCTCCGCTTGAGCTTGGGAACAGGAGTAGTCTTGGAGACCTGGCCAGTCTCCAAAAGGCTTGCTCAGTTTCCCAGGTCTGAGAGGAGGGGGCACACCTTTGTAACGAATGTAACAGGCTGCAGAGAGTCAGATTCGAATCTGCCGGACCTCGTGCTGGAGCTTGGCGCAGGCTGCCAGCAATCCCGTTTGGGTAGATGAATCTCTCTTTCTCGCGGCTGACAGGGGTCATCAGCTTGCAGACCTTAGAAAGATGAAGCTGTAGATAGTTCCCACACGGTGAAGTATTTGTTTTGCTTTGCATTCAATATCTTATAAATATAACCTGCTGTGTATATTGCAAACTGATATATTTTGTTTGATTAACGCGGACTTGAAAGCTACTAATTCGTCATTCATAAATATTGTGGTTGGGGAAGAATTAACAACAATAAAAGTCTTCTTTGACCTCAGAAGTGCATTTCTAGTGGTTTATGTATGTGCTTAGAAACTAGATAAGAGGAAAGCACTACAGACTCTGAGTGAGTTTCAATGGTGTGCACGTCCTGTGGTGTGTAGAAAGTGCGTGCTTTTGGGGCAGACTCACAGACTTTAGTGAAGGGGTTCAATTTTCTGCATGCACCACATTCCCTGACTCATTCTATATAGTCACCTTGTTGAGGAAAAGGTCACCTGCACCAATGGCAGGTCCGGCTGGTCTGTTTGGGTGCTGGTACTTCTGATTTTGGTCTGTGAATTTCTTTGATGATTGCGTTGATGGGCTCTGCATTGATTGTTTGTTTCAGGACTGTGTCCATATGCATTGAATGGGCTTTGGACAGTTCTTTGGATCACCCCAAATCAAGGATGTCTTTCATTGACATATTTGCTACTTGCAGGACTTGTTCAAACAGTTTGACTGATGCCCACCCTTGTATAAACTGTGCTCTAATTTAATCTTCCTCATCAAATAGGGTGCATGTGCTGGCTAGAGCTCACAGCTATGCATAGAAAACATCCACTGACATCATGGTTTTTTGGCTTGCTTGCTGGAGGGGGGAAGTTTGTAGTCTGGATTTGCAAATGGTTAAATTGGGCTGTGATGGTATTTTTGAGCTTAGTTTATGTGCTGGTTGGCTCTGCCTCTACAACCATTATCGACATCTTATGCACAACTGTGAGAAAGTAGCCTCTTTCTAGCATGGGTACCCCCATTTTTGGACTGTTTGGCAGTGTGTTTTGACTGTGTCACTGGGATCCTGCCAGTCAGGGCCCTAGTGCTTATGGTTTGTGGCCTACTTCTCAGTATGTTCCACTGTTTTTGTCAGTATGCTTTACTGTGTCACTGGGATCCTGCTAACCAGGACCCCAGTGCTTATGCTCTCTCTGGTTCCAAATGTGTCCCTACATACTGGTAATCCAGTATTTCAATCGAAATTGGCATACTGGGCATCATGTATAATTCCCTAGTATATGGTACCTAGGTACCCAGGGCATTGGGGTTCCAGGGGATCCTTATGGGCTGCAGCATCCCTTTTGCCACTCATAAGGAGCCCATACAAAGGCTTATACAGGACTGCCATTGCACCTTGTGTGAAATAGGGCATGCACTATTTCACAGCCATTTTCACTGCACCAGGTCACTTATAAGTCACCTATATGTCAGGCCTTCAGGCCCTGAAGGCTGTGGTGTAAAGTACCTGTGTGTGAGGGCACCCCTGCACTAGCAGTGGTGCCCCCACATCATCCAGGCCCATTTTTCTGGATTTGAGTGCGAGGACGCCATTTTAAGTGTGCACTGCACATAGGTCAATACCTATGTGCAGCTCCACAATGGTAACTCCGAATATGGCCATGCAAGGTGTCTAACAAATGGGAATTGTACCCCAATACTGATTCTACCATAGTTTTTTACAATTCCATGCACCCTGGGGTCTCCACTATGGACCCCCAGTGCTGCCATACCATCCTGCTGAGGTTTTCACTGCAGCCCCAGCTGCTGCCACCTCACAGACAGGCTTCTGCCCTCCTGGGGCTTGAGCAGGTCAATCCCAGGAAGGCAGAACAATGCATTTCCCTTAGGAAAGGGGGGTTACACCCCGCTCCCTTTGGAAATAGGTTTTACTGGCATGGGAGGGGTATCTTCCCAGATCCTTTGGAAATGCGTTGAAGGGCACAGATGGTGCCCTCCTTGCATAATCCAGCCTACACCATTTCAGGGACCCCCAGTCCCTGTTCCGGCGTGAAACTGGACAATGGAAAGGGGAGTGTAAGAAAACATAAAAGGTAAGTAAAATACCCCACTCAGAGCCCAGAGAAGTAGGAGTAAAGTACTGCAAGTTTTCTCAGGACTCACTACAAGTCATGATAAGAGTTATTGCAAGAACCAAGCAAGACTGCAAGCAACAAATGGTGGATTCCTGGACCTCAAGACATGTGAAGAGAGGAGACCAAGTCCAGAAGTCGCAGAAGATTCCAGGAAGGACAGGAGCCCCTGCCAACCTAGAAGATGGTGCAAAGAGGATTCTCAGGTTAGAAGAAGTCTGCAGAAGAGCATCAAAGAAGATGGCTGTGAGTTCCTGCATGTTGCAGGAGATGTCCCACGTCGAGAACTTGGATGCAGGCTTTTTGCATCGCTGGATTCGTCCAACAATCCTTGGTTCAATCAAGGTCATGGTTTGTGTCAAAATGGCGCTGCCTGGACCCAGGAGGGACCTGAGGGTGTCAACTCAGACTGAGGAGGCAGAGGGGGCTCCCAACACTGGAGAGAGCCCACAGATGACCAGGCAGCACCCACAGGAATCCTAGGACACGGGGACAAAGAAGGTTCAAATTGCGGTTGGTGCAGCACAATAAATGAAGGTCCCACACCGTCAAAGAACAACTCAGTTGGTTGTGCGTCGCAGGATGGAGTTCTGGGGACCTGGGCTTCACTGTGCATGAAGGATTCTTGGAAGAAGTGCACAGAAGCCCAAAGAGCTAGAGATGATGCAGTGCATAGGGGTACTGCAGGAAAGGCAAGCTCTTACCTCCTACAAATTTGGACAGCTGGACCTTAGGACAGTCTGGGTTAGATGGGTCCACCACCTGTGTTCAAGGGAGCACACTCGTCATCAGGAGAGGAGTCCCAGAGAACTGGTCGTCATCTTGAAAGGTGCCTGCAGGAGCAGGGAAGTGACTCCGTCACTCCACTGGAGATTCCTTCGGTTCTTCTGGTGCAGGGTGAAGACAGGGAGTCCTCAGAGCGTGCATACCTTGGAAACTGCTGCAAATGCTGGCTGGAGCTGAAGTTTCAGGTCACAGGAGTCGTTCTTGATACTTTGTTGCAGTTACAGCGGTTCCTGGAGCAGTCTGCGGTTGATCCGGCGGTCAGAAGCTGAAGCAGAGGATGCAAAGGATTCCTGGAGGAGTCTTGCAAGCTGAATCTGAAGATAAACCCACAGGAGAGACCCTAAATAGCCCTGAGAGGGGGATTGGCTACATACCCAGGTATGCCCCTATCAGGAGGGGTCTCTGACATCACCTGCTGGCACTGGCCCCTCAGAGATCTCCAGAGTGTCCCCACATCTTGGAAAACAAGCTGGCTAACACCAGGGACACACTGGAGGAGCTCTGGGCACCACCCCTGGGGTGGTGATGGACAGGGGAGTGGTCATTTCCCTTGTCCAGTTTGGGGGTGCCTGAATTGGTGTTGGCTGGCTAATGCAAGGAGGGCACCATCTGTGCCCTTCAAAGCATTGCCAGAGGCTCTGGGAGGCTACCCCTCCCAAGCCTGTAACACCTAGTTCCAAAGGGAGAGGGTGTAACACATTCCTCCCAAAGGAAATGCTTTCCCCAGGAGAGCAGAAACCTGTCTCTTAGGTGGCAGCAGCTGTAGCTGCAGTGCAAGCCTCAGAGAGTTGGTTTGGCAGTTCTGGGGGTCCATGATGTAGCCCCCAGGATGCATGGGATTGGCCCCCCAATACCAGATTTGGAATTCCATGATCTTAGACACCTTACATGGCCATATTCGGAGTTAACTTTTTGAAGCTACATATAGGTATTGACCTGTATGTAGTGCACATGTGTAATGGTATCCCGGCACTCACGAAGTCCGTGGAATTGGTCCTGGACAGAGTGGGGGCACCTTTGCTAGTGCAAGGGTATCCTCACACTTAGTAACTTTGCACCTAGCTTTCAGTAAATTAAGGTTAGACATACAGGTGACTTATAAGTTACTTAAGTGCAGTGGAAATGGCTGTGAAATACTGTGTGCACTATTTCACGCAGGCTGCAGTGGCAATCCTGAAGAAGCGTTTGTCTGCGTTCCTTATGGGTGGCAAAAGAAATGCTGTGGCCCATAAGGATCTCCAAGATGCCCTGGGTATCTAGGTACCATATACTAGGGACTTACACGGGGGTCCAGTGTGCCAATTGGAATTGGAATATGAAGTCACTAAACTATAGTGACTAATTTGGAAGCAGAGAGAGCATAAACACTTAAGTTCTGGTTAGAAGAACTTTCAGTGACACAGTTAAGCACTACTGACAACACACACATTAGGCCACAAACTATGAGCACTGGAGTCCTGACCAGCAGGATCCCAGTGAGTCAGGCAAAACATACTGACAATCAGGCAGAAATTGGGGGTAACATGCCATGAAAGATGGGCCCATATTTATACTTTTTGACGCAAAACTGCGCTAACGCAGTTTTGCGCCAAAAAAATTAGCGCCGGCTAACGCCATTCTGAAGCACCATGCGGGCGCCGTATTTATTGAATGGCGTTAGCCGGCGTTAGCCGACCGGCGCTGCCTGGTGTGCGTGAAAAAAAAACACGTACACCAGGCAGCGCCGGCGTAGGGAAAAATGGCGTTTGGGCGTCCAAAAATGGGGCAAGTCAGGCTGAGGCAAAAAAATCGTCTTAACCCGATTTGCGCCATTTTTTTGGGGCGCCCAGACACCATTAACATGACTCCTGTCTTAGCAAAGACAGGAGTCATGCCCCCTTGCCCAATGGCCATGCCAAGGGGACTTCTGTCCCCTGGGCATGGTCATTGGGCATAGTGGCATGTAGGGGGGCACAAATCAGGCCCCCCTATGCTCAAAATGTTTTAAAAAAAATACTTACCACAACTTACCTTTTCTTCCCTGGGATGGGTCCCTCCATCCTTGGGTGTCCTCCTGGGGTGGGCAAGGGTGGTAGGGGGTGTCCCTGGGGGCTTGGGAGGGCACCTCTGGGCTCATTCTGAGCCCACAGGTCCCTTAACGCCTGCCCTGACCCAGGCGCTAAAATCCGGCGCAAATGCGGGTTTTTTAGTCCCGCCCACTCCCGGGCGTCATTTTTGCCTGGGAGTATAAATACGACGCATATGCATCGGAGTCATTTTTTAAGACGGGAACGCCTACCTTGCATATCATTAACGCAAGGAAGGTGTTCACGCAAAAAAATGACGCTAACTCCATGAACTTTGGCGCTAGACGCGTCTAACGGCAAAGTATAAATATGGAGTTAGTTTTGCGTCGAATTTGCGTCGAAAAAAACGACGCAAATTCGGCGCAAACGGAGTATAAATATGCCCCATGGTACTTTCCTACAAAGAGCCCACCTGGAGCCTCTCAGAACTCATCTTGCTGTGGTGGACGTTTGAAAAGACTAGTGAGTGAAATTAAAACAAAACAGGACCCCCAGCTGCGGCCAATGACTTTGATGCAGGGCTGGTGTATGGATTGCTGTTGGCTGCCCTCGCTTGAAGAGGAGACGAGCAATGGGCTGCATCATGTAGGCCTCTTGGCTCTGGCTGACATGTGTCTCGCTCCAATGGCCGCTGGTTGAGGTGGGCCACAAGTAGAGTGAAAGGAGCCTTTGCCTCTTGAGGCGGGCTGCAGAACGGCATAGAACAAGGGAGCCGTGCTGCCTCAGGCATTCCCCATGTGGCGGTTGGAGGGCCTTGATCACCGATCAGCCTGTGCCAGGACCCGTGCTTTAAATGGGCCTGTACTCTCCAGTACTGAGTACCGGCACTGGGCAGCCCTTCTGCCCGGGTTGTGGTGGCCTCAAGCTGACCGCTGCCATGCATGCAGATCAGGCGAGTGAGGCTTCTGTGGCACATGGGGCACCTGTCATCCTCATCACCAATGTAGCGTTTGGGTTCCCGGAGGTGCGCTACACCAAGTAAAGACACAGACATGTTTTAGTGCTCAATACTGAAGACCGCGCCCAGTATGTGAGCTCTTTTTTATTCAGCTCAGTACTTTGGATGTCAGGCTGAATTCATCCTTGGACGCTCATGGAGTAGACATGAAAAATAAATTCAAAATGCCCACATGTTCATACTCCCCCATGTCCTGGATTTAGTGGGTAAGTCTACTTGACCCACTATACTACATGGCTCTGGCAGGGGAATAAAATGTCTGATTGAACACATATATTTTTATATTCCACTTCATGTATACGCATGTATGACTTACTTCGTCAAACCGAGTGACAAGTGCAACAAGAGATCTTTAATTTGTATGACAGGTGCCCTTGAAATGAGCAGAAAATGGGTGCATGCGCAACGCTTCTTTGATGCCACAAGTATTATGGCATTAAGGACCTGCGTACTATTGTGATCATTTATGTACAGTCCTTCCAACCACAAATAATGCATCATGGAAGGTGTGAAGGGCAGTGAAGAAGCATGGCTGTGCACATGCAAGCACATTTTCAACAGCGTGAGTTGCGCTGATTATCTGCTAACTCAAGACGCCGATGTGAGGGGGAGAAAACCTAAAGAAAACCGTATCTTTTAGTTTAGGTGCAGTTCTCTTTAAATATTACAGAAAACCGTTGCGTGCTCATATAAAATAGTTAACTCTGCATGAGCGCGCACTGAGTGAAAAAGACTGCAATGTCACGTATAAATGAGGGTGATTGTCGCTATGGTGCACTCCATGGCAGGCTCGCCGACAGTCACCTTATCTGGACTGAACATGCTTATGATCTGCTGAGATGCTGTGTTACCCCAACTGTACAAAAACATGTAGAATTATAGATGGGTAACACTGAATTACAGGGCTGTTTTTCACCAAGGGATTCTGAATGACATGAAATAGAAAACAAGGGGGAAGTTCGAGTTGCCTATGATGTCACTCAGAACCACAAGGTGAAAAACATACCCGTGATTCTTTTATTACCCATCTACAATTTTTTGTTATATGTGGCCCCCCAAGATCCTCTACCCCTTCTTTCAACTGCTACGTAGAGAAGTAATGGGCAAGCCATATATTACATGGCCTCTTGAGGAAATTCGATTTTTAATACGATCGTATCGACCCGCCATTTTGTGGCCCGCCGCCATTTTATGTTGCCTTCACTCAGGCAGCACAGCGAACGAAGTCCATTCTGCCTTTTCTGCTTATTCTGCAACATGGTGTTCAAAACAGTCTTCTGCCTCTATCTTTACAAGACTGGTATTAAGGTCTGACCGAGTACACTAATCCCTGTCTGGTTTTCTAATCCTTGTTTCAACTATCTGTAGGCTCACACTATTCTCCGCCGATCTTATCTTATCGTCTGGCCTTCGCTGTCCTTTGCTAGTATTCTCTCATTTCACAACTGTCCTCCAAACGCACACAAACTTATCGCACCACATGCAACTTCGTTGTGGATCGGTTAATGAATTAGTTCAAGGGAGGGGTGACAAACACAGCTGGAGGGGAGGCGACCTTAAGTCACTTGATACTTTGTTCTGTCTTGTTTTCCGACATTTCTATTGACTCTGTTCTATCTTTACGTTATTCTTACTGGCTCCTTTCTATGTGTTCTGGGAGTGTATGTATGTTTTTATACGGTATATAAGATTGTGCGCCACAAAGTAAAGTGGCAGTCTCCTGAGAACATACCTTGTGTACTTCTTGGACAACTGTACTAGCTGCAGCTAATAAAATCTGATCTTTTACGCCTGACAGAGTGTCCCGTGTCTCTGTTAGTTGAGGCAGGTGAATCCAAGGAGATTTTAGGCGTACCCTGCGCCGCCAGGCCCAAAAGGTTCTGGTTCTTCAACTGGCGCCCAACGTGGGGCGGCTTCAGCGGTACCGGTTCTGCCTGAAGGTCGTGAGGAACCCCGCAAGAAAATTCTGGAGGAATCGCGAGCCACGTCAAGCGACCCCTGTATGTCGAAGTGGTCCGAAGGTCTTTTTCAGCGCGGTTACTCCTTCCTGACGGCTACTGACGACTGCTGCCCTGACTGCCGCCCTGCCTTGGCCCTTTCTTTGATGATGTATGGTAAAGCGAGACGATAGACGGGCCTCTGTTGGTGTAAGAAGACATCCTTAGTTAAGTATTTGGTGGGTCGCGCCCACAAATTTTGGTCTTTGTTTTGTCCTTAGGTCCTTAGATTTGGCCATTGCAGTGGCCAAAGCCGAGGGGTAAGTGCATTTGTGCTGTGTAAACTGAAAGTTTTACCCCCTCGATGTTTGTGAACAGCCAGTAAAAATCGTGAGATGTCTGGTCTGACTAAGTTTGGAAAACTTTGTTGCTTTGGTTGTAATAGGGACTCCCAGCTTGAGGACTCCTGTCCGATTCCTTCGGTTGGAACTCCCACATATGAGCTCTATTCTAAACATGGTGTTGGTCCTATTGCCTTTAATAAGACATGGACCCAATATACAAAGAAAGATGGTGTTTTAAAATGGCCAGAAAATGGTAGTTTCGAAACTGATGTGCTAGATAATTTAGAAGCAACGTTATTTAAAAGAAAAGCCCGGCCGGCAATGTTTGACTCTTTTCGCCTTTGGCGTAAGGAAGCCAAACAGAGAGAAATTAAACAAGCGAAACGAGATAGGAAAACACAGGGAATGACGATTATACAGGCTGCTCAGCAATTCAAAGATGATGAAATAGATAATGCAATGGAAATTTCAGACAGACAGCATCGAATGGCAATAGATAAATGCTATCCGACGTTGCCTATCTCTTCCCTTGATAAAAGAAAAGATTTTGAGGAAGATTCCTTAATGTCCCACTTATTGAAATTGCCTCCGCCCTATGTACAAGGTGCTAATGCACCCCCGATGTTACAGCCTGTTCAGCCGCCAGTTGTGCTTCCGCCTGCTCCAGCTTTTCCACATTTGCCTCCTCAAGTATTGCCTATGCCAGCTTTGCCTTTAACTCCTTTGCCTTCTGCTCCTTTGGCAATTCCTAATGCTCCTTTAGTTAATTCACCTAATACCTTGTCCCCTATCCTTATGTCAAATTCTCCATCTACGCGTAAGCGATTTACCGATACTGTCTCTGGTCTCTTATCACCTTTCTTTGAAGCTTTAAACGTGTCTCCAGCTTTTTCTCGAAGACAGTCTCGTAGTCAATTCCCAGACTCCGAAGAGCGAGAAAAATTGGACTCACTTGCTTGTAGATGGATCAAGAAGGGTCCCCAATATAGTACGTCTGATATTATGTCCACCTTTCTGCAATGGAATGCACCTACGCAGAGATATGTTTTTAAAGTTATGTGCGATACTCTCGCTAAAGAATGGGAGGATATGAATTTGGGTTCGGTCCCACAGGATCTGTTAGATGTTCAGGCTGACTTTGACAAAGGACTTATTGTGGGTCCTAAGGTTGAAAACGCTGTCAGAACACTTATTTCTTTCAGATCCCTATTGTTCTCACAGACTTTTCCTGATTCTGATCCTTCAGTTAGGACAGCACTGAAAAACTATCCCATGAGAGAGGTTTCTCCAATATGGAAGGAAGAAGTTGCAGCAGCAGGTGCTAATCCAGCTATTCCTGCGCATTTTCAGCGCATATGGATACATGTCCCCTGGAAAAGGTCTGAAGTTTTAGCACTTAAACAGTCACTACCAGATTCACGCAAAAATCCTGCTGGTTACTATAAAGAGTTGTCGCAAACAGTTGATGCATGTACTATGAATCTAGCAGATATTGACATGTTGATGGGAAATGTAGTTCCACAGACAATATGGGCTAAAATTCGTAGAGAGGATCACGCTCAAGAATTAGGCGGCGATTGGAACGCTATTATTGCCGCAGATAGAGGTCAAGTAGGTGGTGCAAAGCCCGACGCTTTGATCTCAGAACTCCCTGGTAGGATTATTACATTAATGAAAACAATGATGCCTGCTTTGAGAGTTAATTGGGATAAGCTAGCAGCATGTAAACAAAAGAAAGATGAAAGTGTTTCCGATTTCTTTACCCGATTTGAGGAGACATTAATTGATCACAGTGGTCAAGATATGGCTACAGAAGGGGGACAGCGATTATTTGTGGATAAATTCGTATATAACTTGCTTCCTGAACTATCACACAAGCTAAAAGACTCTGAGAGTTCATGGGCAGTTTCTTCTTCCGCCCAGATATTGGCTACTGCACAATATTATGAAAATAGAGACAAAGAAGAAAGGGAAAAACAAGAGAAAAAGACGAAAGAATTAAAAACTAAAGTTCTCTTGCAACAGGCTTATCCTCCTCGTTATGTTGAGCCTCAGTTTCAACAGCCTCCGCAGTTTCAGAGGTTGTATCAAAAGCCTGAACCATTCATTCCAAGACCTTTGCTAGGTCCCAATCAATGTGCTTATTGTAGGGAGGAAGGTCATTTTAAGAACAGTTGTCCGGCATTGTTGCAGCGTAATGGAGCAACATCTGCTTCACGAGGTTGTGGTGGTCTTCAGTCAGCAAATAGAGGTAGAGGTCGAGGTGTGTTAACCCAAGGGCAGCGTTCTTTTGTTCCTCCAAATTCCGGAAATTACTTTGACCAGCAAAATGTTAGGTCTACACAGTATTACAGTGAGGATCAGTATATTGAAGGAGGGAATGAAAGTCTTCATTTTGAATAGGACAGCCATGGACAAAGTAAGGGGGTTACGTCAATTCCAGTGGATCAGAATGGACCTTATGTTAATGTCACTACAATGGGTGTTTCAGAGCCATTTCTTTTAGATACTGGTGCCATGAGAAGCTCTATCATTCATTCTAAACTCCCTGGCGCACCTTTGTCTGGCTTAACGAATGTATCTGTAGGATTTTCTGGCGCCCCTGTTCGCAATCCAGTTTCTTGCCCTTTGACTGTTTCAATAGGCCCTTATGATTTAGAAGCTTCGCTTCTTCTGACGAATGGTTGTGGTGAAAATCTGTTGGGTTTAGATCTATTAAAAAGAATGCATGCTACGATATATTGTTCACCTTCTGGTGTATACCTCACTCTAGGACAGAAAATGACTAGTCCAATGTACTTATCAAAAGATCAATTTCCACCTGAATTGCTTTCTCTTCCCGAAACGCTTTGGGCTACGGGTCCGAATGACGTTGGTTGTCTTGAGATCCCACCTTATGTTGTTACTCTTAAGCCCAATGCTGAAATGCCACGTATTCCGCAATACAGAATCTCTACTGAAGGTGAGAAAGCACTTCTGGAAATTGTCCATGATTTGATTCAGAAGGGTGTGGTTGAGGAAACGAGAGGAAATATATGTAACAGTCCTGTTCTTCCGGTTCTTAAACGCACTGATCCTTCTCAGCCTCCTGTTTATCGTTTTGTAATTGATCTTCGGGAGGTAAACAAGATTGTCGTACCGCAGTTTCCTGTAGTCCCAGATATCACTGGTCTGTTGACGATGATACCTTCTACAGCGACTTGGTTTTCAGTTATCGATTTAAAGAATGCTTTCTTTAGTATTCCCATCGCCGAAGAGAGTAGAGATATTTTTGGTTTTTCCCTCGGAGGCCGAAGCTTCCGGTTTAAACGCGCACCTCAAGGTTATTGTGAAAGTCCCTCTGTTTACAGTCAAGCTCTAAAATGTCATCTTGATGCTTTTTCCTTACTGTCCGGTGCCGCTCTCATTCAGTACATGGATGACTTGTTAGTTGCCGCTGATTCAGAGGAGATTTGCAAAAACGTGACCGTTGCACTGTTGCGTCATTTGTTTGATCTAAATCACAAGGTTTCTCCTTCTAAATTACAATATGTCTGTCGCGAGGTGACTTATTTGGGTCATCTCTTGTCAAAGGAGGGACGACGATTGACCCCCGAACGAATTCAGGCAATTGCACAAATGTCAGTGCCATCCACACAAAGAGAGGTACGTGCCTTTTTGGGCATTACTTCTTATTGTAGACAGTGGATTCCGAGTTTCTCTTTATTAGCTAAACCGCTGTTGGCGCTAACTTTAAAAGATACGCCTCAGCCTCTTCCGTGGACTGACGAGTGTCAGAAGAGTTTTACTGATTTGCGTATTGCTTTGTGTTCTGCTCCTGTATTGGGTACTCCTGATTACAGTAAGCCCTTTACGCTCTATGTCCACGAAAGAGAGGGTTGTGCATTGTCAGTCTTAACGCAGCGTTTTGGAGACCAACAGCGACCATGCGCATATTTCTCAGCTACGTTAGATCCAGTAGCTAAAGCATTGCCTAGTTGTCTTAAGGCGACAGCGGCAGCAGCAATTTCTATCCGACAGTCTGCTGGAGTAGTGCTAGATAATACTCTCATTGTTATGGTGCCACATGCAGTGGATATTTTACTAAATAGGACAAAAACGCAGCATCTTACGAGTGCTCGGTTGTCCGGATATGAGCTGACGCTTTTGGCTAGTCACATACACATCAAACGATGTAATATCCTGAATCCAGCTACTTTGTTGCCTCTTCCAGAAGAGAGAGATGTCTCTGAACAGCATGATTGTTTTCTCCGTACTGAAGAAGAGACTAAGGGTAGAATTGACCTAAAAGACACGCCATTGGTGAATCCAGATGGAACACTATGGGTAGATGGTTCTTGTTTCAAGCTCCCGAATGGAGATACAGTTTCAGCCTACGCTATTACCACTTTGCATACGATTGTGGAGACAGCACGCATTAGACATAATTCAGCTCAGGCAGCTGAATTGATAGCCTTAACTAGAGCGTGTGTGTTATCCAAAGGAAAAAGAGTAAACGTGTACACTGATAGCCAATACGCTTTTGGTGTAGCGTTTAACTTTGGGCGTTTATGGAAGGAAAGAGGATTCTTTACTTCCCATGGTACTAAGATACAACATGGTCAATTAGTGACTGAACTTCTTGAGTCACTTACAATGCCTACTCAGATAGCGATCGTGAAGTGTAGTGCACACAAAAAGATTGTGGACGATGTTGGTCGAGGAAATGCATTTGCAGATGAGGTAGCGAAAAAGACAGCCAGAGACAACACAAGTCGAATGTATGTTGCAGGTCCCGCAAACTGTGTAAGAGAAAAGGGAATGTGTGAAGATACAGTAGAGAGTGTGAAATCAATTCAAGGAGAGGCTACGGAGAATGAGTTGAGAAAGTGGAAGGAAAGTACAGGAATGTTAGATGAGATGGGATGTTGGGTTGAATTATCAGAACATCAACGTTGGCTGTTACCAGATGCTTATGTACTACCTGTAGTTACTATGGCACATGGTCCAGCTCACCTAAGTGCAAAAGGAATATGTAAACTTCTGGCTCCAGTGTGGCAAAATGAGGGGATCCCAAAGTGTGCAAATAATGTAGTAAAACATTGTATTGTTTGCTTGATGTACAATCCGGGAAAGGGAACCCCAACTCCAGCAGGTCATTTTGCTCCTCCAACATATCCATTTGAGGTGTTGCAGATCGATTATATTCACATGGAACGATGCAACAACCTCAAATATGTTCTGGTGGTAGTATGTGCTTTTTCTAGATGGGTAGAAGCCTACCCTCTGAAGGACAATACTGCTTTATCAACTGCCAAAATACTTTTGAAAGAATTCTTCCCTAGGTTTGGTTTGCCGCGCATTGTCTGGAGTGACAATGGGAGCGAATTTGTGGGTCAAGTCATGCAAAAAGTTTGTGCAGGTCTTGGCATAAAACAGAAGTTCCACGCGGCGAATCACCCACAGTCGGCTGGTTTAGTAGAATGCTACAATGGAACCTTGAAGCTTAAAATTGCTAAGGTGCAAGCTAGCACAGGACTTAATTGGCCTGATGCTTTACCATTGGCTCTTCTGTCCATCAGAACAGCAGTACACTCTCGTTTGGGGCTTAGCCCTTACGAAGTGATATTTGGTCGCCCAGCTAATGTATGGGGAATTCCTCGCCCTAAGAAATACTCAGACTTGCCATACCCGATGTTGATTGACTACTTGCATGACCTTACAACTAAATTGCGTGTTCTTCATCAACAGGTTCAGAGTGCTCTACCAGAGGCTTCTACAGATCCAGGTCATTCCATCCGACCAGGTGACTGGGTCTGCACGAAAAATTTCCAATGACAGAGAAATTTGGAGCCCCGATGGAGAGAGCCACGCCTGGTTCTTTTGACCACAAGAACAGCAGTTAAAGTCGAAGGAAAGAAAAACTGGGTGCATGCCGTGCACTGCAAGAAAGTGCCTTTGCCTTTGCCTTTCGATCAGTGGGTCCGTAGAGGCATCAGTGACTCTGAAAGTGAGAAAGTTCCGCAATTTGTACCATACAGTGATGCGCGTCTAATTGGAACACTTTCTGAGAAAGAGGACGACGACATCCTTCAAGAAGCAATACCATCGCATCGTCGCTTGAACACGACAAATCCAGGAACATTGTTTCAAAATCAGACTGCCTCTGGACAAGAACGCTATAATTTGAGACCAAGACCAAAGAACTTGTAACTTTCTCTCCTATGTAGTACTCTATCCCGGTTGCAGGGTCACGGTAGGAGTCTTAGTTACGACCTGAGTAAGTGGCAATAGGCCTGCAGGACCTCACAGTGTCATAGGACGGTAGATAATCGTGACTACAGTGATTGAGGAAGATTGCCGTGAGCATCCACTTAGAAAGATGGAGGCTACATTAGATAAAAGAGAAAGTTAAAATGTAAAGAATAATTGTAAAGAAATATGTAGTCGTTGTAGTATTGCTCTATGCGTCATTATATTGTCGTGTATTCTTTTGGCATCTGTAAACTGGATCATTATTACTCTGCAGCAAAAAGTTGTCTCTTCTCCTACCTCTACATCTTCTTCTACTATCTCTCCGCACCTATTTCACACTCTTCCCCAGCATGAACTCATCAGAAGAACTGAATACTTTAACAATTCCTTCGTCCAGTTGTTACATCAACATCAGTTAGTGATCAATACAACTGACTGTTGGGTGTGTGGACTCATACCACATACAGTAGAAAATGGAATGCCATATTTAGTTCTTCCATTCTCCTATGAAGGTTCCGCTTGGGCTTATTTTGTCATTTTCAATAATGCATATCAAAGCAAAATTAAACAACCTGTCAGTTCACATAGTGTTGGTTCAGATTTCAGTCATAGTTTATTGATAAAGGGAATGGTAGCTATGGCTAAAATCATGGAAAAAAGTGAAGCTTCCATAGATGAAAGAAAAGCATATACCAATTGGAACATAACTAATTACATTTCCAGCCTCAATGATAAGATTGAGCAAGGAAAATCTCCTCCGATACGGGTCATACCCCAACAAGGAAATTTCTGTCTGCAAATAAATGGTAGAACTCCAAACACCGGACAAAGAGAAAGTTTATGTTCCCATACATATGTTTATTCAGCCCTGAATTCACCGCCGTTAGTACCATCTCAAGGTACATACTTCGTTTGCCACGATAGGGCTTATACATGGTTGCCAGCTGATTTTTCTGGTACTTGTTATATAGCCTTTCTTCTTCCCCCTACATACACCGCTCCTGCGAACCATCATAAAAATAGATATGGCAGAGGGATTGTGGATTCGAAAGACACAGCAGGACAAGAGGGAGGAGATTTCCTCAAAGGATTTCTTCCCTTCTGGGGTCCAATGGCCAACAGCAGAAATATAAGGCAATTGGTTCGTGTCGTAGAAACCACCATAGACATCACTGTAGGAGCTTTAAGTAACATTACAGCTGAACTACAGGCTGATCGTCTTATGACCTTGCAGAACCGTGTTGCCTTAGACTTTGTTCTTGCGGACCGTGGTGGAGTATGCAAATTAATCGGATCAAGTTGCTGTATTTTCATACCTAATGACGCTCCGACAGTATACCAAGCTATCTCTAAGTTACACATAATCTCCGAGTCGATTCATCAGGACGAAGGAGATTGGTCCTTTTCAGAGTGGTTTTGGGGATTACTGTCCAAATGGGGTTGGAAGGTATTGACATTCTTTGGAGTAATTTTAGCTTTTATATTCTCTTGTTGTCTTTGTATGCACTGCGGTCCTGCCGTCTGCAACCTATGTACTACTGCATGTATTCCCAAACCCAAGTCACAAAGAACAGAGAATATCAAAATGATGGTACAGCAACAGCTTGATGACCTCATGGCCATAGACATCGACTCAGATTAACATGAGTTTGTGTATCTTGCCTGAGTTCTGGCAAAAGGAGGGTCTGAGGAAATTCGATTTTTAATACGATCGTATCGACCCGCATTTTGTGGCCCGCCGCCATTTTATGTTGCCTTCACTCAGGCAGCACAGCGAACGAAGTCCATTCTGCCTTTTCTGCTTATTCTGCAACATGGTGTTCAAAACAGTCTTCTGCCTCTATCTTTACAAGACTGGTATTAAGGTCTGACCGAGTACACTAATCCCTGTCTGGTTTTCTAATCCTTGTTTCAACTATCTGTAGGCTCACACTATTCTCCGCCGATCTTATCTTATCGTCTGGCCTTCGCTGTCCTTTGCTAGTATTCTCTCATTTCACAACTGTCCTCCAAACGCACACAAACTTATCGCACCACATGCAACTTCGTTGTGGATCGGTTAATGAATTAGTTCAAGGGAGGGGTGACAAACACAGCTGGAGGGGAGGCGACCTTAAGTCACTTGATACTTTGTTCTGTCTTGTTTTCCGACATTTCTATTGACTCTGTTCTATCTTTACGTTATTCTTACTGGCTCCTTTCTATGTGTTCTGGGAGTGTATGTAGTTAATAAATGTTTTTATACGGTATATAAGATTGTGCGCCACAAAGTAAAGTGGCAGTCTCCTGAGAACATACCTTGTGTACTTCTTGGACAACTGTACTAGCTGCAGCTAATAAAATCTGATCTTTTACGCCTGACAGAGTGTCCCGTGTCTCTGTTAGTTGAGGCAGGTGAATCCAAGGAGATTTTAGGCGTACCCTGCGCCGCCAGGCCCAAAAGGTTCTGGTTCTTCACTCTTCTCTCTGACCTAAATGTAAAAAATACTTGACCTCCTATCACCCAGCCCCACAACTCTCTGTGCCTTCTCTTCCCTCTCCTTCAGCAATTGTGCTACCTGCATTCTAGGGCTGCTCTGAGAGGCTGTCACAGAGCCCAACCAGTGCAGCCTGGCATTTCTTTTTCATAGCAACAGTGAGTTACGAGATCTGTGACCCACTGTCACAATGTCGCATCAATGAATTATCACATTTAGAATGTAACATTCATACTAACAGTAGACAAACCATTAAATGTTACAAGCTGTGGAGACTTAGGGCCAGATGTAGGAAAAAATCAAATTGCGACTTGCAATTTGACATGCAGAAAGGTGTCTCAGACACCTTCTGCAACTCGCAATGGGGTCGCAAAGACCCACCTCATAAATATTTATGAGGTGGGTCGCAGTTTGCGACCCCATTGCGAGTATAGGCACTCGCTAACATGGAGGCCTGCTGACGTCAGCAGGCCTCCATGTTAGCGACCTGCCTTTTAAATAATTTTTTTTTTTTTTTTTGAAATGCAGCCCGTTTTCCTCACAGGAAAACGAGCTGCATTTCAAAAAATTCCGAAACCTTTAGTTTCGGAATTTTCAGGGCAGGGAGTGGTCCCTTGGACCACTCCCTGCCCTGAAAAAATAATATGGGGTCCATTCACAAAGGGGAAGGGGTCCCATGGGGACCCCTTCCCGTTTGCGAATGGGTTACCATCCACTTCAAGTGGATGGTAACTGCGACTCCATTTGCGACCGCATACGCGGTCGCAAATGGAATTGCATACCATTGCGAATCGCAAATAGGAAGGGAACACCCCTTCCTATTTGCGATTCGGAAATGCATTTTGCGAGTCGGTCCCGACTCGCAAAATGCCTTTCTGCATAGGAATCACGCATTTGCGAGTCGCAAACGGCAAATTTTGCCGTTTGCGACTCACAAAGTGCTTCCTACATCTGGCCCTTAATCCAGTACCACGGGCAAAGCCACTTTCATGCAATGGAACAAAAATCATAGAAACTGCACTTGTGATGTTAAAACTGTAACCTTTGCTAACCTATCTAACATACCACCATTATATGCACTGACAATTATAAATGCTTTGCCCATTTAAAAAATGAATGTTGCACACTGTATTTGGTATTCTGAGCATGGTCTGACATGCAGACATTGACAAAGGGCACTGGATTCCAAAGGGACAAAGGAGGGCCCAAAAGAATTATGAACATTTGTAGGAGGCTGGCCTGGTTTGCAGTGGGTACCTATGGTACTTACACCTTATACCAGGTCCAGTTATCCCTTATTAGTGAAATGTAGGCAGTGTCCAGAAGCCAGGCTCTCTAGAGATAACTGTGGATGAGCAGCCAAGGCTTGTCTAGGAGACATGCAAAGCTCATACAATACCACTGTAGTCACACAGTACTCCCACACATGAAAGAAAATACTCAGGTCCTCATTATGACCCTGGCGGTGAGTGATAATGTAGCGGTAATACCAACAATAGGCTGGCGGTAAGTACTGCCAAATTGTGACCATGTCGGTGATAACTCCCATAGACAGCCAATGTACCATATCAACCGCCATGGCGGAAACAACACTCACCACGGCGGTAGCCAACAACAGCCAGGCAGAAGACAAAGTACCGCCCACCCTGCAATCCGCCACCTTTCCCAGGCCAGTACTAACGCCATCAAAAGCCTGGCGGAAACACATCACAGAAGAGAAAGGACTCACCTTCGGAGACACAGAGAAGAACAACGCTGCCATGGAACCTGAACTGCAAGTTTTTCCGATGATCTTCTACGTTATACTCCAGCTGGAACACCAATGCCGATGAAGACGACAATGGTGAGTGCAGCTGCCTAGCACAAAAGGGAGGGAGGGAGGAAAACGAGAGTGACACACACACACACACGACACACACCCGACACACGCACACCATACACACAACCAGCTGCACATGAAAAACAATTTGTCCCCGAAAAACGGCAGAACAATGCAAGGACAACAGGAATGGACTAAAGTGATTGTAATCAGATCAAATTCAAAATCAATAATTCGAATTGTCAATGAAACAGATATGTACACATGTACACAAAGGGACACTGCCCAGTCCAATGTTGAAAGTGTCCACATGGCCACAGGGCACAGTGTAAGGCCCAACTCGAATCCTGACCACATCTGGATAGTACACTACAGGGACATCAGTTTGCAAATAGGCAGGCACCTCGGGGGAGGGGGGCACCTCAGCCGGATGCGGGAACAAGCCCACTGGTTCTGGGGGGGCAACTCACACAGCAGCCCCTGGAGTGTGGCCTACATGGCATTCGCTGGCGGTTGCAGCTGCATTGTGGTGGTGGATAGAGGAGCCTCCTGGGCAGCCTCTGCACTGTCTGATGGCTGCAGTGTGGCGGTGGATGGAGGAGCCTCTTGGGCATCCTCTGGACTGTCTGATGGCTGCAGTGTGGTGGTGGATGGAGGAGCCTCCTGGGCAGCCTCTGCACTTTCTGATGGCTGCAATTCATCAGCTGGCGATGGGGGCTCCATGACAGCTGCTGGTGGTGGAGGTGTCACCCTGACAGCCTCTGTTGGAGTAGAGGGCTTTGTTTCCTCCAGTACATGGGGTGTGGATCCCTTACCCTTCCTAGCAGGGGTGGATGGGCTCTTCCCCTTCTTTCCTGGTGGTGCAGGATCCTTCACCTTCATTCTTGGTGGTGCAGGCTCCTTCCCCCTCTTGCCTGGTGGTGCTGGCTCCTTCCCCTTCTTCAATGGAGGAGTGATATCCTTACCACCACGAGTAGGTGGTGCTACTGTCCCCGAGGACTGTGTTGCTGAGGTGCTGGGCTGTGTCCTTGGTACCCTGCTCATACGGGCAGGATGGGGGAGTAGGGAAGAGGTCAATTTGGGAAAGGAAATGTTTTTTAGGGATGTTGGGGCAGGAGGAGGGAGGAGTAATGGCTGTGTAGGTTGAGGGTGTGGTTGTTGGAGGTGTATGTCTGCTGGACTTGGGTGAAGGTGCACGGGCAGTATGCTGATGTGAAGTGGATGGCTGTTGAGTGTGTGAGTTCTTGCATTTGTGTCCTTTAGTAGGAGGGAAAGACAGGGTGGGAGGGGACACGTGCATGGCTGTTGTGGAGGTGTCTGCCAGTAAGGTGTGTGTCCTGCTTGGTGTGGTGATGCTGGTAGTGGATGTTGATGTAGTGCATGCAGGTGTGAGTGTGGACAAGACTGGGAGGGAGGTGGAGGAGGAGGCGGAGATAGTGGAGGCAGTGGATGTTGAGATGTTTGCAACTGTATGTTGTGTTTGCGTGAAAGTGGGGGAGGGAGCCAAAGGATGCACTGGGTCAATAACTGCATCAACACCACAGTTGGCATACACATCACCATTACACACAGGGAACAGGCTTAAGCACTATGCATTGCACTACCAGGGATATAGCTAGTCACTAAGGCAAGATGAGGACAACACACCGCCAACTGCAGCAGTCCTGAGACCCACAATACCCTGCCTGAAATGGACTGCTAACAAGCTAGGTTACCTGTATTTGCCATACAACCATTACCCTTCAGATGACCCATGCTGCAATGTCTGGCCTAGCCTTAGGGGCATCCACTGACACACATCCACCACCTGGATACCATCCCACCAGCCAAAATATGTATTTATATCCACTGTACTCACCCCCTTGTGGCTGCTGTGATTCCCTCAAGTGCCAATCCAGCTCAGGGTAGGCCATCACCAGTATGTGGGCCATCAGGGGGGTCAGGGTCCGGCGGGCACCCCTTCCTCATTGGGAGGCTATCCCCAGCTGGGCCTCCACAGTCTTCTGTGCCCAGCGGCTCAGGTCCTCCCACTGCTTCCAACAGTGGGTGCTTCACCTCCCATAGACCCCCAGGGTCTACACGTCCTTGACGATGGCATGCCATAATCCCTTCTTTTGGTGGGCGCTGACCTGCAGAGGCAATCTGGACAGGAGAACATCATTAAAGAAATAGTCCAGCCATGTACAAATGTCACACCATACCCTTTCCATCACCTTTGGCACACACATAGCCCAGCGCACAACATGTGCACTGCCAACAGACAATCCCCCCACCCCCACCCACCCTTACACATCCCCATGCATCCTTCCCACATGCATCGTGCCCAAAGTGTACTCACTTGGTGCTCTAGAGGCCCATACAGCTGTCAGTACTGGGGTAGGACCCCATCCACCAGTCGCTCCAACTCCTCCGAAGTGAAGACAGGGGCCCTTTCCCCTGTCACACGGGCCACGGTATGTTCCAGACACAGGTCACAGAAGCACACGCAGTGTAGGTGTTCTCCTGTTTAAGGTCAGGAAACAAGTGAGGATTGAGTTAGAAAGTGGCGGTCACGTCCGTGGCGGTGTACACCGTCACCACCGGCGTAGATCCCCATTGGCCACTGTACTCCATAGAGCCCCATATTATCCAATGAGAAATTGCACGGTTGTGCAAGACTGCCTTCCGCCACGACGTCCAACGTCAGAAGAGTTACTTCACTTCCACCTGTCCCTACATACAGGACAGACGGTCGCCATTTCACGGGGGGACCAGGCATATCGATATTAACTGCGTCACAGCCTGGATTAGCACATACCTCACCATTAACACTGTCCCAATACATAAGTGCACCATGTGGACTGCTGTTGTGGTTTTGTCATTCAAATTGTGACGCCTACTCACTCTTGTGTCCCTTAGATACCTACCGCTGTGGATGAACAGGAGGTGGAGACCTACCCCCGTGTACAGGCCCCTGGTGGACTTAGCTACACTGGAGGACAGGCACATTATCCTCACCTATAGGCTGGACAAGGCCACAATCACGGAGCTGTGTGCCCAGTTGGAGCATGATCTGATCTCATCTATCCATCATCCGACTGGGATCTCCCCTCTTGTACAAGTGCTTTCAGTGCTCCATTTCCTGGTGACAGCTTCTTTCCAAGTGACAGTGGGATTGGCCGCAGGAATGTCACAGCCAATGTTCTCAATCGTGCTGGCAAGAGTATTGTCTGCCCTGGTAAAACACATGTGCAGCTACATAGCTTCCCCCAGGTGGAAGATTTGGCCACTGTGAAGGCCGGATTCTATGCAATTGGACATATTCCCAATATTATTGGTGTGATTCACGGGACACATATTGCGTTTGTCCCCCCACCAGAATGAACAGGTGTAGGGAATCGTAAGAGTTTCCACTCCATGAATGTGCAGATGGTGTGCCTGGTGGATCAGCACATCTCCCACGTCAATGCTAAGTATCCTTGGTTGGTGCATGATGCCTTTGTCCTGAGAAATAGCAGCATCCCAAATGTCATGGCCCAACTACAGAGGCACAGGGAGTAGCTAATAGGTGAGCCTTGGTCCCCACCCAGTGTATGTTAGTGTATGCTTCTGGTGTTAACCTCACTGGATAGTGTGTGGCTAAATGTTGACCCTCGATACCTGCAGGTGACTCTGGCTACCTAAACCTATTGTGGCTGCTGACCCCTTTGAGGAATGCCAGTACAAGGGCCAAGGAACGTTATAATGAGGCACATGGGTGAACCAGACGGATCATCGAGAGAACCTTTGGCCTCCTGAAGGCCAGGCTCAGGTGCCTCCATCTGACAGGTGTATCCCTGTGCTATTCACCTGAGAAGGTCTGCCAGATAGTAGTGGCATGCTGCATGTTGCACAACCTGACCCTCAGACGCCATGTACCTTTTCTGCAGGAGGAGGTGACTAGAGATGCCCCTGTGGCTGCAGTATACCCTGATGACAGTGAGGATGAAGAGGCTGAAGATGAGGATGAGGACAACAGGACATCAGTTATCCGTCAGTTCTTCCAGTAACACACCGGTGAGACAGTGCAACTTCACATTTTGTGACTATTGTTGTCTTCTGTGTGGCTGTGGCATGATGGCATTAACCACTTTTTACCTCTACTTACTGTCATCTATGGATTATCATTTTACAGATGTTGGTGCAATGACAATTGTGTACTGATGTGCTGACTACAGCCAACTACAGGTCAGTATTTCCATGCTCTCACACTGTACAGTTAAGTTGCAACAGATGTAACCATTTCCATAAATACACTGTTTCAATACATGCCATACAAGTATTTGAGTTGTGTTCAAGGGTGTTTATTGCAGTGCTAAGAAATTGAGGGGAAAGTGCAATGTAATGGGGTGATGATGGAGGAAAGTCTAGGGTATTGTTCCAGTGTGTTTGTAGCACAGGTGCAGTGTCCAAGTGGCCATAGGGAGGAGAGCAAAGGCTGTTCAAGGTGGACAAGGTGACAGGGTGGGGCACAAGGGGGACAATCAGGAGAGTCTAATTTCCTGGGGATGGTCTTGGCAAGTGTCTCTGGCTTCTGGCTGAGTCGCAGTTTGCGGGGTGGTTCACCTTCTGCATGGGGAGGGGTGCTGGTGGCCTGTGGGTCCTGTGGCGGGGCCTCCTGGCCACTAGCAGCAGCAGAAGTAGAGGGCTGGTCAGGGGACAGGCTAGTGGTAGTGGGCCGCTGCTGTGCTGTTGCCTCCCTCATGATGTTGGCCATGTCTGTCACCACCCCTGCTGTGGAGATCAGGGTGGTGTTGATGGCCTGCAAGTCCTCCCTGATCCCCTGATACTGTCCCTCCTGAAGCTACCTGTTCTACTACACGTTGTCGAGGATCTGGCGTATCGTGTCCTGGGAATGTTGGTAGGCTCCCAGGATCTCAGAGAGTGCCTCCTGGAGAGTCGGTTGCCTAGTCCTGTCCTCCCCCTAGCGAACAGCAGTCCTCCCAGTGTCCCTGTTGGCCTGTGCCCATGTCCCCTGAATGGTGTGCCCACACTGACCCCAGGTCCCTGATTGTCTTGGGGGCGAAGTGTGGACTGGGGTCCACGTACAGGTGGGCATACTGCTGATTGATGTGTCCTGAGCACAAAGTTGTGGGTACGCTGGGTGGGTGCTGTGGTGTTGGATCCTGATGGGGGAGGCTCTGTCTTAGTCTGTGAGTGGGCTTGGGTGACCGGCTGTCCAGTGGTCCCTGATGGGCCAGGTAGGCCCTCCAGCTCCAGAAGTGCAGAGTTACTGTCATCAGTGGGGAGCACCTTCTGTTGGGGGCCTGGATAGTCATGGCACCTCCTTTCCACTGAGCTTGGCTGGGGCACCTGTGGGGACGTGAGTGATGTATTATGTTTCATGTGTGAGACATTTGTACATCCCTGGCTTCCCCTATATCGTTGGTGTTGCCCTGCCACCTTTTGCTTGTGTATGGTGATGTATTGTGTGATTATTAGTTTACCTGTGCTGTGCATGCTTTAGTGATGTGCGTCCGTGCAGGGCTGGGAGGGCTGTCCATGCATTAGCATAGCATGCAGGGCCTGGCATTGGGGTTAGTCATATGTGTAGGTGCAGTGCGTGGGATGTAGTGCAGTGATGGGAGTGAGGGTTAGGGGGTGTGATGGCATGCAGCTATGGGGGTGATAAGTGGTAAATGATGACTTACTAGTGTCCAGTCCTCGGCTACTCCAGCGAGTCCCTCAGGAAGCAGTAATGCCAAGACTTGCTCCTCCCATGCTGTGAGCTGTGGGGGAGGAGGTGGGGGTCCACCGCCAGTCCTCTGTATGGCGATCTGGTGTCTTGCTGCTATGGAAGGTACCTTACCCATAGGTCGTTCCACCTCTTCCTGATGTCGTCTCTTGTTCTTGGGTGCTGTCCCACAGCATTGACCCTGTCCACGATTCATCACCAGAGCTCCATCTTCCGGTTAATGGATATCTGTTGTATCTGTGCTCCGAACCGCTGTGGCTCTACCCTGACAATTTCCTCCACCATAAACCTTAACTCCTCCTCAGTGAAGTGGGGGTGCCTTTGTGGTGCCATGGGTGTTGTGTGGTGTGTGTTGGTGAGAGTGTGTTGCGTAGTGTGGTGGGGTGTGTAATGTGGGGTGCGTGAGGAATGTATGGGTGTGAGTGGTGTGTGTGTCTAGTTGTCTCTGCTGTTTGTGTCAATCTCCTGGCAGTAATTGTTGTTGGTAAAGGATTGTGGCCAATGTGGTGTTGTTTTGTATGTGGGTGTCCATTCTGAGCACGGCGGTATGTACCGTTAATGGTTTACCGCCGTTTAATGTCCACCGCTGTGATTCGTGGGTTGTAATGTGGTGGGTATTGTTCTGTTGGCGTAACGGTATGGGTGTTGGGTCCGCCACTTTTGCACTGACCTTTCGGCTGGCAGATTTGTGTATGTGGCTGTATTCTGTCAGATTGGTGTATGTGTCTCATAATTTGGTGAATGGATATTCGCCTTCGCGTCTGTACGTTGCCGGCCGTCAGCGTGGTGGTAGGCCGCATTTACCACCAATATCATTATGAGGGCGGCAGTGTTACAAAAATAAAGGTGACACACATGCCAAAAATGCCATAGAGACTATACTCCTTTAGGAGGTAAGTAATACACAAATGATATACACTGGTATGCAGAAATGTGCATATAAACAGTTAGAAAACAGTGAAATTAGTGAAAATCACAAGAGTTAGGACTCGGCCTGGGGGAACACAAACCATATACTAAGAAAGTGAAATTCGAATATTGGTTGCAAACCTAGGCAAGTGTAGTGTGTAGAGGGGCGCTGGGAGTACTAGAAAACACCAAAGGTAAGTTCTAGAACCCACCCAAGAGCCCAGGAAAGCAGGAGTAAAACACAGTAACTTTTCCAGAGCACATACAAACACAGGAAAGAAGATTATGGAAGAACCAGAAGAGACTGATGGTGATGGACAGGGGAGTGGTCACTCCCTTTTCTTGTGTCCAGTTTTGTGCCAGAGCAGGGAATGGGAGTCCCTCAACCAGTGTAGACGGGATTATGCAAGGAGGGCAACAAATGTGCCTTTCAAAGCATTTGCAGTGGCTTGGGGAGGCTACCCGTCCCAAACCTGTGACACCTATTTCCAAAGGGAAAGGGTGTAACACCCCTCTCCCAAAATAAATCCTTTGTTCCATCTTCCTGGGCTCAAGCTGCTTGAGCAACAGGAGGGCAGATACTTGTCTGAGATGGGGCAGCAACTGGGGCTTCCTGGTAAACCGCAGAAGGCTGTAATGGCAGTACTTGGGTCCTCTAAGGAGCCCCCAGAGTTTATGGAATCATACAAGCAATGTTTGCAAAAGTTATGATTCCTACATGTTTGATACCAAATATGCCTATGTTCAGAGTTACCATTATGTAGCTGGACATAGGCAGTGACCTATGTCCAGTACACTACTGGGGTCCTCATTACCAGGATCCCAGTAGACACAGTCAAACACACTGACAAACAGGCCAAAAGTGGGGGTAACCAAGCTAGAAAGAGGCCACTTTCCTACACAATTCCTACTGGGGTCCTGATTAGCAGGATCCCAGTAGACACAGTCAAGCACACTGACAAACAGGCCAAATGTGGGGGTAACCAAGCTAGAAAGATGCTACTTTCCTACAACATTAGCAAAGAAAGACCAGCAATACTAAGACAGTTTTGTGTGGCATGAGAACAAGTTACCACACAGATTAGCATCAACCAGGGCTTGCTAGCAAACTGAAAAAGGAAACCTGTGTTGCACCCATTTTTGCTCTAGTTAACCTAATGGACAGCTTGCATAAGGCATGATGGTAAATTATCTTCATATCCTGATAGAACTGCAGCCTCACACTTTAGTATTTAAAATACCTATGCAACCTGGACACCAGCACTGCTGTGTTTGCTGAGGGGTGGAATTTGAGCCTGAGAGTGCTACCATCAAATAAGAGGTTATTAAAAAGATATTCCAGAATATGTGAAATTAACTCACTGCTTGTCCTTGATGCAGAGGGTAGTGTTGGAATCAAGAGAGTAGCGAGAAAATACATATATACTCGTACTTTGAACCAAAATGGTTCAAATGATGGAACCAAACAACCCAGCCCGCCACTCCCCGGAAGAGCTCCCTGTCTTTTCTATCCACACATCTATCCATTCATCCTTCCACATTTCCATCTATCCCCTCATATCAATTTCACCTTCACATTGTCATTCATTCACTCTTTCATCCATCATTCAATCTTTCACCATTCCATTCATGCACCGGCCATTCCATCATCTGTTCACACATCCATCATCAGGTAATCCAACCACTCATACCTCCATCATTTGACCTACCCTACATCAATAAAGCCTTTTATCCTTTAATTGATCCTCTTGTCCATCTCCCGACCCTCTCAGATTTCCAGTTACTCTGTTATCTGTGAATCCTCTCAGATTCCTATTTACTCAGCCATCCATCCACTAATCCCACCAGATTTTCATTTACTCTGCTATTCTTTCTCCGACTATCAACTCATTCACCATTCTTTCACCCACCCATCCTTTCATCCACTCATCCACCAATCTTTCCCCTTTCTATCAACCCATCTTACTTTACAACTCATGACTTCAACTATTAGCTATTATGTGCAAAGTTGCAGACAGAAAAGGCCCTTAAGAACCCAATATCCTCTGTAGAAGCTATAGTGGACTTTCACAACGCCTCTTGGTGAACTACACCTTATTCCAAGCCCTGGGTTGATAGACATAATCTTCATACTGATACTAATGAATAGGCATAAATATAGATGGGAGAGTTAACAGTTAACAGGAAGAGCAAAGCCAGACCTGAGCTAAGGGTCCAGCTTGGCCTTGGCTCTAAAAGGCCAAGCACAGGCCGAGCAACAAGAATACTTAGCTTGTAAATCATGCAACACACATCATGTAAATATATGATGGTTCTTTAAAATGAGAAAAGCGTATTTCTGTAGCATGCCTAATCGTTTCACTTTTGTATGTCAGATTATACCTCTGCATTGAGAGGTATTAAAACTGCTAATGTTTAAACATGAACTTAGAAATATTCCTTTTCCCTGCCCTGACGACAATGCAACTAGTGAACTAAGAGGCAAATAGATTGTCACATGTACCTCACATGTTGAGTGGATTCTTCAGACAGATGGAGCAAGAGTATAGTCTTTTAAACCAACCACAAGAGAAACAGCTGGCGGAAACAGCGGAAATCTATGAATGTGGTGATTTCTAAACCTGATGCAACTCTCTTGACAAAGACCTTGCCAGTGCTGAACTCAGATTCTAAGGGCTAGATGTATCAAAGGATTTTGCATTCATAAACGCTGCAAATCGCAAAATTTCACCATTTGCAAATACAAAAATTATTTTCAGAATGTATGAAAGGCATTCGCAGTGCAATGTCAAGGAATCATTAAAATAGAGATTCCCTGAAATTGTGACTCCTTTTAGGGAAGCGCAAAGGGAATACCTATTTGCGCTTACCAGATCACATGTGTTATGCATTTCCTACATGCGAATTTGGCATTTAGGAAATGCAATTACCACGAATTGAAGTTTGGTAGTAAGAATGTGCAATTTTTAAAAATGCATTCATAATGCATTTTTAAAAATGACATGTAGTGCACAATTCCACAAATATTTTTTTGAGGTGTATCAAAGGGAACCATAGGCCCCCAGCACCCTGGGATTTGCATTACCTATTTTGTGAACAGGAATTTGCAAATTCGGAAATGCAAAACCATTCACATGGAGTCCCATTTCCTAATTGCAATTTGCTAATAGTGATAGCGATTGCGATTTTTAAGAAATCGCTATTACCGAATCGCAATTTTCATACATACCATTTTGCATTTCTCAAATAACGATTTCTTAAAAATCGCTATTTAAGAAATGGAAACCCGGAGCTTTGTACATCAGGCCCAAAAATACTGGTGAAAATAATAACAACCAGAATACTTAAACCTGCTCCTGGTTCACTACGATCAGAGTGGGTTAATCTGGGATTGTAGCATTTTGCCCAATTGAATACTAAGGGCCTGATTTAGACGTTGGCGGAGGGAATACTCCGTCAGAAACTCCCATCTGCCGTATAACGATCTCCATAGGATATCATGAGATCATAATACGGTGGACGGGATATCTCTCTCATTTGTGACGGAGTAATTCCCTTCGCCGACTTCTAGATCAGTCCCTTATATTTCATGTTAGAAATGTATCCTCAAGGATTACTGGATAGCCACAGTGTCTTTGTGAGATATTGAGAAAGCTTTCAACACAGTAGAATGGCGGTTGTCTGTGTGGTTTGTTGTGGGTAATGCAGTTTTGCCCATTCATAACACAAAAGATTAGGCTGCAATATGCAGAACCAAAGGTTAGACTGTGCATCATGGTGAGTAATATCTGAGGGTTGGTGCGCACATCAGGGCAACCAATATTGATGCTCCCCCTTATGGTTGCACTAGCTATGGAACCACTAACCTATTTAATAGAGTTGGGAAACAACCGGTATGGCAGTGAAATACCTCCAAATCAATTTTTTACTATAGCAATGTTGGCTTTCCCATGGGGAATCACTGGTTTACACTTTAACAGGACTTCCGAACAGGTCAATCGCGAGGTACCAGTGGCTCATCACCTGTCTTGGAGCAGCCGCAGCCTTTCCCTTGAGAATGGGAGTATGCAGGTGCGTCCCAGCAGATGCTGTATTTTAAAACTTTGTGTACTTGCCCTGTGGTTCAGGGAAAGATGTCAGGAGCAGCAGGTGCCTCACCCTTTCCTTAAATAAACAGTTCTGCTGCCCTTGAAAGAATCCTGGTCACAAAGGAACGCCTCACATAAGAGCACACTATTTGGAAGCTTTAACCCTGAAAAATACAGCATTCATGAACTTGTACTGCATTAAACTCAGTGAAAGATATTTGGAGGGTTATTATACTTCAACCTGAATGCAATTTTTCACTGCAGCATTGTTTATTTCTCTTCAACTCTTCTTTATTTCTCTTTTTTCTTGATCCTCATTTCTTTCTAATCCATAGGATTCAATGGTTGCATTATTTTAGCACAAAGTACCTGGAATGCATAAAAAATAAAGCCGCAGGAAAGGTGATGTGTCAGAAAAGCAATCAATGCGTCGATTCCTTAGTCACAAGTGAGGCAGTCCATCGATTCTTTGCCCGCCGGGTAGGCAATGCGAGGATTCTTCCCCCGCAGGAGAACAATGCATCAATTTCTGCGATGTTGAAGACGTGACGCCCAGGGTTGATGTGTGGAAAATTATGACATGCTGTGCGAAGGGTCTGCTTTGAGAACAGTCACTGTGTCCATTCTCCAGCTCCGAGACAGGCTCTGCTTTGAATTTTGAGCCACGGGACAGGCTCTGCTTTGATTTTTCTGATGCGCACACAGTGGTGTGTGGATTTTCTCTCACAGGTTCCTAGATTCCACATCTAAGGGCCCAGGGACTAGATTTGGTGCCACTTAGCAAGTCAGAACTCTCAGCAGAAGAGCCCGAGCACTGGCTGATGATGTCTTTGATGTCCCTGAGACCAATATATGAGGCAAGCTCATTTCAAGCCCTTGGAGAACCTTGGAAAGTGAGATTTAGAAAGAAAAGCCCAGTCCTTTCACTCCCAGGGCAGAAGTAGCAGCAGCAGCCAGCACAGCAAAGCAATCAGGCGGAGCGACAGGTCCGCTCAAGCATCCATCTCTTCACCATGGCAGAATGTCCTCAGTACTCACTTCTGCCTTTGAAGTAGGCAAACTTCAAAGGAAAGCCCTTGTAGTGCACACGACCCTGTCTCTCCCTGTCCTGGCCCCAGACACACTCCAGGGGGTTGGAGACTGTATTGCGTAAGGACAGGTACAGTCCTATTCAAGTGCACGTGTCAGCTCCTCCCTCCACTCCAGCCCAGGAATACCTATCAGGATATGCAGGACTCACCTCAGCTCCCTTTGTGTTACTGTCTAGAGTGAATTCACAAACAGCCCAACTGTCAGTCTGCCCATACGTGTATTCAGAAGACAGCCAGAGAAACAGAATGGTTAAGCAGAAAATGCCCACTTTCTGAAAGTGGCATTTTAAACCTACAATCTAAAATCCAACTTGACCAAAAGGTGTATTTTTAAATTGTGAGTTCAGAGACTCCAAACTCCAGATCTCTATCTGCTCCCTATGGGAAATTACACTTAAAAGGTATTTAAAGGCAATCCCCATGTTAACTTAACCTATGGGAGAGATAGGCCTTGCAATAGTGAAAACAGAATTTAGCAGTATTTCACTATCAGAACATGTAAAATACACTAGTACATGTCCTACCTTTTAAATATACTGCACGCTGCCCATGGGGCTACCTAGGGCTTACCTTAGGGGTGCCTTACATGTTCTAAAAGGGGAGATTTGGGCCTGGCAAGTGGGTGCGTGCACTTGACACGTCGACAGGGCAGTTTAGAACTGTACACACAGAGAGTGCAATGGCAGGTCTGAGACATGTTTACAGGGATACTCATGTGGGGGCACTATTGGTGCTGCAGGCCCACTAGTAGCATTTGATTTGTAGGCCCTGTGAAACTCTAGGACACTTTACTAGGGAGTTACTAGTAAATCACCTATGCCAATCATGGATAAACCAATTACCATTACAATTTAGACAGAAAGCACTTGCACCTTAGCACTGGTCAGCAGTGGTAAAGTGCTCAGAGTCCCGGAAACGAAGTTCAGCACAGGATCATAACAGGAGGTCAGAAGCCAAAAAACCTGGGGAAACCATGCCAAGAACTGACAGGTCTAGCATAATTTAAAATCCAACTTTTAATGGTTAAGTCAGATTTTATTTTACTTTTCTGGGAATAACACTTATTAAAAGTTGTCATTTTCTGGCCTAAAGCAAAAAGGGCATTTCTGCTGGTGTTGCAGATTAGCCACTGGCCAGTACCAAATGGACCTGCCTGGGACCCTACTTCTGATTTCTGTTTGAGTGAGTCCTAACCCCAAAATGGTGCCCCTAAGGTCCTCGACCCTAGGCTGGTGTTAGAGTGTACTCCTCCTGTTCCCTAAATGCAAGAAGTAGAACTTTTTGCCAACTTTCTGCCTGGAAGTCCGACAGAGACTACGATCCCTGTCAAACCACAGCCATGAGCGTCAAATCGGCTGTCAACCTCAGCTTGCTGGTTTATCTAACTGAAAGAGATCTGACTTACAGAAAAGTTTCTAAGTCTGAATTGGGACGTACAAAGAACTGCATCCAGTCGACGCTGAGGCCTTCCCTGGAACGGACTGCAGCCTTCACCCACTCGGACCTCTCCCACCTTTGTTAACATGAACTTTTTGTCCCTAAACGTTTCTAAGTCAGAAGACAAATTAACCAGAGGGATGAACTTGCTCCTTGTATCCGACAAGCGATCCATTGCAGTCGGCCTTAACTTTTGACTTTGACTTGGTCTGATGTGCCCAGATAACTGCAGTTGGTACTTTGTGCTTTTTAGTTCTAATTTTAATTCAAACTTTAAAAAAAAATATTTCCCATTGTACTAATTGGATTTTTGTTGTTTTTGGTGTCATTTTATGTATGTATTTATTTTTGGTATCATTTAATTTAATACATATTAAATATTCTCCATTCTTACTGCACAATACTTTACACATTGTCTCTAAGTCATACCTGGCTTCTTGGTGGCAAGTTACCGAAAGTTTAAACATCGGTTTATTTAGTGCCTTTAGCTGTTCACCCTGACAAGGACTGCAATTGTTATTTCGGGTATTTTCTCATTCCCAACTACTACTCCAATTTCTCACACTGGTATAACACAAAAAACCTTGCTATCATCTGACAACAAAATACATTTTTGATTTTTAAATTCTCCTTTATTTTTAATTTTTAAATGGGCTTTGTTTTTTTCCTCAATTTCACCCCCATGCTCATATTTTGCAACTGTGATGTTTGCAAGAACTGTGGCAGAGCTGAAAATGTTGTATAAAGAGATGGAGGCTGAAGCTAACAAAAGGCTCCAAGAAACTGAAGTACCAGATATGCCTTGGAGCCTGTGACGAGATATGCACATTGCATTCTATATCACAGTGGCAAGAGAATAACATTGCGGAGGGTGAGGATGTGATAGAGGAGAAGGAAGAGAATGATCCGGTAATGGCTCCAGAGCCAGAGGAGAGAAGTGAGTACTGCAGTTCCTTGTCCAGGGCTGAGAGCAGTGTGTCCTCCCACAACCTGATTCCTGCAGAGTTTGAGGACAGGCAATCTGAGACAGAGCTGAGGCTGCAACTGGCCACTCTGGCCATGAAGGAAAAAAGCTGACCAGGGAAGATAAGAATGCTGAAACAGCTGCAGCAAGGACCCAGGAGGAGAAAATGTCAGAAGCTGAAAGAACTTAAGAGGAAAAGAGACCGGAGCCAGTGAAGAAGAACCGTCTGCTGGAGCATGAGATGAGCAGATAGAATGGGACCTGAACGCCAGAAAGGCCAGAAAGTCCAGTGAATATGGGGGCAGTAACACAGAGGTACCTAGGGGAGGTAAAAGGGTCCACAACCCCAAAGACCTGGTGCCTAGCTTAGTGATAGAGGATGACATTGGCAAGTAGTTTGAAGCCTATGAGATAGATTCATGCATGCACAGAGTCCTAGAGGAGGACTTTGGGGTTAATCTCTGGAAGCATATGCTAGTCACAGGAAGAGATAATCTACTTTCCCACGATAAAGCTGACAGGCATTGAAAAAGCCCTTTTCAAGTTTGGGCCTATCCTGGGATAATTCCACTGGAAGTTTAGGGACAAACAGAAACTGTCTAACCAGTCCTGGGTAGAGTTGGTGGATTATTTCAGTAAGGCACTAGAAAGTTGGGTGAAGGACAGCAAAGTGAGTGACTATGATGGGCTGTACAATTTATTCATAAGAGAGGACATGTTCAGTAATTGTTTCGCAGAGCTGCACCTATACTTGATTGATTCAAAGCTCAATGTACCCAGAAAGATCACAAAGGAAGCTGATATCTGTGTTAGCACCATAATGTCAAAGATGATACTTGTGGAGGACCCTAAGAAAAGTGGACAGTTTCTCCACCAACAGTAGGAGGGGGAAACATGGAAAACCAAATAGTACTCTCAAAAGGCCAGCAAAATATTTTTCAAGGGAATGAATCCAAGTTCCATCCTGAGCAAAAGGAGGGAGGATTTTATGGGATGAAGACCCAAGCGCTTTTTTCAGACCACCAGTGGGTCTGTCCATTAATGTGCAGTGTACTGTTGGGAGATGGGGGTTTCTCCAGATAGTTTTGGGGAGTGCATAGATTACCCAACTATTCCTGAGTGACAAGGAGATAGTGCCTAAGGCTCACCTGCCTGGAAATATTAAAAAGTATAGTCAGTGACTCACCATCAATAGCCAGCGAGTGGAGGTTCTTAGAGACACTTGAGCCCCTTTTACTACTGTAAGTGTCATCTGATGTCCTCAGAGGAGGTGGTCTCGGATGTAGTCCACCAGGTTGTGTTGCACACAACCATGTGAGTCACTATCCAGTGACTGTAGTTCCCCTTTGGATAGGATGGGTCTCAGGTTCCTTAACGATAGCTATGAATTGAGCTATGCCTGCTGACTGTCTTTTAGGAAATGACCTAGTGCACACCATCTGGAAAGAGGTGGCGCTCAGGGCCAACTTGGTGATGTTGGAATTACCTGAGTAGGTGAGCTTGACCATATGATACATGGTAGCCCTTCAGGGAAGTCATAAGGAAAGAGACTCTGAATGAGTGGCCGGGTGCCCGCTAAGAAGAAGAAGCACATGGGCCATGGGAAACCAGTCACAAAAATTCCCACTGAGTCTGATTCTGAGGGTGACGCCCTAGAACCTCGACATTGCTGCCCTGTCAGATATACCTGAGTTAACCAGGTGAGTTAGCCAGGTGACAAACTGAAGAGAAGGCATTCCAGGCAGAATTTTGCAAGGCTCAGAAGGAGTGCCCCACTCTTGAGGGCCTGCAGCAGCATGCTGAGCCCAGGCATCTGGCAACACCCCTGGTGATCACCTAATTTATTGGGAGAATGGTCTTCTATATAGTGAGCCTAAGGTCCCTGAGCCTGGATCAACCAACATGTTGGTGTTCCCCTTGCTATCTGACCTTCCTACTGGAGTTGGCTCATCACAACCCCCTGGCAGGACAGTTGGAGCAGTTCAAAACCTTTGAGGATGCATTCTGCATTTCCTGTGTCACCTGCCAGGCCAGTGGGTAGTCATGGATGATGAAAAAGCCCCCCTTTCCTTCTATTACCTGTAGGGGAACCCCCTTTGAAGGGTTGGGCATTGACATTTTTGGGTCATTGAACCACAAAATGGGCTTAGGGAACAGGTTTATTGTTGTATTGGTGGACCATGGCACCTGGTACCATGAGGCCATTCCTTTGAGGACTGCTCCTGTGGTAGCCAGGGCACTGATTGGGATTTTTACCCATGTCGATTTCCCCAAGGATGTTGTGTCTGACAGAGGCATCAACTTCATGTCTGTGTACATGAAGGCCACGTGGGATGAGCGTAGGTTAACCTGCAAGTTATCCACACTATACCACCCCAAAACTAATGGTCTTGTTGAAAGATTCAACAAGTGCCTGAAAGCCATGATTAATAGCCTAACAGAAGCCATGGGGCACAAGTGAAACACCTTGCTACCATGTCTACATTTTTTCCTACAGTACAGTGCCTTAGAAGGGAGTAGGGTCCCATTGAACTTCTGTTTGACCACCCTGTGTGTAGACCTCTCATTCTTGTGAAGGACAGGTGGAAGCCAGCATCAAAGATGAAGTTTCCAAGATGTTGGATTAGGGAGTGATTGAGCCCTCCTGTAGTCTATGGTCCAGCTGAGTGGTGCTGGTACCCTAGGCTGCCCCACAGGGCACACCACCAGAATTTAAGTTCTGGGTGGATTAAAGAGGCCTCAGTGCAGTCACCAATACTGATACTCACTCTATTCCCAGAGCTGATGAGCACATTGATCTGTTGAGGGTTGCAAAGTTCCTCAGTATCTCTGACTTGATGTTCGGGTATTGGCAGATTGCCCTGACTGAGGTGGGCAAGGAAAGTTGGAATTACCACCCCAGAGGGCCACTTTCACTTTAGAGTGGTGCCCTTTGGACTTACCAATTCCCCTGCCACCAACCAGAGGTTGGTCAACCAAGTACTGGCTGGGCTAGAAACCATCACTGCCGCCCACCTAGGTGACATTGCTGTTTTCAGCTCCAAATGGGATGACCACCTGCAAAACCTCCACAAAGTGCTTCAGGCCCTGGATCAGGAAGGCCTGCCTATCAAGGCCAGTAAGTGCCAGATAGGGTAGGGATCAGTAGCGTACTTGGACCTCCAAGTTGTCTGTTCATATGGTTTTCATCCCAAGTCTTTTCCTGCTATTATAAAAGAATCATCTACCCTTCTTGCAATCACCTCATTTTCTCGTAAGTTACGTGAAATTCGATGTATTATACATTCTAACCTTCTGTCTACCAAATAACAGATTAAAAGGATGGCTGATAAGAGACGATGTGATGCTCCATTTTATCAAGTCAGAGACAGAGTCTGGCTTTCTTCCAGATTTTTACCCCTCCATCTGTCACAAAACAAGTTCAAACCCCACTATTAAGGACCCTTCCCAATTCTTCAAAAAATCAATCCGGTATCCTTTCGTCTTTGTTTGCCTCGAGCTTGGAAGATACATCCTGTATTTCACGTCTCACAACTGAAGCCCTATCAGCCTGATCCTTTTCATAGACAATTCACCTATCCTCCTCCTCCGTTGGTGAATGATTAACCCGAGTATGAGGTTCAAGAAATATGTGATTCTCGAATACTCCGAAACATCTCCAATATCATTGAGAGGGTTATCCTCTCAGCGAATGTTCTTGGGAAGATGCCTCTTCTGTTCACGCTCCTCTTTTGGTCAGTTGATTTTTCTGTCTTTATCTGGACAAGCCCAGGGCTCCGGGGGGACCTACTGTTGCGCTGTGGGCCACTGCGGCCCGAGCGGGAAAACCGGCTCAGGACGCGTTTGGGGTCGCGGTTCGTTTTCCGGGCCATGGGGCTCGCAGCGGCACCTTTTTTGGCCTCATGTCGCACAAGGACCTAAATTGGGCATCGGGCCTTGGCGAGTTTAGGGCCCGGCGTGCCCTCGGAATTAGGAGTGGGCGTCCCCCACCCCTCACTTACCTGGTGATTGCCTTTTCTTTGGAATTCTTTTCTCTGTCTTCTTTCCTCTTCTTTCTTCTTTTCTTCTTTCCTTTGTTTTTCCAAATAGGGGCCATATTCTTCTTTATCCCAGCATGCCTTTCTTTCTACCTTTTTCCCTGCATGCATTAAGTTGCATTTCTAAAATGGAGTCCTGATCTATTTCATCCTATAGTCCTTTCCCAATCCAAAATGGCGTCTTTTGCCCTTCCTGTATGTCACTTCCTGTTTAGGGGTGTTTAAGGAGCAGGATTCTAGTTTCTCCTTGCACTGCAACACTTCCTTTGGTGGTGATCATGCTCCGGTTATTTTTCTTCAAGCCTTTTTTCCTTTGCTCGTTCCAGTTTCTTCCAGTTTTTACTTTTTATTGGAAGTCTTACATTTTTTCTTGTGCTTATTCTCTGTTCCAGGGAGTTCCAGTCATGGAGGTTTTTTCCCTTTGGGTTTTCCCTCTGGGACTCCTTCTGAAGGGCACGGATTGCCTTTTGATATAAAATTGTCAACAGCACCATGGCTACCAGAAAGGGCCACCCTTACCTTGGTCAGGGCAGGACCTACAAAAACCGAGACCATCCTGCAGTTACAGTTGACAAAAACCGTAAGCGACAAGTAAACCATGACACAAGTCAGTGGAGGCAAAGGTCAGCCTCTCTAGCTCAAGATACAGATTGTCATGGCTTAGGAACCTCCCACGACCCATAATCAGGTGGGAGCCTTCTTGGGCCTCACTGGGTACTACAGGAGATTTGTTAAGGGATAGAGTACCATTATGGCCTCTTAACTGAGCTGACAACCAAGAAGCACCCCAAAAATGTGATCTGGACTGAGGTGTGCCAGAAAGCTTATGATACCCTAAAGGACTCTGCACACTTTACTCTTGCTAACCAGTGGTAAATCACTTGTTTCATCCCCTCTAAACATACTTGAATTGACATACCCTTAAATGGCACATGTAATTTACTGTAAGTCCCTGGGAAATAGTACCACATGTGCCCAGATCCTATACATTAAAGGCTACTAGGGGGCTGCAGCATCCCTTGTGCTACTCAATAAATCAGCTCTGTAAATCATGCCCCCAGGTATGCCCCTGCAGCCTGGCTGTGCAGGTTTAAACTGCCATGTTGACTTGGCAAAACAAACCATTTGCTAGGCCTAAATTTTCCTTTTTAATACTTATAAGCTCAATCCTAACGAAGGCCCTAAATGCCTATAGGACACGGTTCATGGTATTCAAGAAGTAGGACACGTATATTTAAGGTTTTACATGTCCTGACAGAAAGAAAATTCCAAAGTTATTTTTCACTGTGGCTTGTTCCCCCATAGGAAAACACTAGCTTATTATAATAACCTAGAGAGGATAATGTCAGTTTGGGAGCAGCTTTAAAAGAGATTCAATTATTAATTTTAATTGTAATTTAAAATCCAGCTTATTGTCTACATGAAAGTGGGCACAACGTCTGATTCATATTGCAGAAAGGGCACATTTAATAGATTTCATTCAATGAAAGGCACACTCTTCACATGGTAAGGTCTTGCATCCTACGGCTGGACTAATAAAGTAACTCACAAAAACCAATAGTAAAATAACAACATGTGATACATCAAACATGAAACACTTTGTTACAGCTACTTTTGTGCATGATTATAATAAGGTGTAGTAAGAAATTGAGGAAATAATGTGACATTTGTGCAACAATTCAATACAATATACAGCACAACTCCTTAGAGTAGACCCAGGCAAAGAGGCTTTAAATATTCTGCATTTGCAGGAACATTCTGCACGTGGTGTCCTTTTGGAGGAACACACATTAAAAAAGAAACATGCATGTAAGAAACAGATTATTGTAAATCACAGGCCAACATGCATTCATCACAGACCAACATGCAGTCACACATACACACACACACACAACATACATCTGTACCAACAACAATAGATGAACAATGCACCACTCCTCATGCACAGCCCACCATTTTAAAGTGCTGAACACGGTGAACCCTTCACACACTTCAAAACACAAGTTTACTGCAGTAATAACTCATAGAAGTAATGGTTGATTGGGGCACGAGTTAAAGGTAGCACCGTAACTTGTACGTTTCTTAACTTTTTCATTTGTAAAATGAAGCCACTACAAACATATTCATCAAATTTAACTTTCACCTTTTATCTGAAATATACCAAAATATGTGTGTGGACAAACTCTGAAGTGATTATTTTTTAATGCTTTCTTGAGTTTGCTGAATTTATTAAAGTTTTAAGAAGTTTATGTTCCGAAGCTCTGAAAGTCTTAATCCTTTGGTTTTAGAAGAACCCTGCTCTGTTGCTTCTTGCTATTCTGGAGAAAGCTTAAAAAAAGGGAGTCTGGTGGATGTGTTTTTAAAAATATATTCAGTCACGCTACTGTCACGTTGCTACACTAACTCTGACACTCTGACGTTCTTGCCTGTGGGAGGCTGGGAATTGAGCGGAGCAGACAACTTCTGCCCGCCATTGCCTGCCTCTGGGGGCCTGTTGCCCAGCAAGTTTCCAGCAGGTTTCCTGTTTAGGAGGAGTTTTAAAGGAGCTCTGGGTTGCTTTTGACGTCCCTTGACGTCTTCTACCCCAGGCTTTTCTCTTCTCCTCACGGAAGGGACCGCAGGAGATTAGAGGATACTGGGAAGAGCAGCGAACAGTGGTGGTGGATCTGAGGGCAGATGAACCCTTTTGTTGTAGTGTTAGTTGCCGTAGGTCAGTGTAAGCAATAACCCCACAGAAGCGGTTAGGCTAAGTCCTGGTGTGGCTTGTACAGTCTGTACACTTGACCCCCATCCCTGGTCTGAAACCTTCTGCTTGCTCCTGGACAATTGATGCTGCAGCCACTTTTACCTCCATCAGTTGACTGGTAGGAGACCTAGTTCCATTTGGGGACAAATTGCATCTAGGAAAGCAGGTAGCAGAAACTGGTGATTCTAGTGAGCACCATTCCCATAAACCTGTAGTGCTCACTCTACCACTCCCACCTTCTACTTCCCGTTATTTTGTATCACTTGCCACCATACTTTAGATTGTCTCTTAATTCTCCTGAAGGGAAACATCAGTTGCCTCCATATATTAGGACTTGGGGTTAATGTGTTGGGTGGCTCTGTGGTTATTGATGTGTCTCCGGCTGTAACAAGAAGAGGGCTTCACATTTCACAACCTCTCAACGGTCTTCAACTGTTCAAGTGGATGATGACTGTAAGAAAGCTTTGTTCAAGGAAAATGATTCAGTTAAGAGCTTACCAAAAGACTTGGGTCCTGATTTAGATCTTGGGGCCTGATTTAGATCCTCTTGGAGGGGGTTACTCTGTCACAAATGTCCCATCTGCCATATTACAATCTAATTAAATCCTATGGGGATCGTAATATGGCAGACAGGATAATCGTCACATTTGATTCAGAGTATTCCCTCCATTGGGATCTCAATCAAGCCCTAAGACCAACCCACTGAGAAATAAATCAGTTAGTTTAAGTGCTGTTAAAGACAGTAGTTCCCTCCTTACCTATTTTCAGAAGGGGGATTTTATTAATGGTGTAATGCTGCAGCGAGTAGTCTAGAAGAAAGCATCCCTTGATATCTCCCTCAACTCCCTCAACTCTGTAGAACGGTTTCCAGGAGTGGCCACAGTAGGCACCCCTTTAGAAGACCACCAAGGAGTGTTATTATACAGAGGGAGCTGTATGTGCCCATCTCATTAAAGAT
Organism: Pleurodeles waltl; assembly: GCF_031143425.1. Lineage (NCBI taxonomy): Eukaryota > Metazoa > Chordata > Amphibia > Caudata > Salamandridae > Pleurodeles > Pleurodeles waltl. The sequence continues at coordinate 934,657,072 of NC_090444.1, forward strand.
TTTACACTTCCAGATGTGGACATTGAGGTGATAAATAATATTAAAGTGCAGCAGCATCCTACTGTTTCTCTTGTAATCCCTGTTTGTAATGCTCAGAACTCTATGTTGAAGCTTTTTAGTGGTACACCTAGTGAGAAGTCATTTAGGGCCTCCAAAATTTCTGCTTTCCTAGACCTAGAATTCCCTTTCAATTTCCCGAGTAATCTGTAAGGATCTTATGTCACTGCGCTGCTTGGAAAGGATTTTGTCTTCAATTCTAGCACTACTGCAAAAACTAGTAAATAACTCAGATCCTGTGTTTTGCTGGGAATTCTCAAGTCATTAGCTGACAAAAAGGAGAGGAAAGAGCAAAAACTGCCCTTTCTGAAAAAGGGGGACCAGTTAGCCCTTGTGCTGTGGGTCCCCCCCAACATTTCAAATCATCAAAATAGAGTGCCTTAGTCCCCATGTATTGATGCTGGAATACAAGTGGGCAAACCTCAGTTTATGAGATCTAAGATGAGCAATTGGAGTAGTATTTGTAAAAAAGACGGGGACCAGATATACTCCTTGAAAAATCTCTTTGAAGCTCTAAATCCTCCTGATTTGACTGTACATGGTGAGCCCGCCAGATCGCAAAGCAATGTATTTCGGAATTGTAAGGGTAAAGAATCTACGTCAGGGTGATCCAATCAACAGCTCACAGTCCAAAAAGGACAATAAGTAAAAAAGAGTATTCAACAGATAAAAAAGAAGAAAAAACAACGCATTAAAAAAAATAAAAAAAATAAAAAAGTAAAGTCTGCTTTGAGAATTCAGAGGTGCTGAACAACGAATAAAGAGGAGATCCCAGGTTTGAAGGCACACAGTGAAATGATGATGATCCCAAGGGACCATGTGGAGCCTTCACTGTTAAATCGGTTACATTTAGACATTTATAATAATTGACAACAGTCCTTTAATGTGCCCTTAAGCTCTCTTAATCCTTTGGCTAAATGTTTTGCCTGCTCTGAAACATCCACCAGCAGGGTTTTATTGCCTTTAGAAAAAATTATTGGCCAGATGTACAAAGCCCTTTTGCATTTCTTAACAGTCCAAATTGGTATTTTGGGCTGTTAAGAAATGCAAAATGGCCTATTCTTATCTACAAAGGCCCTTAATGAATTGAAAATTGTGATTTCTACCTTGTAGAAATCGCAATTTGTGATTCCCAGAATAGGAAATCACAAATAGGGATTCCCTATTTCCGTTACCTATTCTGATGTACAAAGCATTTCCTAAATGTGACTCAGGCATTTAGGAGATGCAATTACCACCAACTTGAAAATGTATTTTTGTACATCTGACCCTATGTCGCAAGCTGTGTTAAATGTAACCTTTATGTTAGATTTTTTTGCCATATTTGACCAAAATGTAATCGTGAATGGGTCTTTTTTATTATCTTAACAAAACAAAGGGTGACTGTGGAACACTGGTGCTCACTTATAATATCCTACAAAATTAAGACTTGTACAAATTTAGAACACAATCACTGTACTTCAAAGGAAGGGTGGTCACCACACACCCTTAATCAACCCAAGGTGTTTAGCACAGAAACAACAGTTCTTGAGCACACGTCAGGCAAAGAATCCACTAAAAGTATTTCACAAGTCCGAAATTCAGTAGTCACACTTCCAATCTTTATTGCTTCTTTGTCATCTGCTAACAAATGGTTTGTTGTTCAGGCTAGCACCCCACAACTTCATCAGGACTAGGAAGAAAACAAAACCTCCATTTACACAGACAATCCAGAGCAACCTCTTTTACTAATAACCAACACCTCATGACATGATCCAAGTGACCACAACATGTTAAATAAAATAAATACCATATTGGTAAGTCCATTGTGGAAACCACTCAGCATATAAAAGAGTACACAATTAGTTCATGGTACCCGAAATATAAGTGTGTCAGGCTTGAGATTATTAAACAATATCATTAGTGGTACAGTGAAACCGTATCAAGACATATTCAAATTACATACTCACCCCAATCAGAGTGATTGCTTAAATACTAACACATATTGTACAGTCAAAACATGTCAAGACATACAAAGTACATGCTCACCCCATTGTGCCACATACCAATTGTCTCTCCATCACTGTGATACAGCCCAAAATACCAGACGTAAGTGTTGTGTACACACATACCTGATTGGCACTGAATAAAAGTGAAATCTAAATAAACAGAAAATAGAATTACTCAAAGGTGTTATCAGTACATATTGCCCAGTCCTCCACATAGTGAACACCAACTCATCAGTCACCTATCAGGAAATTTTCCTTCCCAAACACATTAATATCAAATGTTCAAAATCTGCAGGTTGTGATATCATGTTAAAATCTGGCCACAATAAATAAGCAATGTAAAAGTATACCAAGAAAAGCTGAACCAGTCACGGCTGTCAGCTCCTACCTCATTAAAGTACATCAATCCAGTATATGCTCCGGTATTCATTCTAAAATCTGTAAATAGTAATTATCCAAAATCTGTAAATAATAATAATATCTTGTAAAAGTCTACCCGTAGTAGAAAAGCAATATTAGAGTAAACACAATGTTTTACCAGTATCTGCTGTTAGCGTGTATCTCATTACAATATTTTGATCCAGTGTGCCACCAGCAGCCTGGTGAGTACACCACGTGTAAACGGTGTCCGTAACGGGCGCCACCTTGCACCACATTGCTCCCTTTAAATATTTCCAGCAATCCTGACACAATTGTCACCATCTTGGAAGGGGGCAATCCCCTATATATAGTGCACCACACTCACCACTTGGTCAACCATCCTTACATCATATAAATATCCAGAGAAAACCACAGCAACCAATATGATCATAGACTATGGGTGCCTATTTCATTTCCAGAAGTGATCACTAATTGTAATAATGCCAATTTCAAAATAACCATTCCTCACACCACCACTATCAAAAAGATGTGTTTCACAACGTGCTCGTATTAATATATATAATCATATTCCCCCAAAGTAAGAATAGACTAAATTCAACCATTAGATGCACAAAGTTAAATAGATGGCGAACCAATACCACATCTGCCACATCACAATTAAAATGATTAATCTCCTAAAAAATATTGTAGCTCATGGTTCACGTTAAACCCCCTCTCTATTGCCTTCATTTTCATAATCCACATGACCTCAGATCATTGGAGATTTAATTCTCTAATACAACCCGGGGTCCCTGGCTACATGATCTAAACCATAGAATTGGAGACTCTGATTGTGTCTCTATGCTTCCTTCCATAGCATGAACCACTATTGGATATTTGGAATCACCTAATTTCAAGGCCCACAATATAGCTACCAGCCACCCTCAATAGTAATTATGTGCTGGGATAAGTGAGTATTAGGTACAGTTGATAAAAGTTTTAAAGTGTTTTCCTAGATTGCAGCAAGATTGTTACTCTACCTTGATAAAATTGATGTTTTAAATCATTTAAGAGGCGATATGGTCTGCATCCAGGATATGTGGTGTTTGAATGACTTTGTAGAGGATGGCTACTCTGTTCTTAGTTGTAATACTGCTCCATCTAGGAGTAGGAATGCCAAGGGTGTGGTAGCTATATTGATAACTATAATTTGAGTTGGAACTATTGTTGTTTCTTAGATCCATCAAATTTATTCCACGCTGGAAAAGTCTCCCCTGTGCAGGATAAGATCACTGTAGAATCAATGTTATTGGTAAATGCTTAGATTCCTCCTGACTCTGTGCATAGTGCTCTTCTCCCCACCTTGTTTTCATTTTTAAATGCAGTGGTAGACCAGGAAGGTGTACATAAGGTTTTATTAGCTGGGGACTTAAAACTTTAAAGTCTCTAATTACTCAATCTGCCTATTTTCTGACCCTCAAAAAGAAGAAGCTTTGAATATTCTCCCAGCTTGCTTTCCCGAAAATATAAAAACTGATAAAAGAGTGTTTTTTTATTATGGGATTTACATAGAAAAAATGGCATTATAGTTAATGTTAGAGTTGAATATGACTCCCTGGCACCTCATACGTGCAAATAGGCCCGAATGAAGTTCCTATTTGATTTATAAAAAGAGAGTCTAAACTCTGGGAAAAATTCCAGGGTCTTATCTTTGCACATTGTTACTCTCAGGCTATTGTTCCTCCAGCTTGGTTAGGTGGTTCAATTCCACTTTATAAAAAGGGGAGAAGCAGTTCGCCAAATAATTACAGACACATTGCCCTCCTAGAGGCGGTAGGCAAAATTTTTACAAAAAGCATCTTAGAACATTTGCTCGACTGGGTGGAAACTGAAAAGTTCTCACATTATAGCAATATGGCTTTAGCAAAAAGCGCTCAACATTAAGCAATATCACAGCCTTTCAACGTTTAACCAATACACATGTGAAAATTAAATGTTTCTGGTTAATTTGCAGCCTTCATCTATTTTTCAACAGCATTTTTGTAAAGTTGACCGGCCTACCTAAAGGAAAAAGTTATTTGGTCCTGGTATCCGCGGGTCTCTGTTACTTTTAATTATTGCATGACACTCGGACACAAGGTGCCTAGTGTTGATTTGAGGGCAAGGGGTTTTCACCCGTAATTTATACTAGAAATACCCTGAAACAGGGCTGTCTTTTGGTGATGTTGTTGTTTTCCCTTTAGATCACTGACTTACCTTCATTTTTAGATAATAGCATTGGCAACTCACCAGAACTTGGGGGCAGGTTGGTGTCTTGTCTGCTATATACCAATGACCTTGTGATCCTGGATTTAACACCAAATGGATTGAATAGTCGTCTGTTGGCATTGCTAAAATGTGTGTGTACTCATTTTCTGAAAATGAATGTCTCTAAAAGTAAGAACCTGGTATTAAAATGCGCAATCTCCCAAAAATACTATAATTACAATTGGCTCATGGGTGAAGAAAAACTAGAGTTAGTTCAGTCATGCCACTTTCTGGGGAAAATTATGTTGAGTAATTAGAATGACAGAACACATCTGCCAGAGTATCAGCAAGGCTAAATCTCACACTAATGGGCTAAGGGCCTTTTACAATGCTTTAGGGAGAAGGCACTTTGGGCATTTACGATTGGTGTATAAAGTGAAAATTCCACCTCCTTGCTTTACTCAATGGTATTAATTGATGTGATGAAAAGGCATATATTAGGCAGGTATCCTCTAATCTAAGTTGTCATTTAGATGCTGATTGTTGTAGGACAAAATCTAAATTCAAGGTGTTAGTGAGCTCCTCCATTACTGAGAAAGCCCCAGCAGTATTTAACTTGGAATATTAACCATGGTGTTAGACGTTGCTGGACCCTACTACACCCTGATATTTTACCATTAATGATTTTAACTAGTAGGTGGCATCATTTACCCAGCAGAAAATATATGAAATTTCGGTAATCATGGTATCCAAGATCTAAAATGTGTATTATTCATTTGTCCTGCATTGCTTCTCTATCGCCGTACATTTTTGAGATGCTGTTTCTGATTTGTCAAGTTTGAACAACAGCTGACGCTTTAGATTTAGTATTATTCCCTCCTGATGAAATAATTTGTTCACAAGTTTTTAAGTTTTTTAAAATGTTTTTTACACTTTAAATGATGATGATGCTATAATTATACCAGAGAGAGGGTCGTATTTCAGCTAACTGTACTCTATTGTTGTTATACTATTAGTGAATAACATGTTATTACTCACTATTAGGGGTAGATTTATGGAAAGTGGTGCAGTACCGAGTGCAGAGCCACTTTCCCTGTGCCCCTTAGCGCCCCCTACTGCCACCATGTGTGTGCCGTATTTAAAATAAGACGCACCACGGCGCAGGGTAGGGGCAATAGCATCATTTCTCATGATGCTATTGATGTACTCTGTAGGAGTAGGGCCAAAATGTTGCCGCTACTCCTGCAGAGTACATAGGGCCCCATTCTAAAAAATGGAAGGTCCCTTTTAACACCTGCTCTTAAGCAGGCGTTAAAGTGCAGTAAAAATTTGGTGGAAGTAAATCGATTTCCTTATGCCAATTTTTCACCTCTCCTAACGGGGGAACACTCCCTTGCATACATTATGGCTGGTATAAATACGGCGCAGAGATTTTAGCTTTGTTGGGCCACATTAACGTGAAAAATAATGATGTTAATGTGGCGCATGGTGCCGCTGGGGCATTATAAGTATGCCCTTAGTGTTTTAAAAATTGACAACAATAAGGAGATTGCAGTCCCAACTGATGTTCATTAGGACCTGTGTTTCTGGCACTGATTTTGCCACCTCTGAGGCCAAGGGTCGCAAATGCAGTGCCAGGGGCACGCCATGGGTCTCAGCTGCGACCCCTGGTGACCCCCAATTGATGTCAATGGTCTATATGTTAATTTTTTATTCCGTGATGTTATAGCGTATTGTTTCTGTGGACCTCATTTGAGTTTCAAATCTTGAAATAAAACCTGAACTTGTAGTTAATATTCGTGTATGAAATTACTTAGAAATGATACTAGGGTTGTTACACTAAAGTGGTCTTTAGGAAGAATTTTGACAGATCTCCAATTTGCTACTTTTACTACAAGAAAAAACACCTATTACACGTGGATAATAGTTAACGCGAGAGTGTGTCAGGGTGCACTGAGTTTCGTAACATAATGAAATACACAAATGATAATTTGGGCCGTGATTTTATACCAGTTTGCCTTAAGACTTGTGTGACGCAGCACAACTTGTTTGAAGCTTCAGTATCTGGTGATTAATCATTCTTAAACTGTTCTGCATTCTGCTTGATTACATCTAAGCGTTTAGAATTCTCCAGAGTGAGCTATGTTTTTGTCCCACTATACCCTTGCCAGGTAAAACTTACAGAGCCAGCCATATGTCTTCTTAAACCATCTGTGCCACTTTCGTAGGAGACATTTGCCGACTGAAGTATTACTCTGGGAGGTGTGCATTGTCCGCATTAAATTATTCGAAAAGTAATATCATAAAAGACATTAAGGGGGTGATTCTAACCCTGGCGGTCGGTGTTAAAGCGGCGGCCAACCCGCCAACAGGCTGGCGGTAAAAAATATGAAATTCTGACCCTGGCGGGAACCGCCAACACAGACAGCCACTTTAACACTCCGCCCGCCACGGCGGTACAAACAAACAGCGCGGCGGTCACCGCCAACAGCCAGGCAGCAGACAATGTACCGCCCACCCTATCACAACTCACCAATCCGCCACCTTTTCCGGGGCGGGAGCACCGCCGATAAAAACACGGCGGAAACAGACTACGAACGGGAAAACGCTCACCACTACGCACTCCAGGAGGAAGGAGGACAGCATGGAACCCGAATTAAACATCCTACCTGCTCTCGTCTACCTTCTCATCTACCACGAGTACGAAGTCCGGCGCAGACGACAACGGTGAGTACTGCACCTACGACACACGGGAGGGGGGAGGACGAAAGGTTACGGGCACACACATATGCGACCCCCCCCCCCCCAACTATGTACACACCAATGCAGAGCAACAAGTCACAATGACACCACCCAAACACCCCAGAAAAATGCTAGGACATAATCAAATTTGGAATAAATATTTATGTACCAAAAAGGTCCTGAAAAATATCGTACAACCATGAAAGATATTCACAAGAAAACAAATGACATACACATCAGTGTATAACTGAAGTAACAAGTCCTGCACATCCTACGAATTCATCATGTCCGTGGGCCAAAGTTTTGAGAAACAAGGGCAAAGCCCACACAGGAGACCTGAGTCCTTTGGAGAGAACACTGCAGGGGCATCAGATGTAAAAACTACAGGCACCTCAGGGGGAAGGGAAGGGGGGGGCACCACAGCCACATGAGTCCACGACGCCAGATCCACGAGGAGCCACCATGCCCACTGTACCATCCTGGGGAGTGCAAAGCCACAGTCTCTCAATGTCTCTACAGTGGGTGGGCTGCCCACTGTACCATCCTGGGGAGTGCAAAGCCACAGTCTCTCAATGTCTCTACAGTGGGTGGGCTGCCCACTGGACCATCCTGGGGAGTGCAAAGCCACAGTCTCTCAATGTCTCTACAGTGGGTGGGCTGCCCACTGGACCATCCTGGGGAGTGCAAAGCCACAGTCCATCAGGTGGATGACAGTCTCCACTGGTCAAGGAGGAGGCATGGTGGGCACAGTGAACCATAAACAGTGATTGAGACGGCGGTGCCCAGCGGAGCGGTGCTTGAGATGAAGGGCCCAGCGGAGCGGTGCTTGAGAAGAAGGGCCCAGCGGAGCGGTGCTTGAGACGGCGGTGCCCAGCGGAGCGGTGCTTGAGAGGAAGGGCCCAGCGGAGCGGTCCTTGAGACGGCGGTGCCCAGCGGAGCGGTGCTTGAGAAGAAGGGCCCAGCGGAGCGGTGCTTGAGACGGCGGTGCCCAGCGGAGCGGTGCTTGAGATGAAGGGCCCAGCGGAGCGGTGCTTGAGAAGAAGGGCCCAGCGGAGCGGTGCTTGAGACGGCGGTGCCCAGCGGAGCGGTGCTTGAGAGGAAGGGCCCAGCGGAGCGGTCCTTGAGACGGCGGTGCCCAGCGGAGCGGTGCTTGAGAAGAAGGGCCCAGCGGAGCGGTGCTTGAGACGGCGGTGCCCAGCGGAGCGGTGCTTGAGAAGAAGGGCCCAGCGGAGCGGTGCTTGAGACGGCGGTGCCCAGCGGAGCGGTGCTTGAGATGAAGGGCCCAGCGGAGCGGTGCTTGAGAAGAAGGGCCCAGCGGAGCGGTGCTTGAGAGGAAGGGCCCAGCGGAGCGGTGCTTGAGAAGAAGGGCCCAGCGGAGCGGTGCTTGAGACGGCGGTGCCCAGCGGAGCAGTGCTTGATATGAAGGGCCCAGCGAAGCGGTGCTTGAGACGGCGGTGCCCAGCGGAGCAGTGCTTGAGATGAAGGGCCCAGCGGAGCGGTGCTTGAGAAGAAGGGCCCAGCGGAGCGGTGCTTGAGACGGCGGTGCCCAGCGGAGCGGTGCTTGAGATGAAGGGCCCAGCGGAGCGGTGCTTGAGAAGAAGGGCCCAGCGGAGCGGTGCTTGAGAGGAAGGGCCCAGCGGAGCGGTGCTTGAGAAGAAGGGCCCAGCGGAGCGGTGCTTGAGAAGAAGGGCCCAGCGGAGCGGTGCTTGAGAAGAAGGGCCCAGGGGAGCGGTGCTTGAGAGGAAGGGCCCAGCGGAGCGGTGCTTGAGAAGAAGGGCCCAGCGGAGCGGTGCTTGAGACGGCGGTGCCCAGCGGAGCGGTGCTTGAGATGAAGGGCCCAGCGGAGCGGTGCTTGAGAAGAAGGGCCCAGCGGAGCGGTGCTTGAGAGGAAGGGCCCAGCGGAGCGGTGCTTGAGAAGAAGGGCCCAGCGGAGCGGTGCTTGAGACGGCGGTGCCCAGTGGAGCGGTGCTTGAGATGAAGGGCCCAGCGGAGCGGTGCTTGAGAAGAAGGGCCCAGCGGAGCGGTGCTTGAGAGGAAGGGCCCAGCGGAGCGGTGCTTGAGAAGAAGGGCCCAGCGGAGCGGTGCTTCAGACGGCGGTGCCCAGCGGAGCGGTGCTTGAGAGGAAGGGCCCAGCGGAGCGGTCCTTGAGACGGCGGTGCCCAGCGGAGCGGTGCTTGAGAAGAAGGGCCCAGCGGAGCGGTGCTTGAGAAGAAGGGCCCTGTTCAGCGGTGCTCTTCTCCACGGCGGGCCCTGTTCAGCGGTGCTCTTCTCCACGGCGGGCCCTGTTCAGCGGTGCTCTTCATCACCGCGGGCCCTGTTCAGCGGTGCTCTTCTCCACGGCGGGCCCTGTTCAGCGGTGCTCTTCTCCACGGCGGGCCCTGTTCAGCGGTGCTCTTCTTCACCGCGGGCCCTGTTCAGCGGTGCTCTTCTTCACCGCAGGCCCTGTTTAGCGGTGCTCTTCTCCACGGCGGGCCCTGTTCAGCGGTGCTCTTCTCCACGGCGGGCCCTGTTCAGCAGTGCTCTTCTCCACGGCGGGCCCTGTTCAGCGGTGCTCTTCTTCACCGCGGGCCCTGTTCAGCGGTGCTCTTCTTCACCGCGGGCCCTGTTCAGCGGTGCTCTTCTCCACGGCGGGCCCTGTTCAGCGGTGCTCTTCTCCACGGCGGGCCCTGTTCAGCGGTGCTCTTCTCCACGGCGGGCCCTGTTCAGCGGTGCTCTTCTTCACCGCGGGCCCTGTTCAGCGGTGCTCTTCTTCACCGCGGGCCCTGTTCAGCGGTGCTCTTCTCCACGGCGGGCCCGGTTCAGCGGTGCTCATCCAGCAGGTCAAGGGAGCCAGACCTGGCCTGGACTCCCTGCTCAGTCGCCCTCGGACCGTGACGTTTCTGGACCCTTCGGGGACGGACTCCTGGCCTCCTTAGTGTCCTCCTTCCCAGCTGGGATGTGGCATGTGGGGTCCACCTTCTCCGCGCTCCTGCTGACCTTCTGCTCCTTTGATGGGGCTCTCGGGCCCTTGCCTCCCCTAGATGGTGTGGGTGGTGAAGTGGCCGCACATTGCTCCTTGGGGGCAGCCCTGTCGGTCCTCGCACGGCGGCCCTTGTTTTTGCGGGTCCTCTTGCCGGGGGGGGGGGCTGGATGTGTCCTTGCTGCTGATCGATGTGTCACTGCTGGCAAAGGGTGGGCTCCAGAACCCATGCACAACAGTGACACCCGAAGCTGGGCTGGTGGTGGCTGCGGTGCTCTTGGGACTCTTTGAAGATGGATGGGGGAGCTCATCGGGGGGAAAGAGGTCAAGGTTAGCCATGAAAAGTTTCTTAGGGCCAAGGTAAAGGGTAGGAGAAGTGGAGATGGAAGTGGAGGTAGAGGAGGTGGTTGTAGGAGAGTCAGGTGTGCTGTCATTGGGTGAAGGTGCTGGTGCTGTAGGCTGTCGTGAGGTGGATGGCTGTTGGGTGGGTGGCTGCCTGCATTTGTGTGTCTTGGAAGAGGGGGTGACAGACACAGTGGGAGAGGACACAGGGGACGTGTAAATGGCAGTGGGGGTGGTGACTGCACGAGTGTGGACTGTACTGGAGGGTGAGGTGGTGATGGAAGCACTGGCTGATGTTGGGGTGCATGCAGGTGTGAGTGTAGACGTCACAGGGAGGGAGGAGGGAGACGAGGAGGAGGGGGACACAGGGGTGGCAGTGGCTGTTGGCATGTCTGCATCTGGGTGTTGCTTGGGTGAGTGTTTGTGGGATCTGTGGTGCTTGTGTTTGGATGAGCTGCTCTTGGGTGTTGAGGTGTGTGCAGGCTGGTCTGATGGTGTGGATGGGATAGGCTGAGGGACATGAGACAGAGAAAGGCTGGAGGCAGTAAGAAGAGGGAGGCTGGAAACAGGGACAATGGCTGCCGTCAGTGCTGAGGCCAGAGCAGTGAACGCTCGTTGATGGGCAGCCTGACCCGAATGAATGCCCTCCAGGTACGCATTGCTCTGTTGCACCTCCCTTTGCACACCCTGGATGGCATTCAAAAGGGTCGTCTGCCCAACAATGAGCGTCCTTACCAGGTCAATGAGCTCCGCACTGAGGGCAGCAGGGGCAACAGGGGCAGGGGCTGAGGTGCCTGGGGTGAAGGAGACGCGCGCCTTCCTGGGCGAACGGGCACGGAGCGAAGACTGAGGGGCTGCTGGGAGGGCGGGGCTGGTGCGCTGGGTGGCGGCTGTACCTGTAGAGGCGGGGGGCACGGATGTTGCCGCCACCCCTAGGGAGCTCCCATCCGAGGACGTGTCGCTTTCGCTGCTCTCACCAGCGGTCCCCGTCGTGGTGCTCCCCTCGCCCTCCGGATCACTGGTGCCCTCGGTGTCTGTTCCTGGGCCCACCGGGGCCTTGTGTCCTGCAGCTCCCTCGTGCTCCGATGCCAAATCTCCTCCGCCTGATGATGCTAATGCACACATGCACAAGAAGATGAAGAGAAAGGGTGGGGGGAGAAAAAAGAAGACCAGGTTGAGTGCATGCAATGTCAACACCGTTGGCGGAGAGGACAGACACAGGTGCCTAATGCACTAAGCCGCGCATTCGGGGTACACTACTCAGTACTACTGACTAAGACAACAGGCCAAGAGACGTCAAACGCGCACATGGGAGATGCTGGACCTTCAATGGCTGTACTTGTCACCCTACCGAGGTGGGGGCCGGGGGCACAGGGCCATGCCTAAGGGAGAGGACTACACTACAGAAAGCGCCCTGGCCTAATGTCACCCACAACCCTCCTCCCCCACTCATACGCCTCCACTGCGCAGAAAGATAGGAGAATGTGCTGATACTCACCCCCTTGTGTCTGCTGTGATGTCTTAAAGCGCCCATCCAATTCAGGGTAGGCCACCGCCAGGATCCGGGACATCAGGGGGGTCATGGTGCGACTGGCACCCCTCCTAGGTTGGGAGGCCATCCCCAGCAGTGTTTCTGCGGTCTTCCTTGTTCCGCGGCGGATGTCCTCCCACCTCTTGCGGCAGTGGGTGCCCCGTCTGTTGTGGACCCCCAAGTTCCGGACTTCCTTGGCGATGGCACGCCAAATCTCGATCTTCTGATGGGCGCTGACCTATTTGACATGTACAGGGTGGAAAGGAGGAAATCATCAATGACCTGCATGTTAGATGTGATTGGCCCCCCCCTCCAACTTTGCCATATGGCACATGCTCTCATCTGTCGGGCGTTGCACTCCTCATTCGCCCCCCACCCCACCAACTTACATCCACCCCAATCCACACAGGCATAGCCCATTCCATGTGCACCCGGTGTACTCACTTGTTGGTCTGGAGGACCGTAGAGTAGCGCATACTGGGGGAGGACCCCATCCACAAGCTTCTCCAACTCTTCAGACGTGAAGGCAGGGGCCCTTTCCCCAGTCGCAGCAGCCATTGTATCTTCCAGACCGAGGTCACAGCAGCACTTGCAGTATAGGTCCTCTCCTGTGGATGATCAGGTCTCGAGTGATTAAGCAGATAGAAAATGGCGGTCACGCCCGCGGCGGTGCGTACCGCGGCGGTGCGTACCGCGACCGCCGGCGCACTTCGTCATTGGCTCCTGAAACCCATAGGCTTCAATGTTAACCAATGCGGCTTTGCGCCGCGGTCTTCGACCGCCTACCGCCACGGTGTGCCCCGCCAGCGCATTGACCTCACATCCCATTGTCCCACTTCACAGGTCAGGCAGCCGCCATTTCAAGGGCCTACATGGCTTAATTTTGACTGCGACACACAGGCCTAGGCCTTGCATTGCCACACATACACGCCTTGCAACCCATTGCCATTCTTTAACTGTGCAAGCTGTCTGTACGTACCTGTGGTTTGGCTGACTCTGTGCTCCATGTTGTCCTTCCTAGGCACCGTCCGCTGGGACTTGGGATGAGAAGGAGGAATCCTCGCGTGTACCGACCGCTGGTGGACCTGTCGACAATGGAAGAACGCAATATAATACTTCGATACAGACTTGACCGTGCCACTATCCATGAACTGTGTGCCCAGCTGGAGCCAGACCTGATGTCCCCCATCCGCCAACCCACAGGGATTCCCCCTCTGGTGCAGGTTTTGTCAGTCCTCCATTTTTTGGCAAGTGGGTCATTCCAGACCACAGTGGCCATGTCATCTGGAATGTCTCAGCCTATGTTTTCTAAGATTTTGAGCAGAGTGTTGTCTGCCCTGATGAAACTCATGCGGAGCTACATCATTTTCCCAGAGGAGGGTGACTTGCCTACAGTGAAGGGTGATTTCTATGCCCTTGGACATATCCCCAACATCATTGGTGCCATTGATGGGACCCATGTGGCTTTGGTACCCCCAAAAGACGATGAGCAGGTGTACCGAAACAGAAAAAGTTATCATTCGATGAATGTCCAGGTGGTCTGTTTGGCTGACCAGTACATCTCCCATGTAAATGCCAAGTTCCCAGGGTCAGTGCATGACGCGTATGTGATGCGAAATAGCAGCATCCCCTATGTGATGGAGCAGCTACAGAGACAACGTGTGTGGCTAATAGGTGACTCTGGTTACCCCAACCTGCCGTGGCTACTGACCCCAGTGAGGAATCCCCGGACAAGGGCAGAGGAACGCTACAATGAGGCCCATGGGCGTACTAGGAGGGTGATTGAGCGAACCTTTGGCCTCCTGAAGGCCAGGTTTAGGTGCCTGCATATGACCGGTGGATCCCTAATGTACTCACCAAAGAAGGTGTGCCATATCATCGTGGCGTGCTGTATGCTTCACAACCTGGCTTTGCGACGCCAGGTGCCTTTCCTGCAGGAGGATGGTCCAGATGGTGGTGTTGTAGAAGCCGTGGAGCCTGTGGAGAGTGAAGAGGAGGAAGACTCAGAGGACGACACAGACAATAGGGACAGAGTGATACAACAGTATTTCCAGTAACACCCAGGTAAGAATCACCCACGCCATTTCACAATTGCTTATAGCCTCCTGCATCTGTACTTTCTGTAGTTCCCACCAGATCTTTTTGGGTAATTTTTGTTTTTCCCTTCCCTTCTCAGTGCTGTATGACTCAGTGCCTGACTTCTGCTTGGTTTGCCCATGAACTACAGCGTATTGACATTGGTATGTTGTCATCACTAATTGACAGAACAGATATTGAACAGTAATATGTAAAACATTTGCTAATAATACAGCATGACTCCAAACTGATTTGTGTGCAATATGTGATTTATTTACAGTGCTAGATATTGGTACATGTGATTATAAGGGTGATGGGTGGGGGTGGAGTAATGTCCATGGCAGAGTCCAGTTCTCGGTCTCACAGGTGCATTGTCCTTTTGCCTGTGGAAGGATGGAGCAGAGGCAGTTCATGGTTGGACAGGGTGGCAATGTGGGTCAGTGGGAAGAGTTCAGGGGGTATGTCCTGCTGGCGGGGGTCTTGACATCCTACTCTGTCTTTTTTTTGGATCTCAGGCTCCTCTTACGGGGTGGTTGTTCTTCAGCAGGAGGTGGGGTTCTGGTGGCCTGTCGTGGTGTTGGGGCCTCCTGTCCACTTGCGCCGGCGGAGGTGGTAGGCTGTTCCTGGTCCGGGCTAGTGACAGGGGCCCTGTGTGGTGCCACATGGTCCCGCAACGCGTCTTCTATCCTGTTGAGGGCCAGGACGATGGTCCCCATTGCGGTCCCGATGATTCACAGCTCCTCCCTGAACCCCATGTAGCGTTATTCCTGCTGTGCCTGGATCTCCGTGAACCTGGCCAGTACCGTCGCCATCGTCTCTTGGGAGTGGTGGTAGGCCCCCATGATGGTGGTGAGGGCCTCTTGGAGAGTGGGTTCCCTGGGCCTCTCCTCCCCCCCCTGTCGCACAGCAGCCCTCCGAGCTGCCCGGTTTCCCCCGGCCTCTGTCTCCTGGACGGTGTGCCCGCTCCCACTGCCCCCAGGTCCCTGTTGTTGTTGGGGTGTTGGGTTAGCCTGGGTGCCCTGTAGTGGCAGACACACCGCTGATTGACGTGTCCTACAGACAGAGGCATGGGCCCGCTGGGTGGGAGCTGTGCTGGTGTTGGCAGAGGGGGTCGGGTCTGGTGTGGCCTGTGGCTGCCTGAGGGGAACCGACTGCCCAGAGGTCCCCGATGGTCCGGGCTGGTCATCAGGTTCAGTGTCGACAGAGCTGCTGTCCTCACTGTGGGCCTGTTCCGGGGATGGGATGGACATTTCTGGACCCTCCTGGCTGGTGTGTTGGCGTTCGGGTCCTGCATGGGGTAAGAGAGTTTGGTTATTGTTTCTGTGTGTGCAATGGCGTGTGTGTTATGGGTGCCCTCGTCCCCCAGTGCAGGCATTCCCTTGAGGGAGGTGTTGTGAGGGTAGTTAGTGGGGGGGGGGGGGGTAAGTGCAGTGGTCATGCTTGGGTGATGGGTGTCCATGGATTGTGTTGGCATGCAGGAGTTGGTGTTGGGATGGGTGGGTTGTGCTGGTGAGACATTGTCAGGGAGGATGTGTGCTGGGGGTTTGGGGGTGAGGGTGGGGGTGTGGGTTGGCATGCTGGTGGGGTGGGGGGGATATAGTAGTTGAGATTGGACTTACCAGAGTCCATTCCTCCGGCTACTCCTGCGAGGCCCTGAGGATGCAGGATGTTGAAGACCTCTTGCTCCCATGATGTAAATTCGGGAGGGGTGGGTGGGGGTCCGCCGCCAGTCTTCTGGACCGCGATGTTGTGCCTGGAGACCATCAATCGGACCTTCCCCCGTAGGTCGTTCCATCGTTTGCGGATGTCCTCCCTATTCCTGGGTTGCTGTCCCACCGCGTTGACCCTGTCCACGATCCGCTGCCATAGCTCCGCCTTCCTAGCTATACTGGTGTGCTGCACCTGTGAGCCGAAGAGCTGGGGTTCCACTCTTAGGATTTCCTCCACCATCACCCGGAGTTCTTGGTCCGAAAAGCGTGGGTGCCTTTGGGGTGCCATGGGGTGGTGTGGGTGAGGTGTGGGGTGGTGTATGTGATGATGAGTATGTTGGTGTGTGGTGCTTTGTGCCACTATGTGGTGTGTGTGATGGTGTAGTGTGCCTCAGTGTGTATTGCTATGGATTGTCTGCTGTGTCTCTCTCTCCTTCTCTCAGTAATTGTGGTCGTAGGGGTTTGTGGGTGATGTGGGGGTGTGTTTTATAGTTGATTGATTGTGTGGGAGTGGGTTGTGTATGTGTATCAGGTGTGTGTATTTGTAATTGTCCAATGTGCCTGTGTTTTGGTGCTGTGTGTGTATTTTGACCGCGGCGGTGTGTACCGCCAATGGAATACCGCGTTGGAAAGCCCGCCGCGTTGATTCGTGGGTCGAAATGGCATGGGCGTATTTCTGTTGGCGTGACGGTGGAGGTTTGGTCATCTCCAGTTTATCGCTGCCCGCTGATGTGGCGGCCTGCAGTGGAGGTCGGATTTTTGGAGGTTTGGCCGTTGTGGGTCAGAATGACCGTGGCGGCTTTCCGCGGCCGCGGCGGTGTTATGGTGGTCTTCTGACCGGCGGTAAGCGCCTTTTACCGCCGGGGTCAGAATGACCCCCTAAATGTTAATATTCAAACCAAATCCATAGTAAATAAATCATAGTTATCTCGCTTCCTAAAGCATGTAAAGAGAACTGTTAAAAGGAGACTGGAGAAAAACAGCTTCAATTATTTCGATTAAGACAAAGTGAGCAATCATTTGCATTGAAGAATTTTGGAAATGACGTGTGCCTACAGAAAATGGTAAGAAGTCAGGAAAATTCCTCTAAGTGATTCAAAGGGTTCTCAAGCAGCACCTGCCATTCTCTAACCTGTTGCTAACCACCATTTACTTCAGTGAGACATTTGGTTCGGATTGGCCAAAGTCGTTCAGTAAACCACCCTACAGTTCGGGAGTCAAAAGCATTTGCTTCCTGTCATGACCAAAATCTCATTAAATTGATTCATAATAAAACATATACCATCACATTACATAAACCTTTGCTACGTGTAGTCACTGCGATAAGGGGAACATGAGATTTTGCCCCTAAAACAATTCAGAGGATGCGAGACAAATTGCCTTATAGGCATCTGCATGTCCATATAATGACAGAGTCAAGCAAAGTGACAGAGTCAAAAAACAAGTAGCTCAATGTTTTTCTGGGTCTGGTATCCACATATACAAGAAAATTATGAATAAGGGGACCAGACTCACCCCAGGTGGAGAGTGCTCACCTGGTCTCACCTCACACCAGTGGAAAAGGAAACACTGTGTGTATGGTAAGGAGTCTATTTCCATACCACCCAGCCAAACCTAGTATTCCCCAGACACAAACAACTCAGAGGGTTGATACCTGTGCTGGGCTTAGAAAACAGCTGGCAAATGTTGGAAACGCAGAAAAGAGAGAGGATGTCAAAAATGGGGTCTCCTTACTGCACAGGCTAATTCTGCAAGCCACCCCTTTTCTAAATCAGTAGGTGTGGCTAGTCTTAAATCTATTCCTATTCAAAACGGTTGCCTTCTCGGTGTTTGTTACCTTGTGTTCCCCATCCAACATGGTGTTAATTACTTTTCCTGTGGTGTAATTTCCTGATTAGTACATACATAAGGAGACTTTGCTCTGAGAAGCATGCAACACAATTCTTTTGTTCCCTTTTTTCACAGCATTCCAAATCATCTTTAATTGATTTTTCCCTGATTTTTACTTACCTTTTTTTAACAACACTATTCATTTGTATTCTTCATCAGGATAAATTTTACTGGGACCGTTTGCAACCCTGATCCTTTCTTGTCATTCTCTGTATCTGTTTTATCATCTTCAACCAAGAAATACCAGCATTGCCAAGTAGTTGTTTTCAGCCCTATGTGGCTTTTTCCTCCTTGATGGGACCCTTGACACCTGTCATGTAGAAAAGCAAAGGGTGGCACCTTCGGTATCGGGTGAAGTTACCTTTTCTTCTCTCAATCAAGAAGGAAATTAGAAATATAAGAAGGGGCCTTGCAAGAGTCTGCAGTCCATCCTGTAACACCATATGTTAGATCTGACAGCCTTAGGGTGGTCACCCTCAACTTTTTGCCTGCCTCCCTCCACTTTTTGGCACTGTTTTTGTTGGTTTTAGGATTCTGAGCACTGTACCACTGCTAACCAGTGCAAAAGTGCATATGCCCTCTCCCTTAAAACATGGTGACATTGGATCATACCCAATTGGCTTCTTTAATTTACTTATAAGTCCCTAGTAAAGTGCACTACATGTGCACAGGGAGTGTAGATTAAATGCTACTAGTGGGCCAGCAGCACTGATTGTGCCACCCACATAAGTAGCCCCCTAGCCATTTCTCGGGCCTGCCATTGCAAGGCCTGTGTGTGCACTTTCACTGCCAATTCAACTTGGCATTTAATAGTATTTGTCAAGCCTTAAACTCCCCTTTTTCTACATGTAAGTCACCCCTAAGGTAGGCCCTAGGTAACCCATAGGGCAGGGTGCTACGTTAGTAAAAGGCAGGACATGAACATGTGTGTTCTATATGTCCTGGTAGTGTAATCCTCCTAAATTCGTTTTACAATGCTGTGAGGCCTGCTCCTTTCATAGACTAACATTAGGGCTACCCTCATAGACTGTTTGAGTGGTAGATTCTGATCTGAAGGTAGTAACCAGGTCATATTTAGTATGGCCAAAATGGTAATACAAAATCCTGCTGACTGGTGAAGTTAGAGTTAATATTACTATTTTAGAAATGCCACTCTTAGAAAGTGAGCATTTCTCTGCACTTAAATACTTCTGTGCCTTACAATCCACGTCTGGCTGGGTTAGTTGACAACTCCCTTGTGCATTTCGCTCAGACAACCCCAAACACAGGATGCTCACTCACTCCTGCACTCATCTGCATACTGAATGGGTCTTCCTATGCTGGGAGGGTGGGGGGCCTGACACTTACATGTCAAAGGACAGTGGCCTGCCCTCACACAATGGACTGCCAAACCCCCTACTGGGACCCTGGCAGACAGGATGGAACTGAAAGGGGACCTTGTGCACTTCTTAGCCACTCTTTGAAGTCTCCTCCACTGCAAATGCACATTTGAGTATTTAAACAGGGTCCCTGACCCAACCAACTCAGACACTGGGAAACAAACTCTGCACCAGAACCTGCAACCTGCCAAGAGAAAGCTGCCTGGCTGCCCAAAGGACTCACCTGACAGCTGTGCTGTAAAGGATTGCTGCCTTGCTGTTGCCCTGCTGCCTTACTGGCCTCTGGCTCTGCTGAGAAGTGCTCTCCAAGGGCTTGTATTGAGCATGCCTCCTGTTTCCTAAAGTCTCAGGGCCAAAAAGACTTCATCTCTGCAAAGAGCTCCTTGTGTGGCAAAAAGCGACTCACAGCCTGCTGGAATCGATGCATAGCCAGCCCGGCGGTGAGAAAATCACAGCACGCTGAACCGGAACAGCACAACCCGACTCCCAAGTGGACATTGATGCAGGCCCAGCATTGCGACCGGAACTTCAACGCACGGCCCACTGGATCTACGCATCACCAAGCCGGAACGATACAGCCCGACTTACTGCGAGAGGAATCAATGCAGAGCCTGCCGTGCGACAGAAAGTTCCACGCATTGCCCACCGGATCAATGCAGCTTCTGTGACTTTGTCCTGCATGCCCAGGATTTCTCTGCATCGTCCCTGGGGGTCCAAATACCCAACAACCCGAAGAGGACCCAAGCCTGCATGCCAGAAATCAATGCACAGCCCTTACTGCGTGGAAAAGAATCAACGCATCGTCTGTGTGCCACCAGAGAAACAGAAGCACACCTCCCTGTTTTCCATGCATCTCCTCCTCTGCGGTCTCATGCGGATAATTTAGACGCAAACCAGGTACTTTGTGCTTGCCAGAGGCACTTGTTGCTTTTTAAGACTATTCTTAGTGATATCAAAGTGATATTTTCAAATCGAGATTATCAAATCTTGCTTGTTTTGACCTTAAAATAATTAGATAATTATCTTCTAAACCTGTGTGGTATCTTTTTCTGGTGTTTCCACTGTGTTATTGCATGATGTATTGCACAAATACTTTACACATTGCCTTCTAAGTTAAGCCTGACTGCTCAGTGCCAAGCTACCAGTGAGTGGGCACAAGATAATTTGGATTGTGTGTGACTTACCCTGACTATAGTGAAGGTCCTTGCTTGGACAGGGGGTAACCTGACTGCCAACTAAAGACCCCATTTCTAACACCATAGTACCCAGGGGCGGGGCACACAAAGGGAGCACACACATCCTGTTGCACCCCCAGGGCACAATGGAGAAAACAGTGGTGGGTGGGTATCTAAGATTTTGGTCGCAACTAATGTATTTTTCTTGGCCTCCAATTCATTAAGGCACAGTGTCATCCACAGTGGAGAAACAGACGGGGTTCCAAGATACCTCCCTCAGCCTGAACTAGAGGAAAAGATCTTATTGGGGGGTAACAATCATTCCTAACAGTAAGCATATTACTTGCGAGTTCCCCACAGGCCCCACTCCTTCCAGGATAGCAACACACTCAACATATCAGTTATTTTGCTTTAAGCCTTTGCAATACAGTAACTGGATAAATAGACTATAAAGAAGGCAAGATTTATGAATGTATTGCACATACTAAAATTACTGAAATTATACAGAATGAAAAAAATATAAGCATTATATGTGTTTGGATATTATATCTACAAATCCTTGCCCTTAAATGCTAAAAGAAACTGTAATCAGAAATGTGTTAGAGAAGCTGCATACCTGAACTAAGGGTGGATACGGCCTAAGCTAGTACGGTCCAAGGATTATGCTGGGCTGTATCTGGAGAAAACGTCAATGGTTCTTGGAGATTCTACTCCTAGCTGTACGTTTTTGTATTGATTCTCACAGGAATTATTAAAATACCTAAGAAGGTATTCTTATTAATGACGTATTTGACACCAGCACTTTATGTCCTTAGTAAATAACAAAAAGACACGCTTCTGTATACATGAAAGAAAGTTACATTCTTAAAATATACATATTAATAGTCACACACATGCATAGTACAAAAAGTTTACTTGGCCTAGTGTCAATGCAAGGTAGTTCTTCTTGGTCTCGGGCAGTACCAAGTTGGAGATATAGAACCTTGACTTACTAGATGTATTTATCTCTTGGTATTAATATAAAGGTCAACTTAGAAAAGAAAACCTATGGGGACACACATAACTCAAAATATGACTATAAAGTTAATGCTAATAACATTGATGAAAATGTTTCGGTGTAAATCTGTCAAATGTAGTTCACTTAGGGTGGTTGGAGATATCTGCCTACATCATCTAGAACTGCAGGCTGAAAAGAATAGGAAAACAAAGGCATGATCTGACAAAAACCACAAACATCTGACAAACATAGCAATTAGAATGCCAGAAAGAGAGCGCACACCTTGAGCTTTGCACACTTTCTCTTGTGCCGCAAGTCATCATGGAGCCAGACACCTGTTACAGTCACCAAAGTCTGGACAACCATATGCTGGTGAACTATGTGTTTAGCCACTACAAGGAACTGCGTGGTCTGCCTTCACATGCCCTCAGGGGAACTGAGAAAATCACTGTGGGGAAGGAAATCAGATAATAGGAATACTTTGTGATTATAGGTGTAAACTGTGCGTGGCATTAGGAACAGTTAAAACGTGCCGGTGCACAGAGCTCTCCTCTGAAACATGCAGTTGCTGCATTTAAATGTGCGAGCTGAGAATACTGAGGTAGCGTAATCCTGAAGCCATCTCGAGCCTCTCCAATACATTCAAGGCCACTCCTTGCCCCTTCAGCTCGCTCTTGCAGCTTTCTGCTCTCTCCCATTGTGTCACTTTTTCGTTTTTCTCTTCCTCCGTCTTTCCCAAATATGCCTTTTGCTCGCAGCAAATGCTTGAGGCAGAAGAATAAGCGCCGGTCCTCAAAAATAAGTGCCAGTGCTTGGCACCAGAAACAATAAGCACAAATTAAGCACTGATTAGGAAGAAATGACAGGGTAAGAAGACGTGGATGAATGACATGTTTAGCAGGATGGAGGAGGCAAAGATGTTGCCTGACTGCAGACCTAGGCCATGTATCTGTCACAACCCCTCAATGTGCATATCCTTTCTACTATGCAGGTAATCCCAACAGCAGGCTAGGTAAAATAAATATTATTCTACGTTTCAAGTCACGCCTGGCTTTCAACGCACTTCACCCTCTCCGCAAACACCAGAGATCTCGCCCTTCACACATATGCATACATTCCAGGCATGCCAGTGTCACACAGCCTGCACCCACTCATGCCGACTTGCAACTAAAATTCTGATGCTTTCTACCTTTCCTTTCTATAGATTCCATGTTGCATTTGAGACAGCATTGCAGTTATCAGCACCTCTTACAACTGTAGCGGGACCCCAACGTGGATTGACATCACAACACATCCCTGTCACCCAGCCTGGCATGCCTAACTGCTATGTCACAAGCACACACCTGCCCTAGCTCACCACTGCCACAAATGTACCTAGTCTGCAAATGCAGAGGCATCGTCCCTACTGTATTAACAAAGTTTCAGTGAATTAGCCTCATATGAACATCCACTCAATGTAGTTGTAACCTTTTCACATCCAGTGCCGCAGTTCCCATGCCACCACCCCCAGTACTGCTGCATGGCATACACTGCTATGTGAACTGGCATCTCACACCGGACGGGTGACAGAGCTTGGTTAGTCAACATCCATGTCAATCTCTAAAAGTCTATGCATGTCTTCCCCAGCACACACACCAGAATGTGAGTCAACCGATGAGATGTCTTTAGCATTAGTGCACAAAGTACACCCTTCCTACGACAGTTCCTACTCTGTGAGGCTGTCAGAGCAAGTTTTCTGTCTCCTGAGCCAAGAGGAGCTCTGTCTTTTGAAAAGTCAAGGTAAACTCATCTCTAAATGAGACAGGCAGACCGAGGGTTTGGGATGCATGGTACTCCATCACATTTGCGAACTTGGGAACTCATATATAAAATTATCTGAATTCATTTGGAGATGCTTTGCACCACCCCCAAAGGAGTCGAATAAAGATGCTTTCAGTAGATGCGAGAAAGAAAGAATAGCCATATCATTCACCTTGAATCATGCATCATGCAAGCTGTGCTTGTAATGGCGACAGGGTTACTCTGACTTTTGAGGTCGGTATTGCAGCTTTAGTCCTGTGAGGGTGTCTGGTGTCCAATTCACATGTAATAGAAATGGGAGTAAATGGTATATTTCACACTGACAAAGTGATCTGCGGCGCTGCATAGTTAGTCCCTCTAGGGGAAGAGCAAGGCAGAACAGATGGTTGCTGAGTGATGTATGTGCCAATAACCTCGGTTCTTCAATTTTCAACAGAAGAGATATATTGAAATGGCAAATTAGTTTTTCTTGGGCACAAAATAAGAAATCCCTGAAACAAACATGGACTGGTCTGAAACAGAATAAAATATTTCAATTTTGATCTCTTTCCAATTTATCAAGCTTTATTTCGAAGCAGCTGGATTAATAATGAGCCCGAGCCTTGTGAACAAGAATAGTGAAGTGATAAGGTTTCAGAATTCTATATTCGATAATGCCATTTTTTTCAGTTTTACAGACCCGGATAATAAAGTTTTCTTTCACGAGTAAGCTTTACGTACTCCTCGAAATTCAGGAGTAAGTCACATCTCACCGAAAAATCTGTGCGAATCTGCCCCACTGTGCCGAGTACAGCATCCTTGGAGCTTCAAGGAGCTCGAAATAACCAATGTTAGCACCTCAACACAAAGGCATTTTTACCCACTTCAGAAACATGAAATGTTGGAGGGTCTCATTGAGAGCTGCTGATATGTGCCTTGCAGTTGACCCAGGTCACAATAGGCGACTAGCCCGCTGAGATGACAGAGGCTGGTAGAAATGTTTCTGCGCTATTGCTACATTAAAAATGGATAGAATCGCAGCAGTACTGTACCAAACTTTTCTAATTGACAGGCAGGAGGCCCATCAATTAAAAAAAAACACGCGGCCTGGCAGGTAGCTGCATAAGAAAATTCCACACTTACTCATGAATATTTTCCCCTGGGTCCTTCAACCTGAGGAACAGAGGGAGAGAATGAGTAGCTGAGAGGCACATATCCCCGAAGACGATCACGCCGGGGAATAGCCTGCAGTGACTCACCTTTTCATGAGTTCACTGCGGTAAATATTGAAGCACCAACAAAGATGAGCTAGAGAAACTGAATACCAAAGCACCGAGCCCAGTCATCCAGTACAGAGCTTTCCTTTGAAAAAGATGAAACGAGCTGCAACGCATCTTTGATTTTTATGTCTACCTGCCTCACTTGCTCGCTGTTGCTCATATTCGGCCTAATTAGATCACGACATTCACCATCCTTTCAGACCTGTCATCCTCAAGATGATTTGCTGGATGGAGCTAGCAGACAGGGAGGTTGAGGTGGTTGTTGTCCAGTACGGGAAATCACACGTATTACCAACTATTGTTGTGGGTCAGAGGCCTCTGGCTAAAGGAGAGAACCGAGTTAAGAGGGGCAGGAGGTATTTCAGGGTTAAAGTGGAAAGGGACCAAACAAAGAAGCTCCATAAGGAAGTTAACTTGTGGAGAGATTTATAAAAAACGTGTTTCACCAACCTCTCATGCCAGAGAAGAGCTTGGCTAAAATTGAACAATTTGAGAGCAACCACATTGTGCCATGCTGCTCCCTTAGGGCAAAAAATGGAAGGAGACTACGTTTCTTTTCTCCACATTGTCTCTTTTTAACCCTGACATGCCATTCACTACTAATACTGAAAGTGGAAGTTGTTCTGGGATTCAATTCTAGATGGTGGGGAGGATTACTAATTATGTAAATTAGAAAGAACAAGGATCTCTGGGAACCAAGAAAGATATTGGTGGGTGAGAACAGCAGGGTAATATCAGGCTTGCCAATTCACAATAACACTGTCAGGGCATCAATCTACCAGATGCTTTGTCTTCCACCCTAGCACATGCAGGATGGCAGCCTGGTGAAGATCTGACCACAACCTACCTAATCCTTGCCCAACTGGTGGTCGTCCACCTTTGTGAGCCTTCAGAGCTTTATTGGGGCTTGATGTGTGAACATGAGATTGCTGGAGCATTTTCTTCCTTCGCAGGAATCAATGTCCGAAGAGGTCAATGGATCTTTGGACCCAGCATAAGGGTGTAGAAAAACAGACAATTGGATTTCAGCACAAGTCAATTCAATTACAAAGTATGACCAACTCAGCCATACAAGGAAAACTCCAGTCAGCAATAAGGTTAAAGGGTTTTATTACAAACTTAAGCTCAAAGTCAAGTAAAGAATTCTCAACACAAAGTTTTAAAGATAGAGTATCACCAAGGGTTGACCAAGGTGACAAAATAAGTTCAGGTGAACTTAAGAGAACTAGGAATTCTGCAAATACAAAACATCAACAGAATCATCCGATGAACAGAAAACAAACATTGCTCAGTTTTAATAAGCATTAAGGCAATAAAAATCATCAAGGCTCAGCTAGTTTGGACAATGGAAAACCCTACAGATTAGCCAATCAGGGAATAACATATGTTGGGTGGAACACATGCGGGCAAAGGACAAAAAGAATTTGGGAAAAGGTAATCTCAGGCTACAGGTCACTAAGATGGACAAAAAATAAGAAAAAGGCAAGGCGTCAGCATTTCAGAAGCTCAGTCAAGAGGCTTCTTCTTTGGGTTACGAAGAAATCTTTACGTCTCAGCAAAGATTTTCAAAGGGCAGAGAGGACAATATCTCTCAGAGACCAAGGGGTTCGACAAACAGGAAAAAGGGCAAAATTATTCTGCTTTTTCTCTTCAGGGATTCTTCTCTCAGTTCTGACCAAAGTCCATCTGGGGATTGGTATATTAAAGTACATAGGACTAGATGATTTGCCAGTTCATCAGCCCATTTGCCGTTGAAGGGATAAGATCCAATAGAAACGAGCATGCAACTACAACTTAAAACATTGGTATGGTTTCCCAAGTTTGTCATGAGAATCATTGGTATGGTTTCCCAAGTTTGTCATGAGAATCATGTCCATCTGTGGTCTTCTATGTAAGATTGCAGCAAATATACAAATTGTCAGTCCACAGCCCTAAATGTTCCATCCTCAAGGACGACTTCCTAAAGTAACAATGTGTCAAACAATATACATGTAATACCAACTAGCATTCTCATGGGAACAAAATCTTGAAGAAAGGTACACTTTAGCAGTATGACTTAACATTTTCGGCACAGTCACAAATACAGCGCCTGGCAGTCCTCACATAGGCTAATGCAAGTGAATTAAAACAGCACATTAATCCATTCAAATAAAACATTTTGAGTCACAAACTATGAATTTAGCACTAATGCATTTTCATTAGTATTTATCTTACAGTAACTTTAAATGAAATAACTCTGTTAATACATTTCTGTTAATGCATATCTCTATTTTCCCTCGGGTAGGTCGCTTCCCTGCCGCTGCAGTTCCACCTGCCCAGGCCCCTGCCACTGGTCTGTAGGTCCTAGGTCTTTCCTTTGTGCTCCGCTTCTGTCTCTCTCCATTTTCGCTCCTGTTGTGCTTCTCTATTCCTCCACTTTCGCTCCTGTTGTGCTTCTGTCTTTCTCCTTTGTCTCTCCTGTTGTGCTTCTCTATTTCTCCTTTGTCTCTCCTACTGGGCTTATCTATTTATCCTTTGTCTCTCCTGCTGTGCTTCTGTCTCTCTCCTTTTTCGCTCCTGTTGTGCCTCTCTATTCCTCCACTTTCGCTCCTGTTGTGCTTCTGTCTTTCTCCTTTGTCTCTCCTGGTGTGCTTCTCTATTTCTCCTTTTTCGCTCCTGTTGGGCTTCTGTCCTTCTCCATTTTCTCGCCTGTTGCGCTTCTGTCTTTCTCCATTTCTCCATTTCCCTCCCGTTCCGCTTTCCCGCTCTCCCCCCTCCCGCTCTCCCCCCTCCACTTTCCCGCCGCTGCCTCCCGTGCGCCCCCACTCCCATTCGCTGCCCTCCCTCCTGCCTCCCAGCTGACCCCTCCTCCCCCCCTTCCCTCTTATGGCGGCCACGCAGCGGGCGCGCCGGCGGCGCGCCGAAGGTGCCCCAAAGGCAAGCCCGTCTGCGCCCGTCCGCGCCAGAAATCCTGGCCCCCACTGCACCCAAAAACCCCATCTAAGATACGACGTGCCTCCCTCAGCGCACTCAACCCCGGGCGAACAACCACCTGCTACCAAGCCAGCCCCAAACGCACTCATGGACCCTTCGCCTGTCAAGCCTGCAAGTATACCTTCCACGAGCCTGCAGCCCTTCCACCGGCCCACGCACCAACAACCACCTCAAGTGCATCCTCCTCAACACACGCTCCGTCCACAAGCACGCCATCGAATTATGGGACCTCCTGGACACAACAGCACCTGACTTCGCCTTCATCACAGAAACCTGGATGAACGCCTCCTCGGCTCCTGACATCGCCTTAGCCATCCCTGACGGCTACAAGATCGCCCGGAAAGACCGTGTCAACCAAATCGGGGGAGGAATCGCCATCATCTACAAGAACTCCATCAACATCACAACCTCCACCGAAGACACCCCCCTCGCCGCCGAACACATGCACTTCCAGATCCACACCGACCCCAGAACCACCCTCAGAGGTACTCTCGTCTACAGGCTCTCTGGCCCACGCACCCAATTCAGCGAATCCATCACTGACTTCATCACCCGCTCGCCCTAGCCTCGCCAGACTCATCCTCCTCGGGGACCTGAACTTCCACCTGGAGAAGAACAACGACACCAACACCGCCACCCTGCTCGACAACCTCGCCAACCTCGGACTCAAGCAACTGGTGAACACCCCCACCCACACCGCTGGCCACGCGCTCGACCCCATCTTTTCCGCCAGCAACCACATATCCTTCAGCCACTCCTCTGAGATACACTGGACCGACCATAGATGTGTCCACTTCACCTTCAAACGTGAGACCCACCACCTTCGCACACAACAAATCACCCGCAGACCCTGGAACAAAATCTCCACAGAGCAGCTACTCTCTACTCTAAACCATAACCAACCAGCCATCTCCACCGACGGCAACAACGCAGCCCTCAGCCTCACACAGTGGATCACCAAATGTGCTGACAACCTCGCCCCTCTCAGAAGCCACCCAAGAGAGTCCAACATCAGGAAACCCCTGTGGTTCATGGACGCCCTCAAAGAATCCAAGAGAACCTGCCGTACCCTCGAAAAAACCTGGCGCAAAGAACACACCGCAGAAAACATGTCAGCCCTCAAGATCGCCACCCGTGAACACCACCAGCTGATCCGCTCCACCAAAAGGGCATCTTTCAAAGAGAGACTTGACAACAACACCCACAACAGCAAAGAACTCTTCAACATCGTCAAAGAGCTCTCCAACCCCAACGCCAGCTCCAACACCATCACGCCCTCACAAGAACTCTACAACTCCCTCGCTACTTTCTTCCATCGAAAGATCACCGACCTACACGACAGCTTCCGATCCCAGACCCCGCCGCCCACCACTGAACCAACAGCCCCAGCCACTACCCTCAACGCCTGGACCACCATCAGCTCCGAAGAGACCAGAATCATCATGAACACCATCCACTGCGGCTCCGCCTCAGACCCGTGCACCCACCACATCTTCAACAAAGCCGACGCCATCATTGCCCCCTATCTCCAGAGCATCATCAACAGCTCGTTCGCATCTGTCACCTTCCCCGAGAGCTGGAAGCACGCGGAAGTCAACGCTCTCCCGAAAAAACCCACGGCCTACCCCATCGATCTGAAGAACTTCCGCCCCATCTCTCTTCTCCCCTTCCCGGCCAAGGTCATCGAGAAGGCCGTCAACAAGGAACTGACCAACTTCCTTGAAGATAACAACCTGCTCGACCCCTCCCAATCAGGTTTTCGGGCCAACCACAGCACGGAAACGGCCCTCATTGCAGTCACCAATGACATCAGAACCCTGATGGACAACGGAGAAACAACCGCCCTCATCCTCCTAGACCCTTCAGCTGCCTTCGACACTGTGTGCAACTGCACCCTAATAACCCGCCTCCGCTCCACTAGAATCCAAAGACAGGCCCTGGACTGGATCATCTCGTTCCTCTCTGACCGAACCCAAAGAGTCTTCCTCCCGCCCTTCTGCTCAGAACCCACCGAGATCATCTGCGGTGTTCCACAAGGCTCTTCGCTCAGCCCTACCCTATTCAATATCTACATGAGCCCCCTCGCCAACATCGCTCGCAAACACAACATCAACATCATCTCCTACGCCGACGGCACCCAGCTGATACTCTCCCTCACCAAAGACCCAGCCACCGCCAAAGCCAACCTGCAGGATGGAATGATAGACGTCGCAGAATGGATGAAGCTCAGCAGCCTGGAGCTGAACTCAGACAAGACGGAGGTCCTCATCCTCGGAAACTCCCCGTCTGCCTGGAACAACTCCTGTTGGCCCACGGCCCTGGGCACCGCACCAACCCCTTCAGACCACGCACGCACCCTCGGATTCATCCTGGACCCCCTCCTCACCATGACCAAGCAAGTCAACGCCGTCTCGTCATCTTGCTTCCACACACTTCGCATGCGCCGAAAAATCTTCTGCTGGATCCCCGCCAAAACTAGAAAAACTGTTACCCACGCCCTTGTCACAAGCCGCCTGGACTACAGAAACACCCTATACGCAGGAACCACCGCAAAGCTACAGAAACATCTTCAGCGCATACAGAACGCCTCCGCACGCCTCATCCTCGACATACCGCGCCAAAGCCACACCCACATATCCGCCCACCTGAAACACCTGCACTGGCTCCCCGTCAACAAAAGGATCACCTTCAGGCTCCTCACCCACGCACACAAAGCCCTCCACAAAAAGGGCCCCGAATACCTCAACAGTCGCCTCGCGTTCTACACGCCCACCCGTCAGCTTCGCTCAGCCAGCCTCGCTCTCGCCACCGTCCCTCGCATCCACAGAACCACCGCTGGAGGTCAATCCTTCTCCTACCTGGCAGCCAAGACATGGAACTCCCTTCCCGTTCACCTAAGAACTACCCAGGACCACCTCGCATTCAGGAAGCGCCTTAAGACCTGGCTCTTGGAGCAGCAGTAACCCCTCCTCCCAGCGCCTTGAGACCCTCACGGGTGAGTAGCGCGCTCTATAAATGCCTTGATTGATTGATTGATTTTCCATACAAATTTAAAACACTTTCCATCAAAAGTCTTATAATGTTTGAATCCAAACTATTAGTTTAGACTCTAAAATAAAATAATGACAGACTAATTCTTCAATCATGTAATTTAATCTCAATACCATATAGGGTTTTAGTAACTAGTCTAAGGTTAATGCACACTAATAACTTCTCAGTGCATCACGTTACAATCAAACCATTAGTACATTGATTAACATAATGCCTAAGCTGTCACATATAGATGATCAATGTGACAGAAGATCACTGTGACATTCAGGACAGTACTAACATTTCTGCTCCATAAGTCCCCCCTCTGATGGTGAAACAAGCCATCAGAAAATACTCCAGCTCTCATTTTCAATGAGACAGCTCAACATTTCAGAGGTTGCACCAGGTAAAGTCTTCTCGACTCCTCTAACTGCTTGATATTACTAGAGTATATGCTCCTCCCCCTCTCCACCCCAATCTCCTTCTTTCTTCTCTTTCTCTTGGCTCTTTTCTCATTCAGCTGCTTGAACACTTTGTAAGGACCAACTGCAACTAGGGCATACAAAACCATCGTCAATAGGGGTCTCAAAATAGTTCCAACAATTCCTTTTTGTAGACTGCCAAACCATCATCCATTCACTGAAAAATGATTATCTATTGCTCATCTGCTTACTATTGTAAGGAATATAAATGCAACACTGTTGGGCTTGCAACATTTTGCAAACTCCACCCTCCTTCGCAAGAAGAATGTCTAAGCCTAGACGATTTTGTAAAATCATTGATCTTGTTGCAACCATTTCTGTGTTCATTAGTGGAATGGCACATGTGGTCTCTGTAGATAAGTTATCTACTATAGTTGACAACTTTCTTATCTTGACATCATTCAAGAAAACACCTACTGATATATATATGGCACCAAAAATATCTCCTACCATCTCTGAAGCACTAGAACCTTTCTCAATCTTGATGTTTGACTTCTCACCCCAAACTGGATCATTAAAATGGTCTACCTAATAAAGCTTTAGAAAAACTGCTCCCAGGTAACATGTACCATAACATCCCTTTGGCAGGTTGTAATAGACATTCTTTCCACAAATGAAATAAACACCTGGTATGTTGGGGTATTGTCCATTCAACATAATGGTCCAAACACTCTTACACAAAAACAAGACTACATTCACTAGTCCCTATAAAAAGTGTGTCAGTTTTTGATCTGGGTCTATACACACATAATTTACCTATGCGTTGCCAATTTAAAGCCAAGAATCCTTGATTTCCATCTTTTCCCCAATTTTGTCAAACTATTCCCTTTTCTATTTCAGTCTTCATAGCTCTTCACCTGTCTTTAACTTGTCCAATAAATTATTTCTCTACTGGGGTGAGAATACAGGTCAGATTATTTTTGTGGGCATAAACTGTACCAAATGTCAATGTAGGCTTAAAGAAACCTCCCACTGTGTCAATGTTTTTCGTCTTTGCACTGTTGCTTGAATGTTTCATGATTGCAACAATTAATGCAATGTCATCATTTGAATAATAATATTTATAATACTCCTGCTGACACAAAAGTATTAGTAACAGGCTACAGGAAATTCCATATTTTAAGGGTAAACTGTGATAGGTGATTCTTTCACTCACTGATCAAGGCAACTGTGTGCACATGCAACAGTCTCTAGCATCCATGGTATCCACATATTCATGCAACAAATTATAATACACATTTGCAGACAGATCACATCTAGAACCATCAGTGTGTAAGTTCTTCTCGTCATTATAAAATTGATCTTGATCTGCTATGGGATTTACTACTGTTAGGACACTTGTAGATGCAATTTTCTCAGAATCATTTGTTGGGGGTATGTTCAGTCCAATGAACAATAATATAATCAGAATAACTGTCACAACTACTAAGCCTACACATATGTATTTGCACATACTACTTATATTTCCATTTGATACGATGAGTTCTCTAATTTCAGACCAAAAATCCGAATTCAAAAATCACAAATTACAAAGTGACTTCAATGTATCCCTGTTTCTTTACAGTCCTTTTTGTTTGTGACCAAAGCAAATATCAAAGTCTTCCTTCAACAAGTTCGAGCTATTCACAAAAAGTTCCTTGATCTTCTAGGAAGTTAATCAAGTATTTCTATACTCGCAACTGTTCAAACCCTCCTAATAAAAGTTCAGATGTCTCAAATAAAGGCACGGTTCGCAATCACTAATAATCACTTCCAAAACGTGATGTCTTTGTTCATCAAGCAGCAATGAGATTTCACAGCTCAGTTCCTCCACAATTTCAAACTTAAGAATACTGAACTGGATTTGAATTGCTAAAGCAAAAGGTTGCAAAACTCCTTTTCCAAGTCTTTGGCAGCAAAATGTGTCCATTCGGATGCAGAGTATTTTCAGCTTGGTACTCTCTTTCTCTTTGGCATTCTATTTACTTGACCCTCAGCATCACTGTCACTTTGATTTGACTTTTCAGTCTCCTTAGCAATTGTCGGAAGCACTTGTAGCACTGTTTGCTCACTTGGCCAGTTGTCTCCTGATACAGCTCTTTAATCTACAGCAACTGGTCCTTCTTCAGCATCTGAGCTCACATGAGTCAAATGATTCTGTCTCAACCCTTATGTACCAACGACTCACTCAGATCGTACTTGTGCTGTAGTAGCCACTTGTCCAATCCCAACAGCTTGACTACCTGATCCTTCCTGCGCACTGTAACTGGCCCATCTGGAACAGGTGCTGCATCGTCTAAGGCCCCTGGAACATTGCAAGTATGGCTTGCATGTTCCCAGTTAGGAAGGGCAGCACACTTCACAGCTTTGGTAGCTATCAAAACCACCTGGTAGAGACCTTTCCAATGCAGTTTCAAGCAGGATTTCCTTACATGTTTTTTCACCATTACCCATTTGCATAGACATAGGTCATGGGAAAGTTTCTGCTGTGGCTGTACTGTAGCTTCCCCAACCTGATGAGATAAAGAACAAACCACATCAGCCAGTCCCTTGCAATAATCCACCACCAAGTCATCTGTAATGTTCACAAGTGCATTTGCAGGCACAGCTTGCAATTGCAATGTCATGGCACTCCCCATAAATATTTCATTGAGTGATAAACCAGTCTTTCTGTTGGGCATACTGCACATACTCATCAAGACAATTGGTAATGCATCTGGCCCTTTCAAAGTGGTGGATGCACATACTTTTGCCAGCCTAGACTTCAGAGTACCATTAACTTGCTCCACCAGACCAGAAGCCTCAGGTCTGCAACTGCAATGTAATATTTGCTCAACTTGCAATGCAGCACATAATATTTCAGGACCTCGCTGTTGAAGTGGGCTCAGCAGTTTGATTCTATAGAAGTCGGGAAGCCAAATCCAGGAATCAATTCCTTAAATAACAGCTTCGCTACTGTGTGTCTGCTTCTGGTTGGGTAGGCTTCAACACAACAAAAGAAAACATGTTTTAGTCATTCTATGCATCTCAGTCCACTGCACATGGGAAGTTCTATAAAATCTAGCTACGTCCTGTTAAATGGCCCTCCTGATCTACCTATGTGACTCAGTGTAACAACTGTGCATTTTCCTACATTTGTCTGCTGGCATGGGACACACATATGGCACAGCTTCTGCAATCACTCTAAATCTAGGATTAAACCACGTCTGTCTAAAGGTTCTGATCATTGCATCTCTACCTATGTGTGCCCATCCATGATAGTGTCTAGCCATGGGTGACAACAATCTATTCAGCAATACTGCTCTTCCATCACTTGAAACCCAAATATCAGCCGAATTTCTCTTGACCCATCCTGCTCCAACACAACTTTGCTGTGCCTCTTCTGTCACTTCTTCCTGAAATCTCTTAATTTCCTCCCAGGTTTCAACAGCAGTTAATAGGAACTTTTGACTTGTCTCATCATTTATATTATTGTTCCACTCTCCATTAAAGGAGGTACAGCTTAGAGTGCAACATCTCACCACCTCATTGACGTATGTATCACCCAAAGTTACATAGTCAATAGATTTTTTATGAGTGGCACACTTGATGACAGCAGCTTCTGTAGGCAGTTATAATGCATTCAATGGATTATACATTTTATCTCCATTGCGGATAGAGGATCTAGAAGAGGTCATGAACCCTCTCTGGGACTACAACTGTTCAAAACCATGAACAACACCAAAACCATATTGACTATCAGTGAAAACTGGCACTTTCAGCTGTTCAGAAACACAGCATGCTCTAGTAGGAGCAACCAATTCAGCTACTTGGACAGAAAAGACTCCTCAAAACCAGGAGGGTACAATCACATCTGAGACTGTGCAAATTGCATAAACAGCTCTCAGGGTACAATCGTTATATCTTAAATAGGAGCCATCAACAAACATGACATAGGCCCTCATTATAACATTGGTGGTAAATCCCACTTACCGCCACGCTGCCTGCCACCAACTTACCACTGCAGTGGTGGATATCTGTTCACCATATTATGACACACATACATCAATCCGTCAGTATTCAGCCACATACACAAAACCGCCACACCAAAGGTCAGTGATAAGCTGGCGGTATCAAAACCCACACCGTTACGCCAACAGAACTACGCCTATCACATTATGACCCACAAATCACCACGGTGGACATTCAATGGTGGTAAATCATTGGCGGTACATACCGCTACACTCAAAATGGACACACACAAACAAAACAACACCACAATGGCTAATTCAAACAACACACACCTGAAACCCATATACACACCACACCCACACCACTATAAAACACACACCCATATTACCCACAACCCTTTACCATTACAAACCATTGCCACCAGAGAGACATCAAGATCACAGACACAACCAGAGCCACACACTATACACACCTATACACCACTCACGCACCCCACATCACACAACCCAACACTTTACCCAACACACCCTGGCCTACACACCTCACACAACACCCATGACACCACAAAGACACCCTCGCTTCACAGAGGAGGAGCTAAGGGTCATGGTGGAGGAAATCATCAGGGTAGAGCCACAGCTATTTGGAGCACAGGTGCAGCAGATATTGATAGCTAGGAAGATGGAGATATGGCGGAGAATCGTGGACAGGGTCAATGCCGTGGGACAGCACCCAAGAACTAGGGATGACATCAGGAAGAGGTGGAAAACCTAAGGGGGAAGGTACGTTTCATTGCAGCAAGAACTCGCTTTACAGAGGACTGGTAGTGGACCCCCACCTAGTCCCCCACAACTAACAGCATGGGAGGAGCAAGTCTTGGCAATCCTGAGGGCCCGGCCAGAGAAGGAGGAGGACTGGACTCTGGTAAGTTAACTCTCTACTACTACTACCCCCCTACCTGAATGCCATCACATACCCCCACCGTCCCCCTCACTCCCATCACTCCACCACTTCCCACACACCCCACCATCACATCTCACTCATCACAATGCCAAGCCCTGCATGCTCTACCAATGCATGGACACCACTCACAGCCCTGCATGGACACTTATCACTAAAGCATGCACACCATAGAGAACTAACAATCCCACCATACACCAACAAACACAAGTGAAAGCTGCCAGGGCAAATACAACGAAAGAGGGGAAGCCACGGATGCACAGTATGTCAGACACAGAAACCATAACACATCATTTACATCCCCACAGATATCCCAGCCAATGTCACTGGAGAGGAGGTGCCAGCAATATTCAGTCCCCCAACTGAAGAGGCCCACAGTGATGACAGAAACTCTGGTCTTCAGGATCTGGATGACCAACCTGGCCCATCAGGGACCCCTGGACAGCCGGTTACTCAGGGCCAGTCACACACCACCACAGAGCCTCCCCATCAGGAAACACCACCACAGCACCCGCCCAGCTTACCCATACCTCTGTCCCCAGGACATGTCAATCAGCAGTGTGTCCACCTCTACAGGGACCCCAGGCCACACCTCATACCCAAGACAATCAGGGACCTGGGGTCAGTGGGCACACAGTTCAGGGGATAGAGGCACAGGCCAATAGGGACACTGGGAGGACTGCTGTGCGCCTTGGGGAGGACAGGCCCAGGGACCGACTCTCCAGGAGGCACTTGCAGAGACCCTGGGAGCATATCTACATTCCTAGGACACAATGGGCCAGATCCTAGATAACGTGCAGGAGAACAGGCAGCTGCAGGAGGGACAGTACCAGGGGATCAAGGAGGACTTGCAGGCCATCAACAACACCCTGATCTCCATAGCTGGGATGCTGGCAGACATGGCCAATATAATGAGGGAGGCAGTCACACAACAGCGGGCCCCTGCCACTAGCCAGACATCTGAACAGCCTTCCACCTCTGCTGCCGCTAGTGGCCAGGAGGCCCCGCCATAGGACTCACAGGCCACCAGCACCCCTCCCCCTGCAGAAGAACCACCCTGCAAATGTTCCCTGTGATCCAGACTGAAGCCAGAGACACTTGCCAAGACCCCCAACAGGAAGTGAGACTCCCCTGATTGTCACCCTTGTGTCCCACTCTGTCACCCTGTCCACCTTGAACTGTCATTGCTCCCCTTCCGATGTACCCTTGGACAATCCGCCTGTGCTACAAATAGACTGGAACAATACCCTGGACTTTCCTCCATCATCGCCTCAGCCCATTGCACTTGCCCCTCTATATTTTAGCACTTGAATAAACATCCTTGAAAAACAAAAGAAGTCTGGAGTATGTCATATTTTCAATTATGTATTCATTGAAACAGGGGCAAACATTGAAATTCAACTGTACAGAAAATGAGCATAGATTAATGACCTGTAGCTGGCTGCAGTGATCACACCAGGAGTATATGTCAGGTCACCAACATCTGCAAAATGAATTACCATAGGGTACAGTAAGTGGGCATAGAAATGGGAAACAGCAGCATGCCAGTGCCACAGTAATTCATAACAATGTAAATGAAATGTGAAGTAACACTGCCTTACCTGTGTGTCATTGGAAGTCTTGTCTGATCACTGATGTTATGTTGTCCTTATCCTTATCCTCATCATCTGTCTCCTCATTGTCACTGTCCACAGGGTCCACTGCGAGCACATGTTCATCTACAGCCTCCTCCTCCTGCAGAAAATGCACATGGGGTCTCAGGGTAAGGTTGTGCAACATGCAGCATGCTACTACTATCTGGCAGACTTTTTTGGGTGAGTAGCACCTGTTAGATGGAGGAACTGAAACCTGGCCTTCAGGAGGCCAAAGGTCCTTTCTCTTATCTTTCTGGTTCACCAATGGGCCTCATTATAACGTTCTTCTGCCCTTGTCCTGGCATTCCTCACAGGGGTCAGCAGCTATGAAAGGTTGGGGTAACCAGAGTCACCTGCAAATTTTGAGGGACAACATTTAGCCACACACTATCCCATATGGTCCACACCATACCCATACACCAACATATAGTGGGTGGGAACAAGGGCTCACCTATTAGCCACACCCTGTGCCTCTGTAGTTGGGCCATCACATTTGGGATGCTGCTATTCCTCAGGACAAAGGCATCATGCACTGACCCAGGATACTTAGCATTGACGTGGGAGATGTACTGGTCCACCAAGCACATCATCTGTACATTCATAGAGTGGAAGCACTTACGATTTCTGAACACCTGTTCATTCTGCTGGTGGGGGGAACAAATACAATATGTGTTCCATCAATCGCCCCAATTATGTTGGGTATATGTCCCATTGCATAGAACTCGGCCTTCACTGTGGCCAAATCTTCAACCTGGGGAAATACAATGTAGCTGCACATGTGTTTAATCAAGGCAGACAACACTCTTGTTAACACTATTGAGAACATTGGCTGCGGCATTCCTGCTGCCAAGCTCACTGTCACTTGGAAAGGACAAGTTGCCAGGAAATGGAGCACTGATAGAACTTGCACAAGAGGGGGTATCCCAGTGGGGTGACGGATAGCAGATATCAGGTCATGCTCCAATTGGGCACACAGCTCTGTGATTGCGGCCCTGCCAAGTCTATATGTGAGTATAATGTGCCTGTCCTCCATTGTTGCCAAGTCCACCAGGGGTCTGTACACAGGGGTTTGTCTCCATTTCCTATTCATCCGCAGCGGTAGCAATCTATGGAGCAAAAGAGTGTGGAGCCTGTCACAAACTGAACAATGGAGATACAACAGAACTTGTAAGTGTGATTTGTCCAGTATGTCCTAATTTCACCAGTGACGCTGTGTAGGCGGGTGTCGTCCACCTCGCCTACCGAAGCTCTAGAATGGCGCCGATAGCGCACCTCCTCCGTCCCCGTTCAGCGTCACCAAGGAGACGCGTGGGGGCGGAGCGTCCTGTCGGCACCGGATATCTGGGTTGCCGCACAAGAAAGAAAGACGGACGCCGGAGAAGAGGGAGAGGCCGGACGTTGTATCCAGGACGCTGAGGAAACAAGACAATGGAGAGAGAAGGCCAGTGGAGCGAGTGACGAGGAGAGGAAGCCCAGCCCGAACAGTGGAGCCGGGGAAAAGCCTTGAGGAGGAGATGAACCCTGCCACGACCCAGGAGGGTTGTGGCTGAACAAGGTACGGGCTATATTCAGGGGAAATCGACAGAAGAGGGATAAGGGGGCGGTAGGAGGAAGAAAGAACACCGGGGAGGGCATAAAGGAAATGGGGCAGGTTGTTTTAAGTGCAGGGGACTGGGGAACCACTGATCCTATTCTCACCCTGTCACCAGCCTAATCTAGCCACTATAATAACCCGCTCCCTCCTTTTTTTCTCCTATCCCCAGTTAATTCACTGCCTCCTATAGTTCCTTCCCCCACCCTCCCACACCTATACTAACACATCACAGAGATATCCAAATACCGTCCCACTTACCTGGCCATATCCTCTTGTTTTTCCGAGAGCCCACGGGAACCAAGAAGAAGCAGCCCGGAGAATGCCACCTAAAGGGAAAAGAAAGAACATTAAAGACTGATTAAAGCCAACTAAACCTTCGCAAGAAAACCTCCAAAGATAAATTGGAAAGAACTGCAGTCATTATAATTACAATCTTCCCACTATAATAAATAAATTGTGCTTACGCCCTTATAGGGCCCCTAAAATCCGAGTCCGAGTCCTCTGTACCACTGAGCCCACCACAGTGGTGTCAGAGGTGGGATTCGAACCCACGCCTCCAAGAGACTGGAGGAGAAACCTACACTCGAGGACATGATAAAACAACTGGCAGAGGGTCAACGCCATCTCCAATTGGTATGGGAGGCACAACAGAGGGAGGCCAGAGAAGACCGAGAGGCCCTCCAAGCCGCCCTGAAAAGTCAGGCCACTATAATGGGCAATAATCAACTGGTCCATGAAACCGCCCTTCAAAAATTGACCGATACCATTGCTGCCAGCAAGGTACATCCGAATATGCCTAGCTCGGTACTACAAAAATATCAAGAGGGTGAGGATCCCGACTCCTTTTTTATGAACTTCGAAAGAGTGGCCTCATCAGCCCAATGGCCTGAAAACCGATGGGGCCAATATATCGCCCCCCTCTTAACAGGCACCCTCCAGTCCGCCTATCAGGCTGCAAATCCCGATGGCACCACCCCTTATTCCGACATTAAGAAGAGTATTCTTGAGAGAGTGGGGCATGATACTGAATATTATCGGATGAAGTTCTGCAAAGTTAAATAGGGACAGAATGAAGATCCACGTACATTTTACTACCGGGTGAAGGACTTAGGACTCAAGTGGTTGGGGCCCTTGGGGACCAACCGCGAAGACGTCATTAAAGCCATCATTTTGGAGCAATATCTGGATTCCCTTCCTGGGAGCACCCGGAATTGGATAAGGCAGCACCCTAAAATTAACACCGAACTAGCCGTCGACTTAGCTTGTGCCTATCACCGGTCCGTGGACGTTAAAAAACAATCTTCCAGACCCCTGAGCAAAATGCTCATGACTCCTCCTCAATATACAACCAGATGAACCCTTGAGGAGCCCGGACCCTCCCGGAGTACAGAACGAAACCCCATGCAACAACCCCAATGTTTCAGTTGTGGTGAATGGGGCCACATAGCCCGAGGATGTCCAAAGAAGCATGAGGGCGTGCAACCAATGGAGATAGGGGTTACTCGAGGGAGAGTGCTGTGCATAGGGAAGGGAGATAAGTCATTTAAACACACCCTGCGAATAAATGGTCAATTGGTCACGGCCTTGATTGCTTCCGGGTGTAGTCAAACAGTTATACGCCGAGATGTAGTCAAATCTGTAAATCCAGCCACAAATCAGTGGGTGACGATATGTTGTATCCATTGGGACCGGGCTAAGTACCCCCTTGAGTTGGTGGAAATGGAGTGGGACACCTATCATGACTTCCTCCCCATGGGACTCATGGATAATTTGATAGAAGATTGCGTCATTGGGACTGATTATCCGAGATTTCATGACCTCTTAGATCAAATACGGAAATCCGACCCTATCGAGGGATGGTGGGTAGACGCTCCGTTTGGTAATACTCCCATTTACGGCCCCCCAGAACGGAGAAAACTAACCCGAAAAGAAAAAAGGGCAGAAAAACGAAAATATGCTGTAAATCAAAGACGGGAGAACCCAAAGAAAACAGTGGCCAATATAAACAGCGCCCCAGTTATGTTTAGAGTAAGCCAACGCGAGGATCCCACCCTTGAGCACGCCTGGAGAAGTGTCAAAAGTGACTCTACCGGGGAGGTAGGTCCACACTTTATAGTCCATAAGGACCTTCTATATAGAGTTTCCACAACGGTAAACGGCGAGAAGAAACAACTAGTAGTCCCTGAGCCTTACCGGACTCAGGTATTATTCCTAGCCCATAATCAACCAGGAGGAGGTCATTATGGCCGAGAAAAAACAGAGGAATACTTATTGAGACGTTTTTACTGGCCGGGAGTCTATGCCCATATCTGAAAATACTGTACCCAATGCCCAAAATGTCAACTAGTGGAACCAGGAGCAGTTAGGAGAGCCCCGTTACATCCCCTACCAATTATCGACACTCCTTTCAGAAGAATAGGCATGGACTTGGTCGGACCTCTTTTACCATCTGCTAAGGGCCATACCCATATCCTCGTTCTGGTAGATTATGCCAGCAGATACCCTGAGGCGATCCCTCTTACTAGTACCACTACCAAAGCCGTTGCACAAGCCATGATAACATTTTTTTCACGGGTTGGTTTCCCAGAAGAAATTCTTACCGATCAAGGGACACCATTCATATCTGGGCTCATGAAACAGATATGTCAAACTCTAGGAATTACCCAAATAAAAACTGCAGTATATCATCCACAAACAGATGGTTTAGTGGAGCGGTATAACCGCACCATTAAAACTCTCTTGCGGGAAGATAGTAAGCGACTCGGGAAAAGACTGGGATCAGAAACTACCCCTAGTGCTGTATGCAATACGGACACATGAGCAGTCCTCTACTGGGCATAGTCCGTTTGAACTAGTATTCGGGAGACAGCCCCGTAATTTACTAGACATGGCGGCAGAGATGTGGGAGGAAGAGAATAATGAAGAGAGACCTCTCCTAGATTATATCCACAAATTAAAAGCACAACTCCAGACAGTCTGGGAGGATGTAAGACACCATTTGGAAAAAGCCCAAGAAACTAAAAAAAACTATTATGATCAGGGCACCAAATTACGGGTTCTTCAACCCAACGATCAGGTACTGATCATGCGACCTACCTCTTAACATAAGTTACTGGCAAAATGGCAAGGACCATATCGAGTGATAAAAGCAGTTACCCTTGTTACTTACCTTATTGAACTAAACGATCACTCTAAACGGACTCAAATCTATCACATTAATTTATTTAAAAAATGGGAAAATCCTGAGAACAATAGTGGTCTTCCTGCTACTGGCTACCTATTAACACCGACCAACTCATTAGGGCTAGACCTATGTCCCACACTCCAACCAGAAAAACAAAGAAACCCTTGTGTCAATGATTCCCTACCTGAAACTGAGAAACGTCAATTACTCGAATTGATACAAAAACATTCCGAGTTTTTTTCCGAACTTCCCGGGCGAACGTCTCTGGTCCAACATCATATTCGAACACCTGAGGGCCGAACCGTACGCCTACGGCCCTACCGAATTCCAAAAGCGAGAACAATTCTTATAGAAGGGGAGATAACAAAAATGTTATCTTTAAAAGTCATCAAACCCTCCACGAGTTCGTGGTGTTCCCCAGTTGTCTTGGTTCCGAAACCGGATGGCTCTGTCCGGTTTTGTATCGACTTCAGAAAGCTCAATGAGATATCACTCTTCGATACATATCCTATTCCCCGGGTAGACGAGGTCCTAGAAAAGATAGGAAATGCACGTTTTATGTCCACCATTGATCTAAAGAAAGGATATTGGCAGATTCCCTTAGCCCCAAAAGACAAAGAAAAGACGGCGTTCGCAACCCCTTCTGGTTTATACCATTTCACTGTCCTTCCCTTTGGGCTTCATGGTGCACCCGCTACATTCCAACGCTTGATGGACCGACTCCTACGGCCCTTCCAAGACACTGCAGCCTATCTTGACGATATTGTAATTTTTTGTACGACCTGGACAGAACATCTCCAACACCTAGAGAAAGTGTTCTCCACACTAGCGAGAGCAGGCCTTACCGCCAATCCTACAAAGTGTGTCCTAGGGAAAACCCAAATAGCATATCTCGGGTATGTTATTGGTATGGGAGTTTTGCGTTCCCAAAAGGATAAAGTAGACGCCATTAGACGGATACCCCTCCCCAGAACCAAAAAGGAACTACGTTCTTTTCTGGGGTTGGTGGGATATTATCGTAGATTCATTCCACAATATTCCACCATTACTGCCCCCCTAACAGATTTGTTAAAGAAGCAATATCCTGCCACCCTCCCTTCTTTTTCTCCCTCTCAACTTCAAGGCTTTCAGCTTCTGAAGGAGGC
Organism: Pleurodeles waltl; assembly: GCF_031143425.1. Lineage (NCBI taxonomy): Eukaryota > Metazoa > Chordata > Amphibia > Caudata > Salamandridae > Pleurodeles > Pleurodeles waltl. Next base: position 934,700,512 of record NC_090444.1, read on the forward strand.
TCTCTCAACCGAGCCAGTGTTGAGATGTCCTGATTTTTTCCAGACCCTTCCACCTTTTCACCGACGCTTCCAACGTCGTCCTGGGAGCTGTCCTAACACAGCCCGACGATCAGGGGCATGACCATCCCATCGTATATATTAGTCGTAAGCTGTTACCGAGAGAAACTCACTACCCCACTATTGAGAAGGAATGCCTTGCCATAAAATGGGCGATTGAGTGTCTACAGTATTATCTCTTGGGTCGGCCTTTCGTCCTCTATACTGATCATGCCCCATTAACTTGGTTAGCCTCCCATAAGGACACTAATTCCAGGGTGTTGCGCTGGTTCCTTGAACTCCAGCCCTTTACTTTTCAGGTCCGTCACGTCCCTGGGTCCAGCCAGTGCCCCGCTGATTTTCACTCCCGCTGCCCGGATTCTACGGTCCTATACCAGTCCCGTTCCTGGGATGGGGTGTGTAGGCGGGTGTCGTCCACCTCGCCTACCGAAGCTCTAGAATGGCGCCGATCGTGCACCTCCTCCTTCCCCGTTCAGCGTCACCAAGGAGACGCGTGGGGGCGGAGCGTCCTGTCGGCACCGGATATCCGGGTTGCCGCACAAGAAAGAAAGACGGACGCCGGAGAAGAGGGAGAGGCCGGACGCGGTATCCAGGATGCCGAGGAAACAAGACAACGGAGAGAGAAGGCCAGCGGAGCGAGTGACGAGGAGAGGAAGCCCAGCCTGAACAGTGGAGCGGGGGAAAAGCCTCGAGGAGGAGATGAACCCTGCCGCAACCCAGGGGGGTCGTGGCTGAACAAGGTACGGGCTATATTCAGGGGAAATTGACAGAAGGGGGATAAGGGGGCGGTAGGAGGAAGAAAGAACACCGGGGAGGGCATAAAGGAAACGGGGCAGGTTGTTTTAAGTGCAGGGGACTGGGGAACCACTGATCCTATTCTCACCCTGTCACCAGCCTAATCTAGCCACTATAATAACCCGCTCCCTCCTTTTTTTCGCCTATCCCCAGTTAATTCACTGCCTTCTATAGTTCCTTCCCCCACCCTCCCACACCTATACTAACACATCACAGAGATATCCAAATACCGTCCCATTTACCTGGCCATATCCTCTTGCTTTTCCGAGAGCCCACGGGAACCAAGAAGAAGCAGTCCAGAGAATGCCACCTAAAGGGAAAAGAAAGAACATTAAAGACTGATAAAAGCCAACTAAACCTTCGCAAGAAAACCTCCAAAGATAAATTGGAAAGACCTGCAGTCATTATAATTACAATCTTCCCACTATAATAAATAAATTGTGCTTACGCCCTTATAGGGCCCCTAAAATCCGAGTCCGAGTCCTCTGTACCACTGAGCCCACCACACACTGCAAGTTTCCAGGGACGCCCCCCCCCCCACTAAATGGTGTCCACCTGTCCTGTGTGGAGGGAGAGGTGGAAGTGAGGTAATTCCACTGACATTGTGCGTCATTGCAGGAGGCAGTCGGGAACCACCATGAAACTCCTCATTGGTTAACATTGGGCCCTATGGGTTACAGTGGCCAATGGTGATCTATGCCAGTGGTGACGGTATACACTGCAGCGGACGTGACCGCCATTTTCTATCTCATCCCTCACTTCCTTCCTGATCTTCAACAGGAGAGGACCTACACTGCATGTGCTGCTGTGACCTGTGTCTGGAACCTACCATGGCCTGTGTAACTGGGGAAAGGGCCCCAGCCTTCACTTCGGAGGAGTTGGTGAGACTGGTGGATGGGGTCCTACCCCAGTACAGACTGATGTATGGGCCTCCAGACCAAGAGGTGAGTACACTGTGGGCACGATGCATATGGCATGAATGCATGGAGTGGTGGGCATGAAGGCCTTGTGTAAGGGCGGTGGGTGGATGTCCTCTGGGCGGCGTATTGGTTGTGTGCAGGGCCATGTGTGTGTAAATGGTGATGTGAAGAGGTATGGTAACATGCAGGACTGTTTGACCAATTCCATTTTCCTGTGTGTATTAGGCCTGTAGGTCAGCGCCCATCAAAAGAAGGGCATATGACGTGCCATCGCCAAGGACGTGCGGACCTGGAGGTCTATGGTAGGTGGAGCACCCACTGTCAGAAACGGTGAGAGGACCTGAGACGCAGGGCACGGAAGACGGCAGAGACCCAGCTGGGGAGTGCCTCCCAATGAAGAAGGGGTGCCCGTCGAACCCTGATCCCCCTGATGGCCCGCATACTGGCGGTGGCCTATCCTGAGGTGGATGGGAGCTTGAGGGCATCACAGCAGCCCCAAGGGGGTGAGTACAGTGCCCATCATTACAACCTACGCATGGTAGGGTGGTATCCAGGTGGGGGATGCGTGTCAATGGGTGCCCCTAGGCCAGGCCTGACATTGCAGCGTAGGTCCCCTGGTGACTAGGGTTCAGAAGGGAAAATCTTGCAACCTAGCTCATAGGCATCCACTACTGGTCAAGGCTTTGTGGGTCCCAGGTGTGCTGCATTTGGCGGTGTGTGCCCCTCCCCATACCTTGGCTGCTAACTATTTCTCTGGTAGTGCAATGGCACGTTGCGTAGGGCTGTTTCCTGTGTGTGAGGGTGCTGTGTATTCCAAGGGTGGTATTGGTGCAGTCATTGACCAAGTGTATCCTTTGTCTCTCTCCCCCCTTTTTGTTTTGTCACCCTGTCCTTATGTGCATTAGCATTATCTGGCGGGGAGCAGAGGCACTGGTGACAGAGGGAGCTGCATCCCACAGGACCCAGGAGGCAGAGTCCACCGATGATAAGGGCACCAGTAGGACAGAGAGAAAGGGGAGCACCACAGCAGAGACTGGAGGGGACAGTTCTGACACAGATGCCTCCTCTGATGGAAGCTCCCTGGTGGTGGCGGACATCTCTGTGACCACTCCAGCTACAGTTACATCCACCACCCCGTACCAGCACTGCCCTCCCAGCAGCCCCTCATCGTGTTGCCCGTGCCCACTCACCCAGGAAGGTGAGAATCTCCTTCACCGCAGGCAGTTCAGGCCCTGCCCCAGTGAGGCCTGCTGCCCTGAGAGAGGAGGCTATTGACTTCCTGAGGTCCATCTCTGTAGGGCAGTCAGTCATTGTGAATGCCATCCAGGGGCTGGCAGCCCAGATGCAACAGACTAATGTATTCCTGGAGGGCATTCACACTGGCATGGTGGCCCAACATAGATCAATCCAGGCTCTGGCCTCCTCTCTGATGGCAGCCATTGTCCCTGTTTCTAGCCTCCCCCTCCAACTTCCTCTACCCACAGCGGTAGGGGGGAAGACACCTCCACAACAGCCATGCACACGTCCCCTGTGTCCTTTCTCACTGTGTCTGTCCCCCCCAAGGTACACAAACACAAGCACTCAGACACCCAACAGCCATCCACCTCACAACAGCATCCAGCCCATGCACCTGCACCCAAAATCAGCAGACATATACCTCCCACAAGCACTCCCTCTTCCTCCACTTCCATCCCTTCTCCCTCTTCCCACTCCAATGTCCCTAAAAAACTTTTCCTATCCACCATTGGCTTCTTCCCTACGCCTCCCCCCCATCCTGCACGTATGGGCAGGGTAGAAAGAACCCAGCCAAGCACCTCAGCCACCTAGTCCATGGTCCCAGGTATCACCACACCCACTCGAGGTGGAAAAGGATCCAGGCCACATGTCCTGAAGGTGAAGGAGCCTGCACCAGGGAGACTCAAGGTAAAGGAGCCTGCCCCAGCTGCTATAAAGAGCAAGGAACCTGCCCCAGCAGGCAAGAAGGGAAAGGAGCCAAGGGAAAGGAGCCTGCCCCAGCTGCCAGGAAGACAAAGGATTCTGCAGCAGCTGCTAAGAAGGGAAAGGAGCCTGCCCCAGCTGCCAGGAAGGGAAAGGAGCCTGCCCCAGCAGGCAGAAAGAGCAAGGGGCCTCGGGGCAGGAACTGTGATGAGCCCCCACCATCAACCATGATTGTGCAGTCGTCCGAGGTTGCATGGGATGGGCAGCAGCCTCCCCCCACCCGCAGCACCACCACCTCCAGTGAGCAGCCTTCCGAGGTTGCAGGGAATTGGCAAGAGCCTCCCCCCACCAGCAGCACCACCACCTCCAGCGAGCAGCCATCCGAGGCTGCAGGGGATGGGCAGGAGCCTCTCCCTTCCAGCAGCACCACCACTTCCAGCGAGCAGCCATCTGAGGTTGCAGGGGATGGGCAGGAGCCTCTCCCCACCAGCAGCACCACCACCTCCACTGAGCAGCCGTCACAGCCGGCGGACCATATGTAATCCTGCCTCCATGGGCTGCTGTGCAGCCTGCCCTCTGCAAATCCAGTGGGTATGACACTCACCTGAGAGACTGTGACCTTGCACTCCCCACGATCAAGAGCACAGGGCACGATGCCCCCTCCAGAACCAGTGGGTAAGACACCCACATACCCAAGACTCCCCAGGATCAAGAGCACAGGGCACAATGCCCCCTCCAGAACCAGTGGGTAACTCACCCATATACACAAGACTCCCCAGGAACAAGAGCATAGGGCACGAGGCCCCCTCCAGAACCAGTGGGTAAGACACCCACATTCCCAAGACTCCCCAGGAGCAAGCGCATAGGGCACGAGGCCACCTCCAGAACCAGTGGGCAAGTCACTTACCTGAGAGACTGTGGCCTTGCATTCCCCAGGGCCAAGCACAGGGCATGTTGCCCCCTCCAGAACCAGTGGTCTTGTTTCATCTTCCGGCTGAGGTGTCCCCCATCCCCTGTCCCACTGAGGTGCCTGCCTATTCACCAACTGATGCCCCTGCAGTGTTCTCTCCTTGTTGATGCAGGTGACATGTGTGGCCTTGGACTTTGGCCGGCGGCCATGTGGTCTATGAACATTGTGGACTGGGCTGTGTCCCTTTCTCTGAGCATATTTATATATCTATTATCTTGCTGAACGTATTTTTCTTGATGTGTTGCTCTCATTACATTCACTTTTTCACAATCGTTTTGTCCTTGCATTATTCATCCGAGTTACGTGGTAAAAATGTTTTAGTAATGCAGCTGCTTGTGTGTATGGTGTTGGGGGGGGGGGGGTGCGTGTGTGTGTCATTCTCTTTGTCCTCCCCCCCTCCCTTATGTGCTAGGCGGCTGTACTCACCATCGTCGTCTTCACCGGTGCTGGTGTTCGTGGTGAAGCAGCACGTGTAAGATCATGGGCAAGACATGCAGTTCAGGCTCAATGGCGGCGTGGTTATTCCCTGTGTCTCCAATGGTGAGTCCTTTCCCTTCTGAGCTCAGTTTCCGCCAGGCTTTTTATGTCGCTGGTACCCACCTGGAAAAGGTGGCGCATTGCAATGTCTTAATATGGTGGGTGGAACATTGACTTCCGCCTGGCTGTAGTTGGCTACTGCCGTGGTGGCTGGTGTTTCCGCCCTGGCAGTCGGTGTGGTACATTGGCTGTCTATCAGAGATCTCACTGGCATGGTCATAATTTGGCAGTAGTTACAGCCAGCTTGTTGGCGGTATTACTGCCATTTTAACACAAACCGCCAGGGTTGTAATGAGGGCCATAGTCATTTTTAGTTAGGGGAATGTCTTGGATGTCAGGTCTTGTCTTAGTGCATGATTCAGTCACATCGAGACAGTCATGCTCAACCTCATTCACACATTAATTGGTATTTTCAACAGGGTTAGGCAACAGAGTAGAAGGATTCAAAACAGTACATCTCTTGTGATTAGCTTTTGGCGTAGTGAGAATTACCTGCTCATAATGGGTAAATGCGCATTGGTTAGATACTGAGTCTTGGTTCGGGTTAACAATATTTCCATGCAATGGGGAACAAAAACAATCCGAAGGTGACCCATAACAATGGCTTTGCACTGTTCAATGCTGACGTTCAGGGCTGCGACCACCTTCAAACAACTAGACAGCACAGAGGCCACATGGTTCAACTGTGGCAGAAAAGTAGGCATTAGGCTTGTTTGCATTTCCATGCAACTGTGTCAAAACTGAGAGAGCACATCCATCCCTCTCACAGGAAAATAAGAAAAGCATTTGTTATAATCAGGCGTTAACAGACCGGGGGCGTGCAATAGGCTTTCTCTCTGGTCTGTGAAGGCATGCATACAATTGTCATTCAATGGTCCTGGATCAGACACTTCTTTGTGTGTCAGCCTCTGTAATGGCTTGGCCAAAAGGAAAACATTTGGAATCCACTGGTGACAGTAGACAACCATTGCCAGGAACATCCAGGCTTCTTTCCAAGTGGCAGGGAGATTCCTTTTCATTATTGCTGAGATTCTTTCTTGCGACACCTTACACCAACCTTTCTTAATATGGTGACCCAAGTAAATGACTTCTTTCTTGGTATACTTTAGCTTGGCTGGGGGATCTTTGTGTCCATTTTCTCCTAGATGTTTCAAGAGGGCAATTGTGTCTCTCCTGCATGCATCTCAAATGTTTGATGCCACAAGTAGGCCATCACTATGCTGCACTAAGACTAAATGAAAGGGCACTTTAGGTGACTCCAGATTCTTTTTCAAGATCTGATTAAGAATCAAAGGACTCTCCTTATATCTTTGTATAATTCAGCACCATGCCAAAACACGTCTACTGAATTTGAAAGTGAAGAGATATTGCCTTTCCTCATGGAATGGTATGGAGAAAAAAGCTTGGCACAGATAGGCCAGGGTGAACAATTCTGCTTCACAGGAATTTGAAATAAAATCACTGCAGGATTCAGTACCACGGGACAACATGGAACAACAATTCCATTAAAGTGTTTCACGTGCTGGTCTATGCAGTACTTTCCATTGGGCTTCCACAGTCATAGAATGGGACAGTTACATGAACTTCCTATTATCTCCTTCAGGATACCCTGCTCAGTTAAACAGTTTATTAAGGGTGCCTTTTCAGCAATTGTCTTGGGTTTCATGTTATATGGAGGAATTTTTGGATACACTGCATTTGACATCACTGTCATTTTAACAGGTTCAACTCCTTTAATGAGTCATATCTCTTTTCCTGAAGAAAAAAAAACTTCAGGTGTCATTGTGTCTTTTAAATCTTTGGGAAAATCATTATATGTCAGCATTGGGTACAATGTGACACTCAGGTACTGGTTCACAATTTTACAGGGGACATCTTCCTCATTGGTCTGGATTGTGATTCCTCAGGGTGCGCAACTGATGGAACAATGTAATTTGTACAGTAGGTCACGTCCAAGCAAACTCATAGGACTTGAAACACAGACCACAAATTGGTGCTTGTCTTTAAATGAACGTATTTTGTTTCAGGGTTGGTCAATTGTTTATTTGTGATTCCTACAACTTGGATTCTTTTTCCTGAAAGGGGCAAATTCAGTACTTCTGCTGTTCACATGGTGACCCATTACATCAGCATTTACATAGGGACCACGATGATCTAGTTCTAAAGATGCACCTAGTATGCATTCCTCGACATCTGTAGTATCTGGCTGAAAAATTTCTGAAAATTCCTGATCACTCAGATCCGTTAGGGTTAATTGTGATGCTAATTGGTTCACATTTGTATTTGCAATTTGATTTAGATTCTGTTAGGGAACAACTATTTCTTGTTGAGTCATCTGGACTAGTGGTATCTGCTGTCTCTGTGACACCTTTACATTCTGCATTCGGGATCTTTGATCTCTCTGAATTTGAACCTAATTGTTGCCTTGTACTTGAGCAACTCCATTATTCTGTACCTGATTATTCACATTTTTAGGGGACACTCCCTTCGCTAATGGCCCAAATTTCCACGCACATGACACAGATTAGTTCCCTTAAAAGCCTGGACATCAAAAACACCAGTCTGATCTCCCTGAACACCACGTTCTCTTCCGCTAGGCTGAACAACACTAGTTACCTGCTGTTGTAGCTCCTTGCATACCCCCAGTATCCACCATCATTTGCAGGCTTTGACTAGCTTTTTGTGCAACTTTCAACTGCATGAACATCACTTTCTCTTTCAACTTTTTCTGCTTTTACTCCAATTGATCGCTCCAGTATTTTGCATACTGCAGGATCTCATCAATAGGTTTGTTCTGCCAACAAATCAAATGCTGAATCATCTCACTTGTATCTGGTTGCAATTCCTGCACAAATCTGAACACAATATGACCCATATCTTAAGCTTCTATGGTTTGTGTACCACTGAACTGTTTGAAAGCCACCAACAGTCTCTCATAAAAAGCATGAATCAACTTCTTCAATTCCTGTGTCGTCCTGTCAATCAACACCTTTTGGAGATACCTTAGGGTATATTTATACGCCCTTTGCACCGCCGTTGCTTCACTTTTTCTCATAGACAAAATGTGATGCACTGGTGGCACAAGGGGCTTGTAAATAAGTCCCCTTGTTTTTCAAAAACCCATTCACCTTGTAATAACTTTTCATCACTTCTTCTGATGGTGCTCCTGTTACTGGGGCTCTTGGGGTTCACAGTCTGGCCAATCAACATTAACTTTACATGTGGTCCACAAATCACTTGGAACCACAGTGCCAAGCAATGTATAAAATTCGTCCCATAGGCATTTTGAAAGCTCCACAAACCTTTCTGTCTGCTTGTGCCATTCCACTTGCTTCTCTCTCAATCTCGATTAATCATTTGTGAATGACAGAATTTCACTCTCACCCAAAGGTACATGAATATAACCTCCATCCGATATTTCTGTCATTGGCAGCATTTTTACATTAGCCTCAGATTGATTTTCTCTTGCTGGCGGCACATTTGGCTTTGCTCTATTCTGATCTCTTTTTAGGGTTGAGCCTGTGTTGCATGCGCTTGCGCATGTGTTTCGCTTGCGAGAAGCTTTAGGATTTAGAAAAGGGCTCGGAGCCCCATCCATGTCACGTCAGTGTCTTTCATTGGTTCACGGGCTTGCCTGTTAAAATCTGCTTGCTTTCATTAGTGGAAGGCACGCATACGTCATGCCTTTTCCAGTGGTTAGCCCTCCTCGAGCGCAGCTACCAAATACTGAAAACATGCGAGGCTTGCTGTTTCCCGTTAGGTTTGTGGACTACTTTTTATCTTTTGTTCGCAGCGCGATCTCGCTTGGCAGAAGTCGAGCCCTTTGCATAACATCGACCCTGTTACATAGTTAATTGCACTTTTTGCCGGTTACGTAGATAATTGCACTTTTGCTGATAGGTTTCACTACGAGTGAACTGTAGCAGCGCGATCGTCCTGTTTTTTTCCATTCAATGTGGCAAGAAAAATCCGGTTGGGAGTTTACAACTGCTAATAGCTGTAACTCTGAGAAATGCGAGACCCTATTCCATTGCAAATGCTTGTTTTTCATCCATTTACCTTCACACTTATTTATAGCGCCTCATTTCTGAATGTAGGTAATAATTCTTTAATGTGTGTTTTCATTCCAGAGGATATCATATTGACTGTGGGACAGATGTATGTAGCTTAAGGTTTGTGATTTCCTTCTAGCTAATTTTTGCAATTTGCTATTAGGAAATCGCAAACTGCTATGTAATACAGTCTGTTTAACACTGTTTTTGATTCCGTAATGGGTCACAAGATATCTGCCTCATTAATTTTCAGGAGGCAAGTTGCAATTTGCGACATATTTGGGAATGGGCTCAATCACGGGAATGGTGGCCTGCTGGGGTGAGCAGACCACCATGTCTGTGATTGCTTTTAAATAAAGCCATCTTTTTCATGTAATGCAACATGTTTTCCTAAAGAGAAAACTGGACGCATTACAAAAAGATAAATGAAAAGTTTCTTTACATTTTTTTAAGAGTAGGCAGTGGTCAGTGGGACCACTGCCTGCTCTTAAAACATTTTTGCACTCCCATTTGCAAAGGGGAATGGGTCCTTTTGCGAATGGGTTGCCACTAACTTGAAATTAGTGGTAACTATGTTTTTCTTGTGACTGTGTTCCCAGTTGCAGAACAATCATACATGTGTGTCGCTATTAGGAAGGAACGCCCTTGGTACGCCCCTTTCTAATAATGAGTCGCAATCCCTATTTTGCAAGTCGGTGACAGGTTACAGACTCATCAAAATAAGGATGGTACATAGAAAAAAACCTTTTACCGGTTGAAAACAGCCTGGTGGGCCGTTTCCAACCAGTAAAAAAGCTTCATACATCTGGCTCAATATCTTTTGAGCTAAACTACAATATTTGACTTCTATTCGAGGGCTTCAATTTCTCATAATCCACATCATAGTTCTCAGCTACTTCAGCTAATCTTTCATAAGCCTGTCCTGCAAGTTGTGTAATGTCTTTGCACATGAACCACAGTTTGTCTTCTGTGTAAGTCTCCAATTGGGCTGTGTCTAACAGTTCTAATATAATTTCAATTAATTCCAATTTCAGTCTGGACACATTCACTCATCTATCTCTCCCTGGAGTTTCTTCTGCTCTTGCATTGCAGTTTGTTATACATGTCACATCTTCAGGACTCAAATCAGTGAAACCTCACAAACTCACAGGATTATTCTGCAATATGTCTGCTCTTAAGGGACCTACAGTCTGCTGATTCAGAGTATTAAAATTAGATATGTTCTCTGGCATATTAAAAAGTATGCGTCCTTGTGGAGTACTGCAAATAATGTTAGAGATTTGCTCTGCTCTGAGCACAAAATATGGTTAAGCTCGCTGAGGAAACCTCACATTAGTGGTAAATCCTGTCTAACGTGACATTGGGGTTAGGTCTGCAATTCATGTAGGGGTTAGCAGCCTCAGCAGAGAACCTGTTCTATCCATCTCTGAGTTGTTAGAATACACTGATCTCTGCATTTGGTGATATCCCAGCAGATGTAAATGGTGTATCAAGTACTGTTGGAACATTTAATGAATGTGCATTGCTTCCAGATGTATCTGGAGCATACAGAGGAACAACGGGACCTATAGTCACCGGAACTGTTAAGGCATCAGGATCAATATGATTTGTCTGATTGTGAGGAATTGCCATTCCCACACTCTGTCCTGTTAAGACAGTACTGAAACTCTGTCCTGTTTGGGTTGGCAAAACATTTGGAGGGTCATTACAACATTGGCGGTAAAAGCCGCTTACCGCCGTGCAGAAGACCGCCAACACACCGCCGTGGCCGCAGTATTCCACCACAGCTATTACGACCCACATCCCGAAATCCGACAAAATTCAGTCACCCACACAAGTCCGCCACACCAAAGGTCAGTGATAAACTGGCGAAAACAAAACCTCCACCGTCACGCCAACAGAAATACGCCCATGCTATCACGACCCACGAATCCACGCAGCGGTCTTTCAACCGGGGTATTCCATTGGCGGTGCACACCGCCGCGCTCAAAATACACACACTCTTACAAAACATAGCCACATTGGACAATTCGAAATACACACACCTGATACACATACACACACCACTCCCACACACTCAATACAATATAAAACACACACCCACATCACCCACAAACCCCTACGACCAAAAATTCAGAAAGAAGGCCAGAGAGAGACACCACCATCCAAAAACTAGCAGCCACAGGCACTCAACACCATCACCTACACTACGTCCACGCAAAAAACACCACACACCACTACATATCACCACATTTATCACCACATACATCACCCCACACATCACCTACACCACCCCATGGCACGGCAAAGACACCCCAGGTTCTCGGAGGAGGAGCTCAGGGTCATGGTGGAGGAAATCGTCCGGGTAGAGCCACAGCTATTTGGATCACAGGTGCAGCACACCTCCAGAGCTAGGAAGATGGAGCTATGGCGAAGAATAGTCGACAGGGTCAACGCAGTGGGACAGCACCCAAGAAATCGGGACGACATTAGGAAGAGGTGGAACGACCTACGGGCGAAGGTGCGTTCTGTGGTCTCAAGACACAACATCGCGGTACAGCGGACTGGCGGCAGACCCCCACCTCCTCCCCCACAACTAACAACATGGGAGGAGCAGGTCTTGACTATTCTGCATCCTGAGGGCCTCGCAGGAGTCGTGGAGGAATGGACTCTGGTAAGTCAAATATTAACTATCATATCCCCCACCCTACCTGCATGCTATCACAGACCCCCACCCTCGCCCCCTCCCCTATCACTCCAACTCCTCACAAATGTACTAATAACACAAACCACCCATCCCAACACCAAGCCCTGCATGACACAACAAAGCATGGACACCCATCACTAAAGCATGCCCACTGCACATACCCATAACACCCCCCTCAACCATCATCACACAAGCCCCCACACAGGAATGCTAGCACTGGGGTACACGGTGACCCACCCATTGCACACCATGACACACACAGATGCAATAATCATGCTTTTACACCCCTGCAGGACCACTACCAAATGTCACCAGACAGGAGGGTCCAGACATCTCCACCCCACCCACAGAAGAGGCCCACAGTGATGACAGCAGCTCTGTCCAACTGGATCCAGATGACCAGCCCGGACCATCGTGGGCCTCGGGACAGTCAGTTCTCCACACCCAGTTACAGGCCACCACAGACCTTCCACCCTCTGGTAACACCAGCACAGCACCCACCCAGCTGGCCCATACCTCCGTCCCCAGGACACGTCAATCAGCTGTGTGTCCACCACTACAGGGAACCCAGGATAACCCACCACCCCAACAACAACAGGGACCTGGGGGCAGTGGTAGTGGGCACACGGTCCAGGGGACGGGGGCCCAGGAACACAGGGGAACTGGGAGGGCTGCTGTGCGACAGGGGGCGGACAGGCCTAGGGAACCCACTCTTCACAAGGCCCTCTCCTCCATCATGGGAGCATACCACCACTCCCGGGAGACGATGGCAACGGTCCTGGCCAAGTTTCAGGGGACCCAGCAGCTGCAGGAGGAACAGTATTTGGGGTTCAGGGAGGAACTCAGAACCATCAGCTCCGCCCTGGGCACCATCGTAGGGGTGCTGAAGGAGATACTTAACACCAGGAGGGACGCTGTGGCACTCCAAGGGGCCCCTGACACTAGCATGGACGTTGAACTGCCCACCACCTCCGCTGGCGCTAGTGGACAGGACGCCCCGGCACAGGACCACCACACCAGCACCCCACCCCCTGCAGACGGAGAACCACCCCGCAAACGGTCCCTGAGATCCAGGAACAAGACAGAGCACGATGCCAAGACCACCAAGAAATGAGACCACCCTGATTGTCATCCCACTGTCCCACTTTTTAACCCTGTCCATATTGGAACTGCCCCAGCTCCACTTCCTATGCCCATATGGGCAATGCACCTGTGAGACTAATAGACTGGACTCTGCCATGGACATTCCTCCACCATCACCCCTCACCATTTTACAACCCCCCTCCAATATTGAGCACTTCAATAAACACCCTTGAAGCACAAAACAATCTGGAGTCAGTCTGTGATTTCGAAAATGTGTATTAGCAATGACAGTGACAAAATGCGTTTTCAAATGTAATGTCAACATACCTATGTCACACATCTCAAGTCCATGAGGAATCTAACCAGATGACACACGTTGGAAACCACACCTGTGAAACCGTAAGGGAAATGTACAACTCAGTTACCATATACTGGTTGAAATCGACAGACATGATAGAGGTAGAAGTGTGAAAGTACTTGTAGTAGGCAGGAATGTGTTCTCACCTGTGTGTCACTGGAAATATTGCTGGATAACTGAGTCCCTGTTGTCAATGTCTTCTTCCTCTGCTTCCTCCTCATCACTGTCCACAGGCTCCACAGCTGCCACAACACCGTCATCTGGACCATCCTCCTGCAGAAAAGGCACCTGGGGTTGCAAAGCCAAGTTGTGAAGCATACAGCAGGCCACGATGATCTGGCACACCTTCCTTGGTGAGTAGAATAGGGAACCACCTGTCATATGGAGGCACCTGAACCTGGCCTTCTGGAGGCCGAAGGTGCGTTCGATCACCCTCCTAGTCTGCCCATGGGCCTCATTGTAGAGTTCCTCTGCCCTGGTCCTGGGATTCCTCACTGGGGTCAGTAGCCATGACGGGTTGGGGTAACCAGAGTCCCCTAATAGCCACACCCGGTGCCTCTGGAGTTGACCCATCACATAAGGGATGCTGCTATTCCACAGGATGTAGGCGTCATGCACAGAGCCAGGGAACATAGCATTTACCTGGGAGATGTACTGGTCTGCCAAACATACCATCTGTACATTAATCGAATGATAACTCTTCCTGTTCCTGTACACCTGTTCACTCCTGTGGGGGGGGACCAGAGCTACATGGGTCCTATCAATGGCACCTATGATGTTGGGGATATGTCCAAGTGCATAGAAGTCACCTTTAACTGTAGGCAAATCCTCCACCTGAGGGAAAAAGATGTAGCTCCGCATGTGTTTCAGCAGGGCAGGCAACACTCTGGACAACACGTTGGAAAACATAGGCTGGGACATCCCTGATGCCATGGCCACTGTTGTTTGAAATGACCCACTTGCAAGGAAATGGAGCACTGATAACACCTGCACTTGAGGGGGGATCCCTGTGAGATGGCAGATTGCTGACATCAGGTCTGGCTCCAACTGGGCACACAGTTCCTGGATTGTGGCACGGTCAAACCTGTAGGTGATGATCAAATGTCTTTCCTCCATTGTCGACAGGTCCACCAGCGGTCGGTACACCGGAGGATTCCGCCATCTCCTCACATGTCCCAGCAGACGGTGCCTAGGAATGACAACAGCGACCACAGAGTCAAACAACTCAGAGGTATGTACCCACAGTCTACACAGAACACCATTAATAAACAAAATCTGGCCTGTATTTGTGTTGTGTGACAAGGCCTAGGTCTGTGTGACGCAGTTGGTAATTAGGCCATGTGGGCCCCTGAAATGGCGGCTGCCTGACCTCTAAAGTGGGACAATGGGATGTGAGGTAACTGCGCTGGCATTGTACACAATCGCGGTAGGCGGTCGAAGACCGCAGCGCAATGCTGCATTGGTTAACATTGGACCCTATGGGTCCCAGGAGCCAATGACGATGTACTCCGGTGGTGATGGTACGCACCGCCGCGGACGTGACCGCCATTTTCTAGCTGTTCAATCACTCAATACCTGATCTTCGACAGGAGAGGACCTACACTGCAAGTGCTGCTGTGACCTCGGTCTGGAAGAGACAATGGCTTGTGCGTCTGGGGAAAGGGCCCCTGCCTTCACTGCAGAGGAGTTGGAGAAGCTCGTGGACGGGGTCCTCCCCCAGTACACGCTACTCTATGGTCCTCCAGACCAACAGGTAAGCACACAGAGAGCACGTTGTATGGGCTATGCGGTCACAGGATCTGCAACCAGCGACAAGGACTCGTCCTCCGATGGGAGCTCCCTTGTGGTGGCGGCAAAATCTGTGCCCCCACTTCTACAGGTAGAGCCGCCACCCCCCTACCAGCACCGCCCTCCCAGCAGCCCCTCAGCCTTCGCCCCGTGCCCGCTCACCCAGGAGGGTGGGCATCACCTTCGCCCCAGGCACCTCAGCCCCTGCCCCCGGCATCTCTGCTGCCCTCAGTGAGGAGGCCATTGACCTCCAGACGTCCCTCACTGTTGGGCAGTCTACCATTTTGAATGCCATCCAGGGTGTAGAAAGGGAATTGGAACACACAAATGCATTCCTGGAGGGCATTCATTCTGGTCAGGCTGCCCTTCATCGAACCCTGCAAACTCTGGCCTCAGCACTGATGGCAGCCATTGTCCCTGTCTCTAGCCTCCCCCCTCCAACTTCCTCCACCCAGACCCAATGCCCTCTACCCCAGCCTATCCCAAGCACACCATCAGACCAGCCTGCACACATCTCACCACACAAGGGAAGCTCAGGCAAACATAAGCACCACACATCCCACAGGCACTCACGCAAGCATCACACACATACAGACACACCAACATCCACTGCCTCTACTGTGTCCCCCTCCTCCTCGTCTCCCTCCTCCCTCCCAGTCTCATCTACACTCTTACCTGCATGCACTACCACTACAGCCACTACGTCCCGCACCAGCATACCCACCACCACACCCCGCTCACGTGCACTCACCACCCCCACTCCCATTTACACGTCCCCTGTGTCCTCTCCCAGTGTGTCTGTGACGCCCCCTCCGAAGATACACAAACGCAGGCACACACCCACACAACAGCCATCCACCTCACGACAGCCTCCAGCCCATGCACCTTCACCCAAAGTCACCAAACGTACACCTCCTACAACCACTGCCTCTTCCTCCACTCCCAAACCCCCTCCAGCTACCCGTCCCAGTGTTCCTAAGAAACTTTTCCTGGCCAACCTTGACCTCTTTCCCACCAACCCCCCTCCAACTCATAGGTCCCGTACTAGCACCTCAGCCAAAAAATCTCCGGGACCAGTGGTGCCTGTTACAGGTATGTGGAGTGCACCGGCCACCAGGACAGCCAGTGTGGCACTGAGCCACAGCACAGCCAGTCCCCCCCCTGTGAAGCACCAGAAGTTGGACAGTGCCCGGCAGGAGAGGGGGAAGACTCCAGCCAGCAAAGCCGCTCACAAGGGTCCCGGGGGGAGTGTCGACTCAGCTGTGACTCCTCCCAAGGTGGGGAAGGGGCAGAAGAAATCCCCAAAGTCTGGGAGGAGCAGCACGGTGGAGAAGACCGCCATCATCCCCGCTGCCCAGGAGGCCACCGCCAGCCCAATCGTCACTGGCCAAGAGGCCACCGCCAGAGTCACTGCCCAGGAGGCCAGTCCAATCGTCACTGGCCAGGAGGCCACCACCAGAGTCACTGCCCAGGAGGCCAGCCCAATCGTCACTGGCCAGGAGGCCACCGCCAGAGTCACTGCCCAGGAGGCCAGTCCAATCGTCACTGGCCAGGAGGCCACCACCAGAGTCACTGCCCAGGAGGCCAGCCCAATCGTCACTGCCCAGGAGGCCACCACAAGCCCCAGAGTCACTGGCCAGGAGGGCCCCACAAGCCACAGCCCAGCTGACCCGTGAAGGACCGCCAGCCACAGGCCTGCTGCGCAATGAAGGACTGCCTTGGCAAGCACCGCTGAACAGGCCAAGGACCGCTGAACAAGGCAAGAACCGCCATGGCAAGCACCGCTGAACAGGGCAAAGACCGCCATGGAATGCACCGCTGAACAGGGCAAGCACCGCTGAACAGGTCAGAAACTGTCAACTCAAGCACTGCTGAACAAGGCAAAGACCGCCATGGAATGCACCGCTGAACAGGGCAAGCACCGCTGAACAGGTCAGAAACTGCCAACTCAAGCACTGCTGAACAAGGCAAAGACCGCCATGGAATGCACCGCTGAACAGGGCAAGCACCGCTGAACAGGTCAGAAACTGCCAACTCAAGCACCGCTGAACAAGGCAAAGACCGCCATGGAATGCACCGCTGAACAGGGCAAGCACCGCTGAACAGGTCAGAAACTGCCAACTCAAGCACCGCTGAACAGGGCAAAGACCGCCATGGCAAGCACCGCTGAACAGGGCAAAGCCCGCCATGGCAAGCACCGCTGAGCAGGGCAAGCACCGCTGAACAGGTCAGAAACTGCCAACTCAAGCACCTCCGAACAGGGCAAAGACCGCCAAGGCGAGCACCGCTAGCCCATTAGCGGCAGGGGCAGTGACGCAACTGGGACTGTCACGGGGTGAGTGTTGTACTCTGGGCACCAGTCCCCCTCCAGAACCAGTAGAGACATGCATCCACTCTGTCTGTCCTGCACAGGATGAAGCACTCTGGGCACCAGTCCCCCTCCAGAACCAGTGGAGACATGCATCCACTCCGTGTGTCCTGCACAGGATGAAGCACTCTGGGCACCAGTCCCCCTCCAGAACCAGTGGACACATACATCCACTCCCTCTGTCCTGCACAGGATGAAGCACTCTGGGCACCAGTCCCCCTCCAGAACCAGTGGACACATGCATCCACTCCATCTGTCCTGCACAGGATGAAGCACTCTGGGCACCAGTCCCCCTCCAGAACCAGTAGAGACATGCATCCACTCCGTCTGTCCTGCACAGGATGAAGCACTCTGGGCACCAGTCCCCCTCCAGAACCAGTGGAGACATGCATCCACTTGAGAGACTGTGGCTTTGCACTCCCCAGGATTGAACAGTGGGCAACCCACCCACTGTAGAGACTTGAGAGACTGTGGCTTTGCACTCCCCAGGATGGTACAGTGGGCAACCCACCCACTGTAGTGAGTTGAGAGACTGTGGCTTTGCACTCCCCAGGATGGTACAGTGGGCAACCCACCCACTGTAGAGACTTGAGAGACTGTGGCTTTGCACTCCCCAGGATGGTACAGTGGGCAACCCACCCACTGTAGAGACTTGAGAGACTGTGGCTTTGCACTCCCCAGGATGGTACAGTGGGCAACCCACCCACTGTAGTGAGTTGAGAGACTGTGGCTTTGCACTCCCCAGGATGGTACAGTGGGCAACCCACCCACTGTAGATACTTGAGAGACTGTGGCTTTGCACTCCCCAGGATGGTACAGTGGGCAACCCACCCACTGTAGAGACTTGAGAGACTGTGGCTTTGCACTCCACATGATTGAACAGTGGGCAACCCACCCACTGTAGAGACTTGAGAGCCTGTGGCTTTGCACTCCCCAGGATGGTACAGTGGGCAACCCACCCACTGTAGAGACTTGAGAGACTGTGGCTTTGCACTCCCCAGGATACATCAATGGGTATGGAGCCCCCTCGTGGATCTGGCGTGGTGCACTCGTCCGGCTGAGGTGCCCCCCTTCCCTTCCCCCTGAGGTGCCTGTTGTATTTCTATCTGATGCCCCTGCAGTGTTCTCTCCGTTTTGTTCAGGTATCTAGTGTGGGCCTCGCCCATGCATTTTGGGCCCAGTGGTCCACAGACAATGAATGGTGCATTTACCTGCACTACTAATCGTGGTGTATATTTTGTTTAATGTGTATATATAGATATGTGTATATATTTGGTTACTGTATTTTGATATATTTCAATGGTTCAACTCATTTCCTTTTGTCTTTGCATTCTTCCTGGGAGGTTGGGGGTTGTTATTGTAATGTTTGGATATGCATTGGTGTGTGTGTGTTGTAGTGGGTGAGAGGTGGGGGTTGGGATGTTGGTTGTGTGTGTCCCATTTGTTTTTCCCTCCCCCTCCCCTATGTCGTAGGTGCAGTACTAACCGTGGTCTTCGCCGCCGGCGTTGATGATCCTCGTATTGGAGCAGGAAGACTATCGCAGGCAGAATATGGAGTTCCGGCTCCATGGTGTTGTCTTTCCTCGTGGAGTGTGTAGAGGTGAGAATTTTCCTTTGAAATGCCTGTTTCTGCCGTGTTTTTATCCGCGGTGAATCCGCCCCGGAAAAGGTGGCGGATTTGGTAGGTTGTAAAACTGTGGGCGGTACATTGTCCTTCGCCTGTCTGTTGGCGGTGACCGCTGCGCTGTTTGTTTGTACCGCCGTGGTCGTCGGAGTGTTAAAGTGGCTGTCTTTCTTGGCGGTTTCCTCCACGGTCATAATTCCAATTTTTTTACCGCCGGCCTGTTGGCGGTTTAACCGCCGCTTTAACACCGACCGCCAGGGTTGTAATGAGGGCCTTGGTATTAATTGACCTGGACCGAACAGTTGCACATGTTGATTCTGAATAAAAATTGGCACAGGCAGATTCACATAAGGTGACTGACTGCACCATCTGGTTCACACTAGAATTTGGCACAATCTGATTCACAATCGGACTTGGCACAGGCTGTACTGTGTTAAAGCTCTGAACTGCTTGATGCGCTTCAGGAATTTGTTTCACTGAATTTGCAGGTGTACCAGGAACTATCTGATTAGGGGTTTGAACAACTGGAGCATGAGTCACATTTGGGGTTACATTTTGTGCAGCTTCACTTCTTACTCCCATCTCAACTGAATGGTATAGAGGCAAACAATTGAACAAGATCTGATTTATAAACTCATTATCCAAATTCTCTTTACATCACTGACTTTTTATCCTTGGTAACTGTTGTCTGTTCTGCATTTCCTGTCTTTTTCTTAGTCTTGGGGTTAATGCTTTCTCCATCTTCACTGCAAATAGCCGGATAAATTCTAACTCCTTTAATTATGTCTTCTCTCCAAACTTTCTGCTCTTCATCCCATTTTGCCTAGGCAATTGTCTTTAAAGGTTTCTGTATGCTATTCCCATACTTGTTTTCAATTTCTGTCTTGCTATGTGTTCCCAAATATTAAATGATTCAAATTGAACAGGTCTTGGAGGTGGTTTCATCTCAGAAAGCACTCGCCTCAGATTATCTAGAATTCTTAAATAAATTAAAAGTTCATTAAAGGTAAAATGCTAATGCCCCTTCTTTCTCAGTAATCTTGCCCCATTGTTCAAGTCACACACATGCATGAAAACCTTTTTCAGACAATACATAATGAACTGGATTACCTTCGGGTAGTGTTTCTATACCCTCTCCAACTGGAATGAACACATCTCTCTTGAATGAACTTTTTAACACTTTAAATAAGTTCTTTTTAAATAAATTTCAATAAATCACAATAACTTTTCGTTTAAATCAGGAAGTAACTTCAATGTCACAATCCTTTTCTCTTGATGTTCTCCACCAGTACCAACTCAGCACTGTCCACCAATACCAGCATGGCTTCACACCAATCAACGTATACCTGCGCGGGGCATGATGACGTCACACTCACTTCTTTCAGCAATTCAGTAGCTTTGCAATTGTCTCTCACACAATCGCTCACACACACCTAATGCAAAAATAATGAGTGCAAAAGAAACCAGCACCACTCTGCGCACTCCAGGATAGGAACTCAGACTCTTCAAAGCTGTATGGAGGCACACTTTCTGGCTATAACTTTTACACTTATACAACGAGCGAAACTTGACCAGCAAACCTCACTCCTGTAGATACTGATCATCCATGAGCCCTCAGGATTCACTTAATACCAACCACAACCCACACTCACTCAAGGGACGTTATTAGCACTGTCAATGATATCTCAGGACAAGCACCTCACTGCTGACAATTAATGAACCAAGGGGCATATTAAAGAGCCCGAGCACCATTCCAATGCCGCATTAGTGTCATTTTTTATACTAATGTCACGTTAGAAGGCCAAAAATGCCCACCATATTTACAAAGTGACACAATGCAAGCATTGAGCCACTTTGTAACCCTTTGTGCTACATTATGTCAGTGCCAGGCATAATGTATGCAAAGGAGGTATTCCCTCGTTTGGTGGGCCAAAAAAAGAGATTTTGTTGCGCCATTTTTCTGGCACTTTTAACGCCTGCTCAGAGCAGGTGTTAAAAGGAGACTTCCATTGCTTACTTTGGACCCCTGGGTGCTTTGCAGGATGATCATCGGGATTGTTTACGCTAATCCTGCAAAGCGCCGGACTAGCGTCAAGAATTCAGATGCTACTCCCCTAACTACTGCCACATGGTAGCATTAGGGGGTGCTAAGGGGTGCAAGAAAGCGCCTCTTTTCTTAAATATGCCCCCAAGTGTCTTCTACACTTGTGTGTTATCCTGAGATCTTAGCTCACGATGACCCTGTCAACAACAATATCAACAACAACCGTGGGCATTTTTTAGCAACAAGTGACACAATCACATGAGTACAACGCTGCAGCACACTTCACAATATCACACTTTACTGCAATCTCCGGGCCAAAACCAATGCAAGCGCAAAGCCCTATTAATACTCACATATCTGTCCTTTACATAAACAATTCTAGAACTTCATCAGTCTTTGGAACGGATTATAGACAGAATTTGGAGTGGGCATATTTAGTCTGGATATTCACATGTGACCAATCCTGTCTCCCTAACACTATAATTAAATGGTCCTCCCCTGCGGGTGGCAAAGTAAACCTCTGCTACCATATTGGTTGAGCATTTTCTTCCTTCGCAGGAATCGATGCACGACGAGGTCAATGAATCTTTGGAACCAGTATAAGGGTGTGGAAAACCAGACAAACAGATTTCAATACAAGCTAATTCAATTACACAGTATGACCATTACCGCCATACAAGGAAAACTCCTGCCCTGAATAAGGTTAAGGGATTTTATTACAAACTTAAGCTCAAAGTACTGTAGACAATTCTCAAGACAAATTTATAAAGATCATCGAGGGTTGACCAAGGTGATAAAATAAGTTCAGGTGAACTAACATTAAGAGAACTAGGCACTCTACAAATACGATACAAAACATCAACAGCATTATCCGATGAACAGAAAACAAACATTGCTAAGATTTACTAAGCATTAAGGCAATTCAAATCATCAAGGTTCAGTTAGTTTTGACAAGCAAAAACCCTATGGATTACCCAATCAGGGAATAACATGTGCTGGGCAGAACAGATGTCGGCAAAGGACAACAGCCCTGAGAGAGGTCAGGAAGAACTCAGAACTTGCAGAGTTAACTGCTGCATATTAAACAGCACAAAAAGCTTACAGATGGGCTTGCCACACAGAGAAACAAAACTGAATCCAGCAATTCAGGTGCAATCTTTTATGCGCGAACAAGCAGTTCGATTAAAAAAACCTCTGGGCTTTGGTGAACAAGCAATTGAATGGGAATCATGGCAAAGGCAGTGCGAACATCTCAGAGCCAGAATGGGCCTCATTTCTTACCAGCCATTTTCATGCAAGTGGAGAAAAAAGCTCTGCTGCCGCCTCAATGCATCAAGCCCAGAGGAAACACCTACAGACGATTTACTTTCAATCTCCGGTTCTAAGTACTCCCTCACCCTCCCCAGTCATGCTTTCCCCAGCAGGTTGGCCCAGATTATATCAAAAGCATGATCTGATGGATCCTCAGGGCCCAATGGCTTGCCACAGGCTCTATTTAGAATGAATCCCCAGTTCTGGGCAAACCGGTTAACTAATTTTTTCGACCATTGCCTGCAGTGCTCAGTCATATCCTACTCTTGGCGTAGTAATTCATCCTATCCTCAAAGGCAGTTCCCAGCCATATCCTAGCAATTACAGGCTGAAAGCACTACTTGACAATGAGACCAAGTACTTCGCCAGCCTTGTTTTGGACAACCTGAGGCAGTGGGTGGAGTTGAACTGGCTAGTCCTTAAAAAACCAAGCAGCTTTCACTGTGGAATCTAGCGCACTCATCAATCTTTTAGCCCTGTCAATTCTGTTTGAAAAGGTAAAGTCTTCATAACCACTACTACATTGTTATTTTGTGGACTTCAAAGCAGTATTTGATTATGTGCCAGGGGGTGCTCTGGACCAGATTGAAAAAGTGGGGAAACCCTTCCAATCTTTTGGTTCAATAATCCAGTTGCATACTAACAACTGGGTCTGAGTCAAGTTGGGGTATAGCTCGCACTTATCCAGGAAGATCCCAATGTAGTGAGGTGTCAAAAAAGGCTGTGTGTTAGCCTCTCTACTGTTCAACTGTTTATTGCAGATCTCCCATAAACTCTTGACGCAGTCAACTGCCTCCCTCCAAAGATTGGAGGAGTGCAGGTATCCAATCTTCTCTATGCTGACGACCTTGCCCTCTTTAGCCTCATGAGGGTACGGATGCAGCAGTTGCTTAATTGGCTGTATTCCTATTCACTTACCAATGGTTTGGAGGTTAGCATGAAGAAAACAAAGATTGTAACCCTTGTCAGGAAAAGGAAGTGGCTGGAATTACAATAGCAACAAGATCACAGTAGACCAGTCATACAAGTATCGGGGTGTTCACATCGATGTCAAGGGCTCATTCATCAAACATTGGGAAGAAACTATAGCAAAAGCAGTGGCCCTTCAAGCAACCCTATCAAAACTCTCTAAATCCTTACTTGGTCCAAGTTTTCTCCCAGTGCTGAAAGTTGTGAGAGCCAAGGTTCTCCCCACAGTATGCTATGGATCCAAAATACTCCTGGGCAGGGACAGTGATATACTGAACAAGCTCACCACAAGGATGTACAAGCATGTTTTGCGGCTCCGGAGATACCAGTCTGCTACACAGATCAGAGTGGGATTCTGTCTTTTTGACCAGGGAGCTGTCACCGCCGGCGCTTTTTTGAATTTGTGCTACAGGCTGAGCAGGCCCAGAGCCGGTTCTCTGGAGGCCAACCTATGGAACGACATTCAGCCCAGTGGGCCTGCTGGGTCACACTGTTTGTTCCTAAATGATTTATTGCGACTACTGTCAGCAAAGGATCTGTGGGACCTGAACCCAAGCCAATTGGCGTTTAAAATGAATATCAAAACCATATCCTCCTCTGGTCCTTCCATGCACATAGAGCAATTCTAGCCAAATGCACGCATATGTGGGCGGTCATCAACTCATATCAGCTGGCTTTCCCCACCTTGCATACCTAGTCTGCACATATTCCACTCATTTGAAATTAAGATTTATGGTTCTCAGTTTGGGTGAGTGGCCTTTTCTTTGCATAAACTCTCACGTTTAGCTAACCACTGTGACATGCAGGACAGCACTAAAATTCCTGCCATATCAGTATCAAAATCCTGGCTTCCATCTGCTTTGCAGGACAAGGTGGAATCAGGGCCTTTTCAAAGTTTGTGCAGTTTCTGCTCAGGCTACCAGCCTTGATTGCTTTTTAGCGTCCTTCCTGCTGCTTGTGGTGTTTTTACTCAGCAGTAATCAGTACCTCTGCCTTTCATAAATGAACAAGCAAATAAATGAAAAAATAAAAAAATAAAAAAATGGTGCATGTCCAGTCCTTATGTACTAATTCTCATTCATACCTTTTTGGTATCCTTTTGCCTATTCATCATCATGTCTGCCTGGTGCATGTCACCATATGTATCACTGGGCCCTCACTGACCAATCCCTCTTTTTGGTGTATGGGACAACAGTATCTCACTGCCCCTGTGGCTAAACTGGTTAGTCCTTATTACAATTATATTTTGCATGCCTATTTCCACCACGAGGTGTTTTGTCCAAGAACACGATAACCACACCTTGGTGGTCATCACAAAATACATAAAGACACTCCCAACATAGGCTCAAAACAAAAACAACACCCTTCAAACTACACACTTACATGCTGTAGCTTGCTACCAATATAGATAAGTGCTTCAGTCCCCCCAAATAGGGCTAGTAAGTGCTATGCAAATGCTACAATAGAATAAAATAATTTGCTCCATGTAATCGCACAGAAAAGGTGCATTGAGAGTAACATGGGTTGGGACATGGTGACTGGGGTTTCAGGCTCTCAGCTCTGGCTAAAGCCACCACTCCCCTACAGAAATAATGATCCCACTTGTAGCCCTCTCCCATGTCATGGGAAGTTCTAAATAGTGCAAAACATTCACACTTGAGTTCGAAACCTATTCTATGAAAGGGTTTCTGGTTCACTGTTTGATAGGGCCTCTGCATTAGCAGACCATTTGATCAGACATGAATCCGTGTGTTATACAGCTGCAACTTGTGTGTTGGCAGGCCTTTGCTTTGTATGTTTTCAGTGTAAAATATGCAAAGTATCTAATCTCCCCAGGGACATTCCTGTCCCTGTAGATCTGATTGATGGTTTGACCCAGCCGAAATCATTTAGATTAGGAATGGATAACAATACATAACACTGTTCTAACAACACACCCCACACGATATACCTTGTTACTCTTGTGTGCAAGCACATAGGGTTGCTAAGAACTTCATAAATGCTACAATACAGTATAATACAAATGCTTCAAAACAACACAATAACAACATATCCTGGTCACAGTAGCAGCAGATTGTGCTCAGAATGAGCTTATTTGCATGATTAGGAACCAAGCTCTAAAATGCACAAGGTTGGGAACTGTAATTTACAATGTTGGTCAAGTAATTATGGTTTTCAAACCAGGCTCAGACCGGGAACTACAAGCAGTTCAAGCAAAAATACTCAAACCAACTGGCATGCATTCTTCTGTAGTGAAGCATGTGGGGCCAGCTCAGTGTCTCAATTTTAGAAACAAAGGGGCATATTTATACTCTGTTTGCGCCGAATGTGCGTCAAACGTTTTGACGCACATTCGGCGCAAACTGTGCACCATATTTAAACTTTGACGCCCGAGACCGCGAATGCCAAAATCCCGTCGTGTGCGTCATTTTCTGGATGCGGGAAACCGCCTTGCGTTAATGACATGCAAGGTAGGCGTTCATGTCCAAAAAATTACTTAAACACCAGTGCGCCTCATTTATGCTACCATGCAAAAATTACGCACGTCCAGGAGGCGGCGTCGGAAAATGACGCACAACCCGATTTGCGTAAAAAAATAACATCTGGGTCAGGGCAGGCGTTAAAATGGGGCAAACACACCTGTATTTAATGAGACCACACAGCAGAGCTCCAAAAGGAAGACATTGAGGTGCTTTTCATCTAGCATGCACGCAGACACAGAGCACAGGAACAACAGCAGCTTCCACAACACCAGCAGGAACCCCAAAGGCAACGCAGAAGTCAGGAGAGGATATTCTGCACCAGGACAACCCTTATGGGACTCCGCCAACAAGATTTCATTCAGAAGTACAGGCTGAACTGGCAAGCCAGTTACTAATAATGTAATACACTGTTCCTAAAGAGCAAGAAGAAAACAGGGTGAGTACTAGGGGGTCCTATTTAGTAGGAGTAAGAGTCCTCACACACCCAAATGGGTGTCATGCTTCATCATCGGACAAGCTCCTCGTCAGACTGGCGCTACAATGTCTGACGGGCACCACCCATTCGGGGGGCTCTTTGCCGGAGTTCTTTTTGATGATGCCACACTTTCCCGCAAGTAAGTAGGGAGAGAGGGAAAGAGGAGAGAGCAAAAAGAAAACAAGGAATAAAATTGGCTCAGAAACCCTCACTAAGAGCTATCTTTATTAATGCGGGGTACAGGCCAAGATTAAAACAATTACCAGGAGAGTGAAATCGAAGTAATGTTCGACCACTCTCTAACTGTATCGCACATAACAGGGTGGTTAGGAAACTACAAGACCCACCTCAAGATCGGGTCGACATGTTTCGCGTCTATGCGGTCCAAAAGGATCCAATGACGCTTCTTCAGGACCTAATCAAAAAACATTTTTAATAACGCTTCTCCAACAACAATCTCAATTGGCTCTTGCCTATAACAACTGACAGTCAAAAAAAGGGGTTTAGTGTCGTCAGTCACTTACACAAGTCCATTATGACCCAGTATGTCGTTCTTATTCGTCGCCCTGAAAATGTATGAAAAATCACAATGTTGATTAATGCTCCTGTAAATGTAGATTTTAATTCGATTTAATTAAATGTATATTAAGATGTGTGGCACACGGTGATAGTGATAGAGGTAACACACCCATGCCAATAGAACAAACAAATTGTGCTTACCCTCCCACTTTGAGACAGGGCTTCATGGGATCACGCGGACCATAGGCCAAGTCCACATAACACACTACTTGTTATATGGAAGAACATATAATAAAAAAAGAACAAATATGAGAGTCACAAAATCACACTTCAACACCCTCCACGAGGGTAAAAACAAGTCAGTTTACCAACATGTAAAGAAACACAATCAAAAAGAGAGTCGTCTCACTTTGTTACGTGCTCTCTCATCATTATGTTATAAGTTTCTCAATTGAAACAGACAAAAGCAGACTACAGGGCAATTGTCATAAACACAAATAATACAGGTGTATTAATGTTAGTTGTATCCCTAGTAGTCGAGTTAAACATCCACCTAATTAGGGGAGAGAAAAAGAAGAAAGAAACAAAATTGTCTAGCCGGTGAAATCATTATCTCTAGCAATCACAGTTTCTATTATGAGCTGCCTCGTTGCTAGCAAAGGTCAAAGTTAATATACGGCAGTCCGAGTAATGCACATTCAGCCGAGTGTAAAAAGCGGCCCCTCGAAAAAGCCGATCGTCAGAAAACTATCTAACAGTCACACAGTTATTTCTTCTCCCGTGGTCGCGTTTCCCTTGCTATTTCGGGAACGCGACCCTGGGTAGGTGGAAGTACCATCTGCCAATCCTCACGAAGTAAGTGTTCCGTGAGTCTATTGACACACGTGTGTGACTGTTAGATAGTTTTCCGAGGATCGGCTTTCTGTTTCGAGGGGCCGCTTTTTACACTCAGCTGAATGTGCATTACTCGGACTGCCGTATATTAACTTTGACCTTTGCAACTCATAATAGAAACTGTGATTGCTAGAGATAATGATTTCACCGGCTAGACTATTTCGTTTCTTTCTTCTTTTTATCTCCCCTAATTAGGTGGATGTTTAACTCGACTACTAGGGATACAACTAACATTAATACACCTGTATTATTTGTTTTATGACAATTGCCCTGTAGTCTGCTTTTGTCTGTTTCAATTGAGAAACTTATAACATAATGATGAAAGAGCACGTAACAAAGTGAGGCAACTCTCTTTTTGATTGTGTTTCTTTACATGTTGGTAAACTGACTTGTTTTTACCCTCGTGGAGGGTGTTGAAGTGTGATTTTGTGACTCTCATATTTGTTCTTTTTTTTATTTATTATATGTTCTTCCATATAACAAGTAGTGTGTTATGTGGACTTGGCCTATGGTCCGCGTGATCCCATGAAGCCCTGTCTCAAAGTGGGAGGGTAAGCACAATTTGTTTGTTCTATTGGCATGGGTGTGTTACCTCTATCACTATCACCGTGTGCCACACATCTTAATGTACATTTAATTAAATCGAATTAAAATCTACATTTACAGGAGCATTAATCAACATTGTGATTTTCCATACATTTTCAGGGCGACGAATAGGAACGACATACTGGGTCATAATGGACTCGTGCAAGTGACTGACGACACTAAACCACTTTTTTTGACTGTCAGTTGTTATAGGCAAGAGCCAATTGAGTTTGTTGTTGGAGAAGCGTTATTAAAAAAAAAAATTCATTAGGTCCTGAAGAAGCGTCATTGGATCCTTTTGGACCGCATAGACGCGAAACATGTCGACCCGATCTTGAGGTGGGTCTTGTAGTTTCCTGACCACCCTGTTATGTGCGATAGAGTTAGAGAGTGGTCGAACATTACTTCGATTTCACTCTCCTGGTAATTGTTTTAATCTTGGCCTGTACCCCGCATTAATAAAGATAGCTCTTAGTGAGGGTTTCTGAGCCAATTTTATTCCTTGTTTTCTTTTTGCTCTCTCCTCTTTCCCTCTCTCCCTACTTACTTGCGGGAAAGTGTGGCATCATCAAAAAGAACTCCGGCAAAGAGCCCCCCGAATGGGTGGTGCCCGTCAGACATTGCAGCGCCAGTCTGACGAGGAGCTTGTCCGATGATGAAGCATGACACCCATTTGGGTGTGTGAGGACTCTTGCTCCTACTAAATAGGACCCCCTAGTACTCACCCTGTTTTCTTCTTGCTCTTTAGGAACAGTGTATTACATTATTAGTAACTTTTATTGGAGGGCATACACTGGACCTTTAATCCTCCAAATCCCTTTATTTTTTGATGAACTGGCAAGCCATTCAGCAGCTGCTGCACAACATTGAGCCACAGTTGGCACCCAGCTTGCAGACACCCGCACCATTCCACCAGAAACCAAGCTGCTAGCTGTACTACACATGTTGGCAAGTGGCTCCTTCCAAACCACTAGCGCCCTGGTTGCTGGGATCTCACAGCCATCATTCTCCGCCTTTCTACCAAAGGTACTGGATGCCATCATCTCACTCACACCCCACCACATCTGCTTCCCCAACACACAGCAGAAGCAGCAGGAGACAAAACAGGGGTTTTACCTAATTAATGGCTTCCCACACGTCCTTGGTGCCATTGACTGCACACATGTACGCATTGTGCCACTTGCTACAACCGAACATCTATACCGCAACAGGAAGCACACACACTTCATCAATGTGCAGGCCATTGTCGATCACCAGGGATTGATCACCAACATCGTGACAAAGTATCTTGGGAGTGTACATGATTCATTCATCTTCCGTCACTGCACCATAAATCAACACTTCCAGGATGGATGATATGGAAATGGACTACTTATTGGTAAGTACAGAAACTTACTTATATACACACTGCACAGCAACCCTCTAGGACACACAACACATACACCATGACATCGACATGTGGACAGGAACACACTGAGGTTGTGACACCGCTAGGCATGTTTCATATCTTCACCCAATGGGAGACACACCTAGGGACAAATGACTGTTCCAAATAACAACAAATGCTACTCCACAGATACAAGGGAACAATTAAAATATAACACAATGACAAACACATGGCCCCAACTGGCAGTACATCTGGGAAGAAGAACTTTCAATATCACATCAATAACACTCAATCCAACACCCTTCAAATCAAGACATACTTTGTCAAGGGTGTGTAATGTTTTTAGCTGCAGGTCAAACACCATGACACACATAGCATGATGAGGAGTACAATGAAGGTCACGTGCAATCATTGAGGCCGTTCCAATATCTCACATCACTCCTGCTCTCACATTGCCCACTACCAAGAAGCAAGTGGACTGTGCGAAGAACACATCTTGATGGGACAATATTGAAAGTGCACATTCCTACACATACGCATTGCGCCAAATTAACACACACGCAACAGATGCACTGCCATACGGACTTTCTGAAACTGTGAATGACAAGCTCACAACCAAGTTAGCCATCGGAACCTGCACATGTTCAGTAGTATAGGAACACATAATAACCAGAGTCGACTTGGCAAGGGCAGAGAAATAGGTCTGCAGTGAACATGTCACACATGTGAAACCAGGGTATAGTCAATTGTTAACACGTCAGTGCTAACAACGTGTGGAGATGTTTTGCACAATGTCACCTTGCCAAATCAAAGGGTCTCACAGATGCTTAAATTAATCTATTGCATATGTCAAATTGTATGGGATGTCCAGGGTACATAGATGCAACCGTGTTACCACCACTGTCGAATTGATTCTGTGTATGCAACTATCATCTCACCCCCAGTTAAGACACAGGGACACCTGTATCACAAGTCACAATGCAAGGGAGTACACACTGTACTGCAACTCTCCAAAAATACTGCTGACATCCGGTCAACAGCCAAACACCCTTTCAAATAAGGAAACAACCTAGTGCTGATGGTACTTCCTAGAAACCTAACAATCGACACCATAACACAAACACCAATGAGTCACAGACAACACAAGAGATCTAGGGCCAGATGTACCAAAGGGTTTTTCCCATTCTGAGTCAATGGGAAAATGTGTTCGTACATATGGCCCCTACTGCCATGCTAGGTGATATTTATGGGGCAAGCTACATCAACATGTTCTCACTCATTTTCTCTTTCAGCTGATAAGGGGGATGGGATCCAGCCATGGATTATGACACCATTTGGCAACCCAAGCACTGCATCAGAGCGTGCCTATAATGAGGCACATAGGAGGACACGCACCATAGTCAAGAGGAACTTTGGCATCCTGAAGTCAAGATTCAGGTGCCTCGACATCACTGGAGGCAGCCTCCTTTACTCACCAGAAATGGTGTGCAAAATAATTTTGACCTGTGCCATCCTGCACAACATATGTGTAAGAAGGAACATTCCCCCATATGAACCTGACTCACAAATGCCTGAAGAGGAGGAAGAGGAGGATGCTGGCCATCAACATGAGGGGGACCATCCAAACACAGCAGCAGGATTGCGTCAGAGACAACAGATTGCACAAAATTTCTTTTGACTCTACTCACCCATCACCACTGTCTAACCATATGTAAATAAACACCTGTACTAATCATCATATCATGGTCTGGAAAATCATTTTTGCATAACATTATCTCTAACTATCAGCTTCAGAGTGTAGCCTCATGGAGCATTGCTGAAATACCAATTGTAGATGCATATGAATGTACAGCCGCATTCGCTCACACTGTAAGTGACATATATCCTGTACATGTCACATTTGAAGTGCGATAGCAGAAGACCACACCTATTTCACACATACATGTTGGCAACAAGGTTCATTTCAGCATATGGCACACAACTAAGACACCATCAGTCAATAATGGAAATAAAATCATCATACATGAGACAGTAGATGTGCTATTGCATTAGTAACAGGAATGTTTGACCAGACCCTTGACAGCAGTGACTGTTACATCACCTATCTTTGCAAGGACAATGTGTGACTAGATTTCCATATAAGCAGCAAAGTCATAGCACAAGTGCCCCAGGTATGACAAGCATTGCTCACATGACATCCCCTGCACATGTCAGCCCATGTCCTAAGTCATGACACACCCATGTTCCCGGTCTCACCACACCCGTCTTCAGAGGTCTCTGGAATGGTAATAATTGTACCCAGATAATACCTCCTCTACACACTCCCAAACTCACAATCTAAATCCAGTGTGCTTCACCCTTTATTATGGTATGCCATAGTCATTGTACTTCTGTCTGCATAGACGTCACGTTAAATAATGCACTGGGTTGTAGTTTCTAAGACCTGTTATCACTTGTACAGTGATTCCCATGTGAAAGGTACTGTTGGCCCTTTGAACTTGAATCTCACACACAGGACTTGTGAGAGACTGATGCTGCACACACCTGTGAGCAACATCCATGGAGAACAGCCATTTGAACATGCACTGCCCTTGCTGATGCTTGGAACAGCATAGAAGCTGCCATTTTATCTATAACACTGTTATGCCTTGCCGTAGAAATCAGCTGTGTAACACAACCCTTGGGTTAATGTCTTACCTACCAAAACACACGACAAACACAGTTTTCCATTTCAACTGTCTTGTTCCTCCTTTGACCAGTCTCAGTCTGACCACTGTGTATTTACCTTGTGAACTGTCTGGATCCCGATTGACCCTGCATCCTGTTAGCCTGACTGGATCCTGTCTTTGCATTACCCTAAAGGTTCCTTGTGGCTACATTTGTATCATAGTTGCTTTCCCAAACCTCATATTTCTCCTGGGGTATTGTGTCAGGTGGGTCTACAATGCATACTCAAAAAAACGTATAGCATAATCAGTTTATTTATCGTACCATGGGTGGGAACTTGTCTCCAAATACCCAAATCATGTACTATCCCTTGTCTGGGTCTCATGCATGCCTGAGTGATAAATTGTGACAGTGTACCATGGCTGTATGCAGGGATAGGGTATGGTGCCTCCAGCACAACGAACAACGTCAGATAATGTGCATGAAATGTCTACACATGTTAGGACCATGACAGTCCACACGCTGATTCATATTGCTCCCAACATATTGATGGGGCGTGTGTGGTGAATGGCTGTGAGATAAATCAGCACAGAGGCAATGATATTCCAAGATGCAGTGGGAATTTTAGAGGCCAACCTGTGTACAAATCTTGTGATGACACCTGCTGGTACAATAATCCTGAGATATTAACTGTATCAGCACACCAAGGTTGCCCTGTTGACGGTCTCATAACATGTCTGAAGTGACAGGGTTGGACCATACCCGTGTGTGTTCTCAAATCCTCATTGGCTTTACTTCTATAGATTTGCGAAGGATACTTCGTAGATACAGGAAATGGCACCACAGGCTTATGACTAGACCTGCACGTAACTGTGACAACATAGATCCCAATAATTATACAGGTGAAACATTGGCCCACACACATGAACCAGACACCTCTGTGCATTTGACCACTGGAAATATGTGAACACGTGCTACTTGGTCTGCTGGTCCTCCACTGCCACAGGAGAGACATGGCTCAGTTATATGACCTCAATTCTGGCATAACAATACAAATGTGGGTTATCTTTGGGTATGTGTCAAAAACACGGTACCCACATAGTATGTACCCGTGCCTGACTCATGGTGGCTCAACAAACAAGTGCCTAGGAAGTAGTATCCAATATTCCAGGACATGTGATGGCCATGTTTTGGACCATTGACATGAACAACCATCTGCTATCTATCCAGTGCATGCTTTGTCATTTGTGGTGTTTATGTTACAAAAAAACTATAAAGTTCACAAAGGAGTTGTTGCTACATGTCTGACTAACGCATGTCCTCTCTCATTTCCACTCTGACTTGCTTCTGAGGGTTGGACACAATGACTCCACAGGCATACAAGCATATTTGCTACAATGCATCTTGTGATGGTCACACAGCGGGTCAACAACAATAGTAGTAGCCAAATCACACATTGACCCATAGGCATTGACTTATTGTACTCATGTGCGTCGCCTTGCTATCCTCTCTTGACGCCAAACATGCCCAAATTGGGTAATACATATTTGTAGACCACATGTTTGGCCATCTATTGCGTCAGTGAAGAGTGAAAATCCTGTACACCAAGTAGCGGATCATGGTCCGCAGTAGTATGATCTGTCACATGTGCCAATACACCGTAATGCCCAAAGTGGGTGCAATCAGCCTATCTCTGTATTGCCACAACTGTCGTGTACCCAAACCCAGTTTATGTCAGAAATGTTGACGCATACACGTCAAAAAATGACGCACATGTGTCTAAAAATGACACTTATGCTAAGAAATATGAAGCACAATGCCCTGAAACAGCCATAGGCCCTGAGCGGTATTTCCCACACTGTACCCCCGGAAATTGGTTACGTTGGAAACATGTTTGAACCATATGGATGCGCGGTTAAATCTACTCATGTGCGTAAAAAAAAAATGACGTGCAGACTGTAAGCGTCATAATATTTTGACGCATTACAATAAAAACGCACCGCATTTGAGGCATGAAGTGATGTCATAGGATATCCTGTTTACAGAATTGGTACAGTGGGTGTACTTTCACTTTCATTTTGCAGTCTGTGCTATTTCCTGACTGTGTGGCTGTGTCTAGAATTGTCTCTCTATGCATTTTGTGATTTTGTCTCCAGTGTGGTCTTTAAATTGTCTTTTTGTGTTTCATAACTGTCTGTGGTATCCTGTCTGAGTGTTTTTGTGGTCATTTGTGTTGTCAACATTTGTCTTTGTTGTGTTGGGTGTCTGTTGTAGGTAGTGGTAGTTTGGGTATAGTTGGGCTGTGTTTGTTGTTTTTTTGCATTTTTCCTGTCCTACTTTCTCTCTATTCTCCTTTTTTCCCATTCATCCCCTCTTTATTTTTCTCACATAATGTTGGGTAGGCCTCGTCTGGGCAGGATGGGAGAGGAGGAGCTGGGTGGGTTAATTTGGCTGGTGTACCATTTCCTACCCCTGATTATTGAGGCAGGTGGTTGTGTGATCCAAGGTTATCACACAGAGGCAAGGAGGCTCTGGTGGGCAAAGGTGTTGCACCATCTGCAGAGGATATATAACACACCACGAAATGACCACCAGCTGAAGCACCGCTAGGCTGACCTTGTATCCAGGGAGCAAGATCTGCTGGACCACCTGGGCATTGT
The DNA here is from genome assembly GCF_031143425.1 of Pleurodeles waltl. Taxonomy (NCBI): domain Eukaryota; kingdom Metazoa; phylum Chordata; class Amphibia; order Caudata; family Salamandridae; genus Pleurodeles; species Pleurodeles waltl. Next base: position 934,735,703 of record NC_090444.1, read on the forward strand.
GATTGGTGGCCCTGTTGGTGAGTACAAATCAGGGCAATGTGCACATTTAAATGCTCTGTAGTGACAGTAGCTGATTTTTTCATAATCTGCCGGCAATGTTTTTGAACATGTGGAATGCTAGTGAAACATACAGGGCCATATTTCTACTATGTTAGCACCGCAATTGCGAACTGTTTTGAAGCAAGAGCGGCGCAAACTTATAAAATACAATTGTATGTAGTAAGTTTGTACCGCATTTGTGTCAAACAGCAACACAAATGTGGTGCAAAATATGTTTAGATATGGGCCACAGTTGCCTGTGAGGTGTAGAAATTTCCGACACATTACCTTAATTTGTTGATGCAACAGCTACACTAACTTTATAAACACAACAGTAGCCAGACTATTAGTACAGCCTTCACATCAATTGATGATGGCAATGTGGCACAAATATATGTTTCATGTGTGGTCGGTGAGTGTGTCAGGAAACAGATCATGAAAATCCCCCAAATTTTCATAAATATTGTGTCCCTCCAGATTTTCGGATACATGTCTGAACTGGATTTGGACACATACATAACAAGTTAGAGCTGCGCTCAGCTAACATCTTAGACTGATATTTGGAGTTTGTAGTGCCACATTTCAATTAGGGTGGCTGGCAAAAGGTATGCACATGGGTTCATATCTCTATGGTTGGTGCAACTCACCATAGCTGTGGTACATCAATTGAAGAAAATGATACAAAGTGAGGGGTAACAACTGTCCCTGGCCCTCTGTACATTGTACCTGTGTGTCTAAAATTGGTCTTAGTCACAATGTCTGGGTGACTGGTATTTCAGTCCTCATGGAAAGTAGCTTTGGATGTCTCTCATGTATACACATGATGAGAGGAATACACTCCATGATTTTTTCTGCTCACTAATGAAGGAGCATGTTTGCCACAACGTGATAGTTAGGGCCACTGCATGTGTGCAGATATGTGTGTATCACTCACTGGAGTCCCCGGATCTGTACATGTTTGCAGTGGTATGTAGGATGCAGTATCATCCTGTCTGAGAGGCTTTACTTTCTGAGTTCACATTACACATAGGCGGTCATTCCGACCGTGGCGGTCGGCAGTGAAGCGGCGGTAAGACCGCCAACAGGCTGGCGGTCTTTTTTCATGAATTCTGATCATGGCGGTTACCGCCATGGCCAGCCGCCGCTTCACCGTTCCGACCGCCACGGCGGTAACGACCGCCGGGCTGGAGACATGGGTCTCCAGCCCGGCGGTCGTCACATACCGCCGGCGGTATTCCAACCCACCTGACCCCGGCTTACCGCCATGGATTTCATGCGGTTTGGGACCGCCATGAAATCCATGGCGGTAAGCACTATCAGTGCCAGGGAACCCCTTCCCTGGCACTGATAGGGGTCTTCCCCACCCCCAAACCCCACCCTGACTCCTTCCCCTACCCCCCACCACCCCTGCCACCCCCAAAAGGTTGCAGGACCCCTCTCCCCACCCCGATCCCCAACATATACACACACATGCACGCACACATTCATGCACGCACTCATGCACATACACACACCCCCGCATTCATGCACGCACTCATGCACATACACTCCCCCGGCATTCATGCACACACTCACACACCCCCTCAACATACACACACCCCAATGCACGCACACAACTCACAACACCCCCCACCCCCCTTCCCTAACGGACGATCACCTTACCTGTTCCGGTGATCCTCCGGGAGGGAACGGGACCCATGGGGGCAGCTCCGCCGACACCGCCACGCCAACAGAACACTGCCACAGCGAATCACAGGTCGTGATTCGCTGGGCAGTGTTCTGTTGGCGTGGCGGTGGAGGTGGAGCTACCTCCACTTCCCCGCCTGCCGCCAGTATGGCTGTTGGCGGCTCTTCGTCCGGAAACGGGCAGAGCGCTGCCAACGGTCATAATGGCCCGTGCGGAAGCCCGGCAGCACTGGCGGTCTTCCGTACGGCGGTCCCTCAGCGGTCTATTGAAAAGACCGCTGAGGTCGGAATGACCACCATAGTACTTGTTTTTTTGAATTGTTGTACAGTGCACAGACTTTGAGCACATTTCTCCCTTCCATGCCTTACAGGTGGACCAACACCCTACACGATTGGAAAGGTGGCTCGATTTGTGGACCCAGACATCTCCAGTAAGTGTTGATATTTATGTTCTGTTAGTTGATGATGTGTGATTGACTCCTGTGTGTTAGACCCATAGCAAGGTGTGATGCGCTGGTGAATCATTTGTTTTGTGTGGGGTGGAAGATCATTTTATCACCATGTTTGAGTTGGCCGATCCTTATTATATTGTCATAATTTGGGATTCTAGGTCAGTCCTGTAGGCGCAGCAATGTGAATAGGGATGAGTCATGTGGATAAAACTTGAATCTGAAAAAGTGGCAGTGGACCATTTTAGTCAATTAGTCAGCCAGTCAGACCCTGATTCTCCCAGAATAGGGATGCCAAAGTGTTAGCCACAGACTTCAGCTTCCCTATTCACTAATGGACATGTTTGACTGTATGTTAAACTTCCTAGCTGCATGTAGCTCCACATGTAGTGCTACGAGTATGAGGAACTTGAGTACAATGGCCTAGGTGTGCATGCAGCTCATGGCCAGAGGTGTGGTTGCATCTATTTGTTTGTTGTAAGTCATGGCTTAATGGTAGTAACTGATGTGGACAAAGGTATGAATTTCCAAAGATAAGTGTTGATGGAATTGCCCAAGGTTTGGGTGTATCCTATTTGGAGTTCCTCCTTACCTGTGGTGTGCTGGCCACACCCATGTACAGCTTTCCAAAGCTTCCTGGGCGTCCTTGTTGTTAGAAATTATTAGTTGATTATCCACCCCCCCCCCCAGCCTCAGGCGTAGGGTTGGGAATAGTGTACCTAAGACTGATGATCCAAGTTTGGTACACAGACGTGTAAATCAGTAAATCACTTGTCCAAACCTAGGGTACCCACTCATGATTAGTGCATGCTTTCTATACTGGCAAGTCCATTTACAACTCACAGATCTTGTGGCCCTAGATTGCCATCCAGTACATAGAAATTTGTTGGCCTGGCAGTGGTGGAGAATATCCAGCATGATTTTTACCTGACAACTGGCAGAACTATGATGCTAAATTCATTCCAGTTGTTACCCATCTTATAGGGTTTGAATGTGCTATTTGATGATAGGACATTTGTAGACTGGCTTGCCATGTACTTCCTCAGGGACTGTCAGTGATATGTATGATGATATGGGCTGTTCCAGATACATTAGATGTAATGTCTGATTTTCTTCTTGAGTCATTTCACACAACGCAGTACCTAATGTTTGGTTTTCTATTTGTCCTAACAGCTACAAATATGACTCCCATCCAGATTCAGGAGTTTCAACACCGAGCAATGCGATACCGCCACATTCTTGATGTTGAGTCTGGGTACCGCAACATGGCAGAAAGATATCGCAATGAAAGACTCGTGGCAGGCATTTGCACAAGGGGGACCCTCCATGTCTAACACAGCCACCACCACCAGCACCACCACTACCAGCCAGGTGGCACCAACAGCAGCTGGGACCTTTGCGGGACCATCAACTGCAACAGCTCCAGGAGCAGTCACAACACCACCTGCCCCGCAGCCTACAGACATTGCAAAGATTAGGTCAGCGCACAGGTTCAGTCTTCGTCTTCAGGACATCAGTCAAATCGCCATCAGTCAGAACTCAGCTATGGGATAAAAGGGCACTTCCCTCAGAAGGAGGAGAAGTGTAAACAGACAAAGTAAGGGCAAGGATGGTTTTAATAAATCTCAAGTAACCAAACAAAGTGACAGAGTTTCTGGATAAAATCAATAGCATTCCCTAACCCGCCGTGATGACCTTTTTGTGACATGGGTTTTTATCCCTTTTTCGTAGTACATTCCCCCAAAATTCTATTGAACATTTGTTATACCCCACTATCTTTAACCTATCATATAACGCATTAGGCAATCCTAATCGTCACCCCATATTGGTTTACAAGTCTTTGATTGGTCTTCGTAATTGACGTCTTCAGAGGTGGCACATCCGGTGTTATTTCATCCCTTGGTAATTCTTTGTACATCTTTTGGTCAGCAGTTCCATTGTCTTTCCCGGTTTGAATGACCTTGTACATTACATTAATCTACACTGTTTCAATATTTTTTAACATTTATTCCATGGGCATAGAAAATGCGCCTGAGAACGGATCTAGCAAGGTTACATTCATCTTCCAAGTCGAAGAAAAAGAACATGCAGGGTCATGGCCCCTTGTGAGTCAGCACACTGAAAAGTAGAAAAATGCATTTAATATGAGAGCCGAGCAGCTAAGCTGCAGCTCATGCTAACATAAGGCCTACCAGGTTTTCAATACAGATTTAATAACGCAAATGTTAATATCAGCTTATTTGAACGTGACATACACATTTTGTCATCATTATTAGTATGCGTATACATTGCTGGCCACTCTTCGTGGTCACAATTCAAGTGCACGTTTAAGCAAAACTACTATTATTATAGTTTCTATGTGGCATCATCCCACTTTAATTCATAAACATTTCAGGTTAATTTAGATTATATAAGCTACGCTCTCTCACCACTTTACCCTTTCCACTCCCTGAATATCATGGCTGACATGCATTGTGTAGTAGGTATATCCACCCCCCTAGTTGCAGTTAACATTAGTGCATTTTTATTCCCCATGCAACTTACCCTGCATGTGCGTTGTCTCCTGGTAGTCTGCGCTGTCCTGTCCTTGAATCCCTGTGACGATCTCCTCAGGGATGACGGCTGCGACCATCTCCTCCATGTGGTCCAGGGGCTCCTGTGGTGCTGGCCTCCCCCCTCCAGTCTGCAGTGCTGCCTTCCTGTTCCTGGCCATCTTTTTCTTGGTCCTGCACTTGCAGTCATGCCAGCGCTTCTTGCACTCGATGACTGTTCTGCGTACTTCTGCCACACTGTTGATCTTGTCAACAATTTGTTGCCATATTGCCTCTCTCCTACTGATTGGCAACTTTGAGGTGACAAACAGTTGGTGCTGTTCCTCTGCACTGGAGCAACACTTTCTTTTCTTCTTCTCCCTGTCCTGGGTCTTGTTTGGGTCCTCCTGGCTGGTCCCTGGTCTGTTGTCATCTTCCTGGGGTCTGTGAAAGCATCTGGGATCCATTTTGGCTCTCCTCTGCACAGATTGCTGTGTTTGCGGTGAATTTTGATGCTATTGCATCAAAAAACGCAGCATATCCGGTTTGCAGTGTCGTAAACCGATTCACAGTCATTTTTGCTGCGTTAACAACGCGTCGGCGCAGTTTTGCATCAAAAAGTATAAATATGGGCCAAACATTCTTAACAGACCTTTTACACATTTTTATATTAACACAACCATGTGCTGAGATGACACTGTATGTGCAGCTTATTCCTAGTAAACAATGCCTCTATGTAATCTATACACTCTGTCCAAGGCTAAGAACAGAATGTGAGGCCTTGGTATTATTATTGTTCATTGGAGGCAGCTTCCAAGCTACAGACACACCATTATATCTGCGCTGCACCTTTGACACAGTGCAGTATGAACATTGTTTTATTATATAAAGAGCCTCTGTATTGGTATTACTTTTGGCAGAGAAGCACTTATGCTAGGATTATCCTGGAACATCATGCACTGAGATGAGGATACAGCCTTGCTGACCTTGACCTCTGTTCTACAAAGGCTGATTGCCTGCACTACTTTAGACAGGCTCCTGGCACATCACACCAGCTATGGGGGGGGGATTGACTATCCCAATGGATCTGGCAGAGGGTACTCCCACTGTGCTCTTGATAAGGCAGGTAGTTACAGAAAGGAGTGTCATACCACAGTAATGTTATCATGGTTAAATTGTTGAGCTTTTTTTCACCATTCTTATGACATTGGTTACCATGCTTTGCCTCATTATACTAATCATCACAGCTCATGCTTTCAATACAAGAATACGATTGTTTCAATAAATGTTTGAAAAGCCATTTTCATATTTTTCTTGTGTTGTCCTAGGAATGCTAGTGCAATAACAAAAGGGTAGATCTGTTTAGAATACTTCCTTGGGAGTCGGACAGTGGCATAACAAGGGTCCCCACAGCCCCTGCATTGCTGGCTGGGGCTGAGCTCCAGAAGCCCCCCTCAGCACAGTACACTGTGCATGGGTGGCCGGACCCTGGGTGTTCAGGGGGTAGTGGCACCCTACAGACACTTTGCAGGGGGGCTCCCCTTAACCGCTTTGCTGCCAGGCCTTTTCCCCTCAGGTGGCAAGCCTTTTTTGGGCAATTTGGGGCAGTTCGCGCTTAGGCCCTCATAACGTTTTGTCCACATAAGCTACCCACGCCAAATTTGTGTCCTTTTTTCCCAACACCCTGGGGATTCTAGAGGTACACAGAATTTGTGGGTTCCCCTGAAGGAGACAAAGAAATTAGCCAAAATACAGTGAAGATTTTTTTAACGGGGAAGAAGGGCTGCAGAAGAAGGATTGTAGTTGTTTCCCTGAGAATGGCATCAACAAAGGGTTTGCGGTGCTAAAATCACCAGCTTCCCAGCTTTCAGAAACAGGCAGACTTGAATCAGAAAACCCATTTTTTCAACTCAATTTTGGCATTTTACTGGGACATACCCCATTTTGACTACTTTTTGTGCTTTCAGCCTCCTTCCAGTTAGTGACAGAAATGGGGATGGAACCAATACTGGATCCCAGAAAGCTAAACATTTTCTGAAAAGTAGACAGAATTCTGAATTCAGCAATTTGTGTAGATCCTGCAAGGTTTTCCTTCAGAAAAAAACTGTTGAAATAAAACATATTTGAAATTGAGTTGAAAAAAACAGCCATTTTTATCAGCGTTTTACTCTGTAACTTTTTCTGCAATGTCAAAGTTTTAAAAGCAATATACTGTTACATCTGCTGGACTCTTCTGGTTGCGGGGATATATAGGGCTTGTAGGTTCATCAAGAACAGTAGGTACCCAGAGCCAATAAATGAACTGCAGCTTGCAATGGGTTTTCATTAAATACCGGGTATACAGCAATTAATTTGCTGAAATGTAAAGAGTGAAAAATAGGTATCAAGAAAACATTTGTACTTCCAAAATTGGAACAAGATAAGGTGTTGAGAAGCAGTGGTTATTTCCACATCTCTAAATTCCGGGGTGCCCATACTAGTGTGAATCACAGGGCATTTCTCAAGTAGACGTCATTTTTACACACTGTCTTCCATTTGGAAGGAAAAAATTTAGAGAAGACAAGGGGCAATAACACTTGTTTTGTTATTCTGTGTTCCCCTAATTCTCTCGATAAAAATGGTACCTCACTTACATGGGTAGGCCTAATGCTCGCGACAGGACACATCACATTTTTACATTGAAATCTGACGTGTTTTTTGCAAAGTGCCTAGCTGTAGATTTTGGCCTCTAGCTGAGCCGGCACCTAGGGATACCTACCAAAACTGTGCATTTTTTAAAACTAGACATCTAGGGGAATCCAGGGTGAGGTGACTTGTGGGGCTCTTACCAGGTTCTGTTATCCAGAATCCTTTGCAAACCTCACAATGTGGCCCAAAGAATAGTTGTTCCGGTGACAGAAAGTTCTGGAATCTGAGAGGATCCACAAATTTCCTTCCACCCAGCATTCCCTCAAGTCTCCTGATAAAAATGGTTCCTCACTTGTGTGGGTAGGCCTAGCGCCTGGAACAGGAAATGCCCCAAAGCACAACGTGGACATATCACATTTTCACAAAGAAAACAGAACTGTTTTTTGAAAAGTGCCTAGCTGTGGATTTTGGCCTCTATCTCAGCCGGCACCTAGGGAAACCTACCAAACCTGTGCATTTTTTAAAACTAGACACCGTGGGAATCCAAGATGGGGTTACTTGTGGGGCTCTCACCAGGTTCTGTTACCCAGAATCCTGTGAAAACCTCAAAATTTGGCAATAAACACTTTTCCTCACATTTTCGTGACAGAAAGTTCTGAAATTTGAGGGAGCCACAGATTTACTTCCACCCAGCGTTCTCCCAAGTCTCCCGATTAAAATAGTACCTCACTTGTGTGGGTAGGCCTAGTGCCCATGGACACATCACATTTTCCCAAAGAAAACAGAGCTGTTTTTTGCTAGGTGCCTAGCTGTGGATTTTGGCCTCTAGCTCAGTCTACACCTGGGAAACCTACCAAACCTGTGCATTTTTGAAAAGTAGACACCTAGGGGAATCCAAGATGGGGTGACTTGTGGGGCTCTCACCAGGTTCTGTTACCCAGAATCCTGTGCAAACCTCAAAAGTTGCCAAAAAAACACTTTTTCCTTACATTTTGGTGACCGAAAGTCCTGGAATCTGAGAGGAGCCACAAATTTCCTTCCACCCAGCGTCCCTCCAAGTCTCCCAATAATAATGGTACCTCACTTGTGTGGGTAGGCCTAGTGCCCGTGACAGGAAATGCTCCAAAACACAACGTGGACACATCCCATTTTCCCAAAGAAAACTTAGCTGCACCAATGACTCACAGCTCGTGAGCTGTAATCCAGCGTTAAGGCACCAACCGCTTTACAGTCCATTCACACACCTTTCATACATGACATGCAGAAGACCATTCACACCGCACAGCACATTACAACACTCACATCAACAGACAGCGCCATTCAAGAGCCCATCATTTTCATACGGCCACATGCCTGATACAACAGGTGATGGGAGTGTGTGGCTTGGCGTTTTAGTGGCACCGCCAGCCAAGTGCCACTCCACGCACACCGCCAGCCAAGCGTCACCCCACACACACCACCAGCCAAGTGCCACCACACACACACTGCCAGCCAAGTGCCACCACACACACACTGCCAGCCAAGCGCCACACCACACACACCGCCAGCCAAGTGCCACCCCACGCACACTGCCAGGCAAGCGCTACCTCACACACACTGCCAGCCTAACGCCACCCTAAGCACACTGCTAGCCAAGCGCCACCCCACACACCGCCAGCAAAGTGCCAGTCCATGCACACCACCATCAATTTTTTTTTGTTTTTAAATAACAAAGAAACCACTAATTATAAATAAGTACAAAACTACAAACACAAAATCTCTAACTGAATACATGACAGAAATGCCAACCGTGAAACAGAACATATGAAAATATAAAACAGCAGTTTATGCTCACAGTATTTCCCAATAATTCTTCTGTGTGTGGTAGCTCCTGAAACAGATACCCACACACAGCCCAGGCTTTGAAGGACAATCAGGGCAGTACATCATAGTCTCTTTCTTGATCCCTTTTCGAGCACAGACTCTACATCTCTTAGCAGGAAAGTCTTTTTTGGCCGTGGGAGGAATGTGCTCAGCAAAGTGACGATCTTTCAATCTAGCCACATCCTCCACCACTGCTTCTGTAGGAACTCTTGCCTGTTCTAGCACCACAAGGCACGCTATGATAGACTCCTAAAATTTCACAAATGTCATCCTTGACTCTGGAGAACTATCCTTGAACACAACAAAAGCATTAAAAGTTGCCAAGTGGAACAGGTGAACTGCTAATTTCTTATACCAAACATAAGCCTTATGAGCAGCAGTGCAAGGTTCCAACCTCTGATCTACTCTATCAACACCACCCATGTGCTTACTGTAGTCTAAAATGCACACAGGTTTGCGCACTTCAGCAACTTGGCCCCAAACAGCCACAGGTGAAATACTCTCATCATGAATGGAAATTAGCATGTACACATCCCTCCTGTCTACACATTTCAGAGCTAGCAGCTCATCATTCTGCAAGGCACTGTCCCTTCTTAAGTTTTTTACAGACAAGCTCTCTTGCCTAGCAACAATACTGTTTGGAGTAAATTTATTTATTTACCTAAAACATGTAACTACGCAAACCGCAGGACAACCACTGCCAAAACCGCAACAAGCCACAGCTAAGGAAGCAAAAGCTTTGAACTAGAACAAAAAGGAGACATAAACTGTTAAAATCACAAATGCAAATACTTCACCAGTTGACAAACACCCCACCAGCAAACATGTATATATTTTCCCTGGAGTCTAGTATTCTTAGCCTCCCTTAGGGGCAGACGGACCTAAAAAAAATAGGCCAATCTGCCCCCAAGGGGGGCAGAAGTGGCATAAACTATATTGCCCCCTTTGGGGGGTGACTCTTGCCCAAGGGGCCACCCCCCCTACACAAAGCACACAGACACACATGATCCCTGGTGCTAAGTGGATTCTGCCCCCCTCGGGGACAGATGGGCCTAAAAAAATAGACCATTCTGCCCTCAAGGGGGCAGAAATTGCATAGTATATATTGCCCCCTTTGGGGGGGGGACCCTTGCCCAAGGTGCCATCCCCTACACAAAGCACACACACAGATAATCCCTGGCGCTAAGTGGATGCTGAACAAATATGCCTGTCTGCCACTAAGGGGGGCAGAACTACCCAACAGTGCTTTGTCCCCTTTGGGGGATGACCCTTGCCAAAGGGGATGCCCCCAACACAAAAAAAACGAAGGAAAGAAAAAAAAATCCCTGGCGTCTTTATGGCTTCTGCCCCCCCCCCCCCCCCGGGGCAGATGGGCCTAAAAAAATAGGCCAATCTGCCGCCAAGGGGGGCACAAATGGCATAGAATATATTGCCCCCTTTGGGGGGGTGACACTTGCCCAAGGGGCCACCCCCCCCACACATAGCACACACATACTCATAAACACATGATTCCTGGCGTTAAGTGGATTCTGACCCCCTTGGGGGCAGATAGGCCTAAACAAAGTAGGCTGTCTCCTTTGGGGGGCGACCCTTGCCAAAGGGGGCGCCCCCAACACAAAAAAAATAAGGAAAGAAAAACAAATCCCTGGCGTCTTTATGGCTTCTGCCCACGCTGGGGGTAGATAGGCCTAAGAAAAATAGGCCAACCTGCCCCAAAGGGGGTCAGAAATGGCATAGAATATATTGCCCCCTTTGGGGGGTGACCATTGCCCACGGGGCCACCCCCCACACAAAGCACGCACACACACACACACACACACACACACATGATTCCTGGCGTTGAGTGGATTCTGCCCCCTTGGGGGCAGATGGGCCTAAAAAAAATTGTCTGTCCCCTTTAGGGGGGCGACCCTTGCCAAAGGGGATGCCCCAACACAAAAACAAAGGAAAGAAAAAAAAATCCCTGGCGTCTTTATGGCTTCTGGTTTATTCAGCCTTCTGCAATCACCCTTGTTTTTGGTGCAAGAGTACTTTGCTGCCCCTCTGGCTAGGTTCGAGTGATGTCTAAAAGCTTTAGGGCCTGATTTAAGAAAAGCGATGCTGCACCCAGTGCGGCGCCACATTCTTTGCACCCCTTAGTACCCCCCACCTCCACCTTGTATGGGCTGTAGTTAAAATACTGTGCACCATGCGCTGGGTAGGGGGAATAGCATCAGAATTCTTGACGCTATTGATATACTCTGCAGGAGTAGCGCCAACATTTTGGCCCCACTCCTGCAGAGTACATAGGGGGCTATTGCATTCAATGGCATGCCCTCTTTTAATGCCTGCTCTGAGCGCAGGCATAATGTGGCGCAAGGGTTCACAAAGTGGGGCAATGCACTTTGTAAATATGGGGCGTGAAAAAAGTCACTTGAGTACTATCTTAGCATCAAAACAATGACACTGTCCCCAAACTAGATAATCTATGCCCAGGTTGCTTAAGAGTGTCCCAGTAGTTGTTTGCTTCTGGATGGGCCCAGCATGATGCATATGCCCTGATTGCTTTAATAGTATGCCAAGACATCAAGTCAGTGTAAACAGCGCGTGCCCTAGATCTCACCCTTCTTCCCAAACCACCCTATTATCAGCTTTGACCCAAGCCAAGATAAGAGTAAGTTTCAGGTCATTCACGTACAACACCAAAATGATCAACAAATAGGTCCCAATTATACAACAATGTTCTTCCAACCACACCTCCCCGCATGATGTAGCGTGCGGGTGAGAGAGAGAAAACAGGTAATGAGGAGTAAAGACAAATAATGGTAGGGAAAGATAAATAGAGAGGTATGGAGAGAGAGAGAAAGAGAGACAGAGAAGAGAGACAGAGGCAGGGAGAGTCAAAGAGGCACAGCGAGGCAGCGATAGACAGAAAGAGAGACAAAGACACTGAAATAGGGAGAGTTGACAGAGAGAAAGGAGAGACAGAACTGTTAAAGCATGGAGAAACATTGAAAAGGAGAGAGACAGGGAGAAAGTGTTAGCGCGTCCGAGCCTTAATAAGTAAACTTACAAGGAGACGCTTTTAGGTCGACAAACCTTTGGACCGCGTTTTGGAGACTTCCCAGAATAAAGTATTTTCTTGGCATCATCAATCAATAAATCAATAGACAATCAATAATGACAATCACTAATCAATAGACAATCAATAAGATTCAATAATTGAACACACCATGACCTTTCAGTCATGAATAACCACACCAGTTTAGTTAAGTGTTAGGATATTTATCTCCCTATTAGTAACAATCTAATATCATTTCTGTTAATCTCAATATCAAAAAACCACATCAGAAAGCACTATTTATTTTTAATCAGAGCGCTACTTAATCTATGCATGGATTATACTCATTCAGAATTTAAACACATCATTAATATGAATCAACTTACAGAGTCTCATTAGTACATGAATCAACAAAGCAAGAACTCAGTCATTTGTCTATTTGCATCAGATATTAGTGATCACCTTAACTAACCTCAAATTGCATGTTGGGCTTCATGCAAAAATTTTAGTGAACACGAATTTAGAAAACATCTATACTAAGGCCTCTATCAAAATAGCAGTTGGTACTGAGAGAGCGTAGCTTATATAATCTATATTAACATGAAATGTTTATGAACTAACGTGTAATAATGCCGCGTAGAAAATTTATTAATATATTTTGCTATAACGTGCGCTTGAAATGTGCCCACAGGGAGTGGCCGCCAACATATAAGAAGACTAATGAAAATAACTAATGTTGATGAATTATTATGTTATGATATGATTTTACACTAATAATAATAGATATATGTAAAGGTTTTGCTAATAAATCACTAGGCCTTAGTTAGCATGAGTCGAGGCCTAGCTGCCTGACTCATATTAAATGTGTTTTTCTAACGTGCAGTGTGCTGACTTACTGAAGGACATGAACTCTTGTTTTTCTCCAAACTAGAAGCTGAATGTAACTGTAGTAGATCTGTTCTCATGAAATTCAACGTGCTTGTAGAAACATTTTAGCTGAATGCAACACTGTAGACCAACTCGTAGGTACAAGGTCGCCTGAACCGGTACAGACAATGGAGCCACTGACTGAAGATGTGCAAAGGACCACAAGACTATGAAATCATACCAGACATTCCACCCGCTAAAGACGTCAATCATAAGGACCAATAAAATATGTGAGAACTGTTATGGGGTGACAAATTCGATGAGCTAATGTGAAGATAATTGGTTAAAGATAGTGGGGTGCAACCCCTTGTCCAACCAAATTTTAGGGGAATGTACAACGAAAAGGGGATAAAAACCCTTGACACCAGGAAGTAAATTAAAACTAGATAGAGCGAGGGGAGATGCTGATGCGATTTGCTATGAACCAGACACTTTCTCACTTTGCTTAGTGACCTGCTAATTTTACTTAGAACCACCCTTGCCCTTAGATTGCCCGTTTACACTTGACCTCCTTATGAGGGAAGTGCCCCTTTGCCTGGTTGCTGAGTTCCTGGCTGATGGCGAATCAATTGATGTCCTGAGGACGAAGACCGAACCTGAGTGCTGACCCAGACGGAGGGTAACTATATGACAATGAAATTGTGATTGTCTGTTTGCTTTTTCTTTCTAGGTACCAACTGCTTCTTTTGACAGAGACCATAGCTAGATGTTTTCCAAATTGGTGTTACTAAATTGTTTTGCATGAAGCCCAACATGCTAATACTAATTTGAGGGTTAGGAGAGGGGTTCACTAAACTGATGCAAATAGACAAATGACTGAATCTATGCTTTGTTGAATAACGTGATGATGATACTCTGCTAAATATAACCTATGCTGACGCCGTGTTATTTTCTAATGTTTGTGATTCTTGCTTTGATGAAATCTTATCAGAGTTGCCATATTGTGACTATGCTAATGTGCTTCTTGGTTTTGAGACTAATAAACTTACTAATAGAATTGTAATCAATAGGGAATAAATATCACAAAATTCATACTAAACTGGTGTGGTTATTCATGACTGAAAGGTCATGGTGGTTTCTGAGTCTTATTAAATGTCATTGATTAAGGTGAATTGTATTGTTATAATAAATATTGATGACATTATTGACGTATTGATTGACATGTTGATTAGCTATCTCGTCCTAAGGTGTCTTCAATCAGGGTCAAAAGATTCATTGGCCTAAAACGAGTCCCAAAGTGAGTGAATTAATCATAAAGGGACGTGTTAGCAGTTCCGGTAGCAGAGCGACGGTTTAGGCCCTTTGGGGCCCTAGGACGGAGGACTATTGTTTAAATTGTTTTTCGAGATAATGCAAATTGGAGGTATGATGCATTTCTAAACTCCCCATGACTTTCGTGGAATCTCGGAGCCTGCCTAAGTGAGTTGGGAATGTTCTTGGAGTTTTAGTATGTGTGGTGTAGAATTTGCGCTTGCTCAGCTTATGCATATTGCAGGTGATTTGTGAAGTTTGTATGGATTTAGGTCAGGTAATGTTGTTTTAGTAGGAGTGGTCGTACTCCGCAGTATGAGAGTAGGGAAGCCGGCGAACTTCATATGAGTCTGGCGCTTTGTGTTCAAAATTATCCACGTGGTTGTTGTTGGTGATGTACGGACCCGTCGTGGTCTAAGACTCCGGAGTATATTGACAAGTGTAGGAGACACTTGGCTTTATGTTGTAATTTGAGCAGTTTAATAGGTCAATCGTGCGTGGTTGACAAGTCGAGTTTGAGTCAAATTGTGTGAGTGAAACCTTCGATGGAGATTTGGCAAGTTCTAAAGTGCACTAGAACGAACCATTGACAAGTCGAGAGTAGGATTTGCGGGTCGAATTCTGCTTGCGAGTGCGGGAGCTGAGAAGGAGAGAGTAGCGGCTGAGGCTTCAAGTGAAATCTCTGTAAAGTTCTGAAGCGATTGTGTTACCCTTCCTGTAGTAAACTGGCAAATTTGGATTTTGTTGTTAAAAGGTGCTCGCAATATATTGCTTTAGTTTTGTGTGAGGAGGACAAGCCGCAAGACTTTGTCAGCTGCAGTGTGTGTGGGTGTGACGTCAGTAGTGCTGCGCTGGGATAGGTCAGGTGCCGAGAGGGGTCGCGCACGGATTGGCAGCCGTCCGTGAGAGGCAACAGGTTGAGAAAGGTGAGTGAAGATTGTTCTGGGAATTAAAGTCACTTTCTGATTAGATTCAAAACAAAATAAAAGACGCAAAAATTAAGTTTTTCAAGGCTTTAAAGAGCGCCTGGAAGGGAGATACATATATTAGGGCGAGTGAAGGGGAGCCTACACCGCATGAGGGTACTCCAGCTTATATTCTAATGGAGGAAAAGGGAGTCGCGCCATGTCTTTGGATGAAGCAGTGGCACAAATTAACAGAGAAGGAGGGATGTTTAGCGTTTCCGGTACATGGAACGTTCAGTACAAGAATTTTAGAGAACTTGAGGTGGATGTTAAGTGTACAGAAACCGCCTCCGAGACCAGCTCAGTATGAGGCATTAGCAGTTTGGGATTTAATGGCCATACGACAAAGACAGCAGAAACTTGAAAGGAGAATAAAAAGGGCAGAGAAAACTTTAGCTGAGGCTAGATGGGACAATGAGAGCAGAATGTGGAGAAGGGGAATAGTTGACGGACTTAAATTGTTCCCGGCAATAACCCAGGAAGATGAGACACAGGGAAAGAAAGCCACCTGTAAGACAGACAAGGGCTCTAGCAAGTCAAAGGAGACTCAGAGTTCTTGGGTAGATGAAGATGATTCAGATGATGAAGAGTTTCTTAATCAGTTGTTACATGATAGCCCGCCACCATATGCTATAAATGACACTGCTCCGAGCACTAGTGTGGGTCCTGACGATCCGGCACAGACTAAGGGAATTACAAGTACAGTGCCGACAAGCGATACCGTTTTGATACAAAATGGTGTCAGTGTACCCACTGCACCAGACACGCAGAAACAGTTGCAACCTCCGTCACAGATTCAAAGGATTTATCCAGATGTCCCAGTACAATAGACAAATACGAGTCTGATGGTGCCGCCTGATCCGATATATAAGAGATCAAAGCTAGTGCAGATTGAGCCAACTCCGCAATTGCTGACCCAGCCGCAGCAACAGCTGATTCCGGGTTACAATCCAGCTGTAAAACCGCAGTCAGTACCTACAGCACCCATGATGAGTCAAGCTTTGGGAGTTAATGCTCCACGGGGTTTGGGACATGGTCAGACACCAGCTGCCATATCGTTACCAATTACTGTTGGTCCACCAGTACCGCTGTATGCGCAGGGTAAGCCTGGCGTGTGTGATCAGGGAATGAGGACCCAAGAGGCAATAATAGGAGGGTTCACAGGAACTCCCCATCCAATGACACCAAGGGAACAAGCAGCAGAAGGACTCAGGTCTTTGCTAGACCTCAGTCTGATTGGGGCTCCTTTAGAGGCAATAAGACAAGCAGGGCTAAGTGTGCTAGCCCCACAGACACTGAGTACAAATACGTCACAGTCACCATTGATGCAGTCAGGAAACATTTTGTTGCAAGGCTTTTCCGTGCAACAGTTGAATGAGTGGTTAGAAAAGATCAACGCTTCACAAACTACTACAGTGACTGCAGAGAAGTCAGAAAGGGAAGAATACCTGAATTTTGTGAGACTGGGTGTGGAAGCTGCAGAACTAGTGGAAGGAACAATGGGAGTGAACAGATTAGAGTCATACACAGAAGCAGAATTGAGGTATCTGTGCCCCAAAATCACAAAAGAAGTGGGCAAGGTGCACCAGAGGTTGGCAAACCTAGCAGACAAATACGGCATAGATATTGGGAATTCTAAACATTTGAAAAGAAGCTACAGATTAGACTTCGATTCTAAAGATTTTGATCATCTGAGGTCTACCGGAATGAAAGCGGATCTTAAAGAAATACTGCAAAGTGCGCAGATTTGGGGAGCCTTAGAGAAATGGGAAGGCAGATGGGCAAAGAAAAGAGATAAAGAAAAAAGCGATGATCCGGAACCGAAGCAGCCTAAAGCCGCACTGGACACGGGGACAATAAAAATGTTACCAATGAGAGAAACAGCCAGAGGGGTTCTAGTCCATGTACCGTGGTCTAGGGGTGATATCTTGTCATTCACAAATGATTATCCCAGGTTGAGGGAGAAGCCAATAGAATGGTACCAGCAAATGGACAGGTTTGTGAAGTTGGCAAAATGTCTATGGGAGGACTTGAATACCCTATTTGAGATTATCGTTCCACCTGATTTATGGCTTGAGTGCAAGAGAGGTGTGGATTGTCCGACACAGGAACAGTCAAGGGATAAGGTGACTGGAGCACCTTCTGAGGAGGTGAAGTATTATCATAAAATGATTGAGTTTTTGAAGCAGAAAGTGTCGCCGAAAGTGACTGATTGGCAGAAAATTGATCGAACCTCACAGGAGGCCAAAGAGTCGATTCATGCTTACTATGAGAGACTGTTGAAAGCTTTCAAACACTACAGTGGCACTGAGACCATAGAACCGAAAGACATGAATCATCTTGTGTTCAGGTTTGTTGAAAGGCTGAGACCAGAGATTAGCCAGATGATTAAGAATTATTTGATCTGTTGGCAAGCAAATCCGATTGATGAGGTGTTGCAGTATGCAAAATACTGTAGTGACGAGATTGAATTGAAGCAGAGAAAACTGAAAGAGAAGGTGATGGTGATGCAGATTAAGGCAGCGCAAGCAGGGATGCAGGGAAATGGAGCACATCAGGTGATACAGGAACAACCGCAAGGGAATGGCATGTTTCAGGCACAACCGAGAGGTCAAGGTTTTGTGAACCATGGTCCAGACTTGAGTACTGTTGTGGTTCAAAATGATGTGCAGGGGATGAAAAAGGTGTCACCATGTCACGCGTGCGGGGGCATTCGAAGCGGGAATGCTCGATGGTGGTTCAGGATGGTGTTGTTCAACAAAGCAATGATGTTGGTACCTTTCAAAATGTAAGGGGTCCAAAACTGAGGGGTCAAAATCAGTACTTCCAGAATAACATGATGCAAATGCAGGGGTTACAGCCCATGCAGCAAATGCAAATGCCGCGTGTTCAACCAGCACAAATGCAGCAGGTAGAACAGCAGGTTCCCATGGTACCTAGACGGCAAATGCAAACACCATTAGCTCCAATGGGACAGCAACAGGTGATGCTTCCTCAACAGGTCACAGGCCAGACGATGAGTCAAAATAACACGTACAGCAGTTCCCATTGCGTGGTGAGGATGTAATAAATGATGAATGGCCAGATGATTGTTCAGACAATGAGGAGTGCAGGCTTGCAGCATCCCTGGAAGTAGATCAGAGGGGTCCCTATGTAGAGGGAAAGGTGATGGGACATAAGGTTTCATTCTTGGTTGACACAGGAGCTACACGCTCTACAGTCAGAAGTGCAAAGGTTCCGAAATTGCCACTTTCAGGGCGTACCATAAGGGTGGTAGGAGTAGCAAATCAGTCCCTGACAAATCCGATAACAGACCCGGTCCAAGTTAGGATTGGCAACTTTCAGGGATTACATAAATTTGTAGTCTGTGATTTGAGTCCTGTATCTCTACTGGGGAGAGACTTACTGTGCAAAACGAGGTGTTCAATTACCTGTTCCAACGAAGGAATTGAAGTACAGACAAACAGTGATGATGAAGGGGACGATGGACAATTTTCAGAGTTGGAGACAGAGACTGCAAATGAAGAATACCCTCTGATAACTTTAATCCCAATGTTTACAGTACTTGACTTGCCACCTAAGTTGCAGGGAACAGTAACATAGAAAGTGTGGGACCTGACAGGAAAAGAAGTGGGATTATTAAAAGGAGTAGAACCAGACAAAGTACAGGTAAAGCCAAATGCAGTATTTCCGCAGGAACCGCAGTACCACATGACACAAGATGTCCTCATTCAGGTACCGCAGATAATTGCGGACTTTGTGAAGCAAGGGGTTCTGAAAGAAGTGATGAGCAGCCCGTGTAATTCACCACTAATGGGTCTGAAAGAGCCTTGTGGGAAAGTTCAAATTGTGCAAGACTTGAGGAAAATAAACAAGATTGTGGTCAAATGCTGCCCCATAGTGCCAAATCCAGCAGTAATCATGTTTCAGGTTCCGTGTGATGCAGAGTGGTTCACAGTTGTGGACCTGTCTCAAGCATTCTTTTCGGTGCCTCTTCATGAGGACAGCCAATTTCTTTTCAGCCTCAAATTCCTGGATAAGGTATACAGTTGGTGTAGAATTCCTCAAGGGTTTTCTGAGTCACCTTCCATCTTCAATCAGATATTGAAGAAGGACTTAGAGTCGCTAGAACTGCCTTTCAGTTTGACTCTAGTACAGTATATTGACGATTTGTTAATTGCGTCCAGAACGAAAGACAACTGCAGGTATGACACAATTGCCTCACTGAACCATTTGGGAAAGAACAGACATAAAGGGGGTCATTACAACATTGGCGGTAAAAGGCGCTTACCGCCGTACAGAAGACCACCAATACACCGCCGCGGCGGCGGCATTCCGCCACAGCTATTATGACACACATCTTGGAATCCGCCGAAATTCAGACACCCACACAACACCGCCACACCAAAGGTCAGTGATAAACTGTCGGAAACAAATCCTCCACGCCAACAGAAACAGGTCCATGCTATTACGACCCACGAATCCACGCGGCGGTCTTTCAACCGCGGTATTCCATTGGCGGTACACACCACCACGCTCAAAATACACACACATCTCCAAAACACCGCCACATTGGACAATTCCAAATACACACACCTGATACACATAAAAACACCACTCCCACACACCCAATACAATATAAAACACACACCCACATCACCCACAAACCCCTACTACCAAAAATTAGACACAAAGGCGACAGAGAGAGAGCACAGAATAGACAACCCCACTACACAGAGGCACACAACACCATCACCCACACAACATCCACGCACAAAACACCACACAGCACTACACTCACCACACTCATCACCACATACACCACCCCACAACACCCCTTGGCACGCCAAAGACACCCCCGCTTCTCCGAGGAGGAGCTCAGGGTCATGGTGGAGGAAATCGCCCGGGTAGAGCCACAGCTATTTGGCTCACAGGTACAGCACACATCAATAGCCAGGAAGATGAAGTTATGGCGCAGAATAGTGGACAGGGTGAACGCCGTGGGACAGCACCCAAGAAATAGGGAGGACATCAGGAAGAGGTGGAACGACCTACGGGGGAAGGTGCTTTCAACGGTCTCCAGGCACAACATCGCGGTGCAGCGGACTGGCTGCGGACCCCCACCTCCTCCCCCACAACTAACAACATGGGAGGAGCAAGTCTTGACCATCTTGCATCCTGAGGGCCTCGCAGGAGTCGGTGGAGGATGGGACACTGGTAAGTCAATTCTTAACTATCATATCCCCCACCCTACCTGCATGCTATCACACACCCTCTCCCTGACCTCCCCCATCACTATAACTCCTCACTAATGTACCCATGACACAAACCACCCATCCCAACACCAAGCCCTGCATGACACAACTAAGCATGGACACCCCTCACTAAAGCATGCCCACTGCACATACCCAGTACAACCCCCCAACCATCACCACACAAACTCACGCACAGGAATGCATGCACTGGGGTACACAAACACCCACCCATTGCACACCATTACACACACACATGCAATAATCATGCTCTTATGCCCCTGCAAGAACCCGAAGGACCATCACCACACCAGAGGGTCCAGACAACACCACTCCACCCCCAGAAGAGGCCCACAGTGACGAGAGCAGCTCTGCCCTACTGGATCCTGATGACCAGCCCAGACCATCGTTGGCCTCGGGGCAGTCGGTTCCCCTTGCACAGGCACAGCCCAACACCGACCTTCCACCCTCTGGTAACACCAGCACAGCACCCACCCAGCGGCCCCAAACCTCCGTACCCAGGACAGGTCATTCAGCGGTGTGTCCACCACTACAGGGCACCCAGGCTAACCCACCACCCAAACAACAACAGGGACCTGGGGGCAGTGATAGTGGGCACACGGTCCAGGGGACGGAGGCACAGGAACACAGGGGAACTGGGAGGGCTGCTGTGTGACAGGGGGTGGACAGGCCAAGGGAACCCACTCTCCACGAGGCCCTCTCCTCCATCATGGGAGCATACCACCACTCCCAGGAGACAATGGCGACGGTTCTGGACAAGTTGCAGGAGACCCTGCGCCTGCAGGACGAACTGTATTTGGGGTTCAGGGAGGAGCTCAGGACCATCAGCTCCACCCTGGGCACCATCGTAGGGGTGCTGAAGGACATACAGCAGACCTTGAGGGACACCGTGGCACTCCAAGGGGCCCCAGACACTAGCCAGGACGATGAAATGCCCACCACCTCCGCCGGCGCTAGTGGACAGGACGCCCCGCCACAGGACCACCACACCAGCACCCCACCCCCTGCAGACGGACAACCACCACGCAATCAGTCCCTGAGATCCAGGAACAGGACAGAGCAAGATGGCAAGACCCCCGCCAGGAAATGACACCACCCTGATTGTCCTCCCACTATCCCACTTGTTACCCTGTCCATACTTTAACTGCCCGAGCTCCTCTTCCTATGCCCAGATGGGCAGGTCACCTGTGAGACTAATAGAATGGACTCTGCCATGGACATTCCTCCACCATCACCCATCCTCATTTTACAACACCCTCCCATTTCTGAGCACTTCAATAAACATCCTTGAAACACAAAACAATCTGGAATCAGTCTGTGATTTAGTAAAAATGTATTATCAATGACAGTGTCATAACGGGTGTACCATTCTAAAGCTAACATATCTATGTCACACATCACAAGCCCTTGAAGGATGCAAGCAGTTGACACATAGGTAACCCCACCTGTGAAACCGTAATGGAAGGGTACAACTCAGTTACCAAATGTTGACTTAAATCAAAAAACAGGATAGAGGTAGACGTGTGAAAGTTAATGTAATGCTAAAAATGAAAATGTTCTCACCTCTGTCTCACTGGAAATATTGCTGTATGACTGACTCCCTGTTGTCGTTGTCTTCTTCATCAGCTTCATCCTCATCACTGTCCACAGGCTCCACAGCTGCTACAACACTGTCATCTGGATCATCCTCCTGCAGAAAAGGCACCTGGCGTCGCAAAGCCAAATTATGGAGCATGGAGCAGGCGATGATGATGTTGCACATCTTCTTCGGTGAATAGAATAGGGATCCACCTGTCATATGGAGGCCCCTGAATCTGGCCTTCAGGAGGCCGAAGGTGCGTTCGATCACCCTCCTAGTCCGCCCATGGGCCTCATTGTACCTTTCCTCTGCCCTGGTCCTGGGATTCCTCACTGGGGTCAATAGCCACGAAAGGTTGGGGTAACCAGAGTCCCCCAAAAGCCATACACTGTGCCTCTGGAGTTGACCCATCATATCAGGGATGCTGCTATTCCGCAGGATGTAGGCGTCATGCACTGAGCCAGGGAACATAGCATTTACCTGCGAGATGTACTGGTCTGCCAAACATACCATCTGTACATTCATGGAATGATAACTCTTCCTGTTCCTCTACACCTGTTCACTCCTGTGGGGGGGGGGACCAGAGCTACATGGGTACCATCAATAGCACCAATGACGTTGGGGATATGTCCAAGGGCATAGAAGTCACCTTTCACTGGAGGCAAATCCTCCACCTCAGGGAAAATGATGTATCTCCTTACGTGTTTCAGCAGGGCAGACAACACTCTGGACAAGACATTGGAAAACATAGGCTGGGACATCCCTGATGCCATGGCCACTGTTGTCTGAAAAGACCCACTTGCAAGGAAATGGAGCACTGACAGCACCTGCACGTCAGGAGGGATTCCAGTCGGATGGCGGATTGGTGACATCAGGTCTGGCTCCAACTGGGTACATAGTTCCTGGATTGTGGCACGGTCAAACCGGTAGGTTACGATGACATGTCGCTCTTCCATTGTCAACAGGTCCACCAGCGGTCGGGAAACCGGAGGATTCCACCATCTTCTCATATGTACCAGCAGACGGTGCCTACGAAGGACAACAGCGAAGAACCAGTCATTATTCCTCCAGGTATGTACCCACATTCACACACAAGACTACACCACTCACATAACCCTTCCTGTATGTGTGTTGAGTGTAGGCCTAGCTATGTGTGACGCAGTATGAAATGAAGCCATGTGGGCCCCTGAAATGGCGGCTGCCTGACTTCTAAACTGGGACAATGGGATTGTGGGGTAACAGCGCTGGCGTTACACACCGTCGCGGTAGGCGGTCGTAGACCGCGGCGCAATGCTGCATTGGTTAACATTGGACCCTATGGGTCCCAGGAGCCAATAAACAGGTGCGCCGGCGGTGATGATACGCACCGTCGGGGACGTCACCGCCGCGGACGTCACCGCCATTTTCTATCTGTTCAATCACTAGATACCTGACCTTCGACAGGAGAGGACCTACACTGCAAGTGCTGCTGTGTCCTCGGTCTGGAAGCGACGATGGCGGCTGTGTCGGGGGAAAGGGCCCCTGCCTTCAATGCACAGGAGTTGGAGAAACTGGTAGACGGGGTCCTCCCCCAGTACACGCTACTCTACGGTCCTCCAGACCAACAGGTTAGTACACAGGGAGCACGTTGTATGGGCTAGGCCTGGGTGGAGAGGGCTGGTTGGAAGAGGGAAGGGGGCAGAGTCCATAGAACATTAATGCATGGGAATGAATGGGCCACATGGCCAGAGTAGGGAGGAGGCCACTCACAACGACGGTGCAGTTGGTAATGACTGGTCCTCTTTCCTTGTGCATATCATGTAGGTCAGCGCCCACCAGAAGAGGGACATTTGGCGTGCCATCGCCAAGGAGGTCCGGACCCTGGAGACCCACCAGAGATGGGGCACCCACTGCTGTAAGAGATGGGAGGACATTCGCTGCTGCAGCAAGAAGACGGCGGAGGCTCAGCTGGGGATGGCCTCCCAACGTGGGAGGGGTGCCCGTCGCACCATGACCCCCCTGATGTTCCGGATCCTGGCGGTGGCCTACCCGGAGTTGGATGGGCGCTTGAGGGCATCACAGCAGACACAAGGGGGTGAGTACAACCTCATTCTGCAGACTTTGCGTGCATTAGAGGTGTCTGGGTGGTGGAGGTGGGCTGTGGGTGTCCCTAGGCCAGGGCGAGTTCGGTAGGCAAGGCCCCTCCGTAATGTAGCCCATGTGGCACTCTACCCCACCTCAGCAGAGTGCCAAGTCGAGGTATTGTTGCCCCTGTGGCATCCATGTGCGTCGATGTCCACCATTGCCATATAGGCCATATCCCAGAAATTGCATGTGCAGAGGGCATGAGCACGGCGTAATGCAGGGGGCATCTGCGTTTGTCTTGTCCGCCAACGGTAGCGGTATGCCATGCACTAAAACCCTCTTTCTTCTGTCTCCCCCCCTTTGTCTGCTCTCCCTGTCCTTTTGTACATCAGCATCAACAGGCGGAGGTACAGTGGCACCGGAGCAAGAGGGAGCTGCATCCCACACGGCCATGGAGGGCCACACCACAGACTCTGAATGCACCAGTGGGACGGAGGGCGAGGGGAGCTTCACGTCGGCCACCGGATCACCAAGCAGCGACACGGACTCGTTCGACAATGGGAGCTCCCTTGTGGTGGCGGCACCATCTGTGCCCCCCACCTCTACAGGTACAGCCGCCACCTCCCCTACCAGCACCTCCCTCCCAGCAGCCCCTCAGCATTCGCCCCGTGCCCGCTCACCCAGGAGGGTGGGCATCACCTTCGCCCCAGGCACCTCAGGCCCTGCCCCAGTCACCCCTGCTGCCCTCAGTGAGGAGGCCATTGACCTCCTTAGGTCACTCACTGTTGGGCAGTCTACCATTGTAAATGCCATCCAGGGTGTAGAACGAGAGTTGCAACACGGTAATGCATTCCTGGAGGGCATTCATTCTGGTCAGGCTGTCCTTCAGCGAACCCTGCAATCTTTGGCCTCAGCACTGATGGCAGCAATTGTCCCTGTGTCTAGCCTCCCCCCTCCAACTTCCTCCACCCAGACCCAATCTCCTGTACCCCAGCCCATCCCAAGCACACCTACAGACCAGCATGCACACAAGTCAACACACCCAAGTAGCTCAAGCAAACATAGGCACCACACACACCACAAGCACTCATGCAAGCCTCACCTGCATACAGACACAACAACATCCACTGCGTCCACTGTGTCCCCCTCCTCCTCTTCTCCCTCCTCCCTCCCAGTGTTGTCTACACTCTCACCTGCATGCACTACATCTACAGCCACTAGGACTCGCACCAGAACACCCAGCACCACACCCCGCTCACCTGCATTCACCACCTCCACTGCCATTTACACGTCCCCTGTGTCCTCTTCCAGTGTGTCTGTGACGACCCCTCCCAAAGTACACAAACGCCGGCAATCACTCACCCAACATCCATCCACCTCACGACAGCCTCCAGTACCTGCACCTGCACCCAAAACACCTAAAGTGACACCTCCGACAACCACCTCCTCTTCCTCCACTCCCAGACCCCCTCCAGCTACCCATCCCAGTGTTCGTCAGAAACTGTCCCTCTGTAAAGATGACCTTTTTGCCCCCACCCCACCCCCTCCAATTCATCAGTCCCGTCGTATCGCCTCAGCCAAAAAGCTTCCAATACCAGTGGTGCCTGTTCAAGGTTTTTGGAGTGCACCGGCCACCAGGGCAGGCAGTAGGACCCGGAGCCAAGGCACTGGCAGTCCACCCCCTGTAAAGGCAATAAAATTGGAGAGTGGACGACGGGACCGTGTTAAGACTCCAGGTGGGAAAACAACTGACATGGGTTCCAAGGGGATTGGAGAGTCAGCTGTGACTCCACCAAAGGTGGGGAAGGGCCAGAGGAAGTCTGCCCAGCCTGTTGTGAGTGTCCCGTCGGAGAAGTGCGCCATAATTTCCGGCGGTCGAGACACAACCGCCAGCACCGTCGTTACTGGTCCAGAGACCACCGCCATAGTCACAGCCCAGGAGGGCCCCACTATCGTCACTGGTCCGGAGACCACCGCCAGAGTCACAGCCCAGGAGGGCCCCACTATCGTCACTGGTCAGGAGACCACCGCCACCGAAGGAGTCAGTGCCCAGGAGGGCCCCACTATCGTCACTGGTCCAGAGACCACCGCCAGAGTCACAGCCCAGTAGGGCCCCACTTTCGTCACTGGTCAGTAGACCACCACCAGAGTCACAGCCCAGGAGGGCCCAAGTATCGTCACTGGTCAGGAGACCACCGCCACCGCCGGAGTCAGTGCCCAGGAGAGCCCCACTATCGTCACTGGTCCAGAGACCATCGCCAGAGTCACAGCCCAGGAGGGCCCCACTATCGTCACTGGTCAGGAGACCACCGCCACCACCGGAGTCAGTGCCCAGGAGGGCCCCACTATTGTCACTGGTCCAGAGAACAACGCCAGAGTCACAGCCCAGGAGGGCCCCACTATCGTCACTGGTCAGGAGACCACCGCCAGAGTCACAGCCCCGGAGGGCCCCACTATCATCACTGGTCAGGAGACCACCGCCAGATTCACAGCCCAGGAGGGCCCCACTATCGTCACTGGTCAGGAGACCACGGCCAGAGCCACAGACCAGGATGGCCCAAGTATCGTCACTGGTCAGGAGACCACCGCCGGAGTCAGTGCCCAGGAGGGCCCCACTATCGTCACTGGTCCAGAGACCACCGCCACCGCCGGAGTCAGTGCCCAGGAGGGCCCCACTATCGTCACTGGTCCAGAGACCACCGCCAGAGTCACAGCCCAGGAGGGCCCCACTATCGTCACTGGTCCGGAGACCACCGCCAGAGTCACAGCCCAGGAGGGCCCCACTATCATCACTGGTCAGGAGACCACCGCCACCGACGGAGTCAGTGCCCAGGAGGGCCCCACTATCGTCACTGGTCCAGAGACCACCGCCAGAGTCACAGCCCAGGAGGGCCCCACTTTCGTCACTGGTCAGTAGACCACCACCAGAGTCACAGCCCAGGAGGGCCCAAGTATCGTCACTGGTCAGGAGACCACCGCCACCGCCGGAGTCAGTGCCCAGGAGAGCCCCACTATCGTCACTGGTCCAGAGACCATCGCCAGAGTCACAGCCCAGGAGGGCCCCACTATCGTCACTGGTCAGGAGACCACCGCCACCACCGGAGTCAGTGCCCAGGAGGGCCCCACTATTGTCACTGGTCCAGAGACCACCGCCAGAGTCACAGCCCAGGAGGGCCCCACTATCGTCACTGGTCAGGAGACCACCGCCAGAGTCACAGCCCCGGAGGGCCCCACTATCATCACTGGTCAGGAGACCACCGCCAGATTCACAGCCCAGGAGGGCCCCACTATCGTCACTGGTCAGGAGACCACGGCCAGAGCCACAGACCAGGAGGGCCCAAGTATTGTCACTGGTCAGGAGACCACCGCCGGAGTCAGTGCCCAGGAGGGCCCCACTATCGTCACTGGTCCAGAGACCACCGCCACCGCCGGAGTCAGTGCCCAGGAGGGCCCCACTATCGTCACTGGTCCAGAGACCACCGCCAGAGTCACAGCCCAGGAGGGCCCCACTATAGTCACTGGTCAGGAGACCACCGCCACCGCCGGAGTCAGGGCCCTGGAGGGCCCCGGCTGCCACAGCCCTGCTGGGCAATGATGAAACGTCATGCCAAACACCAATGTCCAGTGTATAGAACGTCATGCCACACACCAATGTCCTTATCAGAACCGCCATGGCAAAGCACCGCTGAACTGTCCTGAACCGCCATGTCAAAGCACCGCTGAACAGTCCTGAACCGCCATGTCAAAGCACCGCTGAACAGGGCACAGACCGCCATTGCAAAGCACCGCTGAACTGTCCTGGACCGCCATGGCAAAGCACCGCTGAACAGTCCTGAACCGCCATGTCAAAGCACGGCTGAACAGGGCAAAGACCGCCATGGCAAAGCACCGCTGAACAGGGCAAAGACCGCCATGTCAATGCACCGCTGAACAGGGCACAGACCGCCATGGCTAAGCACCGCTGAACTGTCCTGAACCGCCATGGCAAAGCACCGCTGAACAGTCCTGAACCGCCATGTCAAAGCACCGCTGAACAGGGCAAAGACCGTCAAGTCAAAGCACCGCTGAACAGGGCAAAGACCGCCATGTCAATGCACCGCTGAACAGGGCACAGACCGCCATGGCTAAGCACCGCTGAACTGGGCAAAGACCGCCATGTCAATGCACCGCTGAACAGGGCACAGACCGCCATGGCAAAGCACCGCTGAACTGTCCTGAGCCGCCATGGCAAAGAACCGCTGAACAGGACAAAGACCGCCATGTCAAAGCACCGCTGAACAGGGCAAAGACCGCCATGGCTAAGCACCGCTGAACAGGGCAAAGACCGCCATGTCAAAGCACCGCTGAACAGGGCAAAGACCGCCATGTCAATGCACCGCTGAACTGTCCTGAACCGCCATGGCAAAGCACCGCTGAACTGTCCTGAACCGCCATGGCAAAGCACCGCTGGACAGTCCTGAACAGCCATGTCAAAGCACCGCTGAACAGGGCAAAGACCGCCATGTCAAAGCACTGCTGAACAGGTCAAAGACCGCCATGTCAAAGCACCACTGAACAGGGCAAAGACCGCCATGGCTAAGCACCGCTGAACAGGGCAAAGACCGTCATGTCAAAGCACCGCTAAACAGGGCAAAGACCGCCATGTCAATGCACCGCTGAACAGGGCAAAGACCGCCATGGCAAAGCACCGCTGAACAGGGCAATGCACCGGGTAGGAATGAATGGCCCGCCACATCAGACATCCTTATCCCATGTGCAGCTGGGACAGTGACAGGACACGACCTTTCACTGGGAGACTCATCCAGTCTGGGCACCAGTCCCCCCCAGTACCAGTAGAGACCTGCATCAACTTGGGAGACTGTGGCTTTGCACTCCCCAGGATGGCACATTGGGCAGACCACCCACTGTAGAGACTTGAGAGACTGTGGCTTTGCACTCCCCAGGATGGCACAGTGGGCAACCCACCCACCGTAGAGACTTGAGAGACTGTGGCTTTGCACTCCCCAGGATGGCACAGTGGGCAAACCACCCACTGTATAGACTTGAGAGTCTGTGGCTTTGCACTCCCCAGGATGGCACAGTGGGCAAACCACCCACTGTATAGACTTGAGAGACTGTGGCTTTGCACTCCCCAGGATGGCACAGTGGGCAAACCACCCACTGTAGAGACTTGAGAGACTGTGGCTTTGCACTCCCCAGGAGGGCATAAATGGGCATGGAGCCCCGTTGTGGATCTGGCTTTGCAGTCATTCGGCTGAGGTGCCCCCCTTTCCCTTCCCCCTGAGGTGCCTGTAGTATTTCTATCTGATGCCCCGGCAGTGTTCTCTCCGATTGTGGTCAGGTATCGATTGTGGGCCTCGCCCATGTATTTTTGGACTGATGGTGCACGGTCATTGTTATGTACATATCTGCACTACTTCTCGTATTGTATATAATTCTGACTGATTTTCAAACATATATCTGTATATTTTTGTATGACATGTATATTGGCACATTACATTGTTTGACCGATTTTCACTTTGTGTATTCATTCTTCCGGGGGGATTGTGGGTTGTTACTGTGATTTTTGTGAATGCATTGGTGTGTATGTTGTAATATGCGAGGGTGGGGGTGTTTGGTGTGTGTCCCCCTAACTTTTGCCTCCCCCATGTCGTAGGTGTAGTGCTCACCGTTGTCTGCGGCGCCTACGTAGCTGTTGGTCGTAGAAGAGCAGAAACACAAGGGCAGGGAGTATTTGGAGTTCCGGCTCCATGGATTCCTCGTTCCTCGTGGGATAAGTTAAGGTGAGCGTTTTCCCATAGCAAAAGCTGTTTCCGCCGTGTTTTTATCCACGGTGAATCCGCCCCGGAAAAGGTGGCGGATTGGCGGGTTGTAATACTGTGGGCGGTACATTGTCTTCCGCCTGTCTGTTGGCGGTGACCCCCGCACTGCTTGTCTGTACCGCCGTGGCGGGCGACGTGTTAAAATGGCTGTCTTTGTTGGCGGTTTCCGCCAGGGTCATAATTCCCTTTTTTTGTCCGCCGGCCTGTTTGCGGTATTTCCGCTGCTTTAACACCGTCCGCCAGGGTTGTAATGACCACCAAAGTGTCCCCAAAGAAACTGCAATACTGTCAGAGAGAGGTGAACTACTTAGGTCACCTGATTGAGAAAGGGTCGAGAAAAATATCCAAAGAGAGAGTGACAGCCATACTCCAGATGAATCCCCCTACAACCAAAAGAGATGTCAGAATGTTTTTGGGAATGATGGGCTACTGTCGTCAGTGGATTCCCAATTTCTCGATTATTTCTAAACCATTGATAAAACTGACAGGCAAGGAAGTCCAGAATGACCCGGGTAACATAATCTTGTCCGAGAAAGAGATGAAGGCATTCATGGAGTTGAGAGAATGTATGTGCAGGGCACCAACTTTGGGTATGCCTGATTACACGAAGCCTTTTCTACTGTTTTGTCATGAACGTGATGCACGTTCTTTGTCTGTTTTAACACAGGTCCATGGAGGTGCAAACCGCCCAGTAGCATATTTTTCAGCTACTTTGGACCCAGTCGCAGCAGCCTTACCGGGTTGTTTGCGTGCAGTTGCAGCAGTTGGTCAAAGCCTCACACAGTGTGAAGGCATAGTGATGGGATGTCCCTTAACAGTAATGGTTTCTCATTCAGTTGAAATTCTGCTAACTCGAACCAAGACACAGCATATGACAAATGCTAGTTAACTAGATACGAGACCGTTGTACTGGGATCTCCGAATGTTTCCCTCAAGAGATGTACTGTATTGAACCCGGCAACTTTACTTCCTATTGAAAATGCAGACATTAATGATGCTGAGGAAGTGGAACATGAGTGTCTTGAGGTAACAGAACTATGCACCAAACCAAGACCTGACATCAAAGATACTCAGTTAGAAGAAAATGATTACGTTATGTTTGTTGATGGTTCTTGCTTGAGAGACTCAGTGGGAGTACTGAGTGCTGGGTATGACGTGTGTACAATCACCGGTATTCTAGAAGCTTCCTGGCTCAAAAGAGTGTACTCTGCTCAAGTGGCTGAATTAATTGCCTTTACTAAGGCATGCCACACAGCTGAAAACCAGAAAGTCACTATCTATACTGATAGCAGATACGGATTTGGAATCGTACATGATTTTGGCCAACTATGGTCACAGAGGGGTTTCATGACCTCTTCTGGTTCACCAGAGAAAAATGGCGAAAAGATTAAGGATTTGTTGCATGCGATTCAGTTACCTCTTGAAATTGCTGTGGTGAAATGCAATGCTCATGTTAAGTCACAAGACTTTGTGTCAATGGGAAACGGCTATGCAGATCGAGTCGCAAGGTTTTGCGCATTGAACTGTATATCGCTCCGAGATCAGTGGGAATTGTTACCTGAAACTGAGAATGAAACATGTTTGAATTTTGCATTAGGGGTGGTTGACACATTAGATGAGCTAAAATTACTGCAGGGACGTGCTGGCAAAGAAGAGAAACGCTCCTGGCAGAGAATGCACTGTGTACAAAGAGCTGATGACTTATGGGTCTCAGAGGAGGGGAAGATGGTTTTGCCAAACAGTCTTCTGTCACAGTTTGCGAGGTTCTATCATGGTCAAGCCCAGATAGGGAGAGACGCATTGATCAGGTTGTTCAAAGTAAATTGGTTCAATCCAAAATTCAGACAAGCTGCAGAGGTTATCTGTCACAGGTGCATCATCTGTCAACAGATGAATGCAGGAAAAGGGACGGTGGTAAATATGAGCCACGTTGGGAGAGCTGGCGGTCCATTTAGCAGGATGCAGATGGACTTCATTGAGATGCCTATGTTTGGAGGACTGAGATATGTGTTGGTGATTGTGTGTGTTTTCAGTCACTGGATTGAAGCATACCCTACACGTGGAAATGACAGCCTCACAGTAGCAAAGTTGCTGCTTAGGGACTTAATACCACGTTTTGGATTCCCGATCTCTTTAGAATCAGATAGGGGCAGACACTTCGAAAATCAGGTGATTAAGCTCTTGTGTGCCTCATTGAACATTGAGCAGAAGCTGCATTGTAGCTATCACCCTGAAGCATCAGGACTAGTGGAACAGATGAATGGTACCTTGAAGTCGAGAATGGCAAAAATGTGTGCAGCTACCAATCTGAAATGGCCAGATGCATTGCCCTTAGTGCTGATGTCAATGAGAAATACACCTGACAAGAAAACAGGACTATCTCCTCATGAGATTCTGATGGGTCGAGCTATGCGATTACCCGCAGTACCTACAAATGCTGTTGTGAATATCACGGATGATATGGTGTTGGACTACTGCCAGGGTCTGGCTGTGGTGGTCCGCTCTTTTTCTCACCAGGTGGAGGCTAACACATTGCCACCGATCAGTGATCCAGCTCACACCCTGAAAGCCGGTGACTTGGTTGTTGTCAAGAAACACGTGAGGAAGTCGTGTTTGGAGCCGCGTTGGAAGGGGCCATATCAAGTAATACTGACAACCACTACTGCTGTGAAATGCGCAGGTGTTCCGAATTGGAGACATGCCAGTCACACAAAGAAAGTGACGTGTCCGACTGACGAGGAACTTGAAGTGTCCAAAACAACAGCTGCAGAAAAGGAAGTCTCAGGGCCGGAGAGTATTCAAAGGGAAACTGAGACTGAAGGAGAGCCCACTGATGACGGCGTAGTCACTCAAAGTGAGTTCCAGAGGGGTGACAGAGAGCCTATCTCAGCTGAGGTAACAGGGGAACTGACACAAAGAGAGGTTCTCCCAGAAGCAGACGGTTACGGATTTGAAGTTGAGCCCGTAACAGACCCTGAAGGCGAGGGGGAAGAAGCAGAGGGAGGTCAAAGTGAAATGATTCCTCCTGAGCCGATTGCAGGTCCATCAAGAAAAAAACACCATAGCACAAGAGGAGAGCGCTATTCAACGTTCTGAAAAGCCAAGCAAGAAGAAAACACATAAAGGAGATAACTGACCGAAGCCACAAGCTGCAATAGAGAAAGTTGTCCCTGGAGACACAATTGAGGAAGAAGTTGATACAACCAGAAAAAGGATCTTAGTGAAGGAGAGTTACAAAGTGAACGCAGACTGAAAAGAAAGAGAGTTGCAAACAGGAGGTACGCAGGTCCTGAATGGGCATATGCAACAACAGCTGAATGGCAACAAGAATTCTTGGTGTTCTGTTTTGATCGAGAGGTACCAGGTCAATACTACGGCACCTGAATTCAACTCTAGAAAAAGACTGTGTTAAAATATTGAAATTAAAATTGAAAGCTGAGAAGCTGAAAAAAAAAGACTGATAAATTACCGGATGTGACACTGATAACCTGAATTGACTCTGAAAACCGATTATGACAAGCTGCTAACCTGATTTGACAATGGGGTCCTGGAGTGAGTGAAACGCTGTAAATACTCGCAGAGAGAGAGAGAGACTTTGCACAAGAAAAAAAAAGAGAGAGAGAGCTTTTTATATCGTCCTCAAGTTGATTGTTTGCTTTATATTATTCTGCTATCTGATTCTTTACAGATCATGAGTTACACTAAAAGTAAGAGTAAAAAGGGTAGGATGTGTGGTTGGTTGAGTGCTATTCTGGGTATTGTATGTGCAATAATAATTATAGGTGTGATTGTGGGATTGCCATAGATAGATAAGAAAGTGACTAACAATGCTTCAAAACCTGAGACTGCTACGCTAACACTGTGGGAGAAGTTTGAGCAGGGTGTATGTAAATACTTACATGAGGGAACTAATTCAAAAGGGGAACTATCTATTAATGTCTTCTATCGCTTGTTGAATGAGATTGTTGACACAATGGATGCAAAGAATTGTTATGTGTGCACAAAGATTCCTTCGTCAGTACAAGAAGCGGTTACTTATCATAGCTTGCCGCTAACTTATGGGATAAGCTGTAGCTTGCTATTAACAAGATTCTATGATCAAGAGCATGTGCAATACTTCTACTCCAACTTAGATGTAGTGTTTTCTTTTGTGCCAGTGATTGAGTTTCTAAACAAATTAGCTAAAGAACACAGCATAAAATTAGTTAGGAGTTTCTTTGAGCTGACACTTACATTTGGAACAGCTTATGCGCACCGCAATAATCTGATCTGCTTACTAACGCCTGTAGAGAAGAGCTTCTTAGACCACACTGATGATAGACGAAAGGCATTAAAGGAAAGGCTAGAAAAAGGATTAGAAAAACACACGCTTGCAAATGATTATGCTTACACTGCAATAAAGACACAGGGCAAGTTAGCTATAGACGCATTTCATGTAGGTAGGCTTTGTATATATAGGCCAAAATCTGAGCATGACACTTTATTTGTGGGAACGAGTGTGTGCAGGCATGTGTTTTTGTTTCAGAGTAAATGGACATTCATGTCAAATGGACAGGATCCAGCGATCTCTGGGATCTATTATATATGTGGACTTAATGCTTGTTACCGTCTCCCAAAGGGATGGTATGGGACATGTTATTTGGGAATAGTTTTCCAAAAGATCTACCAGATTGATGACTTAAAGCAAATTCCTAAAATGTCTGAATTACAACATACTAGACAAAAGAGAGAGACAGCGGCTGCTGTCGTTGGTGACATATTTGGAGCCATAATTCCTTCAGTATGGGTTATCTTAAACTCCATAAAGATTCAAAAGTTGTCTACTATTGTGGATAACATGCTGACAAACTTCACAGGGGCTATACTCCTGATGGATACTGTACTTGCTGCGGAAAGAGCTATGACTCTTCAAAACTGGCTTGCTTTAGACATTCTTTTAGCCAAGAGCGGCGGAGTCTGTAAGATGCTTAATGAGCGCCATTGCTGTGCGTTCATATCAGATAACAGCAAAAAGATTAGAGGTATGCTTACTAACCTAACAAGAGATAGTGCAGATTTGAAGGAGCTGAAGGAACCTGGAGTTTGGGAGAAAGTTGGGAAAGGAATTACCAGAGTAGGGAATGGGTTTATTAATATCTGGAATGGGGTTCTTGCAAAAATATTAGGGGGTCTACTAATTTTTCTGATCTGTTTATTGGGATTATGGTTATCATGTAAAGTTAATGAAAGAATTGAAATAAATTTGACAAAACGAAACAAAAGAAATGAAGAAAATGAAAGGGAGAAAATGTTTAATGAAATTTGGGAAAGCTCACACAAAGGGCAAGATGTTGAAATGCGCGTAATGCGGAAAGTGAGGGGTTGAGAAGGGAAAGGTTTGTGTGATGACAAGTGTCATCAGAGGAGGGACTGAGAGAGCGTAGCTTATATAATCTATATTAACATGAAATGTTTATGAACTAACGTGTAATAATGCCGCGTAGAAAATTTATTAATATATTTTGCTATAACGTGCGCTTGAAATGTGCCCACAGGGACTGGCCGCCAACATATACGAAGACTAATGAAAATAACTAATGTTGATGAATTATTATGTTATGATATGATTTTACACTAATAATAATAGATATATGTAAAGGTTTTGCTAATAAATCACTAGGCCTTAGTTAGCATGAGTCGAGGCCTAGCTGCCTGACTCATATTAAATGTGTTTTTCTAACGTGCAGTGTGCTGACTTACTAAAGGACATGAACTCTTGTTTTTCTCCAAACTAGAAGCTGAATGTAACTGTAGTAGATCCGTTCTCATGAAATTCAACGTGCTTGTAGAAACATTTTAGCTGAATGCAACACTGTAGACCAACTCGTAGGTACAAGGTCGCCTGAACCGGTACAGACAATGGAGCCACTGACCGAAGATGTGCAAAGGACCACAAGACTATGATATCATACCGGACATTCCACCCGCTAAAGACGTCAATCATAAGGACCAATAAAATATGTGAGAACTGTTATGGGGTGACAAATTCGATGAGCTAATGTGAAGATAATAGGTTAAAGATAGTGGGGTGCAACCCCTTGTCCAACCAAATTTTAGGGGAATGTACAACGAAAAGGGGATAAAAACCCTTGACACCAGGAAGTAAATTAGAACTAGATAGAGCAAGGGGAGATGCTGATGCGATTTGCTATGAACCAGACACTTTGTCACTTTGCTTAGTGACCTGCTAATTTTACTTAGAACCATCCTTGCCCTTAGATTGCCCGTTTACACTTGACCTCCTTATGAGGGAAGTGCCCCTTTGCCTGGTTGCTGAGTTCCTGGCTGATGGCGAATCAACTGATGTCCTGAGGACGAAGACCGAACCTGAGTGATGACCCCTTCAGAGGGTAACTATATGAGAGTGAAATTGTGATTGTCTGTTTGCTTTTCCTTTCTAGGTACCAACTGCTTCTTTTGACAGAAACCATAGCTATATGTTTTCCAAATTGGTGTTACTAAATTGTTTTGCATGAAGCCCAACATGCTAATGCTAATTTGAGGTTAAGAGAGGGGTTCACTAAACTGACGCAAATAGACAAATGACTGAATCTATGCTTTGTTGAATAACGTGATGATGATACTCTGCTAAAGATAACCTATGCTGACGCTGTGTTATATTCTAATGTTTGTGATTCTTGCTTTGATTAAATCTTATCAGAGTTGCCATATTGTGACTATGCTAATGTGCTTCTTGGTTTTGAGACTAATAAACTTACTAGTAAAATTGTAATCAATAGGGAATAAATATCACAAAATTCATACTAAACTGGTGTGGTTATTCATGACTGAAAGGTCATGGTGGTTTCTGAGTCTTATTAAATGTCATTGACTAAGGTGAATTGTTTTGTTATAATAAATATTGATGACATTATTGACGTATTGATTGACATGTTGATTAGCTATCTCGTCCTATGGTGTCTTCAATCAGGGTGAAAAGATTCATTGGCCTAAAACGTGTCCCAAAGTGAGTGAATTAATCATAAAGGGACGCATTAGCAGTACCTAGAAAGAAAAGGCAAATAGACTATTACAATTTGCATCGGATAGTTACCAATCCAACAGATCAGCAAGCAGTGTCAGTCTTCGTCCTCAGGACATCAGTTCATCAGCATCGGGCAAAATAGGACGGGGCAAAGTCTCAAGATAGCATAGCTAAGGAATGAATTGCTTCCCTCAGATAGAGGAGAAGATAATATCAGAATAATGGGCAGAGGATGGTTTTCGAGGCGACAGGACAACTAAACTAAAGTATGGCAACTGGCAAAAGTCTCTAAAGAATGGCAGAATGGCAAAATGGGTATGGCAAGATGTCTTAGAGCAAAAGGAATGGCAAAATGGAATGCTGAATAAATGCTGATTTCTCCTTGGGTCATGCGGTTAAGTCAAAACTGTTTAACTATTCCCTAATTCCTCATTGGATAAAATTTGGTGCATCCGTATCTCTGTCCAATAATTTGCAACCACCTTACTAGAATTTTCCACAGTTCACAGTTCCCATGTCACGGATTGGTCCATGTTATTTACGTCTTCAATGGTGGGAATGTCAGATAGAAAATGTTACACTTTGCGCTCCAGTCAGTGTCTTCATTGTTTTCTCCTAGTACGGTTAACCTTGCACCTGTTACGAATTACACTGTTGCATCTAGCAAGAACATCGCCTTGAGCAAACCGGTTCTTATGAGAAAGAATTTACTACAGCTACACACACATAGCTCCTGGAAAAGTACAGCTTTGTGTCCTTCAGGAAAACAGCACACTACACGTTAGAAAATGCAATTCAAATATGAAGCCAGGCAGCTAGGCCCAAGCCCTTACTAAACCAATGCCCTTTGTTTAATAAAGCAAACTCTTAACATACAACCCTAATTATGATATACTAATACAGATTCAAAACATCATTGCATTATAATTCAGAATTTATAAGCCTTTTCATTAGTCTTCGTATACATTGGCAGCTACTCCCCGTGGGCACATTTCAAACGTGTGCATTATTTTCTATGTTAACACAATTTCTTTGAGGCTTCATCACACATTATATTTCAAGATTTTCGTATTATTATTGGTTTTAAAAGACACACTCCAACAATAGTAAGCTATGTAAAGCAGGGACAGGCAGGGAGAGGAAGATGGTTAGAGGCAGAAAAGGGCGAGGAGAGAAAGCAAAAATTTGGGAGCATTTTGAGAAAACTGCAGAGACAGAAAGAAAGGGAGAAATGGGGGACCATATCAATGGCAGAAGGTGGGCAACAGGTGATGTCAACAAATTCACAAATTATAAGAGGGCAGGTGCAAAGAGTCCTATTTTCTTCAATTTATGTTCTGGAACTTGTACTATTTCATCCTCATATATGAAGGACAATAAGTACTAGGATGAAAAAAAACAAATATTGGGAGCAGATAACCCACTAACATTTGACCTTTTGCAAATAAAATATTTTTTTAGACCTAAATATCCTTGCACTGTTAAACAAAGAAGCATGCAACAGTATAAAATACATGCATCCTATACGCTATAAGCTCCTGTGAGAAACAAGAAAAACAAATTTTCCCGTATTATGTCTACAGCATTTAAACATGAAAACCTCTCCAACAAGTACAGTTAATGGCTGGAGAGCAAGTAGTGAGAGCTTGTTCAGTATGCTATTCCACACCACTCTACGGCACTCTACGCCACTCTTCTCTACGTCACTGCTCTCTGTGCTCTACACCACTTTACCCCACGCCATTCTTCCCCACTCTACGCCATTCTACTCTACTCTTCTTTATGACACTCTTCTCTACGCCACTCCGCGCAACTCTACTCTATGCCACTCTACTGTATGCCATTACACTCTATGCTTCACTCTATTCTACACCACTCTACCCTATGCCACTCCAATCTATTCCCCTCCACTTTCCACCACTCCACTCTATACCACTCCACTTCACTTTAGGCTACTCTACACAACTCCACTCCATGCCACTCTACACCACTCTACTCTACACCACTCTACTCCACTCTCCTCCTCACCACTCTCCTCTATGCCACTCTGCTCTATGCCACTCTATTAACTTGTAGCCATGCTAAACAGCAGCCACTTTGCTATACAAAATAGCAAAAAGACATTGGCAAAGCCAAGAGCTCTCACATGGGCGAGACTTCTTGGCTTTGTTAATGCTTATTGAGGTCTGGGACTTACTTTTAATCAAAAGACATTGACCTGGACCAAGAGAGAGAAATGCAGAAAAGGGAGAAAGAGTGAGGACGAGCGGATGTGTCCTGAGTTTTTGCTATGTGTGGAGATAGGTGGTATGTAGAAAAGATTGTATAGGTTGCATGGTTGTGGCATCTGCATTGCATACATGGATATGATAGACAAGAGTTGTGGTCTCCAGTGGTTGTAATTATATGTGTGAGTGTGGTGATGAGTGGTCATGGAAGCAGCCATATGCAAAAGTTGAGGCCCTATGCCATTTCCAGATCATATACACCCTACGAGGAAACAATCATGTATTTCTTGGCTCTTGTCTAATAATGTCCAAGTGTGTACAACATGATTTTCCATCAGCAAGAGGAGGGAGGGACCAGCTGTGCAAAAGTGATTTGAGGAAGTGTGAGCTGGAGCAGCAGATCACATGATATGTGCCATGCCTTAGTTGCTGAACCCACTGATGGTTTTATTGGAGGCGCTTGTTGAACCTGTTAAGTAGTTTAGGTGGAGGGAAAACAACTCTGCAAACTTATTGGAGTTATGGTGGCCTGACAAGCAGCTCTTGTGACCGGCGCTGCAAAGTGCTTTCTGTGGCACACTAATGTAATCTGTCTATTTATGACTCTCTATGCGTCTATATCTATCTGTTTGTCTCTCTTTCTCCGGTTATGTCTACCTAGATATTGTGCTACCTAGTAGCTACTGGACATGTTGGTGACTTTTTTCTGGTTGTTAGTACCTAAGCACATCGAACGGTGAAAAAGTGACTCCCTAAATTGCTTTAAGGAACACTATACCAGACTTGAGAGCAAATCATCTGGCCACACGGTATTGCATGAGCATGCTAGTGGATTTTGCAGCATCTGGTCAAATATTTTGAGCAGGTCGAGGGCCGGAAAGTAGTCTAGGATACTGATTGGAGGAAAGGTGGCTGTAGTGTCAGGTCATGTAAACTGTACCACGCTGTATCTGCTATGCTGGTGGAGTCTGTTTATTTACCAATCGATGTCAGTGTCTATCTATCTATTTATCTATCTATCTATCTATCTATCTATCTATCTATCTATCTATCTGTCTGTCTGTCTGTCTGTCTGTCTGTCTGTCTGTCTGTCTGTCTATCTTTCTATCTACCTATCTATCCAGCTATCTACTTCCATCCATATTTGCCCTTTTCTAACTCTACCATCATATATGCCTTTTTCTGTATCTAGCTATTCCTGCCTTTTTCTGCACCCAACTATATCTGCTTCTTTCGATATCTATCCCCTTCTGTCCCTCGATCTGCCTTTATCTATGTGCCTCTATCTGCTTCTTTGTACCTCTGCTTATCTGCCTCTATCGAATCTAACTCTATATACCTATCTCCAGTGCTTTAAATGGAAACATAGAAGTGCAGGTACTCTGTACCAGAGTACCTGCTTGTTTCTGAGAAGTGCCGGTACTCTCTAATTAAAAGTATTACGTTTTTCTTGAGATGTGCCGGTACTCTCCCTCTCAAAATAAAAAAGTGCCGGTACTCAGTACCGGAGAGTACCGGCCCATTTAAAGCACTGCCTATCTCTATATTCCACCTGTCAC
Source organism: Pleurodeles waltl (assembly GCF_031143425.1). NCBI lineage: Eukaryota > Metazoa > Chordata > Amphibia > Caudata > Salamandridae > Pleurodeles > Pleurodeles waltl. Next base: position 934,776,631 of record NC_090444.1, read on the forward strand.
CGTCTGTTTCTCTGTCACTGTTCCTATGTCGCGGTCCCCTCTGTGCCTCTGTCACTCGGTGTCCCTCTGCTTCTGCCCTTGTCTAAATCTCTGTCCATCTCGCTGAAACTCTGGGTTTCCTTTTCGCTTTCTGCCTTCTCCTCCTCCTCCCTCCTCTCCTCCTAGCTGGTCCACTCTCTCTGTCTCTCTCAGTCTAAGCACGTTTGGTTCACAATCTATCTCAATGTCTGCGGGGACAGGCTTGCGTTCAGGGCAACACCATCTCAGCCTAAAAATGTTTGATTTTATGGCAATAAAGAGGATGGAAACCAGCTGCACTCAGGTTAATCATGTGTTGAAAACAGCATTACTGCAAACATGTCTGCCTTTTTACTGATCATTATCGTGCCATTGGTAGCATAAAATAGTAATTCGTCATCTTTTTTAATTGTTTAAAAGCTTGATTGAGGCATTCCTCTATTTCAATTTACAGATTCCCTTTCAAAGTGTAGAGTAAAATCAGAAATCAGATTCACAATTGTTTATGTCTGATTCTGAGCTATGTGAACTTTTTGCTGAAATGTTGCACTCCCTTGCGATATTTCCATGAACAGTATTTCACCAGGTAACAACTGGTAGCACGTGTGCGTGGAAAAATTGTCCGAGTTTTGACGCGCGGAAACTGTGCACATGTTCGGTATAAGCACTACATCTTCTAGTCTAGCGATAGTTGGAACAGACAAGTACAACTGAATTGGGGGGAAAACGTACACCACGCTACCATTGTTTCCACCACTGCCAAATAACAGAGCCCTCATAGTAAAAGCTTTAAAGTGACCTTCTAAATCTGTTGCAAAGCTGCACACGCATTACTTAGGTTATTGCACTTGTAAGATGTCGTATTACTGTGAATCTAGGGCCTCATTGTGAGTGTCCTATTAATCCTGATGGGCCCAGTAATAATAGTTGGTGCCTACAAGTCCAACGTGATAGATGGAGAGATAGGGATGGTGTTTGTACTAGAAAACCTCACACAACTCGAATCTTCGCTATGCCCACTAGGATGGACCTGTATCTTGACCGAATGATAAATTCAGCAATATATCCACAATGGTCATGCAGAATGTTGCCCCAGAAAGATGACAAAGAAGGTTAATTTTACAAATCATAAAGGTTTATTAACAAATTAGTGAAGTTACAATCTCAAATCGGATCAGTTAAGCATAAATCAATAGTCACTTAAATACAGCACGTATGAACTTAATCCAGGCAGTTCAATTTGGCAAATGCAAGTACATGGTATTAAATACAGCATATGCAAAGTGAAATAAAAACTCCTTCCCATAAGGGGAAATCCTTAATTCTATGCTAAGATTCTGGGTAAGTATAACATTTTAAACAGTTGCCATCATCAAAAATAGAATCTAAATCAATCAGGAAAATGAGAAATGTACTTGCTCTAGAAAGTAAGTCTATGAGCAGAAATTTAAGGAGTATTGGGTCTCAAGAGATGGAGAAAAAGAGGATTTACACTTGTGAAGGTGGTCAGGGGCAAAATACTAACCTATCAAAATCAGTTTACACAATTAAAACTTGAAATTTCGTCCAAGTGATACATTACACAAGCTCTCACAAAACATAAGCTAATAAATAATCAGTGTTTCCTCTGTACTTGGTTTCAGCCTTCTTCCCAGGGGTAATACAGTGCCAGATTCTTCCATCATTGCGGCCTTCATGATATGTCACAGATTATCCACCTCCTCTGCCTCCAATACACTGCATACATGTGCAGAGAATCATTATCCAACCAATTAATTGCAACAAACACAGGGCCGTATTTATACTCTGGTTGCGCCGAATTTGCGTCGTTTTTTTCGACGCAAATTCGACGCTAAACTAACGCCAACTAACGCCATATTTATACTATGGCGTTAGACGCTTCGGGCGCCAAAGTGCCCGGAGTGTGCGTCATTTTTTAGCGTGAACCCCTTCCTTGCGTTAATGATATGCAAGGGAGGCGTTCCCGTCTTAAAAAATGACTCCCAGGCCTTTACGTGGTATTTATACTCCCGGGCAAAAATGACGCCCGGGAGTGGGCGTGGCCAAAAACGGCGCATTTGCGCCGCTTTTTAACGCCTGGGTCAGGCATGGCGTTAAGGGACAAGTGGGCTCAAAATGAGCCCAGAGTGCCCTCCCCTGCCCCCAGGGACCCCCCCTGCCACCCTTGGCCACCCCAGGAGGACACCCAAGGACGGAGGGACCCATCCCATGGACATTAAGGTAAGTTCAGGTAAGTATTTTTTTTTTATTTTTTGTGGCATAGGGGGGCCTGATTTGTGCCCCCCTACATGCCACTATGCCCAATGACCATGCCCAGGGGACATAAGTCCCCTGGGCATGGCCATTGGGCAAGGGGGCATGACTCCTATCTTTACAATGATAGGAGTCATGTTGATGGGGGATGGGCGTCGAAAATAAATGGCGCAAGTCGGGTTACGATGATTTTTTCGACGTAACCTGACTTGCCCCATTTTAAGACGCCCATGCGCCATTTTCCCCCTACGCCGGCGCTGCCTGGTGTACGTGGTTTTTCTCAGCGCACACCAGGCAGCGCCGGTCTGCTTGCGCCGGCTAACGCCATTCAATAAATACGGCGCCCGCATGGCGCTTCAGAATGGCGTTAGCCGGCGCAAAACTTTTTGACGCTAAACTGCGTTAGCGCAGTTTAGCGTCAAAAAGTATAAATATGGGCCACAGTAAGCTAGCAAAGAAATAGTGCATTTAATAAAAACACAATTATTCTGGTTCTTGAAACAGAAAGAGAGTTATTCACAGCAAACAGAATTGCAAATTTTTAATTTCAGTATGGAGTTGAATGCCTAGGTCCATGATAACGCATGTCAATTTTAAGATGCACATATTCTGACTATAGTTAATAGAAAACATTTAAATCACTTGTACCTCTAAATCTAAGTGTAAGATAACGTGTACACGTTTATAAGTAATATTTATTCATGTTAAATGTTAACTTTTCGTCAAGTGCTAATAAATTATGCCAACCCTGAATTATCAAAAGAGTACACCTTGTGTCAGCAATGTCTCATTTGGACACTTTGGCTTCTGAAAGTAGGCACATTTTCTGGGTGAAATTCTGTCTGAAATCGGACAAAAACAGGTATTGGTCTGGAAACACAGATTTCAATATTTCATTCCTCATTAACTTGTAATGAACAGCGCCACCCACACCCTGAAAAAATACTGGTGCTCGCCTGAAAAATAGTTCCAACTGGGAGATACCAGCAGATTACTGGACCACTTCTGATCAACTTCACAGTACTCAAGTCAAATAAACTTTATTCGGTTCTATCAAAATAGGCCATAAAAGTATATAAAATAAACATTAAAAAAAAATTGATTAAAACAGAAAGAATAGAATGTGCACTCTCAACCCCACACAAGTAATAACACCTCCCTAGGAAGATATGAGTTCCGCATGATGGGAAATAAACAGATGAAACAGCTCATCCAAAAACAATTCACAGTTAAAAGATGTCCCTTGTTTGTGCAAAAGAACGGAAGCTCTTTTATCATAACAGAACTTTTTCTTAGTGCCAATTGCTTTACAAATGAACAAAGCAGTGTTCAAAAGGCTCATTGAAGCTTTATGGCCCCTAACAGTATCTGTAATAGGTAAAGGTTTTAAAAAAGGCTTTCTTAATTTGACATATAACCGGCAAAAAAGCGTAAAGTGCTTTGCTTAGAATTTCTGTAACGCGAACACATACTATAGCCTTAGAACCCGCCGTAGCGGGCTCTACCGGCTATTAAAGGCCCGCTCCCCACGTTAAATGCCCGAGCCGAAGGCGAGGGCATTTAACAAGGGAGAGGGACTTTAATAGCCGTAGAGCCCGCTACGGCGGGTTCTAAGGCTATTAGAACATTCTGCCACTCAGGGCAGAATGTTCTATTAAAAAAAAAAAATGTTCACGGAGCCCGAGGGGATTAAAATCCCCTCGGGCTCCGTGAGGCTTTGTTCACAGCTGTTGCTTGTTTTCAATGGAGCCCCCAGCATTCCAATGTTCTAATAGCTGTTAGATCTTATTGATTAATTTTAGGGGACGAAACAAGATAGTGTGCCATACTTAACCGTAATTTGGTAAGAACATAACGATGAGGATGTTTTGTCACCCATGATAAATACGGTTGAAAGCCTAGGGGTTATGTATAAGACATATTTGTTATAACCATTTGTTTCCCACTGTCCGCTGAGGCTCTGTTTTTTGCCCTGGTGCCTAGCAGGACAGCTTTCTCTACTGACTTTTCTAACATCAGAATCCTAGTCAGATCTTCAAGTCCAGGGAAACCAAGTATTGTTTTGAGGGTGTTATTAATAAAGTAAAGCTACGGTATGTTAAAGGCATTATCCTGGGATAGGCAATCCTGTATGTTAACCTTTTTAAGGTCTGGCCCATGTAGAGCGCCGCAAGGAGATTAGATTAGATGTTAACACGTCCTCCAAATGGCACAGTGCTACTTCACTATGCAAAATGGTGGATGATGCTGATGAGGGGGCACACAACAGAAAGTTATTTTCCTCAACCTGTAAGGTTTTGCATAATCTCATACACCTCCACCGTAAAATGAGACAGAGACAACCATGGCTTTATAAATGGAAACCATCTCTTTAATGGGCCAAATTTCCAAGTTGCTAGAGAATCTGAACACCCCCTCACATCCTCTTTTGATCTTGAGCCTTGTGTTATAAATTTGTTCGGCTCAAGTACCATTTGCAGAGAACATCATGCCTAAATAGTAAAATGACTCGACCTTTGCTATTTGAACACCCTCTGGGCAGAAAAGCCTTGTATTCTTTGAAGTTTTCCCACATGTCATTTTGAGCGTCTTTGCCTTATTAATTTTGAATTTCCTGGAGTCCATAAAAGCTGCAAAAGAGTAAATTAATCTCTGCAGCCCAACTGCGATCTGTGATAGAAGGACCGCGTCATCGGTGAAGACCAGGACAGGTACCGGTCGGTTGGAAACCATTGGAGCATCACCTTACAGGCCCTGCAGCGTGCCATCAACCCAATTTATAAAAAGGGAAAATAAGAATGGTGCCAAAATGCACCCCTAGCAGACTACCCACCTAATTCTAATAATCGGCGTTAATTCACCATTAGTGCCGAACCTTACCTTGGCTGAGGGATTCTTATATAACAGTGCAAGAGGGATAATGATCTCCATATGAGACCCATAGGAGAGCAGAGTGTGCCACAATATCGCATGATCTACTAGGTCAAATGAACTAGTAAGATCTGCAAAACAAATGTGGAGCATTCCTTTCTTCACTCTGGTATATTTCCCAATCAGAAGTTTGAGGTTTAAGCACTGCTCCACTGTCCCTAGTCCCTTCCTGAATCCATACTGCGCCTTAGACAAGATGCAATTGTCCGATGCCCAGTCCTCCGATATCTTTAGAACAATCCTTCCCAGGAATTCCACCGAGGAATCAAAAAGGGAAATCGATGATAGCATTTTGTGTCCGATTTGTCATATTTCTTGTATATAGGGACTACGACGGACTTAACACATGAGGTACAAACAATACCCTGTGCTACCGCATTAAAAATATGGTTAAGTATTAGCGGTCACAACTCCCTCATTCCTAAGAAAGCTTTGACGGGAACCCCATCGGGCCAAGGGCCTTTTTTATTTGTGCACTTGCACAAAGCATCTAATATTTCACTTAAAATGAATACAAAAGGTGGAATATTAAATAAACCAGAACTCTCAGTCAATTTGTTTAGGGCTGGTACTAGGGGCCTTGGTTCATCAGTTGGTGTTGGATCCAAAATCCTCTCAAAATGCTCGCCCCAGGCCTGTGAGGGTACTAAAGATTTTAGCAAAGGGCTTGAATCATCCTTCAAAATTAGGGTATTTAAAGAACTCCAGAATAGCGGTATATCATTAGTTTCAGCAGCCTGAAACAAGTTTAACCATGCTTTCCCCCTCATCTCTTCCTTTCTGGCTAATGTAGATGCCCTATACTGCTTCCATAAATGCTTAGTAAAGATTGATGTCTTAGAAACTGATGCAGAGGCGTTCTCAAAAATTTATAGACCTGAATATATTCACAATTAAACAATCCCTGTCTACCTGGAGCCTTGCCGCACAGCTTCCCAGGATCGACGCAAAGCGACAAGAATCCCCCAGAGCCTTGCCACACAGCTCCCTGGGATCAATGCAAAGCGATGGCAAGCTCTGCAAATCCTTGTCGCAAAGCTTTTCAGAACTGACGCCAGATGACGTGATGCCTCGCAAAGCAACACCATGCAGACCACGCACCAGGGTTTAAAGTACTGTGTTTAGCTGGCCCAACTGGGTCCCTGTAGCTGGCCCGTGCTCCATTGGAGTCGCCTGAACTTTTGACTGTGTGCCGGCCCAGCGTGACCAGATAACCACAATTGTCGCTTTGCGCTTCTATGTGCTATTTTCACATTAATCTTTAAAATTGCATATCTCAGGATCTACGTATTGGATTTTTGACATCTTGTTCTTGTTTTATTTGTAAAATCATAATTTATTTTCTAACCTGGTGTGGAGTCTTTTTGTGGTGTTTTCTCTGTGTTACTCTATGAGTTTTGCACAAATACTTTACACATTGCCTTCTAAGTTAAGCCCACCTGCTTTGTGCCAAGCTAACGGAGGGTGAGTACAGGATAATGTAGGTTGTGTGGTGACTTACCCTGACTAGGACTATGATCTCTACTTGGACAGGGTGCATACCTCTACCACCTAGAGACCCAGGGGCATATTTATACTCCGTTTGCGCCAAATTTGCGTCGTTTTTTTCGACGCAAATTCGGCTCAAAACTAACGCCATATTTATACTTTGGCGTTAGACGCGTCTAGCGCCAAAGTATGAGTAAAGAGCGTAATTTTTTTGCGTGAACGCCTTCCTTGCGTTAATGAGATGCAAGGTAGGCGTTCCCGTCCCAAAAAATGACTGCGACGCAAATGCGTCGTATTTATACTCCCGGGCAAAAATCACGCCCGGGAGTGGTCGGGTCAAAAAACCCCGCATTTGCGCCTCTTTTTAACGCCTGGGTCAGGGCAGGCGTTAAGGGACCTGTGGGCTCAAAATGAGCCCACAGCTGCCCTCCCATGCCCCCAGGGACCCCCCCTGCCACCCTTGCCCACCCCAGGAGGACACCCAAGGATGGAGGGACCCACCCCAGGGATATTCAGGTAAGTTCAGGTAAGTATAATTTTTATTATTTTTTATATATTTTTTTGGCATAGGGGGGCCTGATTTGTGCCCCCCTACATGCCACAATGCCCAATGACCATGCCCAGGGGACATAAGTCCCCTGGGCATGGCCATTGGGCAAGGGGGCATGACTCCTGTCTTTACTAAGACAGGAGTCATGTAAATGGCGTCTGGGCGTCGTTAAAAATGGCGCAAATCGGGTGGAGGCGATTTTTTAGCGTCAACCTGACTTGCACCATTTTTAAGACGCCCTAACGCCATTTTCCCCAACGCCGGCGCTGCCTGGTGTACGTGTTTTTTTTTCCACGCACACCAGGCAGCGCCGGTCTGCTAGCGCCGGCTAACGCCATTCAATAAATACGGCGCCCGCATGGCGCTTCAGAATGGCGTTAGCCGGCGCTAAACTTTTTGACGCTAAACTGCGTTAGCGCAGTTTGGCGTCAAAAAGTATAAATACGGCCCCCAATTTCTAACATTCTCCACACTAAGGGGCATATTTATACTCCGTTTGCGCCGAATTTGCGTAGTTTTTTTCGCCGCAAATTCGGCGCAAAACTAACGCCATATTTATACTTTGGCGTTAGACGCATCTAGCGCCAAAGTATGAGGAATGAGCGTCATTTTTTTGCGTGAACGCCTTCCTTGCGTTAATGAGATGCAAGGTAGGCGTTCCCGTCTAAAAAAATGACTGCGACGCAAATGCGTCATATTTATACTCCCGGGCAAAAATCACGCCCGGGAGTGGGCGGGGCAAAAAACCCTGCATTTGCGCCTCTTTTTAACGCCTGGGTCAGGGCAGGCGTTAAGGGACCTGTGGGCTCAAAATGAGCCCACAGCTGCCCTCCCATGCCCCCAGGGACCCCCCCTGCCACCCTTGCCCACCCCAGGAGGACACCCAAGGATGGAGGGACCCACCCCAGGGACATTCAGGTAAGTTCAGGTAAGTATACATTTTTATTTTTTGTATATTTTTCTTTGGCATAGGGGGGCCTGATTTGTGCCCCCCTACATGCCTCAATGCCCAATGACCATGCTCAGGGGACATAAGTCCCCTGGGCATGGCCATTGGGCAAGGGGGCATGACTCCTGTCTTTACTAAGACAGGAGTCATGTAAATGGCGTCTGGGCGTCGTTAAAAATGGCGCAAATCGGGTGGAGGCGATTATTTAGCGTCAACCTGACTTGCACCATTTTTAAGACGCCCTAACGCCATTTTCCCCAACGCCGGCGCTGCCTGGTGTACGTGTTTTTTTTCCACGCACACCAGGCAGCGCCGGTCTGCTAGCGCCGGCTAACGCCATTCAATAAATACGGCACCCGCATGGCGCTTCAGAATGGCGTTAGCCGGCGCAAAACTTTTTGACGCTAAACTGCGTTAGCGTAGTTTAGCGTCAAAAAGTATAAATACGGGCCTAAAGGGCATATTTATACTCCGTTTGCGCCAAATTTGCGTCGTTTTTTTCGACGCAAATTCGGCGCAAAACTTACGCCATATTTATACTTTGGCGTTAGACGCGTCTAGCGCCAAAGTATGAGTAAAGAGCGTCATTTTTTTGCGTGAACGCCTTCCTTGCGTTAATGAGATGCAAGGTAGGCGTTCCCGTCCAAAAAAATGACTGCGACGCAAATGCGTCGTATTTATACTCCCGGGCAAAAATCACGCCCGGGAGTGGTCGGGTCAAAAAACCCCGCATTTGCGCCTCTTTTTAACGCCTGGGTCAGGGCAGGCGTTAAGGGACCTGTGGGCTCAAAATGAGCCCACAGCTGCCCTCCCATGCCCCCAGGGACCCCCCCTGCCACCCTTGCCCACCCCAGGAGGACACCCAAGGATGGAGGGACCCACCCCAGGGACATTCAGGTAAGTTCAGGTAAGTATAAATTTGTTTTTTTTTAATATATTTTTTTTGGCATAGGGGGGCCTGATTTGTGCCCCACTACATGCCACAATGCCCAATGACCATGCCCAGGGGACATAAGTCCCCTGGGCATGGCCATTGGGCAAGGGGGCATGACTCCTGTCTTTACTAAGACAGGAGTCATGTAAATGGCGTCTGGGCGTCGTTAAAAATGGCGCAAATCGGGTGGAGGCGATTTTTTAGCGTCAACCTGACTTGCACCATTTTTAAGACGCCCTAACGCCATTTTCCCCAACGCCGGCGCTGCCTGGTGTACGTGTTTTTTTTCCACGCACACCAGGCAGCGCCGGTCTGCTAGCGCCGGCTAACGCCATTCAATAAATACGGCGCCCGCATGGCGCTTCAGAATGGCGTTAGCCGGCGCTAAACTTTTTGACGCTAAAATGCGTTAGCGCAGTTTAGCGTCAAAAAGTATAAATATGGCCCTAAATGTGTCGGAAGTCAGGGTTCCCTCACCTCTCGCATTTGTGAAGCCAAAGGCTCGTTTTGCTGGGAAACAACATATTTGAACATTAAAATCCCCTGCCCATATAATTGACCATACCTATTTATATTGCCCCATAAATCTATCCAAGTCAGTTTCCAGTGCACTAACATTATTATAATAATTAATGAGGATCACATCTAACCCTCCCTTAAAATTCAACTGCACAAATTGATAATAGGGAGGGGATGTGACAGATCTTTTCACCTTAACAAGGAGTAAGTTGGGAATCAGCAGCTGTAGTCCACCCTTTGCTCTGCCAGCCAGTGACAGATTAGCTAGTGTAAACAGGGAAAAAAGCCTTCAATGTGAAGGGGGCGCCTGCCATGTTTCTTGGACACAGATTATAAGTGTTGAGCTGATGATATTCAACCACTCATAAGCATTTAGTATTTTCTTCAACCCTGCTATATTCCATGAGACCATGACACACATCCTGTTAAAACTTTTTTGAAGCAAGGGGTTAGTTAAGTCAAACTGGGCAGGGATCCTGCTTGATGCCCTATTACTGCCAGAAGCTGTGCAAAAGGGATGGGGGGGGGGCACAACAATTACAGAGGTTGCAGTGGATATCCTACTGTTGGCCAGGGGATGAATAAATACAGGAGGGTCCACAGCAAACTTTATGGACTTAGTGAGTCAATATATGTCATGCAGGTCACTGAAGGGCTCAAACCTATTAGATAGTACAGGGTAAGGGGCTTGATTGCCTACTAGTGAAGGAACTGGGGTACGGGAGGCTGTACCTATGCAGGGGTGGAACAAGTGTCTATAAAAGAAACCAAGGGGGAGGACAGCTATGTTGCCCTTTGTCCATGATGGGGAGGAGATGTCAGACAAGATTTTACATGCGAACATTGGATGTCTGAAATTTATAATAATACAGTCTCCCCTCAAATATTTTATTTAAGTGGCTGATCCAGCCCATCCTCCTTGTCAGCAAAATCTGGTCTGTAGCTGAAATTGGGAATAGTGACCTGGATTGAAGCCAGTGTAAAACGTTGAAGTATATTTAAGCGTCATTTCTTTTTATGCTATTGTGGCCCAATGAGGCCAAAATCCCAGTGCCATATTTCCAAAGTGGTACAATGCATGCCCGGTTGGGGGAGGGGGGTAACAAAAAGGTGCAAAGAAATCTATTAGATTTCTTTGCGTCTTTTTTTCTTCACTTTTAACACCTGCTCAGAGCAGATGTTAAAAGGAGGCACACCATTGATTACAATGGGCTTTGCAGGATTAGCGTCCGAACTAGTATAAAAAATGATGATGCTGATCTCCTAACTACCGCCATGTGTGCCGTATTTTCAATGCACCCCACACATGGTGGTGTTAGGGGGGTGCTAAGGGGCACAAGAAAGAGTGGGGCTGCACTGTGTGCATCACAACCTTTCTTAAATATGCCCTTTTATTTCTTAGTTGAATAGGTGATTCCATTGCACTTTCTGCAAGTGGTAGTACATTTTCCATAATTAGCACATAAGGGCAACCTAGGGGGTAGGTCAATTCTTTATAAGTTGGAATGCCCATATCCTCTATTTTCTACTCCCCTAGTTTACACAGTCTGGAGGGTGTCCCCCATGGCTCATATTGCTTGGGTGCACCAGTCAGTTCGAATAGCTATGTTAGTGGCGACTTTAGAAACAGTGTGTGCAATGGCAGCCTGTCGTCAAAGGTAACGCTCATTCCTTGAGCCCTCTTTGGAGCAATCAGGCCATCTTTCCTCACTTCAGAGTTTCCCTTATTTGTACCGGGATGGGCTATATTGGGGTGGGGAGACTGGATAGTTGACCGCTGGGTATCCTCTGTAGCCCTAACTGGGACAGAATTACAGAAGTTTTGGGACACTATAAGCTGTTGGCCACATTCAGGGGGAGGCACTGAGTATTGGGTTATAGGCCCCTCCACCTGTTGCTGATCCATATTAAATTGTGAAGAGGGTGAATAGATCCCTCTTAAGATCTTTTAAGTGCTCTTCAATTTGGCCCAACCTGGAATGTAAAGGGACAAGCAAATTATATACAGCATTGCAAGTATTCTCAAATAAAGAGCTCTGAAATAGTTACAGTTTCTCAGTAATCAGGTCCATTACATGGCCATATTGTAGATTATGTGATGGGGTCACCTTCTGTGGTGTCAGTCTCTTCTACATTTCTCACGGGCCCTTTATGATTCAGGGGGCTAGTGTCCAAGCCTAAAGGTGAACCAGGCTCGCACAAGAGGATCACAAAAGTGTCTGTGATATTGACTGGACTCGGATTGTTTTCAGTGTCCTGCACATGGCACCCCCTTGCATCTTGAGTCCCCAGTAGGGGTAGTGTTTTGCCCAGCACCTGCCACTGAAGGGCTCACAATGAGACATTCCACTTGCTCAATCTTGTTATTCAGAGCCCCCAGTGCTCACTTGATAAACTTGTCTATGGTTGCTGATGAAGGGTTTGGTTTGATTTGGGCCGATTGGGTGGGTTGGGTGATTATTTTACATTTTCCCATCTTGGATTTTGTGTTAAATCTTAAACTGAGTCCATATTCCCAGACTAGGGCCCAATTTATTTTCTAACTCCGTCCCTTTGTGGCTTCCTAGTTTGATAAGGTCCCAGTGAGCAACAACATGCAGGTCTATACGAGCTACACATAAAGTGGCACAATACAAGATGAGGCAAACCTGGGGCTGATTGAAATAACCTCTTGCAACATAGAAATCAGGAATCAGCAAAGTGTGTAATGAAAGAGGTAAAGTTGTAGGGTGGCACTGCCCTGCCTCTTCCTGCAGCTGGCGGGCGCACAGTATAGGCCCGCTCTTGGCCAGGGCTTAGCCCAGGTGCATCCTGCACCACAGGAGTATGACTAATGCTATCCAGTGTGTCGCGGCAGCAGACCTGCCAACCTGAAAATAAAAATCACTGTGTTAAGGGGGCATGGCTGTGGAAGGGGCAGTGCTATATGCTGAACTACCTTTGAGGCCCGTCTGCCTCCATGTCTTGCCCCAATTGACCTCCTTCCCCCTCCTCTGAAAAAACTAAAACAGGAAGGTTGCTGGAATGCAGTTGATATACTGGGGTGTTTTCTGATAACGCTTACAAACCTTGTTAATTTAACTTACAAGGGGACTCGTTTTAGGCCAATGAATCTTTTGACCGTGTTTGGGAACTTCCCAGAACGAGATATCCGCTTAGCATTTCAATCAATAGATCAATAAACCTAATCAGTATTCACCATAACTAATCAATTCAACTAATCAATGACATGTAACAAGAATCACACACACCATGGCCTTTCAGCCATGAATAACCACACAAGTCTAGTAAGAGTTAGGATATTTATTCTCTATTAGTAACACTCTACTAACATATTTATTAGTCTCAATATCAGTAAGCACATCAACAAAACTACGATATGGCAACTCGAATAAGACTTTATCAAAGCATAGATCATGAACATTAGAACAAAGCGCGACGTCAACATGAATCAACTTTAGCAGAGTATCATTAGTACATTATTCAACAAAGCAAGAATTCAGTCATTTGTCTATTTGCACCCGATATTAGTGAGCTCCTGAACTAACCTCTGATTAGCATCAGCATGTTGGGCTTCAGTCGGTAGAGGGACACAAATGTTATAGTAGTCGCTCATTTGACTCATCTCTCTGAGGAGAAACTTCCGCCTTTCTCAAGAAGTGAGCACACTTGTATTGGACCTCATTTGTATTTTCCTGGTAGAGCCCTGGGTATAAAAATTTTCATTAGGTGAACTAACCAAACAGGTGCAGCACAACAGCTCAAAGGATTGAACTTAAAGATCATTGTAAGAATAAATAAAATATATCATTGAAAATTTGCATTCTAGGCTTCAAGGAGCTAAAAATAACCCTGGACAATATGAGCATAGGTATAATCATGGATTGCTGGGAGAGAGAGATTGAACATAGGATAACAATCTACATTTAATACCCCTAACTCTGATTCAAGCCTCAAACTCAAATAGAGTAAAAAAATAGTAAGAACAAACCAACCATCTTCATAAAACATAATCAAATATACTGACAACAGCCAGAAACAGGAAAGGCACCAGCAAGTTCCGCATAATTGCTCAGTAATAACATCAACACTGGCACGTTGATAGTGAAAATAAAAATAATTATTTGGTTGTTGAAGGTTGTGTGAAAGCAGAAGGATATATTTAGTGTTTGTTGGGCTGTAGTCCTTTCCAGCAACACAGTGAAGGCATGTAGGGTAAATATCAGTTTTTTCTCCGCTCTTGCAAGCAGTTGTTTAGAGTGGCGCCACACTTAATGGTCGTAGGCGTTTCCTCCTTGCAAGCCCCAAAGGAGGCTGAGGATTTTAGGGGGAAAAAAAATGTTATTTTTCTCTGTGCATTTTAGTCATTGTTGTTGTCTTTTGCAGACATAGTTAGATTAGCTGGGAAAAACTCACTGATGCACTTCTTCTAGTGCCCAATCCATCATCTTCCTGTTCAGGGATACTTCATGAGTACTCCCTCCACTAAGTCATCCTGGTGCCTTCTGTATATCACCCTACCGCCCCTTTCGTCTAGCACTGCCATGTCCAGACTGGAGTTTCATAATTCAACCTTGATGACTCAATGAAGGCTGGATCTGACTGTGTTTGGACTCCTACATCTTCACTATGGCAGGTCTCTGTGACCTCCAGTAGGGAAACAACAACTACCTTCGGCTCACACAAGAGCCACTCATCATCTTGGATCACTCTGGTAGAGCCAGCGAGGAAGGCTTGCTGATTACCAGGATGTTTTTGTCAACAAATAGCTGGACGATTTTACAGCTACTCTTGAAAACTTCTGGTCCGATCATTATTATATTTTTTCTACTTTTTTCTGTGACCCTGATAAGACTGCCAGAATTAAAGATACACAACTGTCTATCCATCCACCATCCAATATAGCAATATGGACTCTCCCCGCATTGTTAATACATTCAGTAACCACGTATATAGTACGTAGCATGTAAATGGTACAGTACACCTTGCTGTTAAATCAGAATATAAAACTTTTAAAAAATTAAAAATGCATTGAAGGAAATCCTATTATCCTACAGATAGAGCAAATCACACTCATCAATCCGTAAGTATTGCTTCTTGGTCAGATCGGCATAAGAACCTTATATGCTTGAAAAATCACCACAAGCCAAAGCGGGACTAAGGAGTTTTTTTCAAACATTTAACCCGTCCAGTAATTCCTCATTCGTGAGTAATGAGGTCACTCCTGCTCAAGAAATAGCAGATAAATTGTCACATTTTGTTTGTGAAAAAAATCAAAAGATTAAGAAGGATTTTACCTTATCTCCCTTCCATTAATTTTTCTGCCTTTAAATGCTTATTTATTGATGATTGTTTTAAACTGATAATGACTAGTAAATCTAATCATTAACAATGACCCTTTTCCAGGCTCTCTCTGGAGAACAATTAATAAGCAAATGGCAGCATATCTCAAAGATATAATTTATTAATGTTTCACATTTGGATTTTTGCCTGAATTTTGTAAGCAGAGTTCATTGCGTCCACTCTTAAAAAACCTTAGCCACCTGATCTGGCAAACTATAGCTCAAAGTCTTTACTTCCATATGTTTTCAAATTGTTGGAAAAACATGACCAGTCAATTACAACACTTTGCAGAAAATAATTAGCTTTTGAATCCTATGCAAGTAGGCTTTAGACATGGCAGCAGAGTAGAGTTCATGGCCATTTCAGTTTTAGATGAGTTCTGCACGATGGTGGACAAGGGCGATGAAGGGGCCTTTATATTATTAGACCTCTCCGCTGCTTTCAACAGCACCAACCACTCACTTTTATTCCAGTGTTAGGCATCCCTGGCTGTAGGAGATATTTACTGTCCAGGCTCTCTACATTTCTGTCAGGAAAATCCCAAGTTCCTCCACTGTGATGTCTTTGCTCGCCAACCAACCCCTCTTTTGAGGTGTCCTCCAAGTAAGAATAATTTACATTCTTCTGTGTAATCTTTATTAATGTTCTCTAGCATTTTCGCTACAAACATGTAATGTGAAAATGTATTTTTATGCTAACCACATTCAGTTTATTTTTAGACTCTCAAAAAACTATGTCTACCCTACCTCCGACCCTCTGCTTGTCTTAGTTGCTAGGCAAACATGGGTTGTGAAAAATGTTTTAAAACTTAAGCCATTGAAATCTGAAATTGTATCAATTTTATTAGAGTTGACAGATGTGGCTACACATTATGGCCTATCTTACTAGCCAATTGCCTGGAACATACAACAAGAACCCCCAATCAAGGGACCATTCTTCATTCTCAGTTTTCCTTAGCACTCCAAATAGTTGTGTAATCAAGTTCTGCTACTTTTATCTAAGTGTTATGCATGATCTCCCCCTTGTTTCCTTTTCAGACTGAGTTATTGTGGCAAATGCCTCTGCCTATTCTTTAGAAATTCAGTATACCCAGTCAATTAAAAAACGCCTTTAAACCGTTTGCCGGGTCTATGCAGCACCAATGGTAAACTATTGTTTAATCTTAGGGAATTCTACCACATATCAGAGCATCATAGGCAACTTCATAAACTTATTATTAGGAAACAAATTCAGTTCAAATCCTCATACTGAATACATTAAGTATTTTATGGCTCAGTCCAAATTTATTTTGGGAACAACTTCTTACATATACCTCCGCATTAAGACTGAGATCCTCGTGCAGACTGCAGGATCGGGCTATACCTTTTTTTCTTTTCCACATAACAAGTCAGTTAGGCTGGATTACTTTTTTGTATCAGCATCTTTGCAAAGGGGATTAAGGGTTGAGAGATATCCTAGAATCATATCAGATCATAATCCGCTGGTCTTGGTGGTGGAGGTAGGGAAAGAGGGGTCACAAGTTAGGTCCTGGTCGTTTGATAGGACATTATTAGCAGATCCAGTGTATGTAGAAAAAATAAAAGCGTGGATCCCGGAGTTTTTTTAGATAAATCGGGGTTCTGCCCCCTGTCATATAGTATGGGATACATTCAAAGCGTCCGTCAGAGGAGAAACATTGAGGTATGCAGTAAGAAAAGAGAGATCACGTACTGACCAATTAAAGTTCATACAGATAAAGTTGAGCGTCGTTGAACAACGACTAGGGGAGGCGAGGCGGAGTAAGGCAGAGACCGCAGATATTTTACGTAAATTAAATGTTATAAAAGCGGAGGCCGTAAAGATTTTAATGGAAAAGACAGCTGCAAAGTTCCTGGTACATCAGCAGGAATGCTTTGAATATAGCGGGAAAGTTGGAAAGCAGCTGGCCTTAAAAATAAGGCAGAAGCAGACCTATGGTAGTATTAGGATTCTGGAGAATGAGGAAGGGCAGCTAGTTAATAGTGGCCCAGAGATTCTAGAAGTATTTAGACGGTTCTATTAAAAACAATATGCACAAGAAGGGCAACCCCAGGAGGAGGACATTTTTTTTATATGGGGAATATGCCGTGGGGACAGCTATAGGATGTAGATAAGAGCGAACTCCTCTGACAGTCAAGGAACTTGGTATAGCAATTAGTGCTCTGGCAAGTGGTAAAGCAACCGGGGTAGATCAGATTCCACTTGAGTTTTACAAGATTTTTTTTTTAGAACTACGAAAGGAATTATTTAGCTTATTCCTTGAAATACAGTCAGGGTCTCCCCAACCGACTTCATGTGAAGAGGCTAAGGTAATAGTTTTCTTAAAAAAGGATAAGGAGACACATCTACCTGGCTCATATCGCCCGATCTCTTTGATTAATAGTGATGCCAAAATCTATGCTAAAATACTGGCTAACCGATTAAGCTCAGTGATTTCTAATCTAGTATCTCCGTGGCAGCATGGACTTATTCCAGGAAAAAGTACAGCTGATCATGTAAGATGGGTTATCACATTGTTGGATGCCAGGGCCGTGGCAAAGCTTCCAATGGCATTCATACTGCTTGACACAGAAAAATCATTTGATCAGGTCCACTGGCCCTCGCTATGGACAACCTTGTGCGAGAATAATATTGGCCCTGGGTTTACTAAGGCGATTCAGTAGCTCTATCATAACCCTGTTGCCACCTTGCAAATCGCTGGGCTAAAATCAGCTCCTATTATTATTCAGAGAGGTACACAGCAGGGTTGTCCGTGCTCACCATTGTTGTTTGCCCTATATATTGATCCCCTGATAAGGAATCTGCTTAATAATAACCAGATTAGTCCAGTGATATCGAGAGGGGGCAGCACAAAAATACTTGCCTATGCGGATGATATCGCGGTCGTTACAACTGACCCCATGACCGCCTTGCAGAAAATAGAACAGGAGGCTGTGCACTTTGGAAAAGTGTCCGGCTACTTATTGAATAAAACGAAGTGTCAAATATTAGTTAACGGCTAGGCAGCTTTTGAGGATGAGCGTATAAAGACACAGGTCCAGTATTTAGGAGTTAAGTTGACGGTTAACCTTGATGAGTTAGTAGAAAGAAATCTGGCCCCGGTTTTAACTAAGGCTAAAAAGGACCTGTATCGTATTAATAATCTGCATTTTTCGCTTATGGGACGTTGTAATGTGATTAAGGTGACTTTTTTTTACCTAAGGTGCTCTACCTTTTTAGAACTATTCCATTAGAAATTGGACATGAATGGTTTAATTTAATGGAAGGGATGAGCAGTTATTTTATATGGTCTTATACTAAATCACGTCAGGCCCTTCGTTTTTTGAAGCTTTCAAGAGAGAAAGGGGGGTGGGCACTCCCCAATTTCAAATTATATTATCTGGCGGCTGTTTTACAATATGCACAGACACTATGGGCCAAATGTATGAAAGGGTTTTACCCATTCTGTGTCTATGGGAAAATGCTTTAGTACATATTTGTACTAAAGCATTTTCTTGTTGGCACGGTGGCGTCGGAGGGAGTCGCTTGGAGCCGTGCGGTTGTGGCGTTCTTGTCGGCGTGGGGAGCTGGGGGGAGGACTTTCCATCGGATGCTGGTGCGGGGACGAGTTTGTGGGGTGAGGAATCCACAGGTAGCTATTGTATCCACTAGAAAAAGCGTTACCGAAGGTAAGTAACTTGTTGTTCTACCCTATCCCGAAATCGAGTTTTATTCTCCAGTGTTGCTGGCACATTGGTTTGTGGTAAAGGAGAATATGGTCCTCATTCACAAAGGTAACCTGTACTTCTGAGTAAGTTTACTACGTTTTGGCTGGTCGCAAAAAGACAAGGGTAAATTAACTCCAAAAGTGCAACTTAAACCAAGTTTCCTTTGTGAATCAGGCCCTAAGTGCGGATATCTATTCTTTACAACAATTTTGCTTGTGTTTGCTGATAAAGTCCTCTGGGGGAGTAGGTGGAACTGGGGGTGGAACAGATTTTCAAGATTGGATCTCTAGCTCAGGGGAGCATAGCATGTTATGAAGACACCTGATAACATAGACCTGTGGAGCGTCAACTATCCCTGTCACCAAAACTTTGAGATACTCATATAGTACCATGTCACCTATTGTGCTTTTTTTTATTTTGCTTTTTAGTTTCAGCATGACAGGTTTTGTGCATGATCTACTAAGAAGTGGCCGTAAAAAAGCATCCCATTTTAGCACCTATTTGTTCTTCTGTGTAGCAAAAACAGCTGGAGCGATTTATACCAAACATGGCATGAAAGCAGGACATCACTCAAGGACTTTTTAGTTTTCACCTATGGACGTTTTTAGTGTGCTATTGTCGAAGACCTGTTGTTTGCAGCACCAATTAGAGTGGGCTGTGGTTCAGTCAATTTTTTTAAAATCATTGAATGGTTTTCTTGTCACTCATTTTTTGTTTAAATCTGTTTTTGTGTTGCCTTTTAGTAATAGAGGATCTTACATACAGTCATAGTTGAATCATGCAGAACATTCAGTAGAACCCTGTAACATGACATACTTGTAGCTTGCCGCAGAAACTAGCAGTATTGCAAAATGAGAAGTGGGGTGAATGACAACATATCGGTGGAGAGGACAAGGGCAGTTGCCTGTTTGGGCCTGTTCGGAACAGGTAGGGACTAGGGCCTAGGGCCAGAAATGCTGCCCAATTCACTATTGACCAGGATTTATATCAGTCCCTACACATCCATCAACATGCAAACACATTATCTGCAAAGACATCCAACTCATGCATCACAAACTGACCACAGACAGATTGCAATGTCCCATCAC
Organism: Pleurodeles waltl; assembly: GCF_031143425.1. Classification (NCBI taxonomy): domain Eukaryota; kingdom Metazoa; phylum Chordata; class Amphibia; order Caudata; family Salamandridae; genus Pleurodeles; species Pleurodeles waltl. Next base: position 934,796,450 of record NC_090444.1, read on the forward strand.
CCAAAACAATACCCATTATACAACACATATACACATATCCTCCACAACTACAACAGTCAAACACCTTCATTCTCACAGCAACGACTACTCTGTCCACTCCCACTAACACAACCTGCCATCACCACACAACACAAAACTACAGTATACCTTTCTCTCACTCTCAGCCTTCCAGATACACACTCTGCTCATACTAACCAACAGCACTATCCTCTATTTGCTCCACACAGACCACCTTTCATCATAACAATGCCAAAACCCAGCCTTCCAATACATCATCTACAAACACCCTTCCCCTCTCTTCACCAATTACACACAACCAAACAATCCCCATACTTCACTCCACCACACATATTACCTCTTCCAGTCATCACAAACAACACTAACTCCCCTGACACACATCCATCACCTCTTCCACACCTCGTACATTCATCTCCAAAACATATCAACACCCCATTTAACACTCTAATTCCACTCACCAGCACTATTTCACATACAAATCCCTCACCAAAAACAACTACACCAATATCCCCTCTCACTATTCCACAAAACAATACAGACCACATACATCAGCACATCAAAGCAACACAAACTTTCATTACACTTATCGTCACACCCACTCCCACCCTCGGGACTACACAAAGAATACAAATCCCATCCTATCCTTACCCCTACTTTCTCACTCTTCACAAACACCTACCACAAGCACCCCAACCCAGCAACTTTCATTCACTCGCCTCTCCTCCAGAGCCTTACATCATGATCCACATGCTCCTCCACCACCCGTAACCCATTCTCCATCCACACTAAACAGACGCAAACAAAATAAACAACATGCCACTCTTATCAACCTCGCATCCCCTTGTCTATTACATGATAAGACTACCCTGCAAAAAACAGTACACTCTTCATGTCTCTCTCATCCACCAAGTCCACCACCCACACACACAGACCCAACAAAATGCCTCCATAACCTTCTGGAAGAGGAACACTGTATTGAAAAGCAAGACAATTGTGAGCCTCAAACAGTTATCACAACTAGCAACACTCCTACTTCAAACTCATATTATACTACTTACCTTTCTCCTAACCAAAACAACACTACCACTAACACACCTTTTCAAAACTGCCAGCTCATAAATGCTCAATCACTCTAAAAAAACAAGCACCACATCTACGACCTGCTCACAGACACACAACCTGACTTACTATTCATAATGGAATCCTGGTTGGGAGATGACATGGCCCCAGTGTTACACGAAGCCCTTCCTCAAACCATCACACAAAACCGTATAGGCAAGAGAGAGGTGGACTAGCTATTATATTCAAACAGGCAATGAACCTCAGTAAAACAGACAACATCTCCATACAAGGTTGTGAAACCCTCCTCACCAGATGCCACCCTACTCCAACTTCTTCCTGTAACTTTCTCCTCCTTTACAGACCTCCACCTAACAACTCAACATTCCCAGATGCTTTTCTAGATACAGTCTCAAACATTATTACACTGTACTCCAACCTATGCATTCTTGGGGATCTAAACATTTGGTTTGACAAACCCAATATGCCCCATCCAAAAGCTATCACCACTAGTCTAGTCGCATTGAACATACATCAGATTGTACACAATCATACACACATCGCCGGACACATCCTAGATGTCATTTTTGCTAAGCCTGAACGAGTTACTGTTCATAGCATCACGCCAATCACTTGGTCAGACCACCATTCGATAACTTTCCGACATAAAAATCCACAAATAAACACACCCCACAACTACTTACATACATGCACCTATTGACCATGGAACAAACTCAATTTGGATGATTTAGAAACACTACTAACAGCCAACACAGATCTAGATACATTTGATTCTGTTCCAAAACTTTGAGTGGCTACAGAAAGCTTTTGATATCCTAATACCACTCAGAAAAACTAAACACGACAAAAGAAAACCAACACCTTGGAGAAACACAGAACTTAAAAAAAAATAAAGCAACAAATCAGAAAGTTGTAGCGGACCTGGCTCAAAACAAACAGTCAAGACAAACTGCAGCTACAAAAACGTAACAGAATATACAAATCATCAATCAAAAGGGCTAAAAAAGGTACTACTCAGACAGAATTCAAAATGCTCAATCTACAACCAAGGAATTTTATACAATTCTCAATGAATTTCGAAAACCTACATGCATGGAAGGAAGTCATCCCACTACTCAAGATTTCACAAACAAATTGGCAACTCACTACACAACCAAGGCAGACACATTGGACTCCTATTTAAAACAGAAAAAAAACATCAGCACCAACCCCTCTCCTAAAATACCCTCTAAGAATAAACCAACCCAGCCTATACAGTCCTTCCAACAAATATCCCATGGTGAATTTATAGATGTGGTCACAGCAAGCAGACCTTCTGGTTGCCCTTCTGACCCTTGCCCACCACAAATCTTCAAGAACATTCTTCTATCTACTTCTGCTGCCTCACTGTAAGAAGAATCAACAACAACTCTTTAACTACAGGAACTTTTCCTATAGACCTGAAAAAGGCATACATACGACCGTTATTAAAGAAAACAAACCTAGACCCGCAAGACCCCAACAACTACAGACCAATCACAAATGGACCTTTCCTGGGCAAATTGATAGAAAGAGCAGCATTCGCCCAGATTTCACAATTCATTGAAGACAATTCTATACTTTTAGACTTCCAAACTGGATTCCACCCAGGAAGCGGCACGGAATCGGCACTCATAGCAATCTGGGATGATCTTAAAAACGCAGTCGACCGCAATGGAGTTGCTGCTCTACTTCTCTTGGACCTCTCGGCTGCCTTTGATACGGTTGACCATGACACCCTAATTCAAAGACTCCACGAAGCCAGCATACAATGGACTGCTCTCGACTGGATTACTTCCTATCTTCAAAAAAGATCTAATATCATCTACTCGCCCCCTTCTCGTCCAAACCCTACCTCACAAAAGCACAGGTCCCCCAAGGATCAATCATCTCACATTTGCTTTTAAATATCTACATGATATCATTACCAGAACTGATCAATGATTTCCATCTCACATGCTACAACTATTCAGATGACACACAAATACTACTTAAATTAGAATGCCCCAAAAACATCAAACTCAGAAATCTTCCGTTGCCTCAGAGCCGTTGATCAGTGGATGACCTGGAGCCATCTCAAACTAAATACCTCCAAAACAGAAATACTCATATGTGGTGACTGGAAAAATTATGACCCTTTGTGCGTCTGGCCTGACGATCTCGGACCACCTCCTCAATTAACCAAGGAAGTTAAAAACCTTAGAATCACCATGGATTCCAAGTTAACTATGAATGTCCAAGTGGACAAATTAGCACGAACAAGCTTCATCACCTTGAAGACTCTACGACGCATCTTCCCCCACCTCGGATTTTAACACAAGGTGCAAGCTACTATCTCGCTTATACTATCCAAACTGGATAATGCCAATGGCCTCTACCATGGATCTTCTTTATCTAGTCTGAAAAAACTACAAAGTATTCAGAACTCTGCAGCCAGGCTACTATTATATGTAAAGCCGCAAGCCCACATCTCCCCTGCCTTGAGAGCACTACACTGGTTACCCGTTGCTAGAAGATGCACTTTCAAGCTGCTTTGTATCACCCACAAAGCTTTCCATGGAACAGGACCGCTTTTTATCAGAAACAAAATAACCAAATACATCCAACAAAGAAACCTCCGCTCAAGATTGGCACCCGGCCTTAGAACACCACCATACAAGAAAAAGACTATAGGTGGTACATTCTTCTCCGATCAAGCAGCCAAACTATGGAATTCATTACCCCAAACTATAAGAGCCACAGATAACTTTCTTGTCTTCAGAAAACTAGTCAAGAGTTGTCTCTTTCCTTCATACCCACCATATTCAAACAACTATGGACCGCATATGCCTCTGTTGATAAATATTTTTTCTGATTACGGCGGTCATTACAACATTGGCGGTAAAAGTCGCTTTCCGCCGTGCAGAAGACCGCCAACACACCGCCGTGGCCGCGGAAAACCGCCACAGCTATTATGACCCACATTTCGGAATCGCCCAAAATTCAGACACCCACACAAGTCCGCCACACCAAAGGTCAGTGATGAACTGGCAAAAACAAAACCTCCACCGTCACGCCCACACTATCACGACACACGAATCCACGCGGCGGTCTTCCAACCGCGGTATTCCATTGGCGGTACACATCGCTGCGCTCAAAATACACACACTCTTATAAAACACAACCACATTGGACAATTCAAAATACACACACCTGATACACATACACACACCACTCCCACACACCCAATACAATATAAAACACACCCACATCACCCACAAACCCCCACGACCAGAATCACAGAGAGAAGGCCAGAGAGAGACACCACCATCAACAAACTAGCATCCACAGGCACACAACACCATCACCCACACAACTTCCATGCACATCACACAACACACCACTACATATCACCACACTTATCACCACACTTATCACCACACACTCCACCGCATACATCACCCACACCACCCCATGGCAAGGCAAAGACACCCCAGGTTCTCGGAGGAGGAGCTCAGGGTCATGGTGGAGGAAATCGTCCGGGTAGAGCCACAGCCATTCGGAGCACAGGTGCAGCACACCTCCATTGCAAGGAAGATGGAGCTATGGCGAAGAATAGTGGACAGGGTCAATGCAGTGGGACAGCACCCAAGAAATCGGGAGGACATCAGGAAAAGGTGGAACGACCTACGGGGAAGGTGCGTTCCGTGGTCTCAAGACACCACCTGGCGGTTCAGAGGACTGGCGGCGGATCCCCACCTCCTCCCCCACAACTAACAACATGGGAGGAGCAGGTCTTGGCGATTCTGCATCCTGAGGGCCTCGCAGGAGTAGGTGGAGGAATGGACTCTGGTAAGTCAAATCTCAATTATTACATCCCCCGCCCTACCTGCATGCTATCACACACCCCCACCCTCACCACCAGCACCCCAACTCCTCACATATGTCCCAACATCACAAACCACCCATCCCAACACCAAGCCCTGCATGCAACAACTAAGCATGGACACCCATCACTAAAGCATGCCCACTGCACATACCCATACAACCCCCTAAACCACCATCACACAAGCTCCCACAAAGGAATGCAAGCACTGGGGTACACGCTCACCCACCCATTGCACACCATGACACACGCAGATGTAATAACCATCCTTTTATACCCCTGCAGGTCCCCTACCCAACGTCACCGGACAGGAGGGTCCACACATGTCCACACCACCAACAGAAGAGGCCCACAGTGAGGACAGCACCTCTGTCCAACTGGATCTAGATGACTAGCCCGGCCCATCGGGGACCTCAGGACAGTCGGTTCCCATCCCCCAGTCACAGGCCACCACAGACCTTCCACCCTCTGGAAACACCAGCATAGCACCCACCCAGCGGGCCCATACCTCCGTCCCCAGGACACGTCAATCCGCGGTGTGTCCACCACTACAGGGAACCCAAGATAACCCACCACCCCAACAACAACAGGGACCTGGGGGCAGTGGTAGTGGGCACACGGTCCAGGGGACGGAGGCCCAGGAACACAGGGGAACTGGGAGGGCTGCTGTGCGACAGGGGGCGGACAGGCCAAGGGAACTCACTCTCCACAAGGCCCTCTCCTCCATCATGGAAGCCTACCACCACTCCCAGGAGACGATGGCAACGGTACTGGCCAAGTTTCAGGAGACCCAGCACCTGCAGGAGGAACAGTATATGGGCTTCAGGGAGGAACTCAGAACCATCAGCTCCACCCTGGGCACCATCGTAGGGGTGCTGAAGGAACTTGTGAACACCAGGAGGGACTCTGTGGCACTACAAGTGGCCCCTGACACTGGCATGGATGATGAACTGCCAACCACCTCCGCCGGCGCTAGTGGACAGGACGCCCTGCCACAGGACCACCACACCAGCACTCCACCCCCTGCAGAGGGAGAACCACCCCGCAACCGGTCCCTGAGATCCAGGACAAAGACAGAGCACGATGCTAAGACCCCCGCCAAGAAATGAGACCACCCTGATTGTCATCCTACTGTCCCACTTTGTCACCCTGTCCATACTTTAACTGCCCCAGCTCCACTTCCTATGCCCATATGGGCAATGCACCTGTGAGACTAATAGACTGGACTCTGCCATGGACATTCCTCTGCCATCACCCCTCACCATTTCATTACCCCCTCCAATATTGAGCACTTAAATAAACACACCTAAAGCACAAAACGATCTGGAATCTGTCTGTGATTTCGAAATAGTGTATTAGCAATTACTGTGACAAAATGCATTTTTAAATAGTATTGTCAACATACCTATGCCACACAGCTCTAGTCCATGAGGAATCTAAGCAGATGTCACACTGTGGGACCCACATCTGTGAAATCGTAAGGGAAAGTGACAACTCAGTGACCATACACTGGGTGAAAATGACAGACAGTAGAGAGGTAGTAGTGTTAAAGTACATGTAGTATGCAGGTTTGTATTCTTACCTGTGTCTCACTGGAAATATTGCAGGATCACTGAGTCCCTGTTGTGCATGTCTTCTTCCTCTGCTTCCTCATCTTCACTGTCCACAGGCTCCACAGCTGCCACAACACTGCCATCTGGACCATCGTCCTGCAGAAAAGGCACCTGTCCTCGCAAAGCCAAGTTATGAAGCATACAGCAGGCCACAATGATCTGGCCCACCTTCTTTGGTGAGTAGAATAGGGATCCACCTGTCATATGGAGGCACCTGAACATGGCCTTCAGGAGCCCGAAGGTCCGCTCGATCACCCTCCTAGTTCACCCATGGGCATCATTGTAGCGTTCCTCTGCCCTTGTCCTGGGATTCCTCACTGGGGTCAGTAGCCATGACAGGTTGGGGTAACCAGAGTCCCCTGCAAATGGTGAGGGACAACTGTTAGACACACACCAACTCTTAGGGATATCCCCAGACCCAGACAACCATTCCCACTGACTTGCTTCCAGGTGCTCACCTAATAGCCACACACGATGCCTCTGGAGTTGACCCATCACATAAGGGATGCTGCTATTCCGCAGGATGTAGGCGTCATGCACTGAGCCAGGGAACATGGCATTCACATGGGAGATGTGCTGGTCGGCCAGACATACCATCTGTACATTCATGGAATGATAACTCTTCCGGTTTCTGTACACCTGTTCACTCCTGTGGGGGGGGGGGGGCAAAGCCACATGTGTCCCATCAGTGGCACCTATGATGTTGGGGATATGTCCCAGGGCATAGAAATCACTTTTCACTGTAGGCAAATCCTCCACCTGAGGGAAAATGATGCATGTGTTTCAGCAGGGCAGACAACACTCTGGACAATACTTTGGAAAACATAGGCTGGGACATCCCTGATGCCATGGCCACTGTTGTTTGAAATGACCCACTTGTAAGGAAATGGAGCACTGACAGCACCTGCACTTGAGGGGAATTCCTGTGGGATGGTGGATTGCTGACATCAGGTCTGGCTCCAACTGGGTACACAGTTCCTGGATTGTGGCACGGTCAAGCCTGTATGTGATAATCAAATGTCGCTCCTCCATTGTCGACAGGTCCACCAACGGTCGGTATACCGGAGGATGCCACCATCTCCTCACATTTCCCAGCGGACGGTGCCTATGAAGGACAACAGCAAGCACAGAGTCAAACAACTCAGAGGTACGAACCCACAGTTTACACAGAACACCATTCATACACAAAAGGTGGCCTGTATGCGTGTTGAGTCTAGGCCTAGGTCTGTGTGACGCAGTTAGAAATTAAGCCATGTGGGCCCCTGAAATGGCGGCTGCCTGACCTGTAAAGTGGTACAATGGGATGTGAGGTAACTGTGCTGGCGTTGTACACCATCGCGGTAGGCGGTCGAAGACCGCGGCGCAATGCTGCATTGGTTAACATTGGACCCTATGGGTCCCAGGAGCCAATGACGATGTACGCCGGCAGCGACGGTACGCACCGCCGCAGACGTGACCACCATTTTCTATCACTTCAATCACTCAATACCTGATCTTCGACAGGAGAGGACCTATACTGCAAGTGCTGCTGTGACCTCGGTCTGGAAGAGACAATGGCTCGAGTGTCTGGGGAAAGGGCCCCTGCCTTCACATCAGAGGAGTTGGAGAAAGTCGTTGATGGGGTCCTCCCCCAGTACAAGCTACTCTACGGTCCTCCAGACAAACAGGTAAGTACACAGGGAGCATGTTGTATGGGCTATGCCTGTGTGGAGAGGGCTGGATGTAAGAAGGAAGGGGGCAGAGTGCTGCGTGCATGAAAGACGGTGAATGCATGTGCCACATGGCAAGGGTAGGGATGGGGGCCAATCAGTTTGACAGTGCAGTTGGTAATAACTTCTCTTTTTCCCCTGTACATTTCATGTAGGTCAGCGCCCACCAGAAGAAAGATATTTGGTGTGCCATCGCCAAGGAAGTCCGGACCCTGGGGGTCTAACACAGATGGAGCACCCACTGCCATAAAAGATGGGAGGACATTCGCCGCTGGAGCAAGAAGACGGCGGAGGCTCAGCTGGGGATGGCGTCCCAACGTGGGAGAGGTGCCTGTCGCAACATGACCCCCCTGATGTTCAGGATCCTTGCGGTGGCCTACCTGAAGTTGGATGGGCGCTTGAGGGCATCACAGCAGACACAAGGGGGTGAGTACACTCTCATTCAGCTGACTTTGCGCGCATTATGAGGTGTCTGGGTGGGGGAGGTGGGCTGTGGGTTTCCCTAGGCCAGGGCGAGTTCCGTAGGCAAGGCCCCTCCGTAAGGTAGGCCATGTGGCACCCCACCTCTGTAGAGTGCCAAGTACAGCTATTCATGCCCCTGTGTCATCTATGTGCAGAAGTAGTCCATAGCCTTGTAGGCCATTTCCCAGGAATTGAACAGTGGAGCCCAAGAGCGCGGCATAGTGCAGGGGGATTCTGTGTCTGTCCTGTCTACCAATGCTAGCGGTAATGCATGCACTCAACATGTCATTCTTCTGTCTCCCCCCCTTTTTTTGGTCTCCCTGTTCTTGTGTGCATTAGCATCATCAGGCAGAGGAGCAGTGGCACCGGAGAACAAGGGAGCTGCATCCCACATGGCACTGGAGGGCGACACTACGGAGTCAGAATTCACCAGTGGGACAGAGGGCGAGGGGAGCTCCACGGCGGGGACAGGAGCTGACACCAGCGACACGGACTCGTCCTCTGATGGGAGCTCCCTTGTGGTGGTGGCAACATCTGTGCCCCCGCATCTACAGGTACAGCCGCCACCCCCCATACCAGCACTGCCCTCCGAGCAGCCCCTCAGCCTTTGCCCCGTGCCTGCTCACCCAGGAGGGTGGGCATCACCTTCGCCCCAAGCACCTCAGCCCCTGCCCCTGTCACTCCTGCTGCCCTCAGTGAGGAGGCCATTGACCTCCTCAGGTCCCTCACTGTTGGGAAGTCTATCATTTTGAATGCCATCCAGGGTGTAGAGAGGCAGTTGCAACAAACAAATGTATTCCTGGAGGGCATTCATTCTGGTCAGGCAGCCCTTCAGCAAGCTTTTCAGACTCTGGCCTCAGCACTGATGGCAGCCATTGTCCCTGTCTCTAGCCTCCCCCTCCAACTTCCTCCACCCCCACCCAATCCCCGGTACCTCTGCCTATCCCAAGCACACCTACATATCAACATGCACACACATCAACACACAAGGGTAGCTCTAGCAAACATAAGCACCACACATCCCACAGGCACTCAGGCAAGCATTACACACATGCAGACACACCAACATCCACTGACTCCACTGTGTCCCCCTCCTCCTCGTCTCCCTCCTCCCTCCCTGTCTCGTCTACACTCACACCTGCATGCACTACCTCTACAGCCACTACGTCCCTCTTCAGCACACCCACCACCACACCCCGCTCAAGTGCAGTCACCACCCCCACTAACATTCACACGTCCCCTGTGTCCTCTCCCAGTGTGTCTGTGATGCCCCCTCCCAAGATACACAAACGCAGGCACACACCCACCCAACAGCCATCCACCTCACGACAGCATCCAGCGCATGCACCTTCACCCAAAGTCACCAAACGTACACCTCCTACAGCCACCACCTCTTCCTCCACTCCCAAACCCCCTCCAGCTACCCGTCCTAGTGTGTCCAAAAAACTTTTCCTGTCCACCCTTGACCTCTTTCCCACACCTCCCCCAGCCCGTCCATCTCATAGGTCCTGAAGTAGCACCTCAGCCACAACATCTCCGGGACCAGTGGTGCCTGTAGTCACCGGAATGTGGAGTGCACCAGCCACCAGGGCAGCCAGTGTGGCACAGAGCCACAGCACAGACAGTCCCCCACCTGTGAAGCATCAGAAGTTGGCCAGAGCCCGGCGGGAGAGGGGGAAGACTCCAGCCACCAAAGCCGCTCCCAGGGGTCCCGGTGGGAGTGTGGAGTCAGCTGTGACCACAAGAAACCCGGCAAGTCTGGCAAGAGCAGCACGGCGGAGAAGACCGCCATCATCCCCGCTCCCAGGAGGCCACCGCCAGCCCCAGCCCAGCTGCCCAGGAGGCCACCGCCAGCCCCAGCCCAGCTGCCCAGGAGGCCAGCACCAGCCCCAGCCCAGCTGCCCAGGAGGCCAACCGCCAGCCCCAGCCCAGCAGCCCAGGAGGCCACTGCCAGACCCAGCCCAGCTGCCCAGGAGGCCACCGCCAGCACCAGCCCAGCTGGGCCATGAAGGACCACCAGCAAAAGGCCCGTTGGGCCATGAAGGACCGCCAGCAGCTGAGACCCTGCAATGTCGACCGCCATCTGAAGCACCGCTGAACAGGGCACCACCATCTGAAGCACCGCTGAACAGGGCACCGCCATTTGAAGTACCGCTGAACAGGGCACCGCCATCTGAAGCACCGCTAGCCCATGAGCGGCAGGGGCACTGATGCAACTGGGTCCGTCACGGGGTGAAGGATGCACTCTGGCCACCATGCCCCCTCCAGAACCAGTGGGAACTGTCATCCACTACCTCTGTCCTTAACAGGATGAAGCACTCTGGGCACCAGTCCCCCTCCAGAACCAGTGGAGAGATCCATCCACTACCTCTGTCCTAAACAGGATGAAGCACTCTGGGCACCAGTCCCCCTCCAGAACCAGTGGAGACTGTCATCCACTTGTGAGACTGTGGCTTTGCACTCCCCAGGATTGAACAGTGGGCAGACCATCCACTGTATAGATTTGTGAGACTGTGGCTTTGCACTCCCCAGGATTGAACAGTGGGCAGACCACCCACTGTATAGACTTGTGAGACTGTGGCTTTGCACTCCCCAGGATTGAACAGTGGGCAGACCACCCACTGTATAGACTTGTGAGACTGTGGCTTTGCACTCCCCAGGATGGAACAGTGGGCAACCCACCCACTGTAGAGACTTGAGAGACTGTGGCTTTGCACTCCCCAGGATTGAACAGTGGGCAGACCACCCACTGTATAGACTTGTGAGACTGTGGCTTTACACTCCCCAGGATGGAACAGTGGGCATGTGGCCCCCTCGTGGATTTGGCGTCGTGCACTCAAGCGGCTGAGGTGCCCCCCCTTTCCCTCCCCCTGAGGTGCCTGTTTTCTTGCCCTATGATGCCCCTGCAGTGTTCTCTCCGTCATGGTCGGGGAACTTGTGTGGGCCTCGCCCATACCGTGTGGTCCCAGTGTTCCACGGACTTTCTTTGTGCAGCACCTGGACTACTATGCCTGGTATTTATTTTGTACATTGTGTGTATATATATTTCTGCCTACTTGTTTTCAATAGATTCCGATGGTTACACTTATTTTCTTTGGTCTTTGCATTCTTCCGGGGGGATTGGGGGGCGTAACTATATTTTATCATGATGTATTAGTGTGTGTGTTGTGGTGGGTGAGGGTGGGGGTGTTGCGTGTGGGTGTCCCTGTTTTTTTGCCTCCCCCACCCCTGTGTCGTAGGTGAAGTACTCACCGTGGTCTTCGCCGCCTACGTTCGTGCTCCTGGTAGAGGAGCAGGAAGACTATCGCAGGTAGGATTTGGAGTTCCGGTTCCATGGTGTCCTCGTTCCTCGTGGAATGTGTAGAGGTGAGCATTTTCCCTTCGAAATTCCGGTTTCCGCCGAGTTTTTATCTGCGGTGAATCCGCCCCGGAAAAGGTGGCAGATTGGCCTGTCATAATAGTGTGGGCAGTACATTGTCTCCCGCCTGTCTGTTGGCGGTGACCGCAGCGCTGTTTGTTTGTACCGCCGTGGCGGTTGGAGTGTTACAGTGGCTGTCTTTGTTGGTGGTTTCCGCCACGGTTGTAATTGCAAATGTTTTATCGCTGGCCTGTTCGCGGTCTTACTGCCGCTTTAACACCATCCGCCAGGGTTGTAATGACCACCTATGTGTCTATTTCTAGTTATGTATAGTTCTTTAGAAAATATGCATTGCTAATGACATAGCAATAAAATACACACACACTCTTTCAACCTGTTTGACTAAGTATATTTACCCATGGTTCTAATTATGTATTGTATGTACATATATGTGTGCATGTGTGTGTGTATTCATGTGTGTGTGTGTGTGTGTATATATATATATATATATATATATATATATATATATATATATATATGTGTGTATGTGTGTGTGTATGTTGTTCTGTGCTTGCCATGTTTGTGGGTCATTGTATGGCTCCTGGCTGGGTTGTTATACTTGTTATCTATGAATCCCTGCTCTCATCTTATCACACTTCTCTACCCATCATCATATGTCATGTCTCTATCAGTCTATCCTCCATTCCCACTCTGACTCATTCCAAATCCATTCTACTACTTTCATCCCCTAAATAACTCTGCCCAACCTCTTCCCTCTGCTTCCACATCTAACTCACCAAACCTCACTCTACTACCATAACCTCACAAACAACCCTACTAAATTCTCCCTCATTTATCTCCCTCTGCTACTATGATCTCCCTAACCCTTCCCTCCTCCATCCCCCTTTACTCATCCCAAGTCTTTGGGATGAGTAAATGAGGGATATACTCCCAATTAACACTTCTGGATTTCTTTCCTCCTCCACCCCTCCATTACTCCAGTCAATCTAACTAACAAACTCTCATATCTGTGGCTCAAATTAACTCATAATAATACTAAAACTGTACTCATATTTCCTGATACTAATCCATCACTAATTCTTGTTGGGATCCAGAGTTGCGTGCTACTCACTGAAAAGCGCTTCAACACCTTGTCAGGGGTAGTAAGCGCTATATAAATACTATTACAATACAATACAGTACAATACAGCTCTATATGCTATGGATAGATCCATACAAGATACCCTTCCCTCAATTTACACATTAATTTTGGGCAAGGAGGCGGATGCAGTTTTCTTACGGAATTTGGCACCTAGCTATTACAAGAAGGTTAAATTTAAAACAATCAACTCCGCCTTCAAGGTTTGGGCGCAGGTTAAGCGCAGGATAGGGATGGGGCGGGTCTGTTATCACACACCGCTTTGGAATACACCAATGTTTCCAGAAATTTTTAAAGATCATTAATGTATAGAATGGGCCAGCAGTGGCAATCAGAAAGTGGAGGATTTATTTCTTCCGGGTGGCCATTTTAAGTCATTTGAGGATCTAAGTGTAGAGTTTGCCCTGGACAGAAGGGATTTTTTCAAATTTTTACAGATTAGGAATTTTTTATTAACCACTTTTAAACAAAATCCATGCGGGGGCAAGATCAAGCTGATGGAGGTTGTGGGTCAACCCATAGGTTGCACTATTAAGAATTTGTACCCGCTCCTTCTATATTCAGTACAGGATGATATTGCACTACTTGTTAAGAAGTGGGAATCGCAGGTAGGCACTAAAGAGTCTGAAGTGTTTGACTCTATAGAAATGGCTCGGAATGTTTTACTGTTGGCCAGTCCGCAACCCCAGCACTATTTGGTTTTGTATAATTTATACTATAAACCGGGCAAGATTGCTAGCTGGGGAAAAAGTTTGGGTAATACCTGCCCGCGATGTGGAAGTCTGGAGGCAGATCTTTGCCATATGTTTGTTGACTGCGTGAAATTATCAAGATTTATCTATGAAATATCTGAATTTTTGAAGAAAGTTATGAGACAGGACGTTAACTTAACACCTCAATTGGTTTTGCTGGGGGTCGATAATTCTGTCTCTAAGAACCGATTTAGATACTTTGGGGGTCATTACGACCCTGGCTGTTGACGGAGAAGTGGCGTTTTTACCGCAAACAGGCTGGCGGTAAAAAAATTGGAATTATGACCATGGCGGTTACCGCCATGGTCATCCGCCACTTCTCCGATCAGACCGCCATGGCGGAGACGACCGCTGGGCTGGAGACTTGGGTCTCCAGCCCGGCGGCCCTCACAAGACCGCTGGCGGTATCATGACCCGGCTTACCGCCATGGATTTCATGGGGTTTGGAACTGCCATGAAATCCATGGCGGTAAGCACTATCAGTGCCAGAGAATTCCTTCCCTGGCACTGATAGGGTTCTCCGCCACCCCCCACCCCCTCCCCTGAGTCTGTCCCCGACACCCCCACCCCCCTGCCACCCCCCAAAGGTGGCAGGACCCCCCTCCCCACCCCTACCCCGACATCACAACACAGACACACACCCGACACGCATGCAGGCACCACCAACACACATTCCAGCACACACAGGAACAAACATGCCAACAGACACACACTCACAGTCATACATGCACGCCCTCATTCAGACATACACGCACACATCCATACAGACAGACATGCACACATTTCCATTCACACTACACACCTGCATGCATACACGCACTCACACACCCCCTCTACATACTCACATGCACACCCCCATGCACCCACATATCACACAGCACCCCCCCACCCCCTTCCCCTAACGGACGATCAACTTACCTTGTCCGTTGATCTTCTGGGAGGGGAAGGGATCCATGGGGGCTGCTCCATCGCCACCACACCGTCAACAGAACACTGCCACGCCGAATCACAGAACGTGATTCGGTGGGCGGTGTTCTGTTGACGTGGCGGTGGAGGTGGAGCAACCTCTACTTCCCCGCCGCCCGCCAGTATGGCTGCTGGCGGCTCTCCGTCCGGAAAAGGACAGAGGGCTGCCAGCAGTCATAATACGCCGAGCGGAGAACCGCCACCACTGGCGGTCTTCAGCACGGCAGTCCCTCAGCGGTCTTCTCAAAAGACCGCCGAGGTCGAAATTACCCCCTTTGTGTTTGTGGCAATGTCTGTATTACGGGGATGTGTAGCATCTGATTGGCGGGAATCAGACCCTCCGTCTTGGAGTCAATGGATTAAGTAGCTAGGAAAAAAGGCTTCAAAATTTGGGCACCTCTCGTCTCATGGCTCCAGGGCCCCAAGAGTGGACTGGTTAAAAAATTAATATGTTTCTATTCTGTATATGATAATGATGGTAATGTCTGATTTTTGAGATTCATGTATGAATTACGACGCCCCTTTCTATGATTACATTTTTTGTACTGCTGTGTGTCCATAAAATAAGAAAAATTAAAAAAAAGACTGAGATCATCTGCTAAAATGGAATTGCTTGTGAAGAAATAAGAATTAAAGAACTGGGCAGGACATACCATTTGTGTCCAAGAAAAATCCTAAGGAAATTCCTTCCCCTTGCTAATAGAGTTGAACCTAACTTACTTAAATGTAGAAAACTCCTAAAGAACTGTCTCTTTTTGTTGTAACTGCCCCTTTCCTTTTTATTTGTTTTCTGTTGGGGTAAATCAGACTTTTGACTACAGCAACACTAAACTTTGTTTATGATTGCCAGTGCTTTGAGATATTGGATTATTAGTTGGAGTGGATAGTAGTCCACCACAAGTAATAATGTCATTATCTTTATTAGGTCCAGTAAAGGTTTCAGTAATTTAAACCTGAGCTTAACCCTTGGTAGTTATGGCACAGAGCAGGCAGGCTTAACTTAAGAAAATGTCTAAATTATTTAGAAATCCCAAAACAGTTAAGAAGTTGAAACAGTTTTGTATTGTTTTTTTCCTCCCCTGGCCCGATGCAAGAAATAAATTGGAGGCCACAACTTTCCTCTCAGGTTGTGGCCAGGCAATCACATCCTTGCTTCTCCCTGGGATCCGCAGACCCCTGCAAGGGCATTCATGAAGAATCCGGGCCCCTAGTAATTTATATTTCTTTTTCCTTTAATAACTCCAAAACTACTGAATGGGTTTACACCAAATCACAAAAAGAGATCTTTCTGGATGAAGATCTAGCTTTCTGCCAAATTTGGTGTAATTCTGTTCAGCGATTTAGTCTATAAGAGTGTCTAAAATCCCTATGGAAAATTGCATGGGGGAAACATGTTTAGGGACCACCCCCTTTTTCTCGGCCCGTTTGATGAACCACCCCAAAACTGCTGCATGAGAAAAACTTTTAATCCTCCCCTCCAGCTTCCCTCAGTCCTAGTGTGGATATACCATTGAACTGTTCTAGAAACCTCTTCCACATTCTAAGATCCTCCTTCATCCCAGCTTTGAGCCACACCCTGTAGTGTGTCAGAGTTAAATCTGACAAAGCCAGGGCCAGTCCCCTACAAAAAGGCCATCTTGTCCACATCGCCCGACATATGAAATTCAAATGCTCTAACAACACGCACCCCTCTCATCATGACTTTCTTCTTTTTCAATATTGTGTTGTTGGAAAGTGTATTACTGGTAAAGGCAGGTAAGTACCTACACTTAGCAATAGGCCACTAATCCCCACTAGGTCCAGTTAGATCTCAAAAAATTAATCCCAGCTCCACCCTTGGTAGCTTGACAACAAGCATTTAGGCTTAATTTAAGAGACAGAATACACAAAACAAAATGAAAATCCAACACCAATTTTTTTAAATAGATTATATTATTAGCTTTAAAATGACACTAAACCGTCACAAATTCAATAAAGGGAACCGCAGATATGAATTTTTAAAGAATAAATGTTTTTTAAGCTCATAGAAACGAAAAGCACCAATCTTGACATGATCTCACTCGACCGGGCAAAGTCAAAATTTGAGGCCGACTGCGATGGAGCCCTGCTTGGCTACAGTGAGCGGGAGGCCTTGGTTAAAGTTTTACCTTTGGACTTAGGGGCATATTTATACTTGCTTTGCACCATTTCAGCTTCAAAGTTAACTCCATATTTATATTTTGACGCTAGACCAGTCTAGCATCAAAGTATAGGGCTTAGCGCCATATTGAGGATGCGGCAAATGACCTTGCGCTAATTAGCTGCAAGATAGGCATTCCCCTCCACAATATGACACTAACCCCCTAACGCCTCATTTATACTCCAGCGTAAAAAATGACATGCATAGAGTAGGGGGACTCAATTAATGTTGCTAAGCCTGCTTAGGACACTATTTAACACCTGGTTCTGACCAGGTGTTAGGGGAACTCCAGGCTCATTTCCGTGGCTAAACACTAGGAATGGGCCCACAGGTGCTCACCTCAAGCCCTAGGAACACGCCCACCCACACCTACACCAGAGGGACGCCATAGGATGGGGGACCCCATCCTGGGTAAGTATATTTTTATATTCATTTTCAATGCCATTGGGGGTCCCTTACATGGGGCCCTCTGCCTGGCACTGGCAATGATGATCATGCCCAGGGGACACTGGTCCCCTGTGCTGGCCATTGTGGTGGTGGGCATGACTCCTATCTTTACTTAGACAGGAGTCATGTTTGGGTGGTAGTGCATCAGGAAATGATGCTAGGCTGGTAAGCTGCATATTTATTGCTGCTAATTAGCTTAGCGTCATTCCTGGCCACTATCGCCTTTTCCCCTCCCGTCATCCCCCTAGGATCTTTTCTGTAGATGCTAGCCTGTCCTTTGCACCACCCTGCAACATTCCATTAATATGGTGCCCGTCTGGCGCTCTGGAATGGCGCTAGAAGGCACTGTGGACTTTGACACAAGACGGTGCTTCTGCAGTTTTGCATCAAAATTCATAAATATGGGCCTTAGTCTTTTTCTTGATGATTCTGGGACAAAGTCACAAGTTGGATCCGACCTCCCTGGAGCCCAATTCAAATATATGAAGAATTCTACCTTCAGACTTAGACGATTTTTCTGATGAAAATCTTCATCCGGGACAAATTTGAAATAAAAGCCGACCTTCCTGGAGCCCTCTGTGAATGAGCTGCTCGGGAAGCCTCAGTCAACTTTTTGCATTCAGACTTTGTCACAATTTGGAGCTTTCCCTTTCCGACAATCGGACGACTGTCCCAAGCAAGTCAATTTTGAGTCAATGTAGTTGGATTGCCTTTCCATGAACCCACAGTGGATTCCGGGAAGTCTGGAGCTCTGGACTTTTTCAGCGGGACGCATCGGCAAGTCAGGCCTGGTTGCTGTCAACGTAAGGTGGCTTGACTCATGACGTCAGGTTGGTTCACTTATGAAGCTTTTTTCCAAAAGTTCTGGATATTCTTCCATAAGGTCTTTGAAGGTCCTTTAGGAGTCCACAACTCACACCAAGGTTGCAGAACCTCTGAGTTGCTCCTTGAGGGTTAGGACTCCAACTCCCAGAATGCACCTGGCTCAAATCCAAAAATGACCTCTGGTCACTGGTCAGCTGGTCAGTTTCTTCAGCGCTTGAAGCAGGGGACTCTAGTCAGCTATTTTCTACCTGTAGTAAACAGGGAGTCCCTTCTTAAAGCATTTGAAGACAAGCAAAGTCCTTTTAGTTGTGACACCCAAGTGTGAAGCTGGTGCAGTCCTTTAGAGTGCAGTGTTGAGGTGCAGGTCAGGTGTCCAGCAGGGCATACCTTCTTCTTCTGTGTTTTGTTCCTTGTAGGGGTCTGAGTTGGGGGTGCAGCTCTGCCAATTTATCCTAGCACCTTGGGTGGAAAGCAGGGGTGCCTCTTGACCAATCACATGCCGGGTACCACCCTCTTGACTAACCACTTCCTGGGAAGTATGGCTAAAATCAATCCCGGGAAGCAACATTGTCCCAAAATCCACAATGGCAAAAAATCAGTTTCAGAGATTCGGTCTGGCTGAGCCCACCCACTGGTGTAGCTAAGTTCCCTTAACACACCCGTTTCCAGCCCTGTCCTAATCTAATCAGGGGGCACCTGGCTGTCTGATTTTGCAAGAAATCCATTTGCAGTACCAAATGTCCTTCCCTCCTTTGAAGTACAGTCTGGCTGCTCCCCCACCATCCTGTTTCACCATCTGCTGAGGCAGTTCTCCTCCCCCAAGCACTTCCTTTGTGTTAAGCCAAAGCCACTTCAAACCTCATCAAGGCAGCCTGGCCAGGCTACCAGAGGCTGGCCAATCAAAGAAGGGCACTACAGACCTGAAACTGACAACTTTCAAGTAGAGTTCTAAAACTCTTTTCCTGAGTTAGTTATATTAAATTCAACAATGGCAGGTTGTTGGATTTATTATAACAATGTTGGATACCAAAAATGAAATATCTAGCTCCTTTTGAAACTTTATTAATTAAAAATAAAGACTCTCCATGTTAGCTCATAGAACCCATTCACTACAATGAGGGAAAACAAATGTAATTATTTTTCCCTCACCAGGGCTTATTAAAAAAGTTCTTATAAGGGCCATGTCTATAGGTACACTACTCCAAACCCTTGGGTCACCTAGGGCGTACCTTAGGGGTGACTTATATGTAACAATAAGGTAGTTTAAGACTTTGGAAATACTTTTAATTCCAAAGTCGTATTTGAGGTTAAGTTTAACTTAGAAGCTGCCAGCAAGGCAGGCCTGCCTATAAAATGACACTGGGCACCACAGCAGTGCACCTACGGGTGTACTACTTATGCTTTTAAGGACTTATAGGTAGGTTGGTACAGCCAATTATAGTTAACCTAATTTGCATATCCATTTTATTCAGAACACAGGCCCTGGGCTGTGTAGCAGTGTCCAGGACACCACCAGAGTCATAAAAACACCAGCATAAGTGAAAATGGGGCAAAAAGTTAGGGGGCTTGTGCAATCAGCTCAGTTTTCCTACTATTATCATTAAACTCAATCATACCCCTTGTCCTTACCCTCAGGCAAACATGCCTCCATTTTCTGTGCGTCAATTTTAATCCCCAAAAATATCAGAACCATACAAGGTGCCACTGTCTTCTCTTTAGCCAAAGAAACCGCTATCTCCTTCATAAAACTGAAAACTGTCCAACATCCTCTGGCAGTCCACCGAGCCAGCTCTCCCCACAAAGAAAAAGTTTTTCAAGTAGTACATTACAGTCACAAATGTGAACAGCCATTGCAGAAATGAACTGAATATTTTAAACAGGGTGCAGGGAATGGAACAACCCATTGGAAAGGCTTTGTCTATATAACAACTTCACACAAGCTGAATCCCCAACAACTCAAAATCCACGTGATGGACTGGCAGCAGGCAAAATGCTGACTTAATGTCATTCATTGTCATGTGTGCCTCACTGCCCCTGTGCTGACCAGGTCAATGGCCACATCCACCGAGGAGTAGGAGACAGCTGCCAGATCGTCTGACATTGAATCATTCACTGACTGCCCTTGTGGCCACGACAGATGCTATATAAGACAAAACTGCCTCTTTTCTTTCTTGGTACCACCCCGATCTGTGACACAATCAAGTTGTCCAATGGCCAATCCCCAAATGGGCTCGCCATTCATCACTCTTGCACCTCCTTATCCAATTTCTCACGTACAACCTGGGGATATTCCTTTGCTGATTTTATGTTCTCTACCTACTGCCAATGCTGTGGCCCCTTGTAACCCAAATGGAAGCCCTCTGAAAAACCTTCTACCAGGAACTGACTGTCAAGTTCGTCCCCTACCATTGTAACCAATGAGCTAAGGGGTGCGCCTTAACTGGCGTAGGAGGCTTTGGCTCCCCGTAGCCCCCATCCGTCCCCCTCGGCTGCTGCCAGTGCCCCCTGAAAACCCTTGTGTAGCATTGACCTGTCCCCTGCACTTTGTAAGAGGGTGTCTTCCAGCACATTGTGAGCATTCATGCCGTAACTTACAATATTCCCTATTGCAGAAATCCCTGTTGTAGGCCCAGGAGGCTCCACCTTGTGCTGTTTTAACCCTGTCCGCAGATACCACCCTTCCCTGGGCGGGGGGCCCTTGACAGAGCTGATATATCGGGGGTAATCCACTCCCCATGAAAACTGTTGGTGCTGGCCCCATTATGTGTAGCCATGGGCAGTTGTCTAGTTCCCCCCATTTTCCTTTTGCATCTTCAATAAACCTTGCATTAAATTCCACATCATAACGCACCCAAGCATACCCTCCAAAGGTAATGTGAGCCTTTCTGATAACGTTCATACAGTTGAACAAAGCTACACACAGCTCAGGGAATTTTTCACAGTAAACACTGGCGCATATAAGGAAAGCCATCATCCAATTTTCCATAGTCACTGGCACCCTTGGATGTTTCACCAGTTCATATTCCTCTTCCTTCAATCCTTTCTTTGTCTTAACTTCCCCATGCAGCATTTTAGAGACTTCCATATATTCCCTTTTCCAAATCCTTTCCTTTGTCCAACGGGTTTGTTATCCTCATACAGGGCAACTTCTTCATCCTGAGCTCCTTGCTCTCTTTCTTATCTGCATCTTTCTCCTCCTCACCCATCTTTTCCCTATCTCCCTGTTTTCCTATACTTTGACCGTCCTCCCCTGATTTAGCCTGACCAATTTTTTCTGCATGAGCTGTGGACTGCCCTCCCTTTCTTATTGTAATGCTATGTGTATTTAACTACCAACTCCATGTGTGACCATCGGCTCCATTCTGTGTGAGTGATTTCATTTTGTGCCCTGCTGCAGGTGCAGGGCAGCGCAGATATTCTTTCACACAAAACTTGCTTTTCACACGGATCTTGTTTTTCTCTTCTCATACAATGCTGGAACATATTATAGGGTATGCGGACTAGATTCAAGTGCACAAGGCTGAGAATGTTTTCATTAGAGGAATTTATGGCTCATCCTCAGAAATAAGCATGGGGAGTCTGGCCAATTCTCTTGAATGTTTTCGACGCAGATGAAGTACAGCCAGCATTTTATTTCATAACAGAGGAGCGCGGTTTTCTAGAAATCTCTCCTTGAGCTTGTTTTAAGGTATAAAAGATGGAGAGACTTAGCACCAAGACAGGAACTTACCTGTGGAGAGGATGCGATGCTCAGGATCTCTTTGTGCTCCCATTTTGGGGGTCTACTGACTTGGCTGATCCAGGGTTCCCCAGTCTGGCTGGCACGGATGATGAAAAAAATCCCATTGGTGATGCATTTTTGATTATTTAGCAGATATGTGTGTATATATATATATATATATATATATATATATATATATATATATATATAGTTCTATATATATAGTTCTCTCCCAGGAAGCCTGCCCCAATCTGCACACTGTTCTTTGGGCAATTCTAAGAGACGGCACAAATCCATTTCGACTAGTTGCTTTTTAAAATGGATTTATTATTTTATTCAATAAAGTATCAAGTGCGAAGTTCCACAAAGAAAAACTGGCCTACGCGCTTCGGCAAAAAGCCTTCGACTGGACCATAAGTATATATATTTACTGTTGCTGCATTGCACATTTCTTTCTGTGATTGCTTAACTGCTGTGATTATTCTTGTATATATACATGTTTTACTTCATTTGAGTTATATATTTATTTTCATATATTTGTGTGCCTTTTATTTGATATCTGGGAAGTGCCTTAATAACTTCATTACTCAGTCTAAGAGTGCTGCATAATTTGGCATTGTTTCCTCTTAGTTTGAGCCAGAGCAATAAACTCCTCCAAAAAACAAACCAAGACCTGTTTAGACCTGCCACTCACTGACCTTCACCCTGGGAATCTTCACATGTCATTATCACAGCATCCCCTTCTTCATTCACCAATTCTCCTTCTTCAACCTCCTTCTCCTCATAATCTAGTATCAAACTCTCTTCAAACACATCCTTACTAGCATGCAAGCCACTCATACTCAGAATTTTGTAATCTACAAAAGATAAGTCCTACCACTTCTGTGGCATTTGCTGTTCTGATGCCTTACTGGAGGCCACACCAGACCTTCTCCCCACTGATCATGAGGAGGCCACACCTGACCTTCCCCAACCACTTCACTGTTGTCCCTCATCGTCATCAGGCCAGCCACACTAGATCCTGCCCTCACTTTTTCCTGGGGAGGTGGAAGCATATTAGACTCTCCTAGGTCTGCTGTCGATCCGTAGTTCACAACCGAATGATCAGCAAGTCCCAGGGTGCTAGAATCTGCCCCCATATGTCCTAGTCCCTCTCTCCCCACAATTCCCATGTGCATCTACCTTTACTCTCTTAGTGCTCTCGCCTGCTGCTATGTCCTTGTCTGCCCCATTACCCAAGTCACTCCCACATTACCCCCTTTATTCACCCCTTTTGTCTGCACACCAGCCCCCAGCTCACCCACGCCCAAAGTCCTGTGAGTTTGTGCACCCTTCTTGACCGCCGCTGTACCCCTGCCTCTCTTGGTGTAAACAAGTACTGGTTTGTCCCTCAGGCCTCTGGGAGAAAACAGGGCCTCAAAAACTTCGACTCCATCATGCACCCCTTCTTGACCTCATCTGATTCCACCTCATCAATCCAGTGCAGCATGGCTTGGGCTAATGTGGATGCAGACCCTCCACCTGACAATGCTGAAGCTCCTTGCTGTGGCTTAGCCCGCTGCATCCCCTGAGGTGTGAAGTACACTGCCCCTGAAGACCTCTCCCAAGCCTCCTTCCCCACTGCTGTCATCTTAATCTATCAAAAAAGAGGCCCTGTCTGCCCCCTCTTCGAAGATTGCCTGCAGGGTAGTAACCCCAACTCACCCCTGTAGCCAGACCAGTCTTCTGGGGCCTCCGCCCTGGGCCCCAGTGTCATAATTGCATCCCAGATGACATATGCAGTATCCAAAGACATGTGTAATGCCATCTAACCTCTCCCCTTCATTCCAGGGGTTGTGTTCCTTGCTGTCGTATAGGCCACTGCCTGTCGGGCCTGTGTCAAACTATCCTGCTGAAAGGGCTGTATCCTCACCCATGCTGCCTTTGCCCATCTGCGCTGCTGCACGCTCAAAATACCCACCTCTACCCTTACCGCCAGCAAATCTTCATAACAGCCTGCTTTCATTAGCCAAAATGCCTCCTCGATGCATGGATCTGTCATCTTGCCATCCTCAATGTGCTGTCAGCCACCATGTCAACTTGGTGGTGTAATGGTCTGTACTTTTTTAAATATATAGAAACATGTAAATATATTTTCCTACCTCTTTCTGCTTTAATAAAGTTATAATACATAGGTAAAAAACATAGGGCCTCATTACGAGTGTTGCTGTCTTATGACCGCCACACTCGCTGTGGCGGTCTGGACCGCCATCTATGCAACAACCCTGACGGTCCGACTGCCAGCTCCACCATGATCTTTGATCCTGGTAGTTTGGCGGTGGCAGAGATCCTAAACCGCCAGGGCAGCGCCTTTAAAAGGCTTGTGGAGAATAGGTGCAGTTGGCATGGGCAGTGCAGGGGCCACCGTGGCCAGCACCCTTGCAATGTTCATTGTCTGCTTTGCAAACAGTGAACATTGCGAGGGTGCTGGTGCACCCTACCAGCTACAGCATTGCTGTTGGCTCGATTAGGAGCAGGAGATAATGCTGTAACCTAGGTTTCCGCCTGTCAGCCTAGCGGGAAACTCTTAACGGGTCCGGTGGGGAGGTCGCTAGTGTGGTGGCAACCTCCTCCTCGGATGTTCCGCAGGCAGTGAAAACCATCCGCTGAACTCCTAATCAGGCCCATAATGCCTATTTCTAAGGCCCTAACCTATAACACAGTCATTCTATTGTAAAAACAACATTGCTGCCTTTTACTTTTCTAAAAACAGCCATTAGCCAATCATATACTTCCTTGCCATCGGCAACTACCATTGTATATCACGAAATTACCACGATATACTGCAGCCCAATATATCACTATCTTTAATTGTCTTTTTACTCCAAAACTGCTGAAGGGATTTTCATGAAATAGCAAAGAGGATATTAAAATCCATTCAGCCATTTTAGTGATACGTCTGTGTGAAAAGTCTATGGAAAACGCATAGGTGAAAAATTCCCCCCCCCCCTTTTTTTCTTTCCACCCCCTTGACGAATCACCGCAAAACTTTGCATTGTCCATGAATGCAGAAAAAGCAATAAGTCTGGAAAGTTTCAATAATATTCTTCAAACGGTGGCAAAATTATTAGTGAGCAAAAATAGGAGGAATTCTTATACCTGAGAATCATAGCAACAGCTACTGCCACTCTCTAATGTATATATACACACACACACATGTGTATATATATACCAATATATATATATATCTACACACACTCACACAAACATCACCTGGTGGCAGTCACCGCTAGGTAGACACAGTTTCTGAAAAAGCATTTTTTTAAAATGTATTTTCCTACTAACTTTGGTGCCTTTTGATAAATCTCCACAAAAGTTTCCAACAAAATATGACACTCACTTCAGCTGCTGTCTGGAAAGTTTTGGGGTGATTCATCAAGCGGAGAAAAAGGGGAGGTAACAAAACGTGTTTTCCCCATTCATTTTTCCACAGGGATTTTGAACAACGATAGCGCCCAAACTACTAGACAAAATAACACCACATTTGGCAAAAAGGTATCCCTTGGTCCAGAAAGAGCCCTTTTTGTTATTTGGTGTAAATCTTTTCAGTAGTTTTTGAGAAATTGATGAAAATCCAAATTTGTATACATAGGGACACAGAAGCTCTGCAAACACTCCCAATCTCATGCTGAGATCTGATTGGCTGCCAACACTTCAACAAGAAAGTGTTGGCAGCCATCTTGGGACTTGGCTTCAGCCGAGACCCAGACAAAAACATAAAAAAGAAAAGGAGCCCAGGAGACTGCCACCCTCCCACAGCTACAAAACTTGTGTTTGCGGAGGGCCGTCTGGCCCCCCGCAGCAGCCCTCGGGGACTGCTCCCTCCCCAGGATTTTCAAATAATTCCATGCGGGGGGCACATGCCCCCCACAGCCCCGGGGACCGCCACAACCCAGTGGCTTTTAAGTAATATGCTGCAGGGGGGCCTCGCAGCCCCCTGGAGCACCAGGGCCCAGTGCCTCCCAGGGCTTTACACAAACATGTGGGCCCACTTCAGCTCAGGGGACCACCACCTCCCTGTGGCTTTACAGAAATATGATGCAGGGGTACAAGCCCCCGCAGACCCAGGGACCACCACCTCCCCAGGGCAATAATAAAAATAATGAATTGGGTCTGTTTTAGGCCCCCAATACCTGGGGACCACCACCTCCCCAGGGATATGCTAGTTGAAGAGGGGCTGCGGGACCCACCCTTCAAGGAGCCATAGATGGCCCTGGGGACTGCCACCTCCAGGGCTGGCTCCTGCTATGTCCTGGGGTGCCCACCCCAGGACAGAACTGTTTGCTTTTGCTCTGCGGGAGTTGACAGCTCCCACCAAGCAAAAGCAAACAAAGTCTGCTTTCTGGTAGCCAGAGCTGTCAAACAGCTCCCGCTGTCAGAAAGCAGAGTTTTCATCTGTCTTCCCTGCATGCAAATATGTGTGCAGGGAAGACGAATGAAAACATTGCTCCTAGAAGCAGGGAGCTGCTATTTAAAGCAGCTCCCTGATTCTGGGAGCAATGCCGACTCCCACAAGATGTGGAGAGCCTGCTAGGGCCGTTTTCTAAACCGATCTCTCGAAGTTGCAATATCAAGCAGTCAAGGTAAGAGGAGCCGAAGGCATTAGAGCTTAAACACAGTATGACTACTAATCAGACTTGATAAACTAACTCACAGGCTGATTTATAGCTTTAAAGGTGGCCTGATTAAGAGGGTGGTAATTTAGACCCCAAAAATGAGTTATGTGGCTCATAGTCCCTCTACTCCCTATAAAAATGTCTTCTGGTGTCTTCATGCACATTGAGTCTCAATATTTGCGTCCTGCGAAGTGCAAATGAAAAGGTGGCCACTCTAAGGGTCAGATGTAGAAAGCATTTTGCATGATGCAAACTGCGAAAATCACAGTTTGCGCCACGCAAAATGCCGTTAGCGATGCTCATTCACAATTTGCGAGTTGGTACCAACTCGCAAATTGTGAATACGACTCGGAGCTCGTGCAGGGAAATGTACAGCTCTGACTGGCTTCCAACACTTCAAACCAGGAAGTGTTGGCTGCCATCTTGTGACTCAGCTTCGGCCAAGTCCCACAAAAAAGTTTTTTAAAAAACACAAGGGGCCTGGGTAGAGTCACCCTGACCCCTTAGCTCTGGTGCTGGGGTCCCAGATGAACCCCAATAGAGCTGAAAAGCATTTTAAAAAAAGATTTTCACAGCGATTCTTGGTAGACACATGGATCTGGTGAAATTTAAAAAAAATAAGCGTGGGCTCCTGCGCTTCATTTTTCTGAAGCCCCCGGGTGGGCCAAGCCCTGTAGGCATTCCAAATTTAATGCTGGGTGCTGCTTTTCACAGCCCCAGGGACCACCACCTCCCCGGGGCTTTACAGAAATATTATGCAGGGGGGGCTGCATGGCCCCCCGCAGCCCCAGGGACCACCACCTCCCTGAGACTTTGAAGAAATATGGTGCAGGGGCACACAGCCTCCTCCCCCACAACCCCAGGGACTACCGCCTCTTCAGGACTATAAAAAAAGAATGATGGAGGTCTGTTTCAGTGCCCCAAGCCCTGGGAACCACCACCTCCCCCGGGCTGTGTAACATTAGAGTGGGGGCCAAGTGACCCCCCTTGAGAAAACAATGATGGCCCTGGGGACAGCAACCCCCCAGGGCTGGCTCCTGCTATGTCACGTGGTGCCCACCCCCAGAACATAGCTATTTGCTGCCCACCAAGAAAAAGCAAACAAAGGCAGTCATTCCAACCGCGGCGGGAGGCGGTCGAAGCCCGCCATGCGGTTACCGCCGTATGACCGCAAGAGACCGCGGCGGCCATTCTGGCTTTCCCGCTTTTTCCGAATGGAGCCGGCGGAGTTGTAGGGGTGCGACGGGTGCAGTGGCACCCGTCGCGATTTTCACTGTCTGCACAGAAGACAGTGAAAATCTTTGTGGGGCCATGTTAGGGGGCCCCTGCATTGCCCATGCCAGTGGCATGGGCAGTGCAGGGGCCCCCAGGGGCCCCACGACACCCGTTCCCGCCATCCTGTTCCTGGCGGTAAAAACTGCCAGGAACAGGATGGCGGGAAGGGGGTCGGAATCCCCATGGCGGCGCTGCAAGCAGCGCCGCCATGGAGGATTCCCTGGGCCAGGGGTAAACCGGCGGGAAACCGCCGGTTGCCCTTTTCTGACCGCGGCTTTACCGCCGCAGTTAGAATGGCCCTGGAAGCACCGCCAGCCTGTTGGCGGTGCTTCCGCGGTCCCCGGCCCTGGCGGTCATGGACCGCCAGGGTCGGAATGACCCACAAAGTCTGCTTTCTGACAGCGGGAGCTGTCAAACAGTTCCCGCTGTCAGAAAGCAGAGTGTTCATCTGTCTTCCCTGCACGCAAATATGTCAAGTAACTCTCTGGTTGTCAGAATAGGTGTGAGAGGGTATATCTGGGTGTGAGAGTGGGTGCATCAGTGTCAGTGTGGGTCTGTGAGTGGGTGCGTGAGGGTTTTAGTAGATCTGTGATTGGGTGTGTGAGAGTCTGAGTGGGTCTGTGAGTGAGTGAGTAAGGGTCTGAGTGGGTGGGTGAGTGGGAAAAAGATATTGCAAAAGAGAAATTGAGAGAGAGAGAAAAAGAGAGCGAGAGGAATAGAGTAAGTATAACTTGTGCTCTATGGTAACTATAACTCACGCCCTCGCCATGCATTGCTAATTACTCCACAAATTACGGCACTAATGACATCTTTAATAACATCATTGATAATATCAATGCAATATTTGCAGTAAAATGTTTGATGAAAAAACTGTGCATAGCGGGGCGCCAGTTATAGTTACCTTAGGGCACGAGTTATAGTTAGTTGAGATAACTGTAACTATATAGCAGGTGAATCTCTATGGTTTGATACATTTAAAATGTGAGCCTAACTATAACGTCCCTGTAGCATTTGTTTTTTTAAGCTGTTTGATGAATCTTCACCAAATTTCCCCCCAAAATCTTTTGCCTCAGTTCCCTTCTGGAAAGTTTCAGGTTGATCTGTCAAGCAAACCTAAAACCTGTTTTTCCCATTCATTTTTCCATAGAAAATTCAGACTTAGATACAACCCAAATTGCTCAACGTATTTGCAACAAATTTGGCAGAAAGCTAGAACCTGGTCCAGAAAGAGTGTTTTTTGTGATTTGGTGTCAATCTGCTCAAAAGTTTCATTACTGAATGTACCTCAATTGGTTACATAAGGGCATCTCTACAAAAACAGATCTGGAGCTGGTTGAAGAGACCATTGGACTTTCCAATGTGACTCATGGCCTCAGCAATCCTCTTGCAAACATTCTAATTTTGCAAACAATACAATTCTGACAAAAATTGCCTTCCATTGATGAGGACTGCACCAGTTTGATCATAGGGTAAGCACTATTCCGTCTCGGCCCACGTCCGTTGTGTCTTGCATGTGTTGCACCATAAAGAATAAGATGGAATCAGAGAGAACTGTTTTTCCCTTGCTGGATACCTAAATTTCACTGGCACCCCTCACACATCCCATCTTTTCCCATTTAGCCTTTTCTAAATCTGGAACATTATGTTGCAATACTCTTAACCCATAGAAAATATGTACAGTATGGAGTAACATGTTGTATACAATCTCTGCCTCTGCATTACATGGTTCGTCTAAATGGAAGGTATGGGACTCAAGAGAGCAGTATCAGGAAATTCTGTCTGCATAACAGTTGCCCCTGATGGCAAATTAATTCCTGCTCTTGTATGTAGCACACTTCATCACAGAGGTTTCCCTTGGCATTTGCAAAGCATTTAACAAAGTTGAAACATACAGCCTATTGTGCCGATGGAGGTGCCAGCTGATGTAAAAAATCCTTGATGTGATTACAATTGGCCAAAATTGTGCACAACTCCAGACCAATACTGGTTGTCAGTATAACTAGTGACTCATGAGCCTTCTCAGGTACAGTTGACTCTGCTAATCAGTTCTGCCACATGCTATTGTGACGGGGCTACTCACCTGAAAATCAGGATGTCTGCAAGGTCAATGGTATGCCCTCCGACCTCCTGGAACACCTCTTGGCACTTCCTGGTGGACACAGAAACCCTGGCAGGTGTCCCAAAAGGAAAGGGGGAGTGGAAGAGAAAGAGACAAAACACTGCCACACCTTGCCGGTCCAGCCTGGCCCCCTGTATCTTCGGGGGGCCGGTCGTTGTTGACAGAGTGATAGTAGAGTTAGTGCACTCAACTTCCTTGAAACTGAATCTCTCTTTCTGATATGTGCACGAGAGCGGTAGAAGAACACCAGGATGCTCCAGCACTTTTCTTGGATATTAATAACTGTTGGCACAATTACTAACACTGCATTACCAAAAACCCAAACTGAATACCATAACAATAAGTACTACAACACTAGGGCTGGCTTAACAGAGATTCATTGTTGCACACTACAATTAGAACTCTGTTTGCACTTATCATGTACAAAAAAGACAAACATGGGCATTAATTATATCATGTATAACTTTCCTGCATGCATAGGGTTAAACTAAAAGGAACAAAAACAATCCAAGAAATACAAATGTCCATTCTGGGTTTAAACAGTTAGGGTGGCACAGTTTGGTTTGGTTTCACTGTGTGTGTGAAAAACCCTTCAAAAGCAAATTCCTCAAACCTGAAACACAGGCATGCTATTAGAGAAAGAAAAGTCATGTAAATGCTCTTTTAAAATTGCACTGTCACTTTTTGTAGTACTTGAGCTCAAGCAGATTTCCTGAAGCACATTTAGGCAAGTAACTACAATAATAATGTAGAGTCTTCAGAAATGCATTTGTCTCTTCATGATAAGCACTCTGCCAAAATAGGAGGTCTGAAATACAGCAGCTCTTCTAGGAAAGCACAGCGCTCAAAGAACAAACTGCCTGGAGAATACTAGTCACTTAGCTGCAGTCTTTTCCGAAGTGGTGGGGGAATGCCTGATGTCAGCTGGTACAGGAAAGAAGAAAAGAATTGCCTCAAAGTCCTGAATACGAGAATGACAGCAGGAGCTGGACTGCCAAAGCAGATGCTGAGATCAGGAAGCAAAACAAAGCCAAGCAGGGAGGCATGCTTCACTCTGCTATTTATAGCCAATCAGGAAAGCAGTTGAGTTTCCACATGTGGATGAGTCACCACACCTAATTAGAAGCACATGTCTACACCACACCCAATTAGAAGCACATGTCTACACCTGCTCACATTAGCAAACAAGCATTGCTAAAACAGGCATTGATAAAACCAATTGTGTAATACAGCACATTATGTTTACTTAGAAACATGAAGGTTTAACCAAGAACAGAGATATGATTTAACCCTAATCCCTGGGGATGCTGACAGATAACGCAGGAGGCACCTTGGGGATTCCTGACACTTGCACAGATGTTACAAGGCACAAGTAAGGCACTTCTACATCTATGCTCAGTGTGTATATAGCATAAGCGCCTCTTAAAATGACACTTTAGTCCTTTAGACAAGCCCCCCTCAAAAAAAGGGGACAGTCAGACTCAGGGAGAGGTATGTCCAGTATGTCTGGGTTTGGTTTTATGCACTTGGTAACACTGACAGTCATTGTTAAATTCGCCCTCATCATCTTCCTCTGGAGTTGACAGCAGAGAAGCAGGGTTTAGTGTGTTACGTTTCTGAATGGAAACATTTTCCATCGCCAAAATGATTCTCCCACAGCAGGTTAAGTTAAGCAGCTGTTGGTCAGATATTGAATTCTGGTATGGGTCATGAGACTCTCTATGGAATGAGGTACCGTTATGATTAAGGGGTTCCCCATCACTATCCCTTCAGTTTGCTGAATACCAAGGTGTACTGCTGCAACCAGCCTTGAGACATCAATGCAACCAGATTAACAGGAGTTGAGAAGTATTCAATGGGGCGTTTAGTTTCCCCATGGGCTTGCGTTAGTACAGACTGAGCACACCCATCTTTTTTGTGACAAAAGAGCATGATTGTTTTTGTTTAGTCTGGCATTCTAAGAGCGTGTGCACTACAAAGCAGATTTATAAGCTCTTGGAAGGCTTCCTTGCCCTTTTCATCCTTTAGTACTGAGTCACTGACATCAGTGTGCATCTGCTTTATCAAAGGCTTTGCCACAAAGGAAAAGTTTGGGATCCATTGCCGGGCAGTAGCCAACCATGCCCAAAAACATCCTTACTTCTCTCTGAGTGGTTGGGAACTTCTTCTTAAGGACTGTTTCTCTGCACTCAAGGGCACTCTCCTCACTCCATTTTCTACCTATGTCTCAAGTACATCACTTCAGTCTAACAATACTGCAATTTTTTGGGTGAGATCTTATGCCTGTTCCCAGCCAAATGACTGAGCAAAGCAAATGCGGCTTGTTTATAAGCTTCCTTAGTCATCAAGGCAATCAGAAGATCTTTGATGTACTGGATCAAGGTTGGACTACGTGGTAACTGTAGAATCTCTAGATGTTTGAGTGTCTGATTGAAATAGGATAGACTTTCAGTATACCCTTGTGGAGCACAACACCACCCTAGCGTCTTCTCTTGGAACCAGAACACAAAAAGAAACTTTCTCTCTTCATGAAATGGGACCAAGAATAAAGCTTGGCAAAGGTCAATGTTTGTGAACCAATCAGCCTCTGAAGGAATTTGGAACGGGATCATGGCATGGTCCGGTACCGCGGGATAGCATGGAATGGCAATTTGGTTAATCTTTGGAGGTCTTCCACAGTCCTCAACTTTCTGTTTGCCTTCTGTAATGTCATGATTGGGGAGGTACATGGATTTCAAATGACTTCCTTCAAGATGCTTTGTTCTGTCATGTTCTCAGTGAAAGGGGTGATCTCTGTGATGGCTTCTGGGGACATTTTGTATAGGTGAGTCTGTGGGAACACTGCATCAGGTAGGACGGTGATCTTTAGAGGCTTGGCACCTTTAATCAACCCAATCTCGCTTCCTCTAGAATCCCGTCCTCTGTTGTAAAAACAGATATGGCCTGCCAATAGGTTCAGAGGACTGCAACTTAAACTCGGTTTCGGCTGCCTGCGTTTCAGTTCTAAATCCATCCTGCATGCATTAGATGATGCAATGGAGTTTGCAGAGACCTCATCCTAACAAGTTTACGGTGCTAGAATCACAAATAACAAACTGATGCTGCTCTCTGATGTCTACTATTTTTATTGGCAGGGGCAGTAATTTGGTTAGTACACTGTTGGTGCAATGTTGCACCTCCACCACAATCCTGTCTGGATTGTAGTGGCACTCCTGTTTCCAATGTGCCACGTTGATACAAATATGATATTGGGTAACCTTATTTAGGCCAGTTATGCTAGTCCCTCTCACATTACCTCAACCTCTCTTCATTCCTGGGACATTCCCACTGTAGTTCAAGGGAACCCCCTGCATCACTGTTCCAAAACTGGAGTCTAGCTTGGGTCCTTGAAATGGATCTTTTGGTTCCTTAACCCCTCTATTCTGCACCAGTTGTCTTTGTGTTTCTCCTTAAATCACTTTTGTTTGCATCCAGCATGTTATTGCATTACTTCCCATACTGCAAGATCTCATCAACAGGTTTGCTTTGCCACCAAAGGACTCCTTGTGTGATTTGATTGCTAATTTCTGACCATAACCCATTTACACAGTGTGCAATGAACCCTCCCATGTAGTCTCCTAGGGGGGTAATTCATCCACCTGTGTTCCCTATGCACCTGAATCAATATTTTAAAGTGAGCATGGACTGACACTAGTGGCACTCTTGAGAGCTCTGGAAAATCCTGGGACAACTCATCTCCTTTTGGGGAACCTTTGTCTTTGTCTGCTTGATGACCTCCTCATAGTTGGTTTTAACAATGGGTGAAGGGGCATTCATCCCTGCCACCTGAGGCCAATCAACTTTTTTTTTGCACACAGCCCAAAGGGACTTTGGGACCACCACCTCAAATAATACATCCATGTCCTCCCACAAAACCTTAGACATGGCCACCATCTGTTCCATCTAAGTGTACCACTTGTCAGGATTTCCCTAAGCTTTGGTAGGGTGTTTGTGAAATGTAATATATTTGAACTTGACCTTGGAAAGTGTACGTAGGCTCGTCCCTATACTTCCCACAATAGGAACTCCTTTGCCACTCCTCCCACATCTTCTTCCTCATCTTCTCTTGATCCCTCTCTCTTCTGCTTCTGCTTCTGCTTCACCTTAACCTTCTCCTTCTTGGAGAAGTTTTCTAATCATTTCATCTTCACTCCATTCCCTAATTTCTGGATCAATTCTCTGACATGTGTCCTCAATCCCAGTAAACTTAACATTCTCTGCATCTTCTCACCCATTGCCACTCTAGCATGTGGCTTCTTTCGCTGAGTGATATCTATTCCGCACTCATCCTCTACCTTTTCCAGCCTTGCATGCGCCTCTCTTGCCACTCTCGCTGCCTCTTTACTCATATAAAGCACTTCATTCTCCTCATAATGTGCTAGATAGCCCATCCCAGCACTTCCCTTAACCATTTCCTCAACTTCGTTTTTCAGCTGGGTGAGGTCTATTCGCTGTGAGGTCAACCCTGTGCTTGCCGAGCTTCCTGATAATCCTGTGCAAGTAGTTTAACTTAACTGTCCTACCACTGACTGAGTTACCTCCTTATAGAGGTACTAGTGGTGTCCCTTCAGGCCTCTGTGCTGTGTCCTGAGGTATGCTTGGGATAGGTTAACTCTGGATTGTATCGACAAGTGCTTTGGCTAGTAGAGTGATTTCGGCACTTGACGATGGTAAGGTGCCAAAGAGTACAGGTGTTGGGATTTAAGCAAAGGATGGTATGGTAGCGTCTGTATAACTTGGTGGTGAACTGACTACTGTGGTGGGTTTAGCTGTTCTGATCTCAATTATTGCCAAGGCTGTGGCGCTTGGATTAACAGCTGTCATATTGTATGGGGTTGGTCTTGCGCTGTGGAGGTCATCCATAAAGACATCCTCCTCCTCACTATCCATGTCTGTTTCCTCCTTTGATTTCTCTTTTTCCTCATTCTCTATCCAGGGGTATGCTCCAACGTTGTCAATGACTTTCTCCCTCCATTTTCTCCTCCTCTAATTGTCCTGTGCACTTCTTCATGAATGAGCCCTACTGCAAATTTTAAATTCAAATGTTTTCCTTTTCTTTTCAATTTCTGTTGGACTTGGTCCATTTTGTAGTGCCATTCCCAAACATTTGGCTATTTTCCTCAAATTGTTTTTGCTGAACCTACTGAGGTAGCTGTATGAACATGTCTCAGGCCTGATAATGCGGAACCTGTGTGTGCAGTTTAAACTGCCATTTGGACCTGGCAAAGTAAAACTTTTGCCAGGCTCAAACCTTCCTTTTTTATACATTTATGTCACCGCTAGGGTAGGCCCTGGACAACCCAGAGGGCAGGGTACAATGTATTTAAAATGTAGAACACATACTTTTTAGTTTTATATGTCCTGGTTGCAAAAAACTCCGAAATTCATTTTTCACCACTGCAAGGCCTATCTCTCCCACAGATTCACATTGGAATTTCCTTATTACACTTTATACGCAAACTTTCCCAAAGGGAAGAGATAAATCCTTCATTTTCGGTATCTCTGGAATTACAATTTAAAATCCTAATGTATGGTGATGTCTGATTTTAAATTGCATTCTTGAAAATGCCACTTTAAGAAAGTTAGCATTTTATTGCCATAGCTACTTGGTTCCAGCAGCTTGTCTCTGGTCACATGACTAGGTGTGGTTGGCAGGTGAGCTTTGTGTATTCCTCTTGTATAGCTGCTCACAATGGTAGCTTAGGTGTGATTTGATGGGCCATTGTGGGCAGGATGAGAGGAAGGAGCTGACACACCCTCACTTACACCTGAATAGGCTCTGTCCTATCTTGACACAAAGGGCTGCATACCCCTGGTAATTAGTCTGGAGCCAGGCCACAGAGGGCAGGACATGTATGCACATCTAAGTATGTCTTTGAAGTCTCCCCAACAGCAAAGGCACCAGTGTGTATAAGAACTGGACCTCAGACACAACCACTTCAGTATACTTCTGGACCTGTGTATACTCTCACAGGAAGAAGGACGGCTTTGCTACTGAAGGGCTGCCACCCTGCTAGTCTGCACTCTGCCGGACTCCTGATTTGCTGTGCTGACCTGTTTCCTGCTGCCCTCTTGCCTTGGAGCAATAAGGACTAAACCTCCATCTCTCTAATCCAGAACCCAGAGTGACTCAAAGGGCTAGTTGGTGGGCCTCCTGATCCAAAGTCTCAGAGACACCAAATACTCCAAGCCACCCTGCTTCTGCACCTGGACTCTGACATCTATGAGTCATCCCTGCCGGTTGGTGCCACCCCAGTTCTGTTCCCTTGGAAGTGTGCCTAAGGTGCTTCCCAGAGGAACCGATGCATCCTCTCTGCTGAGCAGACCACTCCCAAGCAAAACTGACACATTTTCTCAGCTGAGTGGCGCATCCTTAACCCCTTCACTTAGGCCCTCATAACGTTTTGTCCACATAAGCTACCCACGCCAAATTTG
Source organism: Pleurodeles waltl (assembly GCF_031143425.1). Classification (NCBI taxonomy): domain Eukaryota; kingdom Metazoa; phylum Chordata; class Amphibia; order Caudata; family Salamandridae; genus Pleurodeles; species Pleurodeles waltl. The sequence goes on from NC_090444.1 coordinate 934,833,145, forward strand.
CATCCTTTTTTTTCCAACATCATAGGGATTCTAGAGGCACCCAGACTTTGTGGGTTCCCCTGGAGGAGGCTAAATAATTGGCCAAAATACAGCAAAAATGTTGTTCTTTTGGATAGGAAAAAAAGAGCTGCAGAAAAAGGCATGTGATTTTGTAGTGCTAAATCAACACGATTTTGGCATTTCACTGGGACATACCCCATTTTTACTATATTTTGTGTTTTTAGTCTCCTTCCAGTTAATGACAGAAATGGGTGTGAAACCAATGCTGGATCCTGGAAAGCAAAACATTCCTGAAAAGTAGATAAAAATCTAAATTCAGCAAGCGGTCATTTGTGTAGATCCTACAAGGTTTTCCTATAGAAAATAACAGCTGAAATATTGAACTTAAGGTGAAAAAAACAGCCATTTCTCTCCACATTTTACTCTGTAGCTTTTTTTTGCGATGTCAGATTTTTTAAAGCAATATACCGTTACGTCTGCTGGACTCTTCTGGTTACGGGGATATATAGAGCTTGTAGGTTCATCAAGAACCCTAGGTACCCAGAGCCAATAAGTGAGCTGCACCTTGCAATGGGTTTTCATTGTATACTGGGTTTACAGCAGTTCATTTGCTGAAATATAAAGAGTGAAAAACAGGTATCAAGGAAACCTTTGCATTTCCAAAATGGGCACAAGATAAGGTGTTGAGAAGCAGTGGTTATTTGCACATTCTCTGAATTCCGGGGTGCCCATACTAGCATGTGAATTACAGGGCTCAGCCGGCACCTAGGAAAATCTACCAAACCTGTCCATTTTTTAAAACTAGACACCTAGGGAAATCCATGATGGGGTGACTTGTGGGGCTCTCACCAGGTTCTGTTTCCCAGAATCCTTTGCAAACCTCAAAATGTGGCCAAAAAAACACTTTTACCTCAAGTTTTGGTGACAGAAAGTTCTGGAATCTGAGAGGAGCCACAAATGTCCTTCCACCCAGCATTCCTCCAAGTCTCCTGATAACAATGGTACCTCACTTGTGTGGGTAGGCCTAGTGCCTGCAACAGGAAATGCCCCAAAACACAACATGGACACATCACATTTTCCAAAAGAAAACAGAGTTGTTTTTTGCAAAGTGCCTAGCTGTGGATTTTAGCCTCTAGCTCAGCTGACACCTAAGGAAACCTACCAAACCTGTGCATTTTTTAAAACTAGACATCAAGGGGAATTCAGTATAAGGTGACCTGTAGTACTCGCACCAGGTTCTGTTACCCAGAGTCCTTTGCAAACATTAAAATTTGGCAAAAGAAACACTTTTTCCTCAAATTTCGGTCACAGAAAATTCTGGAATCTGAGAGGAGCCACACATTTCCTTCCACTCAGTGTTCCTCCAAGTCTCCTGATAAACATGGTTCCTCACTTGTGTGGGAATCGCCTAGTCCCCATAACAGGAAATGCCCCAAAATACAACGTGGACACATCACAATTTCCCAAAGAATACAGAGCTGTTTTTTGCAAAGTGCCTAGCTCTGGATTTTGGGCTCTAGCTCAGCCAGCACCTCGGGAAACCTACCAAACGTGTGCATTTTTTAAAACTAGACATCTAGGGGAATCCAAGATGGGAAGACCTGTGGGGTTCTCACAAGGTTCTGAAAACTAGACACCCAGGGAGTCCAGGGAGGTGTGATTTGCGTGGATCCCCCAGTGTTTTCTCACCCAGAATCCTCAACAAAGCTCAAATTTAGCAAAAAAATACAAATTTTCCCACATTTTAGTATGGGATCACGCACCGGGACAACTTTCCTACCACCCAACGTTCCCCTCATTCTCCAGGTAAAAATTATACCTCACTTGTGTAGGGTGGCCAAGTGCCTGTGACAGGGAAAAGCCAAAAACATGTTGAAATTGGACGGGGGGGTGGGGGGGGGGGGAACCAAACCTGATTCAATATGGCAGTTTGAAAAAAATATTTTTAGGCTGACTTGTGGAGCAGAATTTTTATCAGTATAGATACGACAATGCTGGGTGGTAGGAATTTTGTGGATTCCTGCAGATTCCGGAAGATTCCATCACAAAAATGTGGGAAAAATGTGTGAATTCCAGCAAAATTTTTGTTTTGCAGGGCATTGTGGGTAAGAAACTGGTGTGGGGTGCATGTGAAGCACACCACCCTGGACTAACCCAGATGTTTAGTTTTCAGGTGTGTCTAGGTCTTGTGTATTTTTCTACATGGCAGCATCCCAAGGTCCACAAAAGTGCAGCCCTCACCATTCCAAGTGGGATGATTTTGTGAGTTAGCCAAGCTCTCATGGCCCAAATGTAAAACCAAAACCCAAACTACTCAAATGTCCACCTGCTTGCCGTGGGATAACATGTTTTAGTGTGCAGAGCTGAAAGACTGTTATCCCCTTTAGTTCGGTGGGGGCATCACCATGCCAATACTGGTTGGTAGCCACCAGACGACTATTTTTTTTTAAATTCCCTGGCATCTAGAAGGCTTTCTGTCTCCCCAGGGAGTGGTTCGGGGTAATTGCTCCATCTGCTCACAGGTGGGCAGAACAATTTTGTCCCCATTTATTTGGGGTTGGGGTATGGCCATACCCCCACCCTGTTTAAAAAATAAATAAATCTTCCCTGGTTTCTGGTGGGGTGGGGTGAGCCTTACAAAAATAGGCCAATCTGCTTAAATAAATTTGCCCCCCATGGGAGCGGCCCTTGCCTGAGGGGTCGCACCCAATCTGTAAAAAAAGAAGAAAAAAAAAAGAATCCCTGGCGCCTAATGGTTTCTGCTCCCCTTGGGGACAGATCAGCCTAAATAAAATAGGCCAAGAAGTGGCCTGAAATATATTCCCCTACCCCAGGGGAGTGACCTTTGCCTAAGGGGTCGCTCCCCTTGCATGAAACTGACCTAAAAATAAAAATCCCTGGTGTCTAGTGGCTTCTGCCCCCCCCAGAGCTGATCGGCCTAACCAATATAGGCCGATCTGCCCCCGGGGGGGCAGAATAGGCCTAATAAAATTATTGCCGCTTGGGGATCTACCCTTGCCTATGGGGTCGCTCCCCTTATAAAACAAAACAAATAAAGAAAACAATCCCTGGTGTCTAGTGGCTTCTGCATAGGCCGATCTGCCCCCGGGGGGGCAGAAAAGGCCGAATAAATATGTACCCCCCCAGGGGAGCGGCCCTTGCCTAAGGGGCCGCTCCCCTTATGTCTCAACACACAAACAAAAACAAAAAAACAAATTCCCTGGTGCCTAGTGGGCATTTCTGCAGCCCGATCGCATCACGATCGGAGTGCAGAGATGCTTGAAGCGGCATGAAAGGAAAGGCCTTTCCTTTCCTTTCATTGCCTCTGCCTGCCCTGTCCTCGTGAGTGGAAGCAAAATGCTTAGCATTTCTCTTCCGCATTGTGCTGAAAGTATGCTTCCAGTGCGATGGGAGGTGACCTCTAATAAGGTCAGCATGCAATTGCGTGCTGTCATCAGATGTCACTGGGGGGGAGGGATCAGCGGGTTGGGGGTGGAAGGGGAAGATATTCCCCTTCCATCCCTGACGGGGGTGTAGGTGAGAGGCCCACGGGGAGCGCTAGTGCTCCCCCCATGGGCTGGGTGCAGGCCGAGCTGGATGAGGCCACCTAGCCCCAGGCACCCTACAGATTAGCAAGAACTAACACATCGCCACTGCTCTGCATTGATTGGACCCACTGCATCTTGGGTATGGTGCATCACCTTCAGAACCGCAACTGTGCCTCACATCCCTCATTGATGGCAGCCTCAACGTCAAAGCTAAAGCTTCAAATTGAAGCTTCACTGCTCATTGGAAAGGACACATTGCCTCAGCTGCACAATGAATCCAGACACAGGCCTTTACATCACAAGCCCCGTTAATGAGAGGATACTCGATGTCGATGCAACAACACCTCCGACCGCAGCCTCCACATACCTCAGAACGAATGCATCACATTGACTGCGCAAATCATCTTCTCTGATCCACCCAACACTCGCCAACCAGTTTAAGGTACTTTGTTCAGAGGGCCTAACTAGGTTCTTGTTCATGCGCCATCGCGGTCAGCCTGAACTTGTGACTTTGTCACATGCCGACGCAACCAGATATCTCCAGTTGGCGCTTTATACCTTTTAGTACTATTTTCTCCAAAAACTTCAAACTTCAGTATCTTCGGTTCTGCTAATTAGATTTTTGTTATTTTGGTCTTGTTTTATTTATTTATTTAAAATCACTCTATTGTTCTAATACTGGCCTTCTTCTGTGGTGTATTTTCACTCTGTTACTGTTTGAGTGTTGCATAAATACTTTACAAATTGCCTCTAAGTTAAACCTGACTGCTCAGTGCGAAGCTAACAGAGGGTTGAGGACAGGATAAATTAGGGTTGGCTTGTGCCTCACCCTGACAAGAACTGTAGTTTCTGCTTGACTAGGGCTCACATCCCAGTCAACCAACAACCCAGTTTCTTACAACACTGAAGTCATTTGTTCCAAAGTTGCACTTCTTGACAGAATTAGTTTTAAAAGGCACCACCATGAGAATCTTTTTTTTTTTCATTTAAACAAATACATTTCTATTTTAAAACAAGAAGTAGAACTTGTGCTGAGGCATTGAATGGACCTATTTTGTTGCGGAAGTCCTCCTTGTGAAAGAGAAAAATGCAGTCACTGAAAGTGACATTAGTCAGTTGCCAGAGTGGCTGATCCCCAGCCCCATGTGTATGCTGGAGTCGGCAGAAGAAAAATATGAATGACACAACAGTAGATTATTGGATAAAGAGAGCCAGCTAAAAGCTCCTTATGTAAGCACATTGTACCTGTAATTTTCATAAAATGAAATCAACGCCAGACCTAAAGGGGATGCAACTAATTTTTAATTGTTTTTATTGCTTTTCAAAGAACAGCGTAAATAGCCGTATTCTTAAGAACACAATGAAATAGTGAAAAATGCATTACATCCAAAAAGCATGTAGAATCATAAGCATGTGCAGGGAATAGTATTACAATAACAAAAGGTTATGAATCAGGCCAAGCTATTGCCTTATGCGGTTGATTCTTGAGGCAGTAAGTAAGTGTGAAGAGGAGCCCAGATATCTTTTGGCCTGGACAAGAGAGATAGATGGGATGCATAAAGTTCACGCGTATTATCACAATGAATCAGATCTTTCAGCCAATCATTCATGGTGGGTATCCTACTGCTATGTCATAGTATGGCGATACGCCGTTTAGCTAGTAGAAGCACCATGGCCGCAAACATTCTGTGCCCAGGGTTGAGTGCCTTGACATAGCCTAAGAGTGCCAGAAGAGATCAGGGTTCATAGTGTGTTTGAGCATGGAAGAGATTAGTGTGAATTTAGCTTGCCAGTATGTCTGTATAATAGTGCAGTTCCAAGTTAGACAGATGAAATCAGCATGGTCATCTGTGCATTTGGGACATTCGTGTGAGAGCGAGGGGTCGAATTTGGAGAGGGCATGGGGGGGTACTATAAGGTTGGTGCAGAAACATCTAATGAAGCAGTTTGTGTCGGAGACTGATGGAGACCATCTTAGATTGTAAGCAACAGAATTGCCATACCTTGTCTGAGATGGGGTAACCCAGATCTTGTTCCTATGCCACCCATAAGGGTACTACTATTGATATAAAGCACATACCTTCACTGCAAAGATTTCTGTAAGGATATTGCAAAATATGTTTTTCTTTAAGTTTTAAGTGCTTGGGATTAGCACATTGTGCAGTTTAATGTATAACCATATGAAAGGTGGATATTAACACCTAGAGTCTCTATAGGAATTGAACATGTTTTTTGATAGACTCTGCGCTACTAACCAGAGATTGTATGCAAATAGCCTCTTTCTAATCTGTCATCTTTTAACAATCAGTCTTCAAGCTTGTAGGGGCTCAAAAACACAAATATTGGAGTACATTTAGATATTTAAAGGAAATGGAGCCCTGTAGGTGCTGTTCTTGTACCTGTCTCACATTGGTCAGATTGCTTGTTCGGGCGTGGTGCCTTTCCAAAAATCCCAAAGTTTGGAGGAGTTGATGAACACATAGTCCCATTTTACACTGGCCATATATGATTAGATTCAGGGAATCAAGATTGAATCTGCAATATATTGGAAATAATGTAAATTAAAAAGGTCAAGAAATATGAGATACACAGAATTTGGTATACATTTCTTCACAGGGTTCTCTCAACTTTTAGTCTGACAGCATGAATTCTGTTTTTGGCTATTTTCCCTTTTCTCAACAAAAATATCTTCCTGGATTCTCAGACTTTTGTACATTGTGGACATTTTCCTTTTTTACAAATATCCTTCAAAGTTTTTCTCCTCCCCCATGAAGCATTGTAGATCTATAATTATGTGCAATGGATAATATCCAATATTTTATTTGGTGATATTTAAAAAATGTCCCTCTGGAAGGCAGCTTAAATTGGTGCAGAATTTGGGGATACATCTTAACCTCAGAGTTGCAAAGCAAATCTTCAAGTGTAGTGATTCCTTTAGCAAGTCACTTCTGTCTACTCTCTGCAATTTCCTAGGGAATCGCTCTGTTGCACCAGATAGGAGTAAGCTTGCGAAAGTGAGGTACTTGCATTGTTTCAGCTATTGTGCAGTTAATTCTAACATGGTTCTGCAATGCACAATATCAAATTTTCCTAAAAAAAACCTTGATGGTGTTTTGACATGCCATGGCTTCAGGGAGTCTGTTATCTAAATAATTTATCGACTTTGGATCAACACGTCTTTGCTGCTACGGTATTAAAGAAGCTATATATTAATTTTCTTTGTAGGATGAAGACCATCTGGCAGAAAGCATTGTACTTAGTTTTTTGATGCTCACTTGCTCTTTTTTCTGCATTTTGATGCACCTAAAAATTGATCAATTTCATTTGAGGAAACATGTCTTGGTTAATTTACAGAGATAGTTTAGAATGCAAATATGCATTGAGGTAGGCTGACCATTTTAATTACATTAATGTGTTTGATGAATGAAAGCAATTTCTGTACCGAGCCTGTAACTGAGATTTGATTTGCTTTTACAACTGAGACAACTAAGCAGTAGTTGGTCTGGTTGCATCTCTATGGTAAAATTTCATTAAGGATTGTGAGGAAGAAAGGAGATAGCTTGTTCACCTGTCTTCTTCCACAGCTGATGTGTATGACCTCTCCGTTTCTTTCATTGAATGTGATGTCACCTGTGATCCCATAAGGACCCAATATAAGACCTAATTAACTGAGTAGGCATTTACATTTCATTCCAAACTGCCCAGAGAAACTCCCTGTTCAACAAGTGGAAAGCATTCTCTAGAGTCTAAGAAACAGTTTTCACCAGAGAGATCAGAGATGGCTTCTCTGAGAAGATGGGTTTGGGTTGCAAATCTTGAGCCAGGGATAAAACCAGTTTGGTCTTTCTCTAGAACACTCACAATGACCGGGCCTATCCAATTTGCTAGAAAAGTCATAAAAAGTTAATAATCCATATTTATGATCATGACAGATGGATAGTAGAAGCAAATGATTAGGTTTTTTTAAGCCTCAGAAAACCTAGAGTTGTCCTTCTCTAAACGTTTCAGGCTAGCTTTCTGTATTCTGTATCAGATTATATACCTGGTATAACTGAGGAATTTATACGATTTAGACATCTATATATACAGCAGGCATTAAAAATAATGCAAAAGTGGCGTAGAGAAATCTTGTAAATTTCACTGCTGAATTATTTCGGGCCTCCCAGTGCCCGAATGCCCCCTTTGTATACATTACGCCTCGCGCAGGCATAATGTTATGCAAGGGATTACAAAGTGGGGGAATGCAAGGAGGTGCAAGGGGCTAAGAGTGCCTTAGTATTTAGAAAATGTTTAGAAAACTTTATATATCCTACTTCCTAACCCATGAGGTCTGGGTGCTTTACCCATGAATGGCAAAGATGTAGGAGGTAGGTCATTTGTGTATTTACTGCATTTAGTGCCCAGTCTCATGCTATATCCTGGATGCCCTGCATTGATGGCATAACTGCAGTACATACAGTGCTTGGTAAATAAATGAGATGGTGCCAGGAAGTGCCCTTTGTGTACGTCGCACATATTTATGTATGTAGTGTTGTCATTTATGATGTCTTGCCTGAAGTCATGAACAATGCATGGCATGGGGAGTTAAGATGGTATAGCTAGCTTAATGAGTACATAAGATAATTATTTTAAAGTCACTTCATCTGACGTGAGACACAAATACAGACATGCACGCATACAGTCATCCACCCACACACACACACACACACACACACACACACACAGACACCCAGACACAGACACATTTGTTACTTGTTAACAAATGACATTAAGGCATTAATACATTCTATTTACAGAGAAAAGAAATCCAAGAAATAAAATGTGACACATAAAACTGGAATGTATTCTGTTCGTAGCAATACTATAAATAATGGCGTACAATTCAGGGATATGTGAACAGCAGCATTGCTTTTTGTTCTTCTTAGGCTTTGCAGCTTGCTGTCTGTCAGAAGGAAGAAATGGAGGGGACATATAAAAGTAAGCATATAAAACAGAATGTCAAGTTAAGGCACAGTCTGAAAGAAAGGGATCAGTGAAAGTAATTTGGTGCCTTTAGATATAAAATGCTGTAAAGTATGAAAACAGGGAAACACAGCTACAGGGGTGGACAAAACCCTGTCAGAATAGTATTGTGAAAAAAGAAAGGTCTGAAAAAAGACCAATTGAAATAGGTCTGGATGTAAGATAAGATAAGAAATACAAGTAATGTTATAGATAAAGAGAGAGACAGCTAATGAATTCAAAAACGCAAACAAATGTTCTCAGTGAAGTGTACAATATTTCTATCTGTACCTTGTGTAACACATGAAAATAAGATATTTTTGTACACTTTCTACTGATGTTAAATGACAATCACAAAATTATGGAATATACAATAAGAAAACAAATGATCATACATTCCTGAAGACAATTTAGCACAAGGACTAGAAATTACTGAGAACCATAATTCTTTTTTCAGTATACAAACTTAATGATAATATAGAAAAGTGCCTTTTTTTGGACCTTTTTTTTCTGGTACTAGAGTGTTGTATGCACCTATAATGGCACTTTAAAATCAATTTTACCTATTTGGCTGTTGAACTTTTCACTATGGCCACTGTACGTTAATGCAGAAATTGCATGTCACACACTCACCTGGTTCCAGCTGCGAGAGACAACACTGGAGCCGATGCTAGGCCCCCACTCCCAAATTTAGAAGAGAAGAAGTCGATCCAGGTATAGTACTTCTAGTACCCAACTACTTCTAGAAGGGGGAAGGGGGAAAGACAAAATGACTAATGAGAAAACTTGTGGCTCTGTCTGTGCAATGGCATCACTCTGCTAAATAGGGTTGCCACTTCTTGACCTGGTTTAATCACAGATGGATATTTGCGAGTCAGTACTTCTTGTTATCGTGAAAATGTAATGCATTGCAAACTTCAAGAAAAGGCAATTACCAAGAGTTTATAGATTCTATGCACAGTTTACAATACAACACTTTTCAGATTTCACACTTACAGGTTTCCTGAATTATCATAACATGGGAGCAGATGAAACAGATCCTCTAAAAGCATCTTCTGGAAACTTTCATTGAAGAACTGAAAGTACTAAGTAGAGTTAAGTCACTCCAGGGAAAACTCAGAACATAGATTGGTGTTAATGGCACTTCAAAACCAGCAGTCAATATATATTTTTAGAATCAGAGACATTCACAAGAAAATAGAAAAAAATGTTTCTGTGAGCACATAGGATGGAAGTTAAAAAAACTCTGAAGTTATGTTTGAGACTGTTTGCTATCAGAATTGGATTAGATTCAAAACTACTTGAACTTGAAACAAGAATTGATAAGACACAAGGTTGGGATACCAGCTTTCCCAAGGTTGTGCTTTACAAATAGGTCAGGACTCAATTATGTACAATAGGACACAAGGTTGGGATACTAGCTTTCCCAAGGTTGTGCTCTGCACATAGGTCAGGACTTAACAATGTACTTTCACATGACACAGAATTATTCTCGATAAAAAGTTGGAGTTATTGACACTCCCAGGATTACAATCTATACATTGATTGACACTGGAAAACACAACAATGTAAGAAACAAGATTGCATCGAGGCTCAAAGTTGGAATCACTGAGATTTCCAAGGTTATGCTAGGAAGATGGATTGGAGTTAAGAGAAACTCCCAAAACAGTCTAGAAACACTGTTTTTGAGGAAACACAGGTTGACGTCAGGGGCACTCCAAAGATATACTAGAAAACACTATGATACTCAGTTCAAGGTTGGAGTAGTAAACACTCCAGGGTATGCAAGAAAACAAGTTGCACTCAGTTCAAAAATTGGGGGCACAGGATGTTTCAGGAGAAAGTCTCTGGTCCATGGGCAAACAGTTTGTAAAACCAAGACTTTAAGTAAGAACCTATAGACAGAAGCAAGGAGATAACAGACTAGCTTTCAATGACTTCTAAAGTTCAGTGTGCACTAACCTGGGAACAAGTACTTAACCAGGGAAACACTTTACAGGAGTTCATAGGCAGCAGCTGGTTCATTTCTAGGAGTTAGAAAATAGGTGGAATTGAAGCTCATGGAAAAAAGACCCTGAGGGTCTTGGGAATCAGGATCTCAGAGTCATTGCGAAGGACCTGGAAGACTGGAATGTCAGACGGTTTCCGGAAGACTTGGCAGATGGGGCAGATATGCAGCCAGGATGATCCAGGAGACTCAAGAGATGAAGGCAGGTACAAAGCTCACACTGAAGAGGAGCACAGAAGATCCAGGTGGCTCTGGAAGTGAGTGCAGGGCAGCTGCTTGCACAAGACTTTACGTAGACTTGTGCAGGTCTGGATACAGGTACCAAGCCAAATCCCAATGCATGTTCAGAGGGGCTATTTATACAGCAAGCCGAGTGTTCCAGAAGAGCATGTCTCTCATGTGGAGGCTTCCGAAGGAACCTGGGAAGAGTCACTTGTTACATACAAATGGGAATGGCTGAAAAGGCAGCAGATGCAAAAGGCAATTGACAACAGCAAGTACAACAGAGCCCAAGTGAATAATGGTACATCCTAATGGTTTACAGTGATAACATGCCTATCCTAAAAGGGCACTTAAGATCTGCAGATGCTAAATAGATGAAACTTGCATAGCAACACACAGGAGGGTCAATGGTTCAGGCCTAACAGTCATAGAGCCTTTGAGTTGGAAAGGCACCCCAGTGAAAGGAATGACACAAGGCCAGGGAGTAATAACCACAGTGCATAAGGCACAAGATTGAGTCGTGACATGTGGTGTGCAATGTGTAGTGCCGTAAATGTCATAGTATGTCATCACAGTGAATAATTACTGCAAGGTTGTTTTCAATTGGAAGGTACAGCTTGATTTTGCATGAACAGATCTTATTTCATATCTCTACCTGTGAAAATGCTAGAAAAAAACCCTAATACATTGCTGAAAGTATATTTCTTGTAGCTTTAGTGGAAAAGTAACTTCTAAAAAGTGAACCTTGTGTCTGCCTGATAGAAAACTGTTTTAAACCGGTTGCCAACCAGAGATTGAATAAACATTCTTAGCTTGTATTTAATGGATCTGCTACTTGAGGACAATGGCTTTTCTCTGGGCCCAGGAAGGCAGTGGTGTTATCAAGAAGTGGCTACGAAACAGGGATTAGACAGGCAGACATGAAAATTTGCAGAAAACGTACAGCCTTGACACTTCTACATTTAAATTAGTAAGGACATATGGGACTGGCGGGGACTGCTCAAATGTTTTAATTCATTAACTTAATTAATAGGGACATCCTAGACTCTCCGGTTACAACCCAGAAAAGGAGGAAAAACCAGCTTGGACCGCAACAAGGAGAGCATGGTTACTTCATCTAAAGTGGGAGAGTTGCCAGGGGTGCAGACCTCCTTAAAATTAAAGAAAGGAATACACATCCTGGATTCAGGGCTTCTGAGTACAGGAAAGTCTGAAAAGGAATGTGGAAAGAGATTAGTGAGGACTGAGCGTCCGCAATTTTCAAATTAGTGGATAGTGCACAGAATAAGACGGTAAGGGGGTCATTTCAACCCTGGCGGTGCTCCCCTGGTCATTATGACCGCAGCGGAAGCGGCGCGGTCGCACCGCCGGGGCCATTAGTAATCCGCCAGGGCAGCGCTGCTAGCGGCGCTGCCCAGGGGATTATGAGTCCCCCTACCGCCAGCCTTTTCCTGGTGGTTTGAACCGCCAGGTAAAGGCTGGCGGTACAGGGAGTCACGGGGCCCCTGGGGGCCCCTGCACTGCCCATGCCACTGGCACTGGCATGGGCAGGGCAGGGGCCCCCTGACAGGGCCCCATGCAGCTTTTCACTGTCTGCTCTGTAGACAGTGAAAAGCGCGACGGGTGCAACTGCACCCGTCACACGGCCGCAACACCGCCGGCTCCCATGTTGCGACCCATATCCCAGCTGGGCCGGCGGGCGGAAGCCGGCCCAGCGGGGATGTCATAATGGGCACGGCGGGAGTGCGGCCGCATTGGCGGCCGGCGGTTGCCGCCCGCCAATGTTGTAATGAGGGCCTAAGTCTACCACCTTACCACTCCATCAGAACACTCCTGGAACTGGGACAAGAAGATCCAAGGGCTCCTGACTACTGCTGATATCCAGGGACTGGAAGCACTTCATTCAAGTGCCTTGGCTCCTGTTTCCGCACTCCAGTGACACAAAAAGCAAAACTCCTGACACCAACAAAGTCAGGCTGATTACTGAGGGCCAACCCTCAGGATACCTGGTTGAAGTGAGACCTGTTGGCTTGAAGCCAGTACTGAGGACCTGAGGACTAAAGGAGTGACAAAGAAGAACCTTCCCAGTTGTTAGAGAAAAGTAGAACTTGGTCATTTGTTTTCTCCACTTTCAGAGACCCTCAGGAACTTCAGCATAAGACAATGCCCCATATAAGAGATTGACCTCTAAAAAGTAGATTAAGCCCCTGATTTAGATTTTGGCAGAAAGGGTACTGCATCATGACGGTGAAGGTTGCCAGTCCGCCAAAATATAAATCCAAGAGTGACCTGTCAGCAGAAATCTAAATCAGGCCCTAAGTCTTGAAACAAACACTGTGACTGGAGCGACCCTGTGTTTCAGACCTCCACTCTCTGGCTGTTGGCCTGCATTCATTGTTAGGTCCCTGTCACTGAAAACTTTAATTAGCAGTTATTTCACTTGTTGCATTTTGCCTTAAAATGTTAAAATTTCATATCTCAAGTTTCCCTTTTATATTTTTTGTCTATTTGTTTAAATTGGTTTGCGAATGTTTTTGTGTTGCTTTTTGACTTTGAAACTATTGGTACTGTTTGAACGTAACACACATTTCTATGGGGAATTTCCTGCTGCTTCTGCTATTACTACAGGGGTTGAGCAGAATTTTACTTAGGCTTGTTTTGAGAGATCACCAGGGATTGTCATTAAGTTGGTAAGGGCTGTCTCTTCACAAATTAATAACCCACTTTCCAACAGTTACTAAAGAGGAAGCTTTTCCTTTTCCTGTTTCTAGATCTCAACAGTCATTTAGGATTTGATTGATACGGTGCATCCTCCAAAAACTGCTAGATGCTCAGCCTGCCAAACTTGCTATTTTCTGGCGCGCACATATTTATATATGACCTTGCTGTATAAATGGCAAAAGACTTTGGGGGTCATTACGACCATGGCGGGCGGCCAGGCGGTAACTGCTGTGTGGCCGCCAATGCGGCCGCACTCACGCGGCCCCCATTATGACATTCCCGCTGGGCCGGTGGGCGCAAACCAAGTTTACGCCCGCCGGCCCAGCAGGGATGAGGCCGCAACATAGGAGCCGGCTCCTAATAGAGCCGGCGGTGTTGCGGCCGTGCGACGGGTGCAGTTGCACCCGTCGCGCTTTTCACTGTCTGCTATGCCAGTGGCATGGGCAGTGCAGGGGGCCCCAGGGGCCCCAGGACACCCCTTACCGCCAGCCTCTTCCTGGCGGTGCAAACCGCCAGAAACAGGCTGGCGGTAGGGATGTCATAATCCCCAGGGCAGCGCTGCTTGCAGGGCTAAAATGGCGGGAACCGCTGGCCCCCGCGGTCGTAATGAGGGCCTCCGTACCGCCAGCCTGTTGGCGGTACGGATGCTACATTACCCCTGGCGGTCTGACCACCTTTGTCATTTTCTAGCTCGGCAAGGATAGCACTGTGCTAATCCTATGACTTTGTTGAAAAACAGACATTTGAGGTGAGGAGGTGAACAAATCCGGAGTGTCACTGGTGTTGTAGGGTGCTATATACTGGAGCTGCTCTCCACCTAAACTTTTAACCAGAGTTCTCTCTTCTTATTGTGTGTGTGTATATATATATATATATATAAATAAATATATTTTGGTCAAGTTTCGGAGTGATCCATCAAGCAGGGGCCGAGAAGAAGGGGTTGCAAAACACATTTTCGCCATTAATTTTTCCACAGGGTCATTAAACACGCCTACAGCCCAAACCGCTCAACTGAATTACACCAAATTTGGCAGGAAGCTAGATCCTGGATCCTAAATCCATTCAGTAGTTTTGGAGATATCAAGGGTTGAAAAATATAGATATCTGGGTACGTGGATCCTCCGCGGATCCAACTATCCCCGTCCTGATTGGCTGCCAACATTTCAACAAGGAAGTGTTGGCAGCCATCTTGGGACTCGGCTTCAGCTAAGCCCCAGAACAAAAAGTTAAAAAATAAAAAAGGGGTCCGGGTAGAGTCACAATAACCCCTTAGCTTTGGTGCTGCGGTCCCTGAGGGACCCCATCAGGGCTAAAAAGCATTTATTTAAAAAAACAAAATCTCAGAAAAGTCTGTGGATCCGGCCCTGTGGATTTTTCTGGGAGGTCTCCCACCCTTTTCTTTTTATTAGGCCCCCTGGGTGGGCCAGGGCCTGTGGACATTGGGGACTTTATTAAGGAGGGGGTACATGGGGCCCTCCTCCTAGGGCTTCCATTAGCCCCAAGGGCTGCCACCTTCCTGTGACAAATTCTTTTGTTTGTGTGGGGGATGCTGGATGGCCTCCCCCACACCCCCAGGGACCACCAGCTCCCCGAGGTGATTAGTAAAATATGTGTGGGACCCACTCTGCCCCCCATGCCCCAGGGACCACAACCTCCCTGGGGCAAATTCCATTGTTTGTGTGGGAGAGGCCTAATGGCCTCCCTCACATCCCCAGGGACCACCACCACCCCGGGGTGATTAGTAAAATATGTATGTGGGGCCAAGCTGCCCCCGCAACCCGAGGACCACCACCTCTCTGGGTCAAATTCCATTGTTTGTATGAGGGAGGTCTGACTGCCTCCCCCACAGCTCCAGGGACCACCACCTCCCCAGTGCACTTCTTACACTTTTGAAAATTGAATGTGGGGGAGGCTCATGCCCCCCCCCCGAAGCCCCGGGGACCACCACCTACCAGGGGCTACAATAACAAAGTGAAGGACATCTATTGTGGACCCCTGAGCCCCGGGGACCTGGAGGGGGGCCGTGCGGCCAATGATGGCCCCAGGGTACACTAACTCACCTGTTATAGTTAAAGTTATCTCAAGTAACCAAACTTGTGCCCTAAAGTAACTATAGCTCATCACACCCTCGCCATGCACTGCTGATTACTCCACAAATTACGGCACTCATGACACCTTTGATAACATCATTGATATCAATGTAATGTTTGCAGTAAAAAACTTTGGAGAAAAACTGTCCATGGTGTGGGTGCGAGTTCTAATTACCTTATGTCACGAGTTATAGTTCCTTGACTTAACTCCAACTATAACATGTGAATTTCCATGGTTTTGTACATTTAAAATGTGAACCTAACTATAACGTCCATGTAACCTTTCGTTTTTTTACTGAATATATCTATATGCAACTGTGCAGTAGTTGCTCTCTTCGTATCTCTAAGACAAAATAATCTACAGAAGAGTGAGCAAGAAAGGGGAACGTGGGCATCCATGTCTTGTTCTATGACTGTTCTAAAGTGGAGCCTCAGCTGCCTATTCAGGCTGATACCTTTGACTGATATCCCACCTGCCGTGAGTCTTATGGCAGTGTACATCAGAAGGTATTTAAGGTGATCCATAGGTCATTCATTTTTTCGTCAGAGTCACCAGAGAAAGCTGTGAGGTCCTGAACAGGAATCCTCAAAAATGATTCCCTCACACTGGAAGAAATATCACAGCATGTCAGGGCCATTTATTTTTTGCTTTGCAGAAATAAACCCCGGGTTTAGGAGTGTGTTTCTGCAAAATAAAATAAAATGTTGGCCTTCCGATGTACATGGCAGATGCCCTACATTTCAGTTTGCTGACAGGTCTTTCTTTGCATCGGCTGAAGCATTGTTGGCAAAATTATCACTGCTGTGTTAGTGGTGAACTCTCAGTATGGCAGAAAGCCTCACCTGACCTAGCGACCCATCCACCATAAATCTAAATGACCACACTAGTGTCGAGGGACATAGAAATAAATAGGAAATTAAATTGGTCAGGTATATCAATTATTTAAGGATCAGCACTCTCAGATGACCAAGGCTTCATGTCAACACTCTATGAATGCCTTTAAAAATAAGTAAATGAATTATAGATACTTTAAATTAGATTTTGAGAATTAATTTGCATGACTTCTAGAATTAACTAAAGGAAGCCTGTGAAAGATTGGCTCAGATAAATTTTTTATCTTTGCAGAAAATAATATTTATTAAAAAATATGTTTATAGCAACCTTTTAACTTGGACAAAAAAGGCTTATAAAGTCTTTGAAGTTTTTTGATTGAGTGGCTAAGAAAACTCATTTTTCTACCAATACAAGTTTTGATTTTCCCAGCTTGAATCCATTTCACATGGAATCCGTTTTACTCACTTCTCTGAATGTGTTTTGTCATTGGTATGTGGAAAACCATCATGAATGTTAAATGGTTATAATGCTTTAAGCTGCTTATCTTCTGCTATGACTAGGGGGCCTAGTCAACTCAAGACTTTATTATGGAATGCCTTGTATTTTGGGATACCAAAGTATCAAGTTAAAGGGATGTAAAACGTTAACACTGTATAAGGTAGACTGATCTTTGCTGTGTGAAAACATTAATTTGTAAAGCCCCATCTCAGCATTGGCTCCCAGTAAAGGACAGAACCAAATTCAATACTTAGGCCCATATTTATACTTTTTTAGCGCCGCATTTGCACCGCTTTTTGACGCAAATGTACAAAATGCAATTGTATTTTGCATGTTTGCGACATTTTTGCATCAAAAAATGACGCAAATGCGGCGCTAAAAGAGTATAAATATGGGCCTTTGTGCCTGAAATATACTGAAAGCCCAGCACCAATTCCTACAGGGAAAGATGTGTACAATACATCCTATATGTATTCTACACTCACCTGAACGATGTCTCTTGGTCACCCCTGGACCAAATTCAGACAAATAATTGACTAACACTTCTCAGTGGTAGCACCTTGGCTCTGGAACAATCTACCCAGGAAACTCTGCTACTCCTACCCCTTCATGCAATTTAGAACAGAATATAAGGGACAACTGGTCTAACCAGTGAAGATAAGCATCATATGTGCAGTATGTGTTTAATAGCAAATAAGTTTAACACTAAAAGACATCTCTCTGAGAATGATGTTCTTTTATTTAAATGAATACAGAAGTTGTGGCTTGGCACTGAAAGGACCTATTTTATTTGAGGATGTGCTCCTTGTGAAAGCCCAAAATGCAGTCACTGACTGTGGAATTAGCCAGAGTAGGCTGGTGTACTGCCCCTTGTGTATGCTGGAGTAGATGGAAGAAAAATATGAATGACACAACGGTAGTCTAATGGATGAAGAGAGCTAGCTAAAAGCTTCTTATGCAAGTATATTATACATGTAGCTTTCATAAAATCAAAAGGTCTTGGCTAATTAAGAGGTTGCTACTATTTTTGTACTGTTTTTATTGCTTTTCAAATTCTTACAAATACAATGACATACTGAAAAAACGAGTTACTGCCAAATAGCATGTACAATCACAAGCATGTGAAGGGAATAGTATTACAGTAACAAATCGGAGGTTATGAGTCAGGCCAAGATATTATCTTGTGCGGTCGAGTTTTGAGCCATTAAGTAAGTGCGAAGATGAGCCCATATATATTGTGACCTGGACAAGGAAGAATGAAGGGATGCATAAAGTTCACTCATATCATCGCAATATAACAGATCTTTCAGCCAATCATTCGTGGTAGGTATCCTATTGCTACCTCATACTATGGTATACACCATTTAGCTAGTAGTGGCACCAGGGTTGCAAACCTTCTGTGCCTAGGATTGAGTGGCTTGGCATAGCCCAAGAGTGCCAAAAGGGGATCAGGATCGATATTGTGTTCAAGTATGGCAGAGGTTAGCTTGAATATAGCTTACCATTATGTTTGTATAATAGTGCAGTTCCAAGACAGATGGACGAAATCAGCATGGTCAGCTGTGCATTTGGGACACTTGTGTGAGTGCAAGGGGTCGAATTTGGCAAGAGCATGATGGGTAGCATACGCTAGGTGCAGATACTTGTAATGAAACAGTTTGTGTTGGCTACTGAAGGAAACCAGTTTAGTTTGCATGCTACAGAATTGCCATACCTTGTCTCAGATGAGGAAACCCAGATCTTGTTCCCATGCCACCCGCCAGAGTGCTCTTTTTGATTTAAAGCGCGTACCCTCCCCTCAAAGATCTCTGTAAGGATATTGCAAAATACATGTTTCTCATTAAGTGTTTGATGTTAGCATAGCATGCAGTTCAATGTATAACCATGCACATGAAAGATGGATATTAATACCTAGAGTCTCTAGGAATTGAGCATGTTTTTAGACAGACTTTGTGCTACTATCTATAGTCTCTTTACATTCTGCTATCTTTTAACAATCAGTCTTCAAGCTTGTAGGGGCGCAAAGAACACAAATATTGGAATACTTTTAGATATTTAAAAGGAATGGAGCCATGTAAGTGATGTTTTTTCACTAATCTCCAACTGGTCACGTTGCTTGCTTGTGTGCCTTTCTAAAAATCCCACAGTTTGGAGGAGTTGATGAACATGTGGTTTCATTTTACAATGGTCATATATTATTAGATTCAGGGAACCACGACTGAATCAAAAACAGTTTGTAATATTGTAGGAGGCTGTCCTCTTTGTAGTGGGTACCTAAGGTACTTACAACCCATACCAGGTCCAGTTATCCCTTTTAGTGAAATGTAGTCAATGTCTAGAAGCCAGGCTGTCTAGAGGTAGCTGTAGGCAGAGCAGCCAAGGCTGAACTAGGAGACATGCAAAGCTCTTGCAATACCACTGTAGTCACACAGTACTTACACACAAGAAAGACAATCCTCAGTGTTACCAAAAATGAAGGTACTTTATTTTAGTGACACGAGGCCAAATATATCTTAGAGGCTATACTCCTTCTGGAGGTAAGTATTATACACAATATATACACTAGTAACCAAAATCAGGTAAGCAAACAGTCATAAAATAGAGCAAATAGTCAAAATCACCATAGGTTACAATGGGCCTGGGGGGAACACAAACCATATACTAAAAAAGTGGAATGCGAATGTCGGTTTCCCACCTAGGCAAGAGTAGTGTGTAGAGGTGCGCTGGAAGTGTAAGAAAACACCAAAGGTAAGTAAAGTACCCAAACCCAGAGCCCAGGAAAGCAGGAGTAAAGTACAGCAAGTTTCCTAAGAACACACTAGAAGTTGTGATAAAGAATTATGCAAAAACCAAGCAAGACTGCACGACACCAACAATGGATTCCTGGACCTGAAGACCTGCGGATAGAGAAGACCAATTCCAAAAACAGCTGAAGAGTCCAGGAAGAACAGGAGCCCCTTATAACCTGGATGAAGATGCAAAAGTGGATTCTTCAGTTAGAAGAAAAAGTCAGAAATGCACCAAAAAAGCCAGCTGCGGGGTCCTGCTTGGTGCAAGAGATGCTCCACGTCGAGTAGATGTATGCAGGCTGGTTTTCGTCATTGGATTCCGCCAACAAGCCTTGGCTCACGCAAATGTTGTGTTTGGTAGGAAAAGGCACTACCTGGGCCCAGGAGGGACCTGGGGGTCTCAACTTGGACTAAGGAGGCAGAGGGGGCTCTCAGCACTCCAGAAAGCCTTCAGAAGACCAGGCAGCACCTACAGGAGACCCAGGACATGGGGACAAAGGAGTTGCACATCACAGTCATCGCAGCATTACACAAAGGGATCCCACGCCGCCGGAGAACAACTCAGGGAGCTGAGAGTCACAGGATAGAGTGCTGGGGACCTGGGCTATGCTGTGCATGAAGGATTCCTTGAAAAAGTGCACAGAAGCCCTAGGAGCTGCAAAACACACGTGCACATGGGTACTGAATGGCTCGAGAGGCAAGCTCTTACCTCCACCAAATTTGGACAGTTGGACCTTTGGACAGTCCAGGTCACTTCAGTCTACCACCTGTGTTCCAGGATCCACGCTCATTGTCAGGAGTGGGGACCCAGAGTACTGCTGCAGAGAGGTGCCTGCTGGATCAGGGAAGTGACTCCGTCACTCCATGGGAGGTTCCTTTGGTCCTTCTGGTGCAGGATGAAGACAGGCAGTCCTCAGAGCATGCACAACCTGGAAACTGTTGCAGTTGCTGGCAGGAGCTGAAGTTACAGAGTTGCAGTAGCCTTCTTGGATACTTTGTTGCAATTGTAGAGTTCCTGGAGCAGTTCTGCGGTTGATCCGATGGTAAAAGGTAAAGCAGAGGTTTCAGATGGTTCCTGCTGGAGTTTTGCAATGCGAATCTGAGGAAACACCCAGACGAGAGACCCTAATTAGCCCTCAGAAGGGGATTGGTTACCTAACAAGGTATGGACCTACCAGGAGGGGTCTCTGACGTCACCTGCTGGCACTGGCCACTCAGATGCTCCTAGAGTTCCCTGACCATCCTAAAAACAAGATGGCAGAACCCAGGGACACTCTGGAGGAGCTCTCGGCACAACCACTGGGGTGGTGATGGACAGGGGAGTAGTCTCTTCCCTTTCCTTTGTCCAGTTTCACGCCAGAGCAGGGACTGGGGGTCCCTGAACCAGTAGACCGGATTATGTAATCTGTGCCCTTCAAAGCATTTCCAGAGGCTCTGGGAGGATACCCCTCCCATGCCTGTAACACCTATTTCCAAAGGGAGAGGGTGTAACACCCCTGTCCGAAAGGAAATGCATTGTTCTGCCTTCAGGGGATTGGGCTGACCAAGCCCCAGGAGGGCAGAAGCCTGTCTGTGAGGTGGCAGCAGCTGGGGCTGCAGTGGACACCTCAGAGAGCTGGTTTGGCAGAACTGTGGGTCCATGGTGGAGACCCCAGGGTGCATGGACTTGCCCCCCCAGACCAGAATCAGATTGGGGGTACAATTTCCAGTTCCTAGACACCTCACATGGCCATATTCGGAGTTACCATGGTGAAGCCACATATATGTATTGACCTATATGTAGTTCACACTTATAATGGCATCCCCACACTCACAAATTCTGGGGAAATGGGCCTGGACAATGTGGGGCCACCTCTGCTAGTGCAGGGGTGCCCTCACACAGGTCCTATGCACCTAGCCTTCAGGGTCTGAAGGTTAGACATATAGGTGACTTATAAGTGACCTGGTGCAGTGAAAATGGCTGTGAAATAGCACTTACACTATTACACTCAGGCTGCAATGGCAGTCCTGAAGGAGTGTTTGTATGAGCTCCTTATGGGTGGCAAAAGAAATGCTACAGCCCATAAAGATCTCCTGGAACCCCAATGCCCTGGGTACCTAGGTACCATTTTCTAGGGACTTATAAGAGGGGGCAAGTATGCAAATTTGGAGTGGAATACTGGGTTACCAGTATGTAAGTAAACATTTGGAATCAAAGAGAGCATAAGCACTGGAGTTCTGGTTAGCAGGACTGCAGTGACACATTCAAGCATACTGACAAAAACAGTAAAACATACTGACATGTAGGCCACAAACTATGAGCACGGGGGTCCTGACTAGCAGGATCCCAGTAAGACAGTAAAAACACACTGACAAACAGGCCAAAAATGGGGGTAATTTTGCTAGAAAGAGGCTACTTTCTCACAAATATATTACAAATAATGTAAACTAAAAAAGGCAAGAAATATTAGGTTCCTAGAATATGGTTTGGATTTCTACACAGCTTTGTCTCAACTTTGAGTTTGGCAGCATGAATTCTGTATTTGACGATTTTCCCTTATTTCAGCAAAAATATCTTTCTGGATTATCAGAATTGTATACAATGTAGAAATATTATTTTCCTTTTCAAATATCCTTCAATGCCTTTCCCCTCCGCCATGATGCATTATAGATCTATGATTATGTGCAATAGATAATATTTAACATTTTAATTGGTGATATTTAAAAAGTGACCCTCTGGTGGGCAGGTTAAGTTGGTCCAGAATATGGAGATACATCTTAACCTCAGAGTTGCAAAGCAAATTCCCAAGTGTAGTGATCCCTTTAGACAGTCCCTATTGCTCCAGAAAGGAGTAAGCTTGTGTAAGTGAGGTACTTGCATTGTTTCAGCTAATGTGCACTTAATTCTAACATAGTTCTGCAATACACAATATCAAATTTTCTTTACAAAACCCTTCATGGTGTTTTGAGCTTCAAGGAGTCTGTTAGCCATGCAATTTATTTACTCTGGATCAATACATCTATCCTGCTACTGCACTGAAGGAGCTATTTATTAATTTTCTAAATAGGATAAAGACCAGCTGCCAGAAAGCATCGTGCACTTAGCTTTTTGATGCTCACCTGGTCTTTTTTCTACATTTAGATGCTCCTACAAATTGCTCCATTTCAGTTGAGGAAAAATTTCTTGGTTAATTTACAGGTGATGGTTTGGAATGTAAATATGCTTTGGGGAAGGCTGACCATCTTAATTAGAATAATTTGTCTGGTGAATTAAACCAATTTATGTCCCAAGCCTATAACGGAGATTTGATTTGCTTTATTAGTGGGACATAATTCCGTTCATAGAGCTTACTAACAGCAATAGATTATCTACTCCCGAAAGGTTTGTTTAATTAGAATAGTTACTTAAAACCAATGCATGATTAAAAGGAAGCAACGATGTGACTTTACAAATGTTAATAATGCAAAATCATAAAACCCTTACAGGGGTAATAAAATCGGTTAGTAAAAGCTTAACTACATGAGATAAGTATTTGTAGGAAAAGAAACTGAAAAATATCAAGCAATTGGGGAGATGACTTTCTATACGGCTCACCCAAGTTATAGACATTGAACACCAGCTGCTAAACGGCAGAAGTTTGATTCAAGAACCAGCCCTTAGCTGCGCACACATTACCCACTCCTCAATATCTTGCTGAGTTGTTTCTAGAGATCATCTGAAGCAATATGGGAATAGATACCCATTCTGTCCTGAGGGATCATATTTCGGTCATATTGTGGCTAACTTTGTGTTCTGACACTTTCAAGTAGTCCTGAGTGCACTTAATACCCTTTTCTGATAGTTTCTACAATGTCAAGATACAAGGTCACATCATCAATACACCTTTTTTTCTTCATCCCCTCAACCCCTCACAACTGAGACAACCATGCAGTAGTTGGTCATATCTCTATTGTAAAATTTCAATAAGGAGTATGAACACGAAATGAGTAGATGGTATGTCTGTTTTGTTCCACAGCTGATGTGCATGACCTCTCCGCTTCTCCTATTGAATGGGATGTCACCTATGCTTATATAGAGACCCAATATAAGACCTAATGAACTGAGTAGGCACTTAGATTAGATTCCAAACTGCCCAGAGAATCTTACCATTCACCAGGTGGAAAGCATTCCCTGAGTCCAAGAAACCAATTAATCAGGGACAATTTTCACCAGAGAGATGAGAGATGGCTTTTCTTAGAAAATGGATTTGGGTTGCCAATTTCCAGCCAGGTATAAATCAGTTTGGTCTTTCTCTAGAACACTTGCAATGACCAGGGCTATCCAATTTGCTAGAAATATCCTGAAATACCAATAATCTGATAGATTTTTGATAGATTGATGGTAAAAGCAAAGGATTAGGATTTTTTATAATCCTCAGAAAACATGTAGTTGCCCTTCTTTAAACGTATCAGACTACATTCCTGTATTCAATACCTGAGTTATATAACTTGCATAATTGATGAATTTAT
This sequence comes from Pleurodeles waltl, assembly GCF_031143425.1. Classification (NCBI taxonomy): domain Eukaryota; kingdom Metazoa; phylum Chordata; class Amphibia; order Caudata; family Salamandridae; genus Pleurodeles; species Pleurodeles waltl. The sequence goes on from NC_090444.1 coordinate 934,857,345, forward strand.
AAGATTTAGACATATATAAGTTTGAGAGAACTTTTAGTAATTGGAAAAAGTTTTGAGAATGTTATATCTTACTTCCTAATACATGAAATATGGGTTATTTTCCTATGAATGGTAAAGAGGTAGGAGATAGGTAATTTGTGCGTTTACTACATTTAGGGCCCAGTCTCAGACCATGCCCTGCATGGATGGTATAGCTGCAGTACACATTTTACCTGGTAAATAAATGGAATGGCACCAGGAAGTGCCCTTTGTGTACGTTGCATATATGTATATATGTAGTGTTGTGATGTCTTGCCTGTAGTCATGGACAATGCATGGCATGTGGCATTAAGATGGCGTAGCTTGCTTAACGGGTACATAAGGTCATTATTTTACAAGTCACTTAATTTAAAGTGAGACACAAATACACACACACGCATGCACACATTTATTACTTGCTTATAAGTGGCAGAAAGGTATTAATACATTCTATTACAGAGAAAATAAATCAGAGAAAGAAAATGTGAAACATAAGAACTGGAAAGTTCTAGATTCTCACTCCCAAATCTAGAAGAAGTTGTGTCCAGGTATAGTACTTCTAGTACCCAGCAATGTTTAGATTGGGGAAGAGGGGAAATGGCAAAATAACAAACGAGAAAACTTGCGGTTCTGTCTCTGCTCCGCGATGGCACTACTCTACTAAACAGGGTCATCACTTCTTAACCTAATGGTTTAATCAAAGATGGGTAATCACGAGTTAGTACTTCTGGTTATTGTGAACATGCAATGCACTGCAAACAAGAAAAAAAGGCAATCACCAAGTGTATAGATTCTACGCACAGTTTACAACATGATATTTTTGACATTTCACACTTACAGGTTTCCTAAATAATCATAACATGGGAGCAGATGAATCAGATACTCTAGAGCAGTGGTCTCCAAACTTTTTAATGCTGCGCCCCGCCAGTTGAAAAATAAAAATCATTGGGCCCCCCTCAGAATTTTTCACAAATATTTTATGAAGATGGCAATGTTTAAAAATGTCTAGACATTTTAAAACATTGCAGTTAAAAACTGTTACCTTTTTAAAAATGCAATAACATGTTTCTGCTTAAAACAAGACACTGTTATCTGTGTAATGCTTCTTTTAGTCAGAGCCTGGGGCCCCACCTAGGATCACTTGAGGCCCCACTAGGGGAGCCTGCCCACTAGTTTGAAGACCCCTGCTCCAGAGGAATCTTCTTGAGCTCTCAAAGAAGTACTGGAAGTAATAGGTGGAGTTAAGTCACTCCACGGAAAACTCAGAACACAGATTGGTGCTAATAACACTCCAAAACCATCAGTCGATACATCATTTTAGACTCAGAGACATTGACTAGGAAACCATGTGTCTTTGAGCACATGGGTTGGAAGTTAAAAAACTATCAAGCTATGTTTGAGACCCGTTGGCTATCGGAATTGGATTACATTCAAAACTACATGGACGTGATGGGGCACAAGGTTGAGATACCAGCTTTCCAAAGGTTGTGCTCTAAAAATAGGTCATGACTAGATTATGTACAAAGAGACACAAGATTGGGATACCAACCTTCCCAAGGTTGTGATCTTTACATAGGTCAGGATTCGACAATGTACTTTCACATTAAACAGAACTATTCTTAATACAATGTTGGAGTTATCCACACTCCGAGGATTACACTCTATATGATGACTGACACTTGAAAACACAACAATGTAAGAAACAAGGTTGCATCCAGACTAATGGTTGGAAACAATGAGATTTCCAAGCTTGTGCTAGGAACATGGATTGGACAGAGGAGACACTCCCAAAAGAATCTAGAAACACCGTTATGCAAAAATACAGGTTGGAGTAGCGGGCACTCCCAAGATATACTAGAAAACACCATAACACAAGGTTGGATTCGTAAACACTCGCAAGGCATGCCAAAAACCACAAGTACACTCAGTTAAAAAATTTGAGGTACAGGATGTCTCAGGAGACAGTCTGTGGTCAATGGGCAAACAGTTCAGAAAAACACAACTGGAAGAAAAGAGTTCATAGGCAGAAGCAAGGAGATAACAGACAGGCCAGCAATGACTACTAAAGATTATTGTGCACTGACATGGGCGCAAGTACTTCACCAGAGAAATACTTTACAGGAGTTCGGAGACAGCAAGCATGTCATTTCTAGAAGTTAGAAAAGAGGTGGAATCATGGGAATCAGGATCTCAGAGTCATCGTAAAGGACCTGGAAGGCTGGAATGTTGGGAGGCTTCCAGAACACTTGGCAGATGGTCCAGAAACAAAGCGAGGATGGTCTGGATGACTCCGGAGATGAGTGCAGGGACAAAGCTCAACTGAAGAGGAGTACAGAAGATCCGGGTGACTCTGGAAGTGAGTGCAGGGCAGCTGCTTGCACAGGACTTGATGGAGACTCGTGTGGGTCCGGATACAGATATGAGGACAAACCCTGATGCAAGTTCAGAGAGGCTATTTGTACAGGAAACCAAAAGTGTTCCAGAAGAGCACGTGTCTCATGTGGAGGCTCTCAAAGGAACCTTGGAAGATTCATGTTTTACATACAAACTGACATGACTAAGCAGGCAGAAGGGAAAAACTGTATTTTACAACAAGTACAACAGGACCCAAGTGCATGATGGTATATCTTAATGGTTTACAGTGGGAACGTGCATATCCTAAAATGGCACGTAATATCTGCAGGTGCAAATTAAATTTAACTTGCATAGTAATACACACAGGAGGGACAATGGTTCAGGCCTAACGGGAGGGGGGAGTCATAGAGCTTTCGAGATGGAAAGGGACCACAGTGGAAGGAATGACATGAGGCCAGCAAGTAATACCCACCGTGCATATGGCACAAGATTGAGTTGTGACATTGTACATGTGGTGTGCAAGGTATACGGGAGTAATATGGCATAGTATGTCCTCACAGTGAATAATTACCACAAGGTTGTTTTCAATGTGAAGATCCAGCTTGATTTTGCATGAACAGATCTTATTTCATATCTCTACCTGTGAAAATGCTAGAAAATGATTTAGCATTATTTTCCGCTTAGTTTAAAAAATCTAATACATTGCTTAAAGTATAATTCTTGTAGCTGTAGTTGAAAAGTAACTTCTAAAAAGTTTACTTTATGTCTGCCTAAGAGAAAACTGTTTCAGAACCAGTTTCTTCCGCACCTTATTGCAGACACTCAATCCACGTTCTTAGCTTGGATTTAATGGCTCTGCTACTTGAGGACAATGACTTTCTTCTGGGCCCAACAAGGCAGGGCTGTTATCAACAACTGGCTACTAAACAGGGATTAGCCAGGGAAACACGAGCATTTGGCAGAAAAAAGAACAGCTGAGACACTTCTTTATTTAAATTAGTAAGGGCATATGGGACTGGTGGGACCGCTCAAATGTATTAATAGGGACATCGTAGATTCTCAACCTCCAACCGCAGAAAGAGGAAAAACTAGCTTGGACCCTGACAAAGAGAGCAGGAGCACTTTATCTAAATTGGGGCAATAGCCAGGGGGAGCCAGACCTCCTCCAATTGTAAGAAAGGAATACACTTCTTGTATTTAGGGCCCTTGAGAACAAGAAGGTCTGGAAAAGAATTTTGGAAGAGACTACTCAGGATTGGGTGGGTGGAAGACATTTTCAAATCAGTGGCTAGTGCACAGGATAAGACAGTAAGTCAATCAATCTACTGCTACTTCCTCAGAACACTTGTGGAACTGGAAAGAGAACAGCTGGAAGAAAAAAGATCCCTGGGCTCCTGACTACTGCTGGTACCATGGACTGGAATTGCTTTATTGAAGTGCCTGGCTTCCTGTTTCCATAGTCCGGGGAAACAAAAAGCAGAACTGGTTCAAGGTCAGTCTGACTATTGAGGGCTGAAAACAGACCTGAAGCCAGTACTGAGGACCTGAGGACTAAAAGAGTGACCAAGATGAACTGTCCCAGCAGTTAGAGAAAAGTGGAACTTAGTAATTTGGTTTAGCTCCTAAAGACGGGGCAAATAGCCCAGTCACAAAGCAACCTCACTTGGCAGCTACAGTACAACGTTGTCTGACTTAGTAATTGGTGTCATAATCAAAGTCTTCAGTGGAACTTCAATAGTGATGAGTTCCACTTTGAGGGACCCTCAGCAGCTTCAGTGTGGGGCAATGCCCCAAGTAAGATATGGACCTCCAAAAAATAGACTAAGGGCTTGATTTAGAGTTTGGCAGAGTGGTTACTCTGTCACAAACATGACAGATATCCTATCCACCACATTCCAAGTTTCATAGGCTATAATCCAATTTTAATACAGCTGACAGGATATCCATCACAATTGTGACTGAGTAACCCCCTGCATCAAACTCTAAATCAGACCCTAAGTCTAGAAACAAACACTGTGACTGCAGCGACCCACCCACTTTGTGTATCAGACCTTCAGTCTCTGGCTGTAGGCCTGAATTCATTCTTAGCTCCCCATCACTGTAAACGTATACTTAAATTGGCTTTTTTTCACTATTTGCATTTTGCCTTAAATTGTTAACATTTCAGATCTCCATTTCCCCTTTTATAGTTTATTTGTCTGTATGTCTAAATTGGTGTGCAAATGTTATTGTGTTGCTTTTATGACTTTGAAACTATTGGTTCTGCTTGAATGCAACACAAATGTCTATGTGGACTTGCCTTCTGCTTCTGCTGTAACTAGCATCCTCCAAAAATGGTAGATGTCGGGACTGCCAAACTTGCTGTTCACATGATATATATATATATATATATATATATATATATATATATATATATATATATATATATATATATATATATATATACATATGTATATATATATATATACATATGTATATATATATATATATATATGTATATATATATATATATATATATATATATATATATATATATATATATTACCTATGGCAGTTGCCATTAAGTAGTTATAGTCAGGGCCATGTTTCCATAGAAAAAGCATTTTTTGACCTGCCTAATCTTCACAATTATTTTCAAAAAAGTGTGCTGGTGACTCTTGTTGTGCATGGAAAGTTTTGGGGTGATCTGTCAAGCAGGGGCTGAGAAAAAAGGTGGTGAAAAAAGTTGCAATTCTCATTTTAATTGCCATAGGACCTTTGAACATGACTACAGCCCGAAGCACTCAACAGAATTTCACCAAATTTGACAGAAAGCTAGCTTTTGGTACGCAGATTGTGCTTTCGCTTATTTAAATGTAAATCTGTCTAGTAGGTTTTGAGATATTAAAAGGAAAATAAATTTATATATCTATATACCTGACTAGAAAGTTGCGGCCGCCATTTTATCTCATGGGATGCGGCCCTCGGGGTGGAAATCCAAACTGAAAGTGGCATAAGGGATCAGGGTGAAGGTACAGTGACTGCAGGGGTTTGATATAGGTGTGCTTTAGAGGCAAATTATGGTTTTAAAATCATTTTTCATCTCCATGCGCGATATTCGTGAAAATTTGGCAATGTTCGTGAATATGAAAAAAATTGGAAAACAAATCACAGACTCATTCATACACTTATTCATTCACTCATACATGCACTCAGAGACTCATGTGCCCACTAACTCACCCACTCAAACACTCATGCACCCACTAAGACCCACTCATAGGCTCACACACCCACTTTCAGACCCACTCAGACACTCACGCACCCACTCATAGATCCACCTGACAGAGACAGGCCCTGTGGCCAAACTCCGCTGTGCATGGCCAAAGGCCATGGAGGGTGTGGGGTTGGGTGGTTATAAGGCCTTGCGACCAACCCCCACCACACAGGGGTTGTAATAACTTATAGTATTTAAAATTATTTTAAGTTAAATAAAACCATAAAATTTGCTGAAAAAAGCAAGGTTACAGAGACGTTATAGTTATGTTCTGAATTTACTCATACAAAACCATAGAAATTCAGCATAAAGTTAAAGTTTTTTCAAGTAACTATAACTTGTGCCCTAAGTTAACTGTAACTCATGCCTTCACCATGCACAGCTAATTACTTTACATATTATATCATTGATGAGATCTTGTATGGCATCTTTGATATTATCATTACAACATTTGCAATATAATTATTGATAAGAAAACTGTGCGTGTCAAGAGCGCAAGTTATAGTTACCTTAGGGTGCGAGTTATAGTTACTTGAAAGAACTCTAACTATAACTGCTGAATTCCTATATTTTTGTTTGAATAAATTCAGAACCTAACTATAACGTCCCTGTAACCTTTGATATATATATATATAGATTTCAGGGGAAGCAGTAGCCTTTTAATAACAGTAGTTGATTAAGTGCAGTAGTTGATTTATTAAAAGAATGTACATTATCGAAGCTATCACACGTATGTTCATATCAACCTTTTAACTTGGACATAAAAGGCTTATAAAGTCTTTAAAGTTTTTTGGGTGAGTAGGTAAGAAAACTATTTTTTTCTACAAACACATGTTTTGATTTTTCTAGCTTGAGTCCATTTCACATGGAATCTGTTTTACTCACTTCTTTGAATGTGTTTTGTCATTGATGAGTGAAAAACCATCATGAATGTTAGGAAGTGATAATGCTTTAAGGTGCTCATCATCCGCTATGACTATGGGCTTGGTCAACTCAAGACTTTATTTTAGAATGCCATTTATTTTGGGATCCTCAATTATCAATTTAAAGGGATGTAGAATGCTTACAATGCATAGGGTAGACTGATGTTTGCAGTGTGAAAACATTAGTTTATAAAACCCATCTTTACATTGGCTCCCAGTAAAAGACAGACCAAATTCAATACATTGTGCCTGACACCTATAATTATACTATCATCCAATCACCAATTCCTACAAGATAAAGTGTGTACAATACATCCTATGTGTAATCTACAGTCATCGGAACAATGTCTCCTGGTCACCCCTTGAGCCAAATGCAAACAAAGAATTGACTAACGCCTCTCAGTGGTAGCACCTTGCCTCTGGAACAACGTACTCAGGGAACTTTACCACTCCTACCCCTTCATGCAATTCAGAACGGAATATAAGACACAACTGGTCTAACCAATTAAGATATCTATCATGTGTGCAGCCTTTGTTTAATGTCTAATATGCCTTGCAACCACCAACAGGACTTGGGGCCTGATTCAGCGGTTGGTGGGATGGGTTACTCCATCACAAACATGATGGATATCCTGTCTGCTGTGATGTAACTTTTTCATTCTTTACTGGAATGAGTGCTCTTCGAGGTGGATGAATCTTTGGAGCCAGTAGGTAGTGTGGTAGAACCATAGCCAGAATTTCAATACAACCCATGCCCAATGTGGCCACGGAAGAAAATCTCAAATCAGGAGTAAAATTAAAGGATTTATTACAAACACAAGCTCAAAGACAATGCGCAAAGCCATGTTATCAAGATACATAATCACCAAGTTTTGTCCAAGGCGTCAAAATAGATTTAGGTAAACTAACATTAATAAATCTAAACATTCAAGAAGAACAATGCATATAATCAACAAGAATATCTAAGTTACAGAGATGATATGTTGCTCAGAGTTACCAATCATCTCTCAAATCAAATTAGCAGAGTCCATAAACTTTAGCTGGGCACAGGTCAACCCTGCTACTACCTAAATCAGGGATTTACATGTGTGGGAAGAAACACATGCGGACAAAGACAAAAAAAAACAAAAAGGACAAAACTAATTCAGAAAGAGATAATCTCGGACTGCGGGTCACTAAGTAAGGTAGGCAAAAGACAAGTAAAAAGGAAAAGTGCCAACATATTAGAGGCTTGGTCAAGACTCTTCTGAAGGGAACATAAAAGAATTTCTAAATCTGAAAAGGCATTTCAAAGGGCAATGGCAGAGAAGGAGCTACACCTCCAAGGGGAACAGCATTCAGGAAATCTTCATCAGCAAAGCATCATAATTAACAAGACATCTGCAAGGTGCTAGGAACTGTCCAAAGTTCAAATATGCATCGATATTTCAGAATTCCAAAAGCATTCTGATTCTTCACAGGTATCAGTTCATGTCATGCTGAACAGGCATCATCCATTGGAAATTGATCATACGACTCCAAATTGAAACAGTCTAATTCTTTCCCAAGTCTTTTATGGGAATATCTTTCATCTGTGTGACTCCCCACAAGTTTGAAACAATTGTATACAATGTTAATCCATGTTCTACCATGTTCTCCCATCAAGGACACTAGCATACATTCTCTCTATACTTAAATAACTGAGCTCATTGCTAACTAGCCAAGCTTCTCATGACAATATAACGTAAAAGAAAGTTCATTTTAGAAAATGAATCAGCATTTCTAGCATGATCACAAATTACAAGCCTCAACAGGCCTTACTCATGCAAATACAATAAATTATAATAATACATTTAATTGATATGTTTTAGTAAAACACATGTAATATGCAAACATGTAAATTCAACATTAATACTATTTCATTAATATGAGTAACACATTTCATTTCACTGGGAAAGCTTTCTTACTGCATTTCATTAAGTGCACCAAAGAAGTGTATTTCTCTCACTTTTGCACATATTTTTAAAACATTAATCAAAAATTCAATTCTGTTTTTATATGCGCAGTTTGTCTAGAGCCTAGATTACATTATATCATTAATGGTATCTCTCTAACGTGATTTGATTCAAATACCACCTAAATCGAACTCTGAAATACAAGTTAGTGCACATTTAAATTGTGTGTCAGTGCAACTTCTACATTCAAATGTTAACACATAATTGAACATAGAATGTAAACTGTTACATTCTGATGATCTCTGTGACACAAGGGGCTCAACTTAAATTTAAACTACATCAATCCCTCTTTGATGACTACCTAGTCATCATAAATTACTCCCACTCACATTTTCAATGAGGCAGCCCAAAACTTTGGAGGTTCGTTTCAGGTGAGATCATCTTAAATCATCTATTGGATTGACATTACTGTAATACAGGCTTCTCTTATTCACCATTTCTATCTCTTCCCTTTTCTGTCTATTATTAGCTCTTTTCTCCTTCAGTATCATATATAATTTGTAAACTTCAACTGCATCTAGGGCACCTAAAACCACTATCAACAGGTGTCTCAAAACAATTCCCACAACACCTATTCCCAGATTTCCAAACCATCTATCAATGGCTGTAAAACCATGTCCTATAGCCTCCCATGCACCCATTGCTGCCAGTTCTTTCAGGTCCGTTTTATGTCCATCATGTTTGAAATGTACTTTCGTATATCCTTACTGTTGTCAGGTATGTATGTACAACATTGTTGCACATGTAGTATTTTGCAAACTCCCACTTCCTTCGTGAGTAATATGTCTAAGCAAGACTATTTTGCAAAACCGTTGATCACATAGCTACCATTTTTGTGTCCATTAACAATATGGCACCTGCGGTGTCTGCATATACCTTATCTACTATTGTTGACAACTTTCTTATTTTGATATCAGTCAGGATCACATCTACTGCTAGAATTATGGCATCAAAAATATCTCCTGTGATCTTTGAAGCACTTGCTCCTCTTTTGTCTCTGGACTTTGATTTCTCACTCAAAACTGGATCATTAAAATGTTCCACATGACAGATTTTTGGAAAAACGACTCCCAAATAACATGTACCATACTAGCTCTGTGGTGGCTTCTAATAAGCATTTTTCCCACATATGAAATAAACAACTGGTCTGGCGGGGTCTTGACCATTCAGCGTAAACGTCCAAACACTTTTAAACAAAAATACATGTCTGCACTTACTAGTACCTACAAAATGTGTATCAGTCTTTGATTTCAGCCTATTTATGTAGCTTCCCTACATGTTGCCATCAATAGTCAGAAATCCTTGATTTCCAGGTACTGAATGTGTCACATCTCTCTCCCAATTCTGCAAAATTACTCTTTTTCCTATTTTGGCTTTCATTGCTCTCCTTCTTTCCTCAACTTGTCCAATGAAGTTTTTTCTACAGAACTAAGAATGCAAGTTAAGTTATTCTTACCTGCATATACGGTTCCAAATGTCAAGGTAGGCTCAAAGAAAGCTCCAACATAATCAATGTTCTTTGCGTTTGCAATGCTACTCAGGTGTTTCATAATGGGAACAATTGAAAAAAAACAAATCATAATTGGAATAAAAATATTGATAATGCTGATAAAACAGTGTTAATAACAGACCACAGAAAATTCCATAGGTTAGAGATAAACTGTGACATGTACTTCATTCACTCACTGATGAAGGCTGCTGTGCACATATGTAACAGTCTCTAACCTATATTGTCTCAACATACTCCTACAGCAACTTATAATACATATTTTCTGATAAATCACCTTTAGATCTATCAGTGTCTAAATACGTCTCATCTATGTGAAATGAATTGTGATCTGCAAGAGGATTTACTAAATTTGAAACAAGTGTGGGGGCAATCTGATCTGAATCCTTTACTATGGGCAAACTCAAACCTATAAACAATAATATGATCATGATAACTGTCACTACTGCTAGACCTACACATATATATTTACACTTTCTAATTCTACTGTGATTTGCCTCCATGAGTTCTCTAATTCCAGACCGACAAGTCAGAATTCAAAACCAAAAATCAAAAATACACAGTGGTGGTAGTTTATCACTGTCTCTTTTCATTCCTTTTTATTTGTGAGGAAGCCAATTAAAAAATAGTCTCTTTAGAAGAAAATGCAATTTTCACAAGGTTCCTTCTAGAAAGCTCATCAAGAGTTTTCTCAACTTGCAAATGTTCAAAAGTATCTACTAAAAGTTCAAATGTCTCCGTTGTGGAGGCGAACATCCATTCACCATATAATGACACACACACACTAAACCAACAGAATACTTCCACAAACACAAATCCGCCAGACCAAAGGTCACTGTTAAAGTGTTGATATGAAAACACCTACAATGTTATGCCACCAAAACAATGCCCACCACATTATGACCCACGAATCACCACGGCGGACATTCAATGCCGTAAACCATTGGCGGTAAACACCGCCGTGGTCAGAATGGCCACCCCAGTGTAAAACAACACAACATTGGCCAAAACTAAAATCACACACCTGACACTTATACACACACCACATACACCTACCCACAGCACTATAAAACACACACCTACATTACACACAACCCTTTGCCAACACGAAAAGACTGCAATAGCTAGCCACACAAATCACAGAGACAGCAACACACATTCACCACAACCACCATACATCTGTCACGCACTCCACATCCCACACCACACCACATTTCTCAACACCCTCTGCACAACACACACCACACAACACCCATGTCCCCACAAAGGCACCCCAGTTTCACAGATGAGAGTTGCGAGTCATGGTGGAGGAAATAGTCAGGGTAGAGTCATTGGTCTTCGGAGCACAGGTACAGCAAATCTCCATTGCCAGGAAGATGGAGCTATGACGGAGAATCGTGGGCAGGGTGAACGGTATGGGATAGCATCCAAGAACAAGGGACGACATCAGGAAGAGGTGGAACGACCTACGGGGAAGGTACGTTACATGGCAGCAAGGGACCTGCTCGCCATCCAGAGGACTGGTGGTGGACCCCCACCTCTTCCCCCATAGCTGACAGCCTGGAAGGAGCAAGTCATGGCAATCCTGCATCCTGACGGACTCACTGGAGTAGCCAGAGGACTGGACACTGGTGAGTCAATATTTACTACTTATCACCCCCATACCTGCATGCCATCTCACCCTTCACCCTGACTCTCCCATCACGCCACTTCATCCCACACAGTGCACCTACACATGTGACTAACACCAATGCCAAGCCCTGCGTGCCATACCAATGCATGTACAGCCCTCCCAGCCCTGCATGTACACCCATCACCAAAGCATGCACAGCATGTAGAACTAACAATCCCACAATACATCACCACACACAAACAAAGGTGGCAGGGCAACAGCAACGATATAGGGGAAGCTAGGGATGTACAATATGTCTCAGACAGGAAGCATAATACATTACTTACATCCCCAAAGGTGCCCCAGCCAATCCCAGTGGGGAGGAGGCGCTACGACTATCAAGTAACTCAACAGAAGATGCCCCCAGTGATGACAGCAACTCTGGACTTCTGGATCTGGATGAACTACCTGGTCCACCAGGGCCACTGGTCAGTTGGCCACCCCAGCCCACTCCCAGTCCACCACATAGCCTCCCCCCTCAGTATCCAAAACCACAGCACCCACCCAATGTCCCCACACCTCTGTCCCCAGGACACGTCAATCAGCAGTGTGCCCACCTGTACAGGGACCCCAGTCCACATGTCACAGCCAAGACAATCAGGGACCTGGGGTCAGTGGCAGTGGGCACACCATTCAGGGGGCACAGGCACAGTGGGACAGGGACAATCAGAGGACACCTGTGTACCAGGGGGACTGCAGGCTCAGGGAACTGACTCTCCAGGAGGCACTCACTAATGTCCTGGGGGCTTACCAACAGTCTCAGGACAAGTTGGTCCAGATACTTAACAACATGCAGGAGAACAAGGGGCTGCAGGAAGTACACCATCAGGAGATCAGGGAAGATTTGCAGGCCCTCGACACCATCATGGTCTCCTTAGCAGGGGTGCTGGCTGATATGGCCAACATCCTGAGGGAATGTACAGCACACCAGCGGGCCCCTTCCACTAGCCAGTCAATGGAACAGCCCACCACATCTGCTGCAGATAGTGGACAGGAGACCCTGCCGTAGGACCCACAGGCCACAAGCACCCCTCCCCCTGCAGAAGGTGAACCACCCCTTAAACGTTCCCCACGACCCAGACAGATGCCAGAGACACTTGCCAAGACCAAGACCACCGCCAGAAAATGAGACCCTCCTGAGTGTCCACTTTGCGTTCCACTCTGTCACCTTGTCCACCTTGAACTGCCATTGTTCCCCTTCCTATGGCCCTTTGGACACTGGACCTGTGCTAAAACGGACTGGACTAATACCCTGGACTTAACTCTACCATCACCCCATTCCATTGCACTATTCCTTCTATTAATTGCACTACAATAAACACCCTTGAACACAACTTGAGTGATAGTGCTTTATGTGATGAAAATGTGCACTTATGTTAACAGTTACATCTTGTGCAATTGACATGAACTTTGGTATAGTATACAAATGATGAGCTGTAGCTGTCTGTAGTCATGACATCAGTGCACAGTAGTAATAGCACCAATATCTGCAAATAGAGAAGGCATGGATGACAGTCATTGAGATGCAAATGAAGTGACTGCCATCCTGCTACAGCCACACTGAAAACATAAATAATTAGAGGAAGGGTCAGTTCCCCTGTATTACCTGTGTGCCATTGGAAGTACTGCTGTATAACTGATGTTCTGTTGTCCACATCCTCATCCTCTGCCTCCTCATTCTCACTGTCCTCAGGGTCCACTGCTGCCACAGGGGCATTTCCAATCTCCTCATCCTGCAGATAAGGCACATGTCGTCTGAGTGCAAGGTTGTGCAACATGCAGCATACTACAACTATCTGGCAGACCTTCTCAGGGGAGTGGCACACGGATCCACCTGTTAGATGGAGGCATCTGAACCTTGCCTCAAGGAGGCCGAAGGTATGTTCGATGATTTGCCAGGTTCGCCCATGTGCATCAATATACCGATTCTCAGCCCCCGTTCTGTCATTCCCCACAGGGGTCAGGAGCCCCAACAGGTTTGGATAGCCAGAGTCACCTGCAAGAATTGAGCGACAAACATTAGCCTTACACAATGGTATGGGTGATCCAAGATAAAGCCCTCCACTGGATCTCATCCTTCCTCTCCGACAGAACGCAGAGAGTCCGTCTCTCCCCTTTCCGCTCCAAAGCCACCAACCTCATCTGCGGCGTCCCCCAAGGATCCTCCCTCAGTCCCACGTTGTTCAACGTCTACATGGTCCCCCTCGCTCAACTGGCCCGCCAACACCACCTCAGCATCATCTCCTACGCCGACGATACCCAGCTCGTCCTCTCCCTGACCAAAGACCCGCTCACCGCCAAAACAAACCTCCACGAGGGACTAAAATCCATCGCCGATTGGATGAACAACAGCCGCCTGAAACTCAACTCCGACAAGACAGAAGTCCTCATCCTCGGACGCACTCCCTCGGCCTGGAACGACTCATGGTGGCCCTCCGTCCTCGGACTCCCACCCACCCCTGCCAGCCACGCAAGAAACCTCGGCTTCATCCTGGACTCCGCCCTCACCATGTCCAAACAGGTCAGCGCCGTCTCCTCCTCCTGTTTCAACACCCTTCGAATGCTCCGCAGAATCTTCAAGTGGATTCCAACAGAAACCAGAAAGACGGTGACCCAGGCCCTCGTCAGCAGCAGACTTGACTACGGCAACGCACTCTACACAGGCATACCAACCAAAGACATCAAACGCCTCCAACGTATCCAAAATGCCTCCGCCCGACTGATCCTCAACATACCTCGCCGAAGTCACATCTCCCCTCACCTAAAGGAACTCCACTGGCTCCCGGTAGACAAGAGGATAACCTTCAAACTCCTGACCCACGCTCACAAGGCACTTCACAACACCGGACCCTCCTACCTCAACACCAGACTCAACTTCTACACTCCAACACGTCAACTCCGATCCGCCAACCTCGCCCTCGCCATCGTACCCCGAATCCAGCGCAAGACATCCGGCGGCAGATCCTTCTCCTTCCTCGCCGACAAGACCTGGAACTCTCTCCCCACATCTCTTCGCCAGACCCAGGACCTCCTCACATTCAGAAGGCTCCTCAAGACCTGGCTCTTCGACCGCTAATCCAGCAGCGCTCCCCCCCCCCCCCTCAGCGCCTCGAAACCCTGACGGGTACATAGCGCGCTTTATAAATACCATGATTGATTGATTGATTGATTGATGACTTCAGAAGGCATACACTGACATATCTTGGGTGGGGACTCAAGCTCACCTATCAGCCACACCCTAAACCTTCTGTAATTGTGCCATTGCATTTGGGATGCTGGTATTCCTCAGGACGAATGCGTCATGCACCGACCCAGGATACTTGGCAGTCATGTGGGAGATGTACTGGTCAGCCAGGCACACCATTTGCACATTCAGTGAGTGGAAACTCTTCCGATTCCTGAACACCTGTTCATTGTGACGGGGGGAGACAAATGCAATACGTGTTCCATCAATCACCCCAAAAATATCAAGAATATGTCCCATTGCATAGAATCCAGCCTTCGCAATGGCCAAATCTTCCACCTGGGGGAAAGCGATGTAGCTGCACATGTGTTTGACCAAGGCAGACAAAACCCTTGCCAGCACTATTGAGAACATTGGCTGTGACATTCCCACTGCCATGCCCACTGTCACTTGGAAAGAACCAATTGCCAGGAAATGGAGCACTGATAGAAGTTGCACAAGAAGGGGGATCCTAGTGGGATGAAGGATAGCTGATATCAGATCAGGCTCCAATTGAGTACACAGCTCTATGATTGTGGCCCTGTCCAGTCTATAGATCACTATTATATGCCTCTCCTCCATTGTAGCCAAGTCCACAAAGGTTCTGTACACGGGGTTTGCCTCCTCTTTCTATTCCTCCACAGTGGTAGGTATCTAAGGGACATAAGAGTGAGAAGGGTGTCACAAACTGGACAAAGGAACCACCGCCCCAGTGCAACTGGGCATGTACGTAATCGGACAATGTGAATGGCAGTGTATGTACAATTCACAGCAATGACGCAGTTTCCAATTTCTGAGTGTTGTCCACCACCATGACATGGCGACCGCCTGTCCTGTGAGAATGGACAGGTGGAAGTGATGTAACTCTGCGTCATTGCGGAAGGAGGTCTTGCACCGACGTGCTACTCCTCATTGGCTAACATGGGGATCTATGGAGTACAGCATCCAATGAGGATCACAGGTGGCGGTGACGGTGTGCACCGCTGCGGACGTGAGTGCCATTTTCTATCTATAAACTCACTTGATTACTGACTTTCTGCAGGACAACACCTACACTGCTTGTGCTGCTGTGACCTGTGTCTGGATCCTGCCATGTCCTGTGTGACCGGGGAAAGGGCCCCTGCATTCACTTTGGAGGAGTTAGAGTGCCTGGTGGATGGGGTCCTACCCCTGTATGGACAGCTGTATGGGCCTCCAGACCAACAGGTGAGTACACCATGGGGACGATGCATGTAACAAAATGTGGAGTATGTCTGGTGGTAGTGTACATGCAGGGCTCTGGGTGATGTGTGTGCCAATGGAGATGGAAATGTAATTTGTGGGCCATATGTGTGACAGGCTGTATTGTTTGGTTAATGCTGTCTGTATTACCTCTGCAGGTCAGCGCCCATCAGAAGAAGGGATTGGGGCGTGCCATTGCCAAGGACGTGAGGACCCTGGGGGTCTAGAGCAGGCAGAGCACCCACTGCAGAAAACGGTAGCAGTACCTGAGACGTTGGGCCCAGAAGACTGCGGAGGCCCAACTGGGGATGGCCTCCCAACGAGGGCGGGTGCCTGTCAGAACCTGACCCCCCTGATAGCCCGCATACTGGCAGTGGCCTACCCAGAGCTGGATGGGCACTTGAGGGCAGCGCAACAGACACAAGGGGGTGAGTACAGTGAGCGTGACAACCATTTTTTTTGGCTGGCATGGGATCCTGGTGGGTGGTTTCAGTTAGTGGATGCCCCTTAATGCCAGCTCAGACATGGCTGTGTGGCACAGCACAAGGTAAATGGGTGTATAGCAAAATCTTGTATTCCAGTTAGGTGGCATTCCAGGTCATTCCTAGTGGGTCCCAGGAGGGGTGCAGTTGGCGGTGGTTGGCTCTCATCTTGCTCTGGTACCTAGCCAATGGAATGCAAGTGCGATGCATAGTGCCCAATCGTGATCCCTGTGTGTGATGCTAATGTGTATGCCATCTGTGGTGTTGGTGATGTAATTGACCCAGTGCTCCTTTCTCTCTCCCCCCCATTTTCTTCTGTCATCCTGTCCATGTGTACATTGGCATCATCTGGCAGGGGAGCTGCATCCCACATGACCCAGGAGGCAGAGTCCACCGACGCCGAGGGGACCATTGGGACAGAGGGTGAGGGGAGCACCACGGCAGAGACAGGAGGTAACAACACTGACTCTGATTCCTCCTCTGATGGGAGCTCCCTGGTGGTGGTAGACACCTCTGGAACCACCCCAGCTACAGGTACAACCACCACCCCCTGTACCAGCACTGCCTCCCAGTAGCCCCCCACTGAGTTGCCCGTGCCTGCTCACCCAGGAGGGTGGGCATCTCCTTCGCCCCAGGCACCTCAGGCCCTGCCCCCGTGAGCCCAGCTGCCCTCAGTGAGGATCCATCTCTGTAGGCCAGTCTACCATATTGAATGCCATCCAGAGGCTGGCATTCACTGATACAGCAATGCTATGCATTCCTATGCTATGCATTCCTGGAGATCATCCACGGTGGCTTGGCGGCCCTACAGAGATCGTTTCAGGCTCTGGCCTCCTCTCTGATGGCAACCAGTGTCCCTCTTCCTACCGTCTCCCCTCCAACTACCACTTCCCAGTCGCAGTCTCCTCAAGCCCAACCCATGCCCACATACAGACAAGCATGCACACAAAATATCAGACAAGAGTAGCACAGTCAAACACAGACAGCACACTTCAGGTCACAAGCATCCATGCAAACAACAGACAGTTGCACACACATCCACATCCATGGCCTCCACAGTCTCTCCATCCTCCTCCTCCTCCTCCCTCACAGTCACATCCGCACTCACAACTGCATGCACTGCATCAACAGCCACCCCCACCATCACCACGTCATGCAGCACACACACCTCACTTGCAGACACCTCCGCAACATACATCCACCTCACACACACGCACCCTGTCTGCCCTCTCATAAGAGACACAAACGCATGCACTTAGACTCCCAATAGCCATCCACCTCACACACGCCCACAGTTCATGTACCTGCACCCAAGTCCAGCAGACGTACACTTCCGACAACCACTCCCTCAACCTCCACTCCCAACCCTCCTCCCACATCCCACCCCAAAGTTCCTAAGAAGCCTTTCCTTGCCCATCTTGACCTCTTCCCTCCCCCTCCACCCCCATCCTGTCTGTAAGAGCAGGGTTTCAATGATCCAGCACAGCACCTCAGCCAGTCTGCCACCGCTCCCATCAAATCCTCAGCTTCTGGCACAAAGGGCCTCAGAGTGTGACGGCTCCCACTCCTACTATGAGCACACCTCCATCTCAGAAAGGGAGGACTAGGGTGGTGAAAACCAAGGGACAGGAGACAGGGATAGTGGAGGCACCTCCTAGTCCTGGAGACAAGAAAGGGAAGGTTCCCACTCTACCACCCAAGAAAGGGAAGGTTCCTACTCCACCACACAAGAAAGGGAAGGTTCCCACTCTACCACCCAAGAAAGGGAAGGTTCCCAATCCACCAGCAGAGGGCAAGGAGCCCTCACCTCCAGCAGAGGTAGCCAGGGTAACGCCTCCACCAGCAGTGGGCAAGGAGACCTCACCTCCAGCAGAGGCAGCCAGGGTAACACCTCTACCAGCAGTGGGCAAAGAGCCCTCACCTCCAGCATAGGCAGCAAGGGTAACACCTCCACCAGCAGTGGGCAAGGAGCCCTCACCTCCAGCAGAGGGCATGTAGGCCACCCACCAGAGACAATTGGGCAAGGAGTCCCCTCCAGAACCAGTGGGCATGTTCCCCACTTCAGAGACTGTGGCCTTACACTCCCCACCAGGGACAATTGGGCATGGAGCCCCCTCCAGAACCAGTGGGCATGCTCCCCATTTCAGAGACTGTGGACTTACACTCCCCACCACGGACAATTGGGCAAGGACACCCCTCCAGAACCAGTGGTCATGTTACCCACTTCAGCTGAGGTGCCCCCCAACACCGCTCACCTTCCCTTGAGGTGCCTGCATATTTCCAACATGATGCCCCTGCACAGTGGGGTCTGGATATTGTCAGGAGTCAGGTTTGGCCTTGGACTATGCCCTGTGGCCATGTGGGCCTCTTGTACTTTGGATTGGCCATTGACCCTTTCTGAACATTGATGGATGCTTTTGATTTCACATGGACAATATGGGGGCTGTTGGCATCAAATAACAGTGTCATTTAAACCTCAATGTGGTCCTTGTTTTAATTAGACGTGGGTCCTGAGACATTGGTTTTGCTCTGCAGCTGGTTGGGTGTATGGTGTGTGTGAATGGTGTGTGTTAATGGTGTGTGCTGTACGTGTGTGTGTCACTCTCCTTTTTCTCCCTCCCTCCCTTGTGAGCTAGGCGGCTGTACTCACCGTCGTTGTCTTCGTTGGCGTTGTTGTTCCAGAAGGACCATGGCGTAGAAGAGCATCGGGAAGACTTGAAGTTCCGGTCGGCGGTCTCCTCTGTGTCTCTGATGTTGAGTCTTTTGTTTTCTATGCAGTATTTCCGCCAGGCTTTTGATGGTGTTGGTACCGCCCCAGAAATCATGGATGTTTGCTATGTCATAATATGGTGGGCGGTATCTTGCCTTCTGTCTGGCTGTTGATGGCTACCGCCAGGGACAGTGGTGTGAACACCCTGGCGGTTGGTGTGGTACATTGGCTGTCTGTGGGAGGGATCACTGCCATGGTCATAATTTGGCAGTAATTACCACCAGCCTTCTGGCGGTATTACTGGCATTTTAACAGTCACCGCTAATGTCATAGTGAGGGCCAAAGTGTCTTTCTTTTTCAACTAGCAATGATATTTCAATATCAGCTTCAAAGCAATTTCAATCTCAAAAATATTGAGCTGGATTCAAATTGTCAGCACAAAAATAACAAACTCCTGTTCCCAGTCATTGGCTGAGTATTATGTCCATTCAAGTGCTGAGTACTTTCTGCTTGGCACTCTTTTTCTTTTTGACCTTCTGTTCACTTGACTCTCCGCATCTCTTTCACTTTGACTGAACCCTTCAGTTTCTTCAACAATAATTGATGGCAACGGTACAGCAAGCACAGTTTTCTCTCTAGGCCAATTGTCTCAGGTTAAACTCTTTTATCTAGCATGACTGATTCTTCATCAGCATCCAAGCTTGCATGAGTCAACTGATTCTGCCTCCACCATTCTGTACCATCCACTGTTTTCACTATTGTTGACTCGCTCAGAACCCTATCAGACCAAGTCTGTGCTGCAGCAAATTGTCCAGCCCCAAAAGCCTGGCTAATCTGATCCCTCATACTCACTGTAACTGACCTTTCTGGAACAGGTGGTGTTTCATCAAGGGATGTGGATGCACGTTCTTTTGCCAGTCAAGAAGTCAGTGTTGCATGTATCTGTTGTACCAGGCCTGAAGCCTCTGGACGATAACTGCAATGCAATCTTTGCTCAGTTGTAGTTTCCCACACAACATTTTAAGGACCTCACTGTTGAAATGACATCCTCAGTCTGATTCTAGAGAAATTGTGAATCCAAACCTAGGTATCAACTGTCTAAGTAATAGTTTTGCTACTGTGAGACTGTCATTTCTTCTAGTTGGTTAAGCCTCAACCCAGTGTGAGAAAATACATACAATAACTAAAACACATCTCAGTCCCTTACACACTGGCAGCTCAAAAAAATCCATCTGCATTTGGTTGAATAGTCCTTCTAATCTACCTGTGTGACCCGGTGTAACAACTGTGCTTTTTCCTACATTCATTTGTTGACAGGTGATACACCAGTGGCATGTGGCTTCAGCAATCATTCTAAACCTAGGATTAAACCATGTTTGTCTGAAGGTTCTTACCACTGCGTCTCTACCTACATGTGCCTGTCAATGGTAATATCTTGCTTTCGGGTACAGTAAGCTATTTAGCAAATACTAATCTTCCATCAATTGAAACCCAAACATCATGTTAATTCCTTTT
This sequence comes from Pleurodeles waltl, assembly GCF_031143425.1. NCBI lineage: Eukaryota > Metazoa > Chordata > Amphibia > Caudata > Salamandridae > Pleurodeles > Pleurodeles waltl. The sequence continues at coordinate 934,878,218 of NC_090444.1, forward strand.
GACACATCCTGTTCTAATCCAGCTTTGCAGTTCTTCCTCTATCACTTCTTCCTGCAATCTTTTCACTTCTTCCGATGTGTCAACAGCAGTCATCAAGAAATCTTGGCTTGTCTCATCATGTGTATCACTGTTCCACTCTCCATTAAAGGAGGTAAACTGAGAGCGCAATACCGAGGAACTGCATCTACATGGATATTACTGAGGGTAACATAATCAATTGATTTCCTTTGGGCTAGGCATTTCACAATGGCAATTTTTACTGGTAAGTTTAATGCATCCAACAAATGATAAATTTTGTTCCCGTTTTGGAATGGGGAACCAGAAAAGGTCATAAAAGCTCTCTGGGACTATAACTGCCCAAAATCATAAACAACACTAGACCTATGTTGGCTATCAGTGACAATTGTAACTTTAACCTGTTCAGAAACACAGCATGCTCTAGTAAGCACAACCAATTTGGCAAACAGGAGCCATCCACGAACATAACATAGGGGGTCATTATGACCCTGGCGGTTAGTGTTAATGTGGCGGTAGTACCGCCAACAGGCTGGCGGTACATACTGCCACATTATGAGAATGGCAGGGTGGTTGTAGCCAACCCACCCCTTCTCCACTCATACGGCCATGGCAGTATCAGCCGCCGGGCCGGAGATGTCAGTCTCCAGCACGGCGGCCGGCACAGTACCGCCGCAGGCATTATGAGCCTACCGACCACCATGGTTTTCGTGGCGTTAGCAACACCACAAAAACCATGGCGGTTGGCCCTACCGGTGACATGAAACACACACCAGAAGCTCCCCATCCCCCTCCATCCAAAGCCCCCACCCCGATCCAAACACACACCCCCACCCCTCCTTCAATCATCACCCCCTCCATACATGCACACACCCGCAGACATGCACCTCGCATACACCCAATCACTCACACTGGCATACACGCATTCATACACACAAATTTCGAGACATGTTCACACACATTCTTACACACAATCACACTGACATGCAGACACGCATTCACTTCCTCATTCTTACACACATTCACTCACACACATACAACCATTCACATAACACAACACACACAGACGCATTCACACACTCACTCACACATTCATGCACACACTCAGACACACACACACAACATCCCCCCACCCTCCCGCCGCCTCCCCTGTCGGAAGCCCGACTTATCTTGGGTGAGAAGGTCTTCCAGCAGGGAACGGGAAGGGGCACTGCTACCATCAGCAGTGCCCCGCCAGCAGAACACCGCTGGGCCTTATTACTTGTCATAATACGGGTGGCGGCGTTCTACTGGCATGGCAGTGTTGTTGGTAGCAGCGCTACCTTACCACCGTCCACCACCATGAACATTGCTGGATTTCCACCCTTCTTGTGGCAAAAGTCGAGCAGTGCTCATAATATGGCAGACAGATGGTAGCCATGGTGGTGGCATTTTGGCGTCCATCTCTGCAACGGTGGGCGGTTTTTACCACCAATGTCAAAATGACCACCTTATTCATTTTAATCTAAGGGGACATCTTGAATATCGGGTATTGGTTTAGTGCACAATTCAGTCACATCAAGACAGTCATGCTCACCCTCATCTTCGCAATCACTTGCATTTGGGACAGGAATGGGCATTAGGGTCACGGGTTTTAAAACCGTGTATCTCCTAATATTCACATTTGAAGAGGCAACAATCACCTGCTCATAATGGGTGAAATGAGCACTTGTTAGACAGCGGGTCTTTGTATGGGTTAACAAAATCTCCACTGCTTGGGGAATAAAAACATTCAGGGGATGTCCCATCACAATGCTTTTGCACTGCCCTATGCTGACTCTGAGGGCAGAAATGGCTTTTAAACAACCAGGCAACGCTGCAGCTGCAGGATCAAGTGTAGGAGAAAAATAGGCTGCAAGCTTATTTGCATTTCCATGCAACTGTGCCAAAACTGAGAATGCAAATCCATCTCTCATGCAACAAAACAAAGAAAACATTTGTTATAATCAGGCATTCTCAGAGCTGGGGCTCAGAATAGGCTTTCTCTCAGCTCAGTAAAGGCATGTATACAATTTTCATACAATAGTACCGGATCAGTCACATCTTTGTGTGTTAGCCTCTGTAAACACTTGGCCAAAAGGGAAAAGTTTGGAATCTACTGACTACAGTAGTCAACAATTCCCAAATTGAAACATTCAGACTTCTTTCTGTGTTACTGGAAGATTCATTTTCACGATTGCTAAGATTCTCTCTTGTGATACTTTCCTCACACCTTTCTAATTGTGGTAACCTAAATACAAGACTTCTTGCTTGCAATACTGTAATTTTGCAGGGTAAACTTTATTGCCATACTCTCCTAAATGATTCAAAAGGGCAATGGTATATCTTCTGCATGCTTCTCTGGTGTTTGACACAACCAACAGGTCGTCAGTGTACTGCACTAAGACTGAATGATAGGGCATTTTAAGGGACTCAGAATCTTTCTTCAAGGTCTAGTTAAAAATGGACAGTGACTAAGTATATGCCTGAGGAGTTTGGAACCGTGCCAGAACAAGACTGCCAAATTTAAATATGAATAAATACTGACTTTCCTCGTGCAACGGAATGGAAAAGAATGCCTAGCAAAGATCGATGGCTGTAACCCATTCAGCTTCACAGGAAATTCGGAATGAAATCACAGCAGAATTCAGTACCACAGGACAACATGGAACGACAATCTTGTTCACTTTTCTAAAATCTTGAACTACTTTCCGTTGGGCTTCTGATATCCTAAAATGGGCAAATTACATGGACTTTCCATGATTTCTTTTAAGATATCCTGCTCAATTAAGCAATTAGTCAAAGAGGTAATTCCAGCAATTGTCTCTGGGGACTTGTTATATGAGGGATGTTTTAGATATACAGCATTCAGTTTCACAGTTACTTTAATGAGTCCTATTTCCTTTCCTGAAAAATCACCAACTTCAGGTCTCACAGTTTAAAAAAAATCTTTGGGCAAATCATCCCATGTCATTATTGAGTACAATGTGAAACCTGGGTACTGTTCTACAATTTTACAGGGCACATCTTAATTTGTCTGAATCGTTATTCCTTTAGCCGTGCAACTGATGGAACAATTCAGCTTACACAACAGATCACGCCCCAGCAAACTTACGGGACTTGAATCAAAGACCACAAATTGGTGGTCATCTTCAAATGAACCTATTTTTACAGGGACATTCTATGTTACAAGATTTGTCAATTGCTTTTTTGCAACTCCTAGAACCTGATTTCTCTTTACCAAAAGGGGCAACATTGGTACTTCAACTGTTCTGACAGTGGAACGTATAGCTCCAGTGTCAACAAAGAATGATACATCATGGCTGATAATGCTTGTGTTTACATAGGGACCAAGTTGATCTACCTTTAAGGTTGCACCTAGCCTGCAATCCTCATCATCAGAACTATTACTATGAAACCTTTCTACAAATTCCTCATCACTCAAATCAATTAAGGGAAATTGTGATACTGTCTGGTTCATGTTTGCATTTGTCATCTGATTCATGTTTTGTCAAGAAACTTTCACCTGCTGCTGTGTCATTGGGGCTTGTGGTACCTGCACCTGTTATCCTGGAGACACATGTACATTCTGAATTTGGGGTCTTTGAACTCTCTTAATTTGAACCTGATTATTAAACTGTAAACTTTGCACTTGTATAGCGCACCACTCACCTGTTAGGGTCTCAAGGCACTGTACGCATACCACTGTGGAACCCCTCCTGTCTTTTCCCTGTGAGGCACCCACTCCTGGGCAACCCCCAGGGTGAAGCCAGGCATCCAAGCACTGTCAGGGTTGTTGTGGAGATTAAGCAAGCTATTGCCCAGAGTTACAGAGTAGGACCCATTAATTAGATTAGGCACAGAGGTGAGAATTATTTGGCCCAAGGGAATTGAGCCCAAGACCCGCAGAGGCAGGAATTTAACCCTTGTCCCGGGCCAGATCTCTGCATCACGGTCTGCTGCTCTAACCATTGTGCCACACTTCTCCATTATAACCCCAAGTCTGAGAAACTCCAGCATTCTGCACTTGAACATTCACGTTATTAAATGATCATTTCCATCGCCAATGACTCAAACTTCCACAAGCATGACACAGATTTTTTTTCTTCAGAGACTGGACATCAAGAACACCTCTACTCTGATCCATCTGAACACCATGTCCTCTACCTCTAGACTGGGCAAAATTTGTCACCTGCTGGAGTACTCCCTGCATCACACTAGTGTTCACCATCATCTACGGATTCTGATTTACTTCCTGTGCAGCTTTCAATTGCAAAACCATGACTTCTTGTTTCAGCTTTTTCTGTTTCAACTCTATCTCTAACTACAATACTGTACGTGGAATCTTATCAATCGGTTTATTCTACCAACAAATCAGGTGCTGCTGAATCATCTCACTTATGTCTGGCTTCAATCCCTGTACAAATCTGAAAACAAATTGACCCATGTCCTTAGCTTCTATAGTCTCAGTACCACTGTGATGCTTGAAGACTTGCAACAATCTCTCATAATAAGCATTAATCGACTCCTTCGTTTCTTCAGATGTTCTGTCAATTTTCTGCCAATTAATATCTTTCGGAGACACTTTATTTTTCAGGAATATAATAACCGTGTAATTATTTTTCATTACCTCATCAGAAAGTGCACTGGTTGCTGGATCTCTTGGAGGTTCACGTTCAGGCCAATCAACATGCACTTTACACGCAGTCCATAAATCAGTTGGAACCACAATGTCAAACAACGTATTCAAATCTTCCCACAAGCGGTTTGGAAGTTTCACAAATATCTGTCTGCTTTTACCATTCCATATGTTTTTCTCTCAATCTTGGATCATAAATTGTTAATGACAATAAATCACTTCAACTCCAAGATATGTCTCTCATGGGCATCTTTTTCACATTGTCCTCGGCTTGATGTGCTCCTGCGGGGCACATTTGACTTTGCTTTCTTCTGATCTATTTTCTTTGTCCATCTGCCTTCCCACCTACCTAAAGCTCCCCATGTCTGTTTATAGGTAATCAATTTGTTAATGTGTACTTTCATTCCAGGTGGTCTCATATTAGCTATGTCTTTTGAACTGAACTTTAATCTGTAACTTCTCTTGAACGGTTTTGATTTATCTAAATCCACATCATATTTCCTAGCTAATTCAGGGAATCTCTCATAAACCTCTCCTGCATGTTGAGTAACATCTTTGGTCAAGAATCATAGTTCATTTTCAGTGTAAGTTTCCAATTGAGCTATGCCTAGCTTTCCCAAAATCAATTAAATCACATCTAATTTCAATTGGGGAACATTTACTGATCCGTCCCTCTCTGATGTCTCTTTCGTACAAGCATTGCAATTTGTCATTCCTGTTGCACATTGTGGACTCAAATTATTTAACCAATCTGTCAATTGCTGTGCTGTGAAACCTTGCAAGTTGATATTATTTCTCTGGGTTACATCTTGTGGAGTACTTATCTGATCTTGTCTGAGTATCGGAAGATGTGGTGTCCCCTGAGGAAACCTTGCCTCAAAAAACGGTCCTGCCTGATTTAACCTCTGGTTAGGTTCTGCAATTTGTTTATAGGTCAAAGGTGGGACAAAAGAAGCTGTTCTCTCCATCTTCGAACTGTTTGAATATACTGATCTCTGCATACCAATTGGTGATATCCCAGCAGTTGTAACTGGTGTTTAAGGAACAGTCTGGACATTTATTGAATGAGAATTACTTTCAGTGCTACCTGAAGCATTCAAAGGAACAACTGCACATATTATCACTTTAGGAAAGTACCATCTTGCCTGGCATGTTATCCCCATTTTTACTTGTGTGTCAGTTTGATTTTGCCTGTCTCACTGGGATCCTGCTAGCCATGACCCCAGTGCTCATGGTTGTGGCCTGAATGTGTGTTCCCTGTGTAGTGCCTAACTGTGTCACTGAGGCTCTGCTAATCAGAACCTCAGTGCTTATGCTCTATCTGCATTTAAAATTGTCACTGCAGGCTAGTGACCATTTTTACCAATTCTAATTGGCACACTGGAACACCCTTATAATTCTGTAGTATATGGTACCTAGGTACCCAGGGTATTGGGGTTCCAAGAGATCCCTATGGGCTGCAGCATTTCTTTTGCCACCCATAGGGAGCTCAGACAATTCTTACACAGGACTGCCACTGCAGCCTGAGTGAAATAATGTCCATGTTATTTCACAGCCATTTTACCCTGCACTTAAGTAACTTATAAGTCACCTATATGTCTAACCCTCACTTGGTGAAGGTTAGGTGCAAATTTACTAAGTGTGAGGGCACCCTGGCACTAGCCAAGGTGCCCCCACATAGTTCAGGGCAATTTTCCCGGACTATGTGAGTATGGGGGCCCCATTACACACATGCACTACATATAGGTCAATACCTATATGTAGCTTCACAATGGTAACTCTGAATATGGCCATGTAACAGGTCTAAGATCATGGAATTGTCCCCCCATGCCAAATCTGGTATTGGGGTGCCGATCCCATGCATCCCCGGGGCTCCAGCATGGCTGCCAAACTAGCTCTCTGGGGTTTTCACTGCAGCTACAGCTGCTGCCAACCCACAAACAGACTTCTGCCCGCCTGGGGTCTGGCAGCCCAGTCCCAGGAAGGCAGAACGAAGGATTTCCTCTGAGAGAGGGTGTTACACCCTCTCCCTTTGGAAATAGGTGTTAAGGCCTGGGAGGAGTAGCCTCCCCCAGCCTCTGGAGATGCTGTGAAGGGCACAGATGGTGCCCTCCTTGCATAAGTCAGTCTAAACCGGTTCAGGGATCCCCCAGCCCCTGCTCTGGTGCAAAACTGGACAAAGGAAAGGGGAGTAACTACTCCCCTGTCCATCACCACCCCAGGAGAGGTGCCCAGAGCTCCTCCACTGTGTTCCAGACCTCTGGCATCTTGAATCCAGAGGTGTGAGGGCACAATGGAGGCCTCTGAGTGCCCAGTGGCAGCAGGTGATGTCAGAGACCCCTCCTGATAGGTGCTTACCTGACTAGGTGGCCACTCCTCCTCTGAGGTCTATTTAGGGTCTCTCCTGTGGGCTTTTCCTCAGATAACGACGTGCAAGATTTCACCAGAGTTCCTCTGCATCTCCCTCTTCGACTTCTGCCAAGGATCGACCCCTGACTGCTCCAGGACTCCTGCAAAACTACAAGAAAGTATCAAGAAGACTACCAGCGACATTGTATCGCCTAATCCTGCCGGCTTTCTCGACTGTTTCCTGGTGGTGCATGCCCTGGGGGCTGTCTGCCTTCAACCTGCACTGGAAGCCAAGAAGAAATCTCCTGTGGGTCGACGGAATTTTCCCCCTGCTAACGCAGGCACCAAATTTCTGCTTCACCGGTCCTCTGGGTCCCCTGTCATCGTGACAAGCGTGGTTCCTGGAACACAGGAGCTGGATCCAAGTGACCCGACAGTCCAGTGGTCCATCTGGCCAAATTTGGTGGAGGTAAGTCCTTGCCTCCCCACGCCAGACTGTAATCCTGTGTACTGCGTGAACTGCAGCTGCTAGGGCTTCTGTGCACTTTTGCAAGGAGTCCATCAGCACAGCCCAAATCCCCAGCACTCTGTCCTGCATTGCTCAACTCGCTGAATTGACCACTGGCTTCGTGGGACCCTCCTTTGTAGTGTTGAGACAACCACCATGCTCAGTTTTCTTGAACCCATGTTCAAGTACTTCTGTGGGTGCTGCCTTCTTGTGCGTGGGCTCTCTGTGTTGCTGAGGGCCCCCTCTTTCTCCTCCTCCAAGTGACGACCTCCTGGTCCTTCCTGGGCCCAGGCAGCACCCTTTTTCTTCAACTGCGACCTTTGCAGCTAGCAAGGCTTGTTTGCGGTCTTTCTGCATGGAAACAACTCTGCGTCCTCCAGCATTCCGTGGGACATCATCTGTGCAAAGGAGAAGTTCCTGGCATCTTTCGTTGTTGCAGAATCTTCAGCTTCTTCCACCCGGAGGCAGCCATTTTGCGCCGTTATCCGGGATTTAGTTGGCTCCTGCCCCCCCCGGACACTTGCGTGACTCTTGGACTTGGTCCCCTTCCTTTACAGGTCCTCAGGTCCAGGAATATGTCTTCAGTGCTTTGCAGTCTGTTGTGGTCTTTGCAGAATCTCCTATTACGATTTTAGTGTGTTACTGGGGAAGTAGGGTCACTTTACTCCTACTTTTCAGGGTCTTGGGGTGGGGTAACTTGGACACCCTTAGTGTTTTCTTACACTCCCAGTGACCCTCTACAAACTACACACTACACTAGGCCAGGGGTCCCTAAGTGGTTCACATTCCACTTTTTAAATATATGGTTTGTGTTGCCTCTAGGCCTATTGCTCATATTGTATTCTACAGTGTTTGCACTACTTTTCTAACCATTTACTTGCCTGATTTTGGTTTGTGTGTATATTTTGTGTATTTTACTTACCTCCTAAGGGAGTATATCCTCTGAGATATTTTTGGCACATGGTCACTAAAATAAAGCACCTTTATTTTTAGTAACTCTGAGTAATGTGATTCTTCTGATATAGTACCTATATGATATAAGTGGTATGGTAGGAGCTTTGCATGTCTCGAAGTTCAGCCTAAGCCGCTCTGCTATAGCTACCTCTATCAGCCTAATCTGCTAGAACACTACTAATCTACTAATAAGGGATAACTGGACCTGGCACAAGGTGTAAGTACCATCAGGTACCCACTATAAGCCAGGCCAGCCTCCTACAATCACTGGGATAGTTAATGCATCAGGGGCCATAAGATTTGTCTGATTTTGCGGGATTGGTAGTCCTGCACCCTGTCCTGCTAAGACGGTGCTGAAACGTTTTTCTGTTTGACTAGGGGTAACAACTGAACTGGACTTAACATGGGCACAGGCTGATGCGAGGCACAATTTCGAATGAGCTGATTCATGTGAGGTGTCTGTACCATTTGACTCATTTTGGGATCTGGGACAATTTGATTCACAACTGGACTAGGAATGGGCTGAACTGTGTTAACCTTCAAAACTGGTGGATAAACCAGAGGCACTTGTGTCTCTGAATTTACAGATGTAACTGGAACAATCTGATTTAGGGTCTGTGCAACTGGAGCAGTTGGCGCATTCAGGACTACATTCTATACAGCTCCACTTCTTCTCCCGTCTCAACTGAATGACATGCTGGTGGACGATTCATCAATAATCGATTTATGAACTTATCATCTAAATGATTGTCATATGTTACTGTCTTTTTATTTTTGGCTCCTGCTCTCTGACATACCTTTTCTGCTTTTTTTCTGGTCTTTGGTTTTGTACTCTCATCACCTTCCTCTGCAATAGCTGGAAACATTCTGACTCTATCTAATTTAGCTGTTCTCCACGTTCTCTGTTCTGTATTCCATCTAGCTTTTGAAATGGTCTTAAATTCTTTCTGCATTCTATTCTAATATTTGGCTGAAAGTCTTTCATGGGCAACATGTTCCCAAATACTAAGGGCTTCAAATTGTGTGGGTTTTGGAGGTGGTCTCATTTCATACATTATTCATCACAATTTGTCTAAAATTCTTAAATTAAATTTTCTGTATTAGGGATAAGCTAAAGCACCTTCCTTTTGTAATTTTGCACCAGTGTTCAGGCCAAAGACATGCATGAAAGCCTTTAGCAGATGACACAATATAACCTGAGGTTCCTTCTGGGGGTATTTCTATACCTTCTCTGGAACAAATACATCTCTGAATAACACATATTTTATTGCTTTGAAAAACATCATTTTCGGGTCAAATTCAAATAATTTCACAACTTGCAATCGAATCAGGAAGTAATTTTATTCTCACAATTCTTTGCTCTCAAAACTCTCAACATATAGCAACCCTGCACCGTCCACCAATACCAGTGTGGCTTCACAATAACCGACCTATATCAGTGCGGCACAGAATGATGTCACACTCATTACATTCAACAGTTGTAGTCGCTATGCAATTGTCTCTCACACAATCACTCACTCACACCTAAGGCAAAATAATGCGAACAAAAACCAACAACTAGTCCACACACTAAGGATAGAAATTCTAACACTTCAAAGCTGTGCGGGCTTTCACTTCTCTGACTGTAGCTTTCACAATTACACAATTACACAATGAGTGAACCTTGACCAGCAATTCTCACTCTGGTTGATATAGATCCTTCAAAGGCCTTTAGCATTCACTAAATACCAACCAACAACTCACACTCACTCAAGGAAAACTATTAGCACTGTCAATGACGCCTCATGACAAATACCTCACTGCAGACAATAAATTAGCCAGGTGTCTCCTATACTTGGGCGTTATGCTGGGAGAGTGGCCATGACGTACCCATAAACAACAACAACCATGGACATTTTTTGAGCAAGAAGTGCCACAATCACTTTGAGTACAAAGACTCCGCAGAACATTCCACAACATCACACTACACCGCAATCTTCAAGACAAAGAATCGCAAGTGCAACACCCTATTTATACTCACGCTCCCGTCACTTGTAGGTACGACGCTGGACTTCATCAATCATCAGAATGAACCATGAGACAAGATTTGGGTTGGGCAATCTTTAGACTGGACATTTACATGGGGTCGATCCTATTTCCCTATCACTACACTCAAATGGTCCCTCCCCCCTTAAAGGACAAAACCATCATTCTTCTACTAGAACTGATGTAGCATTTTCATCGTTCACAGGAATCAATGCTTTTCGAGGTGGATGAATCTTTGGACCCAGTAGGTAGTGTGGTGGAACCATCAACAGAATTTCAAGACAATCCCAAACTATTTAAATAGCATGACCAATGTGGCACAGAAGGAAAATTCCAATCAGGAATAAAGTTAAAAGATTTGTTACAAACACAAGCTCAAAGTTATGAAGACAATGCACAAAACCAAGCTATAAAGATACATAATCCCCAAGGGTTGCCCAAGGCAAGATTTGGGCTAACTAACTTTAATAAAACTAAACATTCAAGAAGAATAATGCTTATCATGAGCAAGAATATCTGAGTTACAGAGATGATAAGTTACTCAGGCCCATATTTATACTTTTTGACGCAAAACTGCGCTAACGCAGTTTTGCGTCAAAAAAATTAGCGCCGGCTAATGCCATTCTGAAGCGCCATGCGGGCGCCGTATTTAATCAATGACGTTAGCCGGCGTTAGCCGCCGGCGCTGCCTGGTGTGCGTTGAAAAAAACAACGTACACCAGGCAGCGCCGGCGTAGGGGGATATGGAGCTTGGGCGTCAAAAAATGGGGCAAGTCAGGCTGAGGCAAATTTTTCGCCTCAACCCGATTTGCGCCATTTTTTTCGACTCCCAACCCCCATAGAAATGACTCCTGTCTTAGCAAAGACAGGAGTCATGCCCCCTTGCCCAATGGCCATGCCCAGGGGACTTCTGTCCCCTGGTCATGATCATTGGGCATAGTGGCAGGTAGGGGGACACAAATCAGGCCCCCCTATGCCACAATTTAAAAAAAAAAAAAACACTTACCTGAACTTACCTTAATGTCCCTGGGATGGGTCCCTCCAGCCTTGGGTGTCCTCCTGGGGTGGGCAAGGGTGACAGGGGGTGTCCCTGGGGGCATGGGAGGGCACCTCTGGGCTCCTTCCGAGCCCACAGGTCCCTTAACGCCTGCCTTTTCCAGGAGCTAAAAAACGGCGCAAAAGTGTCCGTACGTCATTTTTTTTGACCCGCCCACTCCCGGGCGTGAATTTTGCCCGGGAGTGTAAATACGGCGCACATGCCTCGGAGTCACTTTTTTAGACGGGAACGCCTACCTTGCATATAATTAACGCAAAGTAGGTGTCCACGCTAAAAAATTACGCAAACTCCATGGACTTTGGCGCTAGACGCGTCTAACGCCAAAGTATAAATATGGAGTTAGTTTTGCGTCGGAATTGCGTCAAAAAAACGACGCAATTCCAGCGCAAACGGAGTATAAATATGCCCCTCAGAGTTAATAATCATCAGTCAAATCGAATTAGCAGAGCCCATAAACTTTTGCTGGGCACAGGTCAACCCTACTAGTACCCAAATCAGGAAATTACATGTGGGGGGAGAAACACATGCGGACAAAAGACAAAAAGCGCACCGCTCACTCAGTTAGGTTAAGGACATTTCAAAAGGAAAAGCTTCAGCATATCAAAAGCTTGGTCAAGAGTCTTCTGAAGGGAACATAAAATAATTTCTAAATCTAAAAAGGCATTTCAAAGGGCAATGGCAGAGAGGGAGCTACCTCACCAATGGCAACAGCATTCAGGGAATCTTCATCAGCAAAGCATCAGAATCAACAAGACATCTTGAAGCATTAGGAGCTCCCTGCAAGCTGTTAGGAACTGTTCAAAGTTAGAATTCTCAAAGCATTCTGATTTTTCAAAGGTATCAGTTCCTGTCACAATGAATGGGCATCATCCAATAGAAATTGATCATATAACTCCAAATTGACACAATCCAGTTCTTTCCCATGTCTGTAATGGGAACATCTTCCATCTTTGTGACTCCATGCAAGTTTGAAACAATTGTATACGATGTCAGTCCATGTTCCACGATGTTCTTCCATCAAGGACACTAAGCTACATTCACTATAGAGTAAAAAAATGAAGCCCATTACTAACTAGATAAGCTTCTCATGAAGACATAGCCTAAAAGAAAGTTCACATTAGAAAATGAATCAGCATTTGTAGCGCAATCACAAATTACAAGCCTTAACAGGCCTTACTCATGATAACACAAAAATTTAAAAAAATTCATTAAATTAATATGTTTAAGTAAAACACATGTAATATGCAAACATGTAAATTCAATATTAATATTATTTAATTAACATGAGTAATACATTTCATTTCAAACGGGAAAGCTGTGTGACTGCATTCCATTAAGCACAACAAAGAAGTGTATTTCTCTCATGTTTGCATGGATTTTTAAAACATTGATCATCAGAAATTCAATTGTTTTTTCTTGCACAGTCTAGAGTCTAAATTACATTATAGCATCAAATGTATCTCTCCTATGTGATTTATTTCACATACCACCTAAATTGAACTCTGAAATGCAAGCTAGTGCTCATTTAAATTGTGTGTCAGTGCAACTTCTATGTTTCACTCTTGACACATTAATTAACATGAGACGTAAACTGTTACATTCTGATGACCTTTGTGCATGAGGGGCTCTACTAAAATTTAGAGTACATCAGCTGTATTACAAGCGCATTACATCCAATGGCAGTTGTAATACGGCGGATGGATTCTCTGTCATGTTTGTGACAGAGTAACCGATCCGCCGAACTGCAGACCTGAAAAAGGCATACATACAACCTTTATTAAAGAAAACAAACCTAGACCCGCAAGACCCCAACAACTACAGACCAATCACAAATGGACCTTTCCTGGGAAAATTGATAGAAAGAGCAGCATTCGCCCAGATGTCACAATTCATTGAAGACAATTCTATACTTTCAGACTTCCAAACTGGATTCCGCCCAGGAAGAAGCACTGAATCGGCACTCATGGCAATCTGGGACGATCTTAAAAACACAGTCGACCGAAATGGAGTTGCTGCACTACTTCTCTTGAACCTCTCGGCTGCCTTTCCATGACACCCTAACTCAAAGACTCCACAAAACCGGCATACAAGGGATTGCTCTCGACTGGATTACTTCCTATCTTCAAAAAAGAACGAATATCATCCACTCACCGCCCTTCTCGTCCGAACCCTACCTCACAAAAGCAGGGGTCCCCCAAGGGTCAATCGTCTCACCTTTGCTTTTCAACATCTACATGATATCTTTACCAGAACTGATCAATGATTTCCATCTCACATGCTACAACTATGCAGATGACACACAAATACTACTTAAATTAGAATGCCCCAAAAACATTGAAAACTCACAAATCTTCAGTTGCCTCAGAGCCGTTGATCAATGGATGACCTGGAGCCATCTCAAACTAAATACCTCCAAAACAGAAATACTCATATGTGGTGACTGGAAAAATTATGACCCTCTGTGCGTCTGAAATGCTGAAATGCCTGACGATCTCGGACCACCTCCTCAATTATCCAAGGAAGTTAAAAACCTAGGAATCACCATGGATTCCAAGTTAACTATGAATGCCCAAGTAGACAAATTAGCACGCACAAACTTCATCACCTTAAAGACTTTACGACGCATCTTCCCCCACCTCGGATTTCCACACAAGGTACAAGCTACTATCTCGCTTGTACTATCCAAACTGGATTATGCCAATAGCCTCTACCATGAATCATCTCTATCTGTTATGAAAAAACTACAACGTATCCAGAATTCTGCAGCCAGGCTACTATTACATATGAAGCCACAAGCCCACATCTCCCCTGCCTTGAGAGCACTACACTGGTTACCCATTGCCAGAAGATGCACTTTCAAGCTGCTTTGTATCACCCACAAAGCTATACATGGAACAGGACCGCTTTTTATCAGAAAGAAAATGACCAAATACATCCAACAAAGAACCCTCCGCTCAAGATTGGCACCCCGCCTTAGAACACCACCATACAAGAAAAAGACTATAGGTGGTACATCCTTCTCCGTCCAAGCAGCCAAACTATGGAATTCATTACCCCCAACTATAAGAGCCACAGATAACTTTCTTGTCTTCAGAAAACTACTCAAGAGTTGGCTCTTTCCTTCATAACCACCTTATTCAAACAACTATGAACTGCATATGCCTATGTTGATAAATATTTTTTCAGATTATATGTATTTTTCTATTTATTTATAGTTTCTTTAGAAAATATGTATTGCTACTATGTCATAACAATAAAATACACACACACTCTTTAAACCTGTTTGACTAAGTATTTTTTACCCATTGTTCTAATTATGTATTGTATGTGCATATGTGTGTGTATTCATGTGTATGTGTGTGCATATATATATATATATATATATATATATATATATATATATATATATATATATATGTATGTATGTGTATATGTTGTTTCTGTGCTTGGCATGTTTGTGGATCATTGCACGGCTCCTGGGTGGGTTGTTATACTAGATATCTATGAATTCCTGCTCTCATCTTATCACACTTATCTACTCATCACTCTTATGTCATGTCTCTATCAAACTATCCTCCATTCTCACTCTGACTCATCCCAAATCCCTTCTACCACTTTCATCTCCTAAATATCTCTGCCTAAGCTCTTCCCTCCGCTTCCACATCTAACTCACCAAACCTCATTCTACTACTGTGACCTCCCACACAACCCTACTAAATTCTCCTGCATTTATCTCACTCTGCTACTATGCTCTCCCTAACCCTTCCACATACTCTTCCCCCTCCGCCCCCCTTTACTCATCCCAAGCCTTTGGGTTGAGTAAATGAAGGATATACTCCCAATTAACATTTCTGGATTTCTTTCCTCCTCCACATCTCCATTACTCCAGTCAATCTAACTAAAAACTCTCATATCCGCGGCTCAAATTAACTCATAATAATACTAAAACTGTACTCATTATTTAATGATACTAATCCATCACTAATTCTTGTTGGGTTCCAGAGTAGCATGCTACTCATCGAAAAGCGCTTCGACGCCTCGTCAGGGGGAGTAAGCGCTATATAAATACGATTACAATACAATACAATAAATCTGGCTCTTTGGCATTGCACCCTCTCCTAGCCAGCCTTAGCCACAGGCTAATAGGGCCCAGACATCTGTATCCACAATCCTTCCCATCAGCATCAAGCAACAATAGCATTTGTAAAGTGCGCTACTCACCTGTGAGGGTTTCAAGGTGCTATTGAGGGAGGGGAAGCTGCTACTACTCGAACAGCCAGGTCTTGACGAGTCTCCTGAAGGTCAGTAGGTCCTTGCTCTGTTGTAGGTGGATGGGGAGGGAGTTCCAGGTCTTGGCCGCGAGGTAGGAGAAGGATCTGCCGACAGATGTTATCCTGTGGAAGCGTGGGATGGAAGCGAGAGTGTGATCGGCTGAGCGGAGATGACGGTTAGGGGTGTAGAGGTGAGACGATTGTTGAGGTATGCTGATCCGGCGTTGTTGAGTGCTTTGTGGGCATTGGTTAGGAGTTTGAATGTGATCCTTTTGTTGACTAGAAGCCAGTGTAGGTTTTTCAGGTGGGCTGTGAAGTGGCTGTGGCAGGGGATGTTGAGGATGAGGCTTGTATGTCTTCCCTCACAGACACTTACTGGACATGGCCTAGCTAACCAAAAAGTAACATTCTGGCACTAATCAAATCAAATGTAGTCCCTCTTGCTATGTATGCCAATTTCCTTGCTACAGCATAGAGAAACCAATGTGTTAAAATCTGTTCTAAAATGAGACATGTTCCTGCTTTTCTACTTAGTTAATGGCAGAAACTTTGTAAAAGACGTCAATGTACCACTGATTTTGAAGGGACATCCTCACTCATATTATTGTAATTATTTATTTGATTTTATCTTTACTAATATTTCATCATGAAGATAGATCTCTACATATATAATTACCTTATGAAAGACAAGACATAAGTCAATGATGGATTATTTGTTGAATAATTTAGATCACCTACCTGCTTTTTGAAACAGCTCCAATATTACACCACCTTGTCTTTCTGATGTGAGTTGGTTTATTTGAACATTACAATAGGCATGCCGAGAAGAAGAAAGTTTGTCTCCAATGTTTAAAAATTAAGGTTAATTATTACCTTTTAATGAAGTGTAGAAAATGTGTTTTGGAGAGGGAACTTTTTATTAAGCTAATCTGTAGAATTTATGGATTATGTATTGAGGATATGGGTTGCACATTCATTTGTATTTTGCCTTCATTAGATTTGGTGCTGGTTATTGGATGGTTTCAAAGGTTATAAGATATTAAATCTATTATTGTGTTATTTTAATGGAAATTTGTCTTAATATGCAAAAGGTGTGTGGGTATCAGGTTGTCTAATAAAGTAACCTAATATCCGCACATAGGGGCTTATTTACAAACCCCTTGCACCAGCTGTGCATCACTTTTTACACAGGAGAAAGTGACGCACCTACAGCACAAGAGGCTTGTAAATAAGGCCCATCGGACCTCATTTATGAGGCCCTATTGGCACACTGTGCCACCTGGGCGTCATTTTTTTTTACACTCCGGTGGCGCAGTGTGCCATCCCATATTTACAAGGCCGCACAAAGCCGCCTTGGTTGGCTTTTTATGGCCTTGTAAATATGGACCACTTTCGCGCATAAAACTGCATGAGAGGGGCATTCCATGGATGTTGCTGTGGGTGTTCCCACGCAGCACCCATGGAACTCTAAGGAATCTTATGCATTCCCAGATTTACAAGTTTGGGAATGTGTCAGATTCCTACGCTACCTCAGAGGTGGCATAGAAGGGATGCAACTGGGAAAAATATCTTTATTTCTCCCCTTTTTTCCTTTTTCTATGTGGGCTGCATTCTGCATTCTTGTAGATACAGAACATTTCTGCCCTTTCCTGGTAGTGCAGGATGGTGCAGCAAGACACTTGCTGTGCTTTCCTGCACCGTGGGGCTCTATGAGCCATTAAAATGCAAGGCAAATTGTACTTATATTATTTCTGGCCATCACTGGTGGCCAGGAAACTGCTAATAAACTGATTTTCATAGGTAAAAAGAATGTGGAATTGTAAATCTCGTCTTGACAGCAACCTTCTAAACTTACTGAAGGGACATTTAATGCGGCACAGTAACAGAACATCATTGTTTCCCTAACTAGCTGATTTATCATTTTAACAAGACAAGGAGTGAAATAGCATGCCAGCTAGCAGTAGAAGCACAGTTGGAAAAGACACAGTAGGGTCCTGATTAAAAAGAGGATCAGGTAATTCCAATCCATGTGCAGACCCCAGTTAGTGCAAGGGTCAGAAATGTAAATTGAATGCCATTTACTTCACCCTTTAATTCCCAGCTGTAATAAAGTCTACACCGCTGCAGTTACCCCAGGAACAAATTGGCAGTTATATTTGCCAAAATATGCTACAGGAAAATGCCCAGTCAATATCAGAACATGTGGCTTTTGGGGACAAAAGCACCGAAAGATGCATGTTATGCCCAGCGGGTGAAACAAAAATATGAGAGTCCAGGAAAATATTATTTCTGGGTATCGGTTTGCTACTGAGAAGTGCTGCCACTCTCCCATTGAAATTATTGCACCAGTGCTGAGAAATGCTGTTTATCTCTCTGCCATGTCCTTACAACTTTTCTGTTTGAATATTTGTATTAGGATTTTAACATCACCTACCACTTATCAGTCTTATATGTACATAACTTAATCACTTGCAGACTGAAAATAAGTCTAATTACCATGTCATAAATGTAATAAGCGGTGGCTTGCCGGCTAAGATGGCGGGCGCCAGTTAACAGCGCTCCGCGATGACACCCCACTTATCTGCAATTTTATTAGGATTGAGGGGTGGACCAGAGTCTGCAGCAGCGCTCGCCCGACCGCCGGCCCCCCTAGAGCTGAGGGGAGGCGATCAGGGGTGTGCCAGACCTGCTTGGTCAGTGGGGTGAACTGCCTACGTGGGGGCCCAGGAGGTGCAGCCTAATCTGCGGATGCCACGCGGGCCGGTCTGGGGGGGGCTGGCCCTTTGTGGAGGTTCCTTCGGACAAGGAGGTGGCGGTGGCCTCGGCAAGGCCATGGGAGGTGCCTGATTCGGTGCCGCCCGATGGACTGGGATGTGCGCGGGACGCCAGGTTTGCCTGAGCATAAGGTAGGTGGCAGCCCACCCGGTGGCACAAGTTGAGCGGGAGATCACTGGGCCTGCGGCGACTGGGCATGCAGAGCCTGTCAAACTTAGACGCCTGGGTGACGAGGCAACATGGGAGACTGCAGCGAAACAGAGGGCAGAGAGTGAGAAGGCCCTAGGACCTATTGGCTGGAACGGGCTGCGGAGATACACCTTATTACCCCTCCAACACCAGGTGGGAAGAACAGCCAGGTTGGTGCCTGCTTTGGGACCTAGAATTATCAGCTGAGGTGTATGAACATTACACAGACTGTCCGGCTTATACATCCAGTGTATTTTTAGCTTACCGGCTGGTATTGACGGTCAAATGTGCGGCGGATCTGCTTGTGACGGTGGACTGGTGGTGATCCTGTGCAACTGAGCAGGATGGGGAGGGAGGATACTCGTGCTGCTGCGCCTGGACTGCAACATCATGCATGCAAGCGGGCCTCCTATCTGGATGGTAATACACAAGCGTTCACATCTGAATATGGTGCCGTAACACATAGCCTCCTTCTGGGCGACAACATGGCGGGTGCAGGTCACCTCCGCTGTGGAACTGGCACCAAACCGCAGGCGCCGCGATCGGAGCCTATGTCCCTGAATGGCACTAAATTGGATGCGGTGCTGGCAGCTGTGGAGCGCATAGGCACCTCTCTGGAGAAAGCTCGGACCTCGTTGGAGAACAAAATTGACAAGGTGACCAGTGATCTCACCCTCCTACATGCGATCATCACAAATTAGCAGATAGAACCTGCACACTAGAGTAACAGCTTCAGGACCTAACGCCTAAGTCGGACCAACTGGAGGCTTCATTACAAAATACACTGGAATGGATAGAGACACTGATGCACAGAGTATAGGATGCAGAAGGTCGCACTAGGTGGAATAACCTCAGAATAGTGGGCCTACCGGAAGGCACGGAGGCCCTGGATGCGGTTGCTTCTGCTGAGTCCTGGCTTCAAGGGATGCTGCAGGAGGGCTCGCTGACACCCTTTTTCTCGGTTGAACGGGCCCACAGAGTCCCTATTAGGACCCGACCGCCTGGCGCTGGTCCACATCCATTCCTCCTCCGGCTCTTACATTATGCGGATAGAGATATCATACTACGGGCGGTACAAGCATTACCTCCAATCAGTGTGCACAATGACCCGGTTATGATATTCCCGGATTAGACCATGGCGTACAAAAAAGAGTGGCCATATTTCCTAATAGTCAAGTGCAAACTCTGCTCCCTCAAGTTGTCATACTCCCTACTATTCCTGGCCACACTACGTCTGGTGGCAGATAATAAAACGCACTTCTTAAACACGCCGGAGGTGACATGGGACTGGTTGCAATCTTCGGAACTGGTCAATCGATGTGATTCCGTCATGGCTGAGCTGGTGTCTTGGGACCTACAGCCCCGTAAACGTCGGAATCGCAAAAGGCGAGTGGCTGCGTTGCGGGATGTGCGACATGCCCCCGACTTGGAACAAATTATGCAGGAATGTCGTTGTGCATTGCAAACTGCGGCAGCCATTAGTGTCCTCTCAGTAAATTCGGAAGGTGAAGCAGACCCCACTGACTCTATTGGAGATAAGGGCTCCTCCCTTGAGACATCCTCTGTACTTGGATCATCCCGCCGCACAGAGGTTACGCCTCCAACAGCTGATGAACTACTTTGAACGTACCCACTGATTACGCACTTCACTGTACAGCAGTTTGTGACTGGGTCAAATGTCGGCTATGCTGTTCAGATGCCTGTCACAGATATGCTGTGTGGCAACCTGAAGACCACTGAACGTTGCGCCTCTCTGTGACCTGTACATTACACGCTATGCTCCACTGTAGCTGCTCCCCGCTTTCATTCTGGGTTAGGGATCCCGCCCTCAATGTTACCACTTCTTCAGTGCCTGGTCTGCCTCATATTCCCAATAGAGGGGTTTCCCCCTTTTCTTTACCCCAGAATTGTTTGCGCTCTAAAAGCGTATTACTCGGTTTGGGAAGACACCTGTTGTTCCTCCGCCCTAATGGTATTCACTTATGTTACTATTGGGCCTGTTGTTGGTCCCCAGCTGTTTTTGACATATTTTTCATGGAGCCTATGTCCGCCCTGTCTGCTCCCTCCTTGGGACCCCGCTTCCGTACAGTTGAATTTCCCTATCCCTCAGGTTGGGCCACCGTCATTCTGTTCACTTACTGATCCACCATGAACCCATTTACATTTCTTACATGGAATGTTCGTGGCATACATAAGCCAGGACGCTGATATTCCATCTATTCATATCTTAAAAGGCCTTCAATACACATAGCGTTCCTGCAGGAGACTCATCTAGCGCAACCTGAAGCGGCTAGATTACAGTGGCGCTGGCGTGAGCAGCTCTATGCAGCAGGTTTCTCCTCTTACGCCAGGGGGGCACTTATCTGGGTTAGAGCGGGCAACCCATTTGTAGTTGATGATCATATTGTAGATGAACAGGAGCGCTACGTACTGTTGCACGGACGCCTTGCTGGCCATGCTGTCCTGTTGGGGTCTATATATGCCCCGAATACAGACCAAGCCTCTTTCTTCCATGCACTCTCCCCACTCCTGGCACACTGGAGCGACCTCCCTTTGTTGTTGGGGGGCGACTTTAATTGTGTTCTGGACCCCTCACTGGATAGCCCCTTCCTGCCATTGCCCACTGCTCCTACAGTTACTGCTGCACTGGCATTGCAAAACTAGCTCCGCCACTGGCAGATGGTGGATGTGTGGGGTCAACATCATCCCACTACCAGGATATACTCGTTCTACTCTGCACCGCATCACTTGCATTTCCGCCTTGACAGATTGGTGTACACTATTAAGTTATATTCTGCGGATCATAATCCACAACTACTGCATCTGGGATGGGACTCACTCTGCCTCACCATCCCCACTTGGAGATTCCATCCGGAACTCCTGGAGGATGCACCATTTAGGGCCTCACTGGACAAGGCAATCCCGAATACTTTAATCACAATATGGGAAAGGCATCCTCGGAATTAGTTGAATGGGAGGCATTTAAAGCATTTATCAGGGGCCACTGCATGGGCACGCAGTGGAACGTGCGAAAGTCTATTGAGAGTGACTTGACTAGAGTGGAGAGGTACCTGATGGGATTTGAATGCAGGCAATCTCATTCTGCGCCGGATTCGCAAGAATTAGCTGAGGCCAGAGCAGAACGCATCTCCTTATTAGAGAGACTGCGCTACTTAAATTACGCAGCTCACTCGGCTCGCACATATGCTCTGGCAGACCACTTGGGCAAATTGCTGGCCTGGCTTATCCGTCAATACCAAGATCCAAGCCCCATTATGGCGATCTGTTCGATAACTGGGGACATGCTTCATACCCCCGTGAGATTCACTCTTAATTCACTGAGTACTATTGGTTACTTCATCGGTCTGCAGTGGTAGATGACCTAGAAATGAGAGCTGATTATTTTTTCACCCTACCCCAATTGTCAGATGATCAGCGGGCAGAACTGGAGGCGCCCCCGACTTTGGAAGAGGTGTGCGAGGGAATATGAGCCCTATCAACAGGCAAAACGCCTAGCCCAAATGGACTCCCATCTGAGTTTTATAAGTCTTTCTCTGCGACGCTCGCGCCCCGTCTTCTATGTCTTTATGACCGGGCGCTGCAGGGGACGATCTTGCCGGCTTCGCAGCGCGAGGCACTGTTGGTGTCGCTCCCTAAACCGGGCACAGATCCATCTGAGCTGGGCTCCTATAGTCCGTTAGCGATGCTTAATACAGACTATAAAATTCTGGTCAAGATTCTAGCAACTCGTTTGGCACCCTGGGTCCCACAACTGGTGCACTCAGACCAAAATGGTTTTGTACCGGCATGGGACACCTCGAGTAATATACGGCGCCTCTTTAGAGTTATGCAATATTCAACGCGGGGTTGTCCTCGTGCAGGATGTCTGGTCCTCGATCTGGAGAAGGCCTTAGATTCCTTGGAATGGTCCTACCTGTTCTAGTCGTTGTGTCGATTTGGGATGGGCCCACACTTTCTACACTTGACCCAACTGTTGTATACTCTGCCTTGCTCTAGGGTTAAAGGCAGCACATATATATCTGACCCGATCGAGGTGGGTAGAGGTACCAGACAGGGCTGCCCCCTGTCCCCATTGCTGTTTTCTCTGGCGATGGCTGTGGAGTTCCATGGAGCCGGGTGAGCTTGGGATATCCCATTAGGTGATGGTCTGCATGTTATATCTTTATGCAGATGACCTCCTTTTGTACCTCTGTGATATTGACAATGTCCCTCCCGATATTGCAGACATCCTGCGCCGCTTTGCTGCATTTTCCGGCCTCCGTGTTACTGGGCGAAATCATGCCTTTTCCCTTTTGATCTGGGGCGGTCAGACCAGAAGCTAAGAATCTCTGAACCAGATGTCCCCTGGCAGCCAAGATCGTTCTGCTATCTGGGCATACAGATATTCCACACAGAGAGGGACCTGCATGATGGCAATCTCCGCAGAGAAGTGTCCTCCATCCAATCACTGATGACCTTCTGGCAAACTTTACCGCTCTCAGTAGCTGGTAGTGTCACCCTCTTGAAAATGGTGGTCCTCCCTCGCCTTCTATACTACTTCTCTAATTTGTCTCATCATGTTCCAGCTGGTTTCTTTCGTGATTTGGAGCCTAGAATACAGGAGTTTGTTTGGAATCAGGGCCGCTGTAGGGTGGTGTTGAAAAAGCTCTGTTTACACCTTTCCCGAGGTGGCCTTTCGGTTCCGAATATGGAACATTATTACCTGGTCTCCCAGCTTTAGTGGGTGGCGCGTTGGCTAGCGAACCTTCAGCTGGCTGACACTGCAACAAATTCTCCACCCTGGACACTAACCCGGATTTCACATCTCTTTCACACCCTCACTAAATCGCGGCCCCCTGCAGAGCTCCTGCTGAATGTGGCTCACCGCTGTTACCGTAGATCCCTGCGTGTCACAAGTGACACTGTTCCCTACGCTCCAGCACTGGTGTTGCTGGGTAAACAACGCAGCACATGTCTCACGACCACCGTGGAATTGGGTCCTTGGCATGCAGTTGACATACACACTTTGGGTGATCTATACAGCGAAGGTGGTCTGATTCAGTTTACGGCGCTCTCGTTGGAGACAGGACTGCCACCGGGACAATTTCTTTTGTACAATTCATTGCTGCGGGCACTATCGCGGAAGAACACTGTGCCCCCATTGGCATTGGCCAGGAGGCACTCCTTTATGGTATGGGCAGAGGCGGAGGAGGCTGCACTGCGGCGTGAAGATGCTATGGGCCTGCGCAGGTACCACCTCTCGGCTAGTTGGGATGAGATGTTGACTCAGTTGCAAGGGGAGGGTCAAGTCGTAATTGCTGGTGATCCAATGCCAACCGACAACGAGCTAGCTCCCTCTTAGCTACACTGTGACCCGCATCTATTACCAGGTCATCTATTTGTATGCTTTCTCCACTAAGCTTCTGCTGCTCCCGCATGTTCCTTGTTCAACTAATGTTCATGTATTGCTCTACCCACAAACGTGGCTGTAGGGATGCTATCATGCGTTGGGTCCCCTGGCCTCTGGAGGTATAGGGGGTTGTGAATGGGCTCCAATGTTTTGTTACCAGTTCTGTTTGTATTATGCAATCTTTTTTCTCTCACTATTGTTGCTCCTGTATAGGTATTAATATCTTCTTGCATGCAGGACCACATTTATATCAGAGTTGAGCTGACCCTAGACTCACTGGAGATGGTCTCCAATGTGTATGGTGCCACCTCTTGCATGTCAGGACTATCCAGTACATTCTTGGTTTCTGATCACCTCAAGACACCTATGTATGTCAACTTCGCTATTATCACTCAATTACACTGAAAGCATTTCATTGGTCCATCCTCATGGCGTTTGTACATGCAAATTGTAAGACTGCTATATATGTCTGACTAGTGGCTATGCTACATTAAATCTGTACAGTAAAAACTGGAGCTATGTTAAATGGATAAAATTAATAAAAAAGATTTGTCAAAGAAAGATCCTAATCGCAGTAAGCTGGTAACATTCATCATAATATTTAATGTGGAAAGAAGAAGTAGAGGAAAAAACTTAGGCCCAGATTTAAGAAAGCTTAGCGCCTCTATGCGCCACATTAGCATGATTCTTTTTACGCTAATGTGAGCCAATTAGGCCAAAATTGCTGCACCAGATTTACAAAGTGGTGCAATGCATGCATTGCGCCACTTTGTAACCCCTTGTGCCACATTATGCCTGCGCAAAGCAAAATGTGTGCAAGAGAGGCAATCCCCCTTTAGGGGGCGCTGAAAGAATTGGGGGAAAGAAATTAAAAGATTTCTCTGCGGCATTTTTAACATCTGCTCAGAGCAGGCGTTAAAAGGGGGCACACCATTAGTTATAATGGCCCCCTATATACTGTACAGGGTTAGCCTCAAAATTTTGGCACTAACCCTGCTGACGCTAATCCTGAACAATACATCAATAGCGTAAAAAATGTTGATGCTATTGCCTTCCACCCTGTGCCATAGTGCGCTGTATTTTAAATACGACGCACAGATGGTGGCGATAGGGGGGCACTAAGGGGTGCAAGAAAAGTGCCACTGCACTGGGTTCAGCACCACTTTTCTCAAATATGGCCCTTAAATTCTTCAACTGACCTGATACCCTGATCTGTGCACGCATATCTACAATAGTCACATCAGAAGGAAAAGAAAAGAGAGGAGGTAATATAAAACTCTCTAAAGAAAGTATTAGAAAAATTATACCAGAAGTCCAAGATGATACAGGAAATAGGGTGCAAGACAGTGTTCTCTTTGGCTATCCTTTGCTATCCTCAAAGGATTAAGTAAAGTTCTGTAATCATCAGTTCGTACAGACCTGAGATCAGTTTTTTTTATAATGGCCTAATTTTACCAAGTAGATTTGCAGTAGAGAGGGCATCACATCATATGGCTGCAACTTTAAATTTGCAAATAAAAAGTGCCTTAGTTGTAAATATTCCCAACACGGTTTTTGTGCAGACCAAACTTCATAGAGAGTTTGGTGAAGGATTTAACAGCTCTGACTGACATAGGATGGTCAATGATCTGAATCACTTTGTCAAGCAAGTCATGCCACATGAAATGGCTATTAGCTGTTGTGAACACTGCATTATTTCATTCAAGGGCATCCAGATGGAGAAACCTTTTCTCCCCTATCTCAAGAACCATTACTACAGCATCGCAGTTAGGAGTGGGTGGCCAGGATCTTTCACAGACTTTTCTCCTCTTTATAGGGTTTGGGGCTTGATATCATCTGATTGCTGATAACTCCTTGTTAGGGTTAAAATGATAGGCCATTTAGGAAAGATGATGTGCTCTGTAGTATGTCACTATATATGATAATCACCGTTCCCCCTGAGGTGGTAGCTGCATATAGTTTCATCTCGGTGTGGTCTAACCACAAAAATAATTTTGTATTAGTTTATCTATTGGCTTTAATTTGGAGGTTGGTATCTTGATTGTTTGCACGCCAAAAAGATAGTTGAACCTGGGCACCACTACCATCTCCACTGTTTGGATCCTGCCCATAGAGAAAGCTGCAACGTTTCCCATTTAGTAAAGTCATTTTTGATTGTGTCACCAGACTTGGCATGTTGTCCTTCACCATAGCTTGAAATTCCCTACTGACCAGCACATCCAGTTATTTCAGTTTGCATAGTAGACATTTAAAGGAAAACTGTGTGGGGCTTGTCCAGCAAAAATGGACGTCATAGGCATCACTTCGCCTTTTGCCCAATTTATTTGATGCCCCCAAACCAATGCAGAGATTATTGATAACACCAATCACAGATGTTATAGTGACATCTTGATTACTTATTGTCAGCTGCTATGTTGATCCAACTGATCTTCAAAGATATTCTGATAGCTGTAGCCAGAGCCTCCAAAACTAAAAGAAAATGTATTCATAACATCTCTACCTGGTACCCCTAATGATCATAAAGTTGTCAGATATAAATCTATTTCAAAGTATCCATGCTGTACCACTTTGGTAAAACCAGTGCACTATTGTTATAACTTTTTTTTCCAGACCAAATCAATAAATTGCCAATTCTACGTCACTAGATTAAACTCTTTCTTGGTGTCCAGGGAGAAGAGTATTTTCCCATCATTTTCTTGTGTGGTTTACCAAAGTAGGTGCAAAATTGCCTGTTTGTGATTTTGAGAAGAACCATTAGGCCCAAATCCTACTTGATTCGTATGCACCAACAGATGAAGAACAGTGTTCAACCTCATAGCTCAGATCTTCACCAGGATGTTTGCATCACAATTTAGTAGTGAAAAAACTGGTCTATATTTGAAGCATGATGGCTCATCTCTCTGAGGTTTGGGAATCAAGGAAATGTGCCCTGTTAAACTGCAGTTGATGTGAGCCCTTCTCAATAGCCTCTTGGTAGACTTTTCCCAAGACTGGAACAGTAATGAAGCTTGTTGCTTTATCAAATTCCAATATGAATCCATCTTCCTCTGGGTCCCTTCTGGCCAACATACGCTTTATCTCTTCCGTTAGTTTGGGATCAAATGTCTCTTGATCCAATTTCACATGCAGCTGTTGAGATATTGTTGGGAAAAATAAAACCTGCATGAATGTGTCTTCCTGAAAACTATTGGTACGGTTTTCGAATGAGTATAGTTTTGCATTGAAGGAAGTAAAATCATATGTTATGGCCAACGGATGTGATAAAATGGTGGGAATGGCTGACTGTGCTTCCCATTGTGCTAATTGTCCCCCAGCATTTTCTGCATGTTAAAAACATTTTCCCCTTATGTGGGTTAAAGTGTTTACCATCATAATAGAGAAGGTGGTGTTTAGACAGTTTTCTGCTGATTTTAACTATATCTGTCCGTGATATCTTGTTCTGCTAATGGACTTTATGTGAATTTGTAAACGTGGACTTATTGAAAGATACTGGATCTCACTAAGGGGTATAACTATTTAGACTGCTATTCAAGGGTGCTTCTTCCTTATGTTGTTATATTTGTATTACTTGGGGTGTTCTTTGAACGTTTAGTCCTGGGAGTTGGAGCACTTTGTTATTGGGAACAATAACAGGCTACGGTAAATTCAATAGCAACCATTCTTGAGCCATTTTTCTTGTGTGTTATCGTTATTGTGTTTGAGACAGCGGTGACCTGTTTCATCGATGATGTGGACTATCTACAGAGTTGAGTCTCCCCCCACCACTAATGTAGCGTATCCAAATTCAGTTAAGAACCTATTTAAGGTAGAAAAGAAAGAATACTTTGGCCCTTACAGGTCTAGACAGATCATAATATGAAAGAGGTCTCTTGAGCATTCATTTTCATAAGACGTAGTACCCCGCCACATCTATCCAAACTTTTTGCCCTCGTGCAGCAAACCTTCTGCACAAGAGAATGACCACACTATTTTTGTGGTAATTTGAAGAACATTCCCATATGTTATCATCTGGGTTGTCTGTTCCACAAAATCTCTTCTCAGTTTATCAGTGTCCGATTTTGAAAGGTGAGTCTTCTACAAAAGAACAATTTCCAGTTTTTTGGATGCTAGCCAAGAGGGTCCTGCCTTTCTCCTAATATTAGGGTACAGTCCTTTTACAGTGAGTGACCATCTGGTGAGTTCCTTTTTTTTAAATATTGTGCCGTTTCTCCAACCAGCGAAAAAGGGAGGGAAAGGCCCTAAAGGTGGTATTGACTAAACTCGGAAGTCCTAGTCTATTATGCAAGAACTAAATCATAATTCCTCTAATGTTCCTTCTCCTCCTTGCCTGAACATTACAGTGACTAACAGTGATTGACCTATTCAAATATTCTGTATGGCAATACAAATCAGAAAAAGAAAACTTTATATGGGGGGGAGGTTAGCTACATTTGTTTATGTGTGCACTCTTTGTCAAACCCAGATCAAGGAATTCTTCACTGTACGCGGAGTTAACGTTGATCTCAAACTTAGCAATTGATATATGATTACATTGCAGGAGGTATTCGACGAGCACCAGATGCAACCTGCCATGCTTTTAGTGTGTAACACGATTCATCTGTCTGTTGGTGGGAAAGCATCTCTATTCCAGTATCTTTCATTGTCCCTACAACAATGAATTTGTTCTTGTGCATTATTCCGCTGTGTTTCTATGTGTGCAGTGATCCTGTTCCATGGCAGTATGTGATAATTTCAAATGCTTCAGCACCTTTTCCAGATCTTATGGGTCATAGAATTCTCTAGTTTCACCATCCACAGTCACCAACTTTGTGGCCTGATCCAGTAGACCGTATCTGATATCTTGTTCCTGCGAGCAGGACAGAAAGCCAGGAACTGGGAAATCCACTGTGAAAGAGGTTCTTTGTTCCCTGTATTTGTATGGTCCATACTTGAAGTCACTTGCAACATAGCCCTCTCATGCTGGTGCTTTAGAAGACTCACTATAAAGATCTGGGTGTGTTTTCAAAGCATGGCTTCTGTGTTAATGTTCTTTGTGCCCTTTGAAATTCCAAGGGTGAAGTACGTTTTAGTTCCAATAACGTATATATAAACATGGAGTTGATCATGATCATCCCTTACCTTTCTTCCACTTCTACGTCTTCAAAGATCCTAATATTGCCTCATTATTTTTTTCTTCAAGGGCAGTCACTCTCTTATACCTGTTCCATGGCTGAGAACAACAGTTAGGGGTTTCCATGACTTCAATTTTTAGGGTATCTAATTTCTTACCTAAGTTTTCTATCTGAGACCACTTAATAGTGGTTCTCCCTCTCAATCAATCAGTCAATCAGAATTTATAAAGTACAGCAAATCACCCGTGAGTGTCTCAAGGCACTGGAGTTGCTAGCTACTTTGCATTGCTCCTTTCATTCAAACAGCCTTTTCTTGAGTCCTTTTATGAACTCCTGAGGTGCATTGCATTACATTAGACTTTGGAAGGAACGCCTTCCACTGTTGGATTGTGAGATCCAGGGGGTGGCTGCGAGGAAGAGTTAGGCGGATTGAAGGTGTTTGGTTGGTTTGCGAAATGTCATTCATTTGTTGGTGTAAGCTGTCCTTTGTTATGCAGGGCTTTGTATGCGTGGCTCAGCATCTTGAACTGACATTTCTTTTGGATTGGGAGCCAGTGTAGCTTCTTGAGTTGCGGGGTGATGCGAGTTGATCTGGGGAGGTCGAGGATGAGTCTTGCCGCTGAGTTTTGGGTTTTCTGTAGTCCCTTCAGGAGGCATCCAGTGATTCCTATGTGATGAGTGTTACCGTAGCACCATTGTCCAGCCCGCTCGTACCAAGGGATTGAGTGACGGCCCTTCTGGTGTTGATTAGGAGCCATGCGGTGGGTGTGGATGCAGGAGGACAAGACAGCATTTACCTGTTTCTGCATAGATAACATGCTGTCCTCTGAGTTCTTTTTGTGTCTTTCTAATGGTCTCTGTCACGGAGATCTGGACTGTTGAAATCAAGAGCTAAATATTTTTTAGCTTCAGCATGATAGCAGCCATACTGGGGTCCACAGATCGGGATGCCTTTTTCTTGTTGGTGATAGCCTCAGAAAACAATAGTTTTGAGGACACACTTTTCATCCTTTGCAGGAATCAAATGCACAACTAGGTCGAAGGGCCTTTGGACCCAGAAAGATGTGTGGTGAACCACCAACAAATTACTTCAACAGCACCGCAAAAAATTAAACACAATGACCAATGTGGCCACGGAGGACAACCTCCTATCAGGAATAAAGTTTAAAGATTTATTTCAAACACAAGCTCAAAGTCATGTAGACAATGCACAAAACCAAATTATAGAGATACATAATCACCAAGGATTGCCCAAGTTAACGAAATAGATTTAGGCCTCATAACATCAATATATCTGAACACTCAAAAAGAATGATACAGAAAGTCAATAGAAATATCTGTGACAAATTTAGCTGAGTCAATAATCTTTGGCAATGGTACATGTCAACCCCACAGCTAACCAAATTAGGGAAATACATGAGTGGGGAGGAACACATGTTGCCTAAATACAAAAATACAAAAAGTACAAAAATAATTTTTAAAAAGAATAACTCCAGCTACAGGGCACTAGCTAAAAAGAAAAAAGAAGATAAGCATCAGCATAGTGGAGTTTTTAACCTAAAAGGGCATCTTAAGGGGTGGTGGCAAATGGCAAAGAGAAAGATACATCTCCAAGGGATACAGCATTCAGGGAATCTTCATCTGCAAAGCATCTGGTCAGTAAGGCATCTGCAAGCATCAGGAAAGCATCTGTCTCTGACCAAGACAAGGCTGCTTCAGCACTGAACAAAGTTTGAATGTCCAACAGTATATTAGTTTCCAAAAAGTGTTCTGATTGGTCAAAGTTGTCAGTTCATATTACTTTGAAGGGGCATCATCCAATTATAATTAAGCACCAGACTCCAGATTGCAACAGTTTGACATTTTCCCAAGTCTATCATGCGACTCCAAACAGGTTAGTAACAAATGTTTGCGATCTTAATTTATGTTCCTGCACTACAAAGTTCTCAAGGACAAATGGATATGACTTTCCATGGTTAAACAATAGACATATTACAAATGGGAATTTGCTTCTCATGGGAACAAAATCTGAAAGAGGACTTCACGTTATAACAAAAATAATTCACTTAATAATACTTCTTACATATAACATGCAAACGTATAAATGTGTCAATAATAATATATTATCAGTATGAGTAATGCATTTCGTATAATGTGAAACGCCTTGTTATTGCATTACATTAGATAGAACAGAGAACTGCATTTTTTCACTTGCACATATTTTTAAAATAATTAATCTTTCAAAAATCACCAAAAAATGTAATGTTGTTTCTACATGGGCTATTAGTTTAGAGTCTCAATTACATTATAACGTCAGCTTTAACCTTTTGACGTGTGATTTAATTAAAAAGGCATCTATGTCGAACTTTGAAATGCAAGCAAATTGCACACTTAAAATGTGTGTCAGTGCAGCTTTCTTTGTTTTACCACTCTGCGCTCATAAAGAAAAACATGCCACAGTTTAATGACTTCAATGAGACGAGGGTCAGAGCTAAAATGTAGCTCTATCAGTCCCTTCTTTGATGGCGAAATACTCCATCACAAAAAGGCCAAATTCTTGTTTCAATGAGACAATTCAGAATGTTGGTGTCTTATTCTGATAAGGGCTGCTGTAATTCTCCACTTTCTTGAGGTTACAATAATAAATGCTTCTTCTTTTCTCCATTTCTATCTCCTCTTTCATTTGTCTAGTCGTTGCTCTTTTCTATTTCAGTACCTTGTATAGCTTGAAAAATCCAGGTGTACCTAAACACACAAAACCCAATCATCAGCGGTCTCACGATGGTTCCTACTATTCTCTGTGCCATTACTCCAAACCATTTTCAAATTACTGAAAAACCACTTCCAATAGCTTCCCATGCACCAGTGGCTGTCAGCGTTTTTACACGTCTCTTTTCAAGTCAGTCATGTTTGCAATGTACTTTCTTATTTCGTTACTATTGGCAGGTATGTATATGCAACAATGTTGCACATGTAACTTTTTACAGGCTACGCCCTCCTTTGCGAGTAATATGTCTAACGCAAGACGATTTTGCAAAACCATTGATCTCACAGCAACCATCTCTGTGTCTTTTAATAACATTGCTCCTGCAGTGTCAGTAGATAGCTTGCCTACTTTTGTTGATAATTTCCTAATCTTGAGATCATTCTAGATAACTCCCACTGATGGAATTATGGCACCAAAAATATCTCCCACTACCTCTGAGACACTTGCTCCTACTTTAACTCTGGAGTTTGATTTCTCATCCCAGACTGGTTCATTGATGTTATCCACATGATACATTTTCAGAAAAACTACTCCCAGTTAGTATGTTACATACCAGCCTTTTCTGCAGCTTGTAATAACCTTTTTTCCCCACATATAAAATACACACCTGGGATCTTGTCCATTTAACATGAGGGTCTATGTACCTTTAAATACAAAAGCATGTCAACATTGACTGGTTCCTACAGAATGTGTGTCTGTCTTTGATTTTGGTCTATATACACATACTTTTACAACATGTTGCCAGTCTAAAACTAAGAATCCTTAACTTTCAGACATTGAATGTGTTACATTTTTTTCCCAATTTTACAAGCAATGCTACTCCCTTTTCTATTTTGGATTTCATTGCCCTCCTTCTGTCATTAATTTGTCCAATCAACTCTTTTTTCTACTGAACAAGTATGCAGGTCAAATTATTATTGTGAGCATATGTAGTTCCAAACGTCAAGGTAAGCTCAAAGAATCCTCCCACAATGTCAATGTTTTTCACTTTAGCAATACCACTCAGGGGCTTCATGATAGGCACAAAGAAAACACTAGATCATAGTTTGATTAGAAGTACTGGTAATACTTCTGCTCATACAATAGTGTTAGCAACAGACTACAAGAAACTTCATATGTTAGTGGCAAGCTGTGATTCCTTCCTGTACTGATGAAGGAATTTTCATGCAAACAGCAGTCCTGGACTTCCATTGTTTCAATGTAGTCATATAATAATTTGTAATACACATTTGATGTCAAATCTCCCTTAGACCTCTCTGTGTGTAAAAGTATTTCATCTTCATACAGAGGATCTGGATTCATGAGTGAATCTCTCAAATTCGGGGCACTTGTGACTGAAATTTCCTTACTCTCATCCTTAATAGGAAAACAGGATCATTCTCGCACCTCGCCGCCAAAACGTGGAACACTCTTTCCACCCACCTGTGCCAGACCAAAGTCCTCCTTACCTTCAGGAAACTTCTGAAGACCTGGCTGTTCAAGCAGTAGTAGCACCTCCCACTTCCATACCCCCCTCCCTTCCTCAGCACCTTGAGACCCTCACGGGTGAATAGTGCGCTTTACAAATTCCGGATTGATTGATTGACTGATTGATTCAAAACTCAATCCAATAATCATCAAAATGATCACAATCGCACACACTACTGCGAAATATACACACACATACTTACATTTACTCTTCTTACTTCAATCAGAATTCATGGCTTGTCTAGATTCAGACCACAATATACATCAAATAAATAAAAAAATTATAAAGCGGCTCTCAATTATTTCACTGTCTCTTTCAGTCTTTTTTTGTTTGAGCAAAGCAAATTCAAAAACAGTCTCTTCGTAAACAAAAATTCAAAGGTTCACCAAGAGTCTCTTATTTGCAAAAATTAAAAGACCCAACTAAGAGTTCAAATGTTTCTAATAATAAACCATTTGATAATCTCTGATTGGCACTTCTAGCAAATAGTGTCTCTGTTCATCAAGCCGCAAAGAAATTTCAAAGTTCAGTTCCAAAATATTCAGTTGGATATGAATTGTTAACACAAAAAGCAACAAACTCTTTCTTCCATTCATCAGTTCTGAAATAAGTTCATTCATGAGCAGAGTATCTTGGACTTGACCTCCTTGCTACACGACCTTCAGTTTCACTGTCACTTTGATCTGATTCTTCAGTTACTTCAGCTATAGTAGGAGGCACTTTTATCACTGGCTCTGGGCTTTTCTTGGGTCACTGATCTCCTGTAACAACTCTTTTCTCTTACACAACTGAGATTTCAACTTGATCTGAGCTAGCAGGAGCCACCTGACTGTGTCTTAACCCTTCTGTACCTTAAACTGCTGTTGATATGCTCAGATTTTCACAAGACAATGCATGTTCTGCTTTAGGCACTGATCCAGTCCCCACAGCTTGGCTAACCTGGACCCGTACTCTCACTGTAACCGACCCTTTGGGAACAGGTGCTGTTTCATCAAGCAGACTTGGAGCTTTGCGTGTATGGCTCGCCTGAATCGAATTTAGGAGACCAGCAGACTTCACAGCTGTCATTGTTAGTAGAACAATCTGATGCAGGCCTTTCCAATGCGGCTCGAAACTTGTCTTCCTTACATGCTTTTTCACTAACACCCAGGTACCAGGTGTCAGGTCGTGACAAAGTTCTTGTTGCAGTTGCACAGTTGCTTCTCCAACCTGGCGAGACAAAGAACGAATCACATCAGTTAGTCTTTTGCAATAATCCAAAACCAAATCATCTGTAATGTTCACAAGAGCATTTGCAGGCACTGTTGGCAATGTCTTAGCTCGCCCCATGATGTGTGAGGAATAAGGCTGTGCGCGGTCCAGGTCCCGCCCAAATCTCCACTGCGCATATTTGCGGCGCTTCATGCGCACCACTTGTCATCCCCTCTTGTTCTAGAAGTGGTTCTCAGCGTCGCCTGCCCTGTGGTAAAGCTCATGTAGCTGCAGAGTCAGGACATTGGTGGACAAGATGCACTTATCAGTGCTATTCTATGAATGGACTACAATTCCCAGGTTTTTAGAGACAGCGGCCATCTTGGGGTGTGGTAGGCCTATAAAGCCCAGCCACACCCAAGAACATTACTCACTATTTTGAAGACTTCGATGCAGTCAGACCTCATGGGGGTTCCTCTGAAGAAGAGCAGATTTCCTGAATGGCAGATTGACAGCAAATCGGAGTATCCTTGTTTCAATGGTAAGTTCAGATACGAGTAGGTCGTACTCATAGCGGTAAGGTCTTGATGAGCCCAATCTTGTAGGGGGTCGTTACTTCCAAAAGTAAAGCGCCCCTTAGCACAACGAGCAAAGCTCTTTCAGTCCAAAGAGTAAAGCGCTCCTGGCACGATGATAAAAGCGCTTCAGGCCAAACGAGTAAAGCGGCCTTGGCGCAACGATCAAAGCGCTTCGGACCACATGGGTAAAGCGCCCCTTAGCACAACGAGCAAAGCACTTCAGGCCACACGTGTAAAGCGCTCTTGGCACGACAGTCAAAAGCGTTTCAGGCCACACGAATAAAGCGACCTTGGCACGACGGTCAAAGCGCTTCATGCCACATGAGTAAAGCACCCCTTAGCACAACAAGCATAGTGCTTCAGACAAAGCAAGTAAAAGCGCTCTCTGGCATAATGAATAAAGCGCTTCATGTATGATGATCAAAGCGCTTCATGAACAACAAACAAGGCGCTTCTGCCCAACGAACAAAGCGCTTCAAGTTAAATGAGTAAAACTTTCAGGCCTTAGTAGTAAATGTGAAAACGTTTTGGAGATAAGCAAATGATAGTTTCATTGTTTTTTGGGAAGCATAATATGTGAGATACATATTTAAGTCTTTGAGAATTTCTAGGCTGAGATCAAACGTTTATGTTATGAATGCATAATTGTTACATGATTGATATTCAGAGTATGACCATAGTCCAAAGCTCTTGTCATCTCTAGGTTCAGAGGTTGCAGTTTGTTCTTGTTCCATGATTCAAAGAAGGGGCTATACCCAATTCACAAAGGGTCTCAATCTGATACCACGGAGACGCTTTTATTCAAGAGTCTATTGGTGAGTTTATACTGTTATGAATGAGTATATGCATATTTGTTCTAACCGTTTCTTTTCAGATCTCTCTCCCTGCAGTTCCCTACCCTAATTCCCTTCCCCCCGCCTGGCTTCATCATCACTCTGTGCTCTGATAGCTTTCTAAGTTGGTGACGCCGGGAGGTGGGCCTTTTATTCAGCAGGGTGCCGATCCCGAGGAAAGGGCACTGTGACATGATGATTGCATGTGGGGACAAGCCTGTTTTTCTGTCAAGTGGCTGTGCATACTCATAAGGACAAGAGGCAATGCATCTGACCATTTCAGTGTTATAGATACACATACTTTGGCTAGACAAGACAAGCATTCCATTTATCTACTCTACCAGTCTAGAAGCTTCTGGTCTGTAACTACAATGCAACCTTTTGCTCAACTTGTAATGCTGCATACAATAATTTAAGTATCTCAGAATTTAAATGAGTTCCTCTGTCTGATTTCAGAGAAGTCAGAAAACTGAATTGAGGTATCAACTCAATAACATTTTTGCAACTGTGAGGCTATAATTTCTTCAAGTTGTGTAAGCCTCTACCCAATGAGAGAACACACACACCACAACCAAAATATACCTCACCCTATTGCACACTGGCAAATGCAATGAAATCAAGCTGCATTCAATTGAATGGTCCCCCTATCCTACCTCTGTGACTCAGTGTAACAAGTGTGCATTTCCCTACATTCATCGGCTGACACATTGCACATCTGTGTCACACTACTGCTGCAACCAATCTAAATCTAGGGTTGTTCCATGTTTGTCTGCAGTTTCGAATCAGTGCATCTCTACCAATGTGAGCTTGTTCATGGTAGTATCTTGGCGTAGGGGGCAATAAGCTTTTTGGCAGCACTGCTGTCCCATCACTTGACACCCAAACATTATCCTCATTCCTTTAGACACATCAGGCGCTAATCGAACCCTGCTTTTCTCCTTTTGTCCCTTCCTCGTACAATCTTTTGACTTCTTCCCAAGTATCAATAGCGATCATAAAGAAATTTTGACTTGTCTCATCGTCATTTCCATAACTCAATTACTCATTAAAGGAAGTGCAATGCAAAGCACAATACCTCGCAACTTTGTCGGCATAGGCATTGCTCAAGGATATATAATCACTTGACTTCTGGTGAGTTGCACATTTTACAACTGCAGTTTTCACAGGTAACTGAAACGCTTTTAGCAATTGATAAACTTTTTCACAGTTTTGGATAGGTGATCCAGAATAGAACATGAAGCCTCTCTGGGGCCACAACTGTCCAAAGTCGCGAACAACACAAACCAATATTGGCAGTGAAAATGGTCACTTTGAGGTGTTCAGAAATGCAGCATGATCTAACTAGAGCTATCAATTGCTACTTGGGCAGAAAAGACTGCTTAAAGCCAGAAATTTCTTTCACACCTGAGACTGCGTAAACTGCATAACCAGCTCTCAGGACACCATCAGAATTTCATTAACAGGAGCCATCAACAAAAATGACATAGTCATTTTTATCCAAGGGGACATCTTGAATATCGGGTCTTGGTTTGGTGCACAGTTCAGTCACATCAAGACAGTCATGCTCAACCTCATCGTCTCTGTTACCATCATTTTCAACAGGATCTGGCAAAAGAATAGCCATGTTCAGAACATTGCATCTCCATGTATTGACATTAGAAGAACCTAAAGATATTTGCTCATAGCGAGTCAAGCGGGCATTGATCAGGTATTGGGTCTTAATTTGGGTAAGCATAATATCCACTGAATGGTCCGTGGGTGGCCTATAACGATGCTTTTGCACTGTTCGATGCTGATGCTTAACGCGGCCACAGCTGTTAGACAGCTGGGAAATGCTGCAGCTACAGGATCAAGTGAGACTGAAAAATATGCCACAGGCTTCTTGGCATTTCCATGTAACTGTGTCAAAACAGAAAGACCACATCCATCCCTCTCACAGAAAAACAAAGAAAAATATTTGTTGTAATCAGGCATTCCCAGAGCTGAGGCTCGGGCACATGCTTCCCGTCAGCTTATTGAAGGATTTCATGCATTTGTCATCAAATGATATCAGATCAGATACATCCTTGTGTGTCAACCTCTGTAAGGGTTTGGACAAAAGGGAAAAATTTGGAATCCATCTGCGGTAGTAGTCAACCATTCTCCGGAACATGTTGACTTCCCTCTGAGTACCTGGGAGAGTCATCTGCATGATTGCTGAAATTCTCTCTTGGGACACTGTACTTGCACCTTTCTCAATGCGGTGACCTAAGCATCCGACTTCCTTTTTATAGTACTGCAACTTTGCTGGGGAAACTTTGTGTCTGTTTTCTCCTAAATGATTCAAGAGAGCTATGGTATCTCTTCTGTAGGCTTCTCGAGTATTTGACGCAACCAACAGGTAGTCAATATACTGCACTAAAACTGAATGATAGGCCATTTTAAGGGACTTCAAGTTCTTTTTAAGAATCTGAATAAAGATTGATGGCGATTCCTTATACACCCGAGGAGTATGAAACCATGTTAAAATATGACTGTCGTCTTTAAAGGCAAAGAGAAATTGGCTTTCCTTATGCAAGGGAATGGAAAAGAATGCTTGGCACAAATCAATGATGGCAAACCATTCTGCTTCAAACAGGATCTGAAATAAAATCACTGCTGGATTCTGTACCACAGAACAAAAAGGAACAACAATCCTTTTCACTTTTCCCAAATCCTGAACAATGCAGTATTATCTATTGGGTTTCTGAAATTCTTAAATAGAAGAAATACAAGGGCTTCCCAAAATTTCCTTCAGAAAGCTTTGCTGAATCGGACTCTCATTCAAGGGAGTTGTTCCTGCAACTATCTTGGGTTTCATGTTGTAAGATGGCGTCATCTGATACACTGCATTTGGCTTCACTGTTATTTTTACTGGCTCAGCTCCTTGTATGAGACCTACATCATTTCCTAAAAAGTCTCAAACTTCAGAAAGAACTGTCTCTTGCAATTCTTCAGGTAAATCATTACATGTCATCAATTGATACAGCTAGCCAAGTGGGTACTGTTCTACAATTTCACAAGGGACATCTTCTTTCTCATGTGTTTGTATTTATTTTCCTTTAGGTGTGCAGTTAATGGAGCAATTTAGTTTACACAACAGGTCATGTACTAACAGATTTACTGGACTTAAATCGAAAACCTCAAATTAGTGCTTGTCTTTAAATGAACCCATTTTTACTGGAACATATTCCTTAACAGGATTTGCCAACTGCTTATTTGCTACTCTGACAACCTCAATTCTTCTTCCTGATAAGGGCAAGTTTGCCACTTTTGTGGTTCTGACAGTGGAACATGTAGCTGAGTTTCAACCAAGAATGACACATCGTGTCCCATAACATTGACATTTACACAGGCACCACGCTGATCTACCTCCAAGAATGCAGCTAACATGCAATCCGCACCATCAGAACTATCACTGGGAAATGTTTCTAAGATTTCCTCATCACTTAAATCAATTAAGGGAAACTATGAAGCTATCTGATTCATGTTTGCATTTGTCAACTGATGTGTGTTTACTTTTGCCATCTGATTCATGTTTTGCTGAGGAACAATCATCTGCTGCTTTGTCTTCTGGTCTTGTCGTATCTGCATCTGATTTACTGGTGACATTTGTACATTAGAAATTCAGGTCTTTGGACTCTCTGAATTTGAACCTGATTGTTTCCTTATGTCTGAGCAACTCCAGCATTCTGAACCAAACTAGTCACAATATTATGAGGACATTCCCTCTGCCAATTACCTAAATTTCTGAAAGCATGACATGGACTTGTTTTCTTCAATGACTGAACGTTGACCAAATTTCCACTCTGATCTATATGATCTCCATGTCCTCTACTGCTAGACTGAACCACATTGCTAACCTGCTGCTGCACACCTTGCATTCCACTTGTATTCACCATCATTGGTGAGCTCTGAGTTCCTCTTTTTGCAGCCTTCAATTGCACCACTATCAACTTTTCCCTCAACTTTTTCTGCTTCAATTCAGTTTCATCACTACAGTACCTTTAGGATCTCATCTATGGGTTTTTGCCAACAAACTAAGAGCTGCTGAATCATTGCACTAATGCCTCGTGTTGAAATGGGGTCCCTGGTTGGCTGTCCGAGCAGGAAACCTCACTCTAGTCAGAGCAATGGAGATCTGCACTTAAGATAACCCCTACTCACCCCCTTGGTAGCTTGGCACAAGCAGTCAGGCTTATCTCAAAGGCAATGTGTAAAGTATGTGTGCCAACACACACAGTAATACAGTGAAAACACCACAAAGTGGACACCACACCAATTTAGAAAAATAGCCAAAATGTATCTAAATCAAGCAAGACCAAAACGACAAAAATATAACATACACAAGCAAAGTTTTTAATTTTCTAAAAATTAGAATCTTACTCCATAGAAAACAATGGAAATGTTGTAGTTACAATAAGTACCTTGTTTGCATCAAAAATAAAGCTGCATGGGCGATCATGCATTGGAAAAGTCAGCGATGCATGAACTCCTTAATCGCAAGTGAGGATGCATCATTTCTTCTCAAGTCAGGTAGGCAATATGTCGTTTTTCTCCCCTGCATAAGAGTGATGTGTCAATTTCCAGACGGAGGCACCTTGCATCAGCGCAGGTTCACATTGATTTTGACGCCCAGCGATGATGCGTGTGAAATCTAGCCACACGGTGATGGAAAACTGTGCTGTGTGGGATTTGCATCATTTTCAGCAGCTGCAGGCGGCAGTTTGTGTTGTTTCTCCAGCTGTGATGAAGGTGATGCATCGATTTCCCAGCCCTGATGCAGGTGGTGCATCAATTTCAGCCGCGAAGAGGTTGGCACATAATTTTTACAGCCATGTTGCAGGTGGTGTGTTGAAATTTTACCGCACGGCATCTTGTGCGTGGATTTCAGTCCTTGCTCTACCATCTTCACCTCTCAAGGCCCAGTGACTGGATAGGGCACTGTGATGCTATTAATTGTGTTTGACCAATGACTTTGTGTTTCACCACTGCTAGTTGCTCAATGTTCACCAGTAGCACATTATGGGGGTCATTACAACCTCGGCGGTCTTTTAAGAAGACCGCCGAGGGATCGCCATGTGGAAGACCGCCAGTAGTGGCGGTTTGCCGCTCGGTGTATTATGACCGTTGGCTGCCCTCCGTTGTTTTACCGACGGAGAGCCGCCAACAGCCATACCGGCGGGCGGCGGGGAAGTGGAGGTTGCTCCACCACCACCGCCACGTCAACAGAACACCGCCCAGCTAATCACGTCCTGTGATTCTGCGCGGCAGTGTTCTGTTGCCGGTGTGGTGTCGGTGGAGCTGCCCCCATGGCTCCCATCCCCTCCCGGCGGATCGATGGAACAGGTAAGTCGATCGTCCGTTAGGGGAGGGGGGTGGGGGGGTGTTGTGTGTTGTGTGCGTGCATGGGGGTGTGCGTCTGTGTATGTGGGGGGGTCTGAGTGCGTGTATGCTTGCGGGGGTGTTGTGTGTATGGGAAAGAGTGCGTGTATGTCTGTGGGTATGACTGTATGGATGTGTACGTGTATGTTTGTATGTGGGTGTGTGTGTCTGACTGTGTGTGTGGCTGTGGGCATGTATGTCGGGGTGTGTGCATGTGTGTGTTGGTGGTGCCTGCATGCGTGTCGGGTGTGTGTCAGTAATGTTATGTTGGGGTTTGGGGTGGGGAGGGGGGCCCTGCCACCTTTGGGGGGTGGCACGGGTGGTGGGGGGTGTAGGGGAGGGAGGCGGGTGGGGGAGACCCCTATCAGTGCCAGGGAAGGAATTCCCTGGCACTGATAGTGCTTTCCGCCATGGATTTCATGGCGGTTCCTACCGCTGGAAATCCACGGCGGTAAGCCGGGTCAAAATACCAGCGGCGGTATTGTGACAGCCGCCGGGCTGGAGACCCAGGTCTCCAGCCCAGCCGTCGTCTCCGCCCTGGCAGGCGGAACGGAGAAGCGGCGGATGACCATGGCGGTAACCGCCATGGTCATAATACTCAAAAAAAGACCGCCAGCCTGTTGACGGTCTTACCGCCGCTTTAACACTGTCCGCCAGGGTTGTAATGACCCCCTATATGTTTTGTTCAGTTTAGCTGCCTATTGGCTTTGACATGGCATTAGCCATTACATTCTGTATTCAGTTTAGCTGCCTATTGGTTTTGACATGGCATTAGACATTACATTCTGTATTCAGTTTAGCTGCCTATTGGTTTTGACATGGCATTAGACATTACATTCTGTATTCAGTTTAGCTGCCTATTGGCTTTGGCATGGCATTAGCCATTACATTCTGTATTCAGTTTAGCTGCCTATTGGCTTTGACATGACATTAGACATTACATTTGATATTTAGCTTAGCTGCCTATTGGCTTTAACGTAGGGTTAGACATTGCAGCAGTTGAGACATTGCAGATGAGCTGTGTTTTTCCAAGCTGTGTTTTTCCACAAGATGGAC
Organism: Pleurodeles waltl; assembly: GCF_031143425.1. NCBI lineage: Eukaryota > Metazoa > Chordata > Amphibia > Caudata > Salamandridae > Pleurodeles > Pleurodeles waltl. The sequence continues at coordinate 934,920,835 of NC_090444.1, forward strand.
CAAGCTGTTTTCTTCACACCAGACCTTAGCTGATAAGAGCACGTAGATTTTGTGTTTACCTCGCAATCCAGTCTGAGAGCTCGGGGGCTCGGGAGAATTGGCCACTCTCCAGGGTCCTTTGGTTCTCACACTGAGTTTGCTTTTAAGGATGACTCTGGGCTACAGGAGGGTAGATTGAATCTGCTTGACTTCAGACAGGAGCTAGATGTCAGTTGCCTGTCTCCCGTTTGGGTAGAGAATCTCTTTCTCGCAGTTGACCGGAGTCATCAGCTTGCAGACCCCAGAAAGATGTAGCTGAGCTACAGTCCCTACGGTGATGAATTTTGAATGTATGCTTTGCTTTGAAGTTATGCTATAATATAATCATCTATATTTGCTGTGTACATTGCAACTGAGAAGTACTTTGATATATTTTGCTTTCATTGCTGCTACTAGTTTTGAACGTGTGCTCCAATCTACTAATTTCTTCTCTCAGGAACCTCGTGGTGGGGAATTAATAACAATAAATGTCTTCTTTAAACTCAGAAGTGCATTCCAGAGAGGTTCTGTAAGTTTGGTTATGGGATAAGAGGGAAAGCAGAACAGGCACCTCTTAGCAGAGCAGGTGTCTCATCAGAGGGTCCAGGTGCTGTCAGAGGAAGTCTTTGATGGCCTTGAGACTTCAAAACAGGAGGCAAGCTCAGTCCAAGCCCTTGGAGACACTTCACAAGCAGGAATATACCAAAAAGTCGAGTCTTTGTCCTCCTTCAGGCAGAAGCAGCAACTGCAGGCCAACTCACCAAAGCACAATCACAGGCAAAGGGGCAGTACACCTCCTCCAGCTCTTCAGCTCTTCTCCTTGGCTGAGGTTCCTCATGAATACAGAAGTAATCTGAAAATCTGGGGGTTTGGGTCCATTACTTATACCCCTTTTGGCCTTTGAGGTAGGCAAACTGCGAAGGAAAGTCTCTGTTGTACACAAGATCCTGCCTTGCTCAGGCCTGTCTCCAGACTCATGCCAGGGCGTTGGAAACTGCAATGTGTGTGAGAGCAGGAATAGCCCATTCAGGTGTAATGTGACCGCTCCTCCCTCCACTGTAGCCCAGATGGCTCATCAGGAAATGCAAGCTACGCCCCAACTCCTTTTGTGTCACTGTCTAGAGGGTATTTACAAACAGCCCAACTGTCAGTCTGACCCATACTGGGAATACACAAATAGGCAGAGTGACACAATGCTTCAAGCAAGAAAATGAAAAAAACAAGAAGAGTATAGGATATCACATGGTCACAAAATAGTGTTAGATTGTCCTAGACCATCAGTGTGTCCCAGGCTTCGGGACTTCTTTGTGTGCTGAGTGTGGTTGTGGTTGGGGAGCTGTGAAAAGGGGCTGAGGGGAATTTCTCCTTACAGACTAGGTGGTCTCACACCCTATATAGTGTAATGCTTCATTATATGATCACCTACCCCCATCGAGGTAGGACAGTACCACCTGGGCCGACTCAACCTTGTCATTAAAAGAACTCATAGGGAGTGCAGAAATAAAGATTATCTGGATAGTTTGGGATCCAGTTGTACTATGGAAGGTCTAACATTACCTAATCAACCACTTGTGTATTATTACTCCTTTATTAGCGGTGATTGTTGGTAAGACTAAAAACACAACGGGACACTTCTAGAGAATAATGACTCGAAGGGTCACCAATGTTTTACTGGCCAACATGTTTCTGCCCACTAACTTAAGGCAAATAAGGTCTGGAGCATTCATCAGGGCCTTGGATCCCTAGGGTCATGCACAGAAAGGTCATGCACTGAAATCAGTAGGAGGTGGCTGGATCTAGGTAATAAGACGGGCCTACCTGTGAGTTGCTTAACAAGGGAGGCCTGTGGATGAGGGACAGCAATTAATTAAACGTCGCATGCAAACAAATTACATATATGTGAGGCTGGACACAGCAAACCACTGCACACGGAAAGTGATACTACATGCTTAAAAGAGGCACATAACCATGCAAAACACCAAATCAGTCACAATAGGTACACTGCTATGTGCGACCTCAAGGCACTGGTTGCGGGAGAAGGTGCGGTCTGTTACCCTGCCAATGAAGGGTGAATGGCCTCTGGTCTGTGGAAGGGGAGAGCTAGGAGAACTAGATAAGTGCCCTGGTGTAAGCCTGACATGGCAGGGAACAGTTAGGGTGAATACGGTGGTAAAATAAACACACTATCTGTCTGGCGAACACTGGTCACAGTGAAGGCAAAGTTAGCATCGAGCAAAACGAAAAATATGTTGTGAGATAACATTGATAAATATCAGGTCTTATCTGAGTGGAGAGGACCGGAATTGCTACCCAGGGGGGCCGGGGGCGTGCATGTCGACTTACTACATCAAGGGAGCCACTCGCTGGCGCACCTAAGCAGACTCCTTCCACAGCGGTCACTGGTAACCACTGCTAATAAAGGTGCAATAATACACAGGTGGTTAATTAGTTAATTTTAGACCTTCCATAGTACAACTGGATCCCGACACTATCCAGATAATCTTTATTTCTGCAATCCCTCCAAGTCCATTTAATGATGAGGTTGAGTCCAGTCAGGTAGTACTATCCTACCTGGATGACAGTGGGTGGTCAAATAATGAAACATGACACTATATAGTGTGTGAGACCACCTAGTCCGTAAAGATAAATCCCCCTGTGCCCCATTTCATGGCTCCCCAACCACAACCACAGTCAGCACACAAACAAGTCCCAAAGCCTGGGACACACTGATGGTCTAGGACAATCTAACACTATTTTGTACCCATGTGATACCCATACTCTTTGTGTATTTTCAAGTGCGCTCGGGGGAGGCAGTACGGGGTCTCAAACCTCTCTCCCCACCTCTCCGTTTGTGTTAAGTTAAACAAGAAAATGCCCACTTTCTAAAAGTGGCATTTTCAAAAAGACAATTTAAAAACCAACTTTACCAAAAGTTGTATTTTTGAATTGTGAGGTCAGAGACACCAATCTCCAAGTCTCCCTCTGATCCCAAAGGGAAACTGCACTTAAAAGATATTTAACGGCAGCCCTCATGTTAACCCATGGGAAAGATCGGCCTTGCAACAGTGAAAACCATTTTTGGCAGTATTTCACTCTTAGGGCATGTAAAACACACCAGTACATGTCCCACCTTTAACATACACTTCACCCTCCCATGGGGCTACCTAAGTCCTACCTTAGGGGTGCCTCACATGCATAAAAAGGGAAGGTTTGGCCCTAGTAAGTGGGTACACTTGCCAGGTCGAATTGACAGTTTAAAACTGCACACACAGACACTGCAATGGCAGGTCTAAGCCATGTTTCACGGGGCTACTCATGTGGGTGGCACAATCAGTGCTGCAGGCCCACTAGTAGCATTTGATTTACAAGCCCTGGGCAACTCTAGTGCACTTTACTAGGGACTTACTAGTAAATCAAATGTGCCAATCATGGAAAAGCTAATTACACATCCAATTTACACAGAGAGCATATGCACTTTAGCACTGGTCAGTGGTGGTAAAGTGCCCAGAGTCCTAAAGCCAACAAAAACAGGTCAGCAAAAAAGGAGGAAGGATGCAAAAAGTTTGGGGATGACACTGCAAAAAGTGCTAGGTCCAACACCTGGCTTCAATCCTTGCACATATTTAAACACAAAATGACCCATTTCTTTTGGGTCACTGTACTGTTTGAAAGCTTGCAACAATCTATCATAATAAGCCTGACTAGACTCTTTAGTTTCCTGTGCTGTCCCCCAATTGTCTGTGAATCAATATCTTTCTGAGGGACTTTGTTCTTCAGGAATATAATTACCTTATAATACTTTTTTCATCACCTCTTCAGACAGTGCATCTGTTACTGGAACTCTCAGCGGGTCACTCTCAGGCCAATCAACACTTCTTTTGTATTCAGTCCACAAGTCAACTGGAACCACAATGTCAAACAAAGTATTCAAATCTTCCCAAAGGCATTTTGAAAGTTTCACTAATCTCTCTGTCTGCTTGTACCACACAGCTGGCTTCTCTCTCAATCTCTGGTAATCATTAGTGAATGACAGCATTTCACTCCTACTCTAGGGTACATGTACATAACCTCCATCTGGTATTTCTCTCATAGGCATGATTTTTATATTGTCTTCCACTTGATTGGCTCCTGCCAGAGGCAAATCCGGCTTGCATTCTTCTGATGTCTATTCTTTGTCCATCTGCTTACCCGTTTATCTAATGCTTGAATGTATGTAATTCATTTCTTAATGTGTATTCTCATTCCGGGCGATGTAATGTTAAGAATATCTTTGTTACTGAACTCTAATCTGCAACTTCTCTTTAAAGGTTTAGATTTTTCAAAATCCAGTTCATATTTCTCAGCCATTTCGGCTAACTTCTCATAAGTCAGTCCTGCACATTGGGTAACATTTTTGCATATGAATTGCACTTCATCTTCTCTGTACGTTTACAATTGCTCTACATTTAGCATTCCCATAATTAATTTGTTTAATTCTAATTTCTATCTGGGCACATTCACTGTCCTACCCCTCTCTGGGGTCTCCTCTGATCTAATTTTACCATTTGTTGCACCTGTTGCACCTTGCAAGCTCAAATGGTTTAACCAATCCGTCAACTGTTATGCTGAAAGACCTTGCAAAGTAATATTTCTCTGGGCACGTCTTGTGGGGGTACTGCAATGTACATTTGTAATCTGATCTGGTGTGGGCATGTAAGGAAGTGGGGTTCCCTGAGGAAATCATGCATCAGAACTGCTCCTGCCTGATTTAACATATGATTAGGTTCTGCAATTTATGTACAGTCAAGGGTGAACCAAGAGAAGGTGTTCTCTCCATCGTTGAATTGTTTGAATGAGCTGATCTCTGCATACCAATTGGTGTCTCAGCAGATGGAGCTGGATTTCAGGAACTGCCGAAACATTAATTGAATGGGCATTACTTTTAGTGTTACCTGAAGTATACAAGGGAACAACTGTGCCTATAGTCACGGGAACAGTTGGTGCACCAGGGCCCATCACATATGTCTGACTATTTGGAATTGTCATTCCATTACTTTAACCTGTTATAACAGTACTGAAAGTCTGTCCTTTTTTTTATATGGGGTAATATTCGACATTGTCTGCACTGGTGTGTACAAAGGCATAGAATGAGTCTCATTAAAATTCTGCACAAGAATAGACACATTAGGGGGCATATTTATACTCCGTTTGCGCTGAATGTGCGTCAAAAATTTTGACGCACTTTCAGCGCAAACGTTGCCCCATATTTAAACCCGGACGCCCGATCCGGCGCACAAGGAAAATGGCGCTATGTGCGCCAGTTTTTGGAAGCGGCACCCCGCCCTGCGTTAATGACATGCAGGGTAGGCGTTCCCGTCCAAAAACCGACGCACACAGAGGTGCGTCGTATTTATGCTTCCGGGCAAAAATCACTCCCGCGCGGCAGGCGGCGCAAAAAAATCACGCAAAGCACGAATATCGTGAAATTTTAACGCCTGGGTCAGGGCAGGCGTTAAAATGGTGCAAACACACCTGTACTTAATCAGAACACACAGAACAAACAACAGAGCAGCAGAGCAGCAGAGCAGCAACAGGGAGACATGGAGGTGCTTTTTCTTCAGCGTGCACGTAGACGCAGAGCCCTGCAGCAACAACAGCAGCTACAACAACAACAGCAGGGACCCCAAAGACAGCGCAGAAGGCAGGAGAGGATATTCCGCCCAAGAACAACCCTACATGGCCTCAGGGAACGAGACATCATCCAGAGGTACCGGTTGAACTGGCAGGCCATTCAGCAGCTGCTGACAAATATTGAACATCAATTGGCCCCCACTTTAGTGACTCCACGCACTATCCCAACAGAAACAAAGCTGCTTGCCGTACTTCACATGCTGGCAAGTGGCTCCTTTCAGACAACTGGTGCCCTGGTTGGTGGAATATCACAACCATCTTTCTCCGCATTCCTGCCTAAAGTACTGGATGCCATCATTGGACTGACACCCCGCCACATCTGCTTCCCTAACACACTGCAGAAGCAGCAGGAAACCAAACAGGGGTTCTACGCCATCAGTGGCTTCCCGCACGTCCTTGGTGCAATCGACTGCACACACGTACGCCTTGTGCCACCTGCTGCGAGTGAACACCTCTACCGCAACAGGAAGCACACACATTCCATCAACGTGCAGGCCATAGTCGATCACCAAGGACTGATCAGCAACATCGTGGCTAAATATCCTGGGAGTGTACATGACGCATTCATCTTCCGTCACTGCACCATCAACCAACACTTCCAGGATGGATGGTATGGCAATGGACTACTTGTTGGTAACGACAAAAATGTACTTATATACTCACTGCACAGAAACCCTCTAGGATAAACAACCCATACACCACAATAGCAACACCTAGACAGGAACACACTGAGGTACTCACATCACTAGCCATGTTTCACAAGTCACCATTGAACCTCTCACACATTGGAATTTACTCTACAGCTTAGTGTGAATACATTAATGACTGTGGTTGCCTAAATGTCACCTTGCAAATTTGAAGGCTCACAATAACCTGTACAGTAATACAATGCATACGTTTTAAGGGATGGGATGGCCTGGGTATGTTCATATGAATGTTTATAATACACTTTCATGTTTCAACTCTGCATGGAACTATCATCACACCCCCAGTGAGGACACACGGACACCTGTGTCACAAGTCACACTGCAAGGGAGGGCACACTGTACTTGAGAAACCAATACATCCTGCTGACAAACACTTAGCCAACAAACACTTGCTCAGCCAAGGAAAAAAAACAATGCCAAAGTTTTCACCAACAACCGTAGGTTGTCACATTAGTACACAAAATAGTCACAGACAACACAACACAACTACTGCCATCAAAGATACGTACAACAGTGCCTCCTACATCTAATTGATACCATTCTGTGTTTCTCTTTCAGCTGATCAGGGGTATGGCATCCAGCCTTGGATAATGACACCATATGGGAACCCAAATACTGCTGCTGAGCGGGCATACAATGACGCCCACAAGAGGACACGCAGCATTGTGGAGCGGACCTTTGGGATCCTAAAGTCAAGGTTCCGCTGCCTTGACATCACTGGCGGTAGCCTACTATATTCCCCAGAGATGGTCTGTAAGATCATACTCACTTGTGCCATATTACACAATATTTGTGTGAAAAGGAACATTCCCCTCCTTGAACCGACCCAGACATGCCTGAGGATGACGATGAGGAGGATGCTGGCCTGCAACAGGAGGGGGAACAACCTAACACGGCAGCAGGAGTGCGTAGGCGCCAACAGATTGTCAACAATTTTTTTACTTAAGTTATTATAATCATTTGTATTCCACACTTGTAAATAAACACAGATAACAAACACCACATCATGCTTTGGCCTATTCATTTCAGACCACCTTTAGTTTGAAATTGCTGAAGATGAATGTCGTCTCATTGAGCAAGAATGCTATAACATTCATCACACCAAAAATAAACATCACAAATGTATGCACAGAGGGTAGGATGTGACATGATACATTACCATACACAGAGCCCAACAAGAGTACAAATGTGACAATTACAGATGCCGGATCCAAACAACTGAAACAGTCTCTCATCCAGCCCAAAATTGGAGATCATTTGAAAGTCACATCACATGTGTTCAGAGACAGGGTAGGACCATCCATGTGTACGTGACCATGTCATCAATGGCTTCTCTCAAGTGTGTGATATGAGCAATACACAATTGGTACAACATCAGCTGCCACTAACTCAGCCGGAGACCTTGAAGTTACAGTCCCACACACATGTACACATATGTCATACAATCAACCTAATATTTGAAAGTAGACCATCACATTTATGTCCCAGTTTGAACCTAGCAGGAAGATTGTAGCATGACACTAAACCAGTTTATGCAGAAAGGGACACAGACAACCCAAAAATTATTCTCATTATCACATCGGGAACGCTGAGAGTCTTGCAAACATAGTCATAGGAAAATGGTATGCAAGTTAGCTCCAATTCATCATTACTGCAAACGTCAAATGGGCTAATGAGATGAATGAATGGTCAACAGTCATTCATACCATATGGCCTTACATTAGCCTGCTGCTGCAGGTTTGCCATGATATAATAAATATACTCCATGGATACAGTAGCTATTCTGGATGGTCAAATCCTAGGGTGCTGGGGGCCTAAGTCCACCTCTACCGCCCCCAAAACATACAAGAATCATGTACTTGTGAACTAAACACATGCATAAGGCACATGTGTGGCCTCCATGTCATAAGTCCAACACAAATCTGAAACACAAAATCATAATGGGACATGGTTAGCCCCATAAAAACTGTAAGTGACTCTTCCACTCCCTGTTAGGACTACAGATAAAAGCATCACCATCATAAATGTGGACACATTTTGGAGACGGAATACATAATGGTATCCCATCCATCATTTCAAAATAGCCATCAGCAATTACACCAAATATGTCGTCAAATATGGTCAATACATTAGTCAACGTATCCCAAACATTACAGTGTGAATGCCTTCTATACATAAAACAACGGACATGTGTCATATCCAAACACAAATGTGTATCACATCGCACCGTTTGACCATGACAAATCACCTTTCCAAAGGTAAAAACATGAAGACATAAGGATAAATTTGCTCCATATTCTACGCATACAGCATGGGCGTCATAATTTGTTCACGTACATGAGTGCACACAATGCAGAGTCAAATACAAATGTATCCAAAAGTGTCTTAATATTTCGCCTTCAAAGTATATTTTACATCCACAATATTTTTGACTCTGCATCATGTGCACTACTGTACGTGTAAAAAAATTGTCGCCCATGATGTATGCGTGGTAAAATTGACGCTACATGGACAATATGTTGGTCATCTCATGTACATAAAAAATTATTAATATTCATATCATATTTTTTCACTCCGCATCATGTGCACTACTGTGCGTGTAAAAAAATTGACGCCCATGATGTATGCGTGGTAAAATTGACGCTACATGGACAATATGTTGGTCATCTCATGTACATAAAAAATTATTAATATTCATATCATATTTTTTCACTCCGCATCATGTGCACTGTAATGCTTCAAAAAAAAATGACGCACAACTGTGAATGCGTGAAAATATGATGCATAACGGGAAAATAAAAACGGCAGCCATTTTATGCAGGAAGTGATGTAATAGGATATCCTGTTTACCAATTCTGTACTGGGAGTTAACTTTCACTTTCACTTTGCAGTCTCAGATTTATCTAGACTGTGTGGTTGTGTGAAAGGTGTTGTCCTGTGTTTTACTGCTTTAGTGTCCTGTGTGCCTTGTATTTTGTCTTAGTGTCAATCAATTATTGTTGTATAACATTGTCTCAGTCTGTTTAGTCTTGTTTTGTCTATACCTGTGATAGTTTGTATTGTCTGTGGGAGTCTGTTGTGGGTAGCATAGTTTGGGGGGTTAGTTGGGCTATTTTTCTCCTTCTTCTTTTTCTTTCACACCTCTACCTTTCCCCATTTCCCACTTTTACTTTCATATTTCATTTGTCCATTTTTAGACCTCTCAATATGTCAGGTAGGCCTCGCCTGTCCAGGATGGGTGAAGACGAATTGGGGGGGTTCATATGGCTAGTAAGCCATTTCCTCCCACTGATGCTGGAGGCTGGGGGCCGTGTGATACAGGGGTATCACACGGACGCGAGGAAAATCCGGTGGGAGAAGGTGCGCCATCACCTGGTCCGGGTCTACGGGAGTCTGCGAAATGTCCATCAACTCAAGCACCGCTGGGCAGATCTGACCACCAGGGAACAGGACCTGCTGGACCACCTGGGACTCCGGATTGGTGGCCATGTTGGTGAGTACAAATCAATTACATGGGAATAATAGAAATCTGTGTGTGAACATGTGATGATTGTTAGCCAATCTGCAAAATAAGTAGCTGACTGTGTGTAATGCTAGGGAAACCTAGGCCCATGGTCATACACATAAATCCCCATTTTTGCAACACATGTACACGCAATAACAGCAGTAAAATCCAACATCTATTTGTATTTTGCTAAGTAGCCCCCTCTCTGCGTCACAAAATGATGCAAATGCTGCGATACAAAGGTATACATATGTGTCCTAATGTGTATTTGTTGCAGAATGTGTATGAAGACCTATGCAACCAGTCCGATGGCTAATTTTTGCAACACATACCAGATGCCTGTAGCTGCATGTAATGTAGTGTTGCATTTGTGTCAGAAAAGCAACACGTGAACTGCTCTATTTGTACTCTACTGGTCATAATGGCCAGTGAGTACGTCATGTAGAAACAACATACCTACATATGTAGACGCCATAGCTAGACAGAAAATTGGAAACACATGATGATGCTATACATGTGTGTTGCCTTCACGTCACATGAAGTTAGTCATGTTGTCCACACATATGTCACATGTGTGTCTGGTTGCTGTGTGTTGAACCTGTCCACATAGCCTGTTTGATTGTGAGTGGTCATGCAGTCCTCATGGAACCAGTTTTGGAATGTCTCTCTGGGATGCACATGCTGAGATGTATGGATAACATTATTGTTGGGGCATACTAATGGAGGATTAACTTGGACGACACATGACTGTCCTGGCCACTGCATGAGTGTAGTAGGGTGTGTCACTGGAGCAGGAGACTCATCCAATGATAATGTTGAATACAAAGTCATCCATGCAGGATGAGCATGTGTGAAAGTGTATCATTACCATGTCATATTCACACAGTGTCATTGTAACAGAAATTATTTGTCCGTTCACCCAGTCTGAGTATATTCTTCCTTTCATGCTTTACAGGTGGACCAGCCCCGTACACCATGGGAGAGGTGGCCCATTTTGACGACCCCGATACCTACAGTGAGTGTCGCCTGAGTGCTATTTTCATTGTTTGGTAATGAAGCATGATGGATTACTGTGTGTTCAAGAGAATTCATGATTTGATGTGCTGGCCGTTCATTGGCTTGGTTGTTTTAGTGTGATATCAAATAGGAATAATGTTTCTGTAAAGCACTACCTAGTCATCTCTCAGATTGAGGGGCTGTAGGTCATTCAATTAGGGCGGCAATTGGGAATGGTATGACTCATTTGGAATACACTGGTCAATGTTAGACTTGGTCAGGGACTTGCCATTAACTGAGTCTGCATATCAGACTGACAGTCTCCCAGATAGCTTAGGCACATGGCTTTGATGACAAGTGCTTCTTCCTAGTTGAGGATGGACTGTGTACACTGTAGGTCGGATCTTCCGGGGGCATGTACTTCCACAAGGTGAACTCGAAGTGTGTGTGACTTGAGTACAATGGCCTAGGTGTTCTGTTGAATCATGTGAATGGGTGTTCTACCTCCTCTGTGTGTGTTGTAAAACATGCCTCACTAATAGTATGTTATGTTGGGCTAAGTCATATCATTTTGACATGTGTGGACCTGGGATGTGACAAGGTTGGGCTGACTACAACGTGTTGCTAGCCCTTCATAGGTGTTGTGTGTGAAGGCACATACTGGTTGAACTTTCTGTACACTCCTGGGTGTGCATTGAACATGGGATTGTTGGTTGTTCTTCCCACACCACCCACAAAGACTGGGATGTTACTGTGAAACAGGGTTCCTAGGACTGTAGCAACCAGTATGTTACACGTACTTAACACCTTTTGTGACTTGACTTAGTACCTAGGGCCAGATGTAGCAAAATGTCTACACGTTGCAAATGGCATAAATTTCTGTTTGTGAGTTGCAAACGTCTGTTTCCTATTCCAAAATGTATTTGGTGGTCATGTACATATTAGCAAAATGCTTTTCAAAATGCAAATAATAAAGGGGTTTACCAGACCTACTTGCAACTCACAGTGGTAGGCAATCCCATTTGCAACCGAGTACGTGGTTGCAAAGTGAGTAGCTGTTATCATCCACTTAAAGTGGATGGTAACCAACTTGCTGACTGGAAGGGGTCCTCATTGTAAAACTTCACCTTTGTGAGTGGACCAAAATAATCCTGCGCAAAACAGCCAGTGGTCTAAGGGACCAATAATTACCGTGAAAATTTCCAAGTTGAATTGTTGTGATTTTTAACTAATTGCAGCTCATTTTCCTTTCAGGTAAACGGCCTACACTTGGGGAAAAATAACTTGCTTTATTTAAAAGCAGTCACGTCTATGGAGTTCTGCTGTTCCCAGCAGGCCTCCATCCCCGTGAGTGCCCATAGTTGCTAAGGTGGGGCAACTTGGAACCCACATCATTGATGTTCATGAGGTGGGTTTTAGGGACCCCATAGCGACTCGCAGACGGTGTCAGAGACACCGTTCTGCTTTGCAAATTGTTAGTTGATTTTTCAAAATTCCTACATCTGGCCCTTAGTGTGGACATATGATTTTGGGCCAGGGGTTCAATCTTAGCACACAACTAATTCCAAATGCCATTGAGTGAGGAGTGTGATTGTTATCACATAGAATGACATATGTAGTGAAGTCAGTATGCGGAAGAGCTGGTGCCATAATGTCTAATGCCTTAGGTATGATTTGGATGAGTAGTTTAGGGTGATGTCATCCATCATGTAGAGACATGGATATGCTATGTGTGATATGCCCTTATGTATGCATGATTCACATGTACTTCCTCTGAGCCTTTCCGTGAACTATGTTGTAACAATTGCTGCAACCAATACATTTCTAGTAATGGACAAATGACTCATTGTGGTATTCAACCCACTGTAAATTCAATGCTCAATATTTCCCTTTTCTCTTCACAGCTGCAAACCTGAGTGCCGCAGATCGCAACCATTTCGAGCGCCGTGCGATGAGGTACAGGCACATCCTGCAGGTGCAGTGTGGGTATCGGAGGATGGCCTGCAGATATCATTCGGATCGGGCCTCCGGGGCGTGGTATGCCACACCACAGGCTCCCCCAACGGTGCCACCAACAACCACCGCCACTATATCCACCAGGTCTGCCCAAGTGGACCCAGCAACGGACCAAGCATCTTCCTCCAGACCTGGACCCAGCCGTGTGGTGGGAGCAGGGCTGTCCCGTGGCCACACAACTCCAGCAACAACATCCACCTCCACCGGCACGCAAACCAGCACTGACCCTCCTATCGACCCTGCGGCCTTCCAGGCATTGTCCCGAAAATTGGACAGGTTGATTCGAAAGGTTGACAACCTGACGGAGGACATGAATGAGGTCAAGAAGAAGGTGCGCTCCATCCGGCGCACACTACGGAGGGCAAATCTGTAGTCATTTTGCCCTCCTGAACTTTTACCCCTCCCCTCTCACCTCTTTCCTATTTCATACTGTTAGTTGGGTTTGGGGGGTTAGTTATAGGATAAGTATAGGAAATTAGCTTAGTTAGTGTTAGGTAAGAGGGTGGGGGGTCCTTATTCTTTCTATCTTATATGTTTGTGTGGGTGGGTGGGTGGGGGGCAATGTTGGGATTCCTGTTTAAAAAAAAAAAAAAAAAAAAAAACATTAACAAAAATTAAAAAATATTCAAAAAAATATATGTTTATTTAGGATAATATAGTATGTGTGTAGGTTAGTAAGTGTTGTCCTGCATGTGTCTTGTCTCATAATGGTGGGTGGGGGGTTGATGTTTAGATCGTTTCGTTACATGTGTAGAGTAAGTTTAACTTAGGTTAGTTAGGGACAGTTGTGGGTTAGTAGTAGTCAGGTTAGATTAGTGTAGGTTTACCTTTCCCTTAGTTGCCTCTTTTATTACTACTTTGAAATAAAAAAATTGTTAACCCTTTACATGATGCGTTAGGTGCTACCTTTTCATGGCCTTGACATCAGTGTAGCAGAAAGTTTTAGTATGACATTTGTGTCCTATGACCTCATCCCCAGGCTATTGAGGTTTAACATGCCAGCTACCCGTGTGCTAACTTGGTAAGTATCCACCATGTGGGAGAGCCACCATTTGTAGTGTGCATTGATCATCAAGGTTTGGGGTTGGTATGTATCCTATTTCACAAAGAGTGCTTCCAGACTTGTTATTGTAGGTAAATAGATAGGTCGGACAGCAGTGTGAAGTTCAGGGAGATCTTTGTAGATGAGGATTTGTTCACACTCTTGTCTTGTTGCTGTCATTGCTGACCTACATCATGTGTGTACTGATTCAGCTTGACTTTCCTTCATGGAAGTATACGCCGTAAGGGTGATTGATGCTGTGTAATTTGTTTATCATTCCTTCATTTTACAGCATAATTTCTAATTTTAGTATTGCATGGTGCCTCCATTTCTCAGCCACCATTAGTTGTCTAGAATAGCTATAGATGGTGCATCATTCTGTCCAACACAGCATGATTGTGTGTGCTTAGTCCCTTCATCAGTTATTTTCCTCAGTATAGTAAAGCTATGATGCAATCCTGGCCACTGCACAGATGTTTCAGTATACATGAAATCAGGACAGTAGTATAGAGAATCGACATGGTTGCCACACAGCCACTTTGGAGTTATGTACTGCACAGTTGAAGTGTGAAATAACACAGAGACACAATAGGTGTGCAAGTGATATTTATTTTTAGGTGGTGTAGTGCAAAATGTCCATTCACAATGTTAGCTGAGTCCGTTCTGGTGCATTCTTACATGGTGATCCTACAGACGGGGTGTGGATGATGCTCCTGACATGCTGGGGTGATGTCACAGACAGTGCAGAGGAACAGGAATTGCCAAATAGTAGGAGAGAAACATTCACTGCCAATGGGGACAAGTCATACAGTGGATTGCCGAACAGTCATTGAGGGTAGTTGTAGTGAGACTGGCATGTGTCAAAACGTAGGACCTTGGTCAGAGTAGGCCATGGTGCAGGGACTAGGGCTTCCGGGTACTCTTGCGTGTGAATGTTATCTGTTCCATGTCTTCTTCTTCTGATGTGTGTGTTGCCTGGTGTATCCTTGTTGTTGTTGGTTGTGAAGGGGCAACACACACCTCAGTGTTAGAAGACATGGAGGCAGACATCCCGGGGGCTGATCCCTGTCGAGTAATGAAGGGCAGCAAGGAGGGCCTGCTGGTTTTTCAGAATGGCAGCCACATCCCGATGTTAGGCAGCCAGGTCGGCCCTGAGGGGTTCTATTTTGCATTCGTGCACACGTTGACTGGCTTGCAGTTGGAGTTGTTGTGTCAACTGGATGACAGCTGTGCAGATTTCCTTCTGTGTTTTTAAAAGTTCCTCCAAGAGCGATGTTCTGGCTTGCATTGCAGCTGCCTGATCAGCAGTTGACAACATGCACGAACGCACCCCCTCAAGGCTGGCTGCCATAGTTTGCATCCCCACCCGCACCTCCTTGGCCAGCTCCCGCTGGACCCCAACGACTGTTCTTTCGAAGCTGGTGCCAGTGTCGTCAGAGTCCTCAGCTGTGTTGGAGCTGGCAGGTCTTACAATTGGGGTGGCGGGTGGTTCTACTGTGGTGGCTGCTTCTTCTGTGCTCCTCCTTGTGACTGAAGGTGGGGTTTGGAGGCTTTCAAGGACCATGTCAATGGTCTCTTGTGGGAGGTTGATGGTCTCGTCATCCATGTCATCAGGGAACTCATGGACAGGCATATCGGCAGGAGATCCGTGTTCCTCTGCAATGAAACAGGGTACAATTAGTGTGTCTGTGTTGTGACAATTTTGCACTAAGATACAAGCCTTTTGATGCCTTAACTTTGTACTCTGTGTTTGTCTTGGTATCTGCTGTCCGTCATAGGGCATTGTTGTAGGCCTATGGCCCACCTGTGTGTCACATGTATGATATGGAGCTATCAGACATGTCTGCCAGGTCGCCTCTAGGTGTTGCTTTGTAATTATTTAGGAATAGGCGTGTTTTTGTCCTACTCCTCCCTCGGTGTTTCACTTATTGTTATGGAGGGACATTTTGTTGGGTGGGCTTTCATTATCCTACATGTGATTCTTGGCTTTCTAGGCAGCAGGATAGCTAATGGTGTGGGGGACTAAGTTTGACCCACTTGTAAATAACTCTGTCACCCAGATATTCAATTTAGCTCAGACAGACTAGCAGTGCCTCTGGTCTCCCACATCAAAGGAATGTTTAGACATCCGAGCGCATGACATTTTTGGAACTTCTCAGGGAACTGGTGGTCACTCAGATCCTACACAATTCGATCTTTTCCGGTATGTTCCCATACACAAATGACAAAGACAGTATTTGTTTAATATGAAATTTCATTGTACAACTGACTTGTAGAAATTTAGGTGTGAGCCCCAATAACCCAAACAATACACACTGTTAGAATTGAAATAGTCCGCAGGAGAGTAATACATTAGTACACAGCTATCATGGTGCCTAACAGTTTCTACTCTCCCTCTGCTTGTTCTATGTATAGCACAGCATGTTAAGTTTGGAGCTTGCCTGTCTGAATCACAGGGGAGACATCATCCCTCATATCAGAGGAATGGGCTGGGATCTGGTTGTGCATCAGCAGCAAGGCAGGCAGCATCTAGTTGTGATTTTCTGTTTGGAGACTCCCCCATGCGTGTCTTGGGACGAGGAAGTGAATTTAAAAGACATATGTCATGGTGATGACAAAGTTTCCCTACGCAGGAATGCCAAACCTTAACCCCTACCACATCTATCAGCAATGTACCAGACGGTATCCTTGACTGGGGCACAGAGTGAATATGTTCTGGCAAACTCCAGTGCAGAAGTAGGCAAAACAGTGTGATTTGACTAATTGACAACACCTTAGGACTGACTATTTGATACATTAACTGATAGGAAGGGCAATGAGATTCATTTAGTGCAAAGTGCTCTGAGGCTCTTAGATGTGAGCAAATGAGTATAAGTACATTCAGGGTAAGATGCACAAAGGCCTCCAGCCTGAGGCTAATGCGCAAAGTATACGTTTCACTTGCCACACTACACTTTGACTGACTGTGGGTGTTGTGACTGCCCTGCCAGCACACTTGCCTCTCAGGCCCTGCCCCATACACTTTTTATTCACATTGCATGATCTGTACATGTTACGTGGCATTACCTATGCATGTCAATGTTAGGATGTGGTATGGATGTAAACATTGTTGATGTTTGAATATGATGGGGTATCATGTGTGTCTTACTGGATTGGCCTGTTTATCGTATGAATGTCCTATTTGTTTGTCAGACTGTGCAGATGTGTTTCAGTGACCAGTTGCCTGTGTCCCCTCCTCAATGTTGTTGTCTGAGCAGTATGACATTAGTGATGTAGCCTTGTTAGCCAGGCACATGAGGGACCCTGACGTATGCAGCATGTGTGTGTCGTTGGTGCTGTGTGGCTCCTATTGCTGTTTACTTAGGCTTATGTATGTGTCAGTTATGGACATTCGGCATTTGAGTGTACTGGTACCTTTGTCTTATTTCTAGGAGTAGTTGCAGATGTCATCCTCACCCCCTAATTTAGGTATGTATGTTCCAGGGTGGGGTTCCTGCCATTTGGTACTATAGCTGCACAGAGATGAGAGGTGTTATTGTCAACTGTTGTGGCAGTTACGTTGCAGTTGTTGTATTTGCTACTGCATTACAGGTAGGGACCTAGTTGATGTAGAATAGATTTTGCAATACAAGTGCCTGGATGTGGATTTGAGGTAGTGTCCTTCCCACCTGTCACTGCTTTCCCTTGGCTCTCTTGTTGTAATTACAGGATGTCCCCGTGGGACTGTTGTTGTTGCTGTATTTTGTCGTGCCCCAGCTTCGGTCAGTACTGGGCATGCCCCCCTGCCGTGCCCCTTTCCCCATGCCACTTCATATATGTGCTAAGTTACATGCATTGTGTAGTAGGTATCCCCCCCCCCTGCTTACAGTCCCCATTATTGCATTTGAATTCCCCATGCGACTTACCCTGCATGTGCGTTGTGTCGTGGTAGTCTGCGCTGTCCAGTCCTTGAATCCCTGTGACGATCTCCTCCGGGAGGACGGCTGCGACCATCTCCTCCATGTGGTCCAGGGCCTCCTGTTGTGCTGGACTCCCCCCTCCAGTCTGCATTGCTGCCTTCCTGTTCCTGGCCATTTTCTCTTTGGTCCTACGTTTGCAGTCATGCCAGCGTTTCTTACACTCGGTGACTGTCCGGCGTTCTTCAGCCACACTGTTAATCTTGTCCACAATTTGTTTCCAGATGGCCTCTCTCCTACTAAGTGGCCATTTTGAGGAGATGAAAAGTTGGTGCTGGTGTTTCGTCACCTCTTTCACCAGGATTTCCTGTTCCTCTGCACTGAAGCGACACTTTCTTTTTTTTTTTTAAATGTCCTGGTTCCTGTATGGATCCTCCTGGCTGGTTCCTGGTCTGCTCTCATCCTCCTGGGGTCTGTTGGGGCATCTAGGATCCATTTTGGCTCTCCTCTGCTGAAAGGGCAGTTTTCGCGCAAAAATTAAATGCAATAGCGTGAAAAAAACCGGCGTTTTCACGATTGCGCTGTCGTAAATCGACCCACAGTGATGTGCGTCGCATTTACGTTGGTTTCCTTTACGACAGACGGACGCTGTGTGCGTCACGAAATAATGACTCCCACCTGTTGGTTGCGCCGCCGTACGTCAAAGTATAAATTTGATGCCCGCATGGCGCTTCAAAATGGCGTTAGACGGCGCAATTTTTTTTTACGCAAAACTGCGTTAGCGCAATTTTGCGTCAAAAAGTATAAATATGGCCCTAGGTGTCTGCACCTTTTGATACACATTAGGACTTGGCATTACCTGATTCATAACTAGACCGAGTACTGCTCAATTTACAACTGGACATTTTATGATTCTGCTGTATGAACAGTCGTAACTGGTAGATATACCACAGGCATATGTGTTACTGAATTTGCAGGTGTACCTGGAGCTGTCTGAATCGGGGTCTATGCAACTGGAGCAGTTGGCACATTCAGGATTACATTATGTACTGCTTCACTACTCGTTTCTGCCACAACTGAATAATATGGTTCGGGACAATTCATGAAAAGCTGATGTATGAATTCATCTTCCAAATCACTCTTATTTGTGACTGTCTTTTTACCCTCATCTTCTACTGTCTGTTCTGCTTTTGCTGTCTGTTTCTAATGAGTCGTAGGTTTTGTACTCTGCTCACCTTCTTCTGTAATAGCTGGAAACATTCTCACTCCATGTAATATCTCTGCTCTCCACATATTTTGTTCTGCATCCCATCTAGCCTCCACTAATGTCTTAACTGATTTCTACATTCTATTGACAAATTTAGTTGTGTATTTCTGTCTTGCAATAAGTTACCAAATAGCAAGGATTTCAAACGGTGCTGTGCTGGTCTTGGAGGCGACTTTAATTCACACATTACTCTCCTCAAATTGTCTAACACTCTCAAATTAAAGGTTCCTTAATGAGGAAAAACTGATGAACCCTCTTTTTCAGTTATTTTACATCACTGTTTAAGCCATACACATACAGAAACTCCGTTTATTTCTGACATTTCATAAGCTGGGTTTCCTCCGAGTACAACGTTTTCACCCTCTCTAATTGGAATGAACACATCTCCTAGTAGTGCACTTCTACATGCCTAGAAGAATTTCATTTTGCACAAATTCAACTAAGCACAACTGTTTTCAATCAAACCAGGAAGCAATTTCAATCCCACAATTCTTTTTGCAAGCTGTTCTCAACCAATAGCAACACAGTACTGTCTACCAGTACCAGCACGGCTTTACACTGACCGACCTATACCAGCGTGACACAGAATGACGTCACACTCCCTTCTCGCAGCAGCTGCAATTGCTTCACAATTGTCTCTCACACAATCGCACACTCACACCTAATGCAAAAGTGTGCACGCACAAACCTGCAACCTGTCTGCATACTACGGGTAGGAACTCAAATACTTTGAAAGCTGTATCGGCTACTCTTTCGACTACGGCTTTCGCAATTACGCAACAAGTGAAACTTGAGCAGCAATTCTCACTCCTGGTTGATATAGATCCTACATAGGTCTTTTGGAATCACTAAATACAATCCAACAGCTCACGGTCACTCAAGGTAACCTATTTGCACCCTCAAAGACATCTTACGGCAAGTACCTCACTGCAGACAACAAATTAACCAAGCATCTTCTACACTTGTGCATAATCCCAGGATTTTAGGCCACGATAGACCCATCAACAATAACAACAACTGTGGACATTTTTTAGCACAAAGCACAACAATCAGTCTGGGTATGATGGCTCCGCAAAACACTTTATAACATCTCACTTCTCCTCAATGTTCAAGCAAAAAATAGTACAAAACCTTATTTATACTCACGCAACAAGTCACTTGTAGACATAATGCTGGAACTTCATCAATCTCTGGAACGGACCATGGGACAAATTATGGGACGGTCAATTATTGGATTGGGCAAGGCATGGGATCAATCCTAAATCCCCACCACTCAACAAAAATATGGTTCCCCCTCTTACGGGACGAAACCATCAGTCTGCTACCAGAACTGAGGACACATTTTTCATCCTTCGCAGAAATCCAATGCACAACAAGGTCGACAGACCTTTGGGCCCAGATAAATGTGTAGTGAGCCCATCAACAATTACTTCAATACCACCCCCAATAAATTAAACACCATGAACAATGTGGCCACGGAAGGAAAACTCCAATCAGTAATATAGTTTAAAAAAAGTTTACAACCACAAGCCCAAAGTGATGTAGACAATGCACAAAATCAAATTATAGGGATACAAATAGTTTCAAGCATACTGACATCAATAAAACTAAACATTCAAGAAGAATGATACAGAAAGTCAATAGAAATATCTGTGACACAGAAACCACACTGTACTCAGATTGCACAATCATTAGTCAATTCAAGTTTAGGAGAGTCAATAATCTTTGGTTGGGCACAGGTCAACCCTACAGCTAACCAAATTAGGGAAATACATGTGTGTCTCTGACCAAGACAAAGCTGCTTCAGAACTGAACACAGTTCAAATGTCCAACAGTGGATTAGTTCACAAAAAGTGTTCCTATTTCGCAAAGGTGTCAGTTCATATTACGTTGAAGGGACATTGTCCAATTGAAATTGATCACCAGACTCCAGGTTGCAACAGTTCAACATTTTCCCAAGTCTGTCATGGGAACATCTCCTTTCCGTGTGACTTTAAACAGGTTAAAAACAAATGTATATGATCTTAGCCTATGTTCCTGCACTACAACATTCTCAAGGACAAATGGATATGACTTTCCATTGTTAAATAATAGACTTATTAGAAATGGGACTTTGCTGATCATGGCAACAAAATCTGAAAGAATACTGCACATTATGAAATAATATATATTTTTTTTTATGTGACTTCACTATGCAAGCTCTGTAGGCCACAGTTATGCTAACACAAGAAAAAATATAAAATGCACTTAATCGTTTTTAGTAAAACACATATAATATATAAACTTATAAATTCAGCATTGATAATATTTCATCAGTATGAATAATACATTTCATATAATTCGAAAAGCTTTGTTATTGTATCACATTAGATATACCAGAGAACTGCATTTTTCTCACTTGGACATATTTTTAACATCATTTAACCTTCATTAAACACAAGAAATTCAGATCTATTTCCACATGGGCTACTAGTTTAGAGTGTAAATTACATTTTAACATAAACACTAACCTTCCAGCAATTTGATTAAAAAGGCACTTATATTGAACTTTGAAATACAAATAAATGCTCATTTAAAATGATTGTCAGTGCAGCTTTCTAGGTTAGTTTTTCCACTCTTTAACTTCCATAAAACAAAACTTGTCACAGTTTGATCACTTTAGTGACAGGAGTGACAGAGCTAATATTTACGCTTTATCAGTCTCCTGGAGGCCTTTTTACCTGACATTAATGGGTGTGGATGAAGTTTCCCATCAGTCGGGATGGCAGATGTCATATAGAGCAGGGAATAAACTGTATTGGCTTTGTAAATATGCCCTCTCCTCAGGAATGGATAGTCGTTCTTAAATTTGAGGCATGCAGCATGTTTTCCTGCACTTTGAATAACTTGGCCATGACCTATATGGGAAGCAGCCTTTATCACAAAGGCTAAACAACGAGAAGCCTTTAGAACGAAGGCTTCATAACAAAAATGTCTTTACAACCAAAAGCTTTTGAAACTAATTATTTTACAACGATCATGCCTTTACAACGGATGACT
The DNA here is from genome assembly GCF_031143425.1 of Pleurodeles waltl. Lineage (NCBI taxonomy): Eukaryota > Metazoa > Chordata > Amphibia > Caudata > Salamandridae > Pleurodeles > Pleurodeles waltl. The sequence continues at coordinate 934,942,991 of NC_090444.1, forward strand.
TTTACAACAAAAATCACGGAAAATGTAAGTATATTGCAGGTCAATAAACAGTTTTTAGATATATTTCTGTGTTTACATATATATATATTCACTTAAAAAAACAAAGGTTACAGGGATGTTATAGTTAGGCTCACATTTTAAACATATAAAACCATAGAAATTCACCTGTTATAATTAGTTATCTCAAGTAGCTATAACTCGTGCCCTAAGGTAACTATATCCCGAACCCCCGCCATACACAGTTTTTTCCTAAAATGATTTACTGCAAATATTACATAGACATTATTTTTGATGTTGAGTGCTGTATTTTTTGTGGTAATTAGCATTATATATATATATATATATATACATATATATATATATATATATATATATATATATTTACACACACATACATACATTTATATTTATATACACACACACACATATATAGATATTTTATACATATATATATATATTTATATATTATACTTATATACACTGAAAAAAACAAAGGTTACAGGGATATTATAGTTAGGAATTAGAATTTTTAAAAAAGAGATAAATTCCCTTAAAAAACAATAGTTAGAGAGACGTTATAGTTATGCTCACATTTTAAACGTATAAAACCATAGAAATTCACCAGTTAAAGTTAGAGTTACCTCAAGTACCTATAACTTTTGCCTTAAGGTAACCAAAACTCATGCCCCAGCCTTGCACATTTTTTTTGTCAAAAATTTTACTGCAAATATTACATTGATATTATCAAAGATGTCATGAGTGCCATAATTTGTGGGGTAATAAGCGGTGCATGGCGAGCTATAGTTACCTTAGGGCACAAGAGTGTCTGTCTGGGTGAGAGAGTACGTACATCAGTGTTTTAGAGGGTGCGTCACTGTGTGGACATGTTTGTGAGTGGGTGTATGAGGCTGTCAGTGGGTCTGTCAGTGGGTGTGTGAGAGTCTGACTGGGTCTGTGAGTGGGTTCATAATTGTCTGAGTAGGTCTGTGAGTGGGTGCGTGAGTGTCTGAGTGGGTTTGTGAGTGGGTGTGTAATTGTCTGAGTGAATGTGTGAGTGGGACAAGTTGATTGAAACAGAGAAAAAGAGAGAGAGAAAAAGTGATAGGGAGAGAGATTGAGAGTTTTTTCAGGTTTTGATGTATGATGTACTTAGAATGAGATATTTTTGTACAATTCAAACACCATGTATCTGTCTTTAAAAAAAATTAAAATCATTTGCACTTAAAAAAAAAAAAAAAAGTGGCAAGCAATTCCGGCTTGAATAATGCCCTGAGTGCTCAGTGTGAAGGGCTGCAACCGTCACACTGAGCTACTGCTTTCTTTTTTTTTTAGCCCTTTATGGGCTATCTTGGGACCCCCTGCAGTCCCTTCTTATTTATTTATTTAATTTTTCATTTTTCAAAAGGCCCTTCATGGGGTATCTGGCACCATGAGGGAAAGCCTTAAGGCTTCCCTCGCAGTGCAATTCCTTCAGCAAGCATGGATCTGCTTTCACAGCAGCTCCCTGCTTGCTGAAGCATTTCGAAAGCTTCATTTTTTGACAGCGGGACCTGTTTGACAGGCCCGCTGTCAAAAACCAAAGTGTTTGCCGTGGCTTGGCTGCCACGCTGCCCCCACACTAAATATTACTGAAGCTCTGGGTAGTGGTCCCCAGTGCAGGGGGAGGGGCTGAGACCCCCCATTTTTTTATATATAGCCCCAGGGAGGTGATGATCCCCGGGACAGCGAGGGGGGCAGATGCCCCCTCACTTATTAAGTAATTGATGCTCCGGAGAGGTGGTGGTCCCTGGGGTGTGGGTGGGCCATACAGCCCTGCACATAATTTCCAGTTCACCCCGGGGATGTGGTGGTCCCCAGGGCTGTGGTAGGGGCCAGGGGGCCCCCGCACTTAAAAAAGATGGCCTTTGAGATTTGGCCCACCATGGTGGCATAATAAACAGAAGCGCAGGAGCCCTAGCTTCCGCTTTAAAAAAAAATTGTGGCAGATCCACATATCTGTAATAAAAGTAAAAAGAAAAAAAATGCCACCACGAGAGCTGAAGGGTCCCTTTTTTTTACTTTTTTTTCTGGCACTCGGCTACCGAGTCCCAAGATGGCTGCCAACACTTACTGGTTGAAGTGTTGACAGCCAATCAGATCTCTGGGTCCGAATCCTTCACATCCCTATATATACAAATTGTTTTTCCCCTTAATTTCTACAAAAACTACTGAACAGTATTGCACCAAAACCAGAAAAGGTTTGCTTTCTGGACCAGGACCTACCTTTATTCCAAATTTGATTTAATTCCGTCCAGTAGTTTTGGCGCTATCGCTGTGCAAAATACATATGGAAAAATTAATGGAAAACCGTTTTGGGAGCCCCCCCTTTTTCTCTGTCCCCCAGACAGATCACCCCAAAACTTTCCAGACAGCAGCTGATGTGACTGGCAAATTCTTCTGCAAAGTTTTGGCAAGTTAAAAAAGCTTTTTATATAGAAACTAGGCCCTGACTATAACTACCTAGTGACAAATATGTATGTATATATATATATATATATATATATATATGTGTATATATATATATACATATATATATATATATATATATTATCTAGAGAGGGTCGCCACTAGGTAATTATAGTTATGACTATGTTTTCATTAAAAAAGCGTTTTTTGACTTGTCAAAGAAGAGGCCCAGTGATTCTTTCTGTGGATGTAACGTTTTGGGGTGATCTGTCAAGCAGGAGCCAAGAAAAAGGGGTGATAAAAAAAAACGCTATGATTCCCAAGTTAATTCCCATAGGTTCTGTCAATACGTCTACAGCCCGAACCGATGGACAGAATTACACCAAATTTGGCAGAAAGCTAGATGTCAGTACCCAAATTGTGCTTTTTGTTAATTTGTTAAAATCCATTTGGTAGTGTTTGAGAAATTTAGGGAAATTCAAATTTGTATATCTCTGGCCACGAAGTATTCACAAACAAAGACGAGCTTGTGCAGGGAAATGCACAGCTATGATTGGCTTCCAACACTTCAAACCAGGAAGTGTTGGCAGCCATCTTGGGGCTTGGCTTGAGCTGAGTCCCGGGAAAAAGTAAGAAAAAAATTAAAGGAGCCAAGATAGAGACACCCTGACCCCTTAGAACTGGTGTGGGGGGGAGGGGGGGGGGTATCAGAGGGACCCAGAGCACAAAAACATTGTTTTTAATATTTTTTTGCAACAAAATTGCGATATTCGTGAATGTGCGTCAACAAAATAAAAAAAAACAAGCGCAGTCTCCCGTGCTTATTTTTTTATAGGCCCACAGGTGGGCCTGGACCTGGGGGCATTAAACAGTTTGTGTGTGGGGCCTCTTGGGCCCCCTTACTGCCCCGGGAAGCCCCACCTCCTTGGAGCTTTCTTGTTCATATATGCGGGGGAGCTGCCCTTGGGACCCGCCACCTCCCAAGGGCTTTTATTTTTATATATGCAAGGGGCCCATGGCCCCCCATGCCCCGGGGACCACCACCTTCCTGGGGCTTTCATTTTTTAGAAATACAGAGCCCCCCCACTGCCCTGGAGACTGTCACCTCCCCAGGGCTGTGTTAATTATAATATGCAGGAGGGGGCCACTCGGCCCCCTCTCTCTGCCCCCGGAACCACCACCCCCATGGGCAAATATTTAAAAGAAGAAAGAAGACAAAGAAAGAAGGTCCTTTTGGGATCGCCAAGCCCCTGGGACCGCTACCACCCCAGGGGTTATGTCCTTGATGGAGCTGGGCTGGGTGGCCCCCCTCGTTTAGCCACAGATGGCCCTGGGGGCTTCCACCCTCCAGAGCTGGCTCCTGCTATGTTCCCGGTGTTGGAAAGTGGGTTATTGGTAAGGGCAGGTAACTACCTACACTTAGCAACAGGCCACTAACCCCCACAGGGCCCAGTTAGGTTTCAATAAATTAAACCCAGCTCAACCCTTGGTAGCTTGGCAACAAGTTTCAAGGCTTAACTTAGGAGACAGGTGTGTAAAGGATTTAAAATTCAAAGATTGAAAACAGTAAATAAAGAGAACACACAACACTATAAAAATACAACAAATTATAAAAATTGATTATATTTTTATTTGTCAAGTTACACCAAAACTATTAAAAGCGAATAAGGAGAACTGGAACTATGAATTTTTTAAGAATTAATGTTTTCTGGTGCATAGAAACTAAAAGGGCCAATCTGGTCATCTGGTCGCACTAGACCAGAGCAAAGTCAAAGTTTGCGGCCAACCGCGATGGACCCTGCTTAGTTACAACAAGTGGGAGACCTTGGTCAAAAGTTTACCTTCGGACTTAGGGGGTCATTCTGACCTCGGCGGTTAAAGGCACTTACCGCCGGTCAGAAGACCGCCAACATACCGCCGCGGCCGCGGTAAACCGCCACGGTCATTCTGACCCACAACTGCCAAACCGCCAAAAACCCGACATCCACTGAAGGCCGCCACATCAGCGGTCAGCGATAAACTGGAGATGACCAAACCTCCACCGTCACGCCAACACAAACACGCCCATGCCATTACAACCCACGAATCAACGCGGCGGTCTTTCAACCGCGGTATTCCATTGGCGGTACACACCGCCGCACTCAAAATACACACACCTTTACAAAACACAGCCACATTGGCCAAATCGAAATACACACACCTGATACACATACACACACCACTCCCACACACTCATCACCATATAAAACACACACCCACATCACCCACAAACCCCCACAAATCGAAAATCAGAGACAAGGCGCAATACACAGAGAGAGAGCACAGGGAACGCAAACCACAACACAGACAGGAACCCAACATCATCACCCCCACCACATCTACGCACAAAACACCACACACCACCACACACATCACCACAAACACCACCCCACACCTCATCCACACCACCCCATGGCACCCCAAAGACACCCCAGGTTCTCGGACCAAGAACTCAGGGTCATGGTGGAGGAAATAATTAGGGTAGAGCCCAAGCTCTTCGGCACACAGGTGCAGCACACCACAATAGCCAGGAAGGCGGAGCTATGGCAAAGGATCGTCGACAGGGTCAACGCTGTGGGACAGCATCCCAGAAATCGGGAAGACATCCGAAAGCGCTGGAACGACCTACGGGGGAAGGTGCGGTCGATGGTGTCAAGACACAACATCGCTGTGCAGAAGACTGGCGGCGGACCCCCACCCACTCCACCCGAATTCACAGCATGGGAGCAAGAGGTCTTGAACATCCTGCATCCTGAGGGCCTCGCTGGAGTAGGCGGAGGAATGGACTCTGGTAAGTCTAATCTCAACTACTTCACCCCCCCCAACCACCAGCATGCCAACCCACACCCCCACCCTCACCCCTAACCCCCCAGCACACATACTCCCTGTTAATGTCTCACCAGCACAACCCACCCAACCCAACCCCAACCCCTGAATGCCAACACAAACCATGGACACCCATCACCTAAGCATGACCACTGCACCTACCCATCCCCCCCACAAACTACCCTCACAACTCCTCCCACATGGGACTGCCAGCACTGGGCGACAAGGGCACCCACAAATCGCACGCCATGGCACAGACAAAATCAATAACCATACTATTTTACCCCTGCAGGGCCCGAACGCCAACACACCGTCCAGGAGGGTCCAGATTTGTCCATCCCACCCCCAGAACAGGCCCCCAGTGATGACAGCAGCTCTGTCGACCTAGAACCTGATGACCAGCCCGGACCATCGGGGACCTCTGGACAGTCGGTTACCCTCAGTCAGCCACAGGCCACAGCAGACCAACCCCCCTCTGGAAACAACAGCACAGCACCCACCCAGCGGGCCCATGCTTCTGTCTCCAGGACAGGTCAAGCAGCGGTGTGTCTACCAGTACAGGGCACCCAGGGTAACCCACAACCCCAACAACAACAGGGACCTGGGGGCACTGGTAGTGGGCACACCGTCCAGGGGACAGAGGCCCAGGAACAAAGAGGAACTGGGAGGGTTGCTGTGCAACAGAGGGAGGACAGGCCTAGGGAACCCACTGTCCAAGAGGCCCTCACCACCATCATGGGACCGTACCACCACTCCCAAGAGACGATGGCGACGGTCCTGGCCAGGTTCCAGGAAATCCAGGCCATGCAGGAGGGCCAGTACATGGGGTTCCGGGAAGAACTGCGCAGCATCAGTTCCGCAATGGGTACAATCGTGGTGGCACTCAACCAGATTGTCACCACATTGCGGGACCATGTGGCCCCCCAAAGGGCCCCTGCCACTAGCATGGAGGAAGAACAGCCCACCACCTCCGCCGGCGCTAGTGGTCAGGAGGCCCCGACACAACAGCAACGGCCCACCCGGACCCCACCCCCTGCAGAACAAGAACCACCCCGCAAGAAAGGCCTGAGATCTAGGAAGAAGACAGAGTAGGATGTCAAGACCCCCGCCATGCACGGAAACCCACGGATGCCATCCCACTGTCCCACTTGTTCACCCTGTCCAACCTTGAACTGCCCCTGCTCCACCTTCCACAGGCATATGGACAATGCACCTGTGCGAACGAGAGTCTGGACTCTGCCATGGACATGCCTCCACCATCACCCAGCACCCTTTTTGGACTATACACCTATTTGAAAACTTCAATAAACACAATTATTGCACAAAAACCTACTGGATTCTGCTATCTATTTATTTAAACCAAATGTATTCGATATAACCAACAAAACATTTCTAGTTACATTCTGATGACAACATACCAGTGTCACACAGCGGTAGTCCATGGGGAAAAAACCCAGAGGGCACTCCGTGGGGATCAGAGCACTGTAATAGGAAGTGATATACACAACTAAGTTACCATACATTGGGGTGAAAGGTCAGACAGTAGAGAGCCACTACAGTTACAGATATAATACAATGCAGAAGTAGATTATTACCTGTGTGTCACTGGAAATACTGCAGTATCACTCTGTCCCTGTTGTCTGTGTCGTCCTCTTCGTCTTCCTCCTCTTCACTCTCCGCAGGCTCCACAGCGGCCACAGCACCACCATCTGGACCATCCTCCTGCAGGAAAGGCACCTGGCGTCGCAAAGCCAGGTTGTGAAGCATGCAGCAGGCCACGATGATATGACACACCTTCCTTGGTGAGTACATTAGGGATCCAGTCATATGCAGGCACCTAAACCTGGCCTTCAGGAGGCCGAAGGTCCGCTCAATGACCCTCCTGGTACGCCCATGGGCCTCATTGTACCGTTCCTCTGCCCTGGTCCTGGGATTCCTCACTGGGGTCAATAGCCAAGGCAGGTTTGGGTAACCAGAGTCACCAATTAGCCACACACGGTGTCTCTGTAGCTGTTCCATCACATAAGGGATGCTGCTATTTCGCATGATGTAAGCGTCATGCACTGACCCTGGGAACTTGGCATTTAAATGGGAGATGTACTGGTCAGCCAAACAGACCACCTGGACATTCATCGAATGAAAATTCTTTCGGTTCCCGTACACCTGCTCATCGTCTTTTGGGGGAACCAAGGCCACATGGGTACCATCAAATCAAATCAAATCAAATCATTAACATTTATAAAGCGCGCTACTCACCCGTGCGGGTCTCAAGGCGCTAGGGGGGAAAAGGGGGGGTTATCGCTGCTCGAACAGCCAAGTCTTTAGGAGTCTCCGGAAAGCGGAGTGGTCCTGGGTGGTCCTGAGGCTGGTGGGGAGGGAGTTCCAGGTCTTGGCCACCAGGAAGGAGAAAGATCTCCCACCCGCCGTGGAGCGGCGGGTGCGAGGGACGGCAGCAAGTGCGAGGCCAGCGGAGCGGAGGGGGCGGGTGGGGACGTAGAAGCTGAGGCGTCTGTGGAGGTATTCCGGTCCCTTGTTGTGGAGGGCTTTGTGTGCGTGGGTGAGAAGACGGAAGGTGATCCTTTTGCTGACTGGGAGCCAATGCAGGTGTCTCAGGTGTGCGGAGATGTGGCTGTTGCGGGGTACGTCGAGGATGAGGCGGGCCGAGGCGTTTTGGATGCGTTGCAGGCGGTTTTGGAGTTTGGCGGTGGTCCCGGCGTAGAGGGTGTTGCCGTAGTCCAGGCGACTCGTGACAAGGGCGTGGGTCACGGTTTTTCTGGTGTCGGCGGGGATCCAGCGGAAGATCTTGCGGAGCATGCGGAGAGTGAGGAAGCAGGCGGAGGACACGGCGTTGACTTGCTTGGTCATGGTGAGAAGAGGGTCCAAGATGAAGCCGAGGTTGCGGGCGTGGTCTGCGGGGGTCGGTGCGGTGCCGAGGGCTGTGGGCCACCAGGAGTCGTCCCAGGCGGACGGGGTGTTGCCGAGGATGAGGACTTCCGTTTTTTCAGAGTTCAGCTTTAGGCGGCTGAGCCTCATCCAATCTGCGACGTCCTTCATACCTTCTTGTAGGTTGGTCTTGGCGCTGGCGGGGTCCTTGGTGAGGGAGAGTACAAGTTGGGTGTCGTCGGCGTAGGAGGTGATGGTGATGTCGTGCTTGCGTACGATGTCGGCGAGGGGGCTCATGTAGACATTGAAGAGTGTCGGGCTGAGCGATGAGCCTTGAGGTACGCCGCAGATGATCTTGGTGGGTTCTGAGCGAAACGGAGGGAGGTAAACTCTTTGGGAGCGGTTAGCGAGGAAGGAGGCGATCCAGTCCAGGGCCTGGCCTTGGATCCCGGTGGAGCGTAGGCGGGTGATTAGGGTGCGGTGACAGACGGTGTCAAAGGCAGCCGAGAGGTCGAGGAGAATGAGGGCGACTGTTTCACCGTTGTCCATCAGGGTTCTGATGTCGTCTGTGACTAAGATGAGGGCGGTTTCCGTGCTGTGGTTGGTTCGGAATCCGGTTTGTGAAGGGTCGAGCAGGTTGTTGTCTTCCAGGAAGGTGGTCAGCTGTTTGTTGACGGTCTTTTCTATTACCTTGGCTGGGAAAGGTAGAAGAGAGATGGGGCGGAAGTTTTTCAGGTCGCTTGGGTCAGCCGTAGGTTTCTTTAGTAGGGCGTTGACTTCAGCGTGCTTCCAGCATTCGGGGAAGGTAGCAGAAGAAAAAGAAGAGTTGATGACGGTCTGGAGGTGCGGGGCGATGATGTCGTCGGCTTTGTTAAAGATGAAGTGCGGGCAGGGGTCCGAAGGGGCGCCGGAGTGGATAGAGTTCATGATGGATTTGGTTTCTTCCGTGTTGATGTGGGTCCAGTTGTTGAGGGTGATGTCCGGGGAAGCGGGTTCAGTGGTGTATGGTTGGGTCTGGTGTCCGAAGCTGTCGTGGAGGTCGCTGATCTTGCGATGGAAGAAAGTGGCGAGGGATTCGCACAAATCCTGTGAGGGCGTGACGGCGTTGGCGCTGGCGCTGGGGTTGGAGAACTCTTTGACGATGCTGAAGAGTTCTCTGCTGTTGTGGCTGTTTTTGTCTAGTCTGTCGGTGAAAAAGTTCCTTTTGGCAGTGCGGATCAGGTGGTGGTGTTCGCGTGTAGCGTTCTTGAGGGCGGTCATGTTGTCAGCGGTGTGGTCCTTGCGCCAGGCCTTCTCAAGGGCACGACAAGTTTTCTTTGATTCTTTGAGGGTGTCAGAGAACCAGAGAGGTTTTTTGGTGTTGGTCTGTCGATGCGTGCGTTTGAGGGGAGCAAGGTTGTCAGCGCAGTTGGAGATCCAGTTTGTGAGGTTGAGAGCTGCGTCGTTGGGGTCGGTGGTGAGGGTGGGTTGGTTGGCGGCGAGAGCGGAGAAGAGTTGCTCTTCAGGGATCTTGTTCCACTGTCGACGAGGGATGGGTTGAGTGCGGAGGTGGGAGGTCTCGCGTCGGAATGTGAAGTGGACGCAGCTGTGGTCGGTCCAGTGTAGGGCAGAGGTGTGGCTGAAGAAGACGTGTTTGCTGGCGGAGAAGATAGGGTCGAGCGTGTGTCCGGCGATGTGGGTGGCGGTGTTCACCAGTTGTTTGAGGCCGAGGTTGGCGAGGTTGTCGAGCAGGGTGGTGGTGTTGGGGTCGTTGTTTTGTTCCAGATGGAAGTTGAGGTCGCCTAGGAGGATGTAGTCCGGTGAGGCGAGGGCGTGCGGGGAGATGAAGTCGGCGATGGCGTCGCTGAAAGAGGCGCGAGGTCCGGGAGGACGGTAGACGAGGGATCCTCTGAGGGTGGTCCTTGGGTCGGTGCGAATCTGAAAATGCAGGTGTTCAGCGGCGAGGGGGGGGTCTTCGGTGGAGGTGGTGACGCTGATGGAGTCTTTGAAGATGATGGCGACACCTCCTCCTACTTGGTTGGTGCGGTCTTTTCTGGAGATCTTGTAGCCTTCGGGGATGGCGGTAGCGATGTCTGGAACAGAGGAGGCGTTCATCCATGTCTCCGTGATGAAGGCGACGTCCGGGGCTGTGGAGTCCAGGAGGTCCCAAAGTTCAACGGCGTGCTTGTGGACGGAACGAGCGTTGACCAGGATGCACTTGAGGTGGTTGATGGCGCGTGGGCTTGTGGTCGTGGTAGTTGCGTGGTGGAAGATGCGTTTGCAGGAGTTGCAGGCGAAGGGTCCATGGGTGCGTTTGGGGTGAGCTAGGAAGCAGGTTTTGGAGCGCCCTGGGTTGAGGGCGTGGAGGGTGGTGGGGTCGTAGCGGATCAGCGGGGGTTGGGGGAGCTGGGGACCAGGGGTCGTGGCGCTGGGCGCGGGCCAGGCGCGGACGGGCGCAGACGGGCTTGCCTCTGGCGCGCCTCCGGCGCGCCAGCGGCGTGCCCGCTGCGCGCGCGCGCCCGCTGCGCAGTCGCACAGCGGCCGCCATAAGAGGTAGGAGGGGGGGGAGGGGTCAGCTGGGGGCGATTGGGAGCTGGGGGGCGGGGGCGTGCAGGAGGTCGCGGCGGGAAAGCGCGAGGGAGGGGGGGACAGGTAGAGTGAGAGGAGCTGGGGGAGGGGGTTTAGGGTGGAGGAGGGTGAGTGTTAGGAGGTTTGGAGATTAGGGAGAGAGATAGGAGTAGGGTTGTGAAGATAGGGGAGGGGGGGTTGTAGAGGTGGGTGAGGGAGAGAGGTAGAGTGAGAGGATAGGGAGATAGGTAGTAGAGGGGGTGGCGGGAGGGGGGGAGAGATAGAGAAATAGATAGAGAAAATAGATAGAGAAGTCGATAGATAGGGAAATAGATAGATAGACAGATAGGTAGGTAGGAGGAGGTTGAGAGTGGGGGAGTTAGATAGTGAGATAGGGAGCTAGAGAGATAGGAAGATAGGAGGAGTGAGGGAGGTAGATAGCGAACGGGTTAGCTAGGGGTGAGAGAGGGGGAGGCGAGTGAGGGAGGGGGATGAGGAAGGAGCAGGAGGGCAGGCTCGGGGGAAGAAGACGGAGGAGGTAGAAGAGCCGAAGACAGGAGAACAGAAGACAGAAGAACAGAAGACAGAAGAACAGAAGACCGGAAGAGCAGAAGACAGAAGAACAGAAGAACAGAAGACAGAAGCACAGAAGATCGGAAGAGCAGAAGAACATCAATGGCACCAATGATATTGGGAATGTGTCCAAGGGCATAGAAATCACCCTTCACTGTAGGCAAGTCACCCACCTCAGGGAAAATGATGTAGCTCCGCATGTATTTCATCAGGGCAGACAACACTCTGGACAACACCTTTGAAAACATAGGCTGAGACATCCCAGATGAAATGGCCACGGTAGTTTGAAATGATCCACTGGCAAAAAAATGCAGGACTGACAGCACCTGCACTAGAGGCGGAATCCCTGTGGGTTGGCGGATGGGTGACATCAGGTCTGGCTCCAGCTGGGCACACAGTTCCTGTATAGTGGCATGGTTGAGTCTGTAGGTGAGTATGACGTGTCTTTCTTCCATTGTCGACAGGTCCACCAGCGGTCTGTACACGGGAAGATTCCTCCGTCTCCTCGCAAGTCCCAGCGGACGATGCCTAGGAAGGACAACATGGAGCACAGAGTCAAGCAACCCACAGGTAAGTGCCCACAGCATGCACAGTACACGAATCTCTCGGGATTGAATGGCTAGTGTGATTGTCGGTGCAAGGCCTAGCCATGTGTGACGCAGTAGGAATTAAGCCATGTGGGACCTTGAAATGGCGGCTGCCTGACCTGTGAAGTGTGACAATGTGAAGTGAGGTCATTGCGCAAGCGTGGCACACCGTGGCGGTAGGCGGTCGCAGGCCGCGGCGCAAAGGCGCATTGGACAACATTGAACCCTATGGGTTTCAGGAGCCAATGGCGGTGAGCGCCGGCGGTCGCGGTACGCACCGCCGCGGCCGTAACTGCCATTTTCTATCTGCTTGATCACACGAGACCTGAGCATCCACAGGAGAGGACCTATACTGCAAGTGCTGCTGTGACCTTGGTCTGGAAGTGACAATGGCTGCTGCGACTGGGGAAAGGGCCCCCGCCTTCAGTTCCGAGGAGTTGGAGAAGCTCGTGGACGGGGTCCTCCCCAGTATGCGCTACTCTACGGGCCTCCAGACCAACAGGTGAGTACACGGGGGGCAATGCATAGTGCCCAATGCATGGGTTGAGTGGGGAGGATAGACGATGGAGGGGAGGGCAGCGAATAACGAATGCATGGCACGACAGATGAGAGCATGTGCCACATGGCAAGGTTGAGGAGGGGGGGCCATTCACATCGAGAATGCAGAAAAGTGATGATGTTTCTCTTCCACCCCTGTACATGTCACATAGGTCAGCGCCCATCAGAAGATTGACATTTGGCGTGCCATCGCCAAGGACGTCCGGGCCCTGGGGGTCCACAACAGAAGGGGCACCCACTGCCGCAAGAGGTGGGAGGACATCCGCCGCGGGAGCAGGAAGACCGCGGAGGCTCTGCTGGGGATGGCCTCCCAACCTAGTAGGGGTGCCAGTCGTACCTTGACCCCCCTGATGTCCCGGATCCTGGCGGTGGCCTACCCCGATTTAGATGGGCGCTTGAGGACATCGCAGCAGACACAAGGGGGTGAGTACCAGCACATTCTGCTATTTTGCGCACAGTGGAGGTGCCTGGGTGGGGGAGGAGGGCTGTGGGTATCCCTAGGCCAAGGCTATTCCTGTAGGATAGGCCCGCCCGTGAGGTATGGTCCTGTGCCCACGCCCCCCACCTCTGAAGGGTGCCTAGTAACGCGATTCATGGACCAGTGTATACTGTGTGGGCAGTTGTCGCCCATAGGCTTGTAGGGCATATCCCAGTGAATGAGTAGTGTACCCCAAGTGCGCAGCGTAGTGCAGGGGGCTTCTGTGTCTGTCCTCTCCGCCAACGGTGTCCCCAATGCATGCACTCAACTTGTCTTTGTGTTTTCCACCCCCCCCTTTTCTTTGTTTTTCTGTGAATGTGTGCATTAGCATCATCAGACGGAGGAGAAGTGGCATCAGCGCAAGAGGGAGCTGCATCTCACATGGCCCCGGAGGGCCATGCAACGGACTCCGACATGACCAGTGAGACGGAGGGCGAGGGGGGCTCCACCACGGGGACCCGTGGAGACGTCAGCGACACCGACACGTCCTCGGAAGGGAGCTCCCTTGCGATGGCGGCAACATCCGTGCCCACCGATCCTACAGGTACAGCCGCCACCCAGTGCACCAGCTCCGCCCTCCCAGCAGCCCCTCGGCCTTTGGGCCGTGCCCGCAAGGCCAGGAAGCCGGCCATCTCCTTCGCCCCAGGCACCTCAGGCCCTGCCCCAGTCACCCCTGCTGCCCTCAGTGAGGAGGTCATTGACCTCCTGAGGACCATCATTGTTGGGCAGTCTACCCTTTTGAATGCCATCCAGGGTGTGGAGAGGGAGGTGCATCAAAGCAATGCATACCTGGAGGGCCTTCATTCGGGTCAGGCTGCCCATCAACGATCGTTCAACGCTCTGGCCTCAGCACTGACGGCAGCGATTGTCCCTGTCTCCAGCCTCCCTCTTCTGACTCCCTCCACCCAGTCCCACTCCCCTGTTCCTCTGCCTATCCCATCCACACCTACAGACCAGCCTGCACACACCTCATCACCCAAGGGCAGCTCATCCAGACATAAGCACCACAGGACACACAAGCATTCACCCAAGCAACATCCAGATGCAGACATGCCAACAGTCACTACCTCCTCTGTGTCCCCCACCTCCTCGGCTCCCTCCTCCCTCCCTGTGACGTCTCCACACACACCTGCAAGCACACCACCATCAGCCATTGCACCCATCACCAGCACACCCTCCAGACCAGTCCGCACACGTGCAGTCACCACCCCCACTGCCATGTACACGTCCCCTGTGTCCTCTCCCAGTGTGTCTGTCACCCCCGCTTCCCAAACACACAAACGCAGGCAGGCACCCAAACAACAGCCATCCACCTCACGTCAGCCTCCTGCCCAAGCACCTGCACCCAAAGACAGCACACTTGACTCTCCTACAACCACATCCTCTTCCTCCACTCCCATACCCACTCCAGATACCCTTCCCATAGCTCCAAAGAAATTTTTCCTCTCTAAAATTGACCTCTTTTCCTCACCTGACCCACCCCCTCCATCCCGTAAGAGTTCCACAAACACCTCAGCCACCACCAGCCCAGCAACTCCCAAGAACGTCGTGCCTGGATTTTGGAGTCTGCCCTTTCCTTGGGCTGGGACATCGTCCAGCAGCAAAGGCACAGCCAGCCCCCCCCCCTGGGAAGAGGAGCAAAAAAGTGAAGGGCAGGCGCGACAGGCCTGATACGCCTGCCCCCAAGGAGGGGAGCCTTGCACCATCCCCTGCCACATCGGGTCAGGGACCCAAGGGCCACGGACACTCTGCCAAGGAGGGCAAGGGCAGCAAGGAGCAAAAGGTAGGGAGCAGCCGACCTGGCCATGAGGGCCCCACCAGCCCCATTCCGGGGGTATCGGAGGAGACCCAGGGACCCAGGACTCCATCACAGGAGGGCCCTGCAACGGAAAGGTCCGAGGCAGACTGAGCAGCAAGTATTGGGCAGATGTGGTCCACTGGAAACACAAGACAGGCACCGCTGACCAGGGCCCCGCCGTCTCAAGCACCGCTCCGCTGGGCCCTTCCTGTCAAGCACCGCTCCGCTGGGCCCTTCCTGTCAAGCACCGCTCTGCTGGGCACCGCCGTCTCAAGCACCGCTCCGCTGGGCCCTTCCTGTCAAGCACCGCTCCGCTGGGCCCTTCCTGTCAAGCACCGCTCCGCTGGGCCCTTCCTGTCAAGCACCGCTCCGCTGGGCACCGCCGTCTCAAGCACCGCTCCGCTGGGCCCTTCCTGTCAAGCACTGCTCCGCTGGGCCCTTCCTGTCAAGCACCGCTCCGCTGGGCCCTTCCTGTCAAGCACCACTCCGCTGGGCCCTTCCTGTCAAGCACCGCTCTGCTGGGCACCGCCGTCTCAAGCACCGCTCCCCTGGGCCCTTCCTGTCAAGCACCGCTCCGCTGGGCCCTTCCTGTCAAGCACCGCTCCGCTGGGCCCTTCCTGTCAAGGACCGCTCCGCTGGGCCCTTCCTGTCAAGCACCGCTCCGCTGGGCCCTTCCTGTCAAGCACCGCTCCGCTGGGCACCGCCGTCTCAAGCAACGCTCCGCTGAGCCCTTCATGTCAAGCACCGCTCCGCTGGGCCCTTCCTGTCAAGCACCGCTCCGCTGGGCACCGCCGTCTCAAGCACCGCTCCGCTGGGTCCTTCCTGTCAAGCACCGCTCCGCTGGGCCCTTCCTGTCAAGCACCGCTCCGCTGGGCCCTTCCTGTCAAGCACCGCTCCGCTGGGCCCTTCCTGTCAAGCACCGCTCCGCTGGGCACCGCCGTCTCAAGCACCGCTCCGCTGGGTCCTTCCTGTCAAGCACCGCTCCGCTGGGCCCTTCCTGTCAAGCACCGCTCCGCTGGGCCCTTCCTGTCAAGCACCGCTCCGCTGGGCCCTTCCTGTCAAGCACCGCTGGCCCATTGGCAGTCCCGGTTCTGTGTCGGGCAGGCCTTCACGGCGCACTCTGCCCACCGTGCCTCCTCCATGACTAGTGGTCTCTGTAATCCACCTGATGGACTGTGGCTTTGACCTCCCCAGGATGTGACAGTGGGCAATCCACCCACTGTAGAGACTTGTGAGGCTGTGGCTTTGCACTCCCCAGGATGGCACAGTGGGCAATCCACCCACTGTAGAGACTTGTGAGACTGTGGCTTTGCACTCCCCAGAATGGCACAGTGGGCAATCCACCCACTGGAGAGACTTGTGAGACTGTGGCTTTGCACTCCCCAGGATGGCACAGTGGGCAATCCACCCACTGTAGAGACTTGTGAGACTGTGGCTTTGCACTCCCCAGGATGGCACAGTGGGCAATCCACCCACTGTAGAGACTTGTGAGACTGTGGCTTTGCACTCCCCAGGATGGCACAGTGGGCATGGAGGGCCTTGGTGGATCTGGCGTCGTGGACTCATGTGGCTGAGGTGCCCCCCCTTCCCTTCCCCCTGAGGTGCCTGTTTTTTATTTCTGTGATGCCCCAGCAGTGTTCTCTCCAATGGACTCGATCTCGTGTGTGGGCTTTGCCCATGTGTTGCTGCACATTGGCCCACGGACATTTGAACTTTGAATGACTGGGCCGGACTTTTGCTACTTGTGTGGATATGGTTCTAGATGTGTATTGCTTCTTCATATATTGCTAAGGTCGCTATACTTTATTGTTGCAATAATATAGTTCTACTTTTACATTCATTGCCTTTTGTCTTTGCTTTTTGGGGGGGGGGTTTGGGGGTGTCACTCTGACTTTTTTATCTGCATAGGTGTGTAGGTATTTCGGCGGGGGTGAGGGTGGGGGTGAGTGTGTGGCGTATGTGTGTGCCCGTAACCTTTCCTCCTCCCCCCCTCCCCTGTGTCGTAGGTGCAGTACTCACCGTTGTCGTCTGTGCCGAGGTTCGTGATCCTGGAAGAAGAGCAGGATGGCAATGGCCGGGAGGATGTGGAGTTCGGGTTCCATGCTGTTCCGATTCCGCGTGGAGTGTGTCGAGGTAAGCGTTTTCCTTCGGAGATGTCTGTTTCCGCCGTGTTTTTATCGGCGGGGCTCCCGCCCCGGAAAAGGTGGCGGATTGGTGAGTTGTGATAGGGTGGGCGGTACATTGTCTGCTGCCTGCCTGTTGGCGGTGACCGCTGCGCTGTTTGTTTGTTCCGCCGTGGCGGTCGGAGTGTTAATGCGGCGGCTTGTGTTGGCGGTTCCCGCCAGGGTCAGAATTCAATTTTTTGGGCCGCCAGCCTGTTGGCGGGTTGGCCGCCGCTTTAACTCTGACCGCCAGGGTCAGTATGACCCCCTAAGTCTTTTTTCTTCACTGGGACAAAGTCACCAATCTGATCCGACCTCTTTGGAGCCCTTTTGGGTAAGCATCGCAGGACACCTCGGTGAAGAATTATACCTTCGGACTTAGACGGTTTTTCAGGATCTCATCATCTGGGCTGAAGTTGAATTTGGATCCGATGTCCCTGGAGTTCTCCTCGGATTTGCTGCACGGGAAGTCCCGGTCAACCTTTTACGTTCAGACTTTGTCATTTTTTAGGAGCTTTTTCTCTCCGACGTCAGACGACCCTCTACAGCAAACCAATTTCAAGTCGACATTTTCGGACTGCATTTCCAGAAGCCCCTGGTGAAATCCTGCAAGTTTGGGTCTCTGGAGCTTTTTAGCAAGACAAACGTGCAAGTCAGGCTGGGTCTCGGCTGAGGTAAGCCGGCTTGACTCTCGACGTCAGGTCAGTCCCTTTATGGTGCTTTTTTTCCATATTTTCAAAATTTTCTCCAAACTTCTGGATCTTCTTCCAGAAGGTCTTTGAAGGTCCTTTAGGAGTCTACAACATACCTCATGGTTCCAGAAGCCCTGAGTTGCCCCTTGAGGGTTAGGACTCCAACTTCCAGATTTCACCTGGTTCAAATCCAAAAATGCCCACTAGCCACTGGTCAGCTGGTCGGTTCATTCAGGTTTTGATGCAGGGGACTCTGGTTAGCTATTTTTCAACTGTAGCAAGCAGAGAGTCCCTTCTTGAAACTGTTGAAGTCAGGCAAAGTCCTTTTTGTGGTGAAGCCCAAGTGTGCAGCTGGTGCAGTCCTTTAGAGGGCAGTGTCCAGGTACAGCAGGACAGTCCTTCTTCTTCTGACATTGTTCCTTGTAGGAATATGAGGTGTGGGTGCAGCGCTGCCAAATTTATCCTTGTTCCTGGGGTAAAAGCAAGAGGGGCAACTGTCCAATCATAGATTGGATGACCACTTGTTTGGCAAAAATCAATCCCAGGGAGCAACATTCCTTAAAAATCCTAAATGGCAGAAACTAAATTTTGGAGGTTAGGTCTGGCTGAGTCCACCAACTGATGTGGCTAAAAATCCTAGAACACACCTCTCCTCCCCTTTCCTAATCTAAACAAGAGGGAACCTGGTTGTCTGGATTTTGAAGGGAATGGGGCGGTCCTGAGTTGCTCCAAATGTTCTTCCCTCCTTTGTAGACTATTTTGGCTACTCTCCCCCATCCTGTTTTCCCAATCTGCTGAGGCTAATCTCCTCCCCCAGGCAAATTTTTTGTCTTCAGTCCAGGCCACTTCACACTTCATCAAAGCAGCCTGGCTAGGCTGCCAGAGGCAGGCCAATCAAAGAAGAGCAATACAGAGCTGAAGTTGGCAACTTTCACTTAGGGTTCTAAAACTCTTTCCCTGAACTAGTTATATTAAATACAACAATGACAAGTTCCTGGATTTATTAGAGCAACACGTTTGATACCAAACGTGACATATCTATCTCCTTTGGAGTCTTTATTAATAAAATAAAGTCTCCCCATTTTAGCCTATGGAGCATATTCACTACATTGAGGGAAAATGGATTTGGCTATTTTTCCTCACCAGGGTTTATAAAACAATTTTTATAAGGTCCTTGCTTATAGTTACATAGCACCTAGCCCTAGGGCACTTAGGCACTTCGTAGGGTGACTTATATGTAAAAATAAGGTAGTTTAAGACTTTGGAAGTACTCTTACTTCCAAAGTCGAATTTGCAATTAAATTTAGTTTAAAAGCAGGCCTGCCTTTAAAATGACACTGGGCACCTCAGCACCTAACCCTACATGCCCTACCACATACTAGGGACTTATAGGTAGGTTGACATAGCCAATCATAAACAGCCTAACTTACATACTCATTTGGTGCCCAGGGCAACACCAGAGTCAGGAAAACTCCATCAAAAAGTAAACAAGCATTTCAATGCAATGGGTCTCACATTTGCTTGAATTAGAGCTATTAGCATTGTAAACTACAAACCAGACTTTTCTTGCCACACGAATTGAAAACGAAAACGTAACTAACCAGACTTTTCTTGCCATATAAACTGAAAAGTAAAAGTTTCCCATCAGCGAGCCGACGGCTGCCATCAGCAAACACACAAAGGGAAGTAAAAGTTGCAGTGAAACCTCAGCAAAAGTGCAAATATCCATGTAACCAGCAAAAGGGCAATTATCTATGTAACCACCAAAAGTGTAATTACCTATTTAACAGGATTGATGTCATGCAAAGTGCTTGACTACTGCCAAGCGAGATTGAACTGCAAAATAAAGAGAAAAAGTAGTCCAGAAACAAAAAATATCAAGCCTCGTATGTTGTCAATAGTTGGTCAGTGCGCTGGAGGAGGGCTAAACACTGGAAAAGGCATGACATATGAATGCCTTTCACTAATGAAACCATGAGGATTTTAAAAGGCAAGCCCACAAACCAATGAAAGTGACTGATGTGACATGGACTTGGTTAGAAACCCAAAGAGAGATTAAAGCAGGGGACGGAGCGCTTTGCGCTCGCGTCTACAAATGGGGGCAAAAGTTCAGGGGGGCTCTGCAATCAGCCAATTTTTCTAACACCGGGGTTCCAACCCCGGGGGCATAGGTATTTGCTGTGGCTTGGCTGCAGCTCTGCAGCTTCAACCAAGCCACAGCAAACACCTCACGTTTTGACAGCCAGAACTGTAGAGGAGGTCCTGCTGTCAAAATCTGAAGTTTCATCTCTGTCCCTGCACGCATGCAGGCAACAGAGATGAAATGCTGCAGCAAGCAGGGAGCTGCTGTCAAAAAGCTCCCTGCTTGCCAAAGCAATGGCACCGCAAGAGAGGCCTTAAGGCTTCCCCCGCGTTGTCAGGTAGCCTGTAAGGGCACTATATAAAAATAATAATTAAAAATAAATAAATCACTAGGGACCACGAGGGAGCCCTTGAGGGTTCCCTTGCTGTCCTAGAAAGCCCATAAAGGGCTTAAAAAAATAAAAAACACCATAACTCAGTGTGAAGGTCCCAGAGCTTTGGGGGTTTGAGTCCAGCTGGACTTATTTCATTTTTTTATCATAAAAAATTATTATATATTGGGAAAAAAACAAATACATTTTTAATTTTTTTTTTTAATTGGAGACCAATAACCCATTCTAAGTATATCACACATCATAGCCTAAAAAACTCTCTTTCTCTCTGCCTCTCACTTTCTTTCTCTCTCTCTGTCTCCCTTTTCAATGAATTCTTCCACTCACACACCCACTGACACTTATGCACCCACTCACAGACCCACTCAGATACACAATTAGAAATTCACTGAAAAAACAAAGGTTACAGGGACGTTATAGTTAGGTTCTAAATTTACTCATACAAAACCATAGAACATAGAACTTCAACAGTTATAGTTAGAGTTCTTTCAAGTAACTAAAATTTGCGCCCTAAGGTAACTATATGTCGCGCCTTCGTCATGCACAGCTAATTACTCCACTTATTTAATTATTGATGAGATATTTTATGCCATATTCTCACTGCAACATTTGCAATAAAATTATTGATGAGACAACTATGCAATGGGGAGGGCACATGTTATAGTCACCTCAGGGCACAAGTTTGCTTGTTTTCTAGGTCTCGGCTCAAGCAGAGTCTCAAGATGGTTGCCAACACTTCCTGGTCTGAAGTGTTGGCAGCCAAAGAAGTGTTGGCAGCCAATCAGAGCTGTCCATTTCCCTGCATGAGCTCGTCTCTACTTGCGAATACTTCATGGCCAGAGATATACAAATTAGAATTTCCCTAAATTTATAAAAAAACTACTGAACGGATTTACTTCAAATAAACAAAAGCATGATCTGCGTACCGACAGCTAGCTTTCTGCCAAATTTGTATAATTCCATCTAGTGGTTCGGCCTGTAGTCGTGTCTAAAGAATCCTATGGAAATTAAGATGGGAAACACATGTTTTTTTAGCCCCCTTTTTCTCCGCCCCGCTAGACAGATCACCCCGAAACTTTCTGTGCGCAACAAGAATTACTGTAACATTTTTTGGGGGAAAATTTTGTGAAGATTCATCAAACGGTGCCAAAGGCATAGACAAGTCAAAAATTATTTTCCTATGGGAACATGGATGGTCCTAACTATAACTACCTACTGGCAGATGCCAATAGTACAGATATATATATATATATATATATATATATATATATATATATATATATATATATATAATTTTTGAAATATGTATACACCTCTATCTATTCATCGATCTGTTTAGCTATCTATCTATTGATTTATCTATCTATCTACCTATCTATCTATCTATTTATCTATCTATCTATCTATCTATCTATCTATCTATCTATCTATCTTTATTCATATTATTTTTAGTATTAGGGTGGGTATGGATTTTTGGGTGGTAAGGGATTTTTTATGGTTTAGCCTGGGTATAGGTTTTTGGGTGGTAAGCAAATATTTCGAGTTTAGGGTGGGTTTTGGTTTTGGGTAGTAAGGGATTTTGGGGGATTTAAGGTGGGTATAGGTGTTTGGGTGGTAACAGGATTTTTAGGGTTTTGGGTGGGTATAGGTTTTTGAGTGGTAAGGGAAACTTTAGGGTTTAGGGTGGGTATTTAAGTTTTTCTCTTCCATGTTTCACTAAACACCCATCACATGCCCTTACTGCATGTTTCCCTTCTTCTATGTTTTCACTTACATTACTTCTGTTTCTATAACTCTGAAAAATTTCATTAGGGCGCTTGTCTTCCAGATGTGGACTTCTTCTTGTATAGTATGTATCCAACATATTTGACTTTACAATATCTGTACTATCTGGTTCAAACTCTGCAAGGTATTGAACTTCAGGGTAAGACTTCAATACTCCGTTTCTTGTAGTAGATAGACCAAGACTTACCCAGACAATCATTTTAGATTTTGAAAGCAAACTTGCTGAACTCAATATGTCACAGGTCTGAAAGGACCCCATTTCCCTATGTGAAAGCATTTTCAAGCTGAAGGAATACAATTTCTTGCTAAGTGTCTTCTGTACAGAAATGTCTTCCCACATCTCCTTCATTTCAGTTGTTTCAGACTTTGTGTTATACAACGTGACATACCGAACTACGGCGATGGAGTAGTCTACAACAACGTGTATGTCCATGTTAGCATTCCAATTTTTTTAAATTACAGGATTGTAGTCATTAATATATTTGGAATCTTCTGTTCTCTTTAAGTTTTCTGTGTTTTTTGTGATTTCCATGTCAGAGTATGCTGGACTGAAGACAAAAAGCTATTCACTCTTCCTTTAAAAATGAGAGGTTGTGGAAATCCAAATCAAAATCTTGTATGAAAATTTCCTTTAGACCTGCATGACAACAGTACTTTCAACATCTATGTGTTTGAAAACACAAAACTTCTTATCTGGGACCTTTTTCACCAGTTTTGGTATGCTACATGTGACATACTGTCCTATAAAAGTCCACACAGACTCATCATTTTGTGTTTTAATTTTGGGTGTGTCTTTTATCCATAGTAGTATATGAATGTGAGGAGCACCTCTTGCCAGTTACGCTTTTTGCCAAAAGAAATCACTTACGTCTCCAAGAGGAAGATTGTTTTTGTTACAGATAAATGCAAGCATAGCTTGGAACCTGTGGTTAAAATATTCTCAAGCACTTGCAGGATTTCATGAGCAAAGTTCTTCAGCTGTCTTTAAATGGATATCTCTTAGGTGAGAGTGAGCTTCTCTTAAGAATTCAGTGAGGTCATCCCATGTATAGTCTGCGTAACTGAATGACAAAAACCAAGTTGGTTTTCCTAGGTTTCGCAGCAGACACTTTAGTTCCCCATGACAGCAGAACCAATATTCATTGGCGCCACGTTGGCACACCATTAAATTAATCAAGTTATATTCTGAATTTTCATCTTTTTCTTCCACTTTGTTAACAAAATCTCTGGCAGACATATGTTGAAGATTAACTCCTGTTATTAGACTGTGATTCACTGCAAACGAAAGTCCAGACAAGTCACTCTCAAATAGAAGGTGAAATATGTATGGAATACACTGTCTGAAACTTGGATTCTGTGAATATAATCATGTTGATCGGTATTCAGCTGATGGCATTTGTTTGGGCCTGTCATGATACTGACCTACTACTCCAGTGGGAAACAAGTGGGGAAACCAGCGAGTCTCTAAACATTTTATTCCACACACAATGAGAGCTCTTTTAGCCTGCTTCATTTGGAAAACGTCAATAGCATCACCTATGACTTCTTCGTAATGTAATGGATGTATGATGTAGTGCTCATTATTTGCTCTGATCTCAGTGGATCAACTATTTCTATTTGTCCACTTCTTACCCAAGTGTCATCTTCCACATTTACTACATCAGCTTCTACATCAACATTTTTATAATAAACATTGTTTTGTACCAGGTATAATGTTGCTTGTTTAACTTTATTAACATCTACAAATTTTTGCCAAATTGTTTTATTCTTAGTTGGTACACCATTAGCTAGTATAATAAGTGGTTCCTTATTGTCTTTCTCTAGTCCTGCAGTCCCAATTTTTTTTTAAAGTCTAATGGAAAATACACTACTCTTCCTTTAAGGCATTTCAACAACTCTGTTGTGTGCAATTTACCTGTTTTTCGTTCGAATAGTATAATCACTTGAAATAGATGAATAGTTTGTATAAGGACCAATTCATATAAATTTAACTCTCACAGTTGTTATGGAATAGTCACAAGTTCTACCCTGTTATACACTACTCTAGCTTTTGTTTCTGATCCTCTAACTTGTCATAGTAGTCCTTACATATAACTTGCTGCATGAATAAATAAGCAGCCAAATCTTGCCACTTCTTTCTATTTTCCTCTTCAGTTTTGGAAAATACATCTACATTTCATGTTTAACTTTTGTACGGAGTGCGTCTACAACAGATGCATACATAGTTCTGTTTTTCTGAACAAACTGTGTTAAACTTTATAATCTCTTGTTCAAATTTGTCACGACCAATGCCTGTGCTCTGTTCCTCAGCAATTGGACCTGCAAAGTCCTCATTCCACTAGAATCCTCTTCAGGACCTAAACACCAAAACTGCATATCCTCACAAACGTTTTCTATTTCTCCTACTGTACCATGAAATAATACTCTATTCATTTCTCTTAGACATAATGCTGGACTCTTCACATAGTAAAGTGTCCTAACTAACCTTCAAATGTTGGTGTGGTGAACTGCCAACATTAAAAAATGTTGAAAGGTGCTTTGGCACACTTTCTGTGATAAACATGCAAACGAATGCTCTTGTAAATCACTATTTATTCTTACTTTGCAAGCATCTTTCTTTGATAAACATGCTGATGAATGTCCTTGTAAATTACTATACTTTCTTATTTGCAAGGATCTAATCTAATCCTTGCAAAATAGATTTTTTTTGTTTCAGACTTCTGTATGGGAAGTTGCACACACAACCCTTTAACAAATCAATCGATTCTTGCTGAATACAACATATGGTACCACATTTCCATTTGTAAACAGGAGACTGTCTATGTGTATCCTGAATCTCTCCAGCTACCACATCTTCCACATTTCTAGGAACAATCTCTTCTTTTTGAACAGGCCTCCTATCCTTCACCTTATAACATCGACAAGTTGAATCAAGTGCATGCACTAATGTGTTCTCTTGTGAATACCCTTGTTGGAAATGGCATTTCTGCTGGGTCACACCCAATTTTTGTTGACTTCCTCCTTCTCTTTTTCTGACCTCATTGTTGCTGGCTTTATGACTCTGCACACTTTACCACTGCTAATCAGTGCTGAAGTGCATATGCTCTCTCCCTAAAACATGGTGACATTGGCTCACACCCAATTGGCATATTTAATTTACTTGTAAGTCCCCAGCAAAGTGCACTACATGTGCCCAGGGCCTGTAAATTAAATACTACTAGTAGGCCTGCAGCACTGGTTGTGCCACCCACATAAGTAGCCCTTAACCATGCCTCAGGCCTGCCACTGCAAGGCCTGTGCGTGCAGTTTTACTGCTACTTCAGACTTAGCATTTAAAATTAATTGCCAAGCCTTAAACTCCCCTTTTCTACATATACGTCACCCCTAAGGTAGGCCCTAGGTAGCCCATAGGGCAGGGTGCTATGTAGGAAAAAGGCAGGGCATGGATATGTGTGTTCTATATGTCCTGGTAGTGAAAAACTCCTTAATTCATTTTATACTGCTGTGAGGACTGCTCCTTTCATAGGATAGCATTAGGGCTACCCTCCTATACCTTTTGAGTGATAGATTCTGATCTGAAAGGAGTAACCTGGTTACATGGTCAGAATGGTGATAGAAAGTCCTGCTTATTGGTGATGTTGGATTTAATATTACTATTCTAGAAATGGCACTTTTAGAAAGTGAGCATTTTTCTACACTTAAATCCTTCTGTGCCTTACAATCCATGTCTGGCTAGGTTAGTTGACAGCTCCCTTGAGCATTTCATTCAGACAACCCCAAACACAGGATGCTTAGTCACACCTGCACACATCTGAATACTGAATGGGTCTTCCTGGGCTGGGAGGGTGGAGGACCTGACACATACATGTCAAAGGACAGTGGCCTGCCCTCACACAATGGATTGCCAAACCCCCTACTGGGACCCTGGCAGACAGGATGGAACTGAAAGGGGACCTTATGCACTTCTAAGCCACTGTGTGGAGTCTCCCCCACTTCAAAGGCACATATGGGTATTTAAACAGGGCCTCTGACCCTACCAACTCAGAATCTTCTTGACAAGATACCTACTGGGAAAGGAACACTGAACCAGAACCTGCAACCTGCTAAGAGAATCTTCCTGGCTGCCCAAAGGACTCACCTGACTGCTTTGCTGAAACGGACTGCTGCCTTGCTGTTGCCCTGCTGCCTTGCTGCCCTCTACTCTGATGAGAAGTGCTTTCCAAGGGTTTGGAATGAGCTTGCCACCTGTTTCCTGAAGTCTCAGGGCCATAAAGACTTCATCTCTGCAAAGAACAACTTGTGTGGTGAAAGATCGATACACATCCTGCCAGAATCGACGCACAACCTGCCCTGCAGTGAGAAAATCACTGCATGCTGAACTGGAATGATGCAGCCCAGCACCCCAAGTGGAGATTGACGCACGGACCACTGGATCGATGCATTGCCAACCCGGAACAATGCAGCCTGACTTCCTGTGAGAGGAATCGATGCAGCACCTGCCGTGCGACAGAAATTTCCCTGCATCACCCACTGGATCGATACAGCTCCTGTGACTTCATCCTGCACGCCCAGGATTTCTCTGCCTCATCCCCGGGGCATCCAAATACT
Organism: Pleurodeles waltl; assembly: GCF_031143425.1. Lineage (NCBI taxonomy): Eukaryota > Metazoa > Chordata > Amphibia > Caudata > Salamandridae > Pleurodeles > Pleurodeles waltl. The sequence goes on from NC_090444.1 coordinate 934,969,446, forward strand.
CTGCAACCTGAAGAGGATCCAAGTCTGTACACTGCAAATCGACGCAAAGTCCTTGCTGCGTGGCAAAGCATTGATGCATAGTCTCTTGCACCAGGAGAAACTGACGCACACCTCCCTGTTTTCCACGCATCTCCTCCTCTGTGGTCCTGTGCGGATAATTTAGAAGCAAACCAGGTACTTTGTGCTTGCAAGACACACTTATAGCTTTTTAAGGACTAAAGACTTTATTCATCATTTCAAAAGTGATATTTCAACTTGTACTTATCAAATCTTGATTGTTTTGACCCTAATCTACTCAGATAAATATTCTATATTTTTCTAAACCTGTGTGGTGGATTCTTGTGGTGTTTAAATTGTGTTATTGCATAATTTATTGCACAAATACTTTACACAGTGCCTTTCCTAGTTAAACCTGACTGCTCAGTGCCAAGCTACCAGAGGGTGGGCACAGGATAATTTGGATTGTGTGTGATTTACCCTGTCTAGAGTGAGGGTCCTTGCTTGGACAGGGGGTAACCTGACTGCCAACCCAAGACCCCATTTCTAACATCCCCTCTTTATTAAAGAAAAGCTCTGTACTGTAGGTGTGGTTCCATTCACCTCTGAAGGTTTTACAAAAATGTCTTTTATTAATCACTCTTTTTCTTCTGCTGCATTTGTTCATAGCCAACACTGTTTTAGTCAGTGTGCTAATTCTAGTATCAGAATAAAAAGCTTCCTCTTTAAGGAAAATGCCTTATCAACTTATTCTCAACACATTGTTTCTGTTTCAGTACTTCCCTTCTCTTGTACTGTTTCATATGTTTAAGAAGATTTTGAATTAGTCTGGCATGAAACATTCTAACTCTACTTTCCGTAAACTGTTTCTGTCTTCTATTTAATCTATCTGGTTTCTTGAAAAAAGATTTACTGGGCATGTCACATGTTTTTTGGACCTTCTTTGTTGACTTGACATGTTCCTTTTTATTGACATCCTTTTTGGCAGTTTGCAGTTTTACACATATAGAGGGTTATTACAACATTGGCGGTAAATGCCGCTTACCTCCGTGCAGAAGACCGCCACAGCTATTACGACCCACAGCCCCGAATCCGCCAAAATCCAAACACCCACAGAAGTCCGCCACACCAAAGGTCAGTGATAAACTGGCAATAACAAAACCAACACCATCACGCCAACAGGAATACGCCCACACAATCACAACCCACATATCCAGGCGGTGGTCTTTCAACCGCGATATTCCATTGACGGTACACACCGCTGCGCTCAAAATACACACACATTTACAAAACACAACCACATTGGACAGTTCCAAATACACACACCTGATAGACATACACACACCACACCCACACACCCAATACAATATAAAACAGACACCCACATCACCCACAAACCCTTACGACCACAATTGCGACAGAGAGACACCACCATGGACAAACTAGCATCCACAGGCACTCAACACCATCACTCACACAACGTCCACGCACAAAACACCACACACCCCTAAACATCACCCCATACATCACAACACACACCACCCCACCCCACACATCACCCACACCACCCCATGGCACCACAAAGACACCCCAGGTTTTCTGAGGAGGAGCTCAGGGTCATGATGGAGGAAATCATCAGGGTAGAGCCACAGCTATTCAGATCACAGGTGCAGCACACCACCATAGCTAGGAAGATGGAGCTATGGGGCAGAATCGTGGACAGGGTCAACGCAGTGGGACAGCACCCAAGAACACAGGATGACATGAGGAAGAGGTGGAACGACCTACGGGGGAAGGCGCGTTCCGTGGTCTCAAGACACCAGAATGCAGTTCAGAGGACTGGCGGCGGACCCCCACCTCCTCCCCCAGAACTAACAACATGGGAGGAGCTGGTCTTGGCTACACTTCATCCTGAGGGCCTTGCAGGAGTAGCTGGAGGAATGGACTCTGGTAAGGCAAATCTTTAACTACTTCATCCCCCACCCTACCTGCATGCTATCACATAACCCCACCCTCGCCCTCACCCCATCACTCCAACTCCTCACAGATGTCCCACTATCACAAACCACACATCCCAACACCAAGCCCTGCATGCAACAACAAAGCATGGACACCCATCACCAATGCATGGCCACTGCACATACCCACACAGACCCCTAAACATTTAGCACACAAGGTCCTACACAAGAATGCAAGCATTGGGGTACAGGGTCACCCACCCATTGCACACCATGACACAGATGCAATAATCATGCCTTTACACCCCTGCAGGACCCCTACCCAGTGTCACCGGAAAGGAGGTTCCAGACATGTCCACTCCACCCACCGAACAGGCCACAGTGATGACAGCAGCTCTGTCCAACTGTATCTAGATGACCAGCCTGGCCCATCTGGGACCTCGGGACAGTAGGTTCCCCTCACACTGGCACAAGCCACAACAGCAGGCCCATACCTCTGGAAACACCAGCACAGCACCCACCCAGCAGGCCCATACCTCTGTCCCCAGGACACGTCAAGCAGCAGTGTGTCCACCACTACAGGGAACCCAGGCTAACCCACCACCCCAACAACCCCAGGGACCTGGGGGCAGTGGCAGTGGGCAGACGGTTCAGGGGACTGAGGCCCAGGAACACAGGGGAACTGGGAGGGCTGCTGAGCGACAGGGGGAGGACAGGCCCAGGGAACCCACTTTCCACGAAGCCCTCTCCAACATCATGGGAGCCTGCCACCACTCCCAGGAGATGATGGCAACGGTATTGGCCATGTTTCAGGAGACCCTGCGGCTGCATGAGCAACAGTATTTGGGGTTCAGGGGGGAACTCAAATCCATCAATACCACCCTGGGCACCATTTTAGGGGTGCTGAAGGAACTCGTCAACACCACGAGGGATACTGTGGCACAACAAGGGGCCCCTGACACTAGCCTGGACGATGAACTGCCCACCACCTCCGCTGGCACTAGTGGACAGGAGGCACCACCACAGGACCACGACACCAGCACCCCACCCCCTGCAGATGGAGAACCACCCCGCAAATGGTCCCTAAGATCCAGGACAAAGACAGAGAACAATGCCAAGACCCCGCCAAGAAATTAGACCACCCTGATTGACATCCTTTTGTCCCACTTTGTCACCCTGTCCATCCATCAACTGCCACAGCTCCACTTCCTATGCCCCTTTGGACAATGCACCTGTGAGACTAATAGAGTGGACTCTGCCATGGACATTCCTCCACCATCACCCCTGACCATTTTACAACCCCCTCCACTATTTAGCACTTAAATAAACACCCGTAAATCATAAAACTATCTGAAGTTAGTCTGTGCTTTCGAAAATGTATATTTGCAATAACTGTGGAAAAATGCTACATCCATTGTATTGTCAACATACCTACGTCACACAGCTCTAGTCCATGAGGAAACAAAGCAGATGTCACACAGTGGGACCCACATCTGTGGAATTGAAATGGAAGGTGACAACTCAGGGTCCATACACTGGGTGAAAGTAACAGACAGATGAGAGGTAGAACAAGGGTATCGGAGGTAGCAGGCAGTGATGTCTTCTTACCTGTGTCTCACTGGAAGTATTGATGGATCACCGTGTTTCTGTTGTCGATATCCTCTTTTCTGCTTCCTCGTCTTCACTGTCCACAGGCTCCACAGCTGCCACAAGACCTCCATCTGGACCATCCTCCTGCAGAAAAGGCATCTGACGTCGCAAAGCCAAGTTGTGAAGCATACAGCTGGCCGCGATGATCTGGCACACCTTCTTTGGTGAGTAGAATAGGGAACCACCTGTCATATGGAGGCACCGGAACCTGGCCTTCAGGAGGCCAAAGGTCCTCTCTATAACCCTCCTAGTTTGCCCATGGGCCTCATTGTAGCATTCCTCTGCCCTTGTCCTGGGATTCCTCACTGGGATCAGTAGCCATGACAGGTTGGGGTAACCAGAGTCACCTGCAAATGTCGAGGGAAATCTGTTAGACACACACTAACTCTTAGGGACATCCCCAGACCCAGACACCTAGTCACAATGTATATTGTCCATGTCCTCACCTAATAGCCACACACGGTGCCTCTGGAGTTGCCCCATCACATAAGGGATGCTGTTATTCCTCAGAATGCAAGCGTCATGCAATGAGCCAGGAAACTTGGCATTCACATGGGAGATGTACTGGTCGGCCAAACACACCATCTGCACATTCATCGAATGGGAACTCTTCCGGTTTCTGTACACCTGTTCACTCGTGCGGGGGGTACCAAGGCCACAGGTGTCCCATCATTGGCACCTATCATGTTGGGGATATGTCCCAGGGCATAGAAGTCACCTTTCACCGTAGGCAAATCCTCCACCTGAGGGAAAATGATGTGGCTGCGCATGTGTTTCAGCAGGGCAGACAACACTCAGGACAACACGCTGGAGAACATAGGCTGGGACATCCCTGATGCTATGGCCACTCTTATCTGAAAAGACCCACTTGCCAGAAAATGGAGTACTGACAGGACCTGCACTAGAGGTGGGATTCCTGTGGGATGGTGGATAGCTGACATCAGGTCTGGCTCCAACTGGCCACACAGTTCATGGATTGTGGCACGGTCCAGTCTGTAGGTGACAATTACATGTCGCTCTTCCATTGTCGACAGACCCACCAGCGGTCTGTATACCGGAGGATGCCGGCATCTCCTCACCTGCCCCAGCAGAAGAGCTCTATGGAGGAGAACAGCGAGCAGAGAGTCAGCCAACACTGAGGTATGAAAACACAACTTTATTCCACAATTTTTTTAATCCGCTATATGCCTGTCTTAGTGTGTATGCAAGGCCTAGATATGTGTGATGCATTTAAAATTAATGCCATGTGGCCCCCTGAAATGGCGGCTGCCTGACCTGTAATGTGGGACAAGGGGATATGAGGTAACTGCGCTGGCGTTGTACACCGTCACGGTAGGCGGTCAAAGACCGCAGCGCAATCCTGCATTGGTTAACATTGGACCATATGGGTCCCAGGAGCCAATAACGATGTACGCCGGCGGTGATGGTACGCACCGCCCCAACGTGACAGCCATTTTCTCTCTGTTCACTCACTTGATACCTGATCTTCGACAGGAGAGGACCTACACTGCAAGTGCTGCTGTGACCTCAGTCTGGAAGAGACAATGGGTAAGTACACTGTGAGCATGCTGTATGGGCAATGCCTGTGTGGAGTGTTGTGGATGGAAGATAGGGGGGAGAGAATGAGGCGTGCATGAAATTACGGTGAGTGGCTGTGCGTCATGGCAGGGGTAGGGAGGAGGGCCAATGACTGTGACGGTGCGGATGGTTATATCTTCTCCTTTTCCCCTGTACTATTCCTGTAGGTCAGCACCCACCAGAAGAAGGATATTTGGCGTGCCATCGCCAAGGAAGTCTGGACCCTGGGGGTCCACCACAGATGGAGCACCCACTCCCGGAAAAGATGGGAGAACATTCGTCGCTGGAGCAAGAAGACGGCGGATGCCCAGCTGGGGATGGCCTCCCAACGTGGGAGGGGTGCCCGTCGCACCATGACCTCCCTGATGTTCCGAATCCTGGCGGTGGTGTATCCAGAGTTGTATGGGCACTTGAGGGCATCACAACAGCCACAAGGGGGTGAGTACACTCTCATTCAGCTGATTCAGCGCGCATTGGAGGTGTCTGGGTGGGGGAGGTGGGCTGTGGGTTCCCCTAGGCCAGGGCGAGTTTAGTAGGCAAGGTCCCTTCGTAAGGCAGGCCATGTGGCACCCCACCCCACCTGTGTTCAGAGCCAACTACATCTAGTCAGGCTCCTGTGACTTCCATGTGTGCAGCAATCAGGCATAGGACTTGTAACCCATGTCCCTTTGATTAATTAGGGAACTCAAAGTGCACGGCGTAGTGCAGGGGGCTTCTGTGTCTGTAGTGTCCGCCAACGGTAGCGGTATTGCATGCACTGAACATGTCTTTCTTCTGTGTTCCCCCCCTTTTTGTGGTCTCCCTGTTCTTGTGTGCATTAGCATCATCAGGCGGAGGAGCAGTGGCACCGCAGCAGGAGGGAGCTGCATCCCACATGGCCCTGGAGGGCGACACAATGGAGTCTAAAGCCACCAGTGGGATGGAGGGTGAGGGGAGCTCCATGGCGGGGACAGGAGCTGAGACCAGCGACTCCTCCTCTGATGGGAGCTCCCTTGCGGTGGCAGGCCCCTCTCTGCCCCCTGCGTCTACAGGTACAGCCGCCACCCCCCCTACCAGCACCGCCCTCACAGTAGCCCCTCAGCGTGTGCCCCGTGGCCGCTCACCCAGGAGGGTGGGCATCTCCTTTGCCCCACGCACTTCAGCCCCTGCCCCTGTCAGCCCTGCTGCCCTCAGTGAGGAGGCCATTGACCTTCTCAGATCCCTCACTGTTGGACAGTCTACCATTCTGAATGCCATCCAGGGTGTAGAGAGGCAGTTGCAACAAACCAATGCATACCTGGAGGCCATTCATTCTGGTCAGGCAGCCCAACAGCGAGCTTTTCAGACTCTGGCCTCAGCACTGATGGCAGCCATTGTCCCTGTGTCCAGCCTCCCCCCTCCAACTTCCTCCACCCAGACCCAAACCCCTGTACCTCAGCCTATCCCAAGCACACCTTCAGACCAGCATGCACACACCTCAACACACAAGGGAAGCTCTGGCAAACATAAGCACCACACATCCCACAGGCACTCACACAAGCATCATATCCATGCGCACACATACCAACATCCACTGCCTCCACTGTGTCCCCCTCCTCCTCGTCTCCTTATTCCCTCCTGTCTCGTCTCCACTCACACCTGCATTCACTACATCTTCAGCCACTACGTCCATCACCAGCACACCCATCACCACACACCGCTCACGTGCACTCACCACCCCCACTACCATTCACACATCCCCTGTGTCCTCTCCCAGTGTGTCTGTGAGCCCACCTCCCAAGGCACACAAATGCAGCCACACACCCACCCAACAGCCATCCACCTCACGACAGCCTCCAGCCCATGCACCTTCACCCAAAGGCAGCAAACGTACACCTCCTACAACCACTAACTCTTCCTCCACTCACATACCACCTCCATATACCCGTCCCAGTGTGTCTAAAAAACGTTTCCTGTCCAACCTTGACCTCTTCCCCTCACCTCCCCCACCCCTTCAGTCCCATAGGGCCCGCCTTTCCAGGTCCCAACCCAGCACCTCAGCCACCACATCAGCAGGAACATTGGTGCCAGCAGAAACTGGCTTCTGGAGTGTGCCAAGCAGCAGGGCAGCCAGTATGCCAAGGAGCCAGACCACGGACAGTACCCCGCCTCAGAAGCATAAGAAGTTGACCACTGCCCGGAGGGAGAAAGGCAAAACACCTGCCTCCAAAGGCTCTCCCAGGAGTACAGTTAGGAGTGGGAAGACAGCTGCGCCACCATCCAAGGTGGGGAAGGGGCACAGAAAGAAAGGCAAGTTGCCGCAAACCTGCACGGCGCACAAGACCACCACCAGCACCGCTGCCAAGGACACCGCCACCACCAGCACCACTGCCAAGGACACCGCCGCCACCAGCACCGCTGCCAAGGACACCGCCGCCACCAGCACCGCTTCACATAACACCGCTACAAACCAGCACCGCTTCACAGGACACCGCCGCCACCAGTACCGCTGCCAAGGACACTGCCGCCACCAGCACCGCTGCCAAGGACACCGCCGTCACCAGCACCACTGCCAAGGACACCCCCGCCACCAGCACCGCTTCACAGGACACTGCCGCCACCAGCACCGCTGACAAGGACACCGCTGCTACCAGCACCGCTGCCAAGGACACCGCCGCCACCAGCACCGCTTCACAGGACACCGCCGCCACCAGCACCGCTGCCAAGGACACCGCCACCAGCACCGCTTCACAGGACACCGCCGCCCCCAGCAACGCTGCCGAGGACACCGCCGCCACCAGCACCGCAGGCCAATGAGCGCCGAAAGCTCTGACGCTACTGAGGCTGCCACGAGCAGGATGAAGCACTCTGGGCACAAAGCTCCCTCCAGAACCAGTGGAGAATCTCATCCACTACCTCTGTCCTTGGCAGGATGAATCACTCTGGGCACAAAGCCCCCTCCAGAACCAGTGGAGAAAGGCATCCACTACCTCAGTCTGTGACAGGATGAAGCACTCTGGGCACAAAGCCCCCTCCAGAACCAGTGGAGACTGTTATCCACTTGTGTGACTGTGGCTTTGTACGCCCCAGGATAAAGCAGTGGGCAAACCACCCACTGAAAAAGGTTGTGAGACTGTGGCTTTGCACTCCCCAGGATAAAGGGTGTGTAGAGGTGAGCGTTTTCCCTTCAAAGTCCTGTTTCCGCTGTGTTTTTGTTCGCGGTGAATCCGCCCCGGAAAAGGTGGCGGATTGACCTGTTGTAATACTGTGGGCGGTACATAGTCTTCCGCCTGTCTGTTGGCGATTACCACCGCGGTGTTTGTTTGTACCGCCATGGCGGTCGGAGTGTTAAAGTGGCTGTCTATGTTGGCGGTTTCCGCCATGGTTGTGATTCCATTTTTTTTTCCGCCGGCCTGTTGGCGGTTTTACAGCCGCTTTAACACCGACCGCCAGGGTTGTAATGACCACCATAGTTTTTAAAAATGTTCTACTTCTCTTACCAGCAGGTCTTTCATCTTTAAGAATAGTGTTCTCATCTTCCGCTTTTTCTTTCTGTGTTCCAAGTACATAGTAGGCTTTCCTTAGTTTTTTTTTGTTTTACTTTTTGTTGGTATCTTGATTATCTCTTAGTAAAAAATATCTGAAACATAAAATAGTATTGCAACAGATTTACATTTACATAAGGCACTGTTCAATCATATGTCGCTATAATACACATTCAGTTACATAACAGCAATTTAGGCACTATCAATTTATTTGTATTATTAGTTACAGTCTATGAGCATGGCTATCAGTTGTATGGTTCAAACTGTTTTTAAAGATCGAACATGTTTTTGTGTCTTTGACTCTGGGTATAAGTGTCAGAATCAACCTGACACTGCTATTCTACAAATCAGTCATCAGGACTCACACATAAACAAAACTCTTCTTATCCTTGGTTTTTGTGCAGCAAGGTGTCCCTTCCTGGAGAGTGCCAATGACCCCCACAACCCAGGGAGCCTTGCTGCATAATGAAACATTTCTACGTTAGCAAAAGGTTGCAACACGGGGAGAGACCAGAAAAGCTCCATATCTTGGACACACAGTACATTTGTCCCTATTCCTGTGGCACATGCCAGCACACTATGGCCCTCATTACAACCCTGGTGGTCGGTGATAAAGCGGCGGTAATACTGCCAACAGGCTGCCGGTAAATACCGGCAAATTATGACAATGGTGGAAAGAGCTCAGACAGACAGCCACTTTACCACACCGACTGCCAGTGCGCAATCAACAGCCACCACGGCGGTGGCCGCCAACAGCCAGGCGGAAGCAAGTGTTCTGCCCACTGTATTATGACAGGCCAATTGGCTGCCTTTTCTGGGGCGGTACCAATGACATCAAAAGCCTGGCGGAAACACTGCACAGAAGGGAAGCAACTCACCATTGCAGACTTAAGGAAGAACCATGCTGCCATGGAGCCCGAACTGCAGATCTTCCCTATTATTTTCTACATCCTACTCCACCACAAACACCAACGACAGCGAAGACCACCACGGTGGGAACAGCAGCCTAGCACACAGGGGAGGGGTGAGGAAATAGAGAGTGACACACACACAACGTGCAACACCACCACCCCCAACACCATACATACAAGCAGATGCAGTAACATAACAAATTGACCCCGTACCCCTCAGGAATAATGCAAGGACAACACCAATAGATGAAAGTGAGTGTAATAATATCAATACAGTAAAAATACAAAAAAATCAATCTAAAAGTATGTACATATGTACAAACAGGGGACACTTCCCAGTCCTCAATCTGCGTGGGCCACAGGGCCACATTACAAAGTCCAAGGCCCCACTTGACTCCTGCAACACGGAGAGAACACTGCAGGGGCATCAGTTTGAAAATAGGCAGGCACCTCAGGGGGACGGGGAATGGTGGGGGGACCTCAGCCGGAAGATGGAACAAATACACTGGTCCTGGAGGGGGCAACATGCCCTGTGCTTGGTCCTGGGGAGTGCAAGGCCACAGTCTCTCAAGTCGGTGTCTTCCCCACTGGCTCTGGAGGGGGCAACATGCCCTGTGCTTGGTCCTGGGGAGTGCAAGGCCACAGTATCTCAAGTGGGTGACTTGCCCACTGGCTCTGGAGGGGGAAACAGGCCCAGTGCTTGGTCCTGGGGAGTGCAAGGCCACAGTCTCTCAAGTGTTTGACTTGCCCACTGGCTCTGGAGGGGGCAACATGCCCTGTGCTTGGTCCTGGGGAGTGCAAGACCACAGTCTCTCAAGTGTTTGACTTGCCACTGGCTCTATGATCTTCATCCTGGAGAGGATGGGGTGAGTGCGTGTCTTCAACACTGGTTCTGGAGGGGGCATCGTGCCCTGTGATCGTCATCCTGGAGACAATGGGTGAGTGGGTGCCATACCCACTCGTTCTGGAGGGGGCATCGTGCCCTGTGATCTTCATCCTGGAGAGGATGGGGTGAGTGGGTGTCTTCAACACCGGTTCTGGAGGGGGCATCATGCCCTGTGATCTACATCCTAGAGACAATGGGGTGAGTGGGAGCCATACCCACGGATTCTGGAGGGGGCATTGAGCCCTGTGAAGCAGATATTGGGGAGTGCAAGGTGACAGTCTCTCAGGTGTGTGTCTAACCCACAGTATTTGCAGGGGGCAGACCGCACAACAGCCCATGGATGCAGGGCTACAGACTGTCCCCTGGCAGTAACGGCTGCTCAGTGGGGTTGCTGCTGCTGCTGGTGGTGGTGGGGTGAGGCTCCTGCCCATCCCCTGCAGCCTCGGACGGCTGCCCACTGCTGCTTGTGGTGCTGATAGTGGTGCTGGTGGTGGTGCTGATGCTGCTGGTGGCGGTGGTGGGGGGAGGCTCCTGCCCATCCCCTGCAGCCTCGGACGGCTGCCCACTGCTGCTGGTGGTGCTGGTGGTGGTGCAGATGCTGCTGGTGGAGTGGTGGGGGGAGGCTTCTGCCCATCACTTGCAGCCTTGGTTGGCTGCACCACCATGGTTGGTGGTGGGGGCTCCAAATCAGTCCCAGCACCAGCCCCTTGTCCTCTCTGCCTGCTGGTGCAGGCCCCTTGCCCTTCCTGGGAGCAGCTGGGGATTCTTCCTTTCCCTTCCTGGCAGCAGCTGGGGGTAGCATCTTGAACTTCCTGGCAGCAGCTGGGGATTCCTCCTTCCTGGCAGCTGGGGGTGGCACCTTGATCTTCCTGGCAGCAGCTGGGGATTCCTCCTTCCCCTTCCCCTTCCTGGCAGCAGCTGAGGGTGGCACCTTGATCTTCCTGACAGCAGATGGGGAGGGCTCATTGCCCTTCCTGGTAGCACTTGGGGCAGGTACCCTTTCCGTGTGGCTGGCTGGTGGCCTGGATCCTTTACCACCACGAGTTGCTGTGAACACTACTGGGCCCATGAACTGGGTGGCTGAGGTGCTTGCCTGGGCTTTACACACTCTGGCCAGACGTGAAGGATAGGAGAGAGGTAGGGAGGAGGTCAAGGGTGGAGAGGAAAAGCTGCTTAGGGATATTGGGGTGGGAAGAGGGAGAAAGTTTGGGAGTGGAGGAAGAGGGGGTGGTTGTAGAAGGTATCTGTCTGCTGTGTTTGGGTACAGGTGCATGGGCTGGATGCTGTTGTTAGATGGATGGCTGTTGAGTGTCTAAGTGCTTGTGTTTTTTGTACTTTGGGAGGAGGGTTGACAGACACAGTGGGAGAGGACACAGGGGATGGGTGCATGGATGTTGGGGTGGTGACTGCCAGTGAGGTGCGTGTTCTGATAGGTATGCTGGTGATGGAGGTAGTGGATGAGGATGTAGTGCATGCAGATGTGAGTGTAGATGCAACAGGGAGGGAGGTGGAGGACGAGAAGGAGGGAGCCACAGCGGAGGCAATGGATGTTGTTATGTCTGCATCTAGATGGTGTTTGTGTGAGTGCCTGTAGGATGATGTGTGTTGCTTGTGTTTGCCGTGTTCACTCTTGTGTGTTGTCCTGTGTGCATGCTCGCCTGCCTGTGTGCTTGGGATAGGTTGGGGTTGAGGGGAATGGGATTGGGCAGAGGAATTTGGAGGGGGGAGGGTGGAAACAGGGACAGTGGCTGCCATCAGAGAGGAGGCCAGAGCCTGGATTGATCTCTATTGGGCTGCCAAGCCAGTGTGAATGCCTTCCAGAAATGCATTGGTCTGTTGCATTTGGGCTGTCAGCAGGGCTCACTGGGGCAGGGCCTGAGGTGCCTGGGGTGAAGGAGATGCCCACCATCCTGGGTGAGCGGGCATGGTCAACTTGAAGAGGGGCTGCTGGGAGGGCAGTGTTGGTACAGGGGTGGCAGCTTTACCTGTAGCTGGGGTGGGCACAGAGGTGCCCACCACCACCAGGGAGCTTCCATCAGAGGAGGTATCTGTGTCTGAACTGTCCCCTCCAGTCTCCGCCGTGGTGCTCCCCTCGTCCTCAGTTCAACTGGTGCCCTCACCGTCGGTGGACTCTGCCTCCTGGGTCCTGTAGGATGCAGCTCCCTCCGTTGCAGGTACCTCTGCTCCTCCGCCAGATGATGCTAATGCCCATAACGACAGGGTGACAAAACAAAAAGGGGGGGGAGAGACAAAGGATACACTGGGTCAATGGCTACACCAACACCATCGTTGGCGTACATACCACCCTCACACACAGGGAACAGCCCTAAGCACTATGCAATGCACTATCATTAACAATGCTAGTCACCAGGGTATGGGAGGGACACATAACGCCAACTGCAGCATACCTGGGACACACACAGCCCTGCCCAGTAGTGGATGCCTACTAGTTAGGTAGGAGGAATATCAAATCAGAACCCTGCCCAACATGGGACCTACTCTGCAATGTCAGGCCTGGTCTAAGGGCACCCAAAGACACACATCCCCACCCGGATACCACCCCTTGAGGCGTGAGTTGTAATGATGGGCACTGTATTCACCCCCTTGTTTCTGCTGTGATGCCCCAAGCGCCCATCCAGCTCCAGATAGGCAACCGCCAGAATGTGGGCTATCGGGGGGTCAGGGTTCGACGGGCACCCCTTCCTCGTTGGGAGGTCATCCCCAGTTGGGCCTCCGCCATCTTCCGTGCCCAGCATCTCAGGTACTCCCACCGTTTCTGACAGTGGGTGCTCTGCCTGCCGTAGACCCCAGGGACTGCACGTCCTTGGTGATGGCACGCCATGTACTCTTCTTTTGATGGGCACTGACCTACAGAGGAAATATACACAGGGGAAGGTATTAGTTAGACCGTCCTGCCTGTTACACTCATGGCCCACCATTGCCCTTCCCATCCACTTTCACACAGACATGGCCCAACATACATGCTGCACGATGCCCAAGGCCCATCCACGTACTCCCCCTTCACGAGGCCTTCACACACCTCACTCCATGCACTCATGCCCCATGCATTGTGCTCACAGTGTACTCACCTGCTGGTCTGGGGGCCCATACAGCAGTCCGTACTGGGGTAGAACCCCATCCACGAGTCTCTCCAACTCCGCCGAGGTGAAGGCAGGGGTCCTTCCCCCAGTCACACGGGCCATGGTAGGTTCCAGTCACTGGTCACAGCAGCACATGCAGAGTACGTCCTCTCTTGTTGAAGGTCAGGTAGCATGTGAGCGAACAGATAGAAAATGGTGGTGAAGTCCGCGGCAGTCGATCCCGACCGCCTCACGCAACGGCGCACAACATCAGCAGTATTACCTCACTTCCACCTGTCCCTCCTTACATGACAGGCGGACGCCATTTCAGAGGGGGGGCAGTGCATGGAACATAACTGCGTCACAGATCACAATTGTATATACAGGACATATGCCACTAATACATTTATAATTCACATCATGCATTGAACTGTAGTGGCAACAATGTACATTTTATGACCGGCTCATCACTCTTTTGCCCCATAGATTGCAATCGCTTGTAGATGGAGACATCCCTCTGTGTAGAGTCCCCTGGTGGACTTGGCAACAATGATGGACAGGCACATTATCCTCACCTACAGACTTGACAGGGCCACAATCACAGAGCTATGTGCCCAATTGGAGCCTTACCTGATATCTTCTATCCGTCACCCCACTGGGATCCCCCCCCTCTTGTGCAAGTGCTATCTGTGCTCCATTTCTTGGCAACTGGTTCTTTCCAAGTGACAGTGGGCTTGGCAGCAGGAATGTCACAGCCAATGTTCTCAATTGTGCTGACAAGAGTGTTGGGTGCCCTGATTAAACACATGTGCAGCTCCCCCAGGTGGAGGATTTGCCCACAGTGAAGGCTGGCTCCTATGCAATGGGGCATATCCCCAACATAATTGGGGCGATTGATGGAATAGATATTGCATTTGTCCCCCCCCGGCAATATGAAAAGGTCTTCAGAAATCGAAACGTTTTCACTCAATGAATGTGCAGATGGTGTGTTTGGCGGACCAGTAAATCTTCCACATCAATGCTAAGTATCCTGGGTCGTGCATGATGCCTTTATCCTGCAGAATAGCAGCATCCCAAATGTGATGGCCCAGCTACAGAGGCACAGGGTGTGACTAATGGGTGAGCTCTGGTTCCCACCCAATTGATGTTGGCATATGGGTATTGTGTGGGCCATAAGGGGTAGTATGTGGCTAACAGTCGTCCAACGATATTTGCAGGTGACTCAGGTTACCCCAACCTATCATGGCTACTGACCCCTGTGAGGAATCCCAGGACAAGGGCTGAGGAACGTTACAATGAGGCACATGGGCGAACAAGAAGGATTATGGAATGTACATTTGGCCTCCTGAAGGTCAGGTTTTGGTGCCTCCATCTGACTGGCGGATCCCTGTGCTACTCACCCAAGAAGGTCTGCCAGATAATCGTGACATGCTGCATGTTGCATAACCTTGCCTTTAGACACCATGGCCCTCATTCTGACCTTGGCGGGCGGCGGAGGCCGCCCGCCAAAGTCCCGCCGTCAGGTTACCGTTCCGCGGTTGAAAGACCGCGGCGGTAATTCTGACTTTCCCGCTGGGCTGGCGGGCGGTCGCCTTCAGACCGCCAGCCAGCCCAGCGGGAAAGAGGCTTCCACGATGAAGCCGGCTCGGAATCGAGCCGGCGGAGTGGAAGCTGTGCGACGGGTGCAGTTGCACCCGTCGCGTATTTCACTGTCTGCGCAGCAGACAGTGAAATACATGCAGGGGCCCTCTTACGGGGGCCCCTGCAATGCCCATGCCAGTGGCATGGGCACTGCAGGGGCCCCCAGGGGCCCCGCGACCCCCCCTACCGCCATCCGGATCTCGGCGGTCCGACCGCCGGGATCTGGATGGCGGTAGGGGGGGGTCGGAATCCCCGCGGCGGTGCAGCAAGCTGCGCCGCCGCGGAGGATTCAATGGGGCCGCGGTACACTGGTGGGACCCCGCCAGTGGTGCCGGTCCGACCGCGGCTTTACCGCCGCGGTCGGAATCCCCATTGGAGCACCGCCGGCCTGTCGGCGGTGCTCCCGCGGTCCTCCGCCCTGGCGGTCAAAGACCGCCAGGGTCAGAATGACCACCCATGTGCCTTTTCTGCAGGAGGAGGAGGAGGCTGGAGATGGCCGTGTGGCAGCAGTGGACCCTGTGGACAGTGAAGATGAGGAAGCAGAGGATGAGGATGAGGACAACAGACCTGCAGTGATTAGACAATACTTCCAATGACACACAGGTAAGACAGTGTTACATCACATTTCATTGTCATTTTTTGTTTCACTTTGCTCCTGGCATGCTGTTATTTCCCACGTCTATGGCCACTCACTGTACCCTTTGGCAAATCTTTTTGCAGATGTTGGTGCCCCGCTATTGCTCCTGGTGTTGTCACTGCAGCCAACTACAGGTCTTTCCTATGTTGACATTACTGTACTGTTGAATTGCAATGTTTAAACCTTTTAAAACAATTACATACTGAAATCATTTGACATACTCCATACTTTTTCAAAGTGTGTTTATTGCAGTGCTATGAAGAACAGGGGGAAGTTCAATGGGATGGGGTGATGATGGAGGAAAGTCCAGGGTATAGTTCCAGTCTATTTGTAGCACAGGTGCATTGTCCAATAGGGCATGGCAGTTTGAGGTGAACAGGGTGACAAAGTGGTACACAAGTGTGACAATCAGGAGAGTCTCATTTCCTGGCGGGGGTCTTGGCAATAATCTCTGGCTTCTGCCTGGATCGCAGGGAACGTTTGCGGGTTGGTTCTCCTTCTGCAGGGGTGCAGGTGGCCTGTTGGTCCTGTGGTGGGGCCTCCTGTTCATTAGCGGCAGCGGAGGTGGAGGGCTATTCAGTAGTCTGGTTAGTGGCAGGGGCCCGCTGGTGTGACACTGCCTCCCTCATTATATTGGCCATGTCTGCCAGCACCCCTGCAATGTTGACCTGGGTGGTGTTTATGGCCTTCAAGTCCTCCCTGATCCCCTGGTACTGTCCCTCCTGCAGCCGCCTGTCCTCCTGCACAGGATCCAGGATCTGGCCTAGCGTATCCAGGGAATGTTGGTATGCTCCCAGGAACCCGGTGAGTGCCTCCTGGAGAGTCCGTTCCCTGGGCCTGTCCTCCCCCTGGCGCACAGCAGTCCTCCCAGTTTCCCTGTTGTCCTGTGCCTCTGTCCCCTGAACCATGTGCCCACTGCCACTGACCCCAGGTCCATATGATTGTTTTGCGTTTGTGGTGTGCCCTGTGGTCCCTGTAGTGGTGGACACACTGGTGATTGACGTGCCCTGAGGACAGAGGTATGGGTAAACTGGGTAGGTGCTGTGGTGGTGTTCCCTGAGGGGGGAGTCTCCGTGGTGGTGTGTGACTGTGGCTGGGTAACCGAGTGTCCGGAGGTCCCTGATGGGCCAGGTTGGACATCCAGATCCAGGCGAGCAGAGTCACTGTCATCACTGTGGGCCTCTTCTGTGGGGGGACTAGATGTTGCTGGTACCTCTTCTCCGGTGACATTGGCTGGGATACCTGTGAGGATGTAAATGCAGTGTTATTGTTTCTGTCTGTGGCATATTGTGCATGGATGGGTTGCTCTCTATGGTTGTTTTTGCACTGGCATCTTTCACTTGTGTACGTTGGTGTATGATGAGATGATTATTTCTCTTTAGTGTGCATGCTTTAGTGATAGGTGTCCATGCAGGTCTGTGAGTGGTGTCCATGCATTGGTATGGCACGCAGGGCTTGGCATTGGGATGAGTGGGTTGTGATGGTGGGGTGTGTGGGTAGTGGTGGAGTGATGGGAGTGAGGGTGGGGGCATGTGATGGTATGCAGGTAGGGGGTGATAGTAGTATAGAGTTGACTTACCAGAGTCCAGTCCTCCTCCAACTCCTTCCAAGCCCTCAGGGTGCATGATTGACAAGCCTTGCTCCTCCCATGTTGTTAGTTGTGGGAAAGAAGGTAGAGGTCCACCTCCAGTCCTCTGTATAGCTAGTTGGTGTCTTGCTGCAATGGAATGCACCTTCCCCGTAGGTCATTCCACCTCTTCCTGATGTCGTCCCTTGTTCTGGGTTGCTGTCCCATGGCGTTGCCCCTGTCCACGATTCTCCACCATAGCTGCATCTTCCTAGCAATGGGTATCTGCTGCACCTGTGCTCCAAATAGCTGTGGCTCTTTCTGCATGATTTCCTCCACCATGACCCTCAGAGAATCTGGGGTGTCATTGTGGTGCCATGGGTGTTGTGTGAGTAGTGTGGGTGAGGGTGTGTAGGGTGATGTGTTGGGGTGTGTGTTGTGAGGTGCGTGGGTGGGTGGTGTATAGGTGATGGTGGTATGTGGCTCTGGTTGTGTGAGTGGTCTTGCTGTCTCTCTCTGTTGGCAATTATTTGTAATGGTAAAGGGTTGTGGGTACTGTGGGTGTGTGTTTTATAGTGGTGTGGTGTGTGGGTGTAGTGTGTGTATGGGTGTCAGGTGTGTGTAGTTTGAATTGTCCAATGTGGTGTTGTTTTGTTTGAGTGTGTGTATTTTGAGTGCAGCGATATGTAGCACCAATGGTTTACTGCAGTTGAATGTCCGCTGTGGTGATTAGTGGGTCATAATGTGATGGGTGTGGTTCTGTTGGCATAACGGTGTGGGTTTTGATACCGCCAGTTTATCACTGACCTTTGATGTGGCGGATTTGTGTGTGTGGCTGAATAGTGATGGGCTGGTGTATGTGTGTCATAATATGGTGAACGGATATCTGCGGCGGTATGTTGGAAGCAGTCAGCATGGCAATAAGTGGGATTTACTGCCAATGTCATAATGAGGCCCTATGACACTTATTGGACCACCCTCCCCCACAAGGCTCATAAATGAGACCCTTTATGTCTAGAACACATGATTTACAACCTTGTATTGCTAATCAATTTGTAAAATACTAAGTACATGCCTATATATATCTCAATACAACTTTCACCATCTCTCTATCAATAGAGAGGTGGTGAAAGTCTACCCCAGATATCATAGTTTTATCTGTATCATGTACACATGTATCACTCTTATTTCAAACGAGAGCTTGCTTAGAAAGTAATAGATTTAGGGCCTGATTCTAACTTTGGAGGACGGTGTTAAACCGTCCCAAAAGTGGCGGATATACCACCTACCGTATTACGAGTTCCATAGGATATAATGGACTCGTAATACGGTAAGTGGTATATCCGCCACTTTTGGGATGGTTTAACACCGTCCTCCAAAGTTAGACTCAGGCCCTTAGTAACATACCTGATAATAGCTTCCGTTGACAAGTAAAATACTCTCACAATATGCCCTTGGCTCTTTTGTTTATATCACAATGAAAACTCAGAAGAAGAATGGTATAGCACTCTTACTCCAAGCAAATAGAAATAGCAATATCAACTGCTTCACCTTTCCTCTCAGTAATAGAGTCAAAGTAGCCAAATCAAAAACAGTGTTACATGTTTCATTTGTGTTATCCCACATCTGATATTTAGTGACTATTAACCCTTCCTTGTATTTTTGGCAAGAAGCCCAATTTCCTACTGCGTCGCATCCCCCTGTGCAGCTCTCTTTTGTAACATTGTGACAGAGTCACAACTCCAGTAGGGGGTTAAAAGATATATTTTCCATTACCTGGGTGTGCCTAATGTGGATGTTACTTGGGTTGGCCAGAGAGGGTTAAAGTAGCAACAATTGCTTCCACTGGATGAAATAATTAAAGATTACCAACCACCTCACCTCATGATTTTGCACTTTGGTGGTAATTATGGTGCAATCACTGGGGTCGGATTGGACATCCTAATGAAGGATACCTTTGTTCAATTAATGCACCATTTCCCTCACACTTCCTTTGCATTTTCTAACATATGCCAGAGGCAGAAATGGAAGTAGTCAAATCACTTTTGTCCACAGATTGACAAATCTAGAAACATGTTAATAAAACAGTTTCTCAGAGACCATAAAATGGGCTGTATTTACAATAATAACCTCCAGTTTCACATGGATGGCATATATAGGCAATATGGCGTGCACTTCACTGATGAAGGCAACAGAGTGTTTCTCAGCAACTTGACGCTCTGCATCCTCTCTTATGTGTGTTAAACATATATACACAATAAACACAAGGTTCTTTTTAGAGCCACCCTATACCCCAAACATTCTTTAAATGAAAAAGAACATCTAATAATGGTTTTTGAATTTTGGAGTTGTGACTCCGTAGCGGATTCGCAAGCCAAAAGTACATATTCAATGTACAACTCCACCATATTGTTCATATGTTTCTCTTTCACATCTCTTCATGCCACAATACATTTCTTAAAACCTCAGTGGAAGTCTAATAGTCTCTAAGTTCATCTATGAGTGTTTGAGTGGGTCTAAAAAACTGTGTGTGACATTCTGAGTGGATATGTGAGTGGATGACTGATAGTCTGACTGGATCTGTAAGTAGATGAGTGAAAGTTTGACTAGGTCTGTGAGTAGAGTGGGTGAGTGTCTAAGTAGGCCTAAGTAGGTCTGTGAGTGGGTGTTTAAGTGTCTGAGTGGGACTGTGAGTAGCTGCATAAGGGTCAGGGTGTGTGTCTCAGTGGGTGGATGACTGAGTGGATCTGAGACTGGGTGCATCAGTGTCTGAGTGACTCTCTGATTGGGTGCATAATTGTCTGAGTGGGTCTCTGAGTGGATGCATGAGGGTGTCTGCGGGTCTCTGAGTGGGTCTGTGGATGGGTGTGCTAGTGTCTGAGTCGGTCTGTGTGTGGGTGCATGAGTGTTTGAGTGGATCTGCGAGTGGGTGCATGACAGTTAAGGTGGGTGTGTCAGTGGGTGCATGATTGTCTGAATCGGTCTGTGAATGAGTGTATCAGTGTCTAGTGGGACTGTGAGTGGGTGAGTAAGGGTCTCACTGGATCTGTCAGTGAGTGGTCTGTGTGGGTCTGTGAGTGGATACATGAAGGTGTCAGCGGATCTGTGAGTGGGTGTATGAGTCACTCAGTGGATCTCAGAGTGGGTGTGCATGTGTCTGTCTGGGTCTGTGGATGGGTGTGCAAATGTCTGAGTGGGTCTGTGACTGGGTGCATAATGACTAGAGTGAGTCTGTGAGTGGGTGCATGAGTGTCTGAGTGGATCTGTGACTGGGTTCATGACGGTCAAGGTGGGTGTGTGAGTGGGTACATGAGTATCTGAGTGGGTCTGTGAGTGGGTGCATGATGGTCAGAGTGTGTCTGTGAGTGAGTATATGGGTGTGTGTATGAATGGGTATCTGTTTTTATTGTTTTTGCGTCTGGGTTAGTGAATTAGCCACAACAATACATAGGGGGGCCCTGCAGGGGGACACAACAGAGTCGTACTCCACATTTGTGGGGAAAAAAATAGTTTTAAACCATTTCAAATTCATAAGGTGTCCCTCAGGCACTCATAGGTGAACCTCATTGGGTCGCAGTACCTCTACTCTGACCCTTTTTATGATGTACATCCCCTATTTCCATCCCCTGGGGCTGTGTACCGGTCGATAAGATGGCAGCTGCAACTTTCTCCACAGGGTGTAGCCTACCAATCACAGTACTACCTTCTGTCGTGCGGAGTCGCAACAGATCCACATCCCTATATGCACAAATTTGCATTTATCACAGATGCCTTTCTACAAAAAATATAAGTATTTTACAAGTAAAAAATAAACCCATTAAATACATGTATGTAATTATATATATAATAATAATAATATATGAAAGATATGTACATATATATATATATATATGCATATCTATTGTGTATGTATGTATTTATATATATAATATATATATATGTATGTATTTATATATGTATATTATATATAATATATTTTATAATGATATATAGCTATGCATGTATTGACTTTTTGTGGTAAAGAATTTCGTTGTAAATGCATATTCATTGTAATAAATCTCATTGTAAAAGCCTTTCGTTGTAAAGACATTTTTGTTTTCCTGCTTGAGTTCTAAAGCTTTCATTATAATGGCGTTTGGTGTTCCGTCATACATCCACCTATACAGCTGACTTCTACTTCCCTCATATAGGCCAGCGTTTCAACTGCATGCACCCAAACAACAACCTGTAAACTGTCAATAACCTCAACAGGTCAGGCGCGCATACCAGTACATGGTGCCGTCCATATCAACATGCACTGCAGTCCCAGAAATAAGGTGTCAACTCTCCTTGTGGAGGGCATGTCATCTAAGCAAGACCCTCACAATCCAAAATGGAATCTTCTGATTTACTGCACTACAACTAGCCGAGGGCCACAAACCATCATGTCTTCCCTTGGAGATGGCCTCACCCCAGCTCTGAGCAAAGTTGTTGTCCTCCTCCTCCTTGGGCTCACAGGGCACGGTCTCCCAATGACATACAGCTTCTGTTGATTCCAGAAGGTGATTTTCCTGATAAACATCACCCAGGAGCCCCAGCACCTCCCAGGCTGTGATCCAGCAAAAGAATGCAGCGGCATTGTAAGCGCTCCAGCCACAGGTGACAAACTTGTGGGTCTCTACTGTATTTGGGCTTGTGCAGTGACCTTCCTCTGGTCTCTTCCACTTTTCACTGCCATAATCAAGGTTACACTCAGTAACTCCAACTGGTCCACGTTTCCTCATTGTCTGAAAGTGGTCAAGTATTAAAAATACTGCAAAGTGAGGATTTTCACAAACTTATGAAACAGCAATCAGTGCTACACACACAACCCCATTTTGACACAGTGACTGTGGTTCTTTGTTTTAGTAAGCGCTCCTCTTGCTGGGTGTCCACTTCCCATGTCACCAGCTGGATTGATAATTTCTCTTTTTGTGCCAATAATTTCTGCTGGCCTTTTGTGCCCTTAAAGGGAACTCAGGCTGTATGGTCTCCTTTTGCCTAAGAGGCCCAACTATTTCAGTCAGTCAAAATGTCTTTATTCTGTTATTTTAAAACCTGCTTAAAATCTGTAGACAATACATTGATGAACAATGCAGTACCCCATTAATACAAACAAATAAATAGTAATAAATAGTTATAAAAATGTTAAAACCATAAAACAACCACCGAGTGTAATGGACAATTCCCCATTGATTGTGTACCTAGGGACCTTGACGTTGTCTGAGTCTCACAGCCCCTACTAAAAGACTGCACACATTAAGGTATATAAATTAATTTGGCAACAATTGCAGAAAAATTAATGCAGGTGTTACTTGGGTAAGTTGAAGTCCTCTCAGCAACGGAAATATACGCTGTTTCCAGACGGAACTATAATGATCGCAGAACATAACAAAGTGCAAAGTGGCTTGCAGAGGCAGCTGGTGATATTTGAAAGTGGTGGGGCGTAAAAGTCTGGGTATAACTTTTATGTAGCGAGTGAAGCTAGCAAATGTAATGTGGGATCCAGGGTGGGTCCTCCTCCCTAGCAAAAGTTGAAAAAAGATTGACAAATGGTGTATTTGAAAGGAAGTAAATTTAGTGAATAGCATAGTTTATAAAGCAGACGGGATGTATAGTCTTGACACACATTAAAACTGCCCCATATCTTACTGCAGTAACATGTTTACCCTTTAATGTGTGAATTGTACAGTGCAATAACTTCAGGCCCTTTAAAGTGTGTGCTTACCCAGTGTCTTGCTCTGCATGCAGCATCAGCTTTGGAAGAAAATGCTCTAACCAGGCATCAGGAAGCACCCACAGAAAATGGAACATGCAAAATACATTTCTGTGATTCCAAGATTATGCCACCTGACCTTTATTATGGTTTCTCTCTGAGATGTTATTGCATCCAGAAATATACCACAATTGACATACACCTAAAACCTGTCATTACTGTTGGCTTTGCCAATGGTTGTTAGCTGTTTAAGATAAATGAGTAACAACAACAATTAGTTATAAATAATTAACATTGGAAATGTTTCAATTATGAGATTGTGAGACTGAATTAAATATTATTGAGGTCTGAAGGAGTAGGCCCTTCAGTTATGTCTGCTTTATGTTAGATACGTAAGCCCCTCCTCCCTTTCCTGTTCAGCACCCTCTTTTCACTCTCCCCGAATGCACTTCCTCGCATTTCCCTCATTTCACCACCCCAAATATTCACTGCACTCATTCACATTTAAGCACGTTATTTCCTTTTGCTTTTGCCTTCTAAATATTTTGACTTCTGTGCAACCCCTTCACACACATTTACACTGAATTTCAATTGTAATTGAAATACGTGATCATTATTCTGTGGGCTCTGCAGAGACGCCAACACAATGAAAGACATTTTGCTGTGCCTTCAGGCTCAGCACCAGTGCGCTCAATGAAAGCCCCTCATAAAAACCTTACACAAGTCAAAGTATGCACTATGCAAGAGTAACAAAGTGTAGGGAAAGAACTACAGAAACAGAGCATGACGATACATATAACTCTCTTGCCGAATGCAACATTAAGTAAAACGTCAAATATGAGAGGAACTAAATCGCTTTTTAACATCCATTGTTTGCATTTCTACCCATGTTTTTGGCTTTAATGTTAAGGGCATGATGACAGGGCCAATTTGAATGCCATACAGCAGATAACTACCTTTACTGTAAGCACATATTTCTCTCTTTGTGCTTGACTCTGATATTTGGATCAATTTCACAAGGAAACAAGAACCCTGCTGGTCTTTTCTAACAATTTAGTGGGGGAACAATTACAGCAGCTTCACTTCCAAAGGAGCCGACCAACTGCAGCTAGGGCCTGGGGTTCACAGTGGGTGAGGCTTGTGTGACAATGGGGTCTCAGTATAATAAAAATAACACAAGATTAGCATTATAACACTTACCATAAACAACGCCAAGGTACGTGCTTGCATCCACTCCTACTACGTGACTAATGGAGAAAGGGTGGGATCTATGCCTATGAATTATGAATGGCTGCCTTCATGCAGGGATGAAGACTCCAATGCCCAGAACCATGACACTAAAAGTGTCACTGGCCTATAGTGGATACTGCCATTGACCACAATGAAAGTAAAGGGCTTTAGAGCAGTCAGCTCTGCGTTATGCGCCACAAAGCGGAAAGTTGATTTACTGCCTGTCTTCTGTCTCCTGCTGTGAGTGAGGCGGGACAGGCAACCTGGGACAGACAGCCAACGCTTAAATGCATTGATTTGTTTAGAGGTATGATAGATAGTATCTCTGAGCAAATTGATCTGTTTAATATTTTTTGCTATTAATGTGTAGAACTTTCAGAGGGGAACATCCCCTCAGACCTAAAGGAGAAACCGCCCCTGGTTGGTCAGAGAAGGAATCACAGCCACAAGGGCCTAACTTGTCTACTCATCTCCAGCCCGGTGGCTCTGTTAGGTGCCAATGTAAAATGTTAATTCTAAATCTTGTTAAAAGAAACTGGTGGTGTAGGTTAGAGACAATTGGGAGATGAGGCTCGATGGTTAGATAAGTCCTCAAAATGACATAAGCACGAACTGTAGGTTTACTCATCTCCTTCCTATCTCTGTTGACCTGTGTGATGCCTAAAAATGATCCCTTCACCCACAGTAAGTCCCCACGAACAATCCGTTCAGGGGAGCTACAGAGTTTGGGGTGACCTAAGTTGGCAAGTGAGGATTTAATATAGCTGACCATTGGAATGCTACTGGCCTTCTCAAGTTCCATCAAATCAGTCAGTACCACCTGATTCGGACACAATTCACTATTCAACCATATCAAGATCCCTGTGAACAGCGGACATAGGCCCTCATTATGGCATTGGCGGTGAGTGATAAAGTGGTGGAAATACCGCCAAGAGGCCAGCGGTAATTACCACCAAATTATGATCATGACTGTGAGAACTCCTATAGACAGCCAATAAGCCAGGGCTTTAAGAACACGCACCAGGGCAGTAGCTATCAACAGCCAGGTGGAAGACAAAGTACCACCCACCATATTATGACACAGCACACAGCCACGATTTCCAGGGCAGTGCCAACGCCATCAAAAGCCTGGCAGAAACTAACACAGAAAATGAAAGACTCACCAACAAGAACACAGAGGACTCCATCTTCCATGGAACCAGAATTGCATGTCTTCTGGATGCTCTTCTACACCGTCCTCCACCTGGAACACCAACGCCGACGAAGACGACAACGGTGAGTACAGCCGCTTAGCACACAAGGGAGGGAGGGAGGAAAACGAGAGTGACACACACACACAACATACACCATTCACACACCATAACACAATCAGCAGAAGAAGTAAACCAATTGCACATGGCACAATAAAACATGGACCGGATTCGTAAGTACTCTAAATGTATTCGCAAGGGAAAAGTCACCACATGAACCAGATATGTACAGTTGTCCACAAAGGGCCAATGCCCAGTCCAAAGTACAAAGGGGCCACATAGCCACAGGGCACAGACCAAGGCCCAACTTGTCTCCTGACATCAACTGTACGGAACTCTGCAGGGGCATCATGTTGTAAGTGGGCAGGCACCTCAGGGGGAAAGGGGGTGGGGAGCACCTCAGCTGAGTTGGGGCACTTGCCCACTGGTTCTGGAGGGGGCTCCATGCCCATTTCTCTGTGCTTGGGAGTGCGAGGCCACAGTCTCTGGAGTGGGTGACTTTCACACTGGTTCTGGAGGGGGTTCCATGCCCATTTCTCTATGCTGGGGAGTGCAAGGCCACAGTTTCTTAGGTGGATGACTTTCCCATTGGTACCGGAGGGGGCTCGTTGTACAGCAGTCGCAGGGAGGTAGGGATGCACTCTCTCACCAGTTAAAGGTGCCTCCTGGACAGCCTCCACTGAAGGTGAGGGCTGCACTGTCTCATCTGGAGGTGAGGGCTGCACTGCCTCAGCTGGAGATGAGGGTTCAGTGACCACTGGTGGTGGTGTCATCCTGCCAGCCTCTGCTGGAGGTGAGTGCTTCACTCTGTCAGCAGGTGAAGGCACCTCCTGGGCAGCCTCTGCTGGAGTTGAGGGCTGCACTGTCTCAGTGGGTGAAGATGCAGCCTATGCAGGAGGTGTGGGCTGCACTTCCTCAGCTGGAGTTGAGGGCTCCGTGACCACTGTGGTGGTGTCACCCTGCCAGCCTCTGCTAGAGCGAAGGGCTTCTTCCCCTTCATGGCAGATATAGAGGGCTTCTTCACCTTCATGGCAGGAAGTGCGGGCTCCTTCCCCTTCATGGCAAGAGTCGAGAGCTTCTTCCCCTTCATGGCAGACTTCAACGGCTTCTTCACCTTCATGTCAGGAGGTGCGGGCTCCTTCCCCTTCATGGCAGAAGTCGAGGGCTTTTTCCCCTCCATTGCAGTGGCTTTGGGATCCTTACCCTTCCTGGCTGGTGCAGTGGGAACCATCACTGTCTTGCCTCCACGACTAGGAGGCGCCTCCACTGTCCGCGTAGAATGTTTGGCTGAGGTTCTGGGCTGGGTCGTTGGGACCCTGCTCTTACGGGCAGGATGGGGGGAGGGGGAGGTAAGAGGTGAAGTTGGGCAAAGAAAAGCTTTTTAGGGATGGTGGGGTGGGAAGAGGGAGGAGGGATGGGAGTGGAGATTGAGGGAGTGGTTGTTGGAGGAGTAAGTCTGCTGGACTTGGGTGCAGATGCATGGGGAGTGTGCTGATGTGAGGTGGATGGCTATTGGGTGTCTGAGTGCTTGCGTTTGTGTGCTTTATGAGGGGGGACAGACAGGGTTGGAGAGGATAAAGGGGACGCATGGATGTTGTGGAGGTGTCTGCTAATGAGCTGTGTGTGCTGCTTGGTGTAGTGATGCTGGTGGTGGTTGTTGAAGCAGGGAATGCAGGTGTGAGTGTGGATGTGACTGTGAGGGGGGTGGAGGAGGAGGAGGGGGAGACAGTGGAGGTAGTGGATGTGGTTGTGTCTGCAAATGTCTGGTGTTTATGTGAGTGCATGTGTGTTGAAGTGGGGTGCCTGTGTTTGACTGTGCTACTCTTCTGTGTTGTCTTGTGTGCATGCTCATCTGTATGTGTGCATGGGATGGGTTGGGGTTGAGGAGACTGGGACTGGGAAGTGGTAGTTGGAGGGAGGATGGCAGGGACAGAGACAATGGCATACACAGCACTGTCACACACAGGGACCAGGACTGAGCACTATACATTGCATTGCCATTGATTTGGCTAGATGCCACAGCAAGATGAGGGCCAAACACTGCCAATTGCACGCCTCCTGGGACCCATTAAGCCCTGACTGACATGGAATGCAACCTATCTAGGTTACCTTCTTTTCCCTTTCAACCATTACCATTGAGCTGGATTACGTTAAAATGTCTGGCCTGGCATTAAGGGGCACCCACTAACTGACACCCACCACCCGCATCCCATGCCACCTATACAATTATTGTAGTAATGCCCATTGTACTCATCCCCTTGTGGCTGCTGTGATGCCCTCAAGCGCCCATCCAGCTCTGGGTAGGCCACCACCAGTATGCGGGCCATCAGGGGGGTCAGGTTCTGACAGGCACCCCTTCCTCTTTGGGAGGCCAACCCCAGCTGAGTCTCCGTATTCTTCCATTCCCAGCGTCTCAGATCCTCCCACCGTTTCTGACAGTGTGTGCTCCGCCTGCCATAGACCCCCAGGGCCCGCACGTCCTTGGCGATGGCAAGCATTAATCCCTTCTTTTGATGGGCGCTGACCTGCAGAGGCGATACAGACAGTAGGACACCATTACACATACAATCCAGCTTGTCACACACATGGCCCACCAATCTCGTTTCCGTCACCATTGGCACACACATAGGCCAGCGCACACCATGTACACCTTACATCCCCCCACGACACGAAGCTTGCACACACATCTCCAGGCATCCTTCCCACATTCATTGTGCCCAAGGTGTACTCACCTGTTGGTCTGGAGGCCCATACAGCAGTCCATACTGGGTTAGGACCCCATCTACCAATCGCTCCAACTCCTCCGAAGTGAAGGCAGGGGCCCTTTCCCCGGACACACGGGACATGGTAGGTTCCAGACACAGGTCACAGCAGCACACGCAGTGTAGGTGTTCTCCTGTTGAAGGTCAGGAAACAAGTGAAGAAGCAGATAGAAAATGGCAGTCATGTACGCGGCGGTGTACACCCTCACCGCTGGCAATGATCCCCATTGGCCACTGTACTCCATAGAGCCCTATATTATCCAGTGAGGAATTGCACGGCGATGCAAGACCGCCTTCCACCACGATGGCCAACATCGGCAGAGTTACCTCACTTCCACCTGTCCCTACATACAGGACAGGCGGATGCCATGTCATGGAGATGGACAACCATCAGATTAACCTATACTGTGTCACTACCTAGATTTGCACATACCTGTCATTACAACTGTCCCATCACATAAATGCAACATTTACACTGAGGTTGTGATTCCATTGTTCAAATTGTGACAGCCTACTCACTCTTGTGACCCTTAGATACCTACTGCTGTAGATGAATGGGAGGAGACGATGAACCCCCGTGTACAGACCCCTTGTAGACTTGGCTACACTGGAGGACAGGCACATTATACTCACCTATAGACTGGATAGGGCCACAATCCCAGAGCTGTGTGCCCAATTGGAGCGTGACCTGATATCAGCTATCTGTCATCCCACTGGGATTCCCCCTCATGTGCAAGTGCTATCACTGCTCCATTTCCTGGCAAATGGTTCTTTCCAAGTGACAGTGGGCTTAGCAGCTGGAATGTCACAGCCAATGTTTTCTATTGTGCTGGCAAGGGTCTTGCCCTGGTGAAACACATATGTAGCTACATTGCTTTCCCCAAGGTGGAAGATTTGGCCACTGTAAAGGCAGGATTCATGCAATGGGCCATATCCCAATATAATTGGTGTGATTGACAGTATACATATTGCTTTAGTCCCTCCCTGCCAGAATGAACAGATGTTCAGGAATCGTAAGAGTTTCCACTCACTGAAGGTGCAAATGGTTTGCCTGACAGACCAGTACATCTCCCACGTCACTGCCAAGTATCCTGGGTCGGCGCATGCCACTTTCGTCCTGAGGAATAGCAGCATCCCATATGTGATGGCCCAACTACTACTGTTCCTCTATACTTGCAGGTGACTCTGGCTACCCAAACCTATTGTGGCTGCTGACCCCTGTGAGGAATGCCAGGACAGGGGCTGAGGAACGTTATAGTGAAGCACATGGGTGGAGCAGGAGAATTATTGAAAGGAATTTCGGCCTCCTGAAGGCCAGGTTCAGGTGCCTCCATCTGACAGGTGGATTCCTATGCTACTTACCCGGAAAGGTCTGCCAGATACTAGTGGCATGCTGCATGTTGCACAACTTGGCCCTCAGATGACATGTGCCTTTTCTGCAGGGGGGGAGGGGGCTGGAGATGACCCTGTGGCAGCAGTGGACCTTGAGGACAGTGAGGATCAGGAGGTAGAGGATGAGGATGAGGATAACAGAACATCAGTTATATGACAGTACTTCCAATGAAAAACAGGTGAGACAGTGGAACTGACCATTACTCTGACTACTGATTTATATGTGTGCCTGTGGCATGATGGCATTTACTTCCTTTGCATCTCAACTTACTGTCACCTATGGCTTTTCATTTTCCAGATGTTGGTGATATGACAACGTTGTCTTGATGTGATCAATACAGACTGTTCCAGGTCATTATTTCTTAGCTATCTTTGTGTTCAGATCATTTGCACTCGATGTGACTGTTCCCACAAATCCACATTAAAGACAGTGTTACTCAAATTGTGTTCAAGGGTGTTTATTGTAGTGCTATATAATTGAGGGTAAAGTGCAATGGAATGGGGTGAGGTTGAGGAAACTCCAGGGTATTGTTCCAGTCAGTTTGTAGCACAGGTCCAGTGTCCAAGGGACCATAGGAAGGGGAGCTATGTCAGTTCAAAGTGGACAAGGTGACAGGGTGGGACACAAGGGGGACAATCAGGAGAGTCTCATTTCCTGGCGGTGGTCTTGGTCAGTACAAGTGTCTCTGGCTTCTGTCTGGTTCGCAAGGAATGTTTGTGGGGTAGTTCACCTTCTGCAGGGGGATGGGTGCTGGTGGCCTGTGGGTCCTGTTGTGGGGCCCCCTGTCCACTAGCTGCAGCGAAAGTGGATGGCTGGTCAATAGATTGGCTAGTGTTAGGGGCCCACTGGTGTGCTGTCCATTTCCTCCTTGATCTCCTGATAGTGTTTGTTAGACCTGACAGCCTCAGGGTGGTCACCCCTAACTTTTTGCCTGCCTCCCTCCACTTTTCGGATACTGTTTTGCTGGTTTTAAGACTCTGCACACTTTACCACTGCTAACCAGTGGAGGAGGCTGGCCTGGTTTGTAGTGGGTACCTTGGGTACTTACGCGTTACACCAGGTCCAGTTATCCCTTATTAGTGAAATGTAGTAGTGTTCTAGCAGCTTAGGCTGATAGAGCTAGCTATAGCAGAACAGCTTAGGCTGAACTGGGAGACATGCAAAGCTCCTGCAATACCACTTATAATTACACAGTAACTATACACAAGTAAAGGCAATACTCAGTGTCACCTTTATTTGGGTGACACAAGGCCAAAAAAATCTCAGATGCAATACTCCTTCTGGAGGTAAGTATTATACACCATATATACACTAGACACCAAAATAAGGTAAGTAATTAGACATATGGTAGTGCAAATAATAGGAAATGCTATAGAATGCAATGGGAGAGAATAGGTTTAGGGGCAACACAAACCATATTCTAAGAAAGTGGAATACGAACCACGAATTCCCCCCCTAAACAAGTGTAGTGTGTAGAGAATCGCTGGGAGAGTAAGAATACAGTAAAGGTAAGTAAATTACCCCACCCCAGAGCTCAGGAAAGTAGGAGTAAAGTATTGCAGGTTTCCTTAGGACACACTACAAGTCATGATTAAAGTTATTGCAAGAAACAAGCAAGACTGCAAACAACAAAAGGTGGATTCCTGAACCTGAAGATCTGCAAAGGAAGAAGACCAAGTCCAGAAGTCGGAAGAAGTTCCAGGAAGGACAGCAGTCCCTGCAAACCCAGAAGAGGATGCAAAAGAAGAGTCCCTGGTTGGACAAAGACTGCAGAAATGCATCCAAGGAAGATGTCAGTGGGTTCCTGCATGATGCAATGGATGTCCCACAAAGAGATGTTGGATGCAGGTGGGTTTTGGTGCTGGATTCATCCAACAAGCCTTGGTTCTGGGAAAGTCGTGTTTTGAATCAAAATAGTGCTGTCTGGACCCAGGAGGGACCTGGGGGCCTCAACACTGTGTGGGGAGGAAGAGAGGGCACTCAGCACTTCAGAGAGCCCTCAGTCGACCAGACAGCACCCACAGGGGTCCCAGGACACGGGGACAAAGGAGGTGCAAAATGCAGTTGGTGCAGCACTACAAAGGAAGGTCCCATGCCGCAGGCGGTCAACTCAGCAAGCTGAGCATCACAGGATAGAATGCTGGGGACCTGGGCCAGGCTGTGCATGAAGGAATTTTGCAAATAGTGCACAGAGGACTCAGGAGGTGAAGAAGACATGGTGCACAGTGGTACTGTCGTACTCGGAGACAGCAAGCGCTTACCTCCTCCAAATTGGGAGAGCAGGACCTCAGGTTAGTCTGTGTCGAAGGGGTCCATCACCTGTGTTCTAAGAAACACACTTGTCGCCAGGAGAGGAGTCCAAGAGAACCAGTTGTCGACTTAGAAGGAGCCTGCATAAGAAGGGAAGTGACCCCATCACTCCACGGGAGATTTCTGGTGCAGGGTGAGGACAGGGAGTCCTCAGAGCATGCATACTGTGGAAACTGTTGCAGTTGCTGGCTGGAGCTGGAGTTGCAGAGGAAAATTAGCCCTTCTGGATACTTTGTTGCTGTTACAGTGGTTCCTGGAGCAGTCTGCGGTCGATCTGAGGTCAAAGGAAGAAGTAGTAGTTGCAGAGGATTCCTGATAGAAACTTGCAAGTAGAATCTGAAGAGAAACCCACAGGAGAGACCCTAAATATCCCTGGTAGGGGGATTGGCTACCTTATCAGGTATGGACCTATCTGGAGGGGTCTCTGATGTCACCTGCTGGCATTGGCCACTCAGAGGCCTCCAGAGTGTCCCCATGTCATGCAAAACAAGATGGCTGAAGTCTGGGACACACTGGAGGAGCTCTGGTCACCACCCCTGGGGTGGTGACGGACAGGCGAGTGGTTACTCCCCTTTCCTTTGTCTAGTTTCGCACCAGAGCAGGGACTGGGGGGTCCCTGAACCGGTGTAGACTGGCTTATGCAAGGAGGGCACCATCTGTACTCTTCAAAGCATTTCCACAGGCTGGGGGAGGCTACCCCTCCACAGCCTGTTACACCTATTTCCAAAGGGAGAGGGTGTGACACCCTCCTCCCAAAGGAAATGCTTTGTTCTGCCTTCCTGGGGCTGTGCTGCTCAGACCCTAGGAGGGCAGAACCCTGTCTGTGAGGTGGCAGCAGCTGTAGCTGCATTGCAAGCCTCAGAGAGCTGGATTGGCAGTACTGGGGTCCATGGTGGAGCCCCCAGGATGCATGGAATTGGCTCCCCAATACCAGATTTGGAATGAGAGGACAATTCCATGATCCTAGACACCTTACATGGCCATATTCAGAGTTACCATTGTGAAGCTACATATAGCTATTGACCTATATGTAGTGCATGCGTGTAATGGCGTCCCCGCACTCACAAAGTTCTGGGAATTGGCCCTGAACTATGTGGGGGCACCTTTGCTAGTGCAAGAGTGCCCTCACACCTAGTAACTTTGTACCTAACCTTCAGTAAATGAAGGTTAGACATATAGGTGACTTATAAGTTACTTAAGACCAGTGAAAATGGCTGTGAAATAGTGTGTGCACTGTTTCACGCAGGCTGTAATGGCAGGCCTGTGGAAGGGTTTGTCTGAGCTCCTTAGGATGACAAAAGAAATGCTGCAGCCCATAAGGATCTCCTGGAACCCCAATGCCCTGGGTAACTAGGAACCATATACTAGGGACTTATAAGGGGGATTCAGTGCCAATTGAAATTGGTAAATGAAGTCACTAGCCTATAGTGAGAAATTTAAAAGCCGAAAGAGCATAAGCACTGAGGTTCTGGTTAGCAGAGCCTCAGTGACACATCAAGCACTACTGACAACACACACATTAGGCCATAAATTATGAGCACTGGGGTCCTGATCATCAGGATTCTAGTGAGACAGGCAAAAACATACTGACCTACAGGTAAAATGGGGGTAACATGCCAAGAAAGATGGTACTTTCCTACAACCAGTGCTAAAGTACATATGCTCTCTCCCGTTAAACATGATAACATTGGATCATACCCAAATGGATTATCTAATTTACTTATAAATCCCTAGTAAAGTGAACTATATGTGCCCAGGGCCTGTAGATTAAATGCCACTAGTGGGCCTGCAGCACTGATTGTACCACCCACTTAAGTAGCTCCTTAACCATGTCTCAGGCCTGCCAATGCAAGGCCTGTGTGTGCAGTTTCACTGCCAATTCGACTTGATTTAAAAGTACTTGCCAAGCCTAAAACACCCCTCTTTTCACATATAAGTCACCCCTAAGGTAGGCCCTAGGTAACCCATAGGGGAGGGTGCTGTGTAGACAAAAGTCAGGACATGTACCTAGGTAGTTTACATGTCCTGGTAGTGTAAAACTCCTAAATTCGTATTTGCACGGCTGTGAGGCCTGCTCCTTTCATAGGCTAACATTGGGGCTGCCCTCGTATGCTGTTTGAGTGGTAGCTGCTGATCTGAAAGAAGTAGGAAGGTCATATTTAGTATGGCCAGAATGGCAATACAAAATCCTGCTGACTGGTGAAGTTGGATTTAATATTGCTAGTTTAGAAATGCCACTTTTAAAAAGTGAGCATTTCTTTGCACTTAAATCCTTCTGTGCCTTACAATCCACGTCTGGCTAGGTTCAGTTGACATCTCCTTTGTGCATTCACTCAGACAAACCCCAAACACAGGATGCTCAGCCTCACTTCCATACATCTGCATTTTGAATGCGTCTGGGCTGGAAGGGTGAAGGGACGGACACTTACATGTCAAGGGCAGCAGCCTGCCCTCACACAAAGGATTGCCACACCCCTTACTGGGACCCTGGCAGACAGGATTGAACTGAAAGGGGACCTTTTGCAAATCTAAGCCACTCTTTGAAGTCTCCCCCACTTCAAAGGCACATTTGGGTATTTAAACAGGGCCTCTGCCCCTACCAACTCAGACACTTCCTGGAGGAGAGAACCTGTACCAGCAACTTCAACCTGCTAAGAAGAACTGCCTGGCTGCCCAAAGGACTCACCTGACTGCTTTCTGTGAACGACTACTGCCTTGCTGTTGCCCTGCTGCCTTTCTGCTCTCTGGTTGTGCTGAGAAGTGCTCTCCAAGCGCTTGCCTCCTGTTCCCTGAAGACTCAGGACCAAAAAGACTTAATTCCTGCAAAAAGGACTCCTTGTGCGGCGAAAATCGACACACAGCCTGCCAGAAATTACGCACAGCCTGCATTGCGGTGAAAACTTCACTGCACGCTGAACCGGAACGATGCCGCCCGAATTCGCAACAAGAAGATCGATGTAGCACCAGTGTGGCGACTGAAAATTTGACGCACGGCCCACTGCATCGACTCACAGCCGAGCCGGAATGACACAGCCAGACTTCCAGAGAGGAATCGACGCAGTGCATTCCGTGCAGTAGAAATTTCCACGCAGTGCTCATCGGATCGACGCAGCCTCTGTACTTCGTCCTGTCAGCGCCAGATTGCAACGTATCATCCCTGGGACATCCAAAAACCCTGCAACCCAAAGAAGATCCAAGACCGAGCACCGGAAATCAATGCAAAGCCTTTCCTGCTTGAAAAATAACTGACGTATCGCTGTGTGCAGCCTGAGAAATCGATGGACACCTTCCTGTTTTCTATGCATCTCCTCCTCTGCGGTTCTTTGCAGAGATTTTGAGCGCAAACCAGGCACTTTGTGCTTGTAAGAGACATTTGTTGCTTTTAAGAGACTAAAGACACTTTAGATCATTTTACAGTGATATTTTCCTAATATACTTATTGCATTTTAGTTGTTTTGACCTGCATTTATCCAGATAAATATTATATATTTTTCTAAACACTGTGTGGTGTATTTTGTTGATGTTCTACTGTGTTATTGCACAAATACTTTACACATTGCCTTTTAGGTTAAGCCTGACTGCTCAGTGCCAAGCTACAAGAGGGTGAGCACAGGATAATTGGAATTGTGCGTGACTTACCCTGATTAGAGTGAGGGTCCTTGCTTGGACAGAGGGTAACCTGGCTGCCAACCAAAGACCCTATTTCTAATAGTGTTCCTCCTGCAGCCGCTTATTTTCCTGCATGTTGTTCAGGATCTGGCCTATTGTGTCCTGGGATTGTTAGTAGGCATTCAGGACATTTTTGAGTGCCTCGTGGAGAGTCTGTTCCCTAGGCCTGTGCTCCCCCTGGTGCACGGCGGTCCTCCCAATGTCCCTGTTGGTCTGTGCCAGTGTCTCCTGAACAGTGTGCCCACTGACCCCAGGTCCCTGATTGTGTTGGGTATCAGGTGTAGACTGGGGTCCCTCCATGGGCACACTGCTGATTGATGTGTCCTGGGGACAGAGGTGTGGGTACGCTGGGTGGGTGCTGTGGTGTTGGTAACTGATGGGGGAGGCTCTGTGGTGGACTGTGAGTGGGCTGGGGTAACTAACTGTACAGTGGCCCCTTATGGACCAGGTTGTTGATCCAGAGTTGCTGTCATCACTGGGGGCATCTTCTGTTGGGGGACTGGATAGTCGTGGCACCTCCTCTCCACTAAGATTGGCTGGGGCACCTGTGGGTATGTAAGAGATGTATTATGCTTCATGCTTGTGACATGTTGTACATCCCTATCTTCACCTCTATAGTTGCCCTGCCACCTTTGATTTTGTATGGTGATGTATTGTGAGATTGTTAGTTCCTCTATGATGTGCATGCTTTGGTGATGGGTGTCCCTGCAGGGCTGTGAGGACTGTCCATTAATTGATATGGCATGCAGGGCTTGGCATTGGGGTTAGTCATCTGCATTGGTGCAATGTGTGGGATGGAGGGGAGTGAGGGTGAGGGGGTGAGATGGCATGAAAGTATGGGGTGATAAGTGATAAATGTTTACTTACTAGTGTCCAGTCCACCGGCTACTCCAGGAAGTCCCTCAGGATGCAGGATTTCCAAGACTTGCTCCTCCCATGCTGTGAGCTGTGGGAGAGGAGGTAGGGTTCCACTGCCAGTCCTCTGTATGGCGAGCTAGTGCCTTACTGCCATGGAATGTACCTTTCCCCGTAGGTCGTTCCACCTCTTCCTGATGTCATCCCTTGTTCTTGGATGCTATTCCACGGTGTTCACCCTGTCCACGATTCTCCGCTATAGCTCCATCTTCCTGGCAATGGATATCTGCTGGACTTGTGCTCCAAAGAGCTGTGGCTCTACCCTGACTATTTCCTCCACCATGACCCTCAACTCCTCATTGGTGAAACGGGAGTGCCCTTGTGGGCCATGGGTGTTGTGTGATGTGTCTGAGTGTGTGGGTGTTGGGTGGTGTGATTGAGTGTGCATAGTGGAGTGCGTGAGGGATGTATGGGTGGGTGTGTATTTGTCGCAGTAGTCTTGATGTCTGTCTGGTGGCAAGGATTTGTATACGTAAAGGGTTGTGGGTAATGTGGGTGTGTGTTTTACAATGGTGTGAGTGGGTGGGTGTGGTATGTATGGGTGTCAGGTGTGTGTTGTTTGAATTGGCCAATGTTGTGTAGTTTAGTTTTTGGGTGTCCATTCTGAGTGCGGTGGTGTGTACCACCAATGGTTTACTGTCTTTGAATATCCGCCGTGGTGATTCGTGGGTCATGATGTGGTGGGCATTGTCCTGTTGGTGCAACGGTAGGGATGTTGGGACCGCCACTTTAGCACTGACCTTTGGGCTGGTGGATTTGTGTATGTGGCTGTATTCTGTCGGTTTGGTGTGTGTGTGTCGAAATATGCAGAACAGTTATCCTCCACCCCGGTGGTATGTTGGCGGCCGTCAGCGGGCGGTAAGCAGGATTTTCCACTAATGTCATGATAAGGGCGATAGTGCTAAAAGATCAGAAATATATCTTGACCCTAATACTTCATGTAGGATATAAGAAGGGGTAGGTTGGGGCAAAGAGAGAAAATCTGTTTATCAACTGTCTGTAGCTCTATGTCACATCTATACCCCCAAGTATCACTACCATAACTCACCTTGGAGATACATTTAGATTGCTAGACTTTAGCAAGGCCTGAAATAGATTTGCTCCTACCGTGAAGCAAATTTAAAGACACAGGCAACCACTCTAGCCATTGAATTTAGTTTGGCTCTAACCAGGGGGGCCCAGGATCCATTTTCATCAAATGATATGCCGAGGTATGAAAATGCCCTAACTCTAGTGATGTTATTGCCCTCTAGTACACATTTCCTGGGAACCCTGGAACCATTTGTTTGGGTTCCTATGGAACCCAAGATTATTATATGAGCTTTATTGTAATTATTACTCAGGTCCAGACAATTGATAAAACTAACAAAAGCCTTTAGGAGATGCTTTAAGCCCACCGCAGTTCTTGCTACCAGTACCACGTCATAGGCTTATAAGAGGGCTGGAATGGAATATTGACCTGTGCGTGGAATATCCTTACAGGCATTGCACAGTGTTGGGCTCAAATTATTGATGTATAACGTCAACAACAGAGGAGCCAAAATACAACCCTGTCATACCCCAGGATGGAGTGTAAATGATTGGGATAGCTAACCAGTCTCGTCATATCTAAATACGACGGCCAAATCCCTATGCACCTCATGTAGGAAACTAACTATTTCTCTGTCAATACCCATATTAATGAGAATGGGTCATAATTTGATTGTATTGACTCTGTGAAAAGCTGATGTGAGGTCCACAAAGGCAAGACGTAGTGAGCCAATCTTAGCAGACACATAGTTCCCAATTATTAACTCTGAGTTGAGGCATTGATCAAGGGTACCCCTTCCAGACCTAAACCCATACTGCAGATCTGACAATATCTTGTTCTCCTCTGTCCAAGTGGTTAACCCCCCTAATGACTTTGACCACAGCATCAATGAGCGAAATGGATCTGTAACAGTGTAGGTCATCTCTTTGCCATTTTTAGGTCGAACATAGCAGCGCACAAGCGCTGCTTTTCTGACGTGTTGCTATGTATCTGGGCTTTTAACTACACCCACCACATGCCCATCACTATCACTCGTTCATGGGCTTGCCTTTCAAAAATCCTTTGTTTTCGTTGGTAACTGCTTTACGTTTGTCCCTCCTTCATGCGGTTTTGTTACCGCCTTGGTCATCACCCCTGTTACATGGCTAATTGCATTTTGCGACTGTGAGCAAACTTGTTTTTCCTTTCGTGTCTGTTCACGGTGATGATCAATGTGGCCTTTGGCTCGCTCATGTGAAACTGTATTACTTTCATTTTTTTTATTAATTGTTTACTGATCATGTCCTTGGTGTGTGTTGTACTTATTTCTCTTTTATGCCCTTTCTTCCTCTCACAACAGCCTCGCTTTTAAGGGCACAGGCCGATCAGCCGGTGTTTTTGGAATATTTCATCCTGAGCAGCTCATGTTTTTGTTTTTCACTATGGGAGTACTATGGTACTGCTTAGAAATGATGCACAAATCAAAATCCTCCCCAGCTATCAGGAGTGAAGGGGCTCAGTGTGCCCCTGGTTTCAATCGCTTTCAGAAACACCTCCAAAGGGGGAAAGAGCTTTAACAAAAACAATCCCCATCTGTCCTTCAAGTGAAGTTTCCGCTGCTTGCCAGCAGCCCGTAAATATTGCCTTTCGTGTGAGCTTGTTACATTAATTGCTAGTTCAGATCTGCCTAGTTCATGTTCTTCGCAGCAGGCACATTAACCTTCTGCGCTACCTTATAGTTAGTACAAGCTTCCACTATAGAAAAGTATGTTCTCTCTCCAGAAAGAACATTAATCACCAGAATTATTTTAACATTTGAAGATTGAATGCAGTCTGTGATCTGCCTACAACATGTTCTTTGCAGCAGCCACATAAACCTTCTGCACTGCCTTATAATAATTCCAAGCTTCAACTCTTGCTTACAGCGATGCATTTAGTATGACCAAAAGAGACACTTTGGAAAGTCATAACAAAACCAGCTGGATCTAAAGAAGGCACACTTATTATGTTCCCAGTGCTTAATTTGAGCCGGTGTGTTCTGATGCAGGGCACAAACATTTTTTGTTAAAGGGCCATCAGTTATTTTTCTGCCTCACTGATTTACTGTGGGCAAAATAAAGAATAATTTAATAGAAATGCAAATTCTAACATGTGAAAATGCCCTTCTGCTCTAAACTAAAAAAAAAAAGCAGCCAGGCTGGAAGTTTAAACAGCAAGATGTTATCATGCTGTAGAAAACAATTTTTAACACAAGGTCATGAATCACTTTTTACTCGTAAACACTGTGGAATGCAGAAAATTAACATAAAAAAGACTGCTGGGTAGACAAAAGTTTAACGTTAAAAACAAAAACACAGAGCAGAAACATTAGCATGTGTTCATGAAAGGGCAGCATCACCCAGATAACAGAGTACAAATGACTGGCTGGCCTTCCTGAGGTGCAGCAGATTACGACAATAACATTACATGCAGAGTATGTTCTGACAGTAATACACAGAGTCACTGTGCCCTTACATTACCCGCTACTGTTCTGTGATCTCGGGGCTAGCAGTGGCATAGCCAGTGTTTACAGAAACCATGAAAGGCCTCCAGCTTTCTGTGGGACATGTCAGTTTACAGGGCTTCTCAGCCACACCAGCTCCCTTCCTTTTCTCCTCACCCCAATATTCTTTTGTTGCCTCCATAGCTGACTGCGCCCAGCTCTTCTTCAGCTGAGAGCGCTGGCCAACAAGAGCACCAGTGCTGAGGGGCAGGCACTCTGATGTCGATGGTAAATTTCTGTGAAATTTTCTGAGACATTTTTGTGCACCCTTAAGTTGCGGGCCCTTTGTGACCACATGATTCGCACACACCTAAGCCGGCACTGATTGGTTACACACCCTGTTAAAAGCAGCCTATATAATCTCAGGTTGAGTGAGGGCTTCTGAAGAAAATAAAATATTCTGACTGCAAACTATATAGAGGTTCTCAAAAAAAGAGTCTGGAGCCACTTAGGACCATTTCAACCTGTTACCCTGGTTAATATCATTAGACATAGACCCCATTTTAGTGATATTGTCCTCCTCTAATCTCCTTTCAGTACTGATAGGTAACGGATTGTGATTAGTAAACTGATTCCAGGTAACCCCTGGGTGCGTGACAAAATGGACCAAGAAAATGTAGTCAACAGAGGAGTTAAGACCTCTACCACTAAATGTAGGAATGTCATCTATGGGCCCTAAACTAATCCTGATCTGAACTAACAAGGTTATTATCAGCCAAGATGAAACTAACCAAGTTGCCCTGTTTTGTGTTTTCAAAGTGTCTGTGGTCAGTTGCAGAGCCCTAATCAGAGGAGTAGCAGGGGAGAGAACAAGGGTGAATATTGGAGTCTCCTAGAAGAATCACAAAGTATAGGGACTGTTGTTTCCCAGCATACTCATCTAAAAACTCCCTTAAAGCTGTTAAATGCATGAGCCTATTGACTGATGAATAAGAGTTATAAATGTTAAGGAAGGACTAAGATGTTAGGGACGTTTTAAGCATAAGCCTGACCCCAAGAAAATACAGTGATCATGTGTCAACTTGAGTCGGTTTGCAAGATATATTTAAGGATACCAGAGTGAATAAGTCACCCTGCAGCCCTGTCTGCAGATGAGGGAAGTGCAGGAGAAAAGAACTACATGTACCCATCCAAGTAAAATGAATTGACTGTATCCAATTTTTTCTGGAGCCCGACAATGTGATGGCCTTTGACAAAATTGCACCATGTCATCAGCTTTTCTTATTCTTAAGCCCTGCAATATTCCAACTTAAAAAATGAAATGTAGGGATTGTCTTGGTAGATATGATAGGGGGCTGACTGGGGATGACTAGCAGCCCCTGTAGGGGATCATAAGTTTCCTCCAGGTAGGTTTGCCAGTCAATACAATCCAGAGTGATAAGTGCCTCATATCTATTAGAGAACTACACTGCTGAGGCTGTGTTCTGGGAACCTGTCTGTCTCCTTGTCGGCGTCTGTGGTACTATACTGTTTAGATTGGACATCAAAAGGCTAGGAGTTGTTGATAAAAATAACCTAAGGGAAGGACTTTAATCGTGGATTCGGGAAAGCTGACCTGTATAGCTTACTATATTAAGTGACCTGTGATTTCTGTTTGGCCAAAGTTGACAATTACACACTCCCACTTCTAGGATTTCTCATTGAAACCCACACACTCAGTCCTTCTGACTATATTGATATGTGCAGCCAAATGGACCCCATCAGAGGGTCACACCAGTGCACTACTTTATTTCTAAGTTGGTGAGCATTCAGCCTGATCTTAAAACCGGCACTCTAGTAATGCCCACCACCAGAGAGGTGGATGCTGGGGAGAGATGCAATCTATGTTTAGGAGGTGCTGTTCTACCAGTTTCCACCTTAGGTTGACCCTGCTGAATGGTGGGAGACTACAGCAGGACTAGACTGCTGATCTCTGAGCTCACCCCCTCTGTTATCATGCTCTTTACTGACCTGCCTTCAGTTTGGGCATTATTAGTAATAGGTGCCTTATCCTGCACTTGACAAGCCCTAGGAAAAGCCAGCTGTTGGCCCTGGGCCATAGTAGTGAGAGTACCATCGGGCATGTTGCCAGATTGAGTGGGAGAGCAGGGGCTGACCAGCCTTGAATTGATTTTCCCTGACCTGCCCTCTGAATTTGAATTTGTAATAAAGTAATCTTATTTAAATCATCAAACAGATTTTTAACCAACACATCAATTTTCTCCTAAAAATTATTCGTCATAGAATCAAAGTATGTTTTTAAATCATCCAGTTTTCATGTTGACGTCAAATTAGAGACATGGGTTAATGGCTCCTTGGCCGCTGAGTGGGTAATAATGCCCTCATTAGGGTAAGCCTTTCCAGAGTCTTTCTGACACCTCC
This sequence comes from Pleurodeles waltl, assembly GCF_031143425.1. Classification (NCBI taxonomy): domain Eukaryota; kingdom Metazoa; phylum Chordata; class Amphibia; order Caudata; family Salamandridae; genus Pleurodeles; species Pleurodeles waltl. The sequence goes on from NC_090444.1 coordinate 935,012,029, forward strand.
TCCTTCTTTTTCCTCTTCTTAGCGGGTGTTGGAAAATGGGTTATTGGTAAGGGCAGGTAAGTAGGTACCTACACTTAACAATAGGCCACTAACCTCCACTTAGGTCCAGTTAGGTCTCAGTAAATTAAACCCAGCTCAACCCTTGGTAGCTTGGCAACGAGCGTCAAGGCTTAACTTAGGAGACAGAGTGTAAAGCATTCAAATATCGCGAAACAGTAATTAAATAAAACACAGGAAACAGTTTAAAAATCCAAAACCAATTTATAAAACTAGTTTATATTTTTATCTTTAAAATGACACAAAAACGAATAAAATCGGGTAAGGGGAGCCAGAGATATGAATTTTGTAAATAATTATAGTTTTTTAGCGCCTAGAAACAAAAAGTGCCAATCGGGTCATCTGGTTGCACCTCAACAGGGGCAAAGTCAAAGTTTAAGGCTGACCGCGATGGAGCCCTGCTCGGCTACAGGCCGCGGGAGGCCTCGGTCAAAAGTTTACCTTCACACTTAGTCGTTTTTCTGAAGATTTTCTTCAGCGGGACGAACCTGCCAGCCCAATCCGACCTCCTGGAGCCCTTCTTCGGATACGCGTCGCGGGGATCCTCAGTGGAGATTTTTACCTTCGGACTTAGTCCTTTTTTTTTAGGTGAAAATCCCTCGACTGGGGTAAACCTGGATCTTGATCTGACGTCCCTGGAGCCCTCCTCGGATACGCTGGCTGGGAGGTCCCGGTCAACTTTTTACCTTCGGACTTAGTCTCTTTTTTGGAGATTTTCTTTACTGGGACAAACCTGCAAATCAGGCCGGGTAGCGGTTGAGGCAAGCCGGCTAGAGTTGCTGCGGAGGGTCGGTCCCTCTATGGAGCTTTTTTTTCTAAAGTTCTCAGAACTTCTTCAAACTTCTGGGGCTTCTCCCAGATGTCCTTTTAAGGTTCTTTTGAGGTCCACAGCTCACCCCAAGGGTCCAGAAGTTCTGAGATGATCCTTGGGGGTGCGGACTACAACTCCCAGAATGCACCTGGCGCAAACTCCTTTTTGGCCACTGGGCAGTGGTCAGATGGTTGATTTCTTCAGGAGTTGGTGCAGGGGACTCTAGTTAGCAATTTGTCACCTGTAACAAACAGGGAGTCCCTCCTTGAACCAGTTGAAGCCAGGCAAAGTCCTTCTTGTGGTGAAGCCCAAGTGTGAAGCTGGTGCAGTCCTTCTGAGTGCAGGTTCCAGGTGCAGGCCAGGGGTCCAACAGGGCAGTCCTCCTTCTCCTTTGGTTCTTCCTTGTTGGATGTGGTAGGGAACTGAGGAGTGGGTGCAGGCCTGCCAGTTTTATCCTTGCTCCTGGGTGAAAAGCAAGGGGGTCCTAGTTCTCCAATCAGGTGTAGGGTCCTTCCCCCTGTGATAACCACTTCCTGGGAAGTGTGACAAAATTCAATCCCAAGAGGCAACATTCTTCAAAAATCCATCATGGCTGAATCTGATTTTTGGAGGTTACATCTGGCTGAGCCCACCCACTGGTGTGGGTAAAAATCATAAACACACCCCTCTCCTGCCCTCTCCTAATCTAATCAAGGGGGCACCTAGTTGTCTGGGGTTGCAGGATGTGGGGGTGTTGCTGGTTGCTCCAAATGTCCTTCTCTGCCTTTGAAGACCAGTTTGGCAGCCCTCCCCTTTCCTGCCTCACCATCTGCTGAGGGGAGATTTCCTCCCACAGGCACATTCCTTTGTGTGAAGCCAGGCCACTTCACACCTCATCAATGCAGCCTAGGCAGGCTGCTAGAGGCTGGCCAATGAGAGCACAGCAGCAAAAACAATGCAGGGCTGAAATTGGCAACTTTTCAGGTAAAGTTTAAAACTCTTTACCTGAACAAGTTATATTAAATCCAACAACTGGAAGTTGTGGGGTTTATTATAACAATTAATTTGATAACAAACTCTTGGTATCCATCATTTAAGGGGAATTTAAAAATTAAAATAAAGTCTCCCCATTCTAGCCTATTGAGGCCATTCACTACAATGAGGGAAAAACAAATGTGGCTGTTTTTACCTCACCAGGGCTTATAAAACTATTTTTATAAGGTCCCATGCTTATAGTTACATGGCACCCAGCCCTAGGGGCACATAGGGCACACCTTAGGGGTGATTTATATGTAAAAATAAGGTAGTTTAAGACTTTGGAACTACTTTTAATTCCAAAGTCGAATTTGCATGTAACTTTAATTTAAAAGCAGCCAGCAAGGCAGGCCTGCCTTTAAAATGACACTGGGCACCTCAGCAGTGCACCTATGGGTGCACTACCTATGCTGTGGTCCCTAAACCTACATGCCCTACCATATACTAGGGACTTATAGGTAGGTTAACTTAGCCAATTATAATTAGCCTAATTTGCATATCCATTTTACACAGAGCACTGGCCCTGGGACTGGTAAGCAGTACCCAGGGCACAGCCAAGAGTCAGTAACCACCAGTACCTGTCCAAAAAATGTGGGGGCGACCAAGGAAAAAAGGAGGACTTTCCTACAGCGGGCATGTTTAAGTCAAAGGAGGATCATTATGAATTTCAGCCTCTGTAACCCCGCATCAGTGTTCCCCCTTGGAGGGGAATCCCCTATATCTCAAACCTAAGCCAGACCCACGTTATACATACTCATATTCCTCCTAGTCTTCATAGTACTGGAGCTAGATGTGATCAGCCAGGAATGTGCCCCAAGTCCTAATTCTTCCTCCATGCATTGAACATCATCTTTAAAAGCTCCCACGGTGGAGGTAAGTAATGAGCCAATTGACTGGCAAGTCCAGGGGCCTTTTGAGGCAAGGGGGCAGTCGAACGGAGAGATTTTCGCTTACCCTTGGCGCATTAAAGAGCAGCAGATGAAAATAGAGGACCCAGCCTCCTCTGGGGACCTGGTCCCACCTCAGCAGGTCGAGATTCTTTAGTGCAGAGTCCCCATCTATTTAATAACCAACTTTTTGTAGCCTGATGTAATTCAGTGTGAGATTGAGCAGGCGGGTGTCTGCATGCTGGTTCACTGCTCTGCCGTTGTCTGATCTCTGTGGGTTATAAAAGCACTTTGCATATGTTTTTCCATTCTGCAGTGCAGCTGCAGTGCAGTTGAAGTAGAAAGAGACGCCAATTCGGAGGTACTGTTTTTCAGGTTGATGATCGTGGTTAGGAGGGTACAAGGGACTATTGACTCGTTTGTGTTTCTAGTGTCGGGACCCGAACTCAAGCATTCATACAAAAGCAAGCGATACGTCTGCATTCATAGAGCAGATTGCAGAAGAAAAAGCAACATTCATGATGGTTTCCTACAACACCCAGTGGTTCTGGAATTTCAGACACATCTATAGCTCATTTTGCTTTAATAACAGCAGTCTTCCAGGCGGGACTGAGGTCAGCGACTCAATTGTCCAGTGAATACGCTCTTATGCTGACGTCTATCTTAATCTTAACTTCACAGTTTCCGATAATGGGTGTCGCAGTTGAAACGAAAGCCAGAGTCTATTAGTGAGAGATAAAAAAAGAGTGTTAAAAACACACTCGGTAAGGCTTCAGAAGAAGAAACTAGAGAATGCAGCGAAAGAGTGTTATTCACAGCAGATGGTTGGCAGGCAGGGAGACGCGTGACATTTTTGGGAGAGGTAAACAAAGAGGATAACTGTAGAGATAAATTAAGCCAAAACTACTAGTGCCACAATGAAACAATTAATTTCCTCTGTGAATTTGATTTTAATCAATCATAATATTTTTTTGTATCAATTACATTAAGCCTAACTGGTGATCTGTCAGCATTACAGAATACAACATATTAATAGATATTTGGCTAAGAGGTTTAAAAGGGACAATCACAAATATCAAATAAAGAAACAAGACAAAAAGAATTTGAAAAAAATTACAAAGTCCTACAAGGGGCGAATTGCTCATTGTCCATCTGCTCCTTGCTAATTCCTTATTGTTCTTAAAGATGTAGGGTGATTATAGAGTTAGTTCGGCATACAGTCCACCTGGAGGTAGACACAATTTCATGTGAGTCCTGGGAGTACCACCAATTTTTTCTCCAATGGTTGGTCTGATCAAAAGAGGATATTTGTCGTTGGAATCCTCCACTCTTTCATTTTGGAACGTTTACAGATGCACAGATTTGTTTTACGTTAACTAATTGATACAAAAATCTTATGATTGATTAAAATGAAATTCCTGTTTAAATTAATTGTTTTCTTGTGGCATAAGTATTTTAGGTTGAATGTATCCCTACAGCAATCTGCTGTGTTTGTTTCCTATATTAGCAGTCTAGGTTACATGGGGCCAAAAGGGAAAACCTTTTATTGTTTGATAGTATTGGGAGAGGTGACAGATGAGGAGAGGGGAAAATGTAAGCAGCAGTGTGAAGGTGGCAGGAATTACTTTGGGAAGCATAACAGGGTGGCTGGCAGCAGGGATAAGTGTAAAGAGGGTACAGGCAAAGGATTCGTGAGACAGAAGTTCATAATAGGGGATGGCTAAAAAAGAGGAGCAGGGATGATTGACTGAAGGATAGTGACTTTTTAGCAAGAGAAAGGGATGAGTCATAAGTAGGAGAGAGAGGTTGTATACCAGTAGAGGAAGGCCTGAGATAGACCAGTTGGGGATCTGGACTGGTGGGCATGAGTGGCAGCTGAGGGCAAGAGTTGGATGAAGAGTGCAGTTGGGAGAAGAGAGATAATAGAGATGGGATAACAGAAGGATGAAAAAGCCATATGGCAGGAAGTTATATTGTTATTTTTGCCAATTTCACCTGAAGAAAACTAAATTGCAATGCATTAACCCTCCACAAAGCAGCCTGCCCCACTTATCACTTGTTGACTTTATGCTAGCTTTTGACTGTACACTGCTCCGCTGCCTCGTGGCTAGATTTTACTTCAGAAATAACAGACAGATACACTTTTGTTTTTATACCATACCAGAATCAGAGGAGCTTTTCGTTGTAATGTTTAGAGACTGCAATATGTGCAGTGTGACTGGAATGAGCAGGGTCTGATGGACCTTGAAGAGAACATACAAATAGGCTGCTACATTACAGGGCTACAATCATGACATTAACGTAGACCATCTTTAGGGTACGTGCGACTCAAGTGGTCCTTGTATGTATATAAGAACTTTGAGGTGCCCCATACCTTGATCATAGCCTTCACTTTGATAATTTCTATATGCTTCCCTCTCAGTCTTTCCATCGCACTGCAAGGATCTTTCTTCCAAAGTAGGCCTGTGTTTGTTCACAATCACTCTCATCCAGATTGTTAGGCATGTGTACCAAGTCACAGGCTCTGGAGCTACTAGAACCAGTGACCAATGTCACCCAACCCTGGCTGTGAATATTGATGTAGCAGCTGGTTGGCTTCTAGGATAGTTTTCAGTCTCAAGCAGCCTTTGCAATTAGGCTGCAATGAGTCTTGTTTGAATTTCTTTATTTTGTTGAAGGTAGGAATTAACATGGCCTGTCCAGTCCTTATGAAAAGGATGTCAGGATCACATCTGAATGTGGAAGTACTGCTGGAAAATGGGTAGCTTAACACATAAATATATAGGGTTGCCATGCATACTTAAGGAGTAAGGGATTTTGGGGTCCCCATGCTTCTATGTGATTTACGTCTATCCATGTGTATCAATATTGACTACTGTTGGAAAGTGGGTTATTAGTAAGGGCAGGTAAGTACCTACAATTAGCTTCACACTTATACAAATTTTTGGAGATTTCTCACTGACCGGGACGAAGTCACAAGTTGAGGCCAACCTCTCTGTAGCCTTCATCGGATATGCTGTGAGGGAGGCCTAAATCCATGTTCCTACATTCAGACTTAGAAACTTTTTCAGGATGGAAATCTTTGTCCGAGGCCAAGTTGAAAGTTAAAGCCAACCTTGATGTATCCCTCCTTGGATACTCTGCACAGGAAGCCTTGGTCATACTTTTACCTTCGGACTTTGAAACTTTTCTAAAGCTTTTCTCCCCCAACATCGGACAACCCACCTCAGGTGGCAGATTTTGATGTAATGCCATCAGATTGCCCTTCCTTGAGCCCCCAGTGAAATCTTGAAAGTCTGGGGCTCTGTAGCTTTTCAGCAGGATAAACCTGCAAGTCAGGCCAGGTCACGGACGACGTTGGCCAGCTTGACTCACGATGTCGGGTCAGTCCACTTATGGAGCTTTTTTCCAAAGTTGCTCCAAACTTCTGCAAACTTCTGGATCTTCTCCCAGAAGTACTTTTAAGGTCCTTTTGGTGTCCACAACATATCCCAAGGTTCCAGAAGCTCTGAGTTGCTCCTTGGAGGTTAGGACTCCAACTCCCAGAATGCCCCTGATTCAAATCATAAAATGACCAATGACCACTGGTTAGCTGGGCTATTTTTTCAGGACTTGATGAAGGGGACTCTGGTCAGATCTTTTCCAATGGTAGCTTACAGGAGTCACTTTGTGGAGTAGTAGAAGCCAGGCAAAGTCCTTTTCTTGATGAAGTCCAAGTGTGCAGCTGGTGCAGTCCTTCTGAGTGCAGCGTCCAGGTTCAGGCCAGGGGCCAGCAGGGCAGTCCTTCTTCTTCTTGTCTTGATCCAGTAGGGTTCTGAAGTGTGGTGCAGCTCTGCCATATTTATCCTTGCTCCTGGGGTGGCAAGCAGGGGGTGCTCCTGTCCAGTCACATGCAGGCCACCACCCTCTTGAGTGACCACTTCCTGGAAAGTGTGGAAAAAATCAACCCCAGGGAGCAACACTTCAATTCAATTCAATCATAGAGTTTAGATCTGGGTGAGCCCACCCACTGGTGTGGCTAAGTTCCAATTTAACACACCCCTTCCCAGCCCCCTCTTAATCTAATCAGGCACCACCTGTTTGTCTGGGGCAGCAGGAAATGGGGGAGGTCCTGTTGCTGTCCCAAATGTCCTTCCCTCCTTTGACGTGCAGTTTGGCTGCTCTCCCCCCAACCTGTTCTACAATCTGCTGAAGCAGATGTCCTCCGAACAGATGCTTCCTTTGTTTCAGCCCAGGCCACTTCACATCTCATTAAGACAGCCTGTCTCAGCCTGCCAGAGGCTGACCAAACAGAGAAGGACACTACAGGGCTGAAGTTGGTAACTTTTAGCAATAGTTCTAAAACTCTTTGTCTAGTCAAGTTATATTAAATTCAACAGTGGCAAGTTGATGGAGTTATTATAACTTTTAATGTGATACCAAACTTGCTATATTTAGCAGCTCCTTCCTATGGCAAAAACTTTATTATTTTAAATAAAGTCACCCAATATTAGCCTATGGAGCCCATTTACTACATGGGGAAAACTATTGTGGCTATTTCTCCATCACTAGGGCTTATAAAACATATTTTATGACGTTCCTGCCTATAGTTAAACTGCACCCAACCATGGGGGCACTTAGGACATACTTTAGGGGTAACATATGTAAAAACAAGGTAGCTTAGGACTTTGGAAGTACATTTAATTCCAAAATCAAATTTGTAGTTAACTTTCTCTCAGAAGCAGACAGCAAGGCAGGCTTGTTTTTAAAATGACACTGGGTACTACTACAGTGCACATATGGGTGTACTACTTCTGCTCGGGCCCCTAAATCTACATGCCCTACCATATACTAGAAACTTATAGGTAGGTTGGTACAGTCCATTATAATTAACCTAATTTGCATATACCATTTTAATCAGAACACATACCCTTGGACTGTTAGTGTCCAGGGCACCATCAGTAACAAAAAACCTCCAGTATGAGTGAAAAACGAGTCCCCCATCGTCTTACTATATCCCTCCGTCTCCTTTGTCCTCTCACAGCCTCCTCCCTTTGTCTCTCGACACCCATTCTCACTCCACCTTAACCCTTACACAGATCACTCTTCTACAATCACTCAACATTACTGGATCATCACCCTCTTTTTTGTCACTTGCAGCAGACTTGCAGAAGAGCACTCATATTACTAAGAGACACTTATATGCTATATCAACCACATCCATTCAAAAGAGCTAAATCACTTGCATGCACAAACAATCACACCATTTGCTCATCACTGACCACACATACTTGCCCTCTGTCATGTACACCACATATGGACTTCATTGTTTACACCACATACACCTCCATTCATTCTACAACCATACCGTCGCACAACACTCCTTTTCTCCTGCAGCCACTTGCAACACAACTCATGGGAAGTGACCCACAACCACTCTTTGTAGGAAAGTACTATCTTGCCTGGCATGTTACCCCCATTTTTACTTATATGTCAGTTTGTTTTTGCCTGACTCATTGGGCTCCTGCTAGCCAGGACCTCAGTGCTCATAGTTTGTGGCCTAAATGTGTTCCTGGTGTGGAGCCTAACTGTGTCACTGAGACTCTGCTAACCAGAATCTCAGTGTTTATGGTCTCTCTGCCTTTAAAATTGTCACTGCAGGCTAGTGACCATTTTTACCAATTCTGATTGGCACACTAAAACACCCTTATAATTCCTAGTATATGGTACCTAGGTACCCAGGGTATTGGGGTTCCAGGAGATCCCTATGGTCTGCAGCATTTCTTTTGCCCCCCATAGGGAGCTCAGACAATTCTTACACAGGACTGCCACTGCAGCCTTAGTGAAATAACGTCCACGTTATTTCACAGCCATTTTACACTGCACTTAAGTAACTTTTAAGTCACCTATATGTCTAACCCTCACTTAGTGAAGGTTAGGTGCAAAGTTACTACCTGTGAGGGCACCCTGGCACTAGCCAAGGTGAACCCACATTGTTCAGGGCAATTTCCCCGGACTTTGCGAGTGCGGAGACACCATTACACGCGTGCAATACATATAGGTCAATCCCTATATGTACAAAAACAAGGTATACACAGTTCCACAATGTAAGTATAATCAGGGAAACCACATTGGGTCCTGATCTAAGGAAAAGATCGTAAAGAAAAGAAAGAAAGCCAGGTCCCTGGAAAATTAATTATTTTGGAACAAGAGCCCTAACTACCTTTACCCAAAGTAACGTGCAGGGATCCTAAGGATCACATTACTGTTGATATTGTGCATGTGAATAATGTGTTGTTCTTTTTGTTTGTTATTCTTCTCATTTCAGGTCCCTGCATTGTACTAATATTCCTTACTATAGGTTACATTTACACATAGGATTAGGTAGTTTAGGTCCTGAAGAATCACGTTAGATCCATAGGACATCAATAGCGAGAAACATGTTGACCTTTTGGTGAATCGTACAGGGGATCCTGTACGTACAATTCCTAACCTCAAATTGAGTGAGGAAGTGAATAATTTTTTGGGGAGCGTAGACCTTGTTCTTTTCTCTCCCCGCTCTTTGGTTTTAATCATGACAGTGGTTGGATTATTTAATAACATTTGCCTAACCTCTAGTTATTTTTAAATAGAATTTTTCCAATCCTATACCCTATTCTTTCTAAACCGGGCATATATCTCAAAAGATCTCCGGCAAAGAGCCCCCCTTGAGGGGCCCGTCAGGCATTGCAGCGCCGGCCTGACGTGGAGCAAAGCCCAAGGATGAAGCATGTCACCTTTGGTGAGTGAGGGCTCTTGTTCCAAAATAATTAATTTTCCAGGGACCTGGTTTTCTTTCTTTTCTTTACGATCTTTTCCTTATATCAGGACCCAATGTGGTTTCCCTGATTATACTTACATTGTGGAACTATGTATACCTTGTTTTTGTACATGTATTGGGAGCTCTATACACAGGACCAGGATTTTTCTATCCATATCTCCCTTTTTCCAAACCCCTCTTTTAGTTGGTTTTTGACAATCCCTATATGTACCTTCACAATGGTAACTCCAAATATGGCCATGTAACATGTCTAAGATCATGGAATTGTCCCCCCATGGCAAATCTGGTATTGGGGTGCCAATCCCATGCATACCCGTGGCTCCAGCATGGACCCCGGGTACTGCCAAACTAGTTCTCTGGGGTTTTCACTGCAGCTACCGCTGCTGCCAACCCACAGACAGGCTTCTGCCCTCCTGGGGTCTGGGCAGCCCAGTCCCAGGAAGGCAGAACAAAGGATTTCCTCTCATAGAGGGTGTTACAGCCTCTCCCTTTGGAAATAGGTGTTAAGGGCTGGGGAGGAGTAGCCTCCCCCAGCCACTGGAAATGCTTTGAAGGGCACAGGTGGTGCCCTCCTTGCATAAGCCAGTCTACACCGGTTCAGGGATCCCCCAGCCCCTGCTCTGGCGCAAAACTGGACAAAGGAAAGAGGAGTGACCACTCCCCTGTCCATCACCACCCCAGGGGTGGTGCCCAGAGCTTCTCCAGTGTGTCCCAGACCTCTGTCATCTTGAATGCAGAGGTGTGAGGGCACAATGGAGGCCTCTGAGTTGCCAGTCCCAGCAGGTGACGTCAGAGACCCCTCCTGATAGGTGCTTCCCTGGATTAGGTGGCCAATCCTCCTCAGAGGGCTATTTAGAGTCTCTCGTGTGGGTTTCTCGTCAGATAACGAATGCAAGAGCTCACCAGAGTTCCTCTGCATCTCCTTCTTCGACTTCTGCCAAGGATCAACCACTGACTGCTCCTGGAAGCCTGCAAAATCACAACAAAGTAGCAAGATGACTACCAGCAACATTGTAACGCCTAATCCTGCTGGCTTTCTCGACTGGTTCCTGGTGGTGCATGCTCTGAGGGCTGTCTGTCGTCACCCTGCAGTGGAAGCCAAGAAGAAATCTCCTGTGGGTCGACGGAATTGTCCCCCTGCTAACACAGGCACCAAACATCTGCTTCACCGGCCCTCTGGGTCCCGTCTTCTCTCGACGAGAGTGGTCCCTGGAACACAGGAGCTGGATCCTAGTGACCCTGACAGTCCAGTGGTCCTTTTGTCCAAATTTGGTGGAGTTAAGTCCTTGCCTCCCCACGCCAGACAGTAATCCTGTGTACTGCGTGAACTGCAGCTGCTAGGGCTTCTGTGCACTTTTGCAAGGAATCCTTCATGCACAGCATAGCCCAGGTCCCCAGCACTCCGTCCTGCACTGTCAACTTGCTGAGTTGACCACCGGCTTTGTGGGACCCTCCTTTGTAGTGTTGAGATGACCGCCATGCTCATATTTCTTGAACGCCTGTTCAAGTGCTTCTGGGGGTGCTGCCTGCTTCTGCATGGGCTCTCTGTGCTGCTGAGCACCCCCTTTGTCTCCTCCTCCAAGGGGTGACCTCCTGGTCCTTCCTGGGCCCGGGCAGCACCCATTGTCTTCAATCGCAACCTTGCAGCTAGCAAGGCTTGTTTGTGGTCTTTCTGCATGGAAACAACTCTGCATCCTCCAGCACGCCGTGGGACATCTCCTGTGCAAAGGAAAAGTTCCTGGCATCTTCCATTGTTGCAGAATCTTCAGCTTCTTCCACCCGGAGGCAGCCATTTTTGCACCATCATCCGGGGTTTAGTGGGCTCCTGCCCCCCGGACAATTTCGTGACTCTTGGACTTGGTCCCCTTCCTTGGCAGGTCCTCAGGTCCAGGAATCCATCTTCAGTGCTTTGCAGTCAGTTGTTGTCTTTGCAGAATCCCCTATCACGACTTTAGTGTGTTTCTGGGGAAGTAGGGTAACTTTACTCCTACTTTTCAGGGCCTTGGGGTGGGGTATCTTGGACACCCTTAGTGTTTTCTTACACTCCCAGCGACCCCCTACACACTACACTAGGCCTGGGGTCCATTCGTGGTTCGCATTCCACTTTTAGAGTATATGGTCTGTGTTGCCCCTAGGCCTATTGCATCCTATTGTATTCTACAGTGTTTGCACTACTTTTCTAACTGTATACTTACCTGATTTTGGTTTGTGTGTATATATTGTGTATTTTACTTACCTCCTAAGGGAGTATATCCTCTGATATATTTTTGGCACATTGGCCCTCATTACAACCCTGGCGGTCGGTGTTAAAGCGGCGGTAAGACCGCCAACAGGCCGGCGGTGAACAAAATGGAATCACGACCATGGCGGAAACCGCCAACATAGACAGACACTTTAACACTCCGACCGCCACGGCGATACAAACAAACAGCATGGCGGTCACCAGCAACAGACAGGCGGAGGACAATGTACCACCCACACTATTATGAGAGGCCAATCCGGCACCTTTTCCGGGGTGGAACCAACGCGAACAAGAACACAGCAGAAACAGGACTTGGAAGGGAAAACACTCACCTCTCCATACCCCACGAGGAACCAGGACGCCATGGAGCCAGAACTCCAAATACTCCCTGCGATAGTATTCCTGCTCCTCTACCAGGTGCATGAACGACGGCGGCGACGACCACGGTGAGTACTGCACCTACAACACAGGGGAGGGGGGAGGGAAAAGAGAGTGACACACACATGCAACACGCAAAATCCCCACCCCCACCCTCACCCACAACAACATACACACAAATACATGCTGCAACATTACATTTACACCCCTCAACCCCCCCTGGAAGAACGCAAGGACAAAAGGAAATGAGTTGAACGATTGTAATCATAAAAAATCCATTAGTCAAGACTTTAAATACAGTATATACAATTATGTACACCAACTATACAAGTCCGGATAGTGCACTATTCATAGTCCGTGGACCACTGGGCCCAAAATGCATGGGCGAGGCCCGCACTCGATACCAGACTCCAAATGGAGAGAACACTGCTGGGGCATCAGATCGAAATGAAACAGGCACCTCAGGGGGAATGGAAGAGGGGGCACCTCAGCCGGATGAGTGCACGACGCCAGCTCCACGAGGGGGCTCCATGCCCACTGCTGTATCCTGGGGAGTGCAAAGCCGCAGTCTCACAAGTCTCTCCAGTGGGTGGTTTGCCCTCTGCTTTATCCTAGGGAGTGCAAAGCCACAGTCTCTCAAGTCTCTACAGTGGGTGGTCTGCCCACGTCTTTATCCTGGGGAGTGCAAAGCCACAGTCTCTCAAGTGGATGTCTTTCTCCACTGGTTCTGGAGGGGGCATGGTGCCCAGAGTGCTTCATCCTGCCAAGGACTGAGGTAGTGGATGCCTTTCTCCACTGGTTCTGGAGGGGGCTTTGTGCCCAGAGTGCTTCATCCTGCCAAGGACTGAGGTAGTGGATGCCTTTCTCCACTGGTTCTGGAGGGGGCTTTGGGCCCAGAGTGCTTCATTCTGCCAAGGACTGAGGTAGTGGATGTGAATCTCCACTGGTTCTGGACTGGGCTTTGTGCCCAGAGTGCTTCACCCTGCCACGGACTGAGGTAGTGGATGTGACACTCCACTGACGGTGGTGCATGATACAAGCTGCCCAGGCTCCTGGAACAGACCACCAGCCTCGGATGGCTAACCACTGAGGATGGCAGCCATGCCTGCGGTGGTGCCACTGGCTCAGGATGTTGCGGGCCGATGGCGGTGCTAGTGGTGGTGTCAGTAGTGGCGGTGCTTGCGGCTGCTTCAGTGGCATTGGTGCTGGCGGCGGTGTCATTAGAGGCGGTGCTGGCGGCGCAGTCATTAACGGCGGTGCTGGCGGCCGGCTCCGTGGCATCGGTGCTGGTGGTGGGCTCACTGACTGGGGTGCTGGTGGCGGTCTTGTCCGCCGTGCAGGTTGGCGTCGACAAGGACCTGCCCTTGATCTTCTGGCCCTTCCCCACCTTGGATGGTGGCGCAGCTGTCTTGCCACTATCTACTTTTGTTTTGCCTGAGCCCTTGGTGGCAGGTGTTTTCGCCTTCTCCCTCTGGGATGTGGGAAACGTTTTGACTTTTTGAGGTGGCGGAATGTCCTTGTCCTCGCTCCGTGGAACACTGGCAGCCCTGTTGCTTGGCTCACTCCAAAAGCCCGAAATTGCTGGCACCACTGTGCCCGGTGATGTGGTGGCTGAGGTGCTGGGTTGGGACCTGGAAAGGCTGGCCCTAGGGGACGGACGGGGGTGGGGAGGTGGAGGGAAGAGGTCAACAATAGATAGGAAAAGCTTTTTAGACACCCTGGGACAGGTAGATGGAGGGGGTTTGGGAGTGGAGGAAGAGGTAGTGGTTGTAGGAGGTGTACATTTGCTGACTTTGGGTGAAGGTGCATGGGCTGGAGGCTGTTGTGAGGTGGATGGCTGTTGGGTGGGTGTGTGGCTGCGTTTGTGTACTTTGGGAGGAGGGCTCAGAGACACACTGATAGAGGACACAGGGGATGTGTGAATGCTAGTGGGGGTGGTGATTGCACGTGAGCGGTGTGTGGTGATGGGCGTGCTGGTGATGGAGGTAGTGGCTGATGATGTAGTGCATGCAGGTGTGAGTGGAGACGAGACAGGGGAGGGAGGAGGGAGACGTGGAGGAGGGGGACACAGTGGAGGCAGTGGATGTTGGTGTGTGTGCATGGGTGTGATGCTTGTGTGAGTGCCTGTGGGATGTGTCGTGCTTTTGTTTGCCAGAGCCACCCTTGTGTGTTGAGGTGTGTGCATGCTAGTCTGATGGTGTGCTTGGGATGGGCTGAGGTACAGGGGATTGGGTCTGGGTGGAGGAAGTTGGAGGGGGGAGGCTGGACACAGGGACAATGGCTGCCATCAGTGCTGAGGCCAGAGCCTGAAATGCTCTCTGTTGGTCTGCCTGGCCAGAATGAATGCCCTCCAGGTATGCATTTGTTTGCTGCAACTACCTCTCTACACCCGGGATGGCATTCAGAATGGTAGACTGCCCAACAGTGAGGGATCTCAGGAGGTCAATAGCCTCCTCACTGAGGGCAGCAGGGCTGACTGGGGCAGGGCCTGAGGTGCCTGGGGTGAAGGAGGTGCCCACCCTCCTGATTGAGCGGCCACGGGACACACGCTGAGGGGCTGCTGGGAGGGCGGTGCTGATAGGTGGGGTGGCGGCTGAACCTGGTGATGCGGGGGCACAGAGTGGCCCGCCACCGCAAGGGAGCTCCCATCAGAGGAGGAGTCGCTGTCGCTGATGTCACCTCCTGTCCCCGCCGTGGAGCTCCCCTCCGTCCCACTGGTGGCTTCAGACTCCGTTGTCTCGCCCTCCGCGTGGATTCGTGGGTCGATATAGTGTGGGCGTATTCCTGTTGGTGTGACGGTGTCGGTTTTGTTATCACCAGTTTATTACTGACCTTTGGTGTGGCGGACTTGTGTGGGTGTCTGGATTTTGGCAGATTCTGGCCTGTGGGTCGTAATAGCTGTAGCAGAATTCCGCCGCTGCAGTGGTGTGTTGGCGGTGTTCTGGCGGTGTTCTGCACGGCGGTAAGCGGGATTTACCACCAATGTTGTAATGAGGGCTATTGTCACTAAAATAAAGTACCTTTATTTTTAGTAACTCTGAATATTGTGATTCTTATGATATAGTGCTATATGATATAAGTGGTATGGTAGGAGCTTTGCATGTCTCCTAGTTCAGCCTAAGCTGCTTTCCTTTAGTGACGTCTATAAGCCTAAGCTGCTAGAACACTACTAATCTACTAATAAGGGATAACTGGACCTGGCACAAGGTGTAAGTACCAACAGGTACCCACTATAAGCCAGGCCAGCCTCCTCCATTGGTGGCAGTGGTGGGATGAGTACTTGTAACTGCTTTACCACTTTGTCATTGATGCTTTTCATAAGAAAAACATATACCAAATACTTCAGAATATACACAATTAACCTAAACTATTTTCCTTAGTTATTTTCCTTAGTTCACATTTGTGAAAGCACAGACTGACTCCAGATTGTTTTGTGATTCAAGGGTGTTTATTTAAGTACATATTAGTGGAGGGGGTTGTAAAATGGTCAGGGATGATGGTGGAGGAATGTCCATGGCAAAGTCCAGTCTATTTGTTTCACAGGTGCATTGTCCAAAGGGGCATAGGAAGTGGAGCTAGGGCAGTTTAAGGATGGACAGGGTGACCAAGTGGGACAGAAGGATCACATTCAGGGTGGTCTAATTTCTTGGCTGGGGTCTTGGGATTGTTCTCCGTCTTTGCCCTGATCTCAGGGACCGTTTGCGGGGTGGTTCTCCATCTGCAGGGGGTGGGGTGCTGGTGTTGTGGTCCTGTGGCGGTGCCTCCTGTCCACTAGCGCCGGCGGAGGTGGTGGGCTGTTCATCATCCAGGCTAGTATCAGGGTCCCATTGTTGTGCCACAGTATCCCTCCTGGTGTTCACAAGGTCCTTCAGCACCCCTACAATGGTGACCAGGTTGGTGTTGATGGACTTGAGTTCCTACCTGATCCCCAAATACTGTTCCTCCTGCAGCTGCTGGGTCTCCTGAAACTTGGCCAGTACCGTTGCCATCGTCTCCTGGGAATGATGGTACGCTCCCATGATGTTGGAGAGGGCCTCGTGGAGAGTGGGTTCCCTGGGCCTGTCCTCCCCCTGTCACACAGCAGTCCTCCCAGTTCCCCGGTTTTCCTGTTTCTCTGTCCCCTGAACCGTGTGCCCACTGCCCCCAGGTCCCTGATGTTCTTGGGTATGTGGGTTTGCCTGGGTTCCCTATAGTGGAGAACACACTGCTGCTTGACGTGTCTTGGGGACAGAGGTATGGGCCCGCTGGGTGGGTGCTGTGCTGGTGTTTCCTGTGGGGGGAGGTTCTGTGGTGGCATGTGTCAGTGTGAGGGGAACCGACTGTCCCGAGGTCCCAGATGGGCCGGGCTGGTCATCTTGATCCAGTTGGACAGAGCTGCTGTCATCACTGTGGGCCTCTTCTGAGGGTGGAGTGGACATGTCTGGAACCTCCTGTCCGGTGACGTTGGGTAGGGGTCCTGCAGGGGTGTAAAGGCATGATTATTGCATCTGTGTGTGCCATCGTGTGCAATGGGTGGGTGACTCTGTACCCCAGTGCTTACATTCTTGCAGAAGACCTTGTGTGATGTTTGGTTTGGGGATCTGTGTGGGTATCTGTAGTGGACATGCTTTGGTGATGAGTGTCCATGCTTTGTTGTTGCATGCAGGGCTTGGTATTGGGATGTGTGGGTTGTGATAGTGGGGCATATGTGAGGTGTTGGAGTGATGGGGGTGAGGGTGGGGTATGTGATAGTATGCAGGTAGGGTGGGGGATGTAATAGTTAAGATTTGACTTACCAGAGTCCATTCCTCCTGCTACTCCTGCGAGGCCCTCAGGATACAGTATAGCCAAGACCTGCTCCTCCCATGTTGTAAGTTGTGGGGGAGGAGATGGGGGTCCGCCGCCAGTCCTCTGAACTGCAATCTGGTGTCTTGAGACCACAAAATGCACCTTCCCCCGTAGGTCGTTCCAGGTCTTCCTAATGTCATCCCGTGTTCTTGGGGGCTGTCCCACTGCATTGACCCTGTCTACGATTCTGCACCATAGCTCCAGCTTCCTAGTTATGGAGGTGTGCTGCACCTGTGATCCGAATAGTTGTGGCTCTAGCCGGACAATTTCCTCCACCATGACCCTGAGCTCCTCCTCAGAGAACCTGGGGTGTCTTTGCGGTGCCATGGGGTGGTGTGGGTGATGTGTGAGGTGGTGTGTGTTGTGATGTGTGAGGGGATGTGTTTGTGTGTGTTGTCAGAGGTGCGTGGATGTAGTGTGAGTGATGGTGTTGTGTGCCTGTAGATGCTAGTGTTGTTGATGGTGGTGTCTCTGTCTGGCCTTCTTTCTCGATTTTTTTCATAGGGGTTTGTGGGTGATGTGGGTGTGTGTTTTATATTGTGTTGGGTGTGTGGGAGTGGTGTGTGTATGTGTATCAGGTGTGTGTATTTCGAATTGTCCAATGTGGTTGTGTTTTGTAAGAGTGTGTGTATTTTGAGCGCGGCGGTGTGTACTGCCAATGGGTTACCGCGGTTGAAAGACCACCGCGTGGATTCGTAGGTCGTTATAGTGTGGGCATATTCCTGTTGGCGTGACGGTGTTGGTTTTGTTATCGCCAGTTTATCACTGACCTTTGGTGTGGTGGACTTGTGTGGGTGTCTGGATTTTGGCAGATTCTGGCCTGTGGGTCGTAATAGCTGTAGCGGAATTCCGCCGCTGCAGCGGTGTGTTGGCGGTGTTCTGGCGGTGTTCTGCATGGCGGTAAGCGGGATTTACCGCCAATGTTGTAATGAGGGCTATTGTCACTAAAATAAAGTACCTTTATTTTTAGTAACTCTGAGTATTGTGATTCTTATGATATAGTGCTATATGATATAAGTGGTATGGTAGGAGCTTTGTATGTCTCCTAGTTCAGCCTAAGCTGCTTTCCTTTAGTGACGTCTATAAGCCTAAGCTGCTAGAACACTACTAATCTACTAATAAGGGATAACTGGACCTGGCACAAGGTGTAAGTACCATCAGGTACCCACTATAAGCCAGGCCAGCCTCCTCCATTGGTGGCAGCGGTGGGATGAGTACTTGTAACTGCTTTACCACTTTGTCATTGATGCTTTTCATAAGAAAAACATATACCAAATACTTCAGAATATACACAGTTAACCTAAACAGTTTAACTTTCTTTCTTTAAACTTTCTAAAAAGTTTTAGAAAAGTTTTCAAACGTTTTAAAAAGTTTGAAAAAGCTTTTCTCTTTTCTCTAAAAGTTTCTAAACTTTTTTCTCTCTGTCCTAAACCCTTTCTAACAGTCATGTCTGCAGTAGAACTTACTCCCACAGTTGTCCAGGCAACATATGGTAGTTTAAACCTTAAAAGTTTGAGGGGTCTCTGCATTGAAAGAGGTTTAAGCATTGGTAAGACCCCTACCAAAGATCTTCTCCTTAGCCTTCTCCTAGAAAGTGACCAGAGCCAGCCTGGCCCATCCCAGGATCAGGAGGTGGAGGAGGGAGGTACCCAGCAAGACTCAGAGGAGTCCCCTGAGAATGCTGGGGAGGGTTCATCCAAAGACCTGCCAGCTAACAGGCCATCTAGTGACACTGGCAGTGGGAGGGGGTCACACACTAGTAGGGCACCTTTCACTCCTAAAGGCCAGGTTACTAGAGTTCAGCCAGTCAGAGACAGGTCACACTCTGCCAAATCCCACATTTCTTCCGTGTTTCAGAATTCCCAAGCCTCCCACCCTGAGGATAACACTATGGAAAGGGAACTAAGAAAGCTGAGGTTGGAAGAGGCCAAGCTGAAGCTAAGACAGCAGCAGCTGGCCTTAGACAGGGAATCTCTAGATGTAGAGAGGGAAAGGCAGAGGTTGGGGTTACTTCATCATGGTGGCAGCAGCAGTGTTTTTTATAGCAATCCTGTGAGAGAACAAGATTCCAGAAACCTGCATAAGATAGCCCCCCCTTACAAGGAGGGGGGTGACATTAACAAGTGGTTTGCTGCACTTGAGAGGGTTTGTATGGTACAGTTGGTCTCTCAAAGGCAGTGGGCTGCCATCTTGTGGCTATCTTTCACTGGTAAGGGTAGGGATAGGCTCCTTACTGTCAGAGAAAGTGATGCTAATAATTACAAAGTTTTGAAAGATGCACTCTTGGATGGATTTGGCTTAACCACTGAAAAATACAGGATTAAGTTCAGAGACACCAGAAAAGAGTCCTCTCAAGACTGGACAGACTTTGTAGACTGTTCAGTGAAGGCCTTGGAGGGTTGGTTACATGACAGTAAGGTGACTGACTATGAAAGCCTGTATAATCTAATCCTGAGAGCATATTTTGAACAATTGTGTGTCTGATTTGTTGCACCAGTACTTGGTAGACTCATATCTGACCTCTCCCCAAGAATTGGGAAAGAAGGCAGACAAATGGGTCAGAACAAGAGTGAACAGGAAAGTTCATACAGGGGGTTGACAAGGATGGCAAGAAGAAGGATGGTAAGTCATCTGACAAGGGTGGGGACAAAGACAAAAAACATTCTGAGTCTTCATCAGGCCCACAAAAATCCTCTGGGGGTGGTGGGTCCAAATCCTCTTCCCACAAACAAAAGAAGCCATGGTGCTATTTATGTAAAATAAAAAGGCCATTGGGCAAGTGATTCCACTTGTCCAAAGAAAAACACCAAGGCTCCCACTACCACAACCCCAACTGCAACCTCTAATGCCCCTACAAGTAGCCAATCTAAGGGTGTAGCTGGGCTCACCATTGGTAGTATAGTTGGGGTTGTTCTTGTTAGGGAGACCACATAGGCTGTTTTAGTCTCTGATGGTGGTATTGACTTTGCCACCTTGGTTGCTTGTCCCCTTAATATGGATAAGTACAAGCAGCTTCCCCTAATAAATGGTGTTGAGGTTGAGACCTACAGGGATACAGGTGCCAGTGTCACTATGGTGATTGAAAAACTGGTCCACCCTGATCAACACCTACTTGCTCAGCAGTACCAAGTGACTGATGCTCACAATAACACACTTAGCCACCCCATGGCTGTTGTGAATCTCAACTGGGGGGGGTTACTGGTCCAAAGAAAGATGTGATAGCCACTGAATTACCAGTAGATTGCTTACTAGGCAATGATTTGGAGACATCCGCTTGGGCTGGAGTGGAGTTGGAGGCTCATGCAGCAATGCTGGGCATTCCTGGGCATAGTTTTGCTTTGACAAAGGCTCAGACCAAAAAGCAAAAAGGACAGGAACAATGGACCAAGTGCTCCCAAAAGCCAGGGATAGTAAGGGTAAATCCTTGCCCAATATCCCTCCCTCTCCAGAAGATTCCCCTTTTGAGGAAAGGAATGCTCTCCCTGTGCAGAACCTACACCAGAGGAGCTAGCAGCAGACACTGCAGAGCTTTTGGGTGCAGGGGGGCCTGCTAGGGCCTGCTAAGAGCTGAGTGTGGCACAGCAGACCCGTCCCACACTAGAGGGTTTTAGACAGTAAGCTGTCAAACAGCAGAATGGGGATGTCAGTGATAGCCATAAGGTGTATTCGGAAGACAACCTTCTCTATACTGAGTCAAGGGACCCTAAACCTGGAGCTGCCAGGAGACTGGTGATTCCTTTGCAGTATATGGAGTTTCTTCCAACCTTGGCACATGACATTCCTTTGGCTGGGCTTTTGGGCCAAAGTAAAACTTGGGGCAGACTTGTTCCATTGTTTCACTGGCCTCATATATCAGAGGACACTAAAGAGCTTTGTCGCTCTTGTGTGACCTGCCAAGCCAGTGGCAAGACTGGTGGCACACCTAAGGCCTCCTTAATTCCTCTTCCTGTGGTTGGGGTGCTCTTTGAACGGGTAGGGGTTGACATAGTTGGCTCCCTTGACCCGCCAACAGCTTCAGGCAATAGGTTTATCCTTGTTGGAGTGGACCACGCCACTAGGTATCCTGAAGCAATTCCCTTAAGGACCACTACAGCTCCTGCAGTGGCAAAGGCCCTCCTGGGGTGGGATTCCCTAAGGAAGTGGTGTCAGACAGAGGTAGTAACTTCATGTCTGCATACCTCAAAGCTATGTGGAAAGAGTGCAGTGTACCTTACAAGTTCACTACTCCTTATCATCCACAAACAAATGGTCTGGTTGAGAGGTTTAATAAAACTCTCAAAGGTATGATTATGGGACTCCCTGAAAAACTCAGAAGGAGATGGGATGGGATGTCCTGTTGCCATGCCTCCTTTTTGCCTGCAGGGAGGTACCCCAAAAAGGAGTGGGCTTTAGCCCCTATGAACTCCTCTTTGGGCACCCTGTGAGAGGTCCCCTTGCACTTGTAAAGGAGGGTTGGAAACAACCTTTGAAAGCTCCTAAGCAGGACATTGTGGACTTGGACTATGTACTTGGCCTAAGATCAAGAATGGCTGAGTACGTGAAAAAGGCTAGTAAAAACCTTCAGGCCAGACAAGAGCTGCAAAAGCAATGGTATGACCAGAAGGCTGTCCTGACCCAGTACCACCCAGGACAGAAGGTGTGGGTGTTGGCGCCTCTGGCCCCAAGAGCATTCCAGGACAAATGGAGTGGACCCTATCTCATTGTTGAGAAAAAAAGGTGAGGTTACCTACTTGGTAGACCTGGGCACTGCAAGGAGGCCTCTCAGGGTGCTCCATGTCAACCACCTAAAACCCTACGATGACAGGGCTGACTTAACCCTGCTCATGGCAACTGATGAGGGACAGGAAGAAGAGAGTGACCGTCTACATGATCTCTTCTCCACCACTGAAGTGGATGGCTTAGTGAAGGGAGTGGTGCTTGCAGATTGCCTTACTGCGGAGCAGATGGACAACTGTGTAAATCTCCTAAGCCAATTTTCTGAACTCTTCTCACTGATACCAGGTATAACTACCTGGTGTGAGCACACAGTCAATGCTGGAGACAGTTTACCTGTCAAAAGTAAGATTTATAGGCAACCTGACCATGTCAGGGATTGCATAAAACAAGAGGTACAGAAAATGCTGCACTTAGGAGTGATTGAGCCTTAAGAAAGCCCATGGGCTAGCCCAGTGGTGCTTGTCTCAAAACCTCACAGTAAAGATGGTAAAAGAGAAATGAGGTTTTGTGTTGACTACAGAGGTCTTAATCAAGTGACCAAGACTGATGCTCACTCTATACCCAGGGCAGATGAGTTAATAGATACACTGGCTTCTTCCAAGTATCTAAGTACTTTTGATTTAACTGCAGGGTATTGGCAGATTAAACTATCAGAAGCTGCTAAACCTAAAACTGCATTTTCCACCATTGGAGGGCACTATCAGTTCACTGTGATGCCCTTTAGTTTGAAAAATGCACCTGCCACTTTTCAAAGGTTGGTGAACACAAGGTTTGGAAGCTTTTAGTGCAGCATATCTAGATGATATAACTATCTTTAGCTCCACCTGGGATGAGCACCTGGTCTACCTATAAAAGCTTTGGAGGCCCTGCAAAAGGCAGGCCTCACTATCAAGGCTTCAAAGTGCCAGATAGGGCAGGGGAAAGTGGTTTTTCTGGGCCTCCTGGTAGGTGGGGAACAGATTGCACCACTGCAGGGGAAGATCCAGAGCATTATGGAATGGGCTCCTCCTACAATTCAAACCCAGGTGAAAGCCTTTCTAGGCCTCACAGGGTACTATAGGAGGTTCATCAAGAATAATGGTTCCATTGCAGCTCCTATTAATGACCTCACTAGTAAGAAGATGCCTAAAAAGGTTCTGTGGACCGCTAGCTGCCAAAAACCTTTTGATGAGCTCAAACAGGCCATGTGCTCTGCACATGTCCTAAAAAGCCCTTGCTACCCCAAAAAGTTTATAGTCCAGACTGATGCTTCTTAATTGGAGGAAGGGGCAGTGCTATCACAGCTTATCACTGAGGGCCAGGATCAACCTGTTGCTTTCATCAGCAGGAGGTTGACCCCTAAAGAAAAGCGTTGGTCTGCCACAAAGAGGGAGGCCTTTGCTGTGGTCTGGGCACTGAAAAAGTTGAGACCATATCTGTTTGCTACTCACTTTATTGTTCAGACAGACAACAAACCTCTATTATGTCTTAAACAAATGAAAGGTGAAAACCCTAAATTGTTGAGGTGGTCCATCTCCCTACAGGGAATGGACTATATAGTGGAACATATACCTGGGAGTACCCACTCCACTGAAGATGAACTCTCCAGATATTTCCACTTAGACAATAAAGAATCATCTGGACAAGGTTAGCCTTATTGTCCCTCGTTTGGGGGGGTTGTGTAGGAAAGTACCATCTTGCCTGGCATGTTACCCCAGTTTTTACTTGTGTGTCAGTTTGTTTTTGCCTGTCCCACTGAGATCATGCTAGCCAGGACCCCAGTGCTCATAGTTTGTGGCCTAAATGTGTTCCCTGTGTGGTGTCTAACTGTGTCACTGAGACTCTGCTAACCAGAATCTCAGTGCTTATGCTCTCTCTGCTTTTCAAAAGTGTCACTGCAGGCTAGTGACCATTTTTACCAGCACCCTTATAATTCCCTAGTATACGATACCTAGGTACCCAGGGTTTTGGGGTTCCAGGAGATCCCTATGGGCTGCAGCATTTCTTTTGCCACCCATAGGGAGCTCAGACAATTCTTACACAGGACTGCCACTGCAGCCTGAGTGACATAACGTCCACATTATTTCACAGCCATTTTACACTGCACTTAAGTAACTTATAAGTCACCTGTATGTCTAACCCTCACTTAGTGAAGGTTAGGTGCAAAGTTACTAAGTGTGAGGGCACCCTGTACTCACCAAGGTGCCCCCACATTGTTCAGGGCAATTTCCCCGGACTTTGCAAGTGCGGGGATACCATTACACGCGTGCACTACATATAGGTCAATACCTATATGTAGCTTCACAATGGTAACTCGGAATATGGCCATGTAACATGTCTAAGATCATGGAATTGTCCCAACCATGCCAAATCTGGTATAGGGGTGCCAATCTCATGCATCCCCGGGGCTCCAGCATGGACCCCTAGTACTGCCAAACCAGCTCTCTGGGGTTTTCACTGCAGCTACCGCTGCTGCTAACCCACAGGCAGGGTTATGCTCTCCTTGGGTCTGGGCAGCCCAGTCCCAGGAAGGCAGAACAAAGGATTTCCTCTGAGAGAGGGTGTTACACCATCTCCCTTTGGAAATAGGTGTTAAGGGCTGGGGAGGAGTAGCCTCCCCCAGCCCCTGCAAATGCTTTGAAGGGCACAGATGGTGCCCTCCTTGCATAATCCAGTCTACACCGGTTCAGGGATCCCCCAGCCTCTGCTCTGGCGCGAACCTGGACAAAGGAAAGGGGAGTGACCACTCCCCTGTCCATCACCACCCCAGGGGTGGGTCCCAGAGCTCCTCCAGTGTGTCCTAGGCCTCTGTCATCTTGAATGCAGAGGTGTGAGGGCACAATGGAGGCCTCTGAGTGGCCAGTGCCAGCAGGTGACATCAGAGACCCCTCCTGATAGGTGCTTACCTGGATTAGGTGGGCAATCCTCCTCAAAGGGCTATTTAGGGTCTCTCGTGTGGGTTTCTCATCAGATAACAAATGCAAGAGCTCACCAGAGTTCCTCTGCATCTCCCTCTTCGACTTCTGCCAAGGATCGACCACTGACTGCTCCAGGACCCCTACAAAACCGCAACAAAATAGCAAGATGACTACCAGCAACATTGTAGTGCCTAATCCTGACGGCTTTCTCGACTGGCTCCTGGTGGTGCATGCTCAGAGGGCTGTCTGTCTTCACCCTGCACTGGAAGCCAAGAAGAAATCTCCCGTGGGTCAATGGAATCGTCTCCCTGCTAACGCAGGCACCAAACTTCTGCTTCACTGGTCCTCTGGGTCCCCTCTCCTCTCGATGAGCGTGGTCCTTGAAACACAGGAGCTGGATTTAAGTGACCCCAACAGTCCAGTGGTCCTTCTGTCCAAATTTGGTGGAGGTAAGTCCTTGCCTCCCCACTCCAGACAGTAATCCTGTGTACAGCGTGAACTGCAGCTGCTAGGGCTTCTGTGCACTTTTGCAAGGAATCCTTCATGCACAGCATAGCCCATGTCCCCAGCACTCCGTCCTGCATTGCTCAACTCGCTGAGTTGACCACCGGCTTCATGGGACCCTCCTTTGTAGTGTTGAGATGACTGCTGTGCTCAGATTTCTTGAATGCCTGTTCAAGTGCTTCTGTGGGTGCTGCATGCTTCTGCAAGGTCTCTTTGTGCTGCTGAGTGCCCCTCTGTCTCCTCCTCCAAGGGGTGACCTCCTGGTCCTTCCTTGGCCTGGGCAGCACACATTTTCTTCAACTGTGACCTTTGCAGCTAGCAAGGCTTGTTTGCGGTCTTTCTGCGTGGAAACAACTCTGCATCCTCCAGTACACCATGGGGCATCTTCTTTGTATAGGAGAAGTTCCTGGCATCTTCTGTTGTTACAAAATCTTCAGCTTCTTCAACCCAGAGGCAGCCCTTTTGCACCTTTATCTGGGGTTTAGTGGGCACCTGCCCCCCCAGACACTTTCGTGACTCTTGGACTTGGTCCCCTTCCTTTTCAGATCCTCAGGTCCAGGAATCCATCTTCAGTGCTTTGCAGTCAGTTGTTGTCTTTGCAGAATCCCCTATGACGAATTTGGTGTGTTTCTGGGGAAGTAGGGTAAATGTACTCCTACTTTTAAGGGTCTTGGGGTGGGGTATTCTGGACACCCTTAGTGTTTTCTTACACTCCTAATGACCCTCTACACACTACACTAGGCCTGGGGTCCATTCGTGGTCCGCATTCCACTTTTAAAGTATATGATTTGTGTTGCCCCTAGGCCTATTGCATCCTATTGTATTTTACAGTATTTGCACTACTTTTCTAACTGTTTACTTACCTGATTTTGGTTTGTGTGTATATTTTGTGTATTTTACTTACCTCCTATGGGAGCATATCCTCTGAGAAATTTTTGGCACATTGTCACTAAAATAAAGTACCTTTATTTTTAGTAACTCTGAGTATTGTGATTCTTATGATGTAGTGCTATATGATATAAGTCGTATAGTAGGAGCTTTACATGTGTCCTAGTTCAGCCTAAGCTGCTCTGCTTTAGCTACCTCTATCAGCCTAAGCTGCTAGAACACAACTAATCTACAAATAAGTGATAACTGGACCTGGCACACAGTGTAAGTACCATCAGGTACACACTATAAGTCAGGCCAGCCTCCTACACTCATTCCTCATCTTCAGCCAATAACACCACTCACCACTTTGCCTGTCACTCTGATACAGCCACAGAACCACTTGACACCGCCTACTACTCATGAGTATCATTCAGCCATTCTTGGACAACGCACACATCCCCTCAGCATCACCCCAGTGACCAATCTCATATTACACCACCCAGAAATAACCAACCATATCCATTTAAAGCTTCCCACATTTCCCATCCCTCAAGCCACTTAGGGGCATATTTATACTCTGTTTGCGCCGGAATTGCGTCGTTTTTTTTGACGCAATTCTGACGCAAAACTAACTCCATATTTATACTTTGGCGTTAGACGCGTCTAGCGCCAAAGTCCATGGAGTTTGCGTCATTTTTTTGCGTGGACACCTACTTTGCGTTAATGATATGCAAGGTAGGCGTTCCCGTCTAAAAAAGTGACTCCGAGGCATGTGCGCCGTATTTACACTCCCGGGCAAAATTCATGCCCGGGAGTGGGCGGGTCAAAAAAAATGACGTACGGCCGCTTTTGCGCCGTTTTTTAGCGCCTGGAAAAGGCAGGCGTTAAGGGACCTGTGGGCTCTGAAGGAGCCCAGAGGTGCCCTCCCATGCCCCCAGGGACACCCCCTGTCACCCTTGCCCACCCCAGGAGGACACCCAAGGCTGGAGGGACCCATCCCAGGGACATTAAGGTAAGTTCAGGTAGGTATTTTTTAAAAAAAAAAATTGTGGCATAGGGGGGCCTGATTTGTGCCCCCCTACATGCCACTATGCCCAATGGCCATGCCCAGGGGACAGAAGTCCCCTGGGCATGGCCATTGGGCAAGGGGACATGACTCCTGTCTTTGCTAAGACAGGAGTCATTTCTATGAGGTTTGGGAGTCGAAAAAATGGCGCAAATCGGGTTGAGGCGATAATTTTGCCTCAGCCTGACTACGTCGTTTTTTTCCACGCACACCAGGCAGCGCCGGCGGCTAACGCCGGCTAACGTCATTGATTAAATACGGCGCCGCATGGCGCTTCAGAATGGCGTTAGCCGGCGCTAATTTTGTGGACGCAAAACTGCGTTAGCGCAGTTTTGCGTCAAAAAGTATAAATATGGCCCTTAATCTCACCGCTTCATTAAATGTTTACTCATGACAGTACTTCTTCTTACCATTAACTTAGGCATTTACATTGAGAGAGCGCACCGGGGCCAGGAAAAGATTTTTCCTTCCCAGGTTCCCATTCAACAACCCCCAATACACGGGTGAGGCATTATTAACTATTTCACCTCTTGAGGTCGACTAGATTTTTGGACTTGGCTAAGACTGTAGTCGTCAGAATCATTCAATTACAAATCCATAACATTCTTTCATAAACAATTCTAAACACCATGAACAATTTAAAACTAAATCAAAATCCAAACTAAATAAAGTTTGAAAGCTTTATCAAAATCCCCAAATCAATGTTACAAATATGGTGCGCAAAACTAAATTATAAACATACATGAAAACCATAGGCTGACCTAAACGTCTGAAAATATTTAACCTATTAAACATTAACACTGTTAGATCCAAAAGATTAATGTAAATTAGCAACAACATGATATGTACATTATTGTTAGAATTCAAAGCAGATGATGGTGACATCAGTAAATCATTAAAATACAATTTAACATTCAATTTCAGATTTCAGAGCTGTGCCATTCCCATCTCTAACACAAATTTGGACTTGCAAGCGTGAAAATGGGCTAGCACATGTGGAAAAAAATAAAAATAAAAAGGAAGCTTTGGAAAACATCTAAACTAGGACAACTCACTATGAAAATTATGCCGGTGTAAGTACCTAACGAAAAAACAAGAAACCACATTTAGTTTTACCTGTCCTCAGGAGACAGCAGACAAGAGCAGTTTGTCACGCAAGGCGGTCTCCTTCTTCTTTCATCAGCCGACCCCAGCATAAGGACAGTGCAGAACATGGGCTGCCCATAGGACAGAATCAGCAGTTCAGAATTAGTTGGGCGTATTAGCACTAAACTACAGAACAGAGTAGGGAAAGCAGACTAAGATGGGAAAACTCATTTGGAGACATAAAGGATAGGAGGGTGACAGCAGACTTAAACAGGAATAGACAACCTCTAACAGAGTTCTAACAACACCAAAGTAGGGGAGAATTCAGTGAAGACAGACTCTAAGTTTCAAAGTTTCTCACTAATTAAACTATGTACACTCATTTCAATTGGTCCTTCAGGTGGTCGCACTTTGGATGCCAGATTCAGCATCCAATGGCTGCAGATGGCACCACCAATTCTACTACTTTTCCTGATCTTCTCAGCAAACGTTTGCTGTTTAATACCATGACTTGACATTTTTTCGATAAAATACTACATTCTCTATTTATTTGTTACTTGAGATCCTTTCTCACGACACACAATAAAGTAAACTAATACATTTCATCTGAGACTACAAATTTCCTGTCTTATTCAACAGCTAGAACAAACAGTGTTACATTATTATTCTGAAACATGTTTCTTGCCTTCAATACAATAGGACATTCAACATCAAATTAGCAGCCTAGGGAAAAGAGGTCAGGTCAGAGGGGACAGAATAAACAAGTGATTTTCCATTACTGCTGCAAAATGATTCTTTTCAGGCCTAGTCAAGCTAAACTGCCTAAATACACACTAATACATCAATACTTTAAAAACCTATTGTGCACCTTACAATTCATATTTGCAAAGCAAATTATTTAAGTGCAAACATTAGCGATAACATGTTAGAGCCAATTTAGACGCACATTTATTTTTCTGAATGCAACTAGCATTAAAAAAACTCATTATTACAATACAAGTACAACTATTGATATTTACTACTTCAATTTTAATGTACGTTTAATAAAACATTCTTAATATTAACTCATTTTAGTACTTTCAATTAATATGAATGCAAAACTCTCATGTTAAAATGTGGGGCACAATACAAATGGTAGCCACATGGTTCCCCATAATTCAAACGTGCCCTTTTTACAACTCATGTTATTCTCTCTGTTAAGCATTAAAATACAGATTAATAAATCACCATATGTTAACTTCTATGCCACTAATATATCAGTAAAAGTTGATCTCTCTTAGTCCCTCCTCTGATGGCAATCTATGCCATCACAAAGTCATTTTTCTCATTTCCAATGAGACCAAGTGAAAATCTTGTAGTTGATAATGCATAGATCTAGGTTTGTGATAATCATCAATTCTCTTCATCGTCTGATAATACCTGTTTCTTATATTCTCCATCTCCATTTCCTCCATCTGGTTATCTTAGTTTTTTCCACAAATCATAAGATTTGTAAAATCCAAGTGTACAAATTATGCACACTGTCACAATCAATAGAGGTTTCAGGATCATGTTCACAAAACCATTTCTCAAGTTACCAAACCAAGGGCCAGATGTAGCAAACGATTGCGACTCGCAAACGGGCCGAATCGCAATTTGCGACAGTGCAAAATCGGAAATGGGATGCAAAAAGCCCATTTCCGACTCGCAAAAAGCGATGGGACCCGTTTGCGAGTCGCATCCGGTGCGACCCCATTTTGCGACCCGCAAATTGCAAGTCGCAAATTGCGAGTCGCAAACCTTATGCAATTGCAACTCGCAAATTGCGACTAGTCGCAAAAAGCCCAGTTTGCATGTCCCATTTACCACTAACTCAGGTGGTAACCATTACCAAAGTATAAAAGGGGACCCAGAAGGCATCTGGGTTACTCAAGATGGCGGAGATATACCTGATAGCAGTGAGGAGGAGAGTCTACGCAGCACAGCAGAGGAGGAGGAGGGGCCACAGACAGGAGAAGATATATAGAACCAGGCAGACTCTTTTTCAGCAAACTGAAGAGGAGATCTATGACAAATACCGCCTTAGCAGCACAGCCATTCTAGAATTAATAGATTTACTGAAACCACAGCTAGAACACAAGACTCTGCGTGGCTGCGCCATCCCTACGCATGTGCAAGTACTATGCGCACTGCACCTCTTGGCCTCAGGGAGCTATCAGGGGCTCATTGCCGTGGCAGGTGGGGTATCCCAAAGTGCAGTGTCAAGGTTCCTCAGGGCATTCCTAGATGCCTTAGTCACGCACATGTCTCACTTCATATACTTACCAAGGAATGAGGCAGAAATGAACAGCACCAAGCTGGACTTTTACCGCATTGCCCACTTTCCTCATGTCATAGGGTGTGTAGATGGGACACACATTCAAATATGCCCCCCTGCTAATCTGGAAACATTTTCCGCAACAGGAAGTGTACCCACTCACTCAACATACAGGTTGTTTGTGATGCCCATTATGTCATCACGGACATCGTAGCTAAGTTTCCTGGCAGTACCCATGAGTCATACATTTTTAGGCATAGTGGGATACATCAACGCCTGGAACGTGGGGAATTCGGAGACGGTTACCTCCTAGGTAGAGCCACAGACACTTGCAGACATACACACAGGTCACTGTGCACGACAATCTGGACTTCCTAACCGTGTACTTTTGTGCCCAACAGGTGACAGTGCATATGCTCTCAGGCCTTGGATCATGACTCCGTTTTTAACACCCAGAACTGAATCAGAGAGGCAATACAACAGTGCGCATAAGGGGACCAGGAACCTGATCGAGCGCCCCTTCGGACTGCTGAAGGCAAGATTCAGATGCCTCCACCGCAGTGGAGGCGCCCTCCAATACACCCCCATTACCGCTTTCAAAATTGTGGTCGCATGCGCCATCCTCCACAACATAGCCACCCGACGTGGGCTACCTCTCACCCCTGCAGACCCAGATCCTGATGATGAAGAGCAAGAACAACCACATCGCCATCATGGGGATAGGAGTCTAGCTAATCAAGGCAGACTGAGACGGGACCACATTGCAACGCAATATTTTGGACGGTACGTGTCAACTCCCACCATACTCACCTATTAACCATTTGTTAAGTGGAACAAAAATAACTGTTTTATTAATGTCATGAAGAAACTATATACAAGTTGAAATTGTCCATGGGCAGGAAAATGCCAAACAGTCATGTGGCACATTAACGCCATGTGCCACATTAATCTGTCCTGGCTGTTATCTATGATCTCCTGCCCCTCCTGCCAGCCTGGCTGGTCCCTGCTGCGTCCATGGTGCTGTGCCTACCACTCCTCAGCACCCTACTGTCAGTGGCAGAGACACTGCTCACTGTTGAGCCCTCCTCCCAGGTGTATTTGTTAACTTCCTGGTTGTGATGTCATCATCATGTGCCAGGAAGTGTTTCCAGAGTGTTCTGGTATGCTTTCTGGAGTGTTCTGCTGCATCTGCAAGCAATTTTGAAGGTATTCGCAATTTGCGACACCCACTCGCTAATTGCGAGTTTGTTTTTTGCACACTCGCAAACAGCGACCTCGCAAACTGCGGACTCGCACACAGCGTTGCGAGTCCGGCTGCGAGTCGCAAAATTGGATCGCTTTTTTTTCTGGCATTCCAATTTGCGACTCGCATTTTGCGACTCGCATCAACTCGCAAAATGCGACTCGCAATTTTTATTTTTGCTACATCTGGCCCTAAGATCCTACTTTGGAGCATCCTTCACCTATAGTCTCACAAACATTTGTAATTTTTAGGTTATTTAAGTCATTTTTCAAACTCATCAAGTTGAATAAGTATCTCCTTATCACTTTACTGTTATTGGATATATAAGTGCAGCAGTGCTGTGACTTTAAAACTCGGCAGACTCCACCTTCTTTTGCCAAAAGAATGTCTAACGCAAGGCAATTTGAAAGAATCATAGACCTTGCTGCAACCATTTCTGTGACCAATAGGAGCATTGCTCCTGAAACAGTTGACATCTTATCTACAATAATTGATAACTTCCTTATCTTTATGTTATTCAACATCACACCCACTGATGGAATAAACGCTCCAAAAGTATCTCCTATAATCTCTGAACCACTTGCTCCTCTTCTAAATCTCATTTTAGGTCTCTCAATCCCTTCTGAATTGTAAATGTTGTCCACTTGGTACATTTTCAGAAAACCTACTTCAAAATAGCACGTACCATACCAGCATGTCAGCAATTTGTAATAAGCATTCTTAACACAGATGTAATAACCACCAGGTACACCGGGGTCTTGTCCATTCAACATAAAATCCCATACATTCTTGAACAGAAACACGTCTGTATTCATTTGTTCCTACAAACTTGTTGTCAGCTTTTGACTATTGCATATATATATACACAAAGCTTTCCTTCATGTTGCCAATCTAAAGCTAAGTGTCCCTGTGTATTAGGTGTGTTGTGAAATGTTCTCTTATTATTAACTAAACCCTTATCTATCATTTCCTTCATTGCTTTTCTTTTATCATCTACTTGATTCATGAACTCCTTCTCTACCTGTGTAAGAAGATATGTTAAGTTATTCTGGTGTCCATATGCTGTGCCAAATGGTATTGTAGGCTCAAAAAATCAACCTATTATATTTATGTCCCTAGCCTTTGCAATGCTGCTCAAATGTTGATTAATAGGAACAAAAGAGAAAACTAAATCATAGTTAGATTAGAAATACCGAATTTATTCTTGACTGTACAAACGTGTTAATAGTAAACAGCAACTAATCCCATAAATTAGTGGTAAGCTATGATATGTTATCCTTTCTCGTACTGATGAAGGAATTTGTACACATACATAACAATCATGCACATTCATCGTGTCCACATACTTCTACAGCAAACTATAATAAACATTGGTTAATAAGACTCCCTTTGTGTCATCTAAATGAAGCAATCCATCATCCTTTCTAAGCTTATCCTGCTTAGATGTGGTCATTTTCAGCACTGGAGTTGCTGTGTTTTGCACCTCCCCTTTAATTGAAATACTCATTCCCACAAACAATACAATGTATACAATCATACATACCATTATTAAACCAATGCACACATATTTACACCTCCTATGGTTGCCTTGTCCAGGATTCACGTCTTCTGCAGAATCAGAAGAGAAAAGGGAAAAAAATTCATAAAAGCAGAAACGAAAAAAATTAAATAAATACAAGCCGCTTTTCAACAGCTTTGCACTATTTATAGTAGTTCTCGATTTTCAAGAAAGTCCTTCAAGACTCATCTAAAACCTCTCAAAAACAGTTCAAATGTTAATTTTCAGTAGAACACAGTTTGATGATCGCTTATTGTTACTTCCAGAGTCTAATGTCTTTGTTGATCAATGTACAAGGTTATTTCAAAACTCAGTTCAAATGCAATTTCAAGTTCCAGAATGTTTAACTGAATCCTCACAGTCAAAACAAAAGGCCATAAGGTTGCTTTCCCATTAATTTGTGACAAGATAGATCCATTCATGTGAAGAGCATCTGCGACTTCGTACTCTTTTCCTTTTCGTGCTCCTTACAGCACCATTTTCACCTTCACTCTGATTTGACTCTTCAACTGCTTTTGTTATTGATGGGAGCGTATTAGCAACCAGCTCATCTACAGCTGTAGGCCATTTATCTAATTTCATAGTTCTCTTTTTGGGTGCAACAGCTTTCCCAACATTTGCTGTACTGGCTGGAATCAATTGACTTTGATTTTGCTCTCCTGCACTTTTGTCTGTACCTTTATCTGCACCTTTATCTGCATGCAGAATGCGTGTGCCTTCACCACTTTGCATGTTTTCTGATTCTCCCACTTGTTCTGTCCTCATAGCTGGGTCAAGTCGAACCCCTTCTTCAGTATTCATTCTTGCAGGATCAGACTTTTCTGTTTTCAAGAGGACTTGGAACTTTACACATGGGGCTTGTATGGATCAAGTTTGAAAGTCTGCGCCACTGGATTCAAGCTAGCCTAGCTTATGAAGGGTGATACCCTGAAACCAGTCCGAGAATGCTTGTTTCTGGTCTAGGAAGGACCTGGCTGGGCAGTTCGGGCTGGACTGTTCCCATGAGGAACAGGGTCAAGACTGATTTGCATATGGCTTGGTCCAACCTGGGGCGGCTTGGTGAGCAAAAAAACGATGGATTAAACGCAGATCTTTGTACTGCGGGTGAATGCTTGATTTGCTCTGCATTCTGTCCATCATCTGTTATTTTTGCATTTGTCGCCCCAAGTGGGAAGGGCATGCCCAGACGTGGGTCCCCTGCTCACTGCACCACTGGATTCAAGCTACCAAGCTGATGAAGGGTGATACCCTGAAACCGGTCCTAGGATGCTTGTTTCTGGTCAAGGGAGGACCTGGCTGGGCAGTTTGGGCTGAACTGCTCCCATAAGGAACAGGGTCAAGACTGATTTGCATATGGCTGGGTCCAACCTGGGGTGGCATAGTGAGCAAAAAACAATGGATTAAACCCAGATCTTTGTGACTGGGGTGAATGTTTGATTTGCTCTGCATTTCGGCCATCATCTGTTCTTTTTGCACCAGTTTGAAAGACCAGCACACTTCACAGCTGTTGTCATCACCAAGATAATTTGAAATGATCCTTTCCACCTTGGCTCCAGGCAAGTATTCCTCACATGTTTCTTTACTGTGACCCAATCTCCAGCTTTCAAGCTGTGACACTGTTCTTGGATCATTTGAACTGTTGCTGCTTCAACCTGATGGGACAGAAAGCGAACCACATCAGCTATACCTTTGCAATAATCCAGCACTAAGGCCCTCATTACAACCCTGGTGGTACATCCCACTTACCGCCGTGCTGATGGCCGTCAAGATACCGTGGCTGTGGCGTAAATCTGCTACAGGTATTACGACCCACATCTCGTAATCCGCCACAATACAGACACCCACACAAGTCCGCCACACCACAGGTCAGTGATAAACTGGCGATAGCAAAACCTATACTGTCACGCCTACAGAACTACGCCCACACTATAACGACCCAAGAATCAACACAGCGGTCATTCAACCCAGGTAATCCATTGGTGGTACACAGCGCTGAGCTCAAAATACACACACATTTACAAAACACAACCACATTGGACAATTCAAAATACACACACCTGATACACATACACACACCACACACTCACACCACTATAAAACACACACCCATATTACCCACAACCCCTTACAACAAATATTTGGGAAGAAGCAGAGAGAGAGAGAATAGCAAACACAACACCAGCATTCACAGGCATACAACACCATCACTTATACAACATCCACGCACCTCAAAGAACACACACCAACACAACACATCACAGAGCACAACATACATCATCTCACACATCACCCATACCACATTATGGCACCTCAGAGACACCCCAGGTTTTCTGAGGAGGAGCTCAGGGTCATGGTGGAGGAAATCATCAGAGTAGAACCACAGCTATTCGGATCACAGGTGCAGCAGGCCTCCATTGCAAGGAAGATGGAGCTATGGTGGAGAATAGTCGACAGGGTCAACGCAGTGGGACAGCATCCAAGAACACGGGATAGCATCAGGAAGAGGTGGAACGACCTACGGAGGAGGTGTGTTCCGTGGTATCCAGACACCAGGTAGCAGTACAGAGGACTGGCGGTTGACCTCCATCTCTTCCCCCACCACTAACAACTTGGGAGAAGCAAGTCTTAGCAATAATGCATCCTGAGGGCCTCACAGGAGTAGCAGGAGGACTGGACTCTGGTAAGTCATATCTTTACTACTATATCCCCTCCTCCCTACCTGTATGCTATCACAAACTCCTAGCCCAACCCTCACACCCATCAGCCCAACACCCCACAGATACCCGACTATCACAATCCACACATCCCAAAACCAAGACCTGCATGTTGCACCAATGCATGGACACCCATCACCAAAGCATGTCCAGTACAGATACTCACCCAGGCCCCAAAATCACCAATCACACAAGGGCAAAGACAATAAGCCAAGCACATGAGTAGAGGGTAACTCACCCATTGCACAAGATGGCACACACAGATACAATAACTATGCATTCACACCCCAACAGGACCCCTACCCAACGTCACCGGACAGGAGGTGCCAGACATATCCAGTCCCCCCACAGAAGAGGCCCAAAGTGACGACCGCAGCTCTGCACGCCTGGATCAAAATGTCCAGCCCGGCCCATCAGGGACCTCTGGACAGTCGGTTCCCCTGCCACTGTCACAAACCACCACTGAACCTCCCCCCTCAGGAAACACCACCACAGCACCCACCCAGCGGGCCCAGCCCTCTGTCCCCAGGACATGTCAATCAGCAGTGTGTCCACCACTACCGGGACTCCAGGCAAACCCACCAACCCAAGACAATCAGGGACCTAGGGTCAGGGTCAGTGGTCACACGGTTCAGGGGATGGAGGCACAGGATAACAGGGAAGCTGGGAGGACTGCTATGCGACAGGGGGAGGACAAGCCCAGGAAACCCACTCTCCACGAGGCACTCTCCAACATCATGGGAGCATACCACCATTCCCAGGAGACCATGGGCACAGTACTGGTCAAGTTTCAGGAGACCCACGGCTGCAGGAGGAACAGTACCTGGGGATCAGGGAGGACTTTAAGTCCATTAACAACACCCTGGTCACCATTGCAGGGGTGCTGGCAGACATGGCCAACACCATGAGGGACATAGTGGCACACCAATGGGCCCCTGACACTAGCCTGAACGATGAACAGCCCTCCACCTCCACTGGCGCTAGCGGACAGGAGGTCCTGCCACAGGACCAACAGGCCACCAGTATCCCACCCCCTGCAGAAGGAGAACCACCCTGCAAACGGTCCCTGACATCCAGGAACAAGACAGAGAATATTGCCAAGACCCTGCCAGGAAATAAGACTCTCCTGATTGTCACCCTTCTGTCCCACTGTGTCACCCTGACAACCTTGAACTGCCATTACTCCACTTCCTATGCCCCCTTGGACAAGGCACCTGTGATACCAATAGACTGGATTCCACCATGGACATTCCCCCACCATCACCCCAGCCCATTGCTCAGCCCACTCCACCTATTAGCACAGAAATAAACACCCTTGAATCACAAATCAATATGGAGTCAGTCTGTACTTTCACAAATGTGTTATTATTGCAACCTCTCAGAAAAATAGCAATGCCAATGTTCATTTTCACATACCAATGTTCGACAGTTGTTGGGCAGCAGTAAACATAGCAGAAGGCAGAAAGTGCTACCCAGATCTGTGAAATGGAAAGCCAAAGTGAAATGTCAGGGTCCATACATAGAGGTAAAAAGGCAGAATCATGCAATGTCCTACAGTAATATGATATGAGAGGAGCAGTGCCAGTCTCTTACCTGTGTCTCACTGGAAGTGTTGCATGATGATGTTGTTTTGGTTGTCTATATCTTCTTCTTCTGCCTCTTCTTCTTCACTGTCCACAGACTCCACAGCTGCGACAAGACCAACATCAGGCCAATCCTCCTGCAGGAAAGGCACCTGGCATCGCAAAGCCAGGTTGTGCAACATACAGCATGCCACGATAATCTGGCACACCTTCTTAGGTGAGTAGTATAGTGAGCCACCTGTCAGATGGAGGCAACGGAACCTGGCCTTCAGGAGGCCGAAAGTCCCCTCTATTATCCTCCTAGTTCGCCCATGTGCATCATTGTTGCGTTCCTCTGCCCTTGTCCTTGGATTCCTCACTGGGGTCAGTAGCCATGACAGGTTGGGGTAACCAGAGTCACCTGCAAATATCAAGGGACAACTGGTAGACACACACTAACCCTTAGGGACTCACCCATAGCCAGACACAGTGTGTCTGGAGTTGCCCCATCACATAAGGGATGTTGGCATTCCTCAAAATGTAAGCGTCATGCACAGAGCCAGAATACTTGGCATTCACATGGGAGATGTACTGGTCTGCCAAACACACCATCTGCACATTCATGGAATGGTAGCTTTTGCGATTTCTGTATACCTGTTCATTCCTGCGGGGGGGGACAAATGCCACATGTGTACCATCAATGGCACCCATGATGTTGGGGATGTGTCCCAGGGCATAGAAGTCACCTTTCACTGTGGGCAAATCCTCCACCTGAGGGAAAACGATGTAGCTGTGCATGTGTTTCAGCAGGGCAGACAACACTCAGGACAACACGTTAGAGAACATTGTCTGTGACATCCCTGATGCCATGGCCACTGTTGTGTGAAAGGAACCACTGGCCAGGAAATGGAGTAGTGACAGGACCTGCACTAGAGGGGGGATTCCTGTGGGATGTCGGATAGCTGACATCAGGTCTGGCTCCAACTGGGCACACAGTTCATAGATTGTGGCACGATCAAGTCTGTAGATGATAATAATGTGTCTGTCTTCCATTGTCGACAGGTCCACCAGGGGTCTGTATACCGGAGGATTACGCCATCTCATCATCTGCCCCAGCAGACATGCCCTATGGGGGAGAAGGGTGGGCAGAGGGTCATACACCACATAGGTTTCACAAGGGTGTTAAGAACAATTGTGATGTAATCGGTGTATTGCCCTATCAGTCCGTCTTCCTGCACAAAAGTGATGTGACGCAGTTAGTTGCCCTGCCATGTGGCCCCCTGAAATGGCGGCTGCCTGACCTGTAAGGAGGGACAAGGGGGAATGAGGTAACTGCGCTGGCGTTATGCAGCGTCGCGGTAGGCGGACGAAGACCGGTGCGCAATTCAGCATTGGTTATCATTGGCCCCTATGGGTTCCAGGAGCCAATGACGATGTACGCTGGCGGTGAGGGTACGCACCACCGCGGACGTGACCGCCATTTTCTATCTGTTCACTCACTTGAAACCTGACCTTCAACAGGAGAGGACCTACACTGCAAGTGGTGCTGTGACCTGAGTATGGAAGTGACAATGGCTACAGTGTCTGTGGAAAGGGCCCCTGCCTTCACTGCGGAGGAGTTGGACAACCTGGTGGCTGGGGTCCTCCCCAAGTACATGCTACTCTACAGTCCTCCAGACAAACTGGTGAGTACGCTGTGAGCATGATGGATGGGACATGAATGTATGGAGTGGCGTGGATGGAAAATACGGGGGTGGGCAGAGGCCAGCATGTGAGGATGGTCAGTATATGTGTTTGTGGGCCAGGGTGGGAGGTTGTGGCCAATGAGTAAGAAGAACCGGACGGGGAATAAAATCCATTCTTACTTCACTCTTCCTTTAGGTCAGCGCCCACCAGAAGAAGGGTATTTGGCGTGCCATCGCCAAGGAAGTGCGGACCATGAGGGTCTGTCATAGGAGGACCACCGACTGCCGCAAAAGATGGGAGGACTGTCGCCGCTGGAGCAAGAAGATGGTGGAGGCCCAGATGGGGATGGCATCCCAATGTGGAAGGGGTGCCCGTCGCACCATGACCCCCCGATGTACTGGATCCTGGCGGTGGCGTATCCTGAGTTGGACGGGCGCTTGAGGGCATCACAGCAGCCACAAGGGGGTGAGTACAGTCTCATTCAGCTGACTCTGCGCGCTTTATGAGGTTTCTGGGTGAGGGAAGTGGGCTGTGGTTCCTCTAGGCCAGGGCAAATGTGCCAGGGTAGATCCATTGTTAGGCAGGCTCAGTGGCACTCCAACCCCAAAAGTGGTAGTGGCCCTCTACACCGAGACAAGCTCCTGTGGGTTTCAGGTGTGCATCAAATGGGTCTAGGCATAGTCCCCCATATGCATGCGGTTTTCCCCTGAACTGTTAGTGCATGGTCTAGTGCATAGGGCTGCTCCCTGTGTGTTGTGTCTGCCAACGGTGGTGTTGTTGCAGGCATTGACCATGTGTCTCTTCTGTCTTTCCTCCCCTTTTTGTTTAGTCACCCTGTCCTTCTGTGCATTATCATCATATGGCGGAGGAGCATTGGCCCCGGAGCAGGAGGGAGCTGCAACCCACATGGCCCAGGAAGGTGAATGTACGAGTCTGAAGGCACCAGTGGGACAGAGGGCAAGGGAAGCTCCACAATGGGGACAGGAGGAGACACCAGTGACAGCGACTCCTCCTCTGATGAGAGCTCCCTTGCAGTGGCGGGCACCTCTGTGCCCACTGCATCAACAGGTACAGCAGCCACCCCCCCGACCAGCACCACTCTCCCAGCAGCCCCTCAGCGTGTTTCCCGTGCCCGCTCACCCAGGAGGGTGGGCATCTCCTTCGCCTTAGGCACCTCAGGCCCTGCCCCAGTCAGCCATGCTGCCCTCAGTGAGAAGGCTATTGACCTCCTGAGATCCCTCACTGTTGGGCAATCAACCATTCTGAATGCCATCCAGGGTGTCAAGAGGTATTTGCAGCAAACAAATGCATACCTGGAGGATATTCATTCTGGCGTGGCAGCCCAACAGAGAGCATTTTAGGCTCTGGCCTCAGCACTGATGGCAGCCATTGTCCCTGTGTCCAGCCTCCCCCTCCAACATCCACAACCCAGACCTAACCCCCTCTACCTCAGCCTATCCCAAGCACACCATCAGACCAGTATGCATACTCATCAACACACAAGAGTGGACATGGCAAACATAAGCACCACACATCCCACAGGCCCTCACACAAGCACCATCCCCATGCAGACACACCAACATCCACTGCCTCCACTGTGTCCCCCTCCTCCACGTCCTCCTCCTCCCTCCCAGTCTCATCTCCACTCACACCTGCATGCACTACATCATCAGCCACTACCTTCATCACCAGCATGCCCATCATCACACACCGCTAACGTGCAATCACCACCCCAACTACCATTCAGACATCCCCTGTGTCCTCTCCCAGTGTGTCTGTGAGCCCTCCTCCCAAACTACACAAATGCAGACATACACCCACTCAACAGCCATCCACCTCACAACAGCCTCCAGCCCATACACCCTCACACAAACTCAGCAGATGTACACCTCCTACAACCACTACCTCTTCCTCCACTCCCAAACCCCCTCCATCTTCCCGTCCCAGTGTGTCTAAAAACTTTTCCTTGCTAACATTGACCTCTTCTCTAAACCTCCCCCCGTCATTCCCCTAGGGCCGGTATGTCCAGATCCCAGCCCAGCACCTCAGCCACGAAATCCCAGGGCACTGTGGTCCCTGCAAGAGCAGTAACATCGCGGGCGGCACCCATCAGGGCTGCCAGTGTGCCACCTAGTGAGGCCAAGGATTACCCTATTCCGCCACCTGCCAAGGTGAAGAAGGGGCCCACATGCCGTAGGGAAAAGCTGCACCAACCACCCAGCAAGGCCTCCTCCAAGACAAAAGAGGACAGTGCCAAGGTCCCAGCAGCGACTTCCAAGGTGGGGAAGGGACATAAGGCTAAAGGGAAGTCAGCTCAGGGCACGGAACCTCCAGGTTAGGGACTGGTGTCACCCCTTCTGCAAGACAGAACAGCAACCTGTACGACGGTGGCCACCACCGCAACCAACACCACCTGCACCGCCATCTGCACCACCACCTGCATGTCTGCTGCCTCTGCTACAGTCCCCAGCATCATCCCCAGTGG
Source organism: Pleurodeles waltl (assembly GCF_031143425.1). Taxonomy (NCBI): domain Eukaryota; kingdom Metazoa; phylum Chordata; class Amphibia; order Caudata; family Salamandridae; genus Pleurodeles; species Pleurodeles waltl. The sequence continues at coordinate 935,053,727 of NC_090444.1, forward strand.
GCAGCCATCCGAGGCTGCAGGAGACGTCCTGCTGTCTCCCTCCACAGGTACTGACACATACACCACCAGCAGCATCTCCGCCGCAGACACCGCCGCAACCTCTGCAACCTGCCCCGCGACGTTCTCCGACAGTTGTAGGAAAGTACCATCTTGCCTGGCATGTTACCCCCAATTTTACTGTATGTATGTTTGTTTTGCCTATGTGTCACTGGGATCCTGCTAGCCAGGACCCCAGTGCTCATAAAGTATACCCTGTATGTGTTCCCTGTGTGGTGCCTAACTGTATCACTGATGCTCTGCTAACCAGAACCTCAGTGTTTATGCTCTCTCTGCTTTACAAATTGTCACTGCAGGCTAGTGACTAAGTTTACCAATTCTGATTGGCACACTGGACCACCCTTATTATTCCCTTGAATATGGTACCTAGGGTTCCAGGAGATCCCTATGGGCTGCAGCATTTCTTTTGCCACCCATAGGGAGCTCAGACAATTCTTACACAGGACTGCCACTGCAGCCTGAGTGAAATGACGTCCACGTTACTTCACAGCCACTTTACACTGCACTTAACTAACTTATAATTCAAGTATATGTCTAACCCTCACTTGGTGAAGGTTAGGTGCAAAGTTACTTAGTGTGTGGGGACCCTGGCACTAGCCAAGGTGCCCCCACATTGCTCAGGGCAAATTCCCTGGACTTTGTGAGTGTGGGGACACATTTACACACGTGCACTACATATATGTCAATACCTATATGTAGCGTCACAATGGTAACTCCGAACATGGCCATGTAACATGTCTAGGATCATGGAATTGTCACCCCAATACCATTCTGGAATTGGGGGGACAATTCCATGCATCCCTGGGTCTCCAGCATAGAGCCCGGGTACTGCCAAACTAACTTTCCGGGGTCTCCTCTGCAGCTACCACTGCTGCCAACCCCTCAGACAGGTTTCTGCCCCCCTGGGGCCTTGGCAGCCCAGTCCCAGGAAGGCAGAACAAAGGATATCCTCTGAGAGAGGGTGTTACACCCTCTCCCTTTGGAAATAGGTATGAAGGGCCTGGGAGGAGTAGCCTCTCCTGGCCTCTGGAAATGCTTTGAAGGGCACAGATGGTGCCCTCCTTGCATCAACCAGTCTACACTGGTTCAGGGATCCCCCCCAGCCCTGCTCTGGCGCAAAACTGGACAAAGGATAGGGGAGTGACCACTCCCCTGACCAGCACCTCCCAGGGGAGGTGCCCAGAGCTCCTCCAGGGAGTGGTTTCCGTTCCAAGTACTGTTTCTGCCGTGCTTTTGTTGGCATCGGGACCGCCCCGGAAAAGCTGGCGGATTGGTGCCTTGTACTACAGTGGGCGGTATATTGTCTTCCGCCTGTCTGGTGGCGGTTACCGCTGCGGTGTTTGTTACTACCGCCGTGGCAGTCGGTGTGTTAAAGTGGCTATCTGTGTTGGCGGTTTCCGTCATGGTCATGTATTACTGCCGCTTTAACACCGACCGCCAGGGCTGTAATGAGGGCCTAAGACATCTGTTATGTGCACAAGTGCATTTGCAGGTACTGCTAGTAGTCTCATTGCATGACCCATCCGAATCGTGTGGAGAGACAGAGGTGCTACACATGCTCATCAGGACAAGTGGTAATACATCAGGCCATTTCAACGATGTGGAGGCACAAACCTATGCCAATCCAGCTTTCAGTGTTCCATTCATTTGCTCTACCAATCCAGATGTCTCTGGTCTATGACAACAGTGCAATTTTTGCTCAATGGTCAGTGCTGCACACAACAACTTTATGATCTCATTATTAAAATGAGTTCATCGATCTGATTCCAAAGACGTTGGGAGTCCAAACCTAGGTATTAGTTCCCTGAGTAGCAGCTTAGCTACAGTGGGACTATCATTCCTACGTGTTGGATAACCCTCAATCCAATGGGAGAACACACATACAATGACCAATACATATTTCAATCCATTGCAGGCAGGTATTTCAATGAAATCAAGTTGCATTCTTTTAAATGGACCTCCTGATCTGCCTATGTGGCTCAAATTAACCACTGTGTGTTTCTCTACCTTCATTTGCTGGCATGTAACACATCTGTGACAAACCACTTCTGCAACCATTCTAAATCTGGGATTTCACCATGTTTGTTTAAAAGTATGAATCATTGCATCTCTGACGAGATGAACCTGACCATGATAATACTTGGCTATTGAGTTCAACAAACAATCTGGTAACACAACCTTCCCTTCAGAAGAAATCCAGACATAGGCCCTCATTCCGACCCTGGCGGTATGAAACCGCCAGGGTGGAGGGCAGAGGAAGCACCGCCGACAGGCTGGCGGTGCTTCCCGGGCCATTCTGACCGCGGCGGTAAAGCCGCGGTCAGAAAAGGGGAACCGGCGGTTTCCCGCCAGTTTACCCCTGGCCCAGGGAATCCTCCATGGCGGCGCTGCTTGCAGCACCGCCATGGGGATTCTGACCCCCTTCCCGCCAGCCTGTTTCTGGCGGTTTACACTGCCAGAACCAGGCTGGCGGGAACGGGTGTCGTGGGGCCCCTGGGGGCCCCTGCACTGCCCATGCCACTGGCATGGGCAGTGCAGGGGCCCCCTAAAAGGGCCCCACAAAGATTTTCAGTGTCTGCTTTGCGGACACTGAAAATCGCGATGGGTGCCACTGCACCCGTCGCACCCCTGCAAATCCGCCGGCTCCATTCGGAGCCGGCTTCCTCTTTGCAGGGGCTTTCCCGCTGGGCCGGCGGGCGATCTTTTGGAGATCGCCCGCCGGCCCAGCAGGAAAGTTAGAATGACCGCCGCGGTCATTTGACTGCGGTGCAGTCTTTTGGCGGTTTCCGCCCGGCGGGCGGCGCCCGCCGCCCGCCGGGGTCGGAATGACCACCATAATCTCCCTCTATTTGAACACAGCCTTCTTTTATCTCACCTCTCTGTTCTTCCTCTGTTGCTTCTACCTGAAAGCTCTTACTTTCATTCCAAGTATCAATCAATGACATCAAGAAATTTTGATTTGTCTCACTGGTCACTTTCATTACTCCACTCTTCATAGAAGGTAACCCAATGGAGTGCACAATATCTGGCAATTTAGTCAGCATAGGCATTGCCCAATGATACAAAATCATTTGTCTTCTGGTGGGCTGCACATTTCACAATGACAGTCTTCTCAGGTAACTGTAATACATTCAACAAATTATGAATTCTTTCACCATTTCTAATGGGTGAATGTGAAGAGGTCATAAAACCTCTCTGGTGCCACAACTGCCCAAAATCACGGACAACACCAAATCCGTATTGACTAATTGTGAATATTGTTACTTTGAGCTGCTCTGATATGCAGCATGCTCTTTTAAGAGCAACCAGTTCCGCTACTTGGGCAGCAATGACTCGCTGGAGCCATGAGGCTTTGACTACTCCTGAGAGGGTGCAAACTGCATAACCTGCTCTCAGAGTACCTTCCTGTCTCTTAAACAGGAGCCATTAACAAAGACAACTTGGTCATTCTCCTCTAAAGGAGTATCCTGAATATCAGGTCTGGGTTTGGTGCACAGTTCAGTGACATTGAGGCAGTCATGTTCCATTTCATTAACATCATCTGAATCATCAGCTTTTACAGACATCAATGTTGCTGGGTTCAAAGTGGCGCATCTCTTGACCACAGCATTTGGGGATCCCAGAATCAATAACTCATAACGGGTAAGATGGACATTGGTCAAATATTGGGTCTTGGACCAGGTTAAAAGTATGGAACTAAATGTGGAACATAAATAGTTAAAGTTTGTCCAATCACAATGCCTTTGCATTGACTGATACTCATAGCAGTGGGAGCTACATCTTTCAAACAGCAGGGCAAAGCAGCAGCAACGGGATCCAATGTGGCAGAAAAATATACCACTGGCCTTTTTGGTCCTCCACATGACTGCATCAAACCAGAGAGATCAAAACCATCACGTTCATGGCAAAACAGATCAAAACCTTTCATGTAATCAGGCATTCCCAACTCTGCACAAACTGTCCCTTGACTCAGGGAAAGCTTTCATGCACTCGTCATTGAAGGGGTCTTGATCTGTGACTTCCTTGTGTGTCAATTTCTGCAATGGTTTGGAAATTACTGAAAAGTTTGGGATCCATTGGCTATAATAACTCACCATACCCAAAATCATTCTAACATCTCTCTGTGTAACTGGGGGATTCTTTTGCATGATTGCTGCAACTCTGTCTAGGGACACTCGCGTCTCACCTTTCTGAATTTTGTGATCCAAATACTTAACTTCTTTCTGACAATATTCTAACTTAACAGGGGAAACTTTGTGCCCATTTTCACCCAAATGCTTCAATAATGCTATGGCATCGTGTCTGCAAGCTTCACCTGTCTAGGATGCAACCATCAGGTTATAAATGTACTGCACTAAAACAAACTGAAATGGCATGTTCAAAAACTCTAAGGTCTTCTTCAAGATCTGATTAAAAATAGACAGAGATTCTGAAAACCCATGTGGAGTACAACACTGTGGATATACAAGGTTGCTAAATCGGAATAAAAAGAGGAACTGATTATGCTGGTGCAATGGCACTGAGAAAAATGCATATGACAAATCGATCACTGAAAACTATTCTGCTGCACATGGAATCTGAGATGAACCCACTGGTGGATTTGGCACTACGAAACAACAGGATACCACCATTTCATTCATGTTTCTCAAATCTTGAACTACATGATGTTTCACACTTGGCTTTCGCAGACCCATAATAGGTGAATTACATTGGCTGCCCATCACTTCTCTCAGAACTCCCTGCTCAGCAAAATCTGCAATTACTGGGGTAATTCCTTCAATCACTTCTGGGGTCATGTTATACTGTGGTGTTCTGGGGAAAACTGTATTTGGCTTTACAATCACTTTGAAAGGATCAACACCTCGAATAAGCCCAATATCTTTCCTAGAGAGATCCCAAATTCTCAGTGATACTGTTTCGTGCAATTCATCAGCCAAGTCTTTAAATGTCATGGCAGGAAACAATGTAATGAGAGGATACATCTCATCAGTTTGACTAGAAATCTCATCATCACTATTGGTCTGAATTGCTATCCATTCATGTGTACATGTGATAGAACATTTCATTTTGCATAGCAAGTCTCTTCCTAACAGACTCACAGGACTTGAATCACAAACTACAAATCAGTGTAATCCCTCAAAGCTTCCTATTTTAACTGGAATGAGCGCTGTGATTTACTAAGTGTTGGTTTGCTACTCTAATAACCTGAACTTTTCTACCTGAAAGGGGCACATTTGGAACTTTTGCAGATCTGACAATGGTTTGATTTGTTCAAGTTTCAACCAGGAATGAAAGATCGTGATCCATGACACTCGCATTCACATAAGGACCACAATGATCTACCTCCAATGAGGCAGCTAACATACTTCTTCCTCTTCTGAACTCTCACTCATGTATTCTTCACTCATTTCATCATCACTGAAATCAATCAAGGGGTATTGTGTGATTAACTGATTCACCTTTTCATTTGTTATTTGGTTTACATTTGACTGAGAAACCATCACCTGTTGCTGTGCCATCGGAGTTTGTGGTACCTGCATTTGTGGTGGGGCATGCATTTGCTGCTGGGGAAATTGAAGTTGTTGCTGGGGAACCTTCATTTGGACTGCTCCAGTAGGCACATTCATGCCTTAATTTTGGGGCCTTTGAACTGTCTGATTTTTAAATTGACTGTTGTCAACAATCTGCGCAACACCACCACCTTGTACCAAATTAGTTACATTATCTACGTCTGACATTGGTGCACGCATGAGAAGGAAGCATTTTCTTTATGTTCTGAGCATTAGCCACTTTTGCATTCTGACCTACTCGAATCCCACAACCTCTACCTCTGAACTGAGGCACCATATCGTCTTGCTGCTATGTCCCCTGCATTCCTCTTGCATTCATCACTCCTTGTGAACCTGTCATACCTGCTACTTGGGCAGACTTGATCTGCATCACCATTGCCTTTTCCTTCAACCTTTTCTGTTTAAAATCCATTTCATCACTACAGTATTTTGCGTGAGGCAACACTTCATCTATTGGCTTTCCTTGCCAACAAATTAAATGATTGCAAATCACATTACTAATTTCAGGCTTCAATCTTTCAACAAATCTAAACACAAAATGATCATATCTCTTGGCTCAATAATCTCTGTGCCACTGTATTGTCTGAATGCTTTCAGCAGTCTCTCATAATAAGCATGAACAGACTCTTTTGTCTCCTGAGATGTCTTATCAATTCTTTGCCAATCAATGGGGGTGATTCTAACCCTGGCGGTCGGTGTTAAAGCGGCGGCCAACCCGCCAACAGGCTGGCGGTAAAAAAAATGGGATTCTGAGCCTGGCGGGAACCGCCAACACAGACAGCCACCTTAACACTCCGACCGCCACGGCGGTACAAACAAACAGCGCGGCGGTCACCGCCAACAGACAGGCGGCAGACAATGTACCGCCCACACTATTCCAACTCACCAATACGCCACCTTTTCCGGGGCGGGAGCACCGCCGATAAAAACACGGCGGAAACAGACTACGGACGGGAAAACGCTCACCACTACGCACTCCAGGAGGAAGGAGGACAGCATGGAACCCGAATTAAACATCCTACCTGCTCTCGTCTACCTTCTCATCTACCACGAGTACGAAGTCCGGCGCAGACGACAACGGTGAGTACTGCACCTACGACACACGGGAGGGGGAGGACGAAAGGTTATGGGCACACACATATGCGACCCCCCCCCCCAACTATGCACTCACCAATGCAGAGCACCAAGTCACAGTGACACCACCCAAACACCCCTGAAAAATGCTAGGACATAATCAAATTTGGAATAAATATTTATGTACCAAAAAGCTCCAGAAAATTATCGTACAACCATGAAAGATATTCACAACAAAACTAATGACATACACATCAGTGTATAACTGAAGTACCAAGTCCTGCACATCCTACGAATTCAGCATGTCCGTGGGCCAAAGTCTTGAGAAATAAGGGCAAAGCCCACACAGGAGACCTGAGTCCTTTGGAGAGAACACTGCAGGGGCATCAGATGTAAAAACTACAGGCACCTCATGGGGAAGGGAAGGGGGGGGCACCACAGCCACATGAGTCCACGACGCCAGATCCACGAGGAGCCACCATGCCTGGGTGGGCTGCCCACTGGACCATCCTGGGGAGTGCAAAGCCACAGTCTCTCAATGTCTCTACAGTGGGTGGGCTGCCCACTGGACCATCCTGGGGAGTGCAAAGCCACAGTCTCTCAATGTCTCTACAGTGGGTGGGCTGCCCACTGGACCATCCTGGGGAGTGCAAAGCCACAGTCCATCAGGTGGATGACAGTCTCCACTGGTCAAGGAGGAGGCATGGTGGGCACAGTGAACCATAAACGGTGCTTGAGACGGCGGTGCCCAGCGGAGCGGTGCTTGAGATGGCGGTGCCCAGCGGAGCGGTGCTTGAGAGGAAGGGCCCAGCGGAGCGGTGCTTGAGATGAAGGGCCCAGCGGAGCGGTGCTTGAGATGAAGGGCCCAGCGGAGCGGTGCTTGAGAGGAAGGGCCCAGCGGAGCGGTGCTTGAGATGAAGGGCCCAGCGGAGCGGTGCTTGAGAGGAAGGGCCCAGCGGAGCGGTGCTTGAGATGAAGGGCCCAGCGGAGCGTTGCTTGAGAGGAAGGGCCCAGCGGAGCGGTGCTTGAGATGAAGGGCCCAGCGGAGCGTTGCTTGAGAGGAAGGGCCCAGCGAAACGGTGCTTGAGATGAAGGGCCCAGCGGAGCGGTGCTTGAGATGAAGGGCCCAGCGGAGCGGTGCTTGAGAGGAAGGGCCCAGCGGAGCGGTGCTTGAGATGAAGGGCCCAGCGGAGCGGTGCGTGAGAGGAAGGGCCCAGCGGAGCGGTGCTTGAGATGAAGGGCCCAGCGGAGCGTTGCTTGAGAGGAAGGGCCCAGCGGAGCGGTGCTTGAGATGAAGGGCCCAGCGGAGCGGTGCTTGAGAGGAAGGGCCCAGCGGAGCGGTGCTTGAGAGGAAGGGCCCAGCGGAGCGGTGCTTGAGATGAAGGGCCCAGCGGAGCGGTGCTTGAGATGAAGGGCCCAGCGGAGCGGTGCTTGAGAGGAAGGGCCCAGCGGAGCGGTGCTTGAGATGAAGGGCCCAGCGTAGCGGTGCTTAAGAGGAAGGGCCCAGCGGAGCGGTGCTTGAGATGAAGGGCCCAGCGGAGCGGTGCTTGAGATGAAGGGCCCAGCGGAGCGGTGCTTGAGATGAAGGGCCCAGCGGAGCAGTGCTTGAGACGGCGGTGCCCAGCGTAGCAGTGCTTGAGAGGAAGGGCCCAGCGGAGCGGTGCTTGAGACGGCGGTGCCCAGCGGAGCGGTGCTTGAGAGGAAGGGCCCAGCGGAGCGGTGCTTGAGATGAAGGGCCCAGCGGAGCGGTGCTTGAGATGGCGGGGCCCTGTTCAGCGGTGCTCTTCTGCACCGCGGGCCCTGTTCAGCTGTGCCTATCTCCACGGCGGGGCCCTGTTCAGCGGTGCTCTTCTCCACGGCGGGGCCCTGTTCAGCGGTGCTCTTCTGCACCGCGGGCCCTGTTCAGCGGTGCTCTTCTGCACCGCGGGCCCTGTTCAGCGGTGCCTATCTCCACGGAGGGGCCCTGTTCAGCGGTGCTCTTCTGCACCGCGGGCCCTGTTCAGCGGTGCTCTTCTGCACCGCGGGCCCTGTTCAGCGGTGCCTATCTCCACGGCGGGGCCCTGTTCAGCGGTGCTCTTCTGCACCGCGGGCCCTGTTCAGCGGTGCTCTTCTGCACCGCGGGCCCTGTTCAGCGGTGCCTATCTCCACGGCGGGGCCCTGTTCAGCGGTGCTCTTCTTCACCGCGGGCCCTGTTCAGCGGTGCTCTACTCCACGGCGGGGCCCTGTTCAGCGGTGCTCTACTCCACGGCGGGGCCCTGTTCAGCGGTGCTCTTCTGCACCGCGGGCCCTGTTCAGCGGTGCCTATCTCCACGGCGGGGCCCTGTTCAGCGGTGCTCTTCTTCACCGCGGGCCCTGTTCAGCGGTGCTCTACTCCACGGCGGGGCCCTGTTCAGCGGTGCTCTACTCCACGGCGGGGCCCTGTTCAGCGGTGCTCTTCTGCACCGCGGGCCCTGTTCAGCGGTGCTCATCCAGCAGGTCAAGGGAGCCAGACCTGGCCTGGACTCCCTGCTCAGTCGCTCTCGGACCGTGACGTTTCTGGCCCCTTCGGGGACGGACTCCTGGCCTCCTTAGTGTCCTCCTTCCCAGCTGGGATGTGGCATGTGGGGTCCACCTTCTCCGCGCTCCTGCTGCCCTTCCGCTCCTTTGATGGGGCTCTCGGGCCCTTGCCTCCCCTACATGGTGTGGGTGGTGAAGTGGCCGCACATTGCTCCTTGGGGGCAGCCCTGTCGGTCCTTGCACGGCGGCCCTTGTTTTTGCGGGTCCTCTTGCCGGGGGGGGGGCTGGACGTGTCCTTGCTGCTGATCGATGTGTCACTGCTGGCAAAGGGTGGGCTCCAGAACCCAGGCACAACAGTGACACCCGAAACTGGGCTGGTGGTGGCTGTGGTGCTCTTGGGACTCTTTGAAGATGGATGGGGGAGCTCATCGGGGGGAACAGGTTAAGGTTAGCCAGGAAAAGTTTTTTAGGGCCAAGGTAAAGGGTAGGAGAAGTGGAGATGGAAGTGGAGGTAGAGGAGGTGGTTGTAGGAGAGTCAGGTGTGCTGTCATTGGGTGAAGGTGCTGGTGCTGTAGGCTGTCGTGAGGTGGATGGCTGTTGGGTGGGTGTCTGCCTGCGTTTGTGTGTCTTGGAAGAGGGGGTGACAGACACAGTGGGAGAGGACACAGGGGACGTGTAAATGGCAGTGGGGGTGGTGACTGCACAAGTGTGGACTGTACTGGAGGGTGAGGTGGTGATGGAAGCACTGGCTGATGTTGGGGTGCATGCAGGTGTGAGTGTAGACGTCACAGGGAGGGAGGAGGGAGACGAGGAGGAGGGGGACACAGGGGTGGCAGTGGCTGTTGGCATGTCTGCATCTGGGTGTTGCTTGGGTTAGTGTTTGTGGGATCTGTGGTGCTTGTGTTTGGATGAGCTGCTCTTGGGTGTTGAGGTGTGTGCAGGCTGGTCTGATGGTGTGGATGGGATAGGCTGAGGAACAGGAGACAGAGAAAGGCTGGAGGCAGTAAGAAGAGGGAGGCTGGAAACAGGGACAATGGCTGCCGTCAGTGCTGAGGCCAGAGCAGTGAATGCTCGTTGATGGGCAGCCTGACCCGAATGAATGCCCTCCAGGTACGCATTGCTCTGTTGCACCTCCCTTTGCACACCCTGTATGGCATTCAAAAGGGTCGTCTGCCCAACAATGAACGTCCTTACCAGGTCAATGAGCTCTGCACTGAGGGCAGCAGGGGCAACAGGGGCAGGGGCTGAGGTGCCTGGGGCGAAGGAGACGCGCGCCTTCCTGGGCGAACCGGCACGGAGCGAAGACTGAGGGGCTGCTGGGAGGGCGGGGCTGGTGCGCTGGGTGGCGGCTGTACCTGTAGAGGCGGGGGCACGGATGTTGCCGCCACCCCTAGGGAGCTCCCATCCGAGGACGTGTCGCTTTCGCTGCTCTCACCAGCGGTCCCCGTCGTGGTGCTCCCCTCGCCCTCCGGATCACTGGTGCCCTCGGTGTCTGTTCCTTGGCCCACCGGGGCCTTGTTTCCTGCAGCTCCCTCGTGCTCCGATGCCAAATCTCCTCCGCCTGATGATGCTAATGCACACATGCACAAGAAGATGAAGAGAAAGGGTGGGGGGAGAAAAAAGAAGACCAGGTTGAGTGCATGCAATGTCAACACCGTTGGCGGAGAGGACAGACACAGGTGCCTAATGCACTAAGCCGCGCATTCGGGGTACACTACTCAGTACTACTGACTAAGACAACAGGCCAAGAGACGTCAAACGCGCACATGGGAGATGCTGGACCTTCAATGGCTGTACTTGTCACCCTAACGAGGTGGGGGCCGGGGGCACAGGGCCATGCCTAAGGGAGAGGACTACACTACAGAAAGCGCCCTGGCCTAATGTCACCCACAGCCCTCCTCCCCCACCCAGACGCCTCCACTGCGCAGAAAGATAGGAGAATGTGCTGATACTCACCCCCTTGTGTCTGCTGTGATGTCTTAAAGCGCCCATCCAATTCAGGGTAGGCCACCGCCAGGATCCGGGACATCAGGGGGGTCATGGTGCGACTGGCACCCCTCCTAGGTTGGGAGGCCATCCCCAGCAGTGTTTCTGCGGTCTTCCTTGTTCCGCGGCGGATGTCCTCCCACCTCTTGCGGCAGTGGGTGCCCCGTCTGTTGTGGACCCCCAAGTTCCGGACTTCCTTGGCGATGGCACGCCAAATCTCGATCTTCTGATGGGCGCTGACCTATTTGACATGTACAGGGTGGAAAGGAGGAAATCATGAATGACCTGCATGTTAGATGTGATTGGCCCCCCCCACCAACTTTGCCATATGGCACATGCTCTCATCTGTCGGGCGTTGCACTCCTCATTCGCCCCCCACCCCACCAACTTACATCCACCCCAATCCACACAGGCATAGCCCATTCCATGTGCACCCGGTGTACTCACTTGTTGGTCTGGAGGACCGTAGAGTAGCGCATACTGGGGAGGACCCCATCCACGAGCTTCTCCAACTCTTCAGACGTGAAGGCAGGGGCCCTTTCCCCAGTCGCAGCAGCCATTGTCTCTTCCAGACCGAGGTCACAGCAGCACTTGCAGTTTAGGTCCTCTCCTGTGGATGATCAGGTCTCGAGTGATTAAGCAGATAGAAAATGGCGGTCACGCCCGCGGCGGTGCGTACCGCGGCGGTGCGTACCGCAACCGCCGGCGCACTTCGTCATTGGCTCCTGAAACCCATAGGCTTCAATGTTAACCAATGCGGCTTTGCGCCGCGGTCTTCGACCGCCTACCGCCACGGTGTGCCCCGCCAGCGCATTGACCTCACATCCCATTGTCCCACTTCACAGGTCAGGCAGCCGCCATTTCAAGGGCCTACATGGCTTAATTTTGACTGCGACACACAGGCCTAGGTCTTGCATTGCAACACATACACGCCTTTCAACCCATTGCCATTCTTTAACTGTGCAAGCTGTCTGTACGTACCTGTGGTTTGGCTGACTCTGGGCTCCATGTTGTCCTTCCTAGGCACCGTCCGCTGGGACTTGCGATGAGAAGGAGGAATCCTCACGTGTACCGACCGCTGGTGGACCTGTCGACAATGGAAGAACGCCATATATTACTTCGATACAGACTTGACCGTGCCACTATCCATGAACTGTGTGCCCAGCTGGAGCCAGCCCTGATGTCCCCCATCCGCCAACCCACAGGGATTCCCCCTCTGGTGCAGGTTTTGTCAGTCCTCCATTTTTTGGCCAGTGGGTCATTCCAGACCACAGTGGCCATGTCATCTGGAATGTCTCAGCCTATGTTTTCTAAGATTTTGAGCAGAGTGTTGTCTGCCCTGATGAAACTCATGCGGAGCTACATCATTTTCCCAGAGGAGGGTGACTTGCCTACAGTGAAGGGTGATTTCTATGCCCTTGGACATATCCCCAACATCATTGGTGCCATTGATGGGACCCATGTGGCTTTGGTACCCCCAAAAGACGATGAGCAGGTGTACCGAAACAGAAAAAGTTATCATTCGATGAATGTCCAGGTGGTCTGTTTGGCTGACCAGTACATCTCCCATGTAAATGCCAAGTTCCCAGGGTCAGTGCATGACGCGTATGTGATGCGAAATAGCAGCATCCCCTATGTGATGGAGCAGCTACAGAGACAACGTGTGTGGCTAATAGGTAACTCTGGTTACCCCAACCTGCCGTGGCTACTGACCCCAGTGAGGAATCCCCGGACAAGGGCAGAGGAACGGTACAATGAGGCCCATGGGCGTACTAGGAGGGTGATTGAGCGAACCTTTGGCCTCCTGAAGGCCAGGTTTAGGTGCCTGCATATGACAGGTGGATCCCTAATGTACTCACCAAAGAAGGTGTGCCATATCATTGTGGCGTGCTGTATGCTTCACAACCTGGCTTTGCAACGCCAGGTGCCTTTCCTGCAGGAGGATGGTCCAGATGGTGGTGTTGTAGAAGCCTTGGAGCCTGTGGAGAGTGAAGAGGAGGAAGACTCAGAGGACGACACAGACAATAGGGACAGAGTGATACAACAGTATTTCCAGTAACACCCAGGTAAGAATCACCCACGCCATTTCACAATTGGTTCTAGCCTCCTGCATCTGTACTTTCTGTAGTTCCCACCAGATCTTTTTGGGTAATTTTTGTTTTTCCCTTCCCTTCTCAGTGCTGTATGACTCAGTGCCTGACTTCTGCTTGGTTTGCCCATGAACTACAGCGTATTGACATTGGTATGTTGTCATCACTAATTGACAGAACAGATATTGAACAGTAATATGTAATACATTTGCTAATAATACAGCATGACTCCAAACTGATTTGTGTGCAATATGTGATTTATTTACAGGGCTAGATATTGGTACATGTGATTATAAGGGTGATGGGTGGGGGTGGAGTAATGTCCATGGCAGAGTCCAGTTCTCAGTGTCACAGGTGCATTGTCCTTTTGCCTGTGGAAGGATGGAGCAGAGGCAGTTCATGGTTGGACAGGGTGGCAATGTGGAACAGTGGGAAGAGTTCAGGGGGTATGTCCTGCTGGCGGGGGTCTTGACATCCTACTCTGTCTTTTTTTTGGATCTCAGGCTCCTCTTACGGGGTGGTTGTTCTTCAGCAGGAGGTGGGGTTCTGGTGGCCTGCCGTGGTGTTGGGGCCTCCTGTCCACTAGCGCCGGCGGAGGTGGTAGGTTGTTACTGGTCCGGGCTAGTGACAGGGGCCCTGTGTGGTGCCACATGGTCCCGCAACGCGTCTTCTATCCTGTTGAGGGCCAGGACGATGGTCCCCATTGCGGTCCCGATGATTCTCAGCTCCTCCCTGAACCCCATGTAGCGTTCCTCCTGCTGTGCCTGGATCTCCGTGAACCTGGCCAGTACCGTCGCCATCGTCTCTTGGGAGTGGTGGTAGGCCCCCATGATGGTGGTGAGGGCCTCTTGGAGAGTGGGTTCCCTGGGCCTCTCCTCCCCCCCCTGTCGCACAGCAGCCCTCCGAGCTGCCCGGTTTCCCCCGGCCTCTGTCTCCTGGACGGTGTGCCCGCTCCCACTGCCCCCAGGTCCCTGTTGTTGTTGGGGTGTTGGGTTAGCCTGGGTGCCCTGTAGTGGCAGACACACCGCTGATTGACGTGTCCTAGAGACAGAGGCATGGGCCCGCTGGGTGGGAGCTGTGCTGGTGTTGGCAGAGGGGGTCGGGTCTGGTGTGGCCTGTGTCTGGGTGAGGGGAACCGACTGCCCAGAGGTCCCCGATGGTCCGGGCTTGTCATCAGGTTCAGTGTCAACAGAGCTGCTGTCCTCACTGTGGGCCTGTTCCGGGGGGTGGGATGGACATTTCTGGACCCTCCTGGCTGGTGTTTTGGCGTTCGGGTCCTGCATTGGGTAAGAGAGTTTGGTTATTGTTTCTGTGTGTGCAATAGCGTGCGTGTTATGGGTGCCCTCGTCCCCCAGTGCAGGCATTCCCTTGAGGGAGGTGTTGTGAGGGTAGTTAGTGGGGGGTGGGGGGGAAGTGCAGTGGTCATGCTTGGGTGATGGGTGTCCATGGATTGTGTTGGCATGCAGGAGTTGGTGTTGGGATGGGTGGGTTGTGCTGGTGAGACATTGTCAGGGAGGATGTGTGCTGGGGGGTTGGGGGTGAGGGTGGAGGTGTGGGTTGGCATGCTGGTGGGGTGGGGGGATCTAGTAGTTGAGATTGGACTTACCAGAGTCCATTCCTCCGGCTACTCCTGCGAGGCCCTGAGGATGCAGGATGTTGAAGACCTCTTGCTCCCATGATGTAAATTCGGGAGGGGTGGGTGGGGGTCCGCCGCCAGTCTTCTGGACCACGATGTTGTGCCTGGAGACCATCGATCGGACCTTCCCCCGTAGGTCGTTCCATCGTTTGCGGATGTCCTCCCTATTCCTGGGATGCTGTCCCACCGCGTTGACCCTGTCCACGATCCGCTGCCATAGCTCCGCCTTCCTAGCTATACTGGTGTGCTGCACCTGTGAGCCGAAGAGCTGGGGTTCCACTCTTAGGATTTCCTCCACCATGACCCGGAGTTCTTGGTCCGAAAAGCGTGGGTGCCTTTGGGGTGCCATGGGGTGGTGTGGGTGAGGTGTGGGGTGGTGTATGTGATGATGAGTATGTTGGTGTGTGGTGCTTTGTGCTACTATGTGGTGTGTGTGATGGTGTAGTGTGCCTCAGTGTGTATTGCTATGGATTGTCTGCTGTGTCTCTCTCTCCTTCTCTCAGTAATTGTGGTCGTAGGGGTTTGTGGGTGATGTGGGGGTGTGTTTTATAGTTGATTGATTGTGTGGGAGTGGGTTGTGTATGTGTATCAGGTGTGTGTATTTGTAATTGTCCAACGTGCCTGTGTTTTGGTGCTGTGTGTGTATTTTGACCGCGGCGGTGTGTACCGCCAATGGAATACCGCGTTGGAAAGGCCGCCGCGTTGATTCGTGGGTCGTAATGGCATGGGCGTTTTTCTGTTGGCGTGACGGTGGAGGTTTGGTCATCTCCAGTTTAACGCTGCCCGCTGATGTGGCGGGCTGCAGTGGAGGTCGGATTTTTGGAGGTTTGGCCGTTGTGGGTCAGAATGACCGTGGCGGCTTTCCGCGGCCGCGGCGGTGTTATGGCGGTCTTCTGACCGGCGGTAAGCGCCTTTTACCGCCGAGGTCAGAATGACCCCCAATATCTTTAGGGAAAACTCTAGTTTTCAAAAACTCAGTCACTATGTATTCGTTTTTCATCACCTCTTCAGATGGAGGTCCTGCTACTGCATCTGTTGATGGCTCATGCGCTGGCCAATCAATGCTCCTCTTACACTCGACTCACCAATCTGCTGGAACCATAACCTCCAATAAAGTGTTCAATTCTTCCCACAAACACTTTGCAAGCTTGACAAACCTTTCTGTTTGCTGGCACCATTCCACTGGTTTCACTCTCAACTTTGGGTAATCATTTGTAAATGACAATATGTCACTTCTGCTCCAAGGAACGTGAACAAAATTCACTCCAGGAATTTCTCTCATTGGCATAATTTTTAGAGCTCCCTCAGCTTGCTGTACATCATTTGAAGATGTAGTCTGCTTTTTCTTCTGATCTCTTTTCTTTGCCCATCTGCCTTCCCATTTATCTAATGCTCCCCATGTTTGAATGCTCTGAATCAACTCCTTAATGTGAATTTTCAATCCAGGCGATCTCATGCTGGGTATGTGCCTTGCCTCAAATTCTAATCTGTAACCCTTCTGCAACTGTTTGGATTTATTCATTTCGATTTCATATTTCTCAGCCAAATTAGTAAATTTATTGCCCAAGAAGCACAATTCATTTTAATTGTACAAATCAAATCTGTCCAATTCATGTATTTCCAATTTTAACCTGGCCATGTTTAATGTCTTTTCTCCCCCTGGTATGTTTCCTGGAACTGATTCTCCACTCAAATTGTCTAACCATTCAATCAATTATTGGGCTGTCAATCGTTGTAAGCAAATGTTATTGCCATTGTTCGGGGCACAAACTGTGGTACATTGTATGGGGCTCTCATAGCCTGCTCTCGAGTCATCACAGATGATCCAATTGAGCATGGGAGACATGTCACATCACTCAGTGAACCAACTCCATCATGTTTCTGGTTCGAACTGAAAGGATTCATGGGGGTCATGGCTGGCACAGTAGTACTCAATCTGTACATTTCTGCATTCGTTCCAAAAGGTCAATTCATTGCTGATACTGGATTTAGAATCTGGGGACCACTCTCATAATTGCCCTGGACATACAAAGGGACTACTGGACCTATGGTTACAGGAACTGTTAATGCTTCTGATCCTGACAAATGTGTCTGATTTTGCAGGAACATTAATCCTTTACTTTGGCCAGTTAATACTGCATCAAAAGCTTGATTTGACTGATCCAGGGTACTATTTTGTGGTGTCATCACTGGAGAATACATTGGCATGGTCTGTCTCTGGTTCATGACTTGTGTAGGTGTCTGTACATTAGGTGTGGACTCAAACTGAGTTATTTGTACATTCTGAATTAGCTGCGACATATCTGGAAATATACAGTCTGAACTGAACTAACATCTGGAACTGTTGGATAAACCGCCGGCACCTGTGCAACGTTTGCAGTAGGCACATTTGGATTTATCTGAACCTGGCTTTGAGCAATTGGGGATGTGGCAACACTGGGGACTACATTCTGATTTACTGATGGGACTGCATTGTACGAGGGGGACGATTCTGCAGCAACTGAGTTATAAACTCATCATCTGAATCACTCTCGACATCTGCTGTTCTTTTTTTTTCACCAAATTTCTGTTCTGTATCTTCCTCAGATTTCTTTTTGGCTTTGGGTTTAACACTTCCATAACCTTCCTGAGTAATTGCTGGAAATAACTTTACTGCGTGTAATGTATCTGCTCTTCATATTCTCTGCTCTGCATCCCATCTAGCTTTTGCTAGCATCTTTTCTGATTTCCTGATTCTCCTTTCAAATAGCAAGTGCTTCAAATTGTGCAGGTCTAGGAAGAGGTTTTGATTCATACAGCACTGTAGGAAAGTACCATCTTGCCTGGCATGTTACCCCCATTTTTCACTGTATATATGTTGTTTTAGTTGTATGTGTCACTGGGACCCTGGTAACCCAGGGCCCCAGTGCTCATAAGTGTGCCTGAATGTGTTACCTGTGTAGTGACTAACTGTCTCACTGAGGCTCTGCTAATCAGAACCTCAGTGGTTATGCTCTCTCATTTCTTTCCAAATTGTCACTGACAGGCTAGTGACCATTTTTACCAATTTACATTGGCTTACTGGAACACCCTTATAATTCCCTAGTATATGGTACTGAGGTACCCAGGGTATTGGGGTTCCAGGAGATCCCTATGGGCTGCAGCATTTCTTTTGCCACCCATAGGGAGCTCTGACAATTCTTACACAGGCCTGCCACTGCAGCCTGAGTGAAATAACGTCCACGTTATTTCACAGCCATTTTTCACTGCACTTAAGTAACTTATAAGTCACCTATATGTCTAACTTTTACCTGGTAAAGGTTAGGTGCAAAGTTACTTAGTGTGAGGGCACCCTGGCACTAGCCAAGGTGCCCCCACATTGTTCAGAGCCAATTCACTGAACTTTGTGAGTGCGGGGACACCATTACACGCGTGCACTACATATAGGTCACTACCTATATGTAGCTTCACCATGGTAACTCCGAATATGGCCATGTAACATGTCTATGATCATGGAATTGCCCCCTCTATGCCATCCTGGCATTGTTGGTACAATTCCATGATCCCAGTGGTCTGTAGCACAGACCCTGGTACTGCCAGACTGCCCTTCCTGGGGTTTCACTGCAGCTGCTGCTGCTGCCAACCCCTCAGACAGGCAGCTGCCCTCCTGGGGTCCAGCCAGGCCTGGCCCAGGATGGCAGAACAAAGAACTTCCTCTGAGAGAGGGTGTGACACCCTCTCCCTTTGGAAAATGGTGTGAAGGCAGGGGAGGAGTAGCCTCCCCCAGCCTCTGGAAATGCTTTGTTGGGCACAGATGTGCCCAATTCTGCATAAGCCAGTCTACACCGGTTCAGGGACCCCTTAGCCCTTGCTCTGGCGCGAAACTGGACAAAGGAAAGGGGAGTGACCACTCCCCTGACCTGCACCTCCCCTGGGAGGTGTCCAGAGCTCCTCCAGTGTGCTCCAGACCTCTGCCATCTTGGAAACAGAGGTGCTGCTGGCACACTGGACTTCTCTGAGTGGCCAGTGCCACCAGGTGACGTCAGAGACTCCTGCTGATAGGCTCCTTCAGGTGTTAGTAGCCTTTCCTCTCTCCTAGGTAGCCAAACCCTCTTTTCTGGCTATTTAGGGTCTCTGTCTCTGGGGAAACTTTAGATAACGAATGCATGAGCTCAGCCGAGTTCCTCTGCATCTCCCTCTTCACCTTCTGATAAGGAATCGACCGCTGACCGCGCTGGAAGCCTGCAAACCTGCAACATAGTAGCAAAGACGACTACTGCAACTCTGTAACGCTGATCCTGCCGCCTTCTCGACTGTTTTCCTGCTTGTGCATGCTGTGGGGGTAGTCTGCCTCCTCTCTGCACCAGAAGCTCCGAAGAAATCTCCCGTGGGTCGACGGAATCTTCCCCCTGCAACCGCAGGCACCAAAAAGCTGCATTACCAGTCCCTTGGGTCTCCTCTCAGCACGACGAGCGAGGTCCCTCGAATCCAGCGACACTGTCCAAGTGACCCCCACAGTCCAGTGACTCTTCAGCCCAAGTTTGGTGGAGGTAAGTCCTTGCCTCACCTCGCTGGGCTGCATTGCTGGGAACTGCGACTTTGCAGCTACTCCGGCCCCTGTGCACTTCCGGCGGAAATCCTTCGTGCACAGCCAAGCCTGGGTCCACGGCACTCTAACCTGCATTGCACGACTTTCTAAGTTGGTCTCCGACGACGTGGGACTCCTTTGTGCAACTTCGGCGAGCACCATTTCACGCATCCTTGTAGTGCCTGTTTCTGGCACTTCTTCAGGTGCTACCGGCTTCAGTGAGGACTCTTTGTCTTGCTCGACGTCCCCTCTCTCTGCAGGTCTAATTTGCGACCTCCTGGTACCTCCTGGGCCCCAGCAGCGTCCAAAAACGCCAAACGCACGATTTGCGTGTAGCAAGGTTTGTTGGCGTCCTTCTGGCGGGAAAACACTTCTGCACGACTCTCCAAGGCGAGAGGGATCCGTCCTCCAAAGGGGAAGTCTCTAGCCCTTTTCGTTCCTGCAGAAACCTCAGCTTCTTCTGTCCAGTCGAAGCTTCTTTGCACCCGCAGCTGGCATTTCCTGGGCATCTGCCAATCTCCGACTTGCTTGTGACTTTTGGACTTGGTCCCCTTGTTCCACAGGTACCCAAGATTGGAAATCCATAGTTGTTGCATTGCTGGTTTGTGTCTTTCCTGCATTATTCCTCTAACACGACTCTTTTGTCCTTAGGGGAACTTTAGTGCACTTTGCACTCACTTTTCAGGGTCTTGGGGAGGGTTATTTTGCTAACTCTCACTATTTTCTAATAGTCCCAGCGACCCTCTACAAGGTCACATAGGTTTGGGGTCCATTCGTGGTTCGCATTCCACTTCTGGAGTATATGGTTTGTGTTGCCCCTATCCCTATGTTTCCCCATTGCATCCTATTGTAACTATACATTGTTTGCACTGTTTTCTAAGACTATACTGCATATTTTTGCTATTGTGTATATATATCTTGTGTATATTTCCTATCCTCTCACTGAGGGTACACTCTAAGATACTTTGGCATATTGTCATAAAAATAAAGTACCTTTATTTTTAGTATAACTGTGTATTGTGTTTTCTTATGATATTGTGCATATGACACTAAGTGGTACTGTAGTAGCTTCACACGTCTCCTAGTTCAGCCTAAGCTGCTCTGCTAAGCTACCATTATCTATCAGCCTAAGCTGCTAGACACCCTATACACTAATAAGGGATAACTGGGCCTGGTGCAAGGTGCAAGTACCCCTTGGTACTCACTACAAGCCAGTCCAGCCTCCTACATTGGTTGTGCAGTGGTGGGATAAGTGCTTGAGACTACTTACCACTCTTGTCATTGTACTTTTCATAAGAGAAAAATATACAAAACAAGGTCAGTGTATATACACATAGCCAAAAAGTTTTGCATTTCCTCTTTTCACTCTTTTCTAAGTGCTGAAAAGTACTTCTAAACTTTCAAAAAGTTCTTAAAAGTTTAAAAAGTTTTTTCTGTCTTTCCAAAAAGTTCTGAAAACTTTTTTCTCTTTTTCTATCACTTTAACTCTCTCAAAAAAATGTCTGGCACAGGAAAAAATGTTGAACTGCCCAAACTTGCATATGATCACCTTAGCTGGAAAGGAGCAAGGAGTCTCTGCATAGAGAGAGGTTGGAGTGTAGGGAAGAATCCTTCCTTAGAACTGTTAATTAATATGCTTAGAGTACAGGATAAGGCCATAAGTGCCCAATCTGTAGAAAAAGTATCTAATGGTTCTCAATCTGATCCAGGGACTCCCCCAGGAAAAGGTTCAGGAAAGAAACTTCTCAGCCTGCCCATTACTAGACAGTCTAGCATAGTTGGTACAGAGGTTGAATCACACCATACAGATGGTGTGCTCTCACATTATGCTGGTAGCCAAGCTGTTAGGGTGCCCTCTGTAAGGGACAGGTCTCCTTCTGTTCATTCCCATCATACCTCTGTATCTAGAAATGTCCCTCCCACCCACCCTGATGACAGATTGTTAGAAAGGGAGCTCAATAGATTGAGAGTGGAACAAACCAGACTGAAGCTCAAGAAGCAACAGCTGGATTTGGATAGACAGTCTTTAGAAATAGAGAGGGAAAGACAGAAGTTGGGTTTAGATACCCATGGTGGCAGCAGCAGTATTCCCCATAGTCATCCTGCAAAAGAGCATGATTCCAGGAATCTGCACAAGATAGTTCCCCCTTATAAGGAGGGGGATGACATTAACAAGTGGTTTGCTGCACTTGAGAGGGCCTGTGCTGTACAGGATGTTCCTCAAAAGCAGTGGGCTGTTATCCTATGGCTATCATTTAGTGGAAAAGGTAGGGATAGGCTCCTTACAGTGAAAGAAAATGATGCCAATAATTTCCAAGTTCTTAAGAATGCACTCCTGGATGGTTATGGCTTAACCACTGAACAGTACAGGATAAAGTTCAGAGAGACCAAAAAGGAGTCTTCACAAGACTGGGTTGATTTCATTGACCAGGCAGTGAAGGCCTTGGAGGGGTGGTTACATGGCAGTAAAGTTACTGATTATGACAGCCTGTATAACATGATCCTGAGAGAGCATATTCTTAATAATTGTGTGTCTGATTTGTTGCACCAGTACTTGGTGGACTCTGATCTGACCTCTCCCCAAGAATTGGGAAAGAAGGCAGACAAATGGGTCAGAACAAGAGTGAACAGAAAAGTTCATACACCGGGTGACAAAGATGGCAACACAAAGAAGGATGGTAAGTCTTCTGACAAGGGTGGGGACAAATCTAAAAATGAGTCTTCATCAGGCCCACAAAAACACTCTGGTGGGGGTGGTGGGTCCAAATCCTCCTTTAATCAGAACAAGGAAAAGAAACCATGGTGCTATTTATGTAAAATAAAAGGCCATTGGACAACAGATCCCCGTTGTCCAAAGAAAGGCACCACAGCTCCGACCACTACAACCCCTACTGCTACACCTAGTGTCCCTACTAATAGCAGTGGTGGTGGGAGCAAACCTACTAATAGCCAATCCAAGGGAGTAGCTGGGCTCACTTTTGGTAATTTAGTTGGGGTTGGTCTGATTAGGGAGACCACAGAGGCTACTTTAGTCTCTGAAGGGGCTATTGATTTAGCCACTTTGGTTGCTTGCCCCCATAACTTGGAGAAGTACAAGCAACTAACCCTAATAAATGGTGTTGAGGTCCAGGCCTACAGGGACACAGGTGCCAGTGTCACAATGGTGATTGAGAAACTGGTGCACCCTGAACAACACATACTTAGACACCAGTACCAAGTAACCGATGCTCACAACATAACACAAAGCCACCCCATGGCTGTTGTAAATCTCAACTGGGGGGGGGGGAACTGGTCCAAAGAAAGTTGTGGTAGCTTCAGATTTACCTGTAGACTGTCTATTAGGGAATGATTTGGAGACATCAGCTTGGTCAGATGTGGAGTTGGAGGCCCATGCAGCAATGCTGGGCATTCCAGGGCATATTTTTGCTTTGACAAGGGCTCAGGCCAAAAAGCAAAAAGGACAGGGAAGCTTGGATCCTGGAACAATGGACCAAGTGCTCCCTAAAGCTAGGGCTAGTAGAAGCAAACCACTTCCTACTATCCCTCCCTCTACAGTGGATTCTACTTCTGAGGAAGAAGAATTCCCTCCCTGTGCAGAACCTACACCAGAGGAGCTGGAAGCAGACACTGCTGAGCTTTTGGGTGAAGGGGGGCCTGCCAGGGAGGAGCTGAGTGTGGCACAGCAAACCTGTCCCACATTAGAGGGTCTCAGACAGCAAGCTGTCAAACAGGCTAATGGGGATGTCAGTGACTCTCACAGAGTTTACTGGGAGGACAACCTCTTGTACACTGAGCATAGGGATCCTAAACCTGGAGCTGCCAGGAGATTAGTGATTCCTCAGGAGTACAGAAAGTTCCTCCTAACACTGGCACATGACATTCCCTTAGCTGGGCACCTGGGTCAAATGAAAACTTGGGACAGATTGGTACCATTGTTTCATTGGCCTAGGATGTCTGAGGACACAAAGGAATTTTGTAAGTCCTGTGAAACCTGTCAAGCCAGTGGCAAGACAGGTGGCACTCCAAAGGCACCCCTTATCCCACTGCCTGTGGTTGGGGTTCCCTTTGAAAGGGTAGGGGTTGACATAGTTGGCCCCCTTGACCCTCCTACTGCTTCAGGCAATAGGTTTATCTTAGTGGTAGTGGACCATGCCACAAGATATCCTGAAGCTATTCCTTTAAGGACCACTACAGCTCCTGCAGTGGCAAAGGCCCTCCTGGGAATATTTTCCAGGGTGGGCTTCCCAAAGGAAGTAGTATCAGACAGAGGAAGCAATTTCATGTCTGCATACTTAAAGGCCATGTGGAAGGAGTGTGGTGTAACTTACAAGTTCACAACACCCTATCATCCACAAACAAATGGACTGGTGGAGAGATTTAATAAAACTCTCAAAGGCATGATTATGGGACTCCCTGAAAAACTCCGCAGGAGATGGGATATCCTTCTACCATGCCTCCTTTTTGCCTACAGGGAGGTACCCCAGAAAGGAGTGGGCTTCAGCCCCTTTGAACTTCTTTTTGGACACCCTGTTAGGGGTCCACTCACACTTGTAAAGGAGGGTTGGGAACAACCTTTAAAAGCTCCTAAGCAGGATATTGTGGATTATGTACTTGGCCTCAGATCAAGGATGGCTGAGTACATGAAAAAGGCCAGTAAAAACCTTCAGGCCAGCCAAGAGCTCCAGAAGCAATGGCATGATCAGAAGGCTGTTTTGGTTCAGTACCAACCAGGGCAGAAAGTGTGGGTCTTGGAGCCTGTGGCCCCAAGAGCACTCCAAGATAAATGGAGTGGACCCCACACAATTGTTGAAAAGAAGGGTGAAGTCACCTACTTGGTTGACTTAGGCACTGCCAGGAGTCCCCTTAGGGTGCTCCATGTCAACCGCCTGAAACCCTACTATGACAGGGCTGATCTCACCCTGCTCATGGCAACAGATGAGGGACAGGAAGAAGACAGTGATCCTCTACCTGATCTCTTCTCTTCCACAGAACAAGATGCTCTTGTGGAAGGTGTAGTTTTGGCTGATTGTCTTACTGCTGAGCAGAAAGATAATTGCATAAATCTCCTAGGACAATTTTCAGAACTCTTCTCTACTGTGCCAGGCACCACTTCTTGGTGTGAGCACACTATAGATACTGGAGACAGTTTACCTGTCAAAAGTAAGATCTATAGGCAGCCTGACCATGTCAGGGACTGCATAAAGCAAGAAGTTAAGAAAATGTTGGAACTAGGAGTGGTTGAGCACTCTGACAGTCCATGGGCTTCTCCTGTGGTACTGGTACCAAAACCCAATTCTAAAGATGGAAAGAAGGAAATGAGGTTTTGTGTAGACTATAGAGGTCTCAACTTGGTAACCAAAACTGATGCTCACCCTATACCCAGGGCAGATGAGCTCATAGATACACTGGCATCTGCCAAGTATCTAAGCACTTTTGATTTGACTGCAGGGTATTGGCAGATCAAATTGTCAGAAGATGCTAAACCTAAGACTGCATTTTCTACCATTGGAGGACATTACCAGTTTACTGTAATGCCTTTTGGTTTGAAAAATGCACCTGCCACTTTTCAGAGGTTGGTGAACACAGTCCTGCAAGGGCTGGAAGCTTTCAGTGCAGCATATTTGGACGATATAGCTGTCTTTAGCTCCAGCTGGGATGATCACCTGGTCCACCTATGGAAAGTTTTGGAGGCCCTGCAAAAGGCAGGCCTCACTATCAAGGCTTCAAAGTGCCAGATAGGGCAGGGTAAGGTGGTTTATCTGGGACACCTTGTTGGTGGGGAACAGATTGCACCACTTCAGGGGAAAATCCAAACTATTATTGATTGGGTTCCCCCTACCACTCAGACTCAGGTGAGAGCCTTCCTAGGCCTCACTGGGTATTACAGGAGGTTCATTAAGAGCTATGGCTCCATTGCAGCCCCTCTTAATAACCTCACATCCAAGAAAATGCCTAAAAAGGTATTATGGACAGCAAGCTGTCAGAAAGCTTTTGAGGAGCTGAAGCAGGCCATGTGCTCTGCACCTGTCCTGAAAAGCCCTTGTTACTCTAAAAAATTCTATGTCCAGACTGATGCATCTGAATTAGGAGTAGGGGCAGTCCTATCACAACTTAATTCTGAGGGCCAGGATCAACCTGTTGCTTTTATTAGTAGGAGGTTGACCCCTAGAGAAAAGCGTTGGTCTGCCATTGAGAGGGAGGCCTTTGCTGTGGTCTGGGCTCTGAAGAAGTTGAGGCCATACCTGTTTGGCACTCACTTCATTGTTCAGACAGACCACAAACCTCTACTTTGGCTAAAACAAATGAAAGGTGAAAATCCTAAATTGTTGAGGTGGTCCATATCCCTACAGGGAATGGACTATACAGTGGAACATAGACCTGGGAGTAGCCACTCCAATGCAGATGGACTCTCCAGATATTTCCACTTAGACAATGAAGACTCATCAGGTAATGGCTAGTCTTATTGTCCTTCGTTTGGGGGGGGGTTGTGTAGGAAAGTACCATCTTGCCTGGCATGTTACCCCCATTTTTCACTGTATATATGTTGTTTTAGTTGTATGTGTCACTGGGACCCTGGTAACCCAGGGCCCCAGTGCTCATAAGTGTGCCTGAATGTGTTACCTGTGTAGTGACTAACTGTCTCACTGAGGCTCTGCTAATCAGAACCTCAGTGGTTATGCTCTCTCATTTCTTTCCAAATTGTCACTGACAGGCTAGTGACCATTTTTACCAATTTACATTGGCTTACTGGAACACCCTTATAATTCCCTAGTATATGGTACTGAGGTACCCAGGGTATTGGGGTTCCAGGAGATCCCTATGGGCTGCAGCATTTCTTTTGCCACCCATAGGGAGCTCTGACAATTCTTACACAGGCCTGCCACTGCAGCCTGAGTGAAATAACGTCCACGTTATTTCACAGCCATTTTTCACTGCACTTAAGTAACTTATAAGTCACCTATATGTCTAACCTTTACCTGGTAAAGGTTAGGTGCAAAGTTACTTAGTGTGAGGGCACCCTGGCACTAGCCAAGGTGCCCCCACATTGTTCAGAGCCAATTCACTGAACTTTGTGAGTGCTGTGACACCATTACACGCGTGCACTACATATAGGTCACTACCTATATGTAGCTTCACCATGGTAACTCCGAATATGGCCATGTAACATGTCTATGATCATGGAATTTCCCCCTCTATGCCATCCTGGCATTGTTGGTACAATTCCATGATCCCAGTGGTCTGTAGCACAGACCCTGGTACTGCCAGACTGCCCTTCCTGGGGTTTCACTGCAGCTGCTGCTGCTGCCAACCCCTCAGACAGGCAGCTGCCATCCTGGGGTCCAGCCAGGCCTGGCCCAGGATGGCAGAACAAAGAACTTCCTCTGAGAGAGGGTGTGACACCCTCTCCCTTTGGAAAATGGTGTGAAGGCAGGGGAGGAGTAGCCTCCCCCAGCCTCTGGAACTGCTTTGTTGGGCACAGATGTGCCCAATTCTGCATAAGCCAGTCTACACCGGTTCAGGGACCCCTTAGCCCCTGCTCTGGCGCGAAACTGGACAAAGGAAAGGGGAGTGACCACTCCCCTGACCTGCACCTCCCCTGGGAGGTGTCCAGAGCTCCTCCAGTGTGCTCCAGACCTCTGCCATCTTGGAAACAGAGGTGCTGCTGGCACACTGGACTGCTCTGAGTGGCCAGTGCCACCAGGTGACGTCAGAGACTCCTGCTGATAGGCTCCTTCAGGTGTTAGTAGCCTTTCCTCTCTCCTAGGTAGCCAAACCCTCTTTTCTGGCTATTTAGGGTCTCTGTCTCTGGGGAAACTTTAGATAACGAATGCATGAGCTCAGCCGAGTTCCTCTGCATCTCCCTCTTCACCTTCTGATAAGGAATCGACCGCTGACCGCGCTGGAAGCCTGCAAACCTGCAACATAGTAGCAAAGACGACTACTGCAACTCTGTAACGCTGATCCTGCCGCCTTCTCGACTGTTTTCATGCTTGTGCATGCTGTGGGGGTAGTCTGCCTCCTCTCTGCACCAGAAGCTCCGAAGAAATCTCCCGTGGGTCGACGGAATCTTCCCCCTGCAACCGCAGGCACCAAAAAGCTGCATTACCGGTCCCTTGGGTCTCCTCTCAGCACGACGAGCGAGGTCCCTCGAATCCAGCGACACTGCCCAAGTGACCCCCACAGTCCAGTGACTCTTCAGCCCAAGTTTGGTGGAGGTAAGTCCTTGCCTCACCTCGCTGGGCTGCATTGCTGGGAACCGCGACTTTGCAGCTACTCCGGCCCCTGTGCACTTCCGGCAGAAATCCTTCGTGCACAGCCAAGCCTGGGTCCACGGCACTCTAACCTGCATTGCACGACTTTCTAAGTTGGTCTCCGGCGACGTGGGACTCCTTTGTGCAACTTCGGCGAGCACCATTTCACGCATCCTCGTAGTGCCTGTTTCTGGCACTTCTCTGGGTGCTACCTGCTTCAGTGAGGGCTCTTTGTCTTGCTCGACGTCCCCTCTCTCTGCAGATCCAATTTGCGACCTCCTGGTCCCTCCTGGGCCCCAGCAGCGTCCAAAAACGCCAAACGCACGATTTGCGTGTAGCAAGGCTTGTTGGCGTCCTTCCGGCGGGAAAACACTGTTGCACGACTCTCCAAGGCGAGAGGGATCCGTCCACCAAAGGGGAAGTCTCTAGCCCTTTTCGTTCCTGCAGAAACCTCAGCTTCTTCTGTCCAGTCGAAGCTTCTTTGCACCCGCAGCTGGCATTTCCTGGGCATCTGCCCATCTCCGACTTGCTTGTGACTTTTGGACTTGGTCCCTTTGTTCCACAGGTACCCAAGATTGGAAATCCACAGTTGTTGCATTGCTGGTTTGTGTCTTTCCTGCATTATTCCTCTAACACGACTCTTTTGTCCTTAGGGGAACTTTAGTGCACTTTGCACTCACTTTTCAGGGTCTTGGGGAGGGTTATTTTGCTAACTCTCACTATTTTCTAATAGTCCCAGCGACCCTCTACAAGGTCACATAGGTTTGGGGTCCATTCGTGGTTCGCATTCCACTTCTGGAGTATATGGTTTGTGTTGCCCCTATCCCTATGTTTCCCCATTGCATCCTATTGTAACTATACATTGTTTGCACTGTTTTCTAAGACTATACTGCATATTTTTGCTATTGTGTATATATATCTTGTGTATATTTCCTATCCTCTCACTGAGGGTACACTCTAAGATACTTTGGCATATTGTCATAAAAATAAAGTACCTTTATTTTTAGTATAACTGTGTATTGTGTTTTCTTATGATATTGTGCATATGACACTAAGTGGTACTGTAGTAGCTTCACACGTCTCCTAGTTCAGCCTAAGCTGCTCTGCTAAGCTACCATTATCTATCAGCCTAAGCTGCTAGACACCCTATACACTAATAAGGGATAACTGGGCCTGGTGCAAGGTGCAAGTACCCCTTGGTACTCACTACAAGCCAGTCCAGCCTCCTACAAGCACCCTCCTCAAATTCTCCAAAATTCTCAATTAAAAGTTCAATAACTAGGAAAAGCTATGGTACATTCCTCCTCAGTTATTTTGTACCACCGATTTACCCAAAGACATGCTGAAACTCCTCTCTTCTCCATTACCTAAAATGCTGGTGTACCTTCAGGTGGGGTAGGCTCACCCTCCCTAACTGGAATAAAAACATCTCCTCTCAAGGCACTCCTTAAACTTTGAAAAAATTTATTTTCACACAAATTTAATTCATGAACACAAAATCTACGAAACCAGGAAGCAATTTTCAACCCCACAATCCATTTAATAAGCTGTTCTCGACCTATAGCAAGGCAGTCTTGTCCACCAATCCGTGTGCAGCTATTCTGACCCACCGCCCTATCCCAGTGCGGACCAAATGATGTCACACTCACTTTGAACAGCAGCTGCGATTCACTTCAGAGTCGTCTCATACACCTCTCACTTAAAACCTAAGGGCAAATATTGAGAGCACCCCTCTGCTCACTACAGGCAGGACTCAAATGCTTTGAAAGCTGTACGGAACTTTTGACTGTGGCCCTTCACACAAACAGCTACTCTTTTGGCTGTGGCTTTCTCATAAACGCAAATAAGATTTGACCCGCACACCTCACTTGATATGGATCCTCCATGTGCACTCAGCATTCACCCAACACCAACCAGCAATACATACACTTTCAAAGAAAATCTACTGGTATTGTTGACAGTGCTCAATCGACCAATACCTTAACCGCAGTCAATAAATTAACCTGGTGTCTGCATACACTTGTACAATACTCCTGAGTCTTAGGCCTCGCAGGACCTGTTAACAACAACACTACGTGGGCAATTTTTGAGCAAACAGTGCAGCATTCACTTGGAGTATGCTAACTCCCTACTCTCTTTCTTGGAGTATGCAAACTCCCTACACAATTACCTTGGAGTATGCAAACTCCCTACTGACTTCGTAGATCGCACTTCGAAGCATTGCAAGCGCAAACCCTACTAAAAAAAAAGACCGTACATTTGTAACACAATTCTGTGATTTCATCAACCATTACACTACACCAACAGCAACTCACAATGTGGGCTAATTCTGACTCTCCTCCAAGGATCTAAAAGCAATTAGCCTAGCCGGAAAATCTTACAAAGCTGCCATTAACAAAGCTAAATGTGAACAAGACGAGAAGTGGTGGGTTGCACTTAGTGACGCTGCACAAGAGAGGAACTGCAGCACATTTTGGTCCCTGGCAGGCGCGCGGCCTAGCAAATAGCGATCTGCACATTACAACTAATATCGCCCGAAAGGACTGGGTAGATCACTTCAGTGGGTTATATTATTACAACCATGATCGTTCTACCGCTCAACAGAAGGACACTTGCTCATCTATCATTCTCACACCTACCCCTCCAGTGTTACAACTATTTTCCCAAGCGGACATAGCATACTCCTTAGGCTCCCTAAAGTGCGGCAAGGCACCTGGTGCGGATGGTGTCCCGGCAGATCTATTCTTAACCGATATACCTATCTGGTCAAGATATATTACCATCATAACGAATGCAATAACATCAGGGGCACCAATCCCCGAGTCTTGGAAGTGGGCCATCACTATTCCCATTTTTAAAAAGGACGACAGAAGCCTCCCCAGCAATTATAGGCCTATTAACTTAATAGACTGTGTGCAGAAAGTGTTTTGTCATTGCCTTCTGGGTAAAATTCAAGACTGGATGGAAGAATGCAATATTCCTAGTCCCCTCCAGGCAGGTTTTCGAAAAAAAATATCTACCATCGAGCAAGCCCTTAGGTTCCTGCTCTAATACTGGAAAACCATTTTTTTGGCAAAGGGAACTTGTACGTTGCTTTTGTGGACTTGAAATCCGCATTTGATCTAGTACTCCGTAACAAGCTGTGGGAAGTTCTTTCCCTAATGGGAATCCTTTAGCACATTCTTGTTTTACTAACTCGGCTCCATGAGGGAAACTATGCATGTGTCAGGTGGGACGATAGGGGGCAGTTAACCGACAGAATTCAGCTGTCAAGGGGTGTGCAGCAAGGGTGTGTCCTTGCCTCCACCCAGTTCTCCCTGTACATAAATGATATTGTCCCCTCTTTACTTAAATTGGAAGCTGATGCACCATCACTAGGCACACAGAAAATTCCAGTTCTGCTCTTCGCAGACGATACATTGCAGACATCCAAGACCCCAAGTGGATTACGTAACTCCTCGCGTGTTTTGAGGAATTTTACTCCACAAGGGGTCTTGAAATCAATGTCTCTAAAACTAAACTGATGACACTCAATCCACACAGATCATTTATAGGAAAGTTCACTCTTGAGGGAACTCCACTTGAAAAGGTTGACACTTTTAGCTACCCGGCCATAATGCTAACAGAAAAAATGCTTTGGAATTCCCATATTACAAAGCAAGCACTCAAGCTAAAGCAAATAACAGGGGTATTAATAAAGGACTGTAGCCTTTTTATATACCAAACCAATTTGCCCCGCGATCAGGATATATGAAATCAAGGCAGTAAGCTCAGCCCTTTATGGGGCTGAACTCTGGGGCTATGCCAAGGCCCAAGAAAGAAAGGTATCTGAAAATAACTTCTTACGGAATCTAGTGTCCCTCCCGTTGAGTACTCTACTGTTTCCTCTTTTTAAAGACCTAGGCATGAAACACATTGACCACAAAGCCCGCCTACGCCCCCTCTTTTAGAGCTCTCCTCCTTTACTACAGCCCTGCAGGTCATCCTAGAAGCTGACCATTCCCATAGTATCCGATGGCTTAGATACATCAAGGGGTTACATTATTCGCTTAGGCTCAGAGAACTGTGGGATTCCCCAACCACTACTTCATTTCCCTCCAAAAGTGATCTTAAAAAACTGTATTGGCACATGGCAGACTCTGAAGACACGGGGTTGCTCTTCACTCTACATTATCATGTGACTTCACTAACCTAAAAGAGACATGCAAATACAAGGCTTTCTGGGACATAATCACGGTGCCAAGAGAGAGGAAGTTGTAGTTCCAGTTCCGTATTGGCACCCTTCCATTAAGACTATTCACTAGTCGCTGGTCACATGAATAAACAACAATCTGCCCAGCTTGCAAAGCCCCCATTGAAAACCTCCCCCACGACCTATTTGTCTGCCCTGCATACACTGCTCCACGCAGGAAATGGTTGCCCCCGGCTTGTAGACAGCTGGGAGTGCGCAGTTCTGACTTCGCTCTTTGAATTCTTAGATCAGATACTCAACCTATGTTAGTGACTGCTGTTGCCAAATTCCTTGGGGCAAGCTGGATTGCCAGAGGGAAGTCTTTACCAATATAATGGTGTTAGCAAGAATGTTAGACTTACCCCGGGAGCGCATTCAATCTTTACTTTTATTTAAATTCGTATTCCTATTTAATTTGATCATTTTATTCATATACATGTACTTCACATATTTTATACACATATTTTATTTAATTCTGTGTAATTATTTATTTTTGCTGTGCTTTTGTGGCTCTTGTAGACAAAATAAAGTTCTTTGACTGACTGACTCTCCTCCTCACAAGGCAAAACCATAGCTCTTCTACAAAAAACTGAGAGAGTGTGCTGGGCCTGGGAAAAGATTTGTCCTTCCCAGGTTTAGGTTCAACTACCACCAGCGCGCGGGTAAGGCATCATCAACTATCTCACCTCTCAAGGTCGATAAAGATCTTTGGCATGGGCACAGAGTGTAGTAGTCAGAATCATTCAATTAAAAATCAATAACAATTCTGAAACCATGAACAATTTAAAACTAAATCAAACTCCAAACTGAATAAAGTTATACATCTTTATTAAAATTCCAAAATTAATGTCACATATATGGTGAGCAAAACTAAATTATAAACATGCGTGAAAACCATCGGCTGTCCAAAACATCTGAAAAGATTTAGCCTACTAAACATCAACACTGTTAGACACTCCAAAAGAATAATGTCAATTGACAACAACACAATATGTACATTATTGTTAGAATTCAAAGCAGATGATGGTGACATCAGTAAATCATCAAAATACAATTTAATATTTCAGATTTCAGAGCTGGGCTGTTTCTATCACTAACATGAATTTGAACTTACACGCGTTGGAACGGGCTAGCACATGGGGAGAAAAGCAAAAATAAAAAGAAAGACAAAAATAATTTCAAAAATATCTAAACTAGGACAACACACTATAAAAATTATGCTGGTGTAAGTACCCAACTAAAAAGAAACCACATTTAATCATACCTATCCTCATGGGACAGCAGACAAGAGCATTCATTAGGCAGAACGGTCACATTTTTCCAGCGTCAGTTGACAGCAGCATCAGGACAGTGCAGAACATGGGCTGCACATAGGATAGGATCAGTAGTTCAGAATTAGTTGGGATTATTAGTACTGAACCACATAACAGAATAGGGCAATCAGATTAAGATGAGAAAACTCATCTGTAGACATAAAGAATAGGAGGGTGACTGCAGATTTAAACAGGAATAGACAAACTTGAACAGAGTTCTAAACAGCAACGAAGCAGGGGAGAACTCAGTGAAGACTGACTCTAAGTTTCAAAGTCCCTCACTAATTAAAATATGCACAATCCTTTCAATTGGTCCTTCAGGTGGTTGCACTTTGGAAGTTAGATTCACCATCCAATGGCTGCAGATGGCAAAACCAATTCTGCTACTTTTCCAGATCTTCTCAGCAAAGTTCATTGTTTAATCCCATGATTTCACAATTTTTTACAACATATTTCATTCTCTAGTTATTTATTATTTGAGATCCTTTCTCACCATACACAATAAACTAAACTAATACATTTCACATGAGAACTACAAATTTCCTGTCTTTTTCCACAGCTAGAACAAATAGTGTTAAATTGTTATTCTGCAACATGTTTCTAGTCTTCAATACAATAGGACATTCAACATCATGTTAGCAGCCTAGGGAAAATAACTTAGGTCAGAGGAGACAGAATAAACACGTGATTTTCCATTACTGCTGCAAAATGAACCTTTTCAGGCCTAGTCAAGCTAAAAAGCCTAAATACACATTAATACATTAATAAACCTATTGTACACTTTACAATTCATGTATGCGAAGCAAATTATTTAAGTGCAAACATTAGTTATAAAATGTTAGAGCTAATTGAACGTGCATTTATTGTTCTGCACGCACGCAACTCGCATTAATAAAACTCATTAATTCAAATCAAGTAAAATTGTTTCATATTTATTTAGTACTTCAATTTAATCTACATTTAATAAAACATTAACATTATCTAATTGTAGTACTTTAATTTAATATGAAAGCAATACTCTCATGTTAAAACATGGTGCACAATACGAATGGTGGCCACATTACACACCTCATGAGCATCCATGCCTCTCTCTGATTTTAATTACTCAGTCTCTATAATACTCTGTTTAACAAATCTCATGCTTTGCTTCCTACCTCAGTACAACAATTGAAACCTTTTAAATAAAACCCCTCAACTTTCATTATGTCCATCATTTGCTAACCACAATGAACTGGTCATCCATACCACTCATCAGCAACACTGGTCGCAATCATAGGCTTCATCACACCAGCAATAAGCTGCAGCCTGTCACATGCTCAAAGTTACCTCCCCTAAATTCATCACCTTCTTAATTTTGAACCCACTTGGGTGTGTAACAAGTCACTTATGCTGTTCATTCCCAATTCGCTGACAGCCATCCACAACTCTATTCTGTCTCACACACCTTGTCCTAGACCCTCACAAACCATTTTCTGTACCAAACCAGTAACCACACTACTCACTTCGGTGAGTTATACTACTCATTCACTGCTCCGCTTCGAACAGAAGCATAGACCACTCATAACACTGAAGTACCTGACAACATTGCTGCAGCTATGATTCCCAGCATTTTACAGTAGTAATCAACAATTATTCAGCAATGCCAGTCTCAAGTATTTGCACTCACATTCCCACCAGCAATGTTGTTCTCAGCGAATTGCAATATCCCCCACAACATTCCTGTAATCACATTCATAGCACCCCTAACATCCTCCCTGTTCCCTCAGAGTGCTACGTGTATCACTTACTGCCACTCGGTACCCTGTTCATCCATATTCACAACACAACCCACAAAACTACTCATCAGTTTTATGCAGTCACTCACACCACCCATTCAGAACATCGCTCCCCACAGAAACACATACAAACCATATAGTTATTCATCCAATTCCACCTCAAACTGTTAGTCAACCAAAAAAAGCCACCACTCCTCAAAAATTGCTCTTAAGCTCACTCACTAGTCACAATGCAACACACATTTAATGTCCTTCAGCTACACTCGTGTAGACCTCCATAAGCTGCAAATCAAAGCCAATCAAAATATCTCTGAGCCACAAAAAATGTCTCCACTAACACATCTTCATCAAACCACTTTCCACTAGCAGAATATACTGCCTGCATTCACAAGACCAATATTTGACATTGCTGCATCCTTCTGTGGCATCATTCAATCACAGAACACCTAGTTGCAACACCAATCTTGGACACACTCAAGACCATCTCTCGGTGAGCCTCTAGGATCATAGGCTTTGAGCCACGTCTGATCACAACATGACTTTCCCATACACACGTGCGTTAATGAATGCCTTAACTGGTTGTATTAATAGCTATATTTTCAGTCACTCATTTATATTTGCCCTCAAGGAGGCATCCAATACAGGTGATGAAAGGGGAAACGGGTTTAAAAATAATGCAGTTCATTTATTGGCAGGTTATTGGTTCTTGTATTAGCTTAACCACCAATGTGTCTTTAGCTGGAACGGCAAACGTGGCAATCATAGAAACTCTGCTCAAACTGAGAGTTAGTCTATGATGGGATGGGCAGGGACAGTTCTAGGGTAAATGGCTTACCTGGAACCAATCAGAAGGCTCTAACCACGTAAAAGCCTGTTGGTTCAGCAGTTTTATTTTTACTGATGTAAGAGCATTGATTACATTATACCATTTATATGTATGTCACAAAAAAAATACAAAGCTGGTTACCAAAATATTTTTTATATGTTGGTTTCATTCTTACCATGAGTATGAAGTGCAAGTATTCACATCCTATCTTTAATAAAATCTACTGATGTGCTCTAATTTACTGCCAATAAATCCAACATGCATTCATGCCACATTGTCAATATTATTTTTATTTTATAAAATTTCCCAACAGCATTCACATTTTGTCAACAAAATTTCCTCATTTGTAATCAAGAGATTATCTGGTAGTGGTACAGCCCTGTTCTGAAATAATTGTGGAATTGTCCCTTGAGTAATCCGTTCTCACACTGGAATCATCACATAGTATCAGAGCTTCGCCCCAAAGTCATCAAGGGAACCATCCTGCAGTAATATATCCGCATACTGACATAATCTGGTATCAAATCAGCCCCTTCCTGAAGTCATCAAGGGTTCACACTGGGGCAATACTACTCCTTTTAGAAATAATGAAAGAATCATCCCACAGTGTTACAGCCCCTTTTTGAAGTCATCAAGGGATCATCCTGCGGTAGTAGTAAATGATCATCATGTTTTTTACTGATTCAATCACAGCATCATCCTGGAGTAGTTTTTCATATGACTGTAGAGTCATCTCTTTCAAATATTTTGACTTATACACATACTTCAGGATGGCTTTGGTGACTTCCCCTGATAATTACAGGCAAAGCCAAGCGGTTGATTTCAGAATGACTACAGGAAGATCTTCCTTTTTGACTTTGGAAGAGCTGTTCTGGAGAGCTTCCACCCCCTGCATGGTATAGCAACTCCCAACTCGCTCCCCCATAGTGTTTTATTGAAAGAATTTGTATTAGAGAACGATGTGAAATGATTAGTTATTAAGAGGTTTTTTCTCAGGTACTAAATGTATTTTTCTGCCTCTCTTCCACTGAGTTCCAGGCCATTACTCAAGTGTTACCAGACATTTTGGATGTATAATCCATAGTTCCTGAACAAATTACAGTTTAGATTTCAAAATGTATCAAATGACTTTTCACAAGCATGCAACAAATGCTACAAAATGATTACTAGCAGTGATAAAATATAAACAACACTGCTAGGCCTGACACTGGACCATATGGCGGACTGAATAACCACCCATCTGGATACAGCGTTTCTGCCAAACCTTGTCCTTTTTAGGCACAGCAGGATACACAACAGATCTCATGCAGGAACAAACAAATAGTTTATGCCAGAGCCGAAGAAGTACAATCTGTTTTCGCTGGCATATATATCTGAGAAATCACACTTCGAATGTATTTGCTGTCAGAGCGAAGTAAAGGCCATGGTTCTGTCTACATTTCGCATTTCATGTTAATTTAATATTTCTATTAGATATAAATGTCAGTTCAACACCGCTGTTATGAACTTCATACGTCTCATCATGATTTCATTCTCTGCACAGTGCAGATGCAAACGCAGTCTTTGCATTACTTTTTCCAAAGTTGCACAGCATAATTTATATTAAAAATTAGTTGAGCAAGGGCACGGACGGTAGATAGGCAAACTCAGGAACATTGGGCAATAGCTGCCTCTTCGGGCCGCATAACAAAAAAAAGACCCAGCCTTATATTCAAAGGGGGCATGGATCTTCCTTCAGGTGGGTGCAGTGAGTGACTGCATCTACCTGCAGTTTGATGTCTGTGGGGTCCCCGAGAACCCCATATCACCCTCACAGGAGAGTCCTTGGAGCACACTGAATGTGTTACACCTCTATGTGGCTCAAAGTCAGTACGCCTCCTGACAGCCACTTTACCCTTGCACACACATCTGTAATATAGCCAGTTGTGCAGCGGTTTCAAAATGTAGCAGTCATGTCTGCTACCCCTAGTGACCTTTCATTTTTAGGTCTGGCTTTTCAGCTTGCTGTAAGCAAATGTCATATTAGAACTACATAGAAAGACACAGATAACACATATGCATACATGCAGAAAGTGGCAGTGGGGCAACACTCTTCAGCCGTTTCCTTGTTTGGCTAAACCTCCTTCTGGCACTGTATTGATGGTCTGTCCATCATGTCGGGAAGCAGCCACAGCATTTCCCGGATGTGTACATTATCAAAGTAGTCCCTCACAGGAACAGCATCCAATGATATGACGAGACCCATATCATGGGTCAGGGCACAAACCACTTCTATTTTTATTCTGTATTATCTTTCCACTGCGAGAGTTAAGTGACTCCCTCTGCCAAGTTGGCCCTCATCATCATGCCTGACCACCTGCTGGGTGGAGCTTTGTAGATCAGTACACATTGCTAGAAACACCATGCACCCGCTGTGGTACACGAGGCTGCTTCCTTGGCATGTCCCTCAGTTGGACAGTGTAAGGCACTACCCTTGCACTGCTCATCGCTATCAGAGACTCTGCAGGGGTATCAGTGTTCTATCCTACCTTGCGGCTGTTTAATTAGTTAGCAGGCAGCGTTTTTTTTCTTTCTGTCCAAACAGGCCTCATGTTGTTTCCTCTGTCCCAAGTAAAAAAAGATAGTAGAAAAGGGTAGTAGATGCTGCTGTAATAGTAAATGATATATTATTGGGACTGACTGTTCGGTTAATTTAGTATTCAATATCCCATGGTTATGGTAAGAGCAGGGCCTATGAAATATTTTTATGAGCATAGGCCTGTACTGCCTTCTACCGTATACATTTCATATCGAACAACCACAACATGGAAGCACATGCGTATGAACTAGTGGTCTAACACAAAATGTTGGGGACCCGAGTAGAATGTGGTGAGGGCCCCCTAAGACTCACAGATCTCAGAAATTCATGGGCCGTAGGGTGAATAGGGACTCTTACACTGCACTGACCTCTGTTATGCCCATGAAGGAGTTCTCCATGCACTTCAGTTGGGGTCGCTACTACGTTTGACTCATCACTTGCAGCCACTCTTTAACAGAGCATCGATGAGCTTCAATTATTTGGCTTGGCGTTGCTAAATGACGTTGTTTGCTCCTGACAGCTTGGCAAAGGGTGGGCACGTGAGTACAGCAGATATCATCTAATTTCGTGCATAGGGTGAGATTACTACTGCACCGTTGCTGCCTAAAGTTTGAACTGAAAACCTAAGGAGTGGACAGGACCAATCCTTAGGGCCTCATGTGTCCTTGGTGGTATAAATACTGAAGCTACGCTGCCCTCAATCTGGACTATGCTGTACAGTACCAACGAGGCCAAAAAGCCTTCCTTCTGGGCAAACATTGCTGCAAATTCACTGCAAGATCCTTTCAACAATAGCATCATTCTTCGATTGATCAGCCTGGCTCAGCAGCCAGCGCGTGCAGCAGGACTGATAGAAGAACTTGGTGGCATAACAAAATGTGAGCGGGCCACCAAACTCACATCAGTAGGAGCTGAGAACCCCCCTCCAGTGTGGGTAAGCTTGCCCGCCCCGCCCTGTGGGCGGCTGCAGGGGGCCGCTGTTATGCCCCCGGTGGCACTGGATCTAGGCTGAATATCAATGCAGAATGAACACCAGCTACAAAACAGACTTCCTGGCAAACGTTTGTTATACTTAAAGAAGAGTAGTGAGCTGCCTGAAACAGCAGGTCAAAGTGAAACAAATTTTTTTGTAAAAAGAGCTTTTTTTCTGTGCCAAGAAACAAACCACGACCAAAACAAAGAAAACCACAAGCCATGGTAGAACAATGCAAAAGTCACAGGAAGAATCGTGGGGCAGGTAGGGGGCAGTGGTCCTGCAAGCAGGGTGCCTCCTACTGTTAGCGCATCTGACCTTAATAAGTAAACTTACAAGGGCATGCGAATAGGTCGGTGAACCATTTGACTCACAATTAAGATGTTCCCACCACAGATCCAGTACAGGAAGATGAATAATCAATAATCAATCAGTAACAAAAATAATCAATGATAATCAATAGCATTAGTAATCAATGGAGTCAGCAATTGTCACACACCATGACTTTTCAGTCATGAATAACCACACCTTTTAGTAAAAGTTAGAATATTTATTTCCCTATATTAACAATGCTAATGTAACGCAAAATAATCTCAAAATGAAATGATATACATACAGAAACATCACTGGCCGTCCAAATCTGCAAAAGCAAGGCAATCTAATCAAAGCTTGAGCTACTACACATTCTGTTACAGTACAAATTCTTAATAAGAACAATTGCACAAATGATATCATCTACATTTAGATTCAGCAAAGAAAATACATCAAACGTTATACTGTATAGTAGTAAGAAATCCTCAACTAACACCAGATTAGCATCAGCATGCTGAGCTTCATGCAAAACAATTTACTCAACACAAATTTGGAAAACATCTAGCTGTGGCTTTATCAAAACAGTGCGGTTGGGACTTAGAAACAAAAAGCAAATAGGCATAACTAACACATGGGTAAAAGAGTACCTCTCATCAAATGAATCAGCAAGCTAAGATAGTCTTCCTCATCAGGCCATCAGTCTGGTCAGCAAGGATTCAGGATTCAGCATCAGAGTTTGGAAAGAGCAAAGTCTTTAAGCAATAATGGTAGGCACGTCTCTTGTAAAGACACTCAAGAAAGTTATGGCCTGTCGGCAAGAAGAAAATGGGCAAATGGCTGTCTTCCATCCTTGCAGTCCTGCTAAATTAGATTCCCTACCACATACTTCCTAAGTCCCTATTGGTCAAGGGATCGCATGTTCACACTTTGTCCAATAAAACTAAAACATGAAATCTGAAATTTCTACTAGTCCTCTGTTCACATGTCGCTGATTGGCTTCTCCTGTAATGTTCTCATCATCCAGTTTGTCAGGTAACAATATTGTTGCAGCTTACACTCCCGTCAGTGTCTCTATTGTTCTCCTTCTGAGCAAGTCAGTCTTACACACATTACACTCATAATGTTACATTTAGCAAGAACAGCATCTTCTAGCACGCGATTCTCATGAGAAAGACATTTAGCTGCTAGCATATTTGGACAGTACAGTGGAAAATGATAGGCCCATAATTACACTTTTTTAGTGCCGCATTCGCGCCGCTTTTTGATGCAAAAGCGGTGCAAACTTACAAAATACAATTGTATTTTGTAAGTTTGCACCACTTTTGCGTCAAAAAATGACGCAAATGCGGCACTAAAAAAGTATTAATATGGGCCATAGTTTAATTCTCTGAACAGCCATTTTATTAAACACGCAAGAAATACAGCTTGACATGAGGCCGTGCAACTAGGCCAAGACCTCCGCTAAGTTAAGGTTTTCATTTAATAAAGCAATTTCTTAATGCATAACTCTTAATATGACACATTACTACATTATTTAAACATATGTTCAACATTTCATATTAATAAGCCATTAATAAGTATACTTCATAAACATTGACGGGCACTCATCGTGATCACATTTTCAAATGCGTGCATTATTTTTCTAGGTTAATACATTTTCTACGCAAATTCATTACTCAGAATACATGAATACTCATTAATAATTGTTATTAAAACTCCTGCGCTAGCACTACGTCTAAGGGAAGGGAAAAGAGTTGGAGAAATCCAGGAAGGATGCGTTGGGGTTGAGAGGTACCACAATAATATGTGCAGTCATCTATGGAGGGGAGTGGAGGTAGAAGTAAGATAATAGCCTCACCTGAGAGTGACCAAAAGAGGGAGGTGGAGAGTGGGAAAGGGGTCAGAATAGAAGGGGATGCCAGTCCACAGTTCCTCAGTGTGTCTAAGAAAGAGCTGTTATAATTGAGTTGTTCATTACTGTTCAGTTATGCAAGAAAGTGTATTCCAAAGACTGACATATGCTCCCAGCAGTCCTTGAAACAATTCTGTAGAAGCGAAAATGGTGACCACAATGGATGATGATAGCAATGAAGTGGCTCCAAAGGAAGATTTTAGAAATCTTACCAAATAATTT
Organism: Pleurodeles waltl; assembly: GCF_031143425.1. NCBI lineage: Eukaryota > Metazoa > Chordata > Amphibia > Caudata > Salamandridae > Pleurodeles > Pleurodeles waltl. The sequence goes on from NC_090444.1 coordinate 935,095,597, forward strand.
TGCTTTATGTGTGATGTGGCATTTGACTCAATCACAGAAGTGAAGAGCAGGCTGGACAAGATAGTATAGACTAACTTGAGGTGGCACATAAGAAAGAGGTTGACCGTGACACCCATAGGGACAGAATTCTAAACGTGAGAAAAAGAACTTCACCATAAGTGGGCAATCTGAAAAATAGGGAAAGGTGATATGGCCTCTGCTTTCTGAGGTTCTTGGAGGGAAAGGGAAGCCCCTAAGACTGGTGGAACCTCTGGTGAAAGACAGTTTCAATCTTATTTTGCAGATTTTTTTACATTGAACACCCAAAGCTTCCAACACTGCCCACACCCTCAGGCTTAATATTACCAGATATGTAGCCAAAATGGGATGGCTGCAATTCATTTTGCATGGGATTCTCAGATTTCAGAGTTCCAAAACCTATTCACATGCATCTTTTTGACATGTCAAGGATGCAGGGCACTCAATTTCTAGGGGCCATGCAAATCAAGTACAATGGGTTCCTATTGCCCTTTTCCTTTGAATCGCAGAGAAAAAGCTACCATGTAACCACCTCACCAAACATAGATACAAGGAAGAACTTGCATTTGGGTGGGTGATAGTCCCTCTCACAGGGATCGCAGAGAAATAGGGTTGGTTCGAAACACTCACAAACCACACAAGCAAGAAAGTTCCTTGAGCTATTGAGTTCTTTAAGGAGAACAGTCCTTCTCCCATCAAAGACACAAGAATGTGCAGTCGGTGGAGTGTTAGGAGAAGATGGACATGAGGATTCCCAAAGGAAAAGAAGGAATGATGTTCTCACTCACCTAGGATCCTATTTTACGGGGCTGCAAAGGAGAGCAAAGATTCTATCAGCCGGAGGTTTATCATCGCCATAGTATGTTATGTTCTGTGGAAATAATATTTCAGTGTGTTCAGTTTAGTTATTGTTTTCACAGCACTGGTGAAGAGAAAGTTTATATGGGAACCCAATGGCCCCCTTTTTCCTGCAGTTCAATAAATTACTCTTGCTTGGCAAGGGAAAGTAGGGAGGGGACACTGGTTGGAGAGATACTCTCAGAGTATGAGTTTCTAATGCCATGGTGGTTCAAATGATTTTATATCTACATTTGACACTTTTTTACATTCTGCTTTCTTTATTTCATCTTTTTCAGTTGATAAAAGAGGGCCTCACAATCTACCATACACTGGCGAGCCAGGGCCTCGTGGCAGATCAATATGGCTTGATGACAGTGAGAAAAGTCATACATCAGTGGTGCCGATGGCATGAAAAAGGACATAAAATAGGACATTCTCATTGTGAAGGGTCTAACCCCTTTGCTAAAGGGTGCTACTCAGAAGTGAGTTTAGCAGACAGGGATTTGTAATCATGTTTCTACAGGAGACTCACTTTGGTAGAGACATGAAGTTTAATCCCAGATGGTCTAAGATCCGGAAAACATTTCTGCTGTCATGCACCAGTAGCAAGATTTGAATAAACTATACAGAGAGCTTACCCATTGAGATATGGAGGAAACACCACACTGGAGATTTGTGCTTTACATTCTTCTCTCCCTGCAACATCACACTTTGCTGTGTGAGTCTGCCCCAGAGTAGGAGGGCAGAAAGCAAATCTATACCATGGTCATATCATGATGTAACTGTAGTTACAATAATGGTCCAATTTAGTAGAACAATTAACATGAATGACAAAGCCAAGGGATTTTGCCTATTTGATGTTGTTGATGTATTTTAAAGATGTCGCATTAAATTAAACCTAATAATTACAAAAGATTTTGCAAGAGGTGTGTAGGTGAAACCTAATGAAGAACTGCTGTGTTAAAAAATTGATTTGGTAAAGAAAATGGTCAAAGTAGATGCAATTAAATGTGACCAGCTGAGGGCAGACTTGAGCTATTTTCTTGTACTATAGCTATTTACCGGTACAGTTAATAGAAATTAGTTGGAAGAAGCACTCAATAGGCTCTTTAACCCTTTTGCTGCTAGGCCTCCCCCCCAGTGCTAAGCCTTTCTTTGGCTATTTGGGGTAGTTTGCGCTTGGGCATCCATAACGTTTTGTCCACAGAAGCTATCCATGCCAAATTTGCTTTGTTTTATTCAATCATCGTAAGGATTCTAAAGGAACCTAAGGTTTGTGGATTCTCCTGGAGAGAACCGAGAAATTAGACAAAATCCAGCTACATTTTGGGGGTTTGGGGAAAAATGCAAAGAAAGTGTTGAAGAAGAAAGTGTCTGGTTTTTCCTAAAAAATGGCATCAACAAATGGTTTGTGGTACTAAAATCACCATCTTCCCAGCTTTCAGGAACAGGCAGACTTGATTCAGAAACCACATTTTTGGCATTTTACTGTGAGACAACTCATTTTCCCTATTTTTTTGCTTTCAACCTCCTTCTAGTTTGTGGTGGGCATGTGTGTGAAACCCATGGTGGATCCTGGAAAGCTATACATTTCTGAACTCTAGACACAATTCTCAATATAGCAAGGGGTCATTTGTGTAGATCCTTCAAGTTTTTCCCAAAGAAAACAAGTGTTGAAATAAACAAAATATTGAACATTTGTAGGAAAAAATGGGCATTTGTGTCAATGTTTTTATTTGTAACTTCTCATCACGAAAAGCTATCTACTGTTTCATTTGTGTAGGAGGCTGGTCTGGTTTGTAGTGGGTATCACAGGTACTTACACCTTATACCAGGTCCAGTTATCCCTTTTTAGTGACATGTAGTCAGTGTCTAGAAGCCAGGCTGTCTAGAGGTAGCTGTAGGCAGAGCAGCCTAGGCTGAACTAGGAGACATGCAAAGCTCTTGCAATACCATTGTAGTCACCCAGAACTCAAACACATGAAAAGCAATACTCAGTGTTACCAAAAAATAAATTCACTTTATTTTAGGGAAACAAGGCCAAAAATATCTTAGAGGCTATACTCCCTTAGGAGGTAAGTAAAACACATAAAATATACACTAGTAACCAAAATCAGGTAAGTACACAGTCACAAATAGTGAAAATCACCTTAGGCTAGAATTGGCCTAGGGGCAACACAAACCATATACTAAAATAGTGGAAGGCGAAAGTCGGTTCCCCGCCTAGGCAAGAATAGTGTATAGAGGGGCACTGGGAGTGTAAGAAAACACCAAAGGTCAGTAAATTACCCCACCCCAGAGACCAGGAAAAGAGGGGTAAAGTACTGCAATTTTCCTCAGAACACACTAGGAGTCATGGTAAAGGATTATGCAAAACCAAGCAAGACTGCAAGACATCAACAATGGATTTCTGGACCTGAAGAGGAGGCCAAGAACAGATTAAGAGTCCAGGAAAAATGGAGCCCCTGCTAACCCGGACGAAGGTGCAAAAGTTGATTCTCTGATTGGAAGAAAAAGTCAGAAATGCACCAAAGAAGACAGCTGTGGGTTTCTGCTTGGTGCAAGAGATGTCCCACGTCAAGTCGTTGGATGCAGGCTGGTTTTCCGCCAACAAGCCTTGGCTCATGCAAATGGCAAGGTTGGCAGGAAAAAGCGCTATCTGGGCCCAGGAGGGTCCTGGAGGTCTTAACTCAGACTGAGGAGACAGAGGGGGCTTTAGAGAGCCTTCAGAAGACCAGGCAGCACCCACAGGAGTCCTAGGACAGAAGGACAAATGAAGTTGCATAACACCGTTGTTGCAGCACTAAACAAAGGGATCCCAGGCCGCCAGAAAAAACTCAGGGAACTGAGCATTGCAGGATAGAGTGCTGGGGACCTGGCCTACGCTGAGCATGAAGGATTTCTGAAAAAAGTGCACAGAAGCCCTAGGAGCCGCAAAACAAACGGTGCACAGAGTAGTGTCTGGCTTGGGGAGAGACACTCTTACCTCCACCACATTTGGACAGCTTGACCTTTGGACAGTCAGGATCCCTTTGGTCCACCACCTGTGTTCCAGGGATCATGCTCATGGATAGGAGAGGAGTCCCAGAGTACCAGTTGTCGCAGCAGAGAGGTGCCTGCTGAAGCAGGGAAGTGACTCTGTCACTCCATAGGAGATTCCTTCAGTCCTTCTAGTGCAGGATGAAGAAAGGCAGTCCTCAGAGCGTGCACAACCTGGAAACTGTTGCAGTCGCTAGCAGGAGCTGGATTTACAGAGTTGCAGTAGCCTTCTTGGATACTTTGTTGCACTTGTAGAGTTCCTGGAGCAGTTCTGCAGTTGATCCAATTGTAGAAGGTGAAGCAGAGGTTGCAGAGGAGTCCTGCTGGAATCATGCAAACCGAATCTAAGGAAACACCTACAGGAGAGACCCTAAATAGCCCTCAGAGGGGGATTGGTCACCTAACCAGGTATGGGCCTATCAGGAGGGGTGTCTGACGTCACCTGCTGGCACTGGCCACTCAGATGCTCCCAGAGTTCCCTGACCATCCTGAAAACAAGATAGCAGAACCCAAGGACACTCTGGAAGAGCTCTGGGCACCACCCCTGGGGTGACGATGGACAGGGGAGTGGTCACTCCCCTTTCCCCTTTTCTCCTTGGAGCAATACCACTGACCTGGTCAGTGCATTGCTCTGCCTCCCGTGGCTCCAGCCTGTAAGTAGAGTCCTCTCCCTGGCTCCTCTTAACTGTCAGGAGTTCGAGGCCCTCCTCCACTCGCAGGCTTCTGCCTGTGCCTCATCCCTGGTGTCTAGTGGGAGAGCTCTGCTCTCCTACTAGGCTACCTTCTGCCTCTCTCCTCCTTTTACTTTGCTTTGCTCTCTGCTCTGCTTCACTACTGTCCATTAGTGCTCCTTTTCCTTGTTTCTCTTTCACTCTGCTCTCTCTCACTTTCGCTCTCCCCCGCCGCTGCTTCCCCCGAGGCCTGCCCCATTTTTTCAACCCAACCCCTTTTGTACGTGGATTTTCATCCCCCTTCCACCATCCCAGCTGTCCTCTCCTCCCCCCCCACCTCCCTACTTAATGGTGCCCGTTGCGTGGCTGCACCGCTGGCGCACCACACCAAATGCAAGCCCGTCTGTGCCCGTCCTCACCTGGACCACGCCCAGCACCAGAACTCCTGACTCACGTCCCCCACCGCCTCCAGGCACGTCTTCACTACGATGTCACCACCCTCCGTGCCCTAAATACCGGCCGCTCCACTGCCTGCCTTCAAGCCTCCCCGCAGACCACCCGTGGACCCTTCACCAGCCTCCATGCCACCGACCCACCCACCAAGGCAGGACGCAACCATCTCAGATGTATCATCCTCAACACCTGCTCCGTCCACAAGCACGCAGTAGAGCCATGGAATCTACTTGACTCAGCCTCCCCAATGTCACCTTCCTGACCGAGACCTGGATGAACCCCTCTTCAGCACCTGACATCCCCATAGCCATCCCGGACAGCTACAAGATCACCCGCAGGGACCGCTCCAACAAACCAGGAGAAGGCATTGCCATCATCCACAAGAACACCCTCAGGATCACGACCAACACCGAAGACACCCTCAGCACCGCCGAACACCTGAACTTCCAAATCCACACTGACCCAAACACCACCCTCCGAGGGACTCTAGTCTACAGGACCCCCGGCCCACAACAGCAGTTCAGGGACTCCATTAATGACATCATCAACACGCATGCTTTTGCATCCACTGACTACATACTCCTCGGAGGCTTAAACATCCGTCTCGAGAACACCACCAACAACACCGCCACCCTGCTCGTCAACCTCTCCAACCTCGGCCTCAAACAGCTCATCACAACACCAACCCACTCCGCAGGACACACACTCAACCCTATTTTCTCCACCAGCAATCACATCTCTTTCAGCCACACCACTGAACTCCACTGTACAGACTACCGCTGCATCCACTTCTCCTTCAAGAAACCCACAACACACCACCCACCACAGCGGATCTCCGACTGCAGATGGAACAAGGTCACAGAAGACCAACTTATCACAACCCTCTCCCAGAACCCACCCATAGACACCACTGACACTGATGCAGCTGCCCGCAACTTCAGGCAATGAGTCAACACCTGTGCCAATACTCTCGCCCCAATCAAGAATCCCTCCAACAGACGTACTGACAGAAAGGCCTTCTGGTTTACCGCCGACCTCCATGAATCTAAGCCAAGCTATGGAAGACTCGAAAAAAAGTGCCACCAAGATCAGACTCTGGACAACCTCATAGCCTTCAAAAATGCCATCCGCAGACACCACCAACTCATCCGAACCGCCAAGAGAACCGCCTTCAAAGACCGAATAAACAACAACGCACACAGCCACAAGGAGCTCTTCAACGTCGTGAAGGAACTCTCCAACCCCAGCTTCAACGCCAATGACATCCCGCTATTCCAAGACCTCTGCAACTCCCTAGCCTCCTACTTCCACTGCACGATTGCAGACATCCACGACAGCTTCAGCACCCAGATCCCATGGCAACCACCAATACCACAGATTCACCTCCGACCAACCTCCTGCTCTCCTGGACCCCCATCAACGACAACGACACCATTGAAATCATGAACACCATCCACTCCGGCTCTCCATCTGACCTCTGCCCTCACCACATCCTCAACAAAGCAAGCAGTCATTGCACCTCAAATACAGAAGTTCATCGACAGCTCCTTCGAGTCCACCATCTTGCCGGAGAGCTAGAAACACGCCAAGATCAACGCCCTCCTCAAAAAACCCAAGACAGACCCAAAGGAACTCAAGAACCTCTGGCCTATCTCCCTGCTCCTCTTCCCAGCAAAAGTCATCAAGAAGGCTGTCAACAGACAACTAACCTGCTTTCTCGAGGAGAACTGCACCCTGGAACCTTCCCAATCCAGATTCCGCAGCAACCACAGCACTGAAACCGCCCTCATCGCCGCCACCAATGACATCAGAACCGCACTGGACAGCGGTGACAGAGCCCTGAACTTGGCCACCTCCTTTCTCACTGACAGAACCCAGAGAGTCCGCCTCCCCTCATTCTGCTTGGAGGCCACCAAAATCATCTGCGGTGTACCCCAGGGTTCGCCCCTCAGCCCGACCCTCTTCAATGTCTACATAGCCCCGCTCGCTAACATCACCCGATCCCAAAATCTCAACATCATATCATATGCCGATGACACCCAGCTGATCCTCTCCCTCACCAAGGACTCCGCCAAGACCTACCTCCATGAAGGAATGAAGGTCATCGCCGAATGGATGAAGAGCAGCTGCCTCAATCTCAATTCTGACAAGATGGAAGTCCTCATTTTCGGCTCCACCCCCTCCACATGGGATGACTCCTGGTTGCCTGCCACTCTCTGTGCCACTCTGACCACCCAAGCAACCTTGGATTCATCTTGGACCCCTCACTATCCATGACCCAGCAAGTCAACGCCATCTCCTCCTCCTGCTTCAACACCCTCCACATGCTCCGAAAGATCTACAAAGGGATACCCACCAAAACCAGAAGAACAGTCACCCAAGCCCTCGTAAGCAGCAATCTGGTCTATGGCAATGTCATCTACGCAGGAACCACGGCCAAACTCCGGAAGAGGCTGCAACTCATCTAGAACACCTCTGCATGCCTCATACTGGACATCCCCCACCACTGCCACATCAGAGACCACCTGAAACACCTGCACTGGTTTCCAGTCAACAAGAGAATCACCTTCAAACTTCTCATCCATGCTCACAAAGCACTGCACAACACCGGACCAGAATACCTCAACAGACGACTCTCCTTCTACACCCCGACCCGGCATCTCCGCTCCGCCGACCTTGCCCTCGCAACTATCCCACGGGTCCGCAGAACTACAACCAGCGGTAGATACTCTTCCCACCCACCTGCGCAAGACCATAGACCTCCTTACCTTCAGGAAAGTTCTGAAGACCTGACTGTTTGAGCAGTAGCAGCACCTCCCCCCTTCGCTTACAAATTCCTGATTGATTGATTGATTGGTTTTCTTCATCCAGTTTCATGCCAGAGCATGAACTGTGGGTCCCTGAACCAGTGTAGACTGGATTATGGAGTGAGGGCACCATCTGTGCCCTTCAAAGCACTTCCAGAGGCTCTGAGAGGAAACCCCTCCCATGCCTGTAACACCTATTTCCAAAGGGAGAGGGTGTAAAACCCCTCTTCTAAAGGATATGCATTGTTCTGCCTTCCCGGGATTGAGCTGTTCAAGCCCCAGGAGGGTAGAAGCCTGCCTGTGAGGTGGTAGCAGCTGGGGCTGCAGTGGAAACCTCAGAAGGCTGGTATGGCAGTCCTGGGGGTCTATGGTGGAGCCCCCAATTTGCATTGAATTGGCCCCCCAATAGCAGAAACAGATTGAGGGTACAATGTCTCAGTCCTAGACACCTCACATGGTCATATTTGGAGATACCATTGTGAAGCTACATATATGTATTGAGATATATGTAGTGCATACTTATAATGGCATCCCCACACTCACGAAGTCGGGGAAATTGGTCCTGGACACTGTTGTGGCATCTCTGCTAGTGCAGGGGTGCCCTCACACACAGTGAATTTGCACCTAGCCTTCAGGAACTGAAGGTTGGACATATAGGTGACTTATAAGTTACCTGGTGCAGTCAAAATGGCTGTAAAATAGAGCTTGCACTATTTCACTCAGGCTTTAATGGCAGCCCTGAAGAAGTGTTTGTATGAGCACCTTATGGGTGGCAAAATAAATGCTGCAGCACATAAGGATCTCCTGAAACCCCAATGCCCTGGGTACTTAGGCACCATATACTAGGGACTTATAAGGGGATCCAGTATGCCAATTTGGAGTGGAAATCTGGGATACCAGTATGTAAGTTCACATTTGGAATCAGAGAGAGCATAAGCACTGGAGTTCTGATTAGCAAGACTCCAGTGACACAGTCAAGCATACTGACAAACAGTAAAACATACACACATGTAGGCCACAAACTATGAGCACTGGGGTCCTGGCTAGCAGGATCCTAGTGAGACAGTAAAACACACTGACAAACAGGCCAAAAATGGGGGTAAGCATGCTAGAAAGAGGCTACTTTCTCACAATTTGCTAGACCCTTCTAGTAGTGGGGATGTGTAGGGTTTGTGGGTTTTCCAAGAAATCGAGGTACCTAGAGAAAAATAAATCCCTGGTGGTCTAGTGGGATGGATAAATGCTTCCCAAGCAGGGATCCACATGGGAAAGGTACCATTAGAAAGGGGAGATCCTCCCCTTTACAACAATACCTGTTCCATGTACTTTGATGCTTGGAAGCGAGCTCCAAAGCATTGAAAGTGAAATGAGCTGATCAGCTAATTTCACTTTCAATTTCACTGTAATGATGTCAGCGTGCCTTGCGCGCTGATTATCATTGCAGTGAAAAAAAAACTCCACTTTAACACTCTGACCGCCACGGCGGTAGCAACAAACACCACGGCGGTTGCTTCCAACAGCCAGGCGGAAGACAATGTACCGCCCACCACATTACAACCCGCCCATCCGCCAGCTTTTCCAGGGCAGTACCAAAGCCATCAAAAGCACGGAGGAAACAGTACTATGAAGGGAAACCACTCACCTCTCGACACTCAAGGAAGAACCAGGACGCCATGGAGCCCGAGCTGCAGGTCTTACCCATGCTGGTGTACCTTCTCATATACCAGGAGTACCACGGTGATGACCACGGTGAGTACTGCACCTAGCACATGGGGGAGGAAGGCGGGAAAAAGAGAGTGACACACAAATGCAACACACAACACCCCCAACCCCACCTTCACCCCCAACACCATACACACAAACACATGCAACAACATTACAAATCACCCCGGAACCCTCTGGAATAACGCAAGGACAAAAGTAATTGAGTCAAATGAGTGTTATATTAGAAATAGTCAGACATACGTTAATATTTCAAAAACAGTATTTACAAAATATACAATATGTACAAAAGGCGGGACGATGTCCACTCAAAATGTCCGTGGCCCACTGGGCCAAAACACATAAGCCAAGCCCACACTTGACTCCTGCCTCAGTATGGAGAGAACACTGCAGGGGCATCAGGTCGAAAACACACAGGCACCTCAGGGGGACGGGGAAGGGGGGACACTTCAGCCAGAAGATGATACAACGGCACTGCTCCTGGTGGGGGCTCCATGCCCACAGCAAAGTCCCGGGGAGTGCAAGGCCACAGTCGCTCAAGTGGGTGGTTTGCCCACTGCTTGGTTGTGTGGAGTGCAAAGCCACAACCTCTCAAGTCTCTCAAGTGGGTGGTTTGCCCACTGCTTGGTCCTGGGGAGTGCAAGGCCACAGTCTCTCAAGTGGGTGGTTTGCCCTCTGCTTGGTCCTGGGGAGTGCAAAGCCACAGTCTCTCAAGTCTCTCAAGTGGGTGGTTTGCCCACTGCTTGGTCCTGGGGAGTGCAAGGCCACAGTCTTTCAAGTGGATGCCTTGTGCCCAGTGTGCTTCATCCGGCCAAGGATAGGGTGAGTGGATGCCTTACTCCACTGGTTCTGGAGGGGGCTTTGTGCCCAGTGTGCTTCATCCTGCCAAGGATAGGCTGAGTGGATGCCTTTCTCCACTGGTTCTAGAGGGGACTTTGTGCCCAGTGATGCAGCACTTGGGGGGTGCCAGGCCACAGTCCCTCACCTGGGTGTCAGAGCCACGAGATTTATGATAGTCCATGGAGGCAGGGCTACAGTCCATCAGCCGGCAGATATGGCTGAACAGGTATGGTAGTGCCGGTGCTGGTGGGGGTGCTGATAGTGGTGGGGGGAGGCTCCAGCCCTTCTCCTACACCTTCGGACGGCTGCCCACTGAGGCTGCTGCTGCTGGCAGTGGTGCTATTGTCAGCGGTGTAGGTGGCGGTGCTTGAGGTGGTGCTTGCGGCGGTGCAGGTGGTGGTGCTATCTGCGGTGCAGGTGCCGGTGCTGCCAGTGGTGGGGGAGGCTCCAGCCCTTCTCTCGCAGCCTCCGATGGCTGCCCACTGAGGCTGCTGCTGCTGGCAGTGGTGCTATTGTCAGCGGCGCAGGTGGCGGTGCAGGTGGCGGTGCTTGTGGTGGTGCAGGTGGCGGTGGTGGCCGCGGTGCAGGTGGGCATGCTGGCGGTTGTTCTGATAGCCACCAGGCCTTCACCTGCAGACTTGGACAGCTAAAGTGCCTTGGCTGGTGTTTTGTGCCCCTTCCTGCCCTTGGCAGACGGTGGTGTCACCTTGGGTCTGGTAGCTGGAGTCTTTGAGGTGGCCTTGTGGGTGGTTGTGGCTCCTTCCCCTTGCTGGATGCTGTCCCCTTCTTCACCTTTCCAGGTGGCGGAATGTTCTTAGTCTTGGCAGGGGTTGGTGGCACACTGGCTGGGCTGATGGGTTCCCCCTTTGAGCACCTGACAGCTGCAGAAAGCACAGCAGATATGGATTTGGTGGCTGAGGTGCTGGGCTGGGTTTTGGCCACCCTGGCCCGAGGGGAAGGACGGGGGAGGAGTAGGGAAAAGGTCAATGTTGGTGTAATTTGGGAGGAGAGGTCCCAGACACAGTGGGAGAGGACACAGGGGACATGTGCACGGATGTGGGGGTGGTGACTGCTAGTGAGGGGTGTGTAGTGATGGGCGTGTTGCTGATGGAGGTAGTGGATGAGGATGTAGTGCATGCAGGTGTGAGTGGAGACGCTACAGGGAGGGAGGTGGATGAGGAGGAGGAGGGGGACACAGTGGAGGTAGTGGATGTTGGTGTGTCTGCATGGGGATGGTGCTTGTGTGAGTGCCTGTGAGATGAAGTGTGGTGCTTGTGTTTGCCTGAGCCACTTTTGTGTGTTGATTTGGGTGAATGCTGGTCTGAAGGTGTGCTTGGGATAGACTGGGGATTGGGACTGGGTAGAGGAAGTTGGAGGGGGGAGGCTGGAGACAGGGACAATGGCTGCCATCAGTGCGGAGGCCAGAGCCTGAAATGCTCTCTGTTTGGCCGCCAAGCCAGAGTGAATGCACTCCAGGTATGTATTTGTTTGTTGCAAATGCCTCTCGACACCCAGGATTGCATTCAGAATGGTTGACCGCCCAACAGTGAGGGATCTCAGGATGTCAATAGCCTCCTCACTGAGCGCAGCAGGGCTGACTGGGGCAGGGCCTGTGGTGCCTGGGGCGAAGGAGATGCCCACCATCCTGGGTGAGGGGGCACGGGAAACACGCTGAGGGGCTGCTGGGAGGATGGTGCTGGTAGTGGGGTGGCAGCTGTACCTGTTGTTGGGGTGGGCACAGAGGTGTCCGTCACTGCCAGGGAGCTTCCATCGGATGAGGAGTCGCTGTCTGTAGTGCCCCGTCCTGTCTCCGTCATTGTGCTCCCCTCGCCCTCCGTCCCAATGGTGCCCTCACCCTCAGTGGATTTGGCCTCCAGGCCCATGTGGGATGCAGCTCCCTACATCGCCGGTGCCTCTGCTCCTCCGCCAGATTATGTTAATGCACACAAGGACAGGGTGACAAAAGGGTGACTACTTCTAGTAGTGGGGATGTGTAGGGTTTGTGGGTTTTCCAAGAAATCGAGGTACCTAGAGAAAAATAAATCCCTGGTGGTCTAGTGGGATGGATAAATGCTTCCCAAGCAGGGATCCACATGGGAAAGGTACCATTAGAAAGGGGAGATCCTCCCCTTTACAACAATACCTGTCCCATGTACTTTGATGCTTGGAAGCGAGCTCCAAAGCATTGAAAGTGAAATGAGCCGATCAGCTAATTTCACTTTCAATTTCACTGTAATGATGTCAGCGTGCCTTGCGCGCTGATTATCATTGCAGTGAAAAAAAAACTCCACTTTAACACTCTGACCGCCACGGCGGTAGCAACAAACACCACGGCGGTCGCTTCCAACAGCCAGGCGGAAGACAATGTACCGCCCACCACATTACAACCCGCCCATTCGCCAGCTTTTCCAGGGCAGTACCAAAGCCATCAAAAGCACGGAGGAAACAGTACTATGAAGGGAAACCACTCACCTCTCGACACTCAAGGAAGAACCAGGACGCCATGGAGCCCGAGCTGCAGGTCTTACCCATGCTGGTGTACCTTCTCATATACCAGGAGTACCACGGTGATGACCACGGTGAGTACTGCACCTAGCACATGGGGGAGGAAGGCGGGAAAAAGAGAGTGACACACAAATGCAACACACAACACCCCCACCTTCACCCCCAACACCATGCTCTCTGTTTGGCCGCCAAGCCAGAGTGAATGCACTCCAGGTATGTATTTGTTTGTTGCAAATGCCTCTCGACACCCAGGATGGCATTCAGAATGGTTGACCGCCCAACAGTGAGGGATCTCAGGATGTCAATAGCCTCCTCACTGAGCGCAGCAGGGCTGACTGGGGCACGGCCTGTGGTGCCTGGGGCGAAGGAAATGCCCACCATCCTGGGTGAGCGGGCACGGGAAACACGCTGAGGGGCTGCTGGGAGGATGGTGCTGGTAGTGGGGTGGCAGCTGTACCTGTTGTTGGGGTTTGCACAGAGGTGTCCGCCACTGCCAGGGAGCTTCCATCGGAGGAGGAGTCGCTGTCTGTAGTGCCCCGTCCTGTCTCCGTCATTGTGCTCCCCTCGCCCTCCGTCCCAATGGTGCCCTCACCCTCAGTGGATTTGGCCTCCAGGCCCATGTGGGATGCAGCTCCCTACATCGCCGGTGCCTCTGCTCCTCCGCCAGATGATGTTAATGCACACAAGGACAGGGTGACAAAACAAAAAGGGGGGGAAAGACAGAGGATACACTTGGTCAATGCCAGCAACAACAGTACCGTTGGTGTACACAACACACAGGGAGCAGCCCTATGCACTAGGCCATGCGCTACCAGTTACAAAGCTAGTCACTAGCCCATGGGGTACATAGCATAACACCATCAGCTGCACACCTGTAACAAACAGGGCCCTGGCCAGTAGTAGATGCCCACTAACACCATTGGGGCTGGAGTGCTTCAGAGCCTGCACAACAAGGGACCTACCCTGCCATGTTTGCCGTGGCCTAGGGGCACCCACAGTCCACATCCCCACCCAGGTAAAACCTTAACACACGCAAAGTCATGAATCTGAATTTGTACTCACCCTCTTGTGGCTGCTGTGATGCCCTCTAGCGCCCATTTGACTCCGGACAGGCCACTGCCAGGATGCGGAACATCAGGGGAGTCAGGATACGAGGGGCACCCCTTCCTTATTGGGAGGCCAGCCCCAACTGGGCCTCCGCCGTCTTCCTTGCCCAGAGGGCAGGTCCTCCTACCGTTTGCGGCAGTGGGTGCTCCGCCTGTCAAAGACCCTCAGGGTCCGCACCTCCTTGGCAATGGCACGCCAAATACCCTTTTTCTGATGGGCACTGACCTGCAGGAAAAATACAGCAGAAAAGTGATTAGTAATACCGCCCGGACCATCACACTCATGGACCACCCTATCCCTCCCATCCCCTAACACACATACATTGACCACCATACATGCAGCAATCTGGCCAGGACACCTCAGCCCCCCCCTACATGTGGCTTACACACACAGCACTCCATACATTCATGGCCCACGCACCATGCTCACAGTGTACTCACCTGTTTGTCTGGAGGACCATAGAGTAAAGTGTACTGGGGTAGGACCTCATCCACCAGTCTCTCCTCTCCTCCGCAGTGAAGGCAGGGGCCCTTTCCCCAGACACATGAGCCATTGTCGCTTCCAGAGACAGGTCACAGCAGCACTTGCAGTGTAGGTCCTCTCCTGTTGAGGGTCAGTTAGCAACTGAATGAATAGATAGAAAATGTCTGTCACATCCGCTGTGGTGCATACCATCACCACCAGCGTACATCGCCATTGGCTCCTGGAACCCATAGGACCCAATGATAACCAATGCGAAGTTGCGAGGCGGTCATCGACCACCTACTGCAACAGAGCAAAACGCCAGTGGAATTACCTCATTTTCACTTATCCCTCCTCACAGGTCAGGTAGCCGCCATTTCAGGGGGGCACAGGCCATGGCACCTAACTGCGTCACAGAAGACATTGGTACATCAACTGACTCTCGGATTCTCATACTGGTTCTGTAAATGAAGAGATGCATCATTATTTCTAAAGATGTGTGAATATGACCCTCTGCTCACCGTTTTCCTCCCTAGGCTTCAACCGCTGAGGATGAATATGAGATGGAGACATCCTCCAGTGTACAAACTCCTGGTGGACCTTGCGACAATGGAGGACAGACACATTATCCTAACCTGCGGACTTGATCGGGCCACAATCCAAGAACTGTGTGCCCAATTGAAGGCAGACCGGATTTCAGCTATCTGCCAGCCCACAGGTATTCCCCTCTAGTGTAGGTCCTGTCAGTGCTCCATTTCCTGGCAAGTGGTTCCTTCCAAACAACAGTGGCCATGGCATCAGGGATGTCTCAGCCAACGTTCTCCAACATGTTGACCAGAGTGTTGTCTGCCCTGCTGTAACACATGCGCAGCTACATCATGTTCCCCCAGGTGGAAGATTTGGCCACTGTGAAAGCTGACTTTTATGCCATGGCTCATGATGTATTTATCTTGAGCAATAGCAGCATCCCATATGTGATGGCTCAACTCCAGAGGCACCGGGTGTGGCTAATAGGTGAGCCCAATGTCCCCACCCAGCATATGTTGGTTGGTGTCTGGGTATGGGGTTGTCTCTAAGGGTTCATGTGTGTCTAACAGTTGTCCCTCGCTATTTGCAGGTGACTCTGGTTACCCGAACCTCTCATGGCTACTGACCCCAGTGAGGAATGCCAGGACAAGGACAGAGGAACGTTACAATGAGGCACATGGGCGAACAAGGAGGATAATTGAGAGAACTTTCGGCCTCCTGAAGGCCAGGTCCAGGTGCCTCCATCTGACAGGTGGATCCCTGTACTACTCACCCAAGAAGGTGTGCCAGATCATCGTTGCATGTTGCATGTTGCACAACCTGGCCTTGAGATGCCAGGTGCCTTTTCTGCAGGAGGATGAGCCTGGAGATGGTCTTGTGGCAGCAGTGGAGCCTGTGGACAGTGAGGAAGAGGAGGCAGAGGATGAAGATGTAGACAACAGAAGTTCTCTTATACAGCAGTACTTCCAGAGACACACAGGTAAGACACTGTAACTTCACTTTACATTTCAGTTTTCTGTTGGACATTGGACATAGCAGCATGATTTCCCTATGTCTATGGCCACTTACTGTACCTTTTGGCACCTCTATTTTCAGATCTCTGTGCCCCACTCCGGCTCCTGGTGTGTTTACTGCTGCCCACTACACGTCATACCAATGTATACATAACTGTACATATCAATTGCAGTGTTTTCAGATTGTTGAACTAATACATATTTCAATCAATTGACAGACTCCATAGTTGTATTTGTTCCAAGGGTGTTTATTTAAGTGCTGAGAGGTTGAGGGGGATGTGCAATGGGCTGGGGGTAATGGTGGAGGAATGTCCAGTTAGAGTTCAGTCTCTTAGTATCACAGGTGTATTTTCCAATGGGGCATAGGAAGGGGAGCAATGGCAGTTCATGGTGGACAGGGTGACAGAGTGGGACACAAGGGTGACAATCAGGAGAGTCTTATTTCCTGTCGGGGGTCTTGGCAATGTTCTCTGGCTTCTGCCCAGATCACAGGGACCATTTGTGGGGTGGTTCTCTTTCTGCAGGGGGTGGGGTGCTGGTGGTTTGTTGTTCCAGTGGCGGGGCCTCCTGTCCACTAATGCCAGCGGAGGTGGAGGGCTGGTCATAGGTGTGGCTAGTGTCAGGGGCCCGTTGGTGTACCACTGCCTCCCTCATGATGTTGGCCATGTCAGGCAGCACCCCTGCAATGGTGACCAGGATGGTGTAGATGTGTTTGAGGTCCTCCCTGATCCCCAGGTACTGTCCCGCCTGCAGCCGCTGGGTCTCCTGCAACTTGGCCAGCATCTGTGCATAGCTGCTGTCATCATTGTGGGCCTCTTCTGTGGGGGGACTGGATGTTGGTGGCACCTCCTGTCAGGTGACGTTGATTGGGGGTCCTATGAGGATGTGAATGCAGTGTTATTGTATCTGCGTGTGCCATCTTGTGCATGGATGTGTTTCCCTGTATGGTTGTGATTG
Organism: Pleurodeles waltl; assembly: GCF_031143425.1. Classification (NCBI taxonomy): domain Eukaryota; kingdom Metazoa; phylum Chordata; class Amphibia; order Caudata; family Salamandridae; genus Pleurodeles; species Pleurodeles waltl. Next base: position 935,112,559 of record NC_090444.1, read on the forward strand.
CCCTGTCAGCCTTTCCCTGTGTGAGTCGTGGTTTTGTGGGCTAAGTGATTCTCTCTAATGGGCATGCTGTGGTGTCCATGCAGGTCTGTGATGAGTGTCCATTCATTGGTGTTGCATGCAGGGCTTGGTATTGGGATGGGTGGGTTGTGATAGTGGGGTATCTGTGAGGTGGTGGAGTGATAGGGGTGAGGGTAGGGGTAAGAGTTTGTTATGGCATGCAAGTAGGGTGGGGGATATAATAGTAAAGATTTAACTTACCAGAGTCCAGTCCTCCTGCGAGGCCCTCAGGATGCATGTTCGCCAAGACTTGCTCCTCCCATGTTGTTAGTTGTGGAGGAGGAGGTAGGGGTCCACCGCCAGACCTCTGTACGGCTACCTGGTGTCTTGCAACCACAGAACGCACCTTCCCCTGTAGGTCGTTCCACCTCTTCCTGATGTCTGTTGTTCTGGGGTGCTGTCCCACGGCGTTGACCCTGTCCACGACTCTCCGCCGCCATAGCTCCATCTTCCTTGCAATGGACGTCTGCTGCACCTGTGATCCGAATAGCTGTGGCTCTACCCGGATGATTTCCTCCACCATGACCCTTAGCTCCTCCCCTGAAAACCTGGGGTGTCTTTGGGGTGCCCTGGATGTGGTGTGACTGGTATGTGTGAGGATATGTGGGGTGATGTGTTGTGGTGTGTGCTATGAGGTGCGTGTATGGTGTATGGGTGATGGTGTTTTGTGGCTCAGATTGAGTGGGTGCTCCTGGCTTGTCTCTCTCTCTGTTAGAAATCTTTTTTTTGTTGTTGAAATGGTTGTGGATAATGTGGGTGTGTGTTTTGTAGTGGTGTGGGTGTTTGGGTATGGTGTGGGTATGTGTGTCAGGTGTGTCTAGTTTGAATTGTCCGATGTGGTGTAGTTTTGTAAGTATGTGTGTATTTTGAGCGCGGCGGTGTGTACCGCCAATGGTTTACCGCGGTTGAAAGATAGCTGCCGTGATTCTTGGGTCCTGATACTATGGGCGTAGTTCTGTTGGCATAACAGTGTGGGTTTTGGTACCGCCAGTTTATCACTGACCTTTGGGCTGACGGACTTGTGTGGGTGTCTGTATAGTAGTAGGTTTCTCTGTGTGGGTCATAATACCCATAGCGGTATACCGCCGCGGTCACGGTATGTTGGCTGCCGTCAGCACGGCAGAAGGCGGTATTTACCACCAATGTTGTAATGAGGGCCTTAGTCTGCACTTTGGATCGCCCAATTACATGTTCTCTTTGGAATGCAGAGTAGCATTTAATGCAAACACCTTTTCCCATTTACCATGAGTGTGGCATAGTACTGACAATATTATGTTAGAAGAGTTATTACATGTTTAAGATGGACTGTATTTGTTGATCATCCAAAAAATGCTACAAAATGCAACAAGCATTAAACTGCAACACTAAAATAACACAAGACAACATCAAACATATCACAACACTGAACAACAACATAAATCCACGCCAACACTATAAGGCAAAAACAGAACAGCAGAACATAAAACCCAACAACAATAGAACATAAGAAAGCACAATAACACCTCATACTGCAATAACATAATATTAAAGACACAACATAAGAACATTATAACACAGCAGAAATGTAGAACCTAACTACATATAACAATGAAAGACAATCACAGGACACAGCCCAGCAACAACACAGCAAAACAACACATGAAATAAACAACCAAAATCTACAAAGTAACCATACAATACAACATACCAAAACAACAAAAAACTACACATTACCACAGCACACAAGCTGAGAACCATTTTACGATCATAGGCATTCAGAAACATTATTTGGCATTTTAGAAGAATCAGATAGAACCACCTGACAATAAATGTGGTGTACAAGACACCGTTATGTGTTGCCAGGAGCTTATGGTGAGATGTAAAAACTTAGACAGGCAGCAAAACCTTTAGAATTTGACTTCAAGAATACACACAATGAATTCAAAATCCTCTTCCAAACCTGCTATTCCCTGGGAAGCACACATAAACAGACCCTCTACGTTTCTCTGTGAGAGTGCAGCCCCTATGCCATGCTCTGCGGCGTTTGTCTGCTCAATTAATTCTTGGGAGAACTCAGGGGCCTTGAGACGGGTGCTGTGCACATGACCTCCTTCAGGTTGTAAAAAGCTTTCTGGCATGCCTCTGTCTGGGTAGATTAACATGGCTGCTTCTTGGTAGTCAGCTCTGTCAAGAAGGCAACAATGGTGCCATACCCCTTGACAAATCTCTTGTAGTGGCCAATGAAGCCTAAGACGTCCCTCACCTCTGTATGGATCTTGTGGGGGTTCACAAGCCAGAATGGTTTCAATCTTGGCTCAGAGGGGCTGCACGTTGTCTCCTCTCACTTGGTGAACCAAGTAGATCACTGACTCTGCCACTTACTTACTGGCCTTGATAGTCAGGCCTGACCTCCACAGAGCATGAAGTACGTCTATGAGGTGGCACAGGTGATCCTCCCAGCTTGAATTTAAGACTGCAATTCCACACAGTTAGGCAGCCCAGAATTTCTCCAGTACAGCTAGGATCTGGTTGACCAGCCTCTAAAAGGTGGCAGGGGGGTCATTCAAACCGTAAGGCATTACCCAGAGCTGGAAGTGCACTTTTGGGGTAGAGAATGCAGACCACTCTTTGCCCCCCTCGGTCAAGGTAATCTGCCAATCACCAAACCTGCTGAGGAACTTGGCATCTCTTGCCCAAACTATGATCTCATCAGCTCTGCGGATGGGATGTTCATTAGTCTTGGTGACTGCATTGAGCCTCATGTAGTCCACACAGAACCTAAGTTCTGGAGTGACACCCGGAAGGGCATCCTTGGTGACCAACCCCACTGGGCTGGACCAAGGGCAGTTTGAGTGCTCACAAACCCCTAGCTCCAGCATCATGGAGACTTCTTCCATAATGCTGGCCCTCACCTTATCAGACAACCTGTAGATTTTACTCTTCATAGGCATGCTCTCACTAGTATCAGTATCATGGGTACACCATGCAGTGAGTCCTGGGGTAAGGGAGAATAAAGAGGCAAAGTGCCCCAACAACTGGTGGCAGTCTCTCTGTTGTTCTAGGGTCAGGGTAGGGGAGAGGCTGATGCCCTCCACTGACCCATCCCCCTCCTTGGAAGAAAGGAGGCCAGGGAGAGGTTCATGATCCTCTTCACTCAATCATCCATGACTAGGAGCATGGTCAACTCGGACCTCTCCAAGTGGGGCTTCAGGCAATTGAAGGGCTCCAGGGAGTCCTGAGATCCACCAGGTAGGTGTCATCATTCTTTCACTCCTTCACCTCATAAGGCCCAAACCAGTGGTCTTGCAGAGCCCTGGGCCTGACAGGCTCTTTCACTTACACTGTTTGACCAGGCTGAAACTTGACCCGAGTTATACCTTTGTTTCATGTTCCCCTGACTGGATTCTAGAACTTCTTCTGCTAGCTTCCAGAAGCACCTTTTCCGGTCTCAGGGACTGATGCCAACCCCCTTCTGTGGTACCTCCCTATAGGCAAATAAGAGGTATGGTAGGAGGACGGCCCAATTCTGCTTCATGGGATCTGACAGACCCAATATCATGCCTTTTAGGGTCCTGTAAACCTTTCAAGAAATGCATTGGTTTGAGGGTGGAAAGGAGAGGAGAACTTGTAGGTTACTCCACACTTCTTCCAAATGGCCTTCATATACACTGACATGCTGTTGGTACCCTGGTCTGACACCACCTACTTTGGGAACCCCACATGGGTAAAGATTCAAATCAGTGCCCTGGCCACTACAGGCACAGTCACTGTCCTCCTGGTACCGGTGGGCATGGTCCAAGAAGTCCAGGATGAATCTGTCGCTCATGGCTGTCTCAACCTTCAGAGGCCCCAAGGTGAAGATGTCCACCCTTTCAGAGGGGGTGCTAATGACAGAAAAGGTTGCAGGGGAGCCTTACGCTGCCCTTTTGACTTGCCACTGGCCTGGCAGGTAGGACGGGACCCGCAGAACGCATCTGAGGCCTTCCTCATTTGAGGCCAGTGAAAGTGGGTAACAAGCCAGTCAAAAGTCTTGTTCTGTATCAAATGACCTGCCAGGGATACATAATGACCCAGTTCCATTATGAAGACCCTGTAGAACTGGGAGACCACCAACACATGGGTTGCACCAGGCTCAGGAACCCTATGCTCACTATACTGGAGACAATTCTTCCAGTAAATCAGATGATCTCCAGAGATGTCACCAGCTGCCTAGGCCTCAGCCTGCTGTATAGGCCCACAAAAGTAGAGCATTCCCTCTGTACCTTGCAGAACTCCTCTCTGGTGGGACCCCCTTCCTTCTGCTGGTTGGACAGCTCAGGTAGGTTCCCCAGTTCGACAACATATTCCCCTGTAGTACTACTAGCAATGTGAGTCTTCTGCACCATCTCTCCATCATTTAAGAACAATAGGATCATCTCTATTCTGTCCCCCAAAGTATCTGGGGCACTGTCCTCCTGAAGTGCTACACTAGCCATCACAGTGACTTCCCACTGGTGGGGGGGCTGTGCCCACCTGGGACACTTGGCATCCCCTTTGAAGTGCCCTTCCTGTTGACATTCATAACTCTTGAGACGGTACCTTTCCTGAGGATATACCGTCAGGGAACCATTGCTTCTTTTTCTCAGTTGGAGGTTGGAGTCCTCATGCTTATGTCCTCCCTCCTCCCCCAGATACATTCTTATGGACATTAGAGCTGACCCAGCAGGCTGCCTCCTTAGCAAGGTCCCTGGGGTCAGAGAGCTTTTTGTCAATCAAGTGTTGGTGTGGATCTGCAGAACAAGGACTGAACATGTGCTCCTTTGCAATCAAATTGTACAGCCCCTGGTAATCTTTCACTTCACTGCCCTTCACCCAGCCATCATGCGTCATGCAAAAGAAATCCACACAGTTTCCCCAGGTCTGCTGAGCCAGTTTCTGAATGTCCCTAAATTTCTGTCTGTCTGTACCATCCTGTGGGCAGACTATACTTCCTGACAAGGGCTTCTTTCACAGTGGATACCTCATTCGGTCCTCCTTCATCAAAGCCAGTATGGTGTCTCTCCCCTCGCTAGGTATATGCCTCCACAGACCAGCCGCCCAATCCCCCTCAGGGATCTTGTGCAACTGTAAGGCAATCTGAAAGACCTCAAACCACTTGTCATTGTTGTTTCCCACAACAGAGTCAGGCACTAGACCTTTAGAAATGTGTACTCTCTTGTCTAAAGAGTACACTGAAGAAATTCTGCCACTATCACTACTTGACCCTGCCTGTCTGGCTTTGATGTCCAGCTGCTTAAGGCTCGTCTCATAAGCCAAACACTCCTAAGCAATTCTCTCCTCCATGGCCAGTTTATTTTCCTCCATGGCCAGTTTCCTTTGCTCTGTCTCCATGACCACCCAGTTCCTCCATTTGTAGCTTAAACATTTCCAGCCTGTACTCCTTCTCTGCCTTCCTCCGGCAGTTCCTCTAGGGATAGGTTATGGAAGGACACCATGCTCCTTGCACGTAAAGGGGTATCCAATTCTGGGATCATGTTACTTCCTTCCTCAACGGGTCACTGTGCAAGATGCTCCTGTGGGTCCTGCTCTGATCCTTCCTCACTCTCCTGGTCATCTCTTGTGACTGACAATTGATTGGCCTTTGCCTATGCTCTCAAGGCATTTTGGAGCTCCACCTTCTTGGTACTTCTTTTGTCGGGCAAACCCCCCTCTCCTGGCAAAACTATTTGAGCTGAGATACCATGTAGCTCTAAACATTGGCAAGCTCTGACTCTATCTTTGCAGGCAATGTCACAGACACAACAGTCATGTAGAGGAAGAATGAATATGGAAAAAGCAAAAAGGTCAATCAGGGAGAATTTAAACTCAAAGGGTCTAAGATATTGGATGGCAGTGTACACCAAATCGATGGATGGGACTACACAAACAGAGGAACTATCCCACTACTGTCATCAATGTGAGAAATTAGGTTGTTTGGTTGATGGAGTGTGAACCCTGGTCAAGCAGCAACCACAATTCTTGTAAGGTACAAGCAAATCCCAAATTAACCTGTGCTCACCCTCTGGTAGCTTGGCACAGAGCAGCCAGGCTTAACTTGAAGGCAACGTAAAAGTATTTGTGCAACACTTCAACAAGTATCACAGTTAAAACACCACACAAAAAGGATCCCACACTGGGTTAGAAAAATAGAACTTAATTTAATTGTAACAAAGGCAAAACAACAAAAGCCCAATCAGTAGCACTTGAGTTATACATTTTTAAATAATAAACTGTAGATTAGCACCTAAAAGAAAAAAGTGTCAACCGGGGATATCTGGTCGCACCGGACTGGAACATAGTCAAATGTTCAGCCTGACTGTGCTGGAGCATGGACCAGCTACAGGGACTCAGGCCTGCTTGACAAAAGTATCCTAAATTGTGGGTGCAGAGGATTGTTAGGATCTAAGTCGAAGATGCTTCACACAGCCGAGGTAATACGTTGGTTCTGAGATTTGGTGAGGGTGTGGTGTGAGGTCCTGTTGCATCAATGTTGAGGATCCTGTCGACAGGGCGTGCAATGTGAAGGCTGGTGTCAGGGATGAATTGCGCAGTTGAAGCGATGCATAGATTCTGATGAGTGATGAAGCTGTGATCAGGAGCTTCAGTGGCTTTGTCAAGGCTGCTGTCAATGAGGGATGTGAGGGCCTGCACTGGGGAAGAATCACTCAGAAGCATTTCCAAAGTGATGCGCCAAGCCCAAGATGGGGGATGCGGCAGCAATGTGAGTTTTCTGTGCCAGGTTCTATCCACACAACAGCAGGAATATGTCAATTGTGTTCGAGGATGCTTTACTCAGCCGAGGAGATGCATCAGTTCTGCTCATGTATGCACTGCTCAAAAGAGAGGATGTCAGTTCTGCTCCTAAGCATCTTAGGCCCACTTCCGAGGGTTCAGGACTGGGATGGCAACATTTGGCAGGGTAGACTCACAGCTTGTAGAGTCTAGGTAAAGAAGCACAGTGGTTGGAAGTCTTTGTGTCCCTGAGACTTCAGATCATGAGGCCAACCAACTAGCCCTTGGAGTCACTCGGGGGTTCTGGGTTGGAGAGATTCAAGTCCAATCCTTCTCACTCCCAGGTAAGAGGGCAGCAGGCAACAGGTCGGCACAGCAAAGCAGAGTCCAGACGAGTGCAATTAAGGAGAGTGGCAGTCTTTCAGCAGCACAGCAGTCCTTCTTTCTGGAACAGTATTAACAGGTCCAGAAATGTACTGAAGTGGTGGTGGCTGAGGTCAAGTTCTTATAAACCAGTGGTGCCTCTAATATCAGGAAGACTTCAATGACAAGCCTTTGAGGTGCACTGATGTTCTGCCCTCCCTAGCTCCAGGCTAACTACAGAGGGTATGCAGGCCTTTGTGAGGTGACAGGACAGCCTATTCATATGTAAGCGAGACTGTGTCCAGCTCCTCCCTCCCATCCTGCCCAAGATGACCCATCAAGTCACACTTAAGCTCCCACTGTGTGTGGCTGTCTAGGAGGAATACACAAAGCCCAATTGCCAACTACGTCTAGTCATGTCACCAGAGATAGGCTTCAGGCACCAAATGGCAAGGGGAAGAAAATGCAAACTTTCTAAAAGTGGCATTTTAGGAATTTCAATTTAAATTCAAACTTTACCTTAAGTTATGATTTTAAATTGTGATTCCAGAGACACCAAACATGAAGGGGTGATCTCTTCCCATTTGGATAAAGTTCAATGATGCAATTCCAATTTTAACCTAGGAGAGAGATATGCCTTGCAATGGTGAAAAATGAACGTAAGTGTTTTTCACCACCAAGACATGTGAAACTAAAAAGCACATATCTTTACTTTCATTGCAACCTAATCTCTAGACTATCTAGGGCCTACCCTCGGTGTGACATATGTATTAAAATTAAGGTTTAGGCCTGACAAAACTTTTTTTTTTTTTGTCAGGTTGAAATGGCAGTTAAAACTGCACACACAGGCTCTGCAATGGCAAGTCTGAGATATGTTTAAAAGGCTACATAAGTGGGAGGCACAATCAGTGCTGCAGGCTCACTATTGGCATTCAATTTGACAACCCTGTACACTTGGAGTGCACTTTACTAGGGACTTATAAGTAAATTAAATAGGCCAATTGAGTCTATGCCAATGTTACCATATTTTAGGGAAGGAGCACAAGCACCTTAGCACGGAATCCTAAGGCAATCAAAAAAGATGTCAGGAAAACAGGAGGTCCGAAGGCAAGAAGTTAGAGGGAAACCACACCAAGGATGCCAGGTCTACCAGGGTTATAATAAAGTATGTGGTTGGGTTAACAAAAACCTTAAATATTATTAGAACTTTAGGCTTACCTTACCTTTAATTTTTCAATATACTTGTTATAGATTAATTTTAGTTACTGACACTAATTTAGTACAGAAAAAGCTTTTTAAAGTTTGAGTATTCTTATTTTAAGTAAAAGAAACAAGTGAACATGTGACAATGTTGCCATTTGATAACAAAATATGTGAACCAATAAAATAGAAACTATGAACCTTAAAGAAAAAACAGATAATGTATCTACAAGCATTGAGATAACAAAATTAATGGCAATCAGAAAAGATCAAGGAAGTTGAGACAAAGAAGAAAAGAGAGAGAGGAAAAAAGAAGAAGAGAAAAGAGGAAAATACATACCTTCACAAGTAAAAAGTATAGAATTCTATAGAATAAGAAAACATATTCCACCTTATGACTGATTAATCTAAAGAATGCATTAATAAGTATAAAGAATGCACAGGGAATAGTTAGGTAGTTTAAACTTTAGTAACACAAAAGGATGATGGACGGAGTGCTGAACAATGCAAACACTCAGTCACAGATCTGGGTTTAATCCATGGTTCTTTTGCTCACCATGCCACCCCAGTTTGGACCCAGCCATATGCAAATCAGTCTTGACCCTGTGCCTCATGGGAACAGTCCAGCCCGAACTGCCAAGCCAGGCCAGATGTATGTGATTGAAAAATAAATAATATGATGAATTAATAACTATGTACAAAACATAAAAACCCTTAGGCCAGTCCAAATAACAAAATGCAACATGCACAGATGAAATGTCTGACTGCCCCAACTTGACTTCTGACTGCTAATTTACTTCCACTGGCAGGTGTATAAAGGGGGCAGGCAGGCACCTCAGGAATTAGGAGTGTGGAGGGGAGGGTTTGAGCCTAAGTTTGGGAGGGTGGTCTTTGGGCTTAGGGAGGCTTTGGATGTGGCTTAGGGGACATTTAAGAGGGGTTGACTTCTTGGCGGGGGAGGGGCATAGGTAGTAGCAGTGGGCAGGTGAGGATTTGGAAGTGGTAGGGCTGGACTTCGGGAGGGAAACTGATCTTTTGGGGGTCACACGGGGTGGGAGAGGAGTAGGGAAAAGGGACAACTCCAAGAGGAAAAACTTCTTAGACACAAGGAGACAGTCATGGCAAAAGGGTTTGGGAGTGGAGAGAGAGGGAGGGCTTGTAGGTGGTATCTTGGTGGATGTTTTGGGTACATGTGTGTGCGAGGAATGCATGTGTGTGCTGGGTGTCTGTTGGGTGGGTAAGTGTGGGTGTTTATGTGTCTTGGGAGGAGACGGGGTAGAGGAGCTGGGAGTTGCCGTGCTGAATGGGTGACAGTCTGTTGGGGTGGTGATTGCAGGTATGGTGGATGTGCTGCATGTGGGTGTGTCTGTGGTTCTGGCGTCTGCGGATGTGGTGACGGATGGATGTCTACAGGTCTGATATTATACTGGGTAGGTTAGGAGTCGTGGCTGTATCAATGAATGTGGGTGTGGTGTCTTTAAGTGTGTCCGGTGTAGTGTCTGTGAAGGTGGGGGTGGTGGGGGAGTCTGTTCAGGTAGTGGGTGTCGGTGTGTCTGCAGGTGGGTGTTGTTTGTGTGCATGCCAGTGGTGGGTCTTTTGGTGCTTGTGTTTGTCTGCGGAATCCTTGGCTGTTGAGGTGGATGCATGCCTGTCTGTCTGTGTGCTCTGGCTGGGACGAGGAAGAGGGGTGTGGGATTTTGAAGAGGGAGATGGAGGGGAATGGTAGACAAAGGGTGACTGGCTGCCATCAGTGCACAGGCCAGAACCTGAAAGGATCTCTGTAGGCCAGCCAGTGCACATTGAATGCCCGCCCGCCAGGAACGCATTCCTCTGTTGGACCTGAGTTGCAAGTCTCTGGATGGCATTTGTGATGGTCAACTGACCCACAGAGATCGACCTCAGAAGGTCAGTAGCCTCCTCACTGAGGGCAGCAGGGCTGGCTGGGGCAGAGGTGCCTGCAGTGAAGGAGATGCCCACCCTCCTGGGTGAGCAGCCACAGACAACTGAGTGGGGAGCTACAGAGTGGTAGTAAATGGGGTGGCAGACAAACATGGTGCTGGAGTGGTCCCAGATGGGTCCACCACCGCCAGGGAGTGTCCACTGGAGGAGAATTCAGAGGATGATTATGCGGAAGATACGGTCTACCCGTGGCACTCCATTTTCCCTCAGGGCCAGTGGGTCCCTCACTGTCGCAGCTCTCCGGGTTCCGGGTTCCGTGGCCAGCAGCATCCCCAATCACCTATGCCCCTTCTCCTTCGCCTGCTGATGCTGATGCACACAAATATAGAGATTGGGAGGGAGAAACAGAGAGGGAGAGAAAGGGTTATTATATTCATTACATACACACATGCAAGCAGGCAAAACTGTAGGTAAGCTAGGCTATCTCTATTGGCATTACACATGTCCTACATCATATCCCTGTTGGCATCACACATATCCTACATCATGTCACATGTTACAACTATCCACCCCTTTATGTCATCCCTCACACCCACACCAAATCCCAAGCAAGTTAGCACGACTGGAGTAATCCAAATGAACATCAGTAAAGCCATGTCAGCATGCTACTCATTCCCTGCCAGAAGTAGTTATATCATGCATATTCCTGATCATGTCTCTCCATAATCCTATCACCAACTGGAAGAGCAGGTGACTGATCACAACACATCATGCATGTTTTAAACAACACATGACCAGTACATTTCTATTACCAATGTATCTTGATAGTGTAGACTACCCTATTCACAGAGCACCTGCAATACATGTCACATGGCTGGCTGACCCCATATACATATATGGCACCATGAGTACCTGAACCTATGAAGCCAGAACAAGTGGGACTCCTATACAGGTGACAACTGATGTGTAGAATACATGTCTGGACTACAGGCATGGCATGACATTTACACATTCACGGAGAAATATTGACAGACACAAAACACAGATCACCACATCAGTGCATAAATGCATGTGCAGCTACAATGGCCTACATAGCACACATGATACATCCATTGGCAATCACTGAGTGCAATGTCACAACAATGACTCTTCAGGCAGCCACAATTTACATTATAGGCCACCTATCATTCCACTTGATATGCAGTTACAGTGCCAGGACTTTACAACTTGAGTAAACCTCCATCACTCACACCATACCTGACATGTATCCTGTACCTAACTCTAGACTACCCAAATTGCAGACGGAAATGACATGCTCACATTATGTACATAAGGACCTACACAACTGCCAGAGTATATACAACAAATGTCCCTACGTAAGGATGTGTATTTTCTACGAATGTTGGAGACTAATCTTCTACCACATTTACCGGCAATGTACCAGACTTTAGCCTTGACTAAAGCACAGGGCGATCAAGAATGTATTGTTTGAGAACACAGTGCTGTACCAAGCTAAACAGTTTGATAGAAGAAATTAAAACAAGACCGTAAAAACTGGTTATTGTAAAATAACAGTGCAAAGCCGAATAAAATGTATCTAGGGCAAAGTGCACAGCGGCCAAGTATGTTAAACTAACGTGCATGGAGCTATACTTAAAATGGCTACACAACACACTCCCCTTGTCAGTGGAAAGTGGTTCAAGCCAAAGCTAAAATACACTAACCTAAAATATATTTAAAACCCTACTTAATTTTGACAAGTTAAGAGGACACACAAGCATATTACTTGACAATTTAGAAATGAGCATGCGGTTCAGAGCCGAATTCAAACTGAAATGTCGATTTAGAACAGTTCTGAATCAACCAATTCATGGAAAGCAGGAGATCTTCCAATTCGGCAGTTGACAGAACCGGTAAATCTGCGCCAAAAACGACTAAGGAGCAGGTGTGTTCCATAGCCCCAGTACCAACCAAGGTGGCATCCCGTGCAGTGCCCATTAACGAGTTGATGGTAACTTCCTCCAGAAGGGCTAGCTCGTAATCAGCTTCTCTCAGCAAACGCAGCTGCAGTGCGCATGTCTGGCAATGAACCCTCAACGAGAACATTAACAGATCAGCCTCAATCACCGAGAGGCATTGCTGTGAAAGACAAACTTCCATTGCATGTTCAAAAGAGCACCAACGGCACCGAAACACGGGCTGCACACAATCCAAAACCAGTCTGAATGACAAAGACCAGTCACACCCCAAATGCTCCAGGAGTGTTGCTCCAAATTGCTGCATCATGCGTTCACAACACAGCTGTGCTAATGGGAGCACCTTCCTTTGTCCTTGTTGCTGTGGGACAGCCGTTGCGGAAAAACAACAGCAACAGCTAAATGCCGGCTAATAAACCCAAAGTTTTTGGAAATCCCCCAAAAATACTTACGAAAATTGAGTGAATAGCTGAAGGTATCAAACCGAATATAGAGGAGAAGGTGTGAACAAAACCAATACCAACAGCTTTGAAAAAATTTGCTAATCCAGCCGTGCTGTATGCTTTAAATATACGTCACATGAGTTCACCAAAGTGTCTCAGAAAGTTCGTATTTAACAGGGACTGTATTTCTGCCGACGACCTTGCCACTTAAAGCGCATAGGTCTTGCGTGCAGATGTAAGGGCCACATGCTTCTGAAACAATAAAGCCTTGAGTCTACTCAACTTGTCAAAATTCACCTTGGAAGTAGCAAATCATCGAATGGCTGACTGAAGTCTTGCATTCACTACCGCTAAGAAAGACCTCTTTCATGCCATTGAGGCATTTGTGCGAGAAGGGAAGCACCCACACCTCATGGATATTACTATCTCCCAGTTTTTCATATCTGCCTACCGCAACGTGTTTCAAACAAGAAGTGAATTGTAATGTTGAAATAGGCAGATTAATAACCCTGTGTATTAACCACTCTGCCGAAGGGATCTCGGCCACGGTAAAAGGCGGTCTTTATATTTTTTAAATGTTAAGCATGACATAAGTCGCTTCTTTCTTAGCCATTAGTTGTTGTTGCCGCGTTAAATTAAAGGAAAAAAATATTTCCCTGACATAAAGAAGACATATCAGATCGTATAATGTCTATAGCAGAAGAAACAATGTTGTTAATTGTATATATCCAGTCGGACAAGGTGTGAATCCCATTATCCACAACAGCTAATGCCTTTTTCAAATTTTCCTGGTCTATTTGCCTTAACCGGGCTGCAGCCTCTTGTTGGGAAAGTTTCCATATTTCATTGTATACTTCACACAAGAAACGCTTCCTACGTGGTATCTTGGGGCCTGACAAGAAATCTTGTATGTCAGTGTTGTTAGACAAGAGATTGAGGTGTGCTTTAACCGCATCTAGTGAGGATGATTTTAGCCACTGTTGGCACAATTTTCCTACACTATACGTTGTAATTATGTCAGCATGTTCTGGTGATATATAGCGAGGGTCTGGCCTACTCGTCCAGAAACCCCCCAAAGAGGTGACAACGGTTGGTATCTACTGGCCACAATAACCACCCGCCTGTACAGTGTCAGTGAAGCATTAAACCGACGTGTCAGTGAAGCATTAAACCTACCATTCTGGACCCACTCATTGACCTCATTTATAGTTGCATTCGTGTACTTTTGCCAGTTATCAAATTTTTCAGAGGCCGGTCTACTGGGTATGTTTAATTCTCTAATTGTTGCTAAGCCTAAACAACTTGTTTGTTGCACTGTTTCATTTAAAAAGATCATTTGAACAGGGATGAGACATGCTCTAAACAATGTTTCTGTATCCTTGATCTGCCAATTTTTTGTTCCCCAAACACTTTTCAAATCAATATATTTTAACCAATATTCATAACCTTCTATTGATAACCGGAAAACAAAGGATTTTGAATATACAAATTGCGTGTTGGCCAATAGCATATGTATGTCCTTAGTAGGGGTTACTATAAAATAATATGACTCAGCATTTTTTTGATGATGCCCAGAAAAATACGCAAACTTTTCAGTATACGTTTTTAAACTCCCTTGTGGTGGAGTTGGACAATGTTCCCATTGCGTGTAATTAAATATCGTTTTGGGACTTCTCGCTCTATGTATGAAGTGGTGCCCATAACAATTATAGCAAAACATATCACCATAATTTTCTTTAAATTGGTAAACATCTTCGTTTTCATAGACAGTATCATACTGCAATTCTGTCATCATAGAATCAACTGTTTTCACATCCCAATCATCAGACACAATGCCTGGTATGACTATATCATTCATGGATAATTTTAACACATACGGTATTTGAATGATTTCTGTGGGACCATATATACCCAACATCACTTTGTCCCAAACAATCCCATCAGGAATTGGCACTGCGGAAATGTTCACAAAGGATAAGTCTCTTCGGACCTTATGTGATGAAAAATGTGGTTTCAAAACCTCCTCCACCTGTTCAACTGCTGATCTTTCGGGAAGAAAATGACCATGTATTAACAAGAAAAAGGTAATAACAAAACCAATCCAAAGCAGAAAGGCTAGGACAGTCAAGGAAAAACAATACATAGTTCCATGGAAAAATGAAATATGTTTCTTTAAGCCAATGTATTAGCTTACGTGCACCTGACAGGCCAGCTGTCGAAGAGGCAAATGAGTCCGATAGACCGTCAGCAAAGTAACCAGAGGAAGTTCGTGCAAATGGCTTAGCCGTGGTCAATGGTGGAGTCGGTGTTTCCTGTGGTGGCACACTGTAGACAGCACCATCCGTCTGGCTAGTAGTCGTGGTGACTTGATCAAATGTTTCTAAATTGCTTGTTGTTAGTGGAACTGATGCAAGATCATCATCATTCACCCTCCCCAAGCTCGGAGAGGTATCAGTGTTGGTATAAACAACTTGTAGCTGAACTTCTTCTCCAGTAGTGAGAGGGATTCGGAACTACTGGATGTTCCTCTTCGTTGGCGGTGCAGAATCGGCCACATGCTGTAGTTTGACATTGTCAATGGAAACAAAACGATTTTCTTTGGCACCTGGAAACGGTGGTAGAATAACAGTTCTGGTACCGTGTATCCACAGTAAAGGCACGGGTGCCTGATAAGAAGGGCCAAATTCTTTTTTCACTGCGACCTTTTCACATACAAGATCCCCAATCCTGGGAATCCAGCCGGTAGATGTTACAGGCACATCCTTAATTCCTGTGGAGGCAGCACTTTTAGAAGAATTATCTTCACAGAACTGTTGTAATTCCTGTTAAACAGTGACACAGTAATTTATGTCAAAAGGTGTTTCTGCTGCCTCCACGCCAGGACCATCAAGATCCGGAACAAACATTTGAGTTCCGAACAGGCACTCATATGAAGTACGACCCCCCAGGGACCTTCTAGGCAGGTTATTTAGTGCTCTCTGAACTCCATACAGGTGGGTTAGCCAACTACGACCCGTACCTAAGACTCTGGCTGTTAAGGATTGCTTTAAATCGCGGTTTAATTGCTCCACTACACTATTTCCCTCGGGATGAAATGGAGACAAGTACTGCAGTTGGACCCCCAACGAAGCCATGGTGTCCCTGAATGCCCTTGAGGCGAAAGCAGGGCCCTGGTCCGAATGGAACGCCGCAACTGCATATGTACCGATTAAGACTCGCAAATCTTTAATAACAGTCCGAGCGTCAGCCGAGTGTTGTGGCCACACCCACACAAATCTGAAGCATGAACTAACAGTGACTAATATGTATTTGTATGCACTATCAGGTGTTTGTGGACCGCAATGGTCCAAGTACCCACACTGTGACGGTCTGTTGGAAATTAAGAGGGGTGTCTGCGGCGGGCGCTTGGCCATGGAAACTTTAATTTGTTGACAGATGTCACAACAAAGGACATACTGCTTAGTCTCTTTGTAGAGACCGGGCTACCAATAACGGGCCTGTAAGAGTGAAATTGTAGCCGCCACACCAGCATGTGCAGATGCCACCCCCTCATGCGCTGCTTTGATCAATTGTGGTCTTATATCTTTGTTGGGGATGTCACATACGCCTACGCCTGGAATTTTAACTTCAACGTTCAGCATACCTCCCATATAGTATTGATATTTGTTAGGGAATCCTTTAGGATGGGGCGTACCATCAACCATAGCTTTTATGGCAGCCAAAATGTCTGTGTCTGGTTCGGAACTCGAACGAGTCACTGCAGCTTCAGTGGCTACTGCCACTGCTGACTTTGCGGCTTCATCAGCCAAAGTATTTCCAGCAACCTGTATTCCAACACGCTGGTGTCAAAGTGTATGCACAACATGGACTTTCGGTAGCGTCTCTTTCAGGTCTGCTACCTTCCCCCACAGGAGTATGTTTTCTGGTGTTGCCTTTGGAATCTCTGAGCCCATTCTGGTGCCAATAATGCAGGTATTCATTAAAGGACTGGACAGATGAGTAATGTGAATCACAAACAATCAGCGTAGGCTGTGCCGGATCCGTATGTTCTAGCTCACCCAATTGTGCCGTACAATCCCCTAAGGTCTGTGCATAGGTATGTAGGGGACAGACTTTCTCCCCCTCCATATAGCCACTTACGACTGCACAAGCAGCAGAGTATTGATGTTTAGTTCAAATCGCTTGCTGCGCAGAGCCATCACTGTACATGACTCTGAAATATTGTTCGATAGGCAAAGTATTCGCTGGAACTGGGTATTCGACTTCATATTGTAGAAATTCTTGAGTTTGTAATTTTGGATCAAAAATTTAGTCTACATCAGTGGCTGTTAAAGATGTAGCCCATTGTATCCAACGTGGATGTAGTGCTTTTGCGTTCGGAACGCTAGCTTTTGTAACAGACTTTAGGGCTGGAATTGGAGAAACAACAATGATGCGTTTCCCTTGGGCAAGAGGTCTTTCTTTAACCCCTTCGCTGCCAGGCCTTTTACCCTCCTGTGCTGAGCTTTTTTTTTGGTTATTTGGGGCAGTTTGCGCTTAGGCCCTCATAACTTATTATTCACATAAGCTACCCATGCCAAATTTGTGTCCTTTTTTTCCAACATCCTAGGGATTCTAGAGGTACCCAGACTTTGTGGGTTCCCCTGAAGGAGACCAAGAAATTAGCCAAAATACAGTGAAATTGTTATTATTATTTTTTAAATGGGAAAAAGGTCTGCAGAAGGCGGCTCGTAGTTTTTTCCCTGAAAATGGCATTGTTGCCGGCAGTTGGAATTACCGGCTACATCACGGGTGAAATCGGGAATGGAGTCCTGATTTTCTTACCCGTGCGACAAACGTGGGCAGATTCCCGAGTCCCTGCCGGATCACCATGGGAATGAAAAGAGACGATGGACTACGCGCGGCGCACGCTTTAGGAAAGGAAGTCGCCGGAGGAGACGCGAAAAGAGAAGGAACCCGGGAAGGAGAACAAAGAACACCCACGGAGAAACCAAAGACGTTTAGTGTCAAGGACACTACAACGGACGGAGAGGCTACAGAAGGACGCAAACTCTGCCACGTCCCAGGAGGGACGTGGCTAAATCAGGTACGGTCCTTTATAAAGGACAGTTTAAGATTAAACCCAGGGAGAGAGAGGGCTGCGGGAGAGGGGAACAGGGGAGCGAAGGGAGGGGAGGAGGAGAAGGGAGGCATGCAAGAAGAGAGGAGGGAAGGGATTTGAGTAGGGGCACTAGAAGAGACAAATAAGAGTACTATAAAAAAGCAAACCTGACGTTTATAAAGGCACACAAAGGTGACTTCCCCCTTTTATTCTGACCTTTAGGTCATCACATGATTCTAGGGTGCGGTCTCTCTCTCTCTCTCTAGCTCTCTCTCTCTCTCTCTCTCCTGTCTACACGAACTTATATCACGTAAGAAAAACCCCAGACTTACCCATATTTCCGTTCCTCTTGTTTCCGGTCCATCTGGGAAACCCACGGAGACTACCTTTGCCTGTCAAGAGGAGTCCTGGAAAAGCAGAAAACAGCATTGGGTTAAGAGTCAACAGTCCATATACCTCTGAATACTGTCACAGATAACTAAAATAATAAAAACCATTGTTTCACACCCCAACTGAGCATCTTAGTCCTTATTATCGCCTCGCCCACTGCCAAAGGCATCAACAAAGGGTTTGCGGTGGCAAGATCACCATCTTCCCAGCTTTCAGGAACAAGCAGACTTGAATTGGAAAACCCAATTTTTCAATACAATTTTGACATTTTACTGGGACATACCCCATTTTTTATATTTTCTGTGCTTTCGGCCTCCTTCCAGTTAGTGACCAAAATGGGTAAGAAACCAATGCTGGATCCCAGAAAGCTAAACATTTCTGAAAAGTAGACAAAATTCTAAATTCAGCAAGGGGTCATTTGTGTAGATCCTACAAGTGTTTCCTACAGAAAATAACAGCTGAAATAAAAAAATATTGAAATTGAGGTGAAAAAAACAGCCATTTTCCTCCACGTTTTACTCTGTAACTTTTTCCTGCAATTTCAGATTTTTAAAAGCAATATACCGTTACATCAGCTGGACTCTTCTGGTTGTGGGGATATATAGGGCTTGTAGGTTCATCAAGAACCCTAGGTACCCAGAGGCAATAAATGAGCTGCACCTCGCAATGGATTTTTATTCTATACCGGGTATACAGCAATTCATTTTCTGAAATATAAAAAGTGAAAAATAGGTATCAAGAAA
The DNA here is from genome assembly GCF_031143425.1 of Pleurodeles waltl. Taxonomy (NCBI): domain Eukaryota; kingdom Metazoa; phylum Chordata; class Amphibia; order Caudata; family Salamandridae; genus Pleurodeles; species Pleurodeles waltl. The sequence continues at coordinate 935,131,460 of NC_090444.1, forward strand.
ACCTTTGTATTTCCATAATGGCCACAAGATAAGGTGTTGAGAAGCAGTGGTTATTTGCACATCTCTGAATTCCGGGGTGCCCATACTAGCATGTGAATTACAGGGCATTTCTCAAATAGATGTCTTTTTTACACACTGCATTATATTTGGAAGGAAAAAATGTAGAGAAAGACAAGGGGCAATAACACTTGTTTTGCTATTCTGTGTTCCCCCACGTCTCCTGATAAAAATGGTACCTCACATGTGTGGGTAGGTCTAGCGCCCACGAAAGGAAATGGCCCAAAACACAACGTGGACACATCACATTTTTTCACAGAAAACAGAGGTGTTTTTTACAAAGTGACTACCTGTGGATTTTGGCCTCTAGCTCAGCCGGCACCTGGGGAAACCTAGCAAACCAGCGCATTTTTTAAAACTAGACACCTAGGGGAATCCAAGATGGGGTGACTTGTGGGGCTCTGACCAGCTTCTGTTACCCAGAATCCTTTGCAAACCTCAGAATTTGGCCAAAAAAACAAGTTTTCCTCACATTTCGGTGACAGAAAGTTCTGGAATCTGACAGGAGCCACAAATTTTCTTCCACCCAGCGTTTCCCCAAGTCTCCAGATAAAAATGGTACCTCACTTGTGTGGGTAGGCCTAGCGCACACGAAAGGAAATGGCCCAAAACACAACGTGGACACATCACATTTTTTCACTGAAAACAGAGGTGTTTTTTACAAAGTGCCTACCTGTAGATTTTGGCCTCTAGCTCAGCCGCCACCTGGGGAAACCTAGCAAACCAGTGCATTGTTGAAAACTAGACAGCTAGGGGAATCCAAAATGGGGTGACTTGTGAGGCTCTGACCAGGTTCTGTTACCCAGAATCCTTTGCAAACCTCAAACTTTGATGAAAAAAACACTTTTTCCTCACATTTCGGTGACAGAAAGTTCTGGAATCTGAGAGGAGCCACACATTTCCTTCCACCCAGCGTTCCCCCAAGTCTCCCGAAAATAATGGTACCTCACTTGTGGGAGTGGGCCAGGTGCCTGCAACAGAAAAAGGCCAAAAACTTGTAGAGATTGAGGGGATAGCATAGCGAGTTGACAAGCACATATTTTTCTTTTATACATCTTTTAGGCTGACTCTGCTTTGGGGTCCTATGCAAGTGAGGTATCATTTTACTTGGGGGACTGAGGGGAATGCTGGGTGGTAGGAAATTTGTGCGGCAGCGGTGATCCTACTAAGAAATAGAATTTTGAGGTTTGCCAAGGAGTCTGGGTAAGAAAATGTTGGGGGATCCAGACAAGCCACAACTCTTTGAACTCCTTGGGGTGTCTATTTTTAAAACATGTCTGGGTTTGGTAGGTTTCCCTAGATGAAGGCCCCACCCCGGACCAAAACCATAGGACCTCCCCCCCCAAACACAGGTAGTTTTACAATAGATCATTTTGGTGTGTCCACATACTTATGTGATGTTCCAAACACTAAAATTGTGAAAAGAAATGCACTTAGGTTATGTTAAAAAGACCCCTCACCCACCAACTAAGTTGGTGGCATGCTTCATCATTGGGGTCCCACCCGAGGCACCTAGCGTGTCACAGGTGTGCTGCGACGCCTGATTACAGCGGAGCAGGTTTTGTCATTTTTACCACACATACTGGTTGGATTTGGCACAAGGGTGATTGATGGTTCAGTGGATCAAATTTTATTAACAAGAGATTTCACAAAAATGAAGTGCACTGTTAATGACTGAAAGGCCAAAAAACTGAACCAATGACTCACAGCTCGTGAGCTGTAAGCCACGGCAAGGCACCAACCGCTTTACAGTCCATTCACACACCTTTCATACATGACATGCACAAGACCATTCACGCCGCCAGCCACGGGCCCAGCACATTACAACACTCACATCGACAGACATCGCCACTCAAGGGCCCATCACTTACATACTCCCACATGCCTGATACAGCAATCACACCAGCTGATGGGAGTGTGTGGACTGGTGTTTGGCTGGCAGTGTGTTGCAGTAGCCAACAGCAAGTCAATATGTACACCGTCAGCCAAGCCCCACTCCACACACAATGGCATCACTTTTTTTTCTTTTTTTTTTAAACAAAGAAACCACTAACTAATTAGAAATAATTACAAAACTACAAACACAAAAGCTCTAACTAAGTACATGACAGAAATTCCAACCATGAAACTGAACACATGAAAATACAAAACAGGCTTTTTACACTCATGGTTGTTCCCAGTAATTCTTCTGGGAGTGGTAATTTTTTAAACAACCACCTTCACACAGCACAGGCTTTGAAGGACAATCTGGGCAGTACATTCGAGTCTCCCTCTGGATACCTCTATGAAAACACGCTCTACATTTCTTAGCTGGAAAGTCTTTTTTGGGTGCGGTAGGAATGTGCTCCGCAAAGTGACGATCTTTCAATCTAGCCACATCCTCCACCACTGCTTCTCTAGGAACTCTGGCCTGTTCCACCATAATAAGGCTCTCTATCACTGACTCCTGAAATTTCACAAATGTCATCTTTGACTCTGGAGACCTATCCTTAAACACAATAAAAACTTTAAAAGTCGCTAAGTGGAAGAGGTGAATTGCTAACTTCTTATACCAAACGTAAGACTTACGAATAGCAGTATAAGGTTCCAACCTCTGATCAACCCTATCTACACCTCCCATGTGCTTATTATAATCTAAAATGCACACAGGTTTGCGCACTTCAGCAACCTGGCCCCAAACAGTCACGGGGAAGTACTCTCATCATGGATGGTACTTAGCATGTAGACATCCCTCCTGGCTGAAAATTTCAAAGCTAGCAGCTCATCATTCCACAAGGCACTGCATTGTCCCCTCTCAAGTTTTTTACATACAAGCTCCCTTGGATAGCCTTTCTGGTTACAACGAATTGAGCCACAAGGAACATTGTCCACTCTAAACAATTCCTTGAACAACTGCACTCCAGTGTAGAAGTTATCTACATACAAATGGTGGCCTTTGTTGAACAGTCGTCTACCAAGTTCTCACACAATTTTCTCAGTAACTCCAAAAGTGGGAGGACAACCAGGGGGGTCAATACTGGAATCCCTATCAGTGTAGTCACGGAAACTATACACATATCCTGTACTACTTTCAGACAGCATATACAATTTAATTCCATATTGTGCCCTCTTGCTAGGAATGTACTGCCTAAAAAACAAACGACCCTTGAAGAGGACCAAAGACTCATCTACAGCTATTTCTTTGCTTGGAACATAGATCTCTGATAACCGATCTACAAAATGATCAAGGACAGGCCTAATCTTAAAAAGACAGTCAGAATCAGGGTGATCTCGTGGCAAGGCTAATGCATTGTCAACAAAATGCAGCATCCTAAGAAGCAGCAAATACCGATTACGACTCATGGTTGCAGGAAATATAGCTGTTGCCATCAAGGGACTAGTAGACCAATAAGAAGCCAGTGACAGCTTCCTTATCAACCCCATCAAAAGAGTCAAGCCCCAAAACCTTTTCATCTCCTTCAAATTTGTGGGAATCCACTGGATAGCTCTATAGTGTGGCCTAAGTATAGCAGCGTTGTCCCTCAAATACTGCTCCGCATACAAAGTAGTCTGCTCAACAATCTTTTCCAAAAACACATAATGCACAAATAACTCAAAGAAATTGACAGGCAAAAAGTTCTCTGTATTGACTCTACACCCCGGGAGACCAGTAAAGGCAGGCAACTCTGGCTGCTCTATGTTTGGGGCAACCCAGAGTTCAGGTCTTCTAACAGGAAACCTTTCAGCCCCAGGTTGCTGCACTAATGGCACATCAGTGTCCTCCTCTAAAACAGGCCCTTCATCTGCACTGAGTGTGGCCTCCTCATCAGAAGATTCCTCTCCGACAGAAACTTCACTGCCAGAATCTCTCACTTCCTCCTCTGCCTCAGATGCAGAGTCCGTCTCATAATCATGATCAGACACTGACTCAAAAAGCATACCAACCACCTGCTGAGCGGTCATCCTGCGGCTAGCCATGATCTTTCCTACGAAAATTAACTGGACAAATGCACCACCAACAACCAGCGCTGTGTAAGATAAGTAATAAAGTGTAGCTTTATCAGTAAGAATTATAAACTCAAAAACGATACCGCTCACTTGCCTGAAAAAAGCTTGACTCACCAGCAACTACTCTGCACAGACACAGCAATCACCAATGATATCCCACTAAAAAGAAAGAAAGAAAAGCACATTAGAAATAAGACTACACAAATATCATTGTGCACAAATCTAAGGACAATTTCACACACAAACCTGCATTTAGTACACCACCTACAAACATGTCATTCATGCATGGCAACAATACTCCTTTGGAGTAAATTGTTTTTACTTACCTAAAACATGCAAATATGCAAACCGCAGGTCAACCACCGCCAAAACTGCAAGGAGCCACAGCAAAAAAAGCAAAAGCTTTGAACTAGAACAAAAAAGAGATTTTTTTAAAAATCACAAATACAAATACTTTGTCAATTGACAAACACCCAACCATCAAGCATTTAGAAATTGGTGCCTAAGTGGATTCTGCCATAAGGGCAGATGGGCCTACTAAAAAATAGGCCTATCTGCCCCAAGGAGGGCAGAAAATACATTTAGTAGTGTGTCCCCATGGGGATTGACCGTTGCCCAAGGGGCCAACCCCCAAACAAAACAAAAAAAAACACACACTATCCCTGGTGCCTAAGTGGCTTCTGCCCCCCCCCCCCCCTTTGGGGCAGATGGGCCTTAAAAAAATAGCAACAGCTCAATGCCCCCCTTGCCCAAGGTGTTCAATCACACCCTGGTATTCTAATTGCGTGAGTATCTCTCTCACCAGTGCCCTTGCTTCATGTTTTATGGGATACTGCGGTTGTGGCTGAGGTTCACTTTTAATGGAAATGACATGGTAAGGAGAGACCCTATCCCACCCCACGTGATTTCTGTATAATGCGGTTGCTTGTGCTAGAGCCCATTCTATAGAATAGGACTCAGCGAGTTCCTCCCGACAAGGGGCGAGAAAGAAGGTTTAATGACATCTTCTCCATATGGGCAGGTGAGGACAAAGTCAGGCGGCCAATCTTGTTCGGCCAACAAGATATCATACACTTTAACTATGCGATCCCAAAACATTGCGTGTATTGTGTGTTCAATGTCTCCTTCTAACTGCAGTGTTACTTTGTATACCCTATAAGGCTCGGAGACACGCATGTCCGCTGTTTCTACTTGTATAAAGTCATCAGTTGCTTTCACCTCCAGATGCTCTAGAAGATTCCGGCGAACTATTGTGACCTCTTCCGCGCTGTCTAGCAATGCTAGAGCCCAATTCTTGTTCTTCAAGAGGACCCTCTTCCTGTGTGGCAAGTCGAACTGAGACTGCTGCCACTTTTTTCTTTTTAAATTGTTGTTTTTGTAGTACAGGTTTATCTTCCTTTTTAACAGAAACCTCAGAAGAGCATTGTGATTCCTGTCTCAGTTTTACGTACTCTGTTCTCCGCTCTGATCGCCCACCTCTCTCAGTTCTTTTTTCCAATGAGTCCTAAAAGGAACGAGATTGACGTGTATCAGGATATTGATATCTATCAGGCGTTTTCATATTATCTTGATTCATGAGATTATACCTATTCTGTGGGGTCTCCGTATGTGGAGATTCTCCCCTTTCTTTTTTAGGTGTTTGTTGCTTTTTCTCCCAGCGTTTCTTAGTACCCTCAGGTTGTTGTTTAGCATTATCTTTATTAATTTCACCCTGAATTTGAGGTTTTTGTGATCTAGCACCAAGGCTCTCTCGACCGATACTTGAATATGTTTCTGCTATTATTTTAGGCAGCTCTCATTCCTGATCTTGTTGCGGAACGTCACGGAGCCGCATGCGCACTGCGACTGCAACTGCTTCCCCTTTAAGATTACTTAGGATGATTGAAGAAACTGTGGCAAAATTGCCCATCAGTTGCATTCCCAAATCTAGGGCCGGGGCAGCCCCGTATTCATCTTGAATTTGTCTAAGCACTTCCGGTAGGTTGGCAAGTGTCGGTGTACCGTGTGCCGTTGGATAGAGCACTACAAATACCGTGCCCCATGTATTACAGTGTTCAACTGTAGGGACCATCCCAAAGGGCAAGCACATAGTCAATATTCTATGTTTACCCTGAGGACCCGTATGGGGAAATACTGCTTCCATCGTATTAATTGTTTGTGCTAGCCAAAATGGAGTCTCCTCTTGTTTGGCCGGGACCTTACCCATAATTGAATGTACAGTCACCGGATTTATACCTGGTGTGACTGCATGTGGTTGTGCTGGAGCAGCACGCGCTGGGTTTGTATTTAAAGTTTGCATCACAAATTGCACTAATCGTCTGTATATTGCTATTAACTCAATGTATAAGCGTCAAACCTCAGCTACTGCAAAATTCGCAACCGCAGGAAGTGGTATACATGTGGCCAATAAAGGCCAGGTAGGACCGTCATTACTTAGTGGACCTAACCTTACTGGTAATATTGTATGGGCTAGGGTGCCATCAAGCCAAATATTATGTTCTTGATAAGATAGAGGTATCTCTAAATATGCGTACGCCCTGGACTGTCCAGGCGCGTTCGCAACTGTATATGTGTGAAATGTATTTGTGTTCCCATCAACTGCTGGAAATGTGACCCAAGAGTAAAAAAGCTCGGTTCTATAAGCTGCGTGGGCGTCCACCACAAACGTGACTGGACCTCCCTGGGCCATGAGGCCATTTGCTAGTAAGTGTGCTGTGAGAGGCTGTCTCATGTTAACAGCTATTTGTACAACCTGGGGATTCGCCATCATAGAAGCACTAAGAATTCAGAGAAGGCACACCAAGATGGGGTTTTTCCTTTTAAAGTTCAAGCTTGAACAACCGCCAGCTGAAATAAGATTACCTATACGGCTGTGGTGGAAATACTCAGTACCACGGACGTCTCCGTATACGGAGCTGAGGTGTCATTATATAAAATGAGAATGAGATACTCCGGTGGACCCGAAAATTAGAGCCTGACCAAACGTTGGGCGCCATGTCGCGTAGGCTCTCATTATCCTAATGAGACTACTGGATTTTGAGCAGCAAGATCGTCCACTTTGTGGGGGACTGAGTCTGACCGACGGATGACGCTTGTCGCTCCAAATCCGGGTTTTGCTCCGGCTAACTAGCAGTGCCTCATCTCTCCCGAATGGTAGAGATGATTGGGCAGCCGAGTGCATGACATATCGGTACTTCTCAGGGAAGTCGTGGTCACTTAGGTCACAACCGGTTCTCTCATACACAGTGCGGTCTCATATATAAATGACAATAAAGGCAGTGTAAGTTTTAAAGATTGGTTTAATAAAATGACTGCGTTTTGGATAGCAAAGCGTGAGCTGCAATAACCAGAACTACACAACACAGTAATATTATAATAGTGACGATGAGAATGAAACACAAGAATAAGGCTATCATAGTGCCGCTAGACTATTCTCTCTTTAAGTTATATTTTGAGCACAGCATGTTAAGCTCTAAGCCTGCCTTTCAGGTTCCCTCGGGAAGACATCAACCCTCATACCTGAGCAAAGGCCTGTAATCTGCGTCAGCATCTGCAACAGGGCATTCAGCATACAGTTGTGGTTCCCTGGCTGGAATCTCCCTCTTGACGTGTACTAGGACTAGAAAGTGTTTTTATAACTAATACAACAGATGTTCTAAGAAAATTTCCCTATGTAAGGATGTCTATTTTCTACGAATGTTGGAGACTAAACTTCTACCACGTTTACTGGCAATGTACCAGACTGTAGCCTTGACTAAAGCACAGGGCGATCAAGAATGCATTGTTTGAGAACACAGTGCTGAACTAAGCTAAACAGTTTGATAGAAGAAATTAAAACAAGACCGTAAAAACTGGTTATTGTAAAATAACAGTGCGAAGCCGAATAAAATGTATCTAGGGCAAAATGCACAGCGGCCTAGTATGATAAACCAACGTGCATGGAGCTATACTCAAAATGGCTACACAACAGTACCAACTGATCCACACTAGTTTAAAGACATCCAACACCTACTAGCTTGTCACAGAAGCTACAGTGAGACAGCAACACCATACAACCAGAGCCAAGTACCAGGAAATAGTCAGTATCAACCCCCTTGTGGCTGCTGTGCTGCCCTCAAATGCCCATCCACCTCAGGTTAGGCCACCGCCAAAATGTGGGCCATTAGCGGGGGTAAAAGTCCGACGGACACCCCTCCCTCATTGGGAGGACATCCCCAGCTGGGCATCTGTGGTCTTCTGGGCCCAGCGCCTCAGGTCCACCCACCACTTCCAACAATGGGTGCTGTGCCCCCCAGGGTCCGCACTTGCTTGGCGATGGCCCACTACATCCCCTTCTTCTGATGGTCATTCACCTGCATAACTGACACAGAAAAAAAGAGAAAGGCATGTACACAACCCCCATTCCAACAGGTGTTGACACAACACAACTGTAACAGTTGGTGAGCACACACATACCCATCCTCTCAGCACACACGCTTGTACGGTATGGCACATGCATGCATCTACTCCAACTACAGTTCACATGACCGACTCTCCGTCACGCACAACACCAGGCTGGGCCAATGGACTCACCTGTTCCTCTGGTGCCCCATATAGCAGTTCATAAGGGATAGGACCTCCTCCACCAGCTTCTCCAGCTCTTCCTGTGTGAAGGCAGGGACCCTATCACCTGCAGGACATGGCTTGATGGCTCCCAGAGGCAGTACCCAGCAGCTCATGTCTTGGAGGTCTTGCTAGCAACGGTTTCAGGAGTCAAGTAAGCAAGACTGCAGAAAATGGCTCTCACGGCTGCCACGTACAGTACTGCCAATGACGACGGTCATCGCCATTGGCCCCAGTCTGCCATAGGTAGCAATGTTAACCTATGACAAGATGCACAGCGGTTGGGACCGTCTACCACCATGACGACTTCCGCCGGTGGAATTAAGTCACTTCCAACTGCTCAGAACAGTAGGACAGGTGCCTGCCATTTTGGGGACATATACTTGATGCATGTGCTTTAATAGGTGCGTCAGATGCCTATTCGTTCAGATATCTGTATCACACAATGTTATCACTTAATGGTTGTGCTACATGATGGGCCAATCATGAGAATATGACGTGTTGAGCCTGTATATAAGCTGATAGTTCTGTGTAGCTACTCTGAGGTACATAGGCATCGGATAACTATAGGTTGAAATAATTGCATATGTTTAATCAGTGCAGGACTGCATGGTCACTCACAGAAAGTCTTATACATATGTGTCATATGTCCCACCTGACTTACATTACAGCCAATGTGCTGCAATGATGGTGTATGATGTGCATTTATATGGTCTGTAAAGGTTTATGTCAGCACTGCTATGTATCCCTTACACATGTTAGGTGTCAGCTACAATGCAATGTGCTGTTGGCATGTGCATACTGCATGATCTATCGTACATAGTCTCCTCTCAAAATTGGTATCCTGCCATGTGGGAAATGAGACAACCACCAGTCTACCATCCACTGGTAGACCTGGCAACCATGGAGGACAGGCATGTCATCCATAATTATCATCTGGCTCGCCAGACCATTATGGATCTATGTAGACAGGTGGAGCCAGATCTGATGCCAGGCAATCACAATCCATACTGCATTCCTCCCATCGTTCAAGTTTTGTCAGTGCTACATTTCCTGGCCACAGGGTCAATCCAGAATACAGTTGGCTTAACAGCAGGGATGCCTCAGCCCATGTTCAGTCTGGTGTTGAGGGATGTACTGTGTGCTAACTTGAAACACCTGGACAGCTACATCAGCTTTTCCAAAAGAGCAGATATGGCATATGTGAAGGCTGACTTTTGTTAGATGGGACAGGTTTGTCACGTGATAGGGGCCATGTTTCCCTGGTCCCTCCCATTGTCAATGAACAGGTGTAGAGGAACAGGAAGAACTACCACTCCATCAACATAATGTAGGTGTGTCTGGCAGGCCAGTACATCTCTCATGTGACAGCCAAGTTTCCTGGATCAGTGCATGACTCCTACATTATGGGGAACAGCAATGTCCTGCACACAATGGCATGACTACACACAGGGAGGGCCTGGCTGGCTGGTAAGTATGCATGTATTATGTTTGTATGCAATGTGACCTGTCATCACAATCTGCCCACTCGCTGACCCTTCAATTTTAATAATTCTACCATTATTATGTTCATAGGTGACTCTGGCCATCCAAACTTTCCTTGGCTGTTGACACCTGTGAGGTACCCAGCCACGCCAGAGGAAATCCATTACAATGAGGCCCACGGGAGGACAAGGCGTGTAATTGAACAAACCTTCGGCCTCCTGAAGGCAAGATTCAGGTGCCTGGACCTATTTGGAGGTGCCCTCCTCTACTCACCCCACAAGGTTTGACAAATCATTGTTACCTGCTGCACGCTCCACAATCAAGCCCTGAGGTATCAGATACCAATGCTAGTTGATGACAGTGAGGTAGCTTTACCCTTGGCTGCAGATGGTGATATGGAAAGTGATGAAGAGCCAGCAGAAGAAGGAGCAGCTGACTGCAGGACTGAGCTCATCAATCAGTATTACCGGAACATACATGTATGTGAAGTTTGCCTTTTCAATTCTTGTCTGTGCACAATCAGAACTGGATAGCTGACATTACACCTCTTGACCTTTAGCATATGTGATGGAGTAATGATGTCCAGTGCCTATGTGTGAGTTGTGGAAAGAGACAGAATGTAAAGTGTACACTATTAGTGGTTGAACTCAAATACATGTGGTAGCAGTGCTTTAAATGGGCCTGTACTCACAGGTACTGAGTACCGGCACTTCTTATTTTTACCGCTGTGAGTACTGGCACTTCTCTGCCTGCAAGGAGAGTACCGGTACTCATAAAAGGCTCATTGCTGCTCGTGCTGCTGAGCTCGAGGCTGTGAAAGTGGAGCCTGTCTGGACGACACTCTGACAGCCAAACTGTCTTTGTAGCCCCGAGCTGAGCCACTGCTGAACTATTCAGCAGAGTCTCATTTGCATAATTTCCGGTTGCCCAGGATCACACACTCTGTTGGAGGATGGAGCATGGCCCATTAAGGCCCTGCACTGTCAATCTTGTTCACACTATCTTGTCAATTTGTGAACACACTGAATCCAGGAAGCCCAATAACAGGCGCAATTAAGAAAGCCACAAGCCACAGAGGTAAGTAGTTTAAAATGGCTTTCATCCCATCCGAGTCTTATGCGTGAGTGTCTGTGTGTTGACTTGCTTGTGTGTGCCTGGTTTGTGTAAGAGAAAAGCGACGGAAAGAGGGAGAGAATTGGGACACTCAGGACATAATTTAAAGAAAATATGTGCAATGCTGTGTAAGTTAATGTCTGCTTGTTTATTTCTGGGTGTACATGCACTCAAGAATATTTAGGTATTGTGCCAAATGCAAGCATAAAGTACGCCATTAACAAGCTGAAAATATTACAAAACAAGGAATATCATCAAGTTTGGCCTACATTTTGAGTGACAAGTTAACCTATTCTATTAATATATTTCTCACATGGTTTGGTGTGTGCTGCACCTTATGTAGAAGTAATTACTAATGCTGCTATTCCAGTCAGTTTCCAGGGGCACACCGATTATTAACTTGCTGGGGCCAATAGTGCTGCTGCTGATGGCTTGGATGTATTCCTGATTTAGGGATTCTTCCATTTTGATTTAGTGCCTATTCCCTTCAGGTTTTCACACCACTCACTAATAACATACCTAAAGGTAAAAGGCCTTCCCCATTTCACCCTTCAAAGAAAGTCTGGCCCCCGAAAGGCACTCCTATCACACCTTATTTACAGTGTGCATTCACACCCAGTTTGGGCCTCTTGCAGTGGTGCAAAAAGTGGAGGGGTCCTCCCTGCAAAGAACATGGTGGGCCTCCCTCCAGACTACCCCATGCTAGGTGCTGTGCTGAGGGGGCCTCTTGGAGCTCAGCCCCCCACACACACTGCGGGGTGTACGGGGGCCTTTGTTGCACCAGTGGCATCTTGAGGTGTTTGGTCCACCCTTGCTGGGCACTTTCAAATTCAGCAACTAGAGAAGAGAACTAGGGGCACTTTCAGTTTCCTCAGTATTATATCAGTTGCACTGCAACTTCATGCCAATCATTAGTACAATCGCTACATCTGGCTAACAGTGAACATATTTTCTGTGTTGTGTTGAGGATACACCTGCCTCTACATCAGGTGCAGCCAAGTCTACTTCTCAGCGAAGGTGGCAAACACTTAATAAGATGCATTGTCAATTCCCTGTAAATAATGTTGGTGCATTAGTGCACTTATCTCAATATACAGTGCTGGCCCAGTCCAGCTAAATAAAAAGCGGTGCACAAGATCACTCAATATTGTGGCATTAGCACAAAAATTGGCCCTATTATCACAAAGCACCCACACACAATATGACAGCACTTGTCCAATATATAGCAATGGCATACATTTTCATACTGTCTTGTCAATGCCCAATATACCACAGTACTGGGATCATATAATACTGGCCTAGAACACTGTCCATGTCTAATATCACACACAGTGATGTTGAGAGTGCACCGTTCAAGATCTGTTAAATTTGTTCCAAGGATCCTTTGCCATGGTCTAGTCAGTCCATATATATTAAGTGGACCTCATGAATATGCCCCTTACTTGCAAGAAGAAGTGCTGATGAACCCTTAAAATGAGGATCACTTGAAAACTGTGGTGTTGAAGGTGGGGTGCCCTGGACTGCACAGGTATTAATTGGTGTTACCTGGATAAGCAAAAACACTGGAAAGCAGTGATGGATTACTGTGTGTGTTGAAACTGCTCTGGAGGAGCTGCAGTCTCAATCTCCTTCTATGACAGGGAAGATAGGGGAAAAGGACCATGACCACTCATTTTACAGACCATACTGTATACATGGTAACATAGTGAGAATACCTAATAGTTTTTGAGATATATACATTGCAGAAACTGAATTTTCTTCTTAGCTTTCATCAGAAAGAAGGCAGCACAAGAAAGTTAACATATAATTTTAACTTCCCCGTCACCATCATGAGGTTTTGCATGGATGCCATTAGGAACTAAGGGCCAGATGTAGCAAAATTTTGCGAGTCGCAAATGGCCCGAATCGCTATTTGCGACCCCGCAAAATCGGAAATGGGATGCAAAAACCCCATTTCCGAATTGCAAATAGCGACGCGAGCCAATACTGACTCGCAAAATTTGCGACCCCATTGTGCGACCCGCAAATAGGAAGTCGCAATTTGCGAGTCGCAAACCATATGAAACAGCCACTCGCAAATTGCGACTAGTCGCAAAAAGCCCATTTTGCACACCCAATTTATCACTAACTCAGACCAGGTGGCAACCAGAACCAAAGTATAAAAGGAGACCCAGAATGCACCTGGGTTACTCAAGATGGCGGGGATATATGTGATAGCAAGGAGGAGGAGAGTCCACGCCGCACAGCAGAGGAGGAGGAGGAGCCAGAGACAGGAGAGGATATACAGAACCAGGCAGACTCGTTTCCAACAAACTGAGAGGAGATTTATGATAAATACAGACTCAGCAGTGCAGCAATATTAGAAATAATAGATCTACTCAATCCGCAGCTTCAACGCCAGACTGTGCGCGGCAGCGCCATCCCCACACATGTGCAAGTGCTATTCTCACTGCACCTCTTGGCCTCAGGTTGCTATCAGGGGGTGATTGCTGTGGCAGGTGGGGTATCCCAAAGTACACTCTCACGGTTTTTCAGATGTTTCTTAGATGCCATACTTACACACATGTCCAGATACATTTACCTACCCAGTAATGAGGCAGAAATCAACAGCACCAAGTTGGAATTCTACAGGATTGGCAACTTCCCACATGTAATAGGGTGTGTAGAAGGGACACATATACAAATATGTCCTCCTGCAAATCTGGAATATCTGTTCCGCAACCGGAAGTGTACCCACTCACTGAACATACAGGTGGTATGTGATGCCCATTATGTCATCACTGACATGGTAGCCAAATTTCCAGGGAGTACACATGACTCTTAAATTTTCAGGCACAGTGGATACACCACTGCCTAGAACGTGGGGAGTTTGGAGACGGATATCTCCGAGGTATAGCTGAATACACCTTGAAGACATACACACAGGTCAATGTGGAAACCATCCATGCCCTGCTAACATTGTTCATTTTTGCCAAACAGGTGACAGTGCATATGCGCTACGACCATGGATACTTACCCCGTACTTAACACCCAGCAATGAGATTGAGGGGCAATACAACAGTGCACATAGGAGGACCCGAAATGTTATAGAGAGAACCTTTGGACTGTTGAAGGCAAGATTCAGATGCCTCCACAGAAGTGGAGGTGCCCTCCAGTATGCCCCAATAACAGCATTCAAGATCGTTGGTGCATGCGCTATACTGCACAACATTGCCACCAGACGTGGTCTACATCTCACCCCTGAAGACCCAGATTCGGAGGATAACGAGCAAGAGCTACCACATCGCCATCATGGGGATAGAAGCATTGCAAATCAAGGCAGACAGAGGCGGGACCACATTGCAAACCAATACTTTGGAAGGTATGTGCTGCCTGTCACCACACACACGAATGTCACACACAAAGAGCCCAGGTGTGAAGTGGAACAAACAAGAACTTTTATTAAGTGAACCAAATAACTATAGAACGGAACTGTTGGTCAGGGGCTGTAAATGTCCACCTGCTATGAGGACACATTAACCTCATGTGCCTCAATTGTCCGTAAGTGCGTAGCTCAACTCCTACACCTGGGACGCCCAGGATGGCTAGTGCCTGGAGCGTCAGCAGGTCCCTGCAGTGCACTGCCACTCCTCAATACCCTGGTGTCCGTGGTAGATGCACTACTGATAGTGGAGCCCTCCTCACTATCTTGAGGCGTGTCTGCCGTGCCCCTAGCCACCTGTCTTGCCTCCATCCTGTCCACAGCGTGGCTTATCCGTCCCAGCCCGCAAGCCACATCACCTGCAAAGTGGCCCATGTCTACTTGTAAACTGATTGTCCGGCGTGACAGCCCTGTTGTATTCACAGCCAGGCAGACGATTGAGGCAGCCATGCGGTCCAAACGGTGGATGAGTTGGCGTTCACGGCGCCTTGCACTCTCTCTCTCTGTAACAAGTTCAGTCACTAGTTGCCTGATGGAGAGTGCAAGGTCACCCACATGACTGTTCAGGTTTTGGAAGTTTGTGTGGACCTGTGCCAGCCTTGTTGTGAAATTTCTCTCCATTCACTGCATGGCCCCTGATATCACTCTCATCTGCCTTGTTTGCAGGCGCTGACCTCTGATGAGAGCTGCCTCGGCGGCGGACATGGAGGAGTCCCCTACATCTCCCTGGGACACTGCAGGGACATGGACATGTCGTCTGCGACGCGGTGGAGCATCAGGGTCCTGTTGGCTGGCACTGTGGCTGGGACCGGGTGCTGGGTCAATCTCCACAATGTCCAATGGTGCATCTGGAGGGGACTGTGGTCGGGTGGTGCAGGGCGCTGTGGTGGCTGCTCCTGGGTCTTGTGCTGCCTGTTGGCTGACCTCTGCACCCTGGACGGACTGGCTGGTGGGAATATCTTGTGGGAGACCTGTGGGACATAGAGAACACACTGTCAGTATCTAACATCTGTTGTATGCTTCCTAATAAATTGTTGCCTATCAGCTGCCTACTGGACTACATTGCCCATAATGCACCATTCTGGTGGTTGCTACTCTGAAATGGAGCTCATTTGGTTGTGCATGCTGCTGTGTTCTGGGTGGGTGGGGGTATGGCAGATATGGGTGTACATGCATGTTTCATGGTAATCACTTGTTGATGGTCCTGGCGCTGACGTGTCCAGCTCTCCTATTCCAGCCACTGCCTCTGGCTCCAGGGTCTGTTGCACTCGTTCCTCCATGGGTGTGGGTGGTGGGACGGTAGATGGGCCTCCTCCTGTGCCCGTCATCTCCCGGAGGTGCTCTGCCACCCTCTCCTTGGTCCTGGAGCGCAGGTCGTACCATCTCTTTTGCAGCTCATCTATGCTCCTGTGGCCCACCCCAATTGCATTCACCTTCTCCTGGATGTCAGTCCAAATCCTCCTTTTGTCAGACTCTGGCACACTGAGGGCAGCCCTTCCAAATAGTTGGTCATGGTGCTGGCAGTATTCATCTGTCAGCACCTCCAGTTCCTTCTCTGAAAATTTGAGTTTTCTCTTCCTGCCTGAGTCCTCCATTCTTGCTGCTGTTCCTCCTGGTGGTTGTTCAGCAGTTGGAAATGGGTGTGGTCCTCCCTCCTCCCAGGTGTATTTGTAAACGTCCTGGCTGTGATGTCATCATCAAGAGCCAGGAAGTGTTTTCCAGAGTGTTCTGCTGCACCTGCATGCAATTTGCGGCACAGTTGCAATTTGCGACACCCACTCTCAATTAGCGTGTTTGTTTTTAGCGAGGTCGCAAAAAGCGACCTCGCAAACAGCGGACCCGCAATCTGCGGTGCAACTTCATTTGCGAGTCGCAAAATGAAGTCGCTTCTTCTTGTTGGATACCTGTTTGCGAGTCGGAAATTGCGAGTCACAAAGACTCGCAATTTCCGGTTCGCAAATTTTTGGCTACCTACATCTGGCCCTAAGTGCTGCTCACCCTAATCTTTTCATTATCTGACCTCTATGGGCAACAAAAATCTGAACAAAGATCTAAAGTGACTTAGCCACGATCAAACAGGGCTGAGCTAAGACCCCAGTCACTGGCACAAGATAATACATAAATAGCTCAGTATTAGTTCTGGCCTAAATGACACAATGGCTCAAGATCAGATAAGGATGGCTTAAAATAAACTGTTTTAAGCCATGTTCACTTGTTAATAGCCAGGAACAACATACCATGGGTCAAGAGCACACAGTGCTGAGCCAATTTCACACACTATTGGGTGAAACTACTCCCTTGCCCCACATCATACAATACTGGATCAACATAACACAGAGCTAAGCCAAGATAACATAGTGGTGGGTAGAACTTACCCTCAAGAGCCTGCTGGCCATTGTGCACAGTTTTAAACCTGGTAAACTGATACTGAAACTCTTGACGCATCGAGATGATCATTCAACCTAACCTTTCCCTTTAAATGCAATGGACTGTATACATATTTCTGAGGGCCATGCTGCTAATTAATATTTATGTAGTGTGCCACTGGTCAGAGGGAATCTGCACATATGGGGGTTCATTCCGACCCTGGCGGTACAAAACCGCCAGGGTCGCGGATGACGGAAGCACCGCCAACAGGCTGGCGGTGCTTCCTGGGCCATTCTGACTGCGGCGGTAAAGCCGCGGTCAGAAAAGGGGAACCGGCGGTTTCCCGCCGGTTTTCCCCTGGCCCAGGGAATCCTCCATGGGGATTCCGACCCCCTTCCCGCCAGCCTGTTTCTGGCGGTTTTCACCGCCAGAACCAGGATGGCGGGAACGGGTGTTGTGGGGCCCCTGGGGGCCCCTGCACTGCCCATGCCAGTAGCATGGGCAGTGCAGGGGCCCCCTAGCAGCTCCCGTCGCACCCCTGCAAGTCCGCCGGCCCCATTCGGAGCCGGCTTCCTTGTTGCAGGGGCTTTCCCGCTGGGCCGGCGGGCGGCCTTTTGGCGGTCGCCCGCCGGCCCAGCGGGAAAGTTTGAATGGCCACCGCTGTCTTTTGACCGCGGGGCGGTCATTCGGCGGTAACCGCATGGCGGGCGGCGCCGTCAGAATGACCGCCATGGTGTGTTTAAGACCACTGTCATGGGCAATGCAAGAGCAATATGAATACTGGATAGATGTATCATCATGTCTCACCCTTAGCCCCACCTCTAGCCCCACCCACCAGCCACACCCATAACTCATTTTAATCAGTACCTGCACTTATTTTTTCCCATTTAAAGCACTGTGTAGTAGCAACTGATTCCAACATTCACGTCTCTCATGGGCTGACCAGTTTTAAGCAGGATCTCCAGCATTCTCCTATTCCCATCTCCTCTCACCCACTGGATGTGTATTTCATGTGTGAGTCTGCTACCTAAGATTTGAGGTTTACATTGTCCGTGGTCAATGGTGATTGAGTACAGCTCTGAGAGGTGCACACGACCGTTAACCTGTTAAATTGATCTTGTGAAGGGCCTGGACCAGTTGCTGTATAGGTCCAATCTGTGTGCCCATGAATTGGAGTTATACTACAATAGGCACACAGCCAATTACCTGTACATGTGCTTACTGTGTCATCATGCCTTCCATCCTGATGGTATTCTCTGTCTTGCTCTAATTGCAGATGGCTCAACAGACTATTACCCAGTGTTATTGTGGATTTTAACCTCACTCTCTGACATCTGTCCAATGACATTATTGTGGTCATGTGTGTCCGGCTGAGGGAGTCTCCCTCTGATGGTCATGACACTGCCAGTTCGATTCAGGGGGGCATTACCAGAACACAGTTTGGTAGTAGGACAATTGTTGTATCATTAAACACACTTATACAGTAGCTGTGTCCATAGGTGATTTATTGTGCATTTTGGTTTTGTGACAAGTGAAATAAATGTGGACGACATAACAAACCAGTGATGAGTGGAGTCATGGTAGATGGATTGATCAGAGTATCTGCTGCAACATTAGGTCACACAGGTCCAGTGTCCTTGTACCATGAGAAAATGGAGTTCTTTTTCAGAACAGTCAACAGGGTATATCAGTGGCACATAAGAGTGACAAACTAGGAGAGGTTCATTTCCTGACTGTGAGTTTGGTCTTGGCATCTTCTCCAGACAGATATCTGGATGGACGTCCACGTTTGCATGGGGGTTCTTCAGCTACAGAGGGAGGGGTGTCCGAGGCTTGGGGTTCCCCTGGCAAGGCCTCCATTCCAATAGCTGCCGCTAATGTAGAGGGGGCAGATGTCACGTTGCTAGTGGAAAGGTCCTGATGGTGGGCTGCTAAAGCACACAAGGTGCTGGTCATGTCCCTCAGCACCCCTTCTATGGAAGCCATGGTGGCATTGTGTGCCTGACACCTCTGCATAGCCTCCTGGTGGTATTCCCTCTGCGGCCTTTGATTTCCCACCAACATGGTGATGATCTGGTCCATCCTGTCCTGGGAAGTTTGGTATGCTCCTAGTACTTGGTAGATGGTTTCCTGATTAGTGGAGTCCCTTGGATGCCTTATCCTCTGGGCCACAGCATCCCACTCATGTCCCCTGCCCCAGGTGCCGGTGCCCCTGGCATAGAGTGCCCACTCCCAGTATCAGCATGACCATCATTGTTTAGGGTGTAAAGATCCGACTCAGGTCCCTGTACTGTGGGGCACACAATAGATTGAACAGTCCTTGAGACACAGATTTGGGGGCGGTTGGGTGGCTGTGATGTCGGAGCAACAGGGGGGAGGGGATTGATGTGGGCAGGGTGAGGCTGGGAGTCATCGACTGACCAGGTGACCTGAATGGGCCAGGTTGGTCGTCGCTGTCCAGACATCTAGGGGTGTTGTCCTCACCCGGGCCTTCATCCTGAGGAGGGCTGGCAGTGTCTGGTATCCTCTCCATGATAGCAATGGCAGGGTTACCTGTGGATGGAGTGAGACACAGAGTACAGTTCAGAAAGTGTGTTTGGCTCCCTCTTTGCGAGACGTAGACAGTGGCTTGCCATGATTCCCTGCAATGACAATGACAGATGCTGCACAGCATAGCTTGGAAGTACATACAAGTCTGTGACAGAGTGCTTTCATCATTGATTACTACATATGGCACTGCTGATGAGTTCTGTTACTATCTGATACTTGAATGACTATTCAACTCTGTGACCTAGTGAATAGTGAGGCATTGTAGTTGTCACACAATGTGGCTGCACATTGCATCATGATGTCCCATTGGGAACACAGTATGTGGGTATGCAAGGGTGATATTCCTTTCTCTGGATATTGTGCATGTGCATGGAGTCTGGCATCTTACTTTCCAAACCCATGGTCAATCTATTACAGGCTAAGGGATATGGATTTGTCACTGAGCTGTAGCTGTGCTTTGCCTTGCATGCCACTGTAATGTGCCATTGCATTACTGTCAATGCCAGGTATTCAGTCGTACATTCTAGTTGGACCATTGGCCTCTGCTTCCATTTTACATTGGTTCACGACTCCATTTTGTCGAGTCTGGTTCTGTGCGTGAAGCACTGTTCTGTGTTTTTCCACAAGCTTCGGCAAGCTGCAGGGTGGGGTGTTTTTCTGCTCAACTTCGCTCCATCTGCCTGACACGAAGGGCGCTATTTACATTCCACGAGCTATCAGTTAGGACAACAGGGGGATGCGTCTGTACTCAAGGAGGAATGCAAGCTTCACCTTAGGGCCCTCTCCTGGGAACCTGGCCCGTTCCGAGGATACGTCTCGAAGGGTGAACAAGGTACCACTGATTGCACAATTTGTAAAGGAGGGGGTCTTTTTCTAGAAATAGTAAATACTATAAAGGTCAGGAGCCTGGATGGACTGGTTTAGGAACTCTCTTCTGGGTTGGACGCAGCGCCAGGAGGACTGATTGTCCCGAAGGAGGCTCCCTGTGCCAGTCGATTTGGGTTCCCCGACTTTGTGTACGGCGGAGGGATGCAGAATCTCTTTTCGGTGAAGCCTTTCAATTTATAAGCACTGAAGCATATTGTGTGTGCATGTGTAATATGCACTTATTCTTGCAGTCATTTTCGTGTTATTCTTCATGATATCACAGAGTGTTTATATTCTCACAGTTATTCTCATGTTATTTTTAATGATATATTAGTGTGGTCAGTTTTGCTACATGAGAACTTGCCCCATAAATAAACCTGATTATTCTATTTACTAAGGTGTGCAAGAGTGATTGTTTCACATTGTGCTCTAAACTGTCCTGAAGTGCATAGTCCTGTTATTCTGAAGGGTGAAGCAACACAGTCTCGCATTTGCTTGAGTTAGAGCTATTAACATTGTAAACTCCTAACCGGACTTTTTTTACCACATAAATTGAAAATGAAAAGTAATACAGTTTCACATTAGTGAGCCCATTCATAGTGCCATGGCATCAGTTGAAGTACTGGGTTTTTCAGAACCCAGTGGTGCCAGGGAACACACCCTAAGACTTCGAGTCCTTCTTGTTTCAGACTACAGAAACACAGAGTCTTCTTGGTGAAGTCAAAGATCTTGTTTATTGGCTGCAGCCAGTAACAGGTATCCTAGAAGTACAACACGGTGTATATTCTCAGGAGACTGCTCCTCTTGCAAAGCTAACCTTCTCTTTTATACAAAATATTATGCTTTGGGCAAACATTCCTTATTTTACAGTTGACCATTCACATATTTTCACTACAAAGAAATAGCAGGGTTATGATGACAAGCCCAATTTTTCAGTTTGTCCAGCCCTCAATCAATTACCCGGCAAGGCTCAGTACTTTCATCAGATATCAACGGACCCCCAATATAAACGGGCACCTCCTCCTTGTAAAGCAATTCATAAAGAGAGAAACAGGGACAGGTGTGTGTAAGATTAGGCATGGTTTGTGTGTGATGAAAGGTTTATGATGTGTTGTGCCTTGATACTAATCTCATTCGGCCACTGGGAAAGAAACTGGCCGAACAGGTTTGGCTTCAGGCAGTGGAGTCAGCTTGCCCAGGTCACAGAGGAGTCAACAAAGATGTACATGTCCTTCAGACTCGTTTTCAGCATTAGACATTGGCCTATCTGAGGGCAATCACAAAATGGCTGTCGTTTAAATGGAACACGAGGGTTCAGGACGGAAACTCTGATATTCGGGTGATTTCGTTACCCGAATATGAATACAATGTTTGTGCATACTATTCTAATCATTCTCGGTCTGCTGATACCAAAATCGTTGTGATACGACGATGTTTATAACACGGGTCCAGAATTTTCAGTACCACACAGTGTGAAGGAGCACACAAAAGGTAAAAGACGTTCGCTGGCAGTCAAACGTATGGACAACAGTGCAATTAGCCATGTAACAGGGGCGATGTCCAAGGCAGTAACTAAACCACCCCAAGGAGGGACAAACATAAATCATTTAACTAAAAAAATAATGATTTTTGAAGGGCAAGCCCCTGGACGCGTGATAGTGGTGGGTGTGGTTAAAATCCCAGATACATGTTAACACGTCGGAAAAGCAGCGTTTGCCCGCTGCTATGCTCGACCTAAAAATTAAGGGTTTATTTCGCCCTTGAAATGCCAGAGTGTTGCTTTTATTCTCTGGCATTTTGCCAATTGAACCAGGGTACTGCAACATATGGTTGGGCACTGTCATTAATATCAAATTTCTGTTAAATATGCCGAAATTCTGCCAGTAACATGAAGGCCAACATTGGCCACATGTGCAATCCACCGTGCAATGTCCGATAGTTGTTTTCAGAAATGCTTGTGATTAGTTCTGTGTAGAACCACATGTTGTCTCACTAATAATTCAGAGATGCTTGTGCAGTTTAGAAATCAGAACAGTAATAATGGTGAGAGGGCTCCAAAAATATAGACACCCAGCATCAATGGCCCAAATAATGGTACTGGACAACCAGCACGTAACACCTGCACAATGTCAGAAATATATTTTGAACACCACAGAACAAACTGTTTGTATTCAGTGCCTGCCATCAAGACTATCCAACCCACTTGGCTGATATGCTGATCTAGTTGGTGATGTGCCTGTTCAGTGTTCCTTTCCCTGTATTTATTCTCTACATCAGTGGTTCCCAACCTGTGGTCCGGGGACCCCTGGGGGTCCGCAGAGCCTTCTCAGGGGGTCCGTGACTGCTTAGAAAATGAAATAATTTTAACAGATTAGGTCCCTAGCTTTCAGTACGGACTCAGTGGGGGGTCCCCGGATTCCAATAAAGATTCAGTGGGGGTCCCTGGGATCCTGTAATGATAAAGTGGGGGTCCACAGGAGGCAAAAGGTTGGGAAACACTGCTCTACATCCATATACTCAGTTTTCGACCTTCAGGAGAGGGGTTTATTGTAGGCAAAAAAATACTGATGCTTCAAATGAGGTATTAGCGCTATTTCTGGCAAGAAATGTTATTCCATCTTTTTTTATTGACAGCAATGTCAATCCCGCTTTATCCTTGCGAAGCTGTAATTACCTTCCTGTATGAGTACTTATCTGTTGCAAGCAGTGCTTTGTAACAATAAAATAAATTACAAATACATTACCAACCATTAACCACTTTCTCTTACCATTTCTCATGTTCACTTTTAAATACTTAAGGCCCCACAACAAGTGGGCCACAAATTTCCAGTGCTTGCACCAAACCCCTGTGTAAACCTTTGCAGCTGGTTAATCCAGTGTACAATAAAAACCACATCCACTGCATTTGTCCAAGTAATTTTCCGCGTTTCAAACAT
Source organism: Pleurodeles waltl (assembly GCF_031143425.1). Lineage (NCBI taxonomy): Eukaryota > Metazoa > Chordata > Amphibia > Caudata > Salamandridae > Pleurodeles > Pleurodeles waltl. The sequence continues at coordinate 935,154,845 of NC_090444.1, forward strand.
AACTAAACTACTGGGTGGAAAATGGCCTAGAGGTACTGTGACTTGTCTAACTGAGTGTGATAGGCACCAAGCTCCATATTATGCTACCGATCTTGGTTTAAACTGGGCTAGAATGTATTTATCGGACACACTAAATACCTCTTCTCCCAGTCTCACTGTTTATATGCCCCATCACCCACCTTGTACATGGGGCTTTATCTGGCGTTTGCCATTTCTAATGCCTCAACACTATCTATTGGTTGACGGATCTTACTAAGTTATGTTTCTGTTCTGCTAGTCTCTTGAAATCATTTTCGCCAAAGCTGCTTATTCAAACCTACAAGTGCTAAGCATGTATTTATAAAAGGTGTGAGAGTACGTGAAAAGTATGAATGACAATGCACAATTCTTATATATTTTCTGTGGAGAGGGCATTTGTGTGTGTTGATGGAGGTTTTCAGGTGGAAACTTTCATTATGTCCCTTCTGTCTTGACTCGAAGCACAGTTTGATTGTGTCCCGATTGCCAGTATTTTTTTGCTTTTGCATCAAAGCGATTTCCCACTGTGCGATATTTAGAATTGCTGTGAATGTAGCAATTACTGCTGCAGCTCCGTTTATCGATGTTGTAGTTGGGTGAAAGGGTCAGACGCTACAATGGTAATCATAATATTTAATCCTTTGCAGGCAGAAAAGATGGGAGCAATCATACCTATCCAATAACAATTGAAACAAGCGAGATTGCGCTGCGAACAAAAGATAAAAAGTAGTCCACAAACCTGACAGAAAACAGCGAGCCTCGCATGTTTTCAGTACTTGGTCGCTGCGCTCGAGGAGGGCTAACCCCTGGAAAAGGCATGACGTATACGTGCCTTCAACTAATGAAAGCAAGCAGATTTTAACAGGCAAGCCCACGAACCAATGAAAGACACTGATGTAACATGGACGGGGCGCCGAGCCCTTTTCTAACTCCTAAAGTGTCTCACAAGCGAAACGCATGTGATGCAGGCTTGACCGTAAAAAGGACGGTAGGGATACATCAGGTTGTGAAATGAAAAGAAGATTGTCATCAGTGTATGCAGTCTACCTGATGTGAGTATCTTTAACTTGAAATCTGTGTAATGTGTTGGAAGTTTTAAGTTGATGAAAGAAGGGCTCTAATGTTAACATGAATAATATGGGAGATAAGGGGCATCCCTGTCTCGTGCCTCTCCAAAGATGAAAATTAAGGTCTTTGGACTCCATTGACCAATACTGTAGAACTGGTTAAAAAACATGTTAAGGAAAAAAGTTGTAACATTTTAGAACTGCAACCATGCCATTTTAAGGATTTCAAAAGGAATTACCAATTGTCTCTATCAAATGCTTTCTCTGTATCTAAAGTTAGTGCCGCTAGGGGAGATGTAAGTTTATTTTCTCTACTAGTAATATTCAAAAAGACAAATGAATTGTCTGCAATGTTCCTGTTTTTGACAAAGACAGATTGTTCTTGAGAAATTAGATCAGGTATTAGATCAATTAGTTGGAGAGCAAGGGCTTTAGCAAACATTTTACAGTCTGTATTGATCAGAAATATAGAACGATAATTTTTACAGAAGGTCAAATCACAATCTTTTTTGGAATAATACAAATCACTGCTTCTGAGAAGGAACCAGTGGAAGAATTAATGGAAAGGAAATAATGAATGTTTGAAAAGCTGAGGAAATAAAATCTGGGAAAACTGAAGATAGAGTGAAACCATCTGGACCAGGTGCTTTACCTTTTGGTAGACATTGAATTGCTGTTTGAAGTTTATCTAGAGTCAATTCAGCTTCTAAGAAGGACGTACCAATATTAATGGAATTACAAAGTTTATGGTTATCAAGCTATTAATCTATAAGGGCTTCTGATTGATTGATATCAAGGGTATAAAGTGTTTGGAAATATTTTGCAAAACAATCTGCTAAATCAGCATTGTGAAGTAATTGGGAGCCACTGGGGTTTGTGATGGTCTTTATAAAGTTTTTTTCCTTTCTAACTTTTAAATAATTAGCAAGTAATGCACCTGCCTTATTTTTACCACCAAAATAGCGAGCAATAACTCTAAAAAGCATACCACATGCTTTTCCAGTAGACTTTTTATTGAACTGTATCCTTGCCGCAATCAACTTTTCTAAATGTTCTTTATTATTTTTGAAGGTATAATAGGTGTGATTTAAGCATTTGATGTTAGTTAATAAGGCTGTGATCTCTTTTTCCCTGACTTTTGTTCCTAGATTAAAAATAATTAATGCTAAACTGCCTTAAAAGCATCCCATACAAAATTAAAGGTGGTATCACCAGTATCATTCTGTAGAAAAAGTTTCAAATGCAATGAGAAATGCTTTATATGAAAGCAGTGAATTATTGAATCCCATCTTGACTTGTGATTAATTGCATTTAAGATTTCCAGGTCAGTTAGAAAAGGGGCATGGTCAGAAATCAAACTTGATTCTATGTCTGAGTAAGTTAGATGTTGTAGAAGATTTCAATTCCAGTTTTGGAGTGATGAGGGGAATAACTGAAGGAATATTTTCAAGGCCATGGTTAAAAAAATTGCCAGGAATCAGAGAGAGAGTGTTGAGAAATAATATGTTGGAAAGCTTTGTGTACTTTATGAGGTAAAGATTTGGTAGAAGAAGATGGGTCAAGGAAGGGATCCAGTGCCTGATTACAATCTCTACTCAATATGAAATTCTATGAATAATGTTGTATGATTTTATCAGATATTACTGTCCAGAAATTAGGGTCGGGTGTGTTTGACCATAAACATTAAGGAGAGTGAAAGGAATATCATTTATAGTAAGCTTAACTACTATCCATCTGCCTACATTATCACGGTCCCATGAATCAAATGAAATATGAAGGCTTTTTTGGAATAAATTAATAACTCAATTTTTACAATGAATAGGAAGAGAAAATACAAGTCACCAACCCAAGCTTTCTTCAACAAACCCGCCTCTTTATCAGTAGGAGTCGTTTCTTGAGGAAAGGCGATTTTACATTTGAGATTGGATAAATGCGACAAGACTGGCTGACGTTTAACCAGCTTCTTTGGGCCCTAACATTTCATGTAACAACTCTTAAATGTACTACTAAATCAGACTTAGTAACAACTTATCAACATTTGTGGAGTATATATAGATATATATATATCCACACATTAATGTTCGCCGTATCGACGCCCAACAATGCGGTTGGCTCCTGGAGGGGTGGCGAGCCCCTAAATATCTCCCACAAAAACACTACGGTTACTCCTCCTGAATATTGGAACAGTAAACAGCACCCAGAAGCTCCTTTGGTTTGGCAAGTGAATTATTTATTGGTGAAAAAAATGGCAGAAAAAACTCAACGCGTTTCGGAACTCCTGCTCCTTGTTCACGAGTTAAAAACATATATATATATATATATGAGCATAAAAAGATAAGAGGAGTAGAAAAGAGAAAAGACATAAGAAGTGCAAGCAAATAAAAGGAGAAAGGAAAGGGGGAGAAACAGAGAACTTAGAATAATAGGTAGAAAGGGCAATACAGGAAAGCAGATTTATTTAATTGCAAGTAAACGAAGAATGATACAACTGAACATCCCAAAGAATGCGAGGGGTCAGAACACTTGAGGAAGATGAGCCTGACTCTGCTCCAAACGGACGCGTATGTAATACTTAACATTGAACTTTAATAAACAGAGAGCATAAAAGGAAGGCAAAAAATGAAATACCATGAAAGTAAATGGATTACAAACTTACCATAAATGACAAAAGAAGATGTCACAGGATATAGCTCATGCAACAAAACATACCGTGGTATTGGGTCATCTGTCCCAAATATATCCCGAAACAAAAGGGAGAAGAGAAGGAGGTTCATCATCGTCATCTGATCGTAGATAATCTGAAGGAGAAAACCATTAATTATTGCAACATGAACCAATTAAGATATAATCAGATTATGTTATGGCATTCATAGTAGTTTCCATGTCTTCATGACTATGTTGCTGAAGGAAAGCTTGGAGATCATCCAGTTCCTGGAATGTAAATTGCTTATTTTGATAAGTAATTTTGAAAAATCAAGGATGCAGCAAACCATATCTGATATATAAATACCTTAACCTGGGTTTCATCTCCAGGAATTGTTTCCTTTTGACAGCAGTAGCTTTAGACACGTCTTGTGTGAAGTAAATTCTATTTCCAGTTCAGTGTAGATTACAAAGTTGTTTGGCTGCTGATAATATTTGCATCAGTTCAGAAAACTGTAGAAAAAGAATCATAATCTCTCTAAGTTGAGAGGTTGGAGAAGCTGTCGGCATGGGACCCAAATGATGAGCTCTTTGAGTGGTAAGAGGATTATTGTTTTGTAAGTGAACTATTGCAAGAATGATACTTTGCAGAAAGGCAATCATATTAGAACCTTCTGAATTTTCGGGTGTACCATACAATTTAAGATTGTTTCTGCGACTTCTATTTTCCAAATCCTCTGTAGATTTCTTAATTTGTGATATTTCTTTTAACAGATGAGTGACATTAGGCAGGGAATCTTCAATGCCACTGTATCTTTGCTCAATAGCTAAGATTAGTTGCTCATGAGAAGACCACAAATTACATCCTCCAGACTGAAAGGAGAAGGTGATTTGGAGGGAGAGTCTACATTCTTTTTAGGATGTTTTAAAGACCCAGGCATCTTCTTGGAAATGTCCCCTGTTGGAGGTGACGGTGAAGCCTCCCTGTGTTCACAATCTCCGTACACAATAGCTGTAAGATAGTTTTGTGCAAATGTCTTTTTGAAGATGAGGTTTCCTGATAGAAGGCTTAGCAATGATGAAAGATGAATGAGTTTTATATTTCAACTTATGGGGTTTGCCCATTGAGAGTGAGGGTGCTTATGTCACCGAATCAAAACATTACTTTTTCTCCTGAAATGTGTAAGTTGGACGATGCAACTGAAAAGGTTTAGAACAGCATGTGATGAAATAAATATGTCTCCTTAAATTCCTTTTCAACAACATGCATGAGAAAATTGACTAATCCCACCAAGTGTCAGCCACTGCCAGAAAAATCATGAATGTACCTTTTGCTAATTTCATATTTATTTAGGAGTATCAACTAAGAATACATATTCCTTATTCCAGCAATCACTTGAAGGCAATTAGTTGAAGGAACTACCCCATAAATTATTATTTGAAGTAGGGAATTGTCAAGAAATCTGTAGGTCCAAATAAGAGCAAGGGAGTACATTCAATGAAGGTTAACATGAAGTAATTTCTGTATCTATAACTGAGGTGTCAAAAATTTACCTCAGAATAATGAAGAAAAAACCCAAGATGGTGGCCAGAGTCACGTAGAGATGTTAAAACAAAGGAATTCTCCTTAACTGAGTAAGCAGGAAAAAGGCATGAGGCAGCAGTGCTCGACTTCTGACGTGTGTTTACATGCTTTGCCTGACAAAACGAAGTTGAAGGAAGCCGCAGCATTGTCCATCTGCCAGAGCCATCCAGGAGCTCCAGAATCAAGGGGCCATCTTGTGTGGCGTCCGCACACGCTCAACAGAAAAAGCTTTTTAACAAACTACATTAATGGATTATTGGCTGTGGACTGTGTTGTCCACTTGCGTTTATGTCATTTTATTTTCATTTAATTTTCTATAATTTATTAATGTAATCAAAATGGTTTTAATGTAATTTATTTTGGCATAATTTGGCTTTAGATTAAGGTTGAGTTTAGAGTAAAGTGTAGTATGAAAGTAAATGTTGACTTTAGTTTACCTTTAGGGTTAAAAATAGGGTTATGGTTAGTTTTTGGACTTGGATTAATGTGGAGGTATAGGTTAATGTGACTTAGTAGAAGTAAAGATCACTTAAATGTTAAAGATCAGAGGCTCAATTGGTAGTAGTTCACTATGATTACATCAAGGTAATGGATATTTTAATGGTAAAGTGAGAGGGTCAAATTAATAGTGAATAGAAATGAAAGGGTCGAAGTACAGATAGAGAAAAATGACACTGACACAATCATAATTGCAATCAAGTGATACACATGAGAAAAAATAATTTCTCCCAAGACGCCTTGGTTAATACGTTGGTGTGGACAAAACAGTATGTTGTTTTGTGGATGTAGTTTATTTAAGAGATTCCACTTTCGACATTGACTGCTGAGCTAATGTGATCCTGCAATTTAGTATCTGCCACATTAGCACTACTCCCCCTTCTACTTTTCTATCAGTATTGCACAATGATTGTTTAGTATTTTGGGAGCAATTCTGTGCTATGCAGAATAAGACACACATGTTGTAAAAAAAAATAAGAGCCGGGTACTAAGAGGCAATGTGTCAGGGGTAGAGTCTTAATATGAGAGTAGTTAAGAATAATGTGGTTGCACCCTTGCTTCTACTACCATTGCTCCAACACCATTACTTCTCTCTGTCAGTGCTTCTACCTGCTATTACATCAGCCTGATTACTTCATCCTTTGCATTTGAACTTTGACTTAAATGGTGTGAAAAACAATTATTTATAAAATAAATGAAAAAATAATACATTTAACTTTTGATTGAATGTCATGTATTTAATTGTGAAAGTACTTAGGGTTACAATTACAGATAGCTATAGGGTTAGCTTTAAATAATTATCAGATGTTTTTCGATCTGATGGTTTAATTATAGAATACATTTCTGACAGAAATTAGAGTTAAGTTTAATTTTAGGACTAGGGTTAATGTAAGGCATATATTTAACATTGGGGTGCGCTTAAAAATAATTTAAATTCATTTTCTCCCAATATGAATCAGAGAGTTAAATGCTCAAGTAGGACTTCTGCTGTTAATTATATGTCAATAATTCTAATCCTGACGATGCCAACTCAGCCTTATCCTTGGTGCAGCCAGTAAACTAAATACTGTTAAAACTGGCAACAGTGACATCTGTCACTTTCAACAGTTAGAGATTCAAAGACTATGGCGTGAATTCTAAAAGAAAAAAAAACATTTATAGAGAAACACATTATTTAGGATTCCTTCCTCCCTAGATCAAATGAATTCCCTCAATGCTCAAAGATGTAAAAAAGCGTCTGGTTCCTGGTACTCTGCAAATCTCAGGGTTACTAAGCAAGTGTGCTACAGACCAGAAATAATTTGGCTCAAGACAGACTCTGAGATGACTAAATATAAATATAAACCGCAGTTAAAACAGTATGAAATGCTACTGAAGTCTATTAAAGATTAATATTAGCAGGCAGGGATCTCTAAAGCCTCAAAACCCACAAAGGAGGTGTTTGATATTTAGAATAGCTTTGCTTAACCCAGCCCAGGCTCAAATAACTGTATACTGCCATCACAAGAGTTTTGTAACAAGCTAGATAATGTTTGCCATGACAAAATATATATATATCTTTTACTAATTTAGGGAATATTCTAAGGACATTTCCATTGATGTCATAAGTGCAATGCTTTTTGAGACCCCTACATCTCTTCCAACTTGGTTATCCTTTCAATTGGCATCAAAAGAAGATATCCGTCACATCTGGTGAAATCTTAAGTCCTCCTTGACCTGCCTAGTCTCATACTTAAAAAGAATATGAGAGACTATTTTGTCCATAGTCTGGGAACTTAGTAATGCTTTTCTTAAGACAGGAGCGGTTCCTTCCTACTGGAAGGAGGCAACAGTGACTTTGTTGTTAAAGAAACTTTTACTGGATGGACAGATTTTGGCCATTTACTACCCTATATCCTTACTTCCCATGGTCAGGAAAATAATTGAAGCAGTGGTGAACAGACAAAGGGTTATGTATCTGAGCCATCTCCTTCCCCCAGGACAATGACTGAGAACCAAAATAGCACTAGCTAAGTCCACTAATGATATTTGCAGCTTTCTTTACATGGAGATATTCAGCAACCCTCATACTCATTGATTTGTCAGCTGCTTTTAACACCATCTCCTACCTAATTTTATTGGAAAACATGGCAGGGCTAGGCATTACGGGGACTGTGTTGAATTGTTTTATGCCATTCCCATTGGACTGTTGGCAATTCACACACCTTGGAAACTTCCACTCTTCTGCCAATCCCATTACAGTGCGTGTCCCACATGGCTTGGCAGTAAGCCCTACATTCTTCAATCTCTATGTCACACCCTGGCTTAGTTAATGAACAGCTGTAATTTGAGCTTTTTGCTTACTCTGATCATACCCAGTTACTTCTGAGTTTAAGTGGATGTCCCTGGCTATTCTCAATATACGTAGCTGATATTTCTTCATTGACTTAAGTCTAATTCACTTAAAATAAATATGAAAAAAAGCCAATGTTTTCATCTTTGGGAACCAATCGCTGTGGACTCAGGATTGATGGTCTGCAAAACTAAGGCCACTTCGTACTCTGGTTTCTTCAGCTAAAAACATAGCTTTTTGTTCTTTTTACCACATACAAATAGGATTGTGACTACTTGGTCGAGACTTCTTAGAATCATCCTTAAAATTCTTCCAAAAATATGGGACTCAGACTCTGTAGCTAGATTAGTTTAGATTAGTTCCATTGGTATCCCTCTGTTACCGGGGAGGGCTCCAATCTCCAATGCTCAGGTAAACTAGGATATCCAGGCCTTCGCAAGGTCACAGTATTGTCACAGTATTGTCTTCTCACCCACAACGTCTCAGGCAGCGTAATGAACTTAGACAGCCCTGATCAGTTGCTGCCCCTCTCCTCCGGCACTGGGCGAAACCCATTTGCCTCCAGACCGAACCTGGGCTTCTGGTACTCCACCTATCTCACTCTGATCCCAGTCTCCCTCTCACACTCTGATAGCCCTTGTCCACTTTGCCACCTGCTGTTGCCTTTTTTGTTAAGGTCGCCACCTGTTCCATGCGGCTTTGATTATAAGTAGACCCAAGTAGATTACGGCAGACAACAGATCAGCCAGCCAATAAAGATCTTTGTACATCCTAGGCACCTCAGGTTGGCCTTCCCCTGTTTGGGAGGAGCAGACGGGCTCCGCCTCTGAGGTCTCTCACAGTCCACCAGGTTTGGGTTCACTGGCTCCCTTATGGACATCCTTGGCCTTACATGCTCTCCACCACAATCACCAAATGAAGGATTACGAGTGCCTGGGCTCATAAGGGTCTGGTTCCTGCTAGTTCTGCTGTGTGAAAGAGGAAGGATGAAAAAGGATGTTTCTCAGGACAGCACTTCCAAGTCATGGCCACCATCTTAGACCACAAAGACACATCCACAGCAAGGCTCTTGAAGCTTTTTAGGTGGCAATGGTGGCGATGGGAACAAATTTGGCTCCAGAAGAAAAAAGTAGGCCCTGACCTTTTTGGGTATCAAATTTGATTCAGTCAACATGGAAGGGAAAATGCTAATTTGATTACAATTATTGGAAGGAGCAGTTGTTTCATGGAAGCTGTAATTGAGGAAGGTACAATGTCTGCTGGCACATTTTAACTTTGCATGCGGAGTGGTTAGAGCAAGTGGAGCCGTATGTAGGCAGCTGAGTTTTTCATTAGAATATACAACATTACCACAGGGTATGGTTGAACGCAGGGTTGAGAGAAAACCCACAGATCTGGATTACTATTTTTAAAGAATTTAATGGTGTGAAAAGGTTGTCACTTCCGAAAAATGGATGTGGCAGGTTCACATTTTTTCTGATGCTGCTGGATCCATGGTTTTGGCTTCTTTGGGATAGATGTTTAATTGTGGAGTGATGGGCAAATGATTGGTTGGCTAAGAAAAGGAGCATTGCGTTTTTGACTTTTTCCCTTTGGTGGTAGCAATAGTTTTGTGGAGAATACTGTTAGCCATATAAAGGTTGTTTAATGTGTACAACTAAACTTTGGTTGTATTGGTGAATACCCAGGAAGAAAAGGATTAGGAGTTTTAAGGCTGTTAAATGTCTTTTGTTGCTCTGTTTAAAATTCAACTTTTTCAGTAAGGCAAGATATGTATCTGGGGTGGACAATAAAATCGCAGATGCATTATCTAGTTCACAGTGGCAAAGGTTCTGTGGGCTAAAGCCAAGAGAAGATTATGAGACAACAAAGAGGCAGCAGGACCTCTGTGATGAGAGTTTTTTAATGTATTGAGAAGTCAGTAGCACAATCAACCAGACAGGCATAACAAAAGACTTACTGAGAGTTTCTGAGTTACTGGGCATTGATTAGGGGTTGGGCAAGAAATTAATTTTCATTCAGAGAAGAGGATGCAATTAAGTATATCATGACCCAAATGAAGGTAGCTTATGATTTCAAACAAATTAGCAGGCATTTCATTTTATGAGACATATTTATCAGGATTAGATCCTATGAAGGGTGAAGTGTATAAGAAGATTCTGGTGGAATGGTACAGGGAATGTAGGTAACAAACAAACAGAAGAAGGACGGTGTGTATTAAATTGTAGTCCAGTATTTTGGGCATGCTGCCCTTTATTAGTTATTCAGAATGGGAGGTGGAATTGCTCCTTTTGTGTATGGTTTGGTTAGATTTTGGTGCTTTCAGAATTTCAGAGTTGTTGGAATTAAAGGGAAGAGGAGGTTTGCAATGAAAGCATGTGCTGGCATCTATAGTTAGGGTGTCAGTTTGGCGAATGAGGAGTAAGATTGGCCAACTGGGGAGGGGCTAAGAGTTTGTTTTGTTACGAGCTGCCAATGTTCAATGTTGAACAATCTCAAGATGGTTTGATTTTGTTCAACTAACAGGTGAATTTCAGGACAAATGTATCTTCATGTAGATGGTTCAGGTTTAAGGCTTTCAGGTACTGAGATTATTGTGACTTGCATTGGAGAGTTATGTTTCTCAGCTAAGGGTTATGGAGTTCATTCTGATAGGAATGGGGCAGCAACAGAAGCTAAATGCTTAGGCATTTTACAAGGGAGGTTAAAAGTGTGGGTAGGTGGAGATCTTCATGCTATAGATTTATATGTACAGCTGTGAAAGTGATTTGATGAGTTCATACTTCAGCATTTTTCAAGTGTTTTTTCCTTTCTGGAGGTAGTGTAGATGGTCTGCTCAGCAATACCTCAGCTGTCTGGATTTGAGGACTCTAGTTTTTTTCATTGGGCTGTGTAAGCAAGCAGAAGCTAGGACATATGAAGGACTGCTAGGACTAGACAGGTCTAGAGTGCTGGTTTCTTGGTAGGAAAATACTAGAATGCAGTGGAGCAAGCTGCTTAATATTTATCCAAGCATATTTCATGAAGTTCATGCCTTGGCTTATTGTCATTCACCTGGGTGAGAATGATTTTAGTTTAGCTTTCTGGTATTGGCTTCTTAAAAGCAATGAAGATGGATTTAACAAGGATCGAGGACTGTTGGTCAGGAACTTACATTTTGTAGACTGATTTGATACAGAGAAGAATTTGGAGAGGTCTCAGAAAGCCAAAGCGATATTGAAAAGTAGACAAGAAAATTAATAGAGAGATGCAAGTTTTTTTGAAGGCTGATGGGGATCTTGGTTGTAAAACATATGGGAATTGTTCAGGAAGGATAGTCCCTTTTTGAACAAGATAGTATTTACTTGTCTTTCATTGGCCATGAGTGTCATCTGAGGGAATTGCATTTAAATGGTAGCTCAGTCTCTGGGGGAAATATTGTGGGGCTAATGCTGCATTTCAGAATGATTTGTTATTATCAATCAATCATTTATGGGACAGGATGGGGTGAGGCAGGAAAATGCCACTGGGGTTTCTTGGTTGGCAGTGTCAACAGTACAACTGTTGTTATTGGGGGCTCACAGGATGGGTAAGTTCTGATCAGGGACCAAGGGGATGGATTGGGCAAAGGTGACACAGGAGTGTATGGTAACATCAGTTGGTGGTGCATGAGTAACATGACATTTTGGGTGTGTAAAGGGTTAGAGGTTATAGGAAGTGGGCACTTAAGATTTTAGAAGAGATGGGTTATTTTAGTAATTTACATTGTATTACCTATATTAGTGAGCTAAATTTTAGTTTGTAAGACATATTGGCTATGCAATTGGTTATGTTTAGTTTCCAAACCTCTTCTATTAAAGCAGCTTTTTCCCCTTATAATGGTGTGAAGTGTCTTTTGGTAGTGCTACCTCACCCAATCACATTTTGGGAAGGTTTGCAGGGTAGAGGTTGCTGGTTTTAGAAAGGTATTGCATACGTCTCTCCCTCTTTGATTTTCTTTTCACTTTTTATCAAATTTCCTCCCTTATTGTCAGTCCATCACTGAATTTTTATTTGCTTTTCTCTAATTGTTTAGTAATATCTACATTATAATTGTTTGACAAGTGTAAAGAATAATAATCATTGGCTGGCTCAGATATTTGGATCTTGTACTGTGTGGTGCTGCCAATGCATGTCTGTGTAATTGACAGTGAAAGTAGGCAAAAGCATGCTACAAATGGATGCTTTCTTACCTATAGCTTCCATGTTTCAGATGCTTTTGTTATTGCTTGCTCCATAATGCTTCTTGCGTGCTCACAGATGGATCATAAACAAGGAGGGCATCTAGGAAATGTAAGCCACAATCAAGTGTAGCATTCCCTTACAAGGCAGTCACCTTGTTATAATCAGTAAAGTGGTGTGGAGGAGATGGGGGAGAGTGCTAGCAAAAGAATCTGAAAAATGGATGCTACCTAACATCCATTTTTCAGAAACGTTTGAGAGTAGTGATATCCCAGTGTTCTATGTCCATCTTCCAAATAATTTCAGCTGTAAAGTAGTCCCTCATACATTCCACTGAAGGTAGGACATGCCCAAAAAGCCAATAGTAAAATGGTGAAACTAAAAAAACTAAAGTACACCTGTCTGCTGATCCATGATGTGACTGACAATGTTTCAAGCCAATGGCTGAAGATCCAGAGCAAAAGAATACAATGGCTCAAGAAGATTGATGCAAAGCCTCTTAAAGTAGGTATAGAAAATATAGGGCCTGATTACAACTTTGGCGGAGGGTGTTAATCCGTCCCAAATGTGACTGATATAACACCCGCCATATTACGAGTCCATTATATCCTATGGAACTTGTAATACGGTGGGCAGAATATCCGTCACATTTGGGACGGATTAACACCCTCTGGCTAAGTTGTAATCAGGCCCATAGTCCTTCTTGAATGGCCCATGCCCCTTCATGTTAAACCTTGAAAAAAACTGTCTCTTTTATGGGATGGCCTTGGAAGGGCTCTTGGTTCAAGGCTATTAAGACATGTTGTCTGTGCTTAAACTTGCAGCGTTGCAACCAATGTGTTCTTACATGATTCAGATGTTCCTGGACAAGCCTAGCTTTTCTGAGGGAGTTTCCTCCCTGTGATTCACCCAGTTATTCATACAGATATCCCCATAGCAAACTCTTTTAGTTAGCTGCATGTCAGTCCTCATTTTGGGGGCTAGGTGGGGAGGGGGAGAACACATGATAGATATCAGACTGTGGAGGTTCATGCTGTATGCCACCATTGTGCTGGGGTCGGTCCTATTATGGCTGTGGAGACTGGACTAATTAAAACCCTTTCCACACAGTACTCAGGGTAGAAAGCATGAGCTGTTTGAGCCCCCCCACGGAGGTAGTGTGGGGCACAAAATGCCATAACTCAGTCACCCAACAGATACAATAATATATTGTGAAGTCCAATGCTTATGTTTTAATTAAAAGAAAACACTGCACATTTCAATGAGAATGCAAGTATGTTGTTATTACAATATTCATTATGGTGCTAGATGCCCTTTCCAGTATTCTCTTTCCCCGCTACAGTAGATATTATGACTCCAGTTCCTGGTATACTGTGGTCATAGGCTTTGAATAGGTACCAGTGAAGATTACCTCACATATTCCTGAAAGCAGTAACTCAGCTCTGTGTCTTTTTGTCCCTTGTATTTATTTATTTGGCAAAGTGTTTATGTCCACAAGGCAGATGTGTCTGTGTGCTCTAGTCTCTCGTTTAGTTGTAGGCTAAGCCTCACTTTTATCTGCTGATTGGTGTTGCAGTTCGAGCAGTGCAGCAGGTGCAGGTTATGTACCAGACCTCTCAGTGCTGGCTTCACTTCTGAGTGGGCCAGGGTGGTGACCTTGTGTTGGGACAGTTACAATACCAGTCTCTCTGTCTCAAGGCAGGTTGCCAGTCAACATAGTGGTGAATCATCTTGCACAGTTCAATTCTAATTTTGCTCTCTATGTTTTTCGCTTCTCTGCATGGTCCCCCATGCTGGAAACATACTGGTCTTCACCTCATGGTTTATCTTTCCTCCTGAAAGGACAAGAACCCTCCTTCCCTCGCTCAACTGGCAAGAAAATGTCTACACACTTTAGGCAGACCCTCAACTTCTCCAACAGAAAGTACAGACTTCATGTGGTGTTCCTTCACCTGTGGGAGTCTGGAGGTTCTACAGACGTGAACACCTCATCACAAAACAGCTCTTTGAGTACTCTGTGCAGCACTCTTGTTCTTGGTTAAGAACTTGGAACTGGAATAAAATTGATCTGGATCCCACTGTTATACATATTTCACAGACCAGAGATGTTGATCCAGGGGAAGATTTACTAGGCACTTTCCTGCACAAAAACAATCCTTACAGGCATTTTCCTCTTCCTACGTGTAATGCGGAATACAACACACACGGAAAGAGGAACTAAGAATGAGAAATGAAGGTATTTCTCTTCGTTACACCTCACGGGGGAAGGCATAGCATTTTGGTGCATTTCCAGATTTACTAGTTTTAGTAAATCTAGGAATGTGGCAAAAACCATGGGTGAATGCATGGTAATGCCCATGTTCCACCCATGGAATGGACCCCAAATTGAAATGCAACCCAAGGAGCTTAGGTGTATTACATTTCTTTACAAAGCCATGCAAGGCCATGCAAATCTGACCTTGCATGGCTTTGTAAATTCCAAATAAGTCTTTGCATTGCTCTGCATCCCCTTGCACATTGCAGGAACGATGCAAAAGCTTAGTAAATCTAGGTCTCAGTGGCTGAGTCTTAAGAGCTAGTTTTTATTGGTTGTCTTTCAAATGCTATTTTCTGACTGTTCCTCAGACACAGCCTTTGTACAAGGCAATGGCCGTCACAGCTAGTAGCAATGATACTGATTCCAAGCAGGAATATCCAAAACATTGGCACAAGGGAGAGTGAGAGGTCTACATCTGGCTATCACCAGTATTCCTGAAGTTCTAACACACGTCCTACCTCTATCATCCTTCATTTCAATGTCTGAGTCTCCACTCTCCTGCCACAAGAACATAGGCAGTGCACTTTCACTCTATGGGGAAGCTGTCCTTAGCCTCCACCATATGCCGTTTTAAACCAGGGCCATGCAAAATGGATCCCACTAGCCCCATTACTCAGACTCATACCACACACAGAGTCCTATTACAATACTTATGCTACACATTTACCACACACACATGCTCTCAACATACACACAGGATGTGAATGCAACATTCTGGATGTTAAAGTAACAGCAGAAACTTAAATGAGAGACGTCAGTAAATCAAACTCGCCCTGACATGGAGAAAAAGGTCTGGTCACAATAAAAAAAATATATAAAACACAGTACACTGTCATCACCTCTTTATGTATCTCACCCTGAGCTTGGATAGTAGCCCTATGAATAATTTGAGGGCACTTTAGATGTGCCTCTCCAGGTCACAGAACAGGTTTTAGACCTCGCATTACCAGTCTCTGCACAAATGCTAGATTTGTGTGATGCTGGGGCTAAACAAAAAGTCATGGTACCAGTTTTGCAAGCAGTTGTGAACTTAGAGCAGGGGTATATGTCTGTTTGACATCAAGGGAACATTTCTGTCCAAACACTGCTATTTCAGTTCATGATAATCATATCCTCACCAATAGCACCTGTCTTGATTCTTGGATTCAGCTTCTTCCTTTCTACTTTCTCTATGGCTTTTGTCAGACTTGTCAAATATTTTTCATCCTCAAAGATGGATCTGAAGGTTAATGCTTTCTGTAGAGCATCCTTTGGATGATTGCTCTATTGATCAGATCAGCTCTTCCTGACACCCATATATTTCCAGGAATGTATTTTGGCCCTTTATGAGGGTTGTCTTTAAGATGTCGTGGACATACAATACAAATTTCTTATCAGCTAATGTTAACAACAGATTTATTTGATGTGTCTTCAATCATGGGAATCTCAGAGACAACACTTTTAACAAGTGTTGAAATTATTTGAAAAATATGTGGGACAATTGTTACAACAGAGAAGAACAAAACATTACTTTAGTTCGCTCTCACCAAGCGAGGGAAGCGGGCTATTCTTGCCCCCTTTACCTTTTAAAAGACATTTTAGTAGCCCAATAGGAAGATTGGTGTACTCTTACTTTCATAAATCCTATCCCAGTGATTAAAAAAAAAAACAAGTACATAGACCAAACATACTTCTTAGGGCTCCATTACTGGCACTGCTGAATGCTAGTATCGCTGAATACCAAGACTGTCTACTCTTCATTCACCATCATACCTCTTTCCTCTACCATCTTAGATTTCATTCTTGCAAGTTCTTTTTCACCTCTCCTTTCTCTTCTTGTCAATGTATTGCTATTTATTGAAAATACAAATAGGCCCAGAATGGTTGCCACCAAAGGTGTCTGTGGGTAAAAAGAGAGAAAGAACCGAATGAGGCACTTGGGAGTGGGAACGTGGACAAAGTGCTGAGCTGCAGAATAGAATGTTGTGAGAAAGCACAAGAAAAGGTTTTAAGGCCATCTGTTACAGGAACAAAATCTACGGTAAAACATAGTTTCTACGACAAGTTTCTCTAATTGAAACCTGTTCTTCCCTTTTGTAGAAGATATAAATTTGGGACAGTCCAGAACTCAGGGAGCTCAATTCTTTTTGGCAACTGACAGAGGAACCTCCTTCATTTGGTGGTCACAAAATGAATACATACATTTATATTCTACCACAATTGCAGGGTAGAAAATACATTTTTCTTCCACATTATCTTTCTATCCTCTTTCTTTTTCTCCTACCTCCTATCTCTTTCTAGTTGTGCTTGAAGGCCTGCCAGCTTCAAAGGTCAGTGGATGCAAAGGCCTCCATTCTCCTAGAGGAAAATTGCTATCTATATTAAGAGAACCCAACCTGCACGTCAGTTGTTCTACAGACTTCTGAGCAACTGCCTGCTTGGTAGTATGTGTTGGTATTTGTATGCTATGAACCTAGCTTAAGAGCAATGGCATGCAGGGTCACTGCAGCGAGGTGATGCAGGCCTAACACTTCCTGTACAATGCTCTCTGTGTGGCTCAGATCATGGTGGCGTCCAACTGGTGCCAGACCATTCCTGCACATGTGCAACAACCTGATCAGGGCTCTCCTCACACTTTAGTCAGGGAGTCCTATTGATAGGACTCCCCACTGGACCTCGTTCCCTCCAATTCTAACTTGTTCTTGACATGGGACACTGGTCTTGGAAATAGGCAGGTTCTAGTGCTATAGGCTACAGGGCAGGATGTGATGTCTCCTCACCCAGCAGGAAGGCAGGAAGACTAGCAGTCCTTTGCCCCTGTGCTGGTCACAGGCAGAAGTTTTGCAGAGCTTCCCCTCCACAAACACTCCTTCTGGTTCCTTGGCAAATGACACATTTTGGGGTCTCAACGTCCCCTTCTTATAGTCATTTTGCAGACACCAAATTTTATTTATGGTCTGGGACTTTGACGTTTTACATAAGGGTTCTGCTTCTTTTGAAGTGTGCACTTCTCATTTTCTTCTTTCCTCTTGAAAGGCTGTCTGTCACAGCAGGCAAGACTCCAAAGCTGATTGTCCCACAACACAGTTCTTAGGAGTAGCCAGAGTTCACACACAGATGTCATTCATAGTGATATGTGCATCAAAAGACTAATCCTAGGCTCCGAGCCCTGCTCTTCATGATCCCCTTATCAGCCCTTTTAGACCTGACAGCCTTTGGGTGATCGATCTTCCCCCAATTATTTGGCTGCCTCCATTTTTCTGACCTCGGTTTTGCTGGCTTTAAGACTCTGAGCACTTTACCACTGCTGACCAGTGCTAAAGTGTTTGTGCTCTCCATAAACATGGTAATATTGGTTCATACCAAGTTGCCATATTTATTTTACCTATAAGTCCCTAGTAAAGTGCACCACATGTGCCCATGGTCTTTATGTTAAATGCTACTAGTAGTCCTGCACCACTGAGTGTGCCACCCATATAAGTAGCCCCTTAACCATGTCTCAGGTCTGCCACTTCAGGGCATGTGTGTGCAGTTTGCCGCCACTTTGACTTGGCATTTAAAACTCCTTACCAAGCTTTAAATTCCATTTTTATTAAATATGCAATCCCTAAGGAAGGTCCTAGGTAACCCATAGGGCAGGGTCGTATGTAAATACATGTAGAGCATGTAATTTAAAGTTTTACATGACCTGGTAGTGAAAAACTACCAAATTCGTTTTTCAATATTGTGAGGCCTACTCCTCTCATAGACTGTCATTAGGAATTCCTTAATACACCTTTAAGCTGTAATTCCTGATCAGAAAGGAGTAGTTGTATAATGTTTCATATCTTTGAAATAGTAATGATAAATCCTATTTAATAATTAATGTGTATTTAACATTGCTATTTTAGAATTGCCACTTTTAGAATGTGGACATTACATCTGCATTCTGATAGCTCTTCCTGGGCAGGTAGAGTGAGGAGGAGCTCACACTCACACTTGCTTAGAGAGTGCTCATCCCCACACACTAAGCTGATTACCCCCTACTGATAGTCTGGAGCCAGGGCTAGGAAGAAAGGTCCTCTATGCACTTTAAAGATCCTTCTTTGAAGTCTGCCCCACTTCAAAAGCACAGCTGGGAATATGTTAGACCTGGCATCCTTGGCGTGGTTTTGCATGTCTTTTTGCCAATGCTGCCTGTGTTTTGACTGTGTGCTGGACTTTGTTTTTGCTGGTTTTAGTATTCTGGGCACTTTACCACTGCTGACCAGTGGTAATGTGCAAGTGCTCTCTGTGTAAACTGTGGGGCATATTTATACTCTGTCTGCCCCGAATGTGCTTCAAAACATTTGATGCACATTCGGCGCAACTCTTGCACCATATTTATACAATTACGCCGACCCCACGAACGCCAGAATTCCGCCGTGTGTGTCATTTTCTGGATGCGGGAAACCGCATTGCATTAATGACATGCAAGGTAGGCATTCCCGTCTAAAAAATGACTTAAAACACACGTGCACCATATTTATGCTACTGTGCAAAAATCCCGCACGGCCGGGAGGCGGAGTTGTCAAATGGCGCACAGCCCGATTTGCATAAAAAAATAACACCTGGGCCAGGGCAGGCGTTAAAATGGGGCAAACACACCACTACTTAAGGACAACACACACAAGCAACAGCAGAGCTCCGAAAGGAAGACATGGAGGTGCTTTTCATCCAGCATGCACGAAGACACAGAGCACAGGACCAACAACAGCAGCTTCCACAACACCAGCAGGGACCTCAAAGGCAACGCAGAAGGCAGGAGAGGATATTCCGCACCAGGACAACCCTTCTGGGACTCCAGCAACAAAACATCATCCAGAGGTACAGACTCAACTGGCAAGCCATTCAGCAGACCAAACAGGGCTTCTATCAAATCAACGGCTTCCCACACGTGCTTGGTGCCATTGACTGCACACATGTACGCATTGTGCCACTTGCTGCAACCAAACATCTATACCGCAACAGGAAGCACACACACTCCATCAATGTGCAGGCCATTGTCGATCACCGGGGGTTGATCACCAACATCGTGGCAAGGTATCCTGGGAGTGTACATGATTCATTCCTCTTCCGCCACTGTACCATCAATCAACACTTCCAGGATGGACGATGTGGCAATGGCCTACTTGTTGAGAAGTACCGAAACCTACTTATATACACACACAACACAGCAACCCTGTAGGACACACAACACATATACCACTACATTGACACGTGGCCAGGAAGCCACTAAGGTTGTGACACTGCTAGGCATGTTTGATATCCTGAGCCAATGGGATACACACCTATGGACAAATGACGGATCCAACTAACAACAGATGCTACTCCACAGCACACAAGGGAACAATTTGAAACAACACAATGACATGGCGTTAACTGGCAGTACAACTTTAAAGAGTAATCTTTCAATATCACAACAATAACCCTCAATAAAACACCCTTCCAAACAATAAGTACTGTGTAAGGGGTGTGCAAGGTGTTTTGCTGCAGGTCAAACACCATGAGACGCATAGCATGATGATGATGACTCTAATGAAGGTGAGATGGAATAATTGAGGAAGTACCAATATCTCACATCACTCCTGCTCTGACATTGCCCACTATCAATAAGCAAGTTGACTGTGCTAAGAACACATATTGATGTGACAATATTGAAAGTACACATTCCTACACATACGGTTTGAGACAATTACACATATACACAACAGATGTACAGGCATATGGACCTTCTGACACTCAAAACATCAACCTCACAACCAAGTTAGCCAGCTGAACTGGACCAGGTTCAGTAGTATAGGTACATGTTTGAACATGAGTCAACTCGGCAAGGGCAGAGAAATAGGTTTGCAGAGAACTTGTCACACATGGGATATTTGTGCATTGTCAATTGTCAACAATTCAGTGCTGACAACATATGGAGATGTGTTGTACATTGTCACCTAGCCACATCAAAATGCCTCACTGATGTTAAACAAATTCTACTGCATATGTTAAATTGGATGGGTTGTCCAGGCCATATAGATGCAGCCGTGATACCACCACTGTGGAATTGATTCTGTGTATGGAAGTATCATGTCAACCCCAGTTAAGACACATGGACACCTCTTTCACATGGCATAATGCATGGGAGTACACAATGTACTGCAAGTCTACAAAAATACCGCTGACATCCGATCAATCAGCCAAACACCAATACATATAATGAAACAGCCCAATGCTGATGGTATATCGCAGAAGCCTAGGCTAATCCCTCATCTACACACACACAGACTCACATTCTGACACCAGTGTGCTTCCTTCTTTAGTATGGTATGCCATAGTCATTGTTCATCTGTCTGCATGGACTTCTGGTTGGAGAATGCACTGCCTTTTAGTCTGTAGGACCTGTAATCACCTGTCCATTGCTTCCCATGTGAAAGGTACTGTTGCCCCTTTGAACTTGATTCTCACCTACAGGACTTGTGAGAGACAGAAGCTGCACACACCTGTGAGCACCTCCATGCAGACCAGCCATTTGAACATGCACTGCCCTTGCAGCTGCCTGGAACGGCATAGAAACTGCCATTATATGTATATCACTGTTATGCATTGCCGTATAAATCACTTGTGTAACACAGGCCTTGGGTTATTGTGTAGCGTTGCAGCACATAGGACAAAAACAGTATACATTTTCCCCAGTGTTGTTCCAGCTTTGACCAGTCTCAGTCTACTCCCTGTGTATTTGCCTTGTTCATTTTTGTTCCTCATTGACCCTGCATCCTGTTAGCCTGACTGGTTCCTGTCTTTGTGTTATCATAAAGGTTCCCTGTGGCTACATTTGTCTCATAGTTGTTTTCCATGCCCTCACTTTCCTCCTGGGGTATTGTGTCAGGTAGGTCTACAATAAATACTCAAATACATTGTATAGCGTAATCAGTTTACTTATCATATCATAGGGTGGAACTCTTCTTCAAATAGCCTAATCACGGCCCATCCCTTGTCTTGGTTTCATGTATGCATGAGTGACAAAAAGTGACAGTGTACCATGGCTGTATGCATGGATTGGGTATGGTGCCTCCAGCACAACAAACAACGTTAGATAATGTGCATGAAATGTCAACACATGTTTGTACCCTGACGGTCCACACACTGATTCACATCGGCCCCAACATGTTGATGGGGCTTGCGTGGTGAATAGCTGTGAGATTAATCAGCACAGAGGCACTGATGTTCCCTGCTGCAGTGGGAAATTTAGAGGCCACCCTGTGTACAAATGTTGTGATGAAACCTGCTGGTTTAAAATTCCTGATCCATTAACTTTGTGAGCACCCCAAGGTTGCCCTGTTGTCAGTCTCATAAAACTTCTGCAGTGCCATAGCTGGACTATCCCTATGTGTGTTCTCATTTCCTCTTCGGCTTTCGTTCAATTCAGCTGTGAAGGATACTTTGTTAATGCAGGGAATGGCTCCACAGAGTCATGACTAGACCTGCTCGTAACTGTGACAACATGGACCCCAATAATGACATAGGCTACACATGGGCCCATACACTTGAACTGGACACCTTTGTGCAATTAACCACTGGAAATATGCAAACACGTGCTGCTTGGTCTGCTGGTCCTCCACTGCCTCAGGAGAAACATAGGTCATTTATATGAGTCAAACTATGGAGTGTCAGTACATTTTTGGATTGGTTTTGGGACTCAGTGTCACAAACACCGTACCCACATAGCATTTTCAAATGCCTGACTCATGGGTAGTATTAAAACAAGTGACCAGGAAGTGGTATCGAACATTCCAGGACATGTGATGGCTTAGTCTTGGATCATTGCCATGATCAACCGTCCTCTATCTATCCTGTGCAAGGTTTCACTTGGCTCCACAAGCCTGCCCTGTGCGCCTGACACTGTCGACTGCCGCCCGGACAGCAGTTCGAGGCCCTCCTCCACCCGCAGGCACCTGCCTGCGCCTCATCCCTGGTGCCTAGTGGTAGGCTTTCCTGCTGCCCTCGCGTAAGTAATTCCTTTTGTGTCTGCCTTTAATCTGCTCTGTGTTTTTCATATTGCCGCTAGTCTTTTTCTGCCCTGTTCAGTTCTTTTACATTGTGCTTCTGTGTTTCTGTATTGCCATTCGTTTCTTGCCTTAGTTCTTGCCGATAGCTTTGTTTTTGCCTTGTTTGCTCAGCGCATCTCTTCCCCCCCCTCGTTTTTAGCTCTCATTTCGCTCTCGACCTCCGCCGCCTGTTTTCTCAGCACCGGCTCTGTCCGGTCTCTGTTTCCCCTGCCGCTGCCTCCCCTGTGGCCCACCCCCGCGCACACCCATTGGCCCTCCCTCCCTCCTCCCAGCTGCTCCACCCTCCCACCCTACCCACTTAATGGCACCCGCTGCCCGGCTGCGCCACTGGCGCGCCAGTGGCAAGCCCATTCGCGCCTGTCCGAGCCTGGACCGCACCCAGCGCCAGTCCCCCTGGTCCCACCAACCCAGACCCCCCCAAATAACACTACTCCACAAACACAAGCCACTCCCTCAACCCAGGACCACGCCCCGCCTGCACCCAAACCAACCCCACACACACATAGCAACCCTTCACCTGCTACGCCTGCCGATTCTCCTGCTTCACCTTTAACAACACTGACACCCCCACGCCCCACACCAACCCCAACACTCCCCACATCAAACACCACAATCCCAATGCAGCAGACTCCCGCACAGCCCCCACCCACCCCAACAGACCCCACCACAAAAAAAAACACAACCTGAACACACTCCATGACAACACCACCACAACCCACAGCAACACCACATCCCCCACACCAACACCATTGCGCTCCACAACAACAACACCCCCCACAACCATCTCAACTGCTTACTCCTAAACACCTGCTCCTTACACAAGCATGCCATAGAACTCTGGGATCACATCACACTCACCTGACATCGTCTTCTTCACAGAAACCTGGAAAAACCACTCATCTGAGCCTGACATAGCCACAGCCACCCCTGACGGGTACAACCTCCAACTCAAAGACCACCTTAACAAACCAGGAGTTGGCATCGCCATCCTGCACAAAGAAACCATTAAGGTCACCACCAAAACACAAGACACCCTAGACAGCGCAGAACACATGCACTTCCTAATCCACATAAACAACAGCACCACCCTCAGAGGTACACTCATATACAAACCCCCAGGGCCACGGCCCCCCTTCTGTGACACCATCGCTGACACCATCAGCCCTCACGCCCTCACCTCCACACACTACATCCTCCTCGCTGATTTAAACTTTCACCTGGAGAACCCACAAGACCACAACTCCTTATCCCTCCTAGGCAACCTCACCAACCTCGGACTCAAACAACTGGTCACAGCACCCACCCACTCAGCAGGACACACACTAGATGCAATCTTCACTTCGAGCCAACACATAACCTACACTCACACCACCGAACTCCACTGGACTGACCACCACTGCGTCCACTTCTCCTTCTCCAAACCATCCACACATCACCACCAGCACACCACACCCTACTGCATGTGGGACAAGATCCCCACAGAACACCTGAACTCCCAACTTGCGCAGAACCCCCCCCACACCAACGACCCCAACGACCCCAACACTGCTGCTCTCAATCTCGCAAAATGGATCACTACCTGCGGAGACTCACTCGCCCCCCTCAGAAAAAACATCACCACCCGCAACATCAAGAATGCCCCTGGTACACCACTGAACTCCAAGCGTAAATGCCGCAAAGCAGAGAAAGCCTGGCAACAGGTACCCTCAACCACCAACTTCTCCACCCTCAAAACCTCCATTCGCAATTACCAACAACTCATACGCACCACCAAAAGAGCATACCATAAGGAACGCATAGACAGTAACTCCCACAACAGCAAAGAACACTTTGCCATCATCAAAGAGCTCTCAAAACCCAAAGCCAACAACTTCTCTGCGACTCCCCCTCAAACCATTTCCACCGCAGAATCCTAGACATACACAACAGTTTCAAACCACACACTCACCACACACACCTCCAACTCGTCCAACACAGACCTCCCACACCCCCCAACCTACTAATCACCTGGGCCCCATTCACAGATGAAGAAACTGAAAAAACGATGATTTCCATCCAACCTGGATCCCCCTCTGCCCCCTGCCCCCATCGCATTTACAACAAAGCCAGCCCAACCATCGCCCCCAAGCTTCCTGACATAATCAACAGCTCATTCGACACTGCCACTTTCCCAGATCCCTGGAAGCACGCAGAAGTCACTGCACTCCTAAAAAAACCCAAAGCTGACCCTGGTGACCTCTCCAACTACCGCCCCATCTCTCTCCTCCCTTTCCCCACCAAGGTCGCTGAGAAACTAGTGAACACCTGCCTGTCCCACTTCCTTGAGGAAAACAACACACTCGACCCCTCCCAGTCTGGGTTCTACAAGAACCACAGCACGGAGACTGCCCTCATCGCATGTACTGACGACATCAGAACCAGAGTCTACAAGGGCGAGCCCGTCGCACTCATCCTCCTGGACCTCTCCGCTGCCTTTGACACTATCTGCACATGCCTCCACGACACAGGGATTCGACACCAAGCCCAAGACTGGCTCACCTCCTTTCTCACCAATAGAACCCAAAAAGTCTGCCTCCTTCCCTTTCACTCCACTGCTACCAAAATTATCTGCGGAGTCCCCCAAGGGTCCTCCCCCGGCCCCACCCTTTTCAAAATGTACATGACTCCGCTGGCCAACATCCTCCAACCGCCCGGAATCACCATCTTATCCTACGCAGACGACATCCAACTCATCATCTCCCTCTCCTGCAACCCTACTACTGCCAAAACCAACCTCCACGCTGAACTCCTTGACACCGCCACATGGATGACAGCAAGCCACCTCAAGCTCAAATCCAACAAAACCGAAATAATCATACTCAGCCCCAACAAAACCATATGGGACTACTCCTGGTGGCCCACCGCCCTAGGCCCCGCACCTACCGCCGCAAACCACGCACGCAACCTTGGTATCATCCTGGACCCCTCCCTCTCCATGACCCAGCAAATCAACGCCGTCACCTCCTCCTGTTTCAACACACTCCGCATGCTGCAAAAAACCTTCAAATGGATTCCCATAGAGACCAGAAAGATCATCACCCACGCACTCATCAGCAGCAGGCCAGACGACGGAAACGCACTCTACGCCGGCACCACACTCAAACTCAAATGCAAACTCCAGAGAATCCAGAACATAGCCCCCGCCTCATCCTGGACCTCCTTCGCCATGAACACATCTCATCACACCTCAAATCCCTTCACCTTCAAAATCCTCATCCACGCACACAAATCCCTTCACAACACCGGCCCAACCTACCTCAACTAAAGAGTTAACTTCCACACTCCCAATCGCCACCTCTGATCCGCCGACCTCGCACTCGCTACAGTCCCCCGCATCCAACGCACCACCACAGGAGGCAGATCCTTCTCCTACCTCGCCCCAAGGCCTGGAACTCCCTCCCCACCAACCTCCACAAGACCCAAGACCTCCTTCTCTTCAGAAAGAACCTCAAAACATGGCTGTTCGAACAGTGACCCTCCTCCCCCCCCCCCCCGCAGCACCTTGAGGCCCTCACGGGTGAGTAGCGCGCTCTACACATTTTTTGATTGATTGATTGTGCATGGTTTGTCATGGAAGATGCTTGTGTCCCAAAGATCTGGGAAGTTCACACAGCATTTGTTGTTACGTGTATGACAAACACATTTCCTTACTCATTTCCACACTGAATAGCATCTGATGGTTGTCCCCATTGACAACACATGCATACAACCACCTTTATGAAAACACATCTTGTGATGTTCTCACAGTGGGACAACTAACATTGTAAGAGCCAATTCCCACACATTGGCACACAGGCAATGAGTTACTTCATTGAGTTGCGTTGCCTTGCTATCCTCTATTGACACACAACCTGCTCAAACTGGGTAATACCAATTTGTATTCCAAAAGTTGGAGGATCCATTGTGTCAGTGAAGAGTGCGAATCCGGTGCAACAACTAGAGGATCATGGTCCGCAGTAGTGTGATCTGCCACATGTGCCCATACACTGGAATGCACAATATAGGTGCAAACAGCCTATCTCTGTATAGTTACAGCTGTCATGTACTATAAAATTTGAGAAATGACCCAATCCCAGTAAAAGACATAAATTTTGAAGCATACGCGTCAAAAAAGACGCTCTAAATAAAAAAATGCATGGAAAAATGACGGTCACTGCCATGATAGATCCATTGGCCATGAGCGGTAATTCCCATACTGTACCCCATGAAATTGGTTAACTATGAAAAATATTTGAAAATATGGATGCTGGGTAATTTCTAAGCATGTGCGTAAAAAAAAAATGATGCACAGACTGTAAGTGTTATAATATTTTGACGCATCGTAATAAAAACGCACCACATTTGAGGCAGGAAGTGATGTAATGGGATATCCTGTTTACAGAATTGGTACAGTGGGTGTACTTTCACTTTCACTTTGCAGTCTCTGATTTTTCTTGACTGTGTGGCTGTGTTTGGACTTGTCTTTCTTTGAATATTGTGAGTTTGTCTCCTGTGTGCTCTTTATATTGTCTTTTGGTGTTTTCTAAGTGTCAGTGGTATCCTGTGTAAGTGTATTTTTGTCATTTCTGGTGTCTAATTTTGTCTTTGTACTGTTAGGAGTCTGTTGAGGGTAGTGTTAGATTGAGGATAGTTGGGTTGTTTTAGTGTTAATTACTTTTCATTTCCCTCTCCTCCTTTCCCTTCATTATCCTCTGCACCCCTTAATTGCTTTATTATTTCAAGCATGTTGGGTAGGCCACGTCTCAGTAGAATGGGAGAGGAAGAGCTGGGGGGATTCATTTGGCTGGTGTGCCTCTTCCTCCCATTGATGATAGAAGCAGGTGACCTGGTGATACAGGGGTATCACACAGAGGCAAGGAGGCTCCGGTGGTCAAAGGTCATGTGTCATCGGCAACGCATATACAAGACACCGCGCAATGACCACCAGCTAAAGCACCGTTGGGCTGACCTTGTTGCCAGGGAGCAAGACCTCCTGAACCACCGGGAGATTGTGATTGGTGGCCCTGATGGTGAGTACAATTCAGAGTAATGTGCACATTTAAATGCTCTGTAATGACAGTACCAGATTTGTTCATATGCTTCAGGCAATGTTTTGGGACACTTGGAATGCAAGTTAAACATACAGTGGCCGTGAGTTATACAATAATTGCTACACATTACCGTCATTTGTTGACGCAACAGCTGCACTGAGTTACAAAACACAACTGGAGCCTGTAAATTAGTGCTGCCTGCACGTCAATAGATGATGCAAATGTGGCTCTAACATATGTTTTAGGCATGGTCTGTGAGTGTACCAGGAAAGATATGTTTTTAATCCAGATATTTTCAAGAATTAATGTGCCCCCCAATTATTTCTGATACTTGTCTGAATTGGATTCTGACACATACGTACCAAGTGATTTCTAACCTCAGGTAACATCTTAGGCTGATAGTTTGACTTGGTTGTGCCACAATTAAATTAGGGATGAATGCCAAAAGTAATGCACACGGGTTCATATCTAAATGTTTGGTGCTACTTTCCATAGCTGTGGCACATAAAATGAAGCAAATGATACAAATTTAGGGGTAACAACTATCCGTGGCCCTCTGTTCATTGTACCTGTGTGTTTTACATTGGTCTTGGGCACAATAGCTGGAACAGTGCTAATGCATTTGCCATCTGTGTTACTCTATAGCCATGAACTTCTCATAAGTTATGGGATCATCATGGGATACCTGACGTTGGTGAATACATGATCACAATGTATTGCGTACATGATGTCGTGCAAGGGACCCTTGACAAATTCCATCATACATATAAAGTTCACTAATACTTTGCTAGTTTAGTTTGGCACACCCATGCCGATCTAGTGCAACATATGTTTAATAACTAACTTCCCAGTATGGAGGCTATCATGGACATGGGTGTATGCTAAGATCAGAAGACCAGCATTCCTGTGACAGCTACCATTCCGAAGGTACATACAAATTGAAACCTACATCATCATGATTGACACAGTGGTACATTTGTGTCCACCTTGTGTTAATAATACGACAGTGTCAGTTTGCTGTATATCCGCTGATCAACCAACTTGGCAAATGTAAGATGATGAATGGGTGCACAGGGAAATGAGTGACACATTTCAGGTGCAAATACTACACCTGTGCCCATGCAGTCTGCCATGGATGACTACAATATACACTGTCAACATATTTCTCCATGTTGTATCCAAATATTAAAACTGGTCCATCCATGGCTAGCCTCAAACTGTCACCAATTAATGCACAGGATCCCTGCCATTATGGTGTCATAGGGGACATATGTGGCTCAGGGTACACTGTTAATGTGGCATATGTAACCTACACACAACACAGGCCCTACATGTAAGGGACCATAGAAAGCATGATAAATCATGACCTTAAATCAACCCACAGGTGTGTCACACAGTAAATGATTGTCCCTTGATGCACAAGCCACAAAACCTGAGTGACCGGTATTGCAGTGCTCCAGAAAAGTGGCTTTGCATGTCTCTCATTACTACAAATGATGAGAGGAGTACACTCCATAAATGAGTCTGCAAAAAATGTATGGAGCATGTTTGTCAGCACATGATAGTTAGGGCCACTGCATGTGTGCAGATATGTGTGTATCACTCACTGGAGTGACCGGGTCTGCACATGTTTGCAGTGGTATGTCTGTTGCAGTATCATCATGCCTGAATGCTGGACTTTCAGATTTAATGTTACGCACAGTAATTTTATTTGGAAGTGTTCTACAGTGCACAGACATTGAGCACATTTCTCCCTTCCATGCATTACAGGTGGACCTGCCCCCTACACAATCGGAGAGGTGGCTTGATTTGCGGATCCAGACAGCTCCAGTAAGTGTTGATATTTCATTTCTGTGTTGTGTTTGCAGCTGTTGTGTGATTGACTCCTGTGTGTTGGACACATAGCAAGGTATGATGTGCTGGTAAATGATCGGATATGTCACTTGAGTGGAGTATCACTTTTTTTCCATCTTTGAGTTGGACAATCATTAGCGTATAGTAATATTTTGGGATTGTAGTGCAGCCCTGTAGGCATGGCCATGTGAATAGGGTGACATTTGTTGTTAATTTTTTGATAAAGTAAATTTAGCAGAGGGCCATATTTATTATTTAGTCAGCAAGTCAGACCTTGAATCTCACAGAATAGGGATGCCAAAGTCTTACCCACAGACTTGAGCCTCCCTGTTCACTAATGAACCTGTTCGACTGTATGTTTGACTTCCTAGCAGCATGTAGCTCCACATGTTGTGTTACGTGTATGTGGCACTTGAATACAATGTCATAGGTGTGCATGCAGCTCATGGCCAGATGTGTGCTTGCATCTATCTGCTTGTTGTAGGACAGGTATTAGTGGTATTAAATGATGTTGACAATTGTCTGCATTTATAAACATAAATGTGGATGGAATTGTCCAAGGTTTGGGTGTATCCTAGTTGGACATACTCCTTACCTGTGGTGGACTGCCCAAACCCATGAACCGCTGTCCAAAGCTTCCTTGGTGTCCTAGATGTTTGAAAGTATATGTTGCTTGTCCATCCCCCCGAGGCACAGGCTTAGGGTTATGAAATGAGTACCTAGGTATGATGATCCAAGTTTAGTACACAGGCATGTAAATCTGTAAATCACTTGTCCAAAACTAGGATACCCACTCATGATTAGCAACTGCATTCCATCCTGGCAATTCCATTTACAAATCACATATCTTGTGGCCCTTGATTGTCATCCAGAAGATAGTAATTCGTTGGCCTTTTACATGTGGAGGACTTGCAGCATTTTTTATGTGACAAATGGCTTAACAATGATGCATAGGTCATCTAAGTTGTTACACATCTTTTAGAGCATTTCTGTGCTGTTAGATAGAACATGTGTAGGCTGCGTTGGCATGTACTTCCTCAGGGCGAATCTGTGATCTGTATGGTGATATTGCCTGTTTCAGCTACATTAGATATATTGTCTGATTTTCTTCTGTAGCTATGTCAGACAATAAAGTACCTAATGTCTGGCTTTATCCTTTTTAACAGCAGCCAATACGAATGGCATCCAGATTCGGGAGTTTCAGCGCCAGGCGATGCGTTACCGCCACATTCTGAATGTGGAGTCTGGGTTCCGCTTCATGGCACAGCGTTATCGCCATGAAAGATCCTCTGGAGTATGGAGGGCATTTCCCCAAGGGGGCCCTTCGTTGTCCACAACAGCCGTGACCACTAGCACGTCCACTACCACCCAGGTAGCACCAAGCATCTCAGGCACCACTGCTGGACCATCGACCTCCACTGCTCCCGGACCTTTGACAGCACCACCTGCACCTCCCCCTACAAGCATGGCACCAAAAACTGGACAAGCATCAACAACTGGTACCCAGACCAGCCCTGCTGCAGTCATTAACCCTGCAGATTTCCAAAGGATGCAACGTGACATTCAATATATGTTGAGGAAAATGACCAGGCTGCAGCAGGAGGTGGCACAAATTAATAAGAGGGTGCGTGCCATCAAGAAGAGCCTGCGGAGGACGAACTTGTGAAAAACTATACTCTCTGCCTCGAATCGCTCCCCTCCCTCCTCTTTCCTGGTTCTTTTAGTTAGTGGGTTTAGGGGGCTTAGTGTTAGGTTAGAATAGGTAGGATAATTTTAATATGTTTTTTATTATGTGTGTGGGTTTGTGTGTGTTGGATGATGTTGGGGTTTTGGTGTTTAAATAAAAAATACATATAAAAAATGCTAAAATATATATTTGTTTAGTATAAGGTAGTATGTGTTTAGGTTAATATGTGTTGTCCTCCAAGTGTCCCGTCTTATAAGGGGGGTTGATGTTTAGAGTGTTTAGTTAAATGTGATAAGTAAGGTTAACTTAGGATAGTTAGGGCCTGTTGTGGGTAATGTGTAGTTAGGAGAGGTTAGGTTAGTTAAGGTGTTTCCCCAGGTTTCATCTTCCTTCTTTACTGTTGAATAAATATTTAGGTACTCCTTTACAGTATGTGTCAAATGCTTGGGGATCAGGGCCTTGCCATAGCTGAACAGTGTCTCTTTAGTATTTGCATTGTGTCCCGTCCTGCAACCAATTCCCAATTGAGCTGTTACATTGGCAGCTACACCAGAGCTGCTTTGCTAAGATTCCGCCATCCATTGCACCCACCACTCAAGGTTACTATGGATCCCCATGTGTTGTTAATTTTTGATTTATGTTATCAATCTCACATACTTTGGGACCTGATTTGGGATTGTTACGTCTGCCTGCAGCCTGATGTTCAAGTGAGGCCTTATAAGGTGAGTGGTGGTATGATCTCCTGCAGAATGGTATACATAACTCACACCTATCATTTGTTACATTGTTCAGCCAGGTTACTTACATACGTAAATATTGGCTTGAAGAAACATTTGAAGACAATAATTTTTGGCTTAGACATCCCTTGAGGATGACTTATTCTGTCCAACACATCATTATACTGTATAGTTTCTACTTACCTCAGAATTAACCCTCAGGAAGGGCAGATGATGGTGCTATCCAGACCACAGTGCACAGTTGTCAGCCCACATTCTTCCAAGGCAGTTGTATTGACATTCTATAATCATTGACATGAGGCAAACATCACTGATCTCCCTCATGGTTGATGTGTCACATTACACAGAGACAAAGTGGTTGTGTAAGTGCTATTTATTATAAAGTGTTGTAGTGCTATATTTACATTTTCCATGATTGTGAGTCCACTAGTGTGACACCTTCCATTGTGATCCTGCACAAGTGCAAAGGCACATATCATTGGACATTCTGGGGTGAAGTGTCAGACAGTGCAGAGGGACCTGATTTGCCAATGAGTTAGTGAGAGACAATCACAAGGCAGAGTGACAGGATAAACAGTGGGCTGGAGAACAGTGTTTGAGAGCAGCTGTTGCAAGCCTGGCATGTTACAAAGCACAGGACCTTGGTTATAAGTGGCCACGTGGGAGGGACTAGTGCTACCGAGTACTCTTACGGGTGAAGGTGATCTGTTCCACATCTTCATCTTCTGATGTGTGTGTTATCTCCTCTGCCCTTGGTGGTGGTGGTTGTGAAGGGCCAACACACACCTCAGTGTTTGAAGACGTGGAGTCAGACATCCCGGTAGCTGCCAACTGTGGGGCTTTTAATGGCACTACTGCAGCAAGGAGGAGCTGCTGGTTCTTAAGAGTAGCAGCCACATCACTGTGGTAGTCAACCATGTCGGCCCTGAGGGGGTCAATATTACATTTGTGCACACGTTGAAAGGTTTGTTGTTGGAGGTGTTGTGTCAACTCTCTTACAGCTGTGCTGATTTCTGTCACACTTTTTCAAGTTCTTGCAAGATTGATGTTCGCCCTTGCATGGCTGCTGCCTGTTCTGCAGTTGACATCATGCACGAACGTACCCCCTCTAGGCTGGCTGCCATATTTTCCATCCCCACCGCACCTCCTTGGCCAGCTCCCGCTGAACTCCAACTACAGTTCTCTCAAAGCTGGTGCCAGTGTCGTCAGAGTCCTCAGCTGTGTTGGAGCTGGCAGGTCATACAATTGGGGTGGTGGGTGGGCCCTCTGTGATAGTTGCTGTATCTGTGCTCCTCCTTGCGACTGAAGGTGGGGTCTCGAGGGTTCCAAGGACATCTTGGAGGGTCTGCTGGCTGATGTTTGTCAGCTCGTCATCCATGTCATCAGGGAAGTCCAGGACATGCATATCCCCAGGACAGCCATTGTCCTCTGCAATAAGATATTGTACAATTAGTGTGTCTGTGTTGTTGGATTTGTAATGTGACGTGCCTGCCGTCCTATTTGTTGCACATTGTGATCTTGGTTCCTGTTCATTGTTCCTGTCTACAATATTAGCATTCTCCCAGGCCTATGTCCCACCTGCATGTCACATGTAGTGTGGTCAGTTAGGTAACTTGTCAGCATCACATCCTCTACGTGTAGGTTCTGCCCAAATTGTATATTGCCACCTTCTTGTCGTACTCAACCCTCCGTCTACTTCCATTCTCATGGTGAGGCCTTGCACTGAGTGATTGTTCTGATGGCACTTGCACCACCCTTAACAATCTGGAACTGAGCCAGTCTTTGATATTTCACATCCAGCTATATGTTGCTGTGACCTAGCATATACTATGTATAGCACTGGCACGGCACACTACAGATGTCAACATTGGTAGTGTGTAATGTTGATCTTGGGTAATGGGTGCTACATTGGATTGCACTGATGGTCCTAGCAGTGTTCCATTTCCTCTTCCGACTGTGAGGCTCAATTTCACTAGCCGGTGACTTATGTCCTCCCCCTCAATGCTGTTGTCTGAGCAGTATGACATTTGGGATATTGCATGGTGTCATTGGAGCTATTGTGACCCAGGCACAGGGTGGACCCTGACATATGCAGCATGGGTATGACATTAGTGCTATGTACCTCATAATGTTTATGACAATGGCTGATGTTTGTAGTAACTATGGACATTCACATTTGACAGGATTCGAACATTTTTATTGAGTACAGGGGATTGCTAATGTTGTCATCCTGAACCCTCTAATTGGGTGTGTTTGATCCATGGGGACGTTACTGCCATTAGCTACTTGACCTGCACACACAGCAGAGGTAGTAGTGGCAACTGTTGTCAATGTTAAATTCCACTTGCAGAAATGGCCTGAGACTGTTAATTGAGCCCTAGTTCATGTAGGGAGAACACCAGCTGTTGTGTGACAGCAGGCCAGTTTTACATTGTACCCTACCCTCCTGGACTGGCTTTACCTTTCCAACGTCCTTGGCATGGCAGCATACCCCCATGCAAAGGTTGTTGGTGTAGTGTAGTACTGTGCCCCAGGTTTCCCCTGAGCAGCCCATGCCCCCGTACCGTGTCCCTTTACCCATGCCACTCCCTGAATATCATGACTTACATGCATTGTTTAGTAGGTATGTCCACCCTGCTTACAGTTAATATTTGTGCATTTTAATTCCCCATGTGACTTACCCTGCATCTGTGTTGTCTCCTGGTAGTCTGTGCTGTCCTGTCCTTGAATCCCTGTGACGATCTCCTCAGGGATGACGGCTGCCACCATCTCCTCCATGTGGTCCAGGGCCTCCTGCAGTGCTGGACTCCCACTTCCAGCCTGCAATGCTGCCTTCCTGTTCCTGGCCATCTTTTCCTTTGTCCTTCGCTTGCAGTCATGCCAGCGTTTCTTGCACTCGATGACTGTTCTCCGTATTTCTGCCACACTGTTTATCTTGTCAACAATTTGTTGCCATATTTCCTCTCTCCCACTAATTGGCAACTTTGAGGGGACAAAAAGTTGGTACTGGTGTTCCGTCACCTCTTTCACCAGAATTCCCTGCTCCTCTGCACTGAAGCAACACTTTCTTTTCTTCTTCTCCCTCTCCTGGGTCTTGTGTGGGTCCTCATGGCTGGTTCCTGGTCGTTGTCATCTTCCTGGGGTCCATCCAAGCATCTGGGATCCATTTTAGCTCTCCTTAGCACATTTTGCTGTGTTTGTGCTGCTTTTTGACGCTATTGCGTCAAAAAAATGCGTGTATCCGGTTTGCGACGTTGTAAACCGTCTCACAGTCATTTTCACCGCGTTAACGTCATTTTTCTTTACGATGTGACGCATTGGTTTGAGTAAAAAAAAAATGACTCACACCTGTGGTTTGGGGCGCCGTGCGTCAAAGTATAAATTTGTCACCCGAGTGGCACAAATAAATGGCGTTAGCCAGAGGTAAATTTTTTATGCAAAACTGTGTCGCGCAGTTTTGCATCAAAAAGTTTAAATATGGCCCTGTATGTATAATTAGCTTTTCTATGATTGCCATATTTGATTGACTAGTAAGTCCCTAGTAAAGCGCACTAAAGGTGCCCAGAGCCTGTAAATCAATTGCTACTAGTGGGCCTGCAGCACTGATTGTGCCACCCACATGAGAAGCCCTGTAAACATGTCTCAGACCTGCCACTGCAGGGACCGTGTGTGCAGACTTGCACTGCTAATTCAACCTGGCCAGTGTACCCACTTGCCAGGCCCAAACCTTCCCTTTTTGTACATGTAAGGCACCCCTGGCAGGGCACAGTGTATGTTAAAGATAGGACATGTGCTGATGTGTTTTACATGTCCTGACAGTGAAATACTGTCAAATTCGGGTTTCACTATTGCAAAGCCTCTCTTCCTCATAGGTTAATATGGGGACTGTCTTTAAATATTTTTTAGGTGCAATTTCCCATTGGTGGCAAATAGAGATCTGGAGTTTGGGGTCCCTAAACTCACAATTTTAAAATACATCTTTTGGTAAAGTTGGTTTTTAGATTGTCAGTTTGAAAATGCCATTTTTAGAAAGTGAGCATTTTCTTGCTTAACCATTCTGTGCCTTTACCTGCTTGTGTATTCCATGTCTGGGTCAGACTGACAGTTGGGCTGTTGTGAATTCCCTCTAGACAGTAACGCAACAGGAGCTGGAGAGTAGCCTGCATATCCTGATGAGTCTCCTGGGCTAGAGTTGTGGGAGAAGCTGACACTTACACTTGAAAGGGCCGTTCCTGTTCTCACACAATGCAGTCTCCAACTACCTAGTGTGTGTCTGGGGTCAGGCCTAGGCAAGGCAGGTTCTTGTGAACAACAGACACTTTCCTTTGAAGTTTGCCTACTTCAAAGGCAGAAGTAGATATAAGTAGTGTACCCATATCCCCAGACTTTTAGTTTACTTCTGGATCAAGAGGAACCTCTGCCAAGGAGAAGAGCTGAAGAGCTGAGGAGGGGTACTGCTCCTTTGTCTGTGACTGCGCTTTGCTGGGTTGGCCTGCAGTTGCTGCTTTTGCCTTTGAGGGGACAAAGACTGGACTTTGCTGTGTTTTCCTGCTTGTGAAGTGTCTCTGAGGGCTGTCAAGGGTAGAGCATCCTGCGGTCTAGATCCCATCCCCACTAGCATTTCCATAACAACTACCCACGATGCCCATATGATATCACCAATTATAATCC
The DNA here is from genome assembly GCF_031143425.1 of Pleurodeles waltl. NCBI lineage: Eukaryota > Metazoa > Chordata > Amphibia > Caudata > Salamandridae > Pleurodeles > Pleurodeles waltl. Next base: position 935,191,577 of record NC_090444.1, read on the forward strand.
TTTCTTGTGCAAAGTTGCGCTCGCTGCGCTCCCCGTGTGGTACAGCACACTGGGCTGCGGGGACAGGTCGATGGTGGTTACGCTGTAACACCATCATGCATCATATGAAGAATGAGACTTGAACTTTTACAAACACTATTATTCTCAGTTCTACTGGGGCGGCGGCCATCTTTGGGTGTGGCCGCTCTATAAATAGCAGCCACACCCTTCTAGGCTTGCTCACTATTCTGCAGTCTGCCTTGGAGCTGGAGCGCGTTCTGCTCCGCATTTTCTTTGCTATTCTCAGCAAAGATTTAACAAGTAGGTCGTACTTGTTCAGGTAAGCCTTTTCTTGGAAGTGTTCTTCGCTCGCCCTTCATTAGGATACTTTGGCCCTCATTCCGACCCTGGCAGATTTGAAACCGCCAGGGTGGAGGGCAGAGGAAGCACCGCCAACAGGCTGGCGGTGCTTCCCGGGCCATTCTGACCGTGGCGGTAAAGCCGCGGTCAGAAAAGGGGAACCGGCGGTTTCCCGCCGGTTTACCCCTGGCCCAGGGAATCCTCCATGGCGGCTTCCTCTTTGCAGGGGCTTTCCCACCGGGCCGGCCGGCGATCTTTTGGAGATGACCCCCTTTGTATCCTCGGTCTTTTGGAATCTTCAGGCGGCACGTGTCTCTCTGCTGTTCTGGTTTCCGGAATCAAGGGTGAGCGTTTTGTCTATTCGTAAGCTTTACATTTGACACAGTTTCAGCTGACAATGTAATTTATTGGTTTCTCAAAAGGCAAAAGTGAAACATTGTATTTTTGTTTCATTTAATCTAAGCGCACAAACGATTCTTAACCTTTGCTTCGTAATTATTGTGAAGAGTCTATTACTTTTCGGCGCCTGCTTTCGGCTACAGTTTTTTCTTTATTATGTCTAATGAAGGCCTTTTCGTCCTAGTTTAGCTTGTATTATGGAAATTATGTCTTTCGACATTTGTAGAGTTTTTTAGGGATTAGGTTGTTTATAAAAATCTCTATTAGGAAAGTAACATATAATTATATATGTATATATAATTTCATTGCAGTGAAATTGGAAATAATTGACTGTGGTTGTTTTTGAACACTCGAACATTTTCTCAATTGCACAAATTGATGATGATAATCATTGTTTGTGTTGAAGAATAGCAATTGAGTTATTGCATTTGTGTTTGCACTAACTTTTTGTCTTTCAGATCTCCCTCCTGCTGTTCCCTTCCTAATTTTCCTTCCCCTCTCCTGGCACCTCCTAGGCTCAGTGCTATTAAAGCATTCTGAGTTTGGTGCTGCCGGGAGGTGGGCAATCTTGTTCAGCAACCTGCAGATTCAGAGGAAAGGGTGATCACGACAGTGCTTGGACTAAACTTGCCCCCTGTTCTGAAGTCTCAGGGCCATCAAAGACTTCCTCTGCCAGCACCTGGACTCTCTTGCTGAGACTACTTCCCTGCCAAGTAGTGCCTGGGCCCTTGAAAAGAGAAGCTGGTGGGACAAAGACTGGAATCCGCACACAGAAGCTGTGCAGGAGGAAAATCAATGCAGCACCTGCTTAGTGGCTGACAAATCGGTGCACCACCTGCGTCACGGCTGAGAAATCAATGCAACACACATGTGCGGCTGCCAAAATCGACACATCACCCATGCAGTGCAGCTCTTCACCACCGTGCATTAGGATTTTGCATGCATTGTTACTGGGCGTCAAACCCACAGTGAAACTGCCCGATCCCTAGATTGCCCATCCCGAAATCGACCCATCGCTCTTCTGCAGGAGAGAAAAATGACGCATTGCCCACCGAACCAGAGAAGAAACAATGCACAGTTACTTGTGAGTCAGGAATTAATGCATCACTTACTTTTCTGATGCACGCTCGCCTGTTTGGCTTTAATTGTGATGCAAACCAGGTACTGTGTGTAAAAACAATGCATCCATTGATTTCTATGGATTAAGACCTTTTTTAATTTAAAAATTCATAACGTTGCTTGTGTATGTTGAATTTTTGTCATTTTTCCAAACTGGTGTTGTGTCACTTCTGTAGTGTTTGCACTGTGTTACTGTGTGTTGTTACAAATACTTTACACATTGTCTGTGAGATGTGCCTGAGTGCTTGTGCCAAGCTACCAAGGGGGTGAGCAGGAGTTATCTGTGCTGAGTATCTCCCTTACCCTGACTAGAGTGAGGGTCACTACTTGGACAGGGTGTAAAGTGACTGCCAAATAGGCACTCCATTTCTACCAGTATACAAACTGGGTCTCTGACCCCACAAAATCTGACACTTCTGGACCTAAAACTGGACTCTGTCAGAAGAACTGTTGTGCTGAAACAAGGATTGTTTCTCAGTTGGACTGCTGACAGGGAAGGACTGCTTTTCTGCTGCACTGCTCTACTGTCTGCTGCTCTCTGACCCTGCTGAGGGAGAGTTGGACTCTGCCTTGAACCACAAGTGATCTCCAAGGGCTTGCTGGCTTCCCTCCTGTTGCTTGATACTTAGGGATACCAAAGTCTCTACCCATGCTCCTGTGCCTGATTAAATGGAAGTGGACCCAGCTACTTGCATCAGAGAAATCAACGCATCTTCTGTCTGCGTGTAACAGAACCAGCACATTGACCCAGTTGCGGGAGCAGAATTGGTGCACTGCTCTCGGAACCAACGCATTACATTGAGAGTCGGTCGCATAGGGACTGTGCTTTGCTGCTGCATTAGTCTACGGAGACCAACGCATCCCTCACCTGTGTGGAGAAACCTGGTGCATCACAGTTTGGAAACAACAATCTGGGCCCCAGCACTTGTCTTCAGAACCGATCCATTGACATCACTGCGTGGGACAGATCGAGGCATCGCATCTCTGTGAGGACCCAATCGGCGCATCTCACCACACATCTTCCTGTTGCGACCGGGGAAAATGCTTTGTTCCCTGGGGCCTGCGTGGGTCCTGTAGCTGACCTGCACTCCATTGTGGTCAAGCATAACTTGACTTTTCCCCAGTCCAGCACGTCCTAAAGTAACCCCCACAGCACCATGTGCTTAAAAGCGCTAGTTTGTATTGTTTCTTTAAAAATTCATATCTTGACTTCTACACATTAAACATTTGTTGTTTTGGTCTTATTTTATTTATAAAATCAAAATCTATTTTTTTAACCTGGTGTGGAATCTTTTTTTTTTTTTTTTGAGTCCTCATATGTAGCCAAATACAGACAATAGAAACCACATCACGTTCCGGCCCTGATCCTCAGAGCTTAGGTAGCGAGCGGCCCCCATCAGCCTTAGGGGGAGCGCAGAACCAGTCCGTCCCCATTCTCCTAGCTGTTAGATCTTAAAACTTAATCATTGGATTCTTACTGAAACCAAGACTCAAGTATCAGATGAAGTTGTATCAAATTGTTTCACACTGGCCTAATGCCTGAAGAGATGGTTCTATAAAAAAACAGAAAAGGGTTCCCACATTCTAAGGGAACTATCCGAGCCATTACTACAGTCTAAATTAGAGATTCTCCTAACTGACAACAGCCAATCCCTATGAGTGGGGGATGACTAGAGATCCACTTAATACATATTTCTCACCGGGCTATCAGAACCAAATAGAAAAAGAGAAGCATCAGGGGTCTCTCCAATCTATCACACAAACTCCTCTTGGCAGTCTCATATAACCCAAATACAACCATTGGAAGAGTTATCTCATTACGCCTGTTTATAATATACAAAATTGAGGTACCCAATTGTTCCCAAAAAGTATGAATCCCCGGGCACTGCCACCAAAGATGAATATCACCGGCCCCCTCTAGGTCGCACTTCGGGCAACCACTCTTTCCTTGAAAAGCTATTCTAGCAAACCTTTTAGGGGTCAGGTAAGCACAATATATGGTGAACAAGTGGTTCCACCGCAGGGGGGCAGATTTAACCACAGACCAAAGAATCTTCAGGGAGGCCCGCCAGAGATAAGGTAGATCTAGTGCAGGAAACACCGGGTCCCATCCCTCTGTAGAGGGTAGGCAAGATGCGTCTTCAGCTTGTATAAATGCCCAATACCACTTTGAAACCTCTTTTTTTTGGCTCTGTGGACTTCCTTCTCCCATCCCGTAGAGCACCCAGCCTCAGGTTTGCACGTATTTGAACCTAGATAATTTACCATTTGTTGCTTCAGATAAGGATTCCCAAGAGCTAACAGAGCCCCCACTGACTAGTTGTCCCCACTGCACAATTCCTCCCTCTATCAATAGCTTAGCTAGTACATCCTGGAGACATATCGGAGTGCCAGGAGAATTCCAGATTGGGGCCAGCTCACTGTAATATGGGATACCCAGTCTTCTTCATACTGCATACCAGATACTGCAGGAATTATAGAGTTTTTAGTCTAACTTTTTTGTAATACCTGGGGTGGCCAAATTTATAAACAAACTGTGTACCCTGGTCCCGGAAACACCCTATCAGAGCCTGAAGTCGAGGGGATAGCTTCTCCTTATAGAGAAGTGATCTAACGTTTTTCAGCTGGAATGCCCAGTAGTAAACTGAAAGTCCGGAAGTGCAATTCCCACATCTAGCTTTTTCTTTCTCAATTTTTTTCCATGCGATTCTGGGTTTTTTATAGGACCAAATGAAGCTGACTAATACCCCCTGCAATTGCTTTAGCCATTCATTTTTAAAAGATAAAGGGATAGCATTAAAGATAAATGTGAAATTTGGCAGTACCATCAAATTTATTAATTAGTTCTACCTAAAATAAAGAGACGTAGGTGTGACCATTGAAGGGGTAACTTCTTTGTTTCCCTTAGATGATGCTTGAAGTTCACTTGGGCCATCTCTGCCAGGTTCTCGACCACTTTGACCCCTAAATATCGGATTTAGGGGGTCATTCTGACCCTGGCGGTCAGTGTTAAAGCGGCGGCCAACCCGCCAACAGGCTGGCGGTCCAAAAAATGGAATTCTGACCCTGGCGGGAACCGCCAACACAGGCCGCCGCTTTAACACTCCGACCGCCACGGCGGCACAAACAAACAGCGCGGCGGTCACCGCCAACAGCCAGGCGGCAGACAATGTACCGCCCACCCTATCACAACTCACCAATCCACCACCTTTTCCGGGGCGGGAGCCCCGCCGATAAAAACACGGCGGAAACAGACATTTCCAATGGAAAACGCTCACCTCGACACACTCCACGTGGAATCGGGACAGCATGGAACCGGAACTCCACATCCTCCCAGCCATTGCCTTCCTGCTCTTCTTCCAGGATCACGGACGTCGCCGCAGACGACAACGGTGAGTACTGCACCTACGACACAGGGGAGGGGGGAGGAGGAAAGGTTACGGGCACACACATACGCCACACACCCACCCCCACCCTCATCCCCACCGAAATACCTACACACCAATCCAGATTGAAAAGTCAGAGTGACACCCCCAAACCCCCAAAACAAAAATGCAAAGACAAAAGGCAATGATTGTAAAAATAGAACTATATTATATCAATAATTAAGTATAGCGAACTTACCAATATATAAAGAATTAATACACATCTAGAACTATATATATACAAGTAGCAAAAGTCCGGCACAGTTTTGCAAAGTCCAAATGTCCGTGGGCCAATGTGCAGCAACACATGGGCAAAGCCCACACACGAGATCGAGTCCATTGGAGAGAACACTGCTGGGGCATCACAAAAATAAAATACTGGCACCTCAGGGGGAAGGGAAGGCGGGGCACCTCAGCCACATGAGTCCACGACGCCAGATCCACGAAGGGCCTCCATGCCCACTGTGCCATCCTGGGGAGTGCAAAGCCACAGTCTCTCAAGTCTCTCCAGTGGGTGGATTGCCCACTGTGCCATCCTGGGGGGTGCAAAGCCACAGTCCATCAGGTGGATTACAGAGTCCACTGGTCATGGAGGAGTCATGGTGGGCAGAGTGCCTCGTGAAGCCCTGCCTGACACAGAACCGGGCCTGCCAATGGGCCAGCGGTGCTTGACAGGAGGGCCCAGCGGAGCGGTGCTTGAGATGAGGGCCCAGCGGAGCGGTGCTTGAGATGAGGGCCCAGCGGAGCGGTGCTTGACAGGAGGGCCCAGCGGAGCGGTGCTTGACAGGAAGGGCCCAGCGGAGCGGTGCTTGACAGGAGGGCCCAGCGGAGCGGTGCTTGAGATGAGGGCCCAGCGGAGCGGTGCTTGAGATCGGGGCCCAGCGGAGCGGTGCTTGACAGGAGGGCCCAGCGGAGCGGTGCTTGACAGGAGGGCCTGTCTTGGCGGGGCCCTGTTCAGCGGTGCTTCTCACGGCGGGGCCCTGTTCAGCGGTGCTTCTCACGGCGGGGCCCTGTTCAGCAGTGCCCTTCACGGCGGGGCCCTGTTCAGCGGTGCTCCTCACGGCGGGGCCCTGTTCAGCGGTGCCCTTCACGGCGGGGCCCTGTTCAGCGGTGCTTCTCACGGGGGGGCCCTGTTCAGCGGTGCTCCTCACGGCGGGGCCCTGTTCAGCGGTGCTTCTCACGGCGGGGCCCTGTTCAGCGGTGCTTCTCACGGCGGGGCCCTGTTCAGCGGTGCCTGTCTTGGCGGGGCCCTGTTCAGCGGTGCCTGTCTTGTGTTTCGAGTGAACCACACCTGGCCAATACTTCCTGCTCAGTCAGCATCGGACCTCAGCGGAGCGGTGCTTGACAGGAGGGCCCTGTTCAGCGGTGCTCCTCACGGCGGGGCCCTGTTCAGCGGTGCCCTTCACGGCGGGGCCCTGTTCAGCGGTGCTTCTCACGGCGGGGCCCTGTTCAGCGGTGCTTCTCACGGCGGGGCCCTGTTCAGCGGTGCTTCTCACGGCGGGGCCCTGTTCAGCAGTGCCCTTCACGGCGGGGCCCTGTTCAGCGGTGCTCCTCACGGCGGGGCCCTGTTCAGCGGTGCCCTTCACGGAGGGGCCCTGTTCAGCGGTGCTTCTCACGGCGGGCCCTGTTCAGCGGTGCTCCTCACGGCGGGGCCCTGTTCAGCGGTGCTCCTCACGGCGGGGCCCTGTTCAGCGGTGCCCTTCACGGCGGGGCCCTGTTCAGCGGTGCTCCTCACGGCGGGGCCCTTTTCAGCGGTGCTTCTCACGGCGGGGCCCTGTTCAGCGGTGCCCTTCACGGCGGGGCCCTGTTCAGCGGTGCTTCTCACGGCGGGGCCCTGTTCAGCAGTGCTTCTCACGGCGGGGCCCTGTTCAGCGGTGCCTGTCTTGGCGGGGCCCTGTTCAGCGGTGCCTGTCTTGTGTTTCGAGTGAACCACACCTGGCCAATACTTCCTGCTCAGTCAGCATCGGACCTTTCCATTGCGGGGCCCTCCTGTGATGGAGTCCTGGGGCCCTGGGTCTCCTCCGATACCCCCGGAATGGGGCTGGTGGGGCCCTCATCCCCAGGTCGGCTGCTCCCTGCCTTTTGCGCTTTGCTACCCTTGCCCTCCTTGGCAGACTCTCCGTGGCCCTTGGCTCCCTTACCCGATGTGGCAGGTGACGGTGCAAGGCTACCCTCCTTGGGGGCAGGCGTATCAGGCCTGTCGCGCCTGCCCTTCAGTTTTTTGCTCCTCTTCCCGGGGGGGGCTGGCTGTGCCTTTGCTGCTGTCCGATGTCCCTGCACAAGGAAAGGGCGGACTCCAAAAACCAGCCACGACGTTCTTGGGAGTTGCTGGGCTGGTGGTGGCTGAGGTGTTTTTGGAACTCTTACGAGATGGAGGGGGTGGGTCAGGTGAGGAAAAGAGGTCCAGTTTATAGAGGATTAGGTTTTTAGGAGCCATGGGAAGGGTAGCTGGAGTGGGTATGGGAGTGGAGGAAGAGGATGTGGTTGTAGGAGAGTCAAGTCTGGTGTCTTTGGGTGCAGGTGCTTGGGCTGGAGGCTGACGTGAGGTGGATGGCTGTTGGTTGGGTGCCTGCCTGCGTTTGTGTGGTTTGGAAGCGGGGGTGACAGACACACTGGGAGAGGACACAGGGGACGTGTACATGGCAGTGGGGGTGGTGACTGCACGTGTGCGGACTGGTGTGGAGGATGTGCTGGTGATGGGTGTACTGGCTGATGGTGGTGTGCATGCAGGTGTGAGTGTAGATGTCACAGGGAGGAAGGAGGGAGACGAGGAGGTGGGGACACAGAGGAGGTAGTGGCTGTTGGCATGTCTGCATCTGTATGTTGCTTGTGTGAATGCTTGTGTGTTCTGTGGTGCTTATGTCTGGATGAGCTTCCCTTGGGTGTTGAGGTGTGTGCAGGCTGGTCTGTAGGTGTGGATGGGATAGGCAGAGGAACAGGGGAGTGGGACTGGGTGGAGGGAGTTAGAAGAGGGAGGCTGGAGACAGGGACATTCGCTGCCGTCAGTGCTGAGGCCAGAGCGTTGAACGATCGCTGATGGGCAGCCTGACACGAATGAAGGCCCTCCAGGTATGCATTGCTTTGATGCACCTCCCTCTCCACACCCTGGATGGCATTCAAAAGGGTAGACTGCCCAACAATGATGGTCCTCAGGAGGTCAATGACCTCCTCACTAAGGGCAGCAGGGGTGACTGGGGCAGGGCCTGAGGTGCCTGGGGCGAAGGAGATGGCCGCCTTCCTGGCCGTGCGGGCACGGGCCGAGGGGCTGCTGGGAGGGCGGAGCTGGTGCGCTGGGTGGCGGCTGTACCTGTAGTATCGGTGGGCACGGATGTTGCCACCACCGCAAGGGAGCTCCCATCCGAGGACGTGTCGGTGTCACTGACGTCTGCACGGGTCCCCGTGGTGGAGCCCCCCTCGCCCTCCGTCTCACTGGTCATGTCGGAGTCCGTTGCATGGCCCTCCGGGGCCATGTGAGATGCAGCTCCCTCTTGCGCCGATGCCACTTCTCCTCCGCCTGATGATGCTAATGCACAGATTCACCGAAAAACAAAGAAAATGGGGGGGGGATGGAGAAATAAAGACAAGTTGAGTGCATGCATTGGGGACACCGTTGGCGGAGAGGACAGACACAGAAGCCCCCTGCACTACGCTGCGCACTTGGGGTACACTACTCATTCCCTTGGAAATGCCCTACAAGCCTATGGGCGACAACTGCCCACACAGAATACACAGGTCCATGAATAGAGTTACTAGGCACCCTACAGAGGTGGGGGGTGGGGGCACAGGACCATACCTCACGGAGGGGCCTAGCCTACAGAAATCGCCCTGGCCTAGGGATACCCACAGCCCTCCTCCCCCACCCAGGCACCTCCACTGCGCGCAAATTTAGCTGAATGTGCTGGTACTCACCCCCTTGTGTCTGCTGTGATGTCCTCAAGCGCCCATCTAAATCGGGGCAGGCCACTGCCAGGATCCGGGACATCAGGGGGGTCAAGCAGAGCCTCGGCGGTCTTCCTGCTCCCGGGGCAGATGTCCTCCCACCTCTTGCGGCAGTGGGTGCCCCGTCTGTTGTGGACCCCTAGGGCCCAGACATCCTTGGCGATGGCACGCCAAATATCGATCTTTTGATGGGCGCTGACCTATGTGACATGTACAGGGGGGGAAAAGAAACATCATCACTTTTCTGCATGCTCGATGTGAGTGGCCCCCCCTCCCCAAACTTGCCAGGGGGCACATGCTCTCATCTGTCGTGCCATGCATTCGTAATTCGCTCCCCTCCCCTCCATCTTACATCCACCCCACTCATCACAGGCATTGCCCACTATGCATTGGCCCCGTGTACTCACCTGTTGGTCTGGAGGACCGTAGAGTAGCGCATACTGGGGGAGGACCCCGTCCACGAGCTTCTCCAACTCTTCGGAACTGAAGGCGGGGGCCCTTTCCCCAGTCGCAGCAGCCATTGTCACTTCCAGACCGAGGTCACAGCAGCACTTGCAGTATAGGTCCTCTCCTGTGGATGGTCAGGTCTCGTGTGATTAAGCAGAGAGAAAATGGTGGTCACTCCCGCGGCGGTGCGTACCGCGGCGGTGCGTACCGCGACCGCCGGCGCACATCGTCATTGGCTCCTGAAACCCATAGGGTTCAATGTTAACCAATGCTGCTTTGCGCCGCAGTCTTCGACCGCCTACCGCCACGGCGTGCCACGCCAGCTCAATGACCTCACTTCACATTGTCACACTTCACAGGTCAGGCAGCTGCCATTTCAAGGGCCCACATGGCTTAATTCCTACTGCGTCACACATGGCTAGGCCTTGCATCGACACTCATACAAGCTATTCAATCCAGAGAGATTCGTGTACTGTGCAGGCTGTGGGAACTTACCTGTGGGTTGATTGACTCTGTGCTCCATGTTGTCCTTCCTAGGCACCGTCCGCTGGGACTTGCGAGGAGACGGAGGAATGTTCCCATGTACAGACCGCTGGTGGACCTGTCGACAATGGAAGAACGACATGTCATACTCACCTACAGACTCAACAGTGCCACTATACAGGAACTGTGTGCCCAGCTGGAGCCAGACCTGATGTCACCCATCCGCCAACCCACAGGGATTCCGCCTCTAGTGCAGGTGCTGTCAGTACTCCATTTTTTGGCTAGTGGATCATTTCAAACTACAGTGGCCATTTCATCTGGGATGTCTCAGCCTATGTTTTCAAGGGTGTTGTCCAGAGTGTTGTCTGCCCTGATGAAATACATGCGGAGCTACATCATTTTCCCTGAGGTGGGTGACTTGCCTACAGTGAAGGGTGATTTCTATGCCCTTGGACACATTCCCAATATCATTGGTGCCATTGATGGTACCCATGTGGCTTTGGTCCCCCCAAAAGACAATGAACAGGTGTACAGGAACCGAAAAAGTTATCATTCTATGAATGTCCAGATGGTCTGTTTGGCTGACCAGTACATCTCCCATGTAAATGCCAAGTTCCCAGGGTCAGTGCATGACGCGTACGTCATGCGAAATAGCAGCATCCCTTATGTGATGGAACAGCTACAGAGACAGCGTGTGTGGCTAATTGGTGACTCTGGTTACCCCAACCTGCCTTGGCTATTGACCCCAGTGAGGAATCCCAGGACAAGGGCAGAGGAACGGTACAATGAGGCCCATGGGCGAACTAGGAGGATTATAGAAAGAACCTTCGGCCTCCTGAAGGCCAGGTTTAGGTGCCTGCATATGACAGGTGGATCCCTAATGTACTCACCAAAGAAGGTGTGTCATATCATCGTGGCCTGCTGCATGCTTCACAACCTGGCTTTGCGACGCCAGGTGCCTTTCCTGCAGGAGGATGGTCCAGATGGTGGTGTTGTGGCCGCTGTGGAGCCTGCGGAGAGTGAAGAGGAGGAAGACGAAGAGGACGACACAGACAACAGGGACAGAGTGATACTGCAGTATTTCCAGTAACACACAGGTAAGAATCTACTCCTGCATTTTATTATATCTGTAACAGTACTGGCTCTCTACTGTCTGACCTTTCACCCCAATGTATGGTAACTTAGTTGTGAATTTGCCTTCCTATTTCAGTGATGTGGTCCCCACGGAGTGCCCTCTGGTTTATTTCCCCATGGACTACCGCTGTGTGACACTGGTATGTTGTCATCACAATGTATTTTGACATTTTTGGTTGGTTATATCGAATACATTTGGTTTAAAAAAATAAATAGCAGACTCCAGATGGTTTTTGTGCAATAATTGTGTTTATTGAAGTGCAAAAATTGGTGTATAGTTCAAAAAGGGTGATGGTGGAGGCATGTCCATGGCAGAGTCCAGACTCATGTTCGCACAGGTGCATTGTCCATATGCCTGTGGAAGGTGGAGCAGGGGCAGTTCAAGGTTGGACAGGGTGAACAAGTGGGACAGTGGGATGACATCCGGGGGGATCCGTGCATGGCGGGGGTCTTGACATCCTACTCTTCTTCCTCGATCTCAGGCCTTTCTTGCGGGGTGGTTCATGTTCCGCAGGGGGTGGGGTCCGGGTGGGCCGTTGCTGTTGTGTCGGGCCTCCTGACCACTAGCGCCGGCGGAGGTGGTGGGCTGTTCTTCCTCCATGCTAGTGGCAGGGGCCCTTTGGGGGGCCACATGGTCCCGCAATGTGGTGACAATCTGGTTGAGTGCCACCACGATTGTACCCATTGCGGAACTGATGCTGCGAAGTTCTTCCCGGAACCCCATGTACTGGCCCTCCTGCATGGCCTGGATCTCCTGGAACCTGGTCAGGACCGTCGCCATCGTCTCTTGGGAGTGGTGGTACGCTCCCATGATGGTGGTGAGGGCCTCTTGGACAGTGGGTTCCCTTGGCCAGTCCTCCCTCTGTCGCACAGCAGCCCTCCCAGTTCCCCTTTGTTCCTGGGCCTCTGTCCCCTGGACGGTGTGCCCACTACCACTGCCCCCAGGTCCCTGTTGTTGTTGGGGTGGTGGGTTGTCCTGGGTGCCCTGTAGTGGTAGACACACCGCTGCTTGACCTGTCCTGGAGACAGGGGCATGGGCCCGCTGGGTGGGTGCTGTGCTGGGGTTTCCAGAGGGGGGTATGTCTGCTGGGGCCTGTGGCTGCCTGAGGGGAACCGACTGTCTAGAGGTCCCCGATGGTCCGGGCTGGTCATCAGGTTCTAGGTCGACAGAGCTGCTGTCATCACTGGGGGCCTGTTCTGGGGGTGGGATGGACATTTCTGGACCCTCCGGGCCGGTGTCTTGGCGTTCGGGCCCTGCAGGGGTAAAAGAGTATGGTTATTGCTTCTGTGTGTGCCATGGCGTGCGAATTGTGGGTGCCCTTGTCCCCCATTGCTGGCATTCCCTTGTGGGAGGAGTTGTGAGGGTGGTTTGGGGTGGGGGATGGGTATGTGCAGTGGTCATGCTTAGGTGATGGATGTCCATGGTTTGTGTTGGCATTCAGGGGTTGGTGTTGGTTTGGGTGGGTTGTGCTGGTGAGACATTAGCAGGGAGGATATGTGCTGGGGGGTTGGGGGTGAGGGTGGGGGTGTGGGTTGGCATGCTGGTGGTTGGGGGGGGTGAAGTAGTTGAGATTAGACTTACCAGAGTCCATTCCTCCGCCTACTCCAGCGAGGCCCTCAGGATGCAGGATGTTCAAGACCTCTTGCTCCCATGCTGTGAATTCGGGTGGAGTGGGTGGGGGTCCGCCGCCAGTCTTCTGCACAGCGATGTTGTGTCTTGACACCATCGCCCGCACCTTCCCCAGTAGGTCGTTCCAGCGCTTCGGATGTCTTCCCGATTTCTGGGATGCTGTCCCACAGCGTTGACCCTGTCGACGATCCTTTGCCATAGTTCCGCCTTCCTGGCTATTGTGGTGTGCTGCACCTGTGTGCCGAAGAGCTGGGGCTCTACCCTAATTATTTCCTCCACCATGACCCTGAGTTCTTGGTCCGAGAACCTGGGGTGTCTTTGGGGTGCCATGGGGTGGTGTGGATGAGGTGTGGGGTGGTGTTTGTGGTGATGAGTGTAGTGGTGTGTGGTGTTTTGTGCGTAGATGTAGTGTGGGGGATGATGTTGGATTCCTGTGTGTGTTGTGGTTTGTGTTCCCTGTGCTCTCTCTCTGTGTATTGCGCCTTGTCTCTGAATTTCGATTTGTGGGGGTTTGTGGGTGATGTGGGTGTGTGTTTTATATCGTATTGATTGTGTGGTAGTGGTGTTTGTATGTGTATCAGGTGTGTGTATTTTGAATTATCCAATGTGGCTGTGTTTTGTAAAGGTGTGTGTATTTTGACCGCAGCGGTGTGTACCGCCAATGGGATACTGCGGTTGAAAGACCGCCGCGTGGATTGGTGGGTCGTAATGGCATGGGCGTATTTCTGTTGGCGTGACGGTGGAGGTTTGGTCATCTCCAGTTTATCGCTGACCGCTGATGTGGCGGCCTTCAGTGGAGGTCGGGTTTTTGGCGGTTTGGCAGTTGTGGGTCAGAATGACCGTGG